>NC_090442.1:303110613-304360613 GCF_031143425.1 Pleurodeles waltl
ATTGTAGGCTTAGTGTCAAGCTTCATTTCTTGGACGTTTTATAAAATGGATGCTTAGAGAATCAAATTGTGATTTTACACTGTACTGACCATGTGCTTGTGGCTGAAGTTAGTTCTCATGAGAATCTGCTTGCTAGAAACTGCTGTATTTACTATTGAAACAATGTTTAATGTAATGTGTCTAAGACTGACATTCCCAAGAGAAGACAATGGATGCACTGACTGGAGTATAAGCTGCAACAATTTAATACCTGACAAGCCGAATGATGAGAAGGGGAGAAGAGGAGCCAATCATCGACATGTGAACCATGTATTAGTAAAATTGTAGATCTGAGTGTTTAGTTTCATTGGACTAAATGTGAAAATGCGATCCCCTGACCAATTAGGATGTGGGAAGTAGTTTTAGAAAATCTAACTTAGCCAGATTGCACTGAGGAGATACCGCCATTATTTTCTTGACCATACTGAGAAGAGACATGCTTAACTTAACTGCTTAGAAAGACTTTGCTTTTTACGAACTTTGATGCTGAGTCCTGATGTCCTGCTGACCGAACTGATCTCCTATTGATGAAGACTGTCACAGCTTGCTGAACCATGTTGAGGACAGGAATACTGACAATGTTACTGATTGTTATCTCTATTTGCTTTGTTTCTAGGTACCAACTGCTATTTTGACAGAGCTATAGTTAGATGTTTTTCCAGATTTGTGTGACTAAATTGTTTTGCATGAAGTCCAAACATGCTATTCTAATCTGGTGTTCGTTAGGGTTCTCACTGATGAAGTTCGCTACATGTAATAACAGTTGATGTCTTTTCTTTGCTGAATTTAAATGTATATAATATCATTTAAGCAGTTATTTTTGCTATTAATTTGCACTGTAACTTTAGAATGTGTTGTAGCTCAAGCTTTGATTAGATTGCAATTCTTTTGCCGCTTTGGACAGCCAGTATTATTTCTGTATGTTTATCATTGGATTTTTAGACTAAGGCCCTCATTAAGACCGTGGCAGTAAAAACTGCCTACCGCCGCAGTGACAGCTGCCAAAAGACCGTCGCCGCGGCTACCAGCCATCTGCCATATTATGACCAGAGCCGGATTTCTACCAAAAGAAGGGCGGAAATCCGGCTGTGGCCATACTGGCAGATGGCGGTAAGGTGGCGCTGCTACCACCAGCAGCGCCACGCCAGCAGATCGCCGCCAGCCGTATTATGAAAAATAATACGGCCTGGCTGTGTTCTGCTGGTAGCACTGCTGGCAGTAGCAGAGCCCTGTTCCGTCCCCTGCCAAAAGACCCCCTGGATCCAGGTGAGTCGGTTTTTCAACAGGGGAGGTGGATAGGGGGTGTTGTGTGTGTGTGTGGGGCTGTGTGTGCATGGATGTGTGAGTAGGTGAGTGAATGGGGGTGTGTTTAGTGTTGTGTGCGTTCGTGTAAGTAGGTGTGTGAGTGTGTGAATGAAACTGTGTAAGTGCGTGTACATATGAAAATGTGAATACGTGTCTGTGTGCATGTATCGATGTGTGTGGGGATCTGTGCGTGGATATCTGCTGTGTGCGTGTATGTATGTGCAGATGAGTGTGTGTATGCATGTTTGTGTGTGTGTAGGGGGTGTGGATCTAGGGGGTTTAAGGGTGACTGGGTAATCCTATCAGTGACAGGGAATTAATTCCTTGTCACTGATAGGGCCTACCGCCATGGTTTTCGTGGTATTACGAACGCCATGGAAACCATGGTGGTAGGCAGGGTCGAAATACCGGCTGCTACCGCCATGGCGGTAAGAGTGGTACATTGGCGGATTGGCTCCAGCCAACCCGCCAGTGTCATAATGTGGCTGTAAGTACCTCCAGCCTGTTGGCGGTAGTACTGCCACATTAACATCGATCGCCGGGGTCATAATGACTTCCTAAGTTATATGACATTAGCATTGTTAATATAGGGAAAAAAACATTCTAACTTTATATAAAGGTGTGGTTATTCATGACTGCAAGTTCATGGTGCGTGGAAATCTCTGACTCCTATTTGATTATTGATGTCATGGATTGTTGATGCTATTGATCAGTATTTGTACAGGGCTCATGGTGGGAAAAACTCGAAGCCCAATCAAAAGGTCCATCGGCCTATTCACGTCTCCCTTGTAAGTTCACTTAATAAGGTCTGACGAGCTAACACATGCATATCTTTTCCATGCAGTCTTTAGCATGCATGTCTGTACAACAGGGATGTCTTTACCATGCATGGTAAGTATATTTAAAGGCAAAATAATAACAAAATAATATGTGAGCCAGCGCTATTAAATTCAATAATTTGACCCCCATGGTGTGCCACGGCCTGTGGGCCTTCACTTAAGTATATATTGGGTGGGGTGGGTGAGGGGAGACCCCTCCTGAGCCACTAATAGTCTCCAGGGAACCCAGGGCTAATATTTTTGAAAAAAGGTGAAGTGTCCTCATACCCCTCTTCCCATACTAGTATCTGTCCCGGGGACCCCAACCTCAGGGGCTTGATACTACACAGCCTTCCAGGAAGCCCACTCCTGGGACACTGTGGTTCCTTGCCAGCACTCTCCTAGACAGGGAACTCCACTTAGTGCCCGCGCCTAATGGGAGCCTCGGGGCATCCCCCTGAGGCGCATGGGATGGGTTCTTCAGGGCTGTAAAAGCTAAGGGACAGCAGCTGCATGCCTCTTCCCATTATTAGAAACAAAAACACCTCTGGGGTGGGGCTCCTCAGTGCCTTTAAAGGCACAGGATAGGGGGGCTGTGCACCCCCCTCTTCTTACAAAAAAAATAAACATCATATGGGTGTCCGGGCCAAACATAGAGGGAGGTTGGCTGCCCAGAGTGTGTTGGATGCAGGTCCTGTTCATAGGGCAGGCCCTATGGCAAACCCCATGCCTCAGGGGATTGGCTGTCTGCGGGGGTTAGATGCAGGGCCTGTGCCATGCACAGCTCGGCGTTGGCTTTAGATATATGCAATAAAATATTAGTTCAGGTTAAACAAACCCTAGAAATTCACTGAAAAAGCAAAGGTGAATGTACATTATAGATAGGAATTGTAATAATATATTACTTTACAATTAAAAAAACTCTCGAAATTCACTGAAAAACCACAGGTTAAAGTGGCGTTAAAGATAGGTACACATTTCAGAGACAACGTAGTGTTTTAATCTGAAAAAAACACTCCAATGCAACAGCTATATTTACAGTTATAATTATCTCTAGCAACTATAACTCGGCCCTAAAGTAACTGTAATTTGCACCCTCACCATACACAGAAAATTATCCCACATATTACATCATTCATTACTTGTTCTAGAACATCATTGATAGCATTACTGCAACATTTGAAATGGCATAATTGAAGACAAAACCTTGCATGGAGGGAGTGATTTGTAGTTACTTCCGGGCACTAGTGAATTTCAGTGGATTTTTTTAGTTTAAAACATTACGTTGTCACTGACATTTTCACTTAACTATGACATCACTTTAATCTTTGTTTTTTTCACTGAATATATGTGTATATATATATATATATATATATATATATATATATATATATTATTTTTATTTATTTTTTCACTGGAAAAAAAAAAAGGTTACAGGGGCATTATAGTTAGGCTGACATTTTAAACGTGCAAAAGCATACAAATTCACCTGTTTGAGTTATTTCAATTAATTATAACTCCTGCCCTAACGTAACTATAACTCGCACCCTCCTCCATGCCGTTGTTTTATGAATAATTTTAAAGCAAATGTTACAGTGATATTATCAATGATGTTATAAAAGACGTCATGAGTGCTGTAATATCTGGGGTACTTAGCAGTGCATGGTGAGGCCGTGAGTTATAGTTACTTTAGGGCACGAGTTTCCTAACTCTAATATCCTTGTACCCTTTGTTTTTTTAGGGAATTTCTATGGTATTTTTAAGGTAAAGTAATTCTAATTACTATACGTTAATCGAACCGCCAAAATCTGTGCGTGGCGGGGGTTGGCCGCAGGACCTGCAGCCAAACTCCTATAACCTTCCACCCCTGCGCTATGCACGGCCTTTGGCCCTGAGGAGCTGAGGTGCCACGCACGGCCTTTGGCCATGTGCTGCCAAGGTTGTCCGCACAGGGCCCTGCAGCCAATCCCCAATAACCACACCAACCCTGTGCCACGCACAGCCTTTGGCTCTGTGTGGCAGGGTTGGCCCTGTGTCCAGGCCTTGCGCTCAAACCCCTTTAAGCCCCAAACCCCATGCCATGCACGGCTGAAGGGGTTTGGAGCTTAAAGAGGGGAAAATTAAATGTATATATTTAGCATGGTTGGATAGGTCCCCAGCCCTCGGGAACCACCAACTCCCTGGCACTACATCATAAAAAAACTTAGGGTGGTCATGCAGACCCCCTGTGTCTTGGGGACCACCACCTCCCAGAGACATTGTTAAAAAAATATATGTAGGGGCCGCCGCATGGAAACCCAGGGATTCGGGGACCACAACCCCTCCCTCCCCCCCCCGGGCTACATAATAAAAAAACATAGGGGGGCAGCACTGACCCACCCCCCAGTCCCGGACACCACGACCTCCCTGGGACAACACAAAATAATATATGTGGGGGGCTGCACGGACACCCCCGGGCCCAGAGGACTACCACCTCACCAGAGCTTCATAATAAAAATCTTGGGGGGGCAAACAGACCCCATCCAGGTCCTAGGGACCACCACCTCCCGGACAATATTTAAAAATATACAGGGAGACACAAACCCCTCCAGGTCCCAGGGACCACCACCTCCTACGGGTTATTTACAAAACATTTATGGGGTGGCACAAGACCTTCCTGGGCCTCTGGGACCACCACGTCCTAGTGGCAAAATACTTATTTTCAAAAGGGAAGGGGGCCACGTGCCCCACCTCCCCAGGCCAATTTTGGCCCCCGGGACCATATCCCCGGCCGTATATTCAAGGGTGCCCAGGGCATCTATTAAAACCTATGGGGACTGTGGGGGAGCCTCAAGGTCCCCCGGTCCCACTGGTCTTTGTCACCTGCCGGAGCCAGCATTACTCCCGCACACAGTGCTTTCAACAGCAGCTCCCTGCGTGCAGGAGTAATGTTTTAATTCAATTTCTATTCGTACCCGCATGTTAGCAGGCAGGGAAACAAATGAAAACTCCACTTTCAGCAAGCAGAAGAATTGTAAAAGCTCCTGCTTGCTGAAAGTGGAGTGTTTACTTTTGCTTAGAGGAATCTGTCATCTCCCGCTAAGTAAACGCAAACAGCTACCTCATGAGAGTGGGCACCTCGGGAGGTAGCAGGAGCCGGCCCTGGGGATGGCGGTCCCCAGGGCCATAAATGGCTTTTTCAATTTAGCCTTGGGGAGGGGGTGGTCCCCAGGGCCTTGGGACCACAACAGATCCCCTCCTTTAATGTTGTTTGAGGCCTGGGGAGGTGGCGGTCCCCTTGTCCCAGGGGGTCCACAGGAACATCCTTTTATTTTTTCATATTTTGCTCCATGGAGGTGGTGGTCCCTGAGGTGTGGGGAGGGGACATACTGCCACCTTGCAAATTTTTAACACATAGCCCCAGGGAGGTGGTGGTCCCCTTGGTGCGGGGTCCATGCGCCCCTGCTTATTTATTGCACATAGTCCCGGGGAGGTGGTGGTCTCTGGGGCTTCTATATGTTTTTGGACGGGGTGCCCCATGCGCCCCTCCTATTTTTTCCTGCAATGCCCCAGGACCTGGCCCACCCAGGGGGCCAAAGTATTTAGAGCGCAGGAGACCATGTTATTTTTTTAATGACGGTGAGATCTGTGGATTTGTTCATGATTTTAAAAAAATGCTTTTAAGCCTTTGAGGGGATTCAAGGGGACCCCTAGACCAAGGCCAGGGGCTTAGGCATACATATCCTGCCCCTTTTTCTTTTTCTTTACTTTTTTGGGGACTACGCTGGAGCTGAGTCCTAAAATGGCTGCTAACACTTCTTGTTTGAAGTGTTGACAGCCAATCAGATCTCAGCAGGAGATCTCTTTGGATCTGCTGGCCAAGATATAAAATTTCCTTTCCGTTTAATATCTCAAAAACTACTGAAGAGATTTACACCAAATTTTTTTTAAATGGTGATCTACGGACTAAAAGCTACCTTTTTGCCAAATTTGGTGTAATTCCGTCCAGTAGTTCGAGCTGCAGGCATGTCTAAAGAGTCTATGGTAATTAACATGAGAAGCACACTTTTTTTATCACCATCTTTTTCTCAGCCATACTTGATGGATCATTCCGAAATTTTCCTTGCACAACAAGACCCAACTTGACACTTTTTCTGAAAATTTCGTGAAGATTCATCAAGCAGTGCCAAAGATATAGGCAAGTTAAAAAATGTGTTTTCTATGGAAACTAGTTCCTAACTGTAACTACCTACTGGCGACCACCAGTTGGCAATATATATATATAGCCTACGTGTGGTTTTTAGTACGTAGTTACAGTTACAGTTATAAATATATATATAAAATATTTTTATTTCATATTTAATTACTCCTAAATGCTGTCTTTTTTAGGGCAGAAACACCCTCAAACCCAATTTTTTAAATTACTCCTAACCTTAGTTTATCACTAATCAACTCTACATTTAACGTTACCTCCCCCTTTACCACTACCCAACTCTCTACACTAAAGTTACCTTTACCACTAACAAAACCTAAACCCTAAACTAACCCTTAGCTTTGTTTACCGCCACCTACCCCTAAACCCTACAATTACCCTTACCTCCTGTTACAACTACTCATATGTTTATATTTCTATATTACCTACTGCCGGTAGGTAGTAATAGTTAGGACCTAATTCTCATAGGTGAAGCATTTTTTGTTTTGCTAATAACTTTGGTGCTGTTTGAAGAATCTTCAGGAAGTTTTAAAATCCAGTAGCTACTTACTTCGCCAGCTGTCTTGAAAGTTTTGGGGTGATCCATCAAGTGAAAAGCAAAGGTTTCAGTGATGTTATAGTTAGGACCAGAATTTACACACACAAAACCATAGAAATGTAGCTGTTAGAGTTATTTCAAGTAGCTATAACTCATGCCCTAAGGTAACAATAACTTGTACCCTCCCCATGCACTGCTAATCACAATACATATTACATTACTCATGACATCTTCTATGACATTTGTGACTTCTGTAGCATTTCCAATAAAATTATTGATGCAAAACCTGTGCATGGAGGGAGTGCGAGTTATAGTTACCTTAGGGCACAAATTACAGTTATTTGAAATAACTCTAACAACTTAATTTCTTTGGTTTTGTGTGTGTAAATTTCGATCCTAACTTTAAGGTAGTTACATTTTTCCATAGAAAAAGCATTTTTTAACTTGCGTATATCTTTAGCACCACTTGAGGAATCTTCACGAAATTTTCCAAAAAACAGTGGCCTGGTGATTCTTGTGCACGGGACATTTCGGGGTGATCCGTCAAGTGGGGTCTGAGAAAAAGAGGGCTCAAAAATTTGCTTCTAAGCGCTAAAATTATTTTTCATCTTTATAAAATTCAGATCTCTGGTTCCCTCCATTGGATGTTTGCTGTTTTGGTGTCATTGTAAAGACAAAAATATGATCTATATTTATAAATTGGAGTTGGATTTTTCTTGTGGTTTGTGCATTACTTATTTACTGTGTTGTGATTTGTAAATGCTTTACACACCTGTCTCTTAAGTTAAACCTATCTACTCGTTGCCAAGCTACCAAGGGTTGAGCTGGGATTAATTTATTGAGACCTAACAGGACCTATTGGGGGTTAGTGGCCTATTGCTAAGTGTAGGTACTTCCCTGCCCTTACCAATAATCCACTTTCCAACAACCCCCACTTTTTTTCTTATGAGCTCAATGACACCATATAATTTCTCCTAAAATCTGTGCTTCTAAATGAGGTCCTCCATAATCCTATTGCATCAAAGGACATGGCTTCCTAATCAGTGGACAAATGCAACATATTTTTGACTTTATGCCGCCATGACTGCAAACACCTATCTCAGTCTCGTAATAGCAAGATGACCCATCTTACCAAGTGCAACTCTCACGCCGCCCCTCAACTATTTTTAACTGAATAAACAGCAGAGCTTATCAATTTAATTAAAGGCACTCCCTGCTCTCAGGATCTATGGCCTCTCAGCATGTGAACAATGGTGCCTCAGTAGCGCTGCTCAAAGCAATGACATCCCCAAAAGTATTCTACCACTAGCACCGGTGCTGGTAGTGCCCTGTAGCTCCACACAGCCTGCCTGTCTAATATCTGTTCTGTTACTTTGAGAGGTGGCGTTGGTCTGTCTAGGGAGAGGAGTTTACACAGATCGGGATGCAGGGTCCTACACTGGAGGCCACACCTTCTGAGAGCACTTTGTTACTTAGAAGAGTACCAAAAGGATGCCATGGTAGTGATGATGCAGTAGGATCACTTGTCACTTGCCTTCTGATTGCTATATTCAGATATTTACCTCATTGTAGTAAGATATGATCTAGCAGTGAGAGTATCGACAATTATTCATGACCAAGCATTCTTCGCTCGCTCTGTGAAGGGATCACCTGCAGATGTGGATGACAGCTTTTTCTTTAACTCCCCCAACCTGCTGCAACTCAGGAAGGAGCTGAACAAGCACCTCATCAAATAACCTATGATAGGATTTGTGTGAATCATTAAATCACGAGAGGATTCACTAAATGGTGGCATGCTGGGATTCACCATCTGCATCATTGCAAACAGCCCTCAGGTCTCCCTGCCTTGGTCATTTCTCCGTTGCTCTCTTGATTGGTTCATCCTCTAAAAATTCCTGCCCATGCATACATGCAGTCCAAGTCCAGTCACCCACATCAGCAGTTTATGTGTTTAACAACATGTGTTAAAGGTTCAGTATTCCTAATGTGAGACGGAAATATATCTTTGAGATCTGTTTTGAAGAAAAAAATACCAGCAGGATAGATAGCATGATAGGTATATAGATATCTAGATACAGATAGATATATATATATATATATATATATATATATATATATATATATATATATATATATATTTATATCACTTCCCCCAAAATCAAAAATCATTTGCATTAGTCAAGCACCCCTCAGCCTATCTATGTGGAAACAATAAAAATCTCGGTATTGCAGTATCTATGAATATTCACTGTCTGCCTCTCACTGAATTGATGCATTCTAAGTAAGAGAATACAAATAGACCCCCACCAGCTCGGATTTCGATCCAAGTTCAGGGAAGGACTGCAGGAAGAAGAGAGGTTAGCAGAATGCTGTCTGTCAGCGCACCCTCCGGGACAAGAAATGGAACACACAACATAGTTGTACCAGGGCCTAGCAAAGCGACACAGCACAAGAATACATTTTAGGGCCTGGAAGCTCAAACCTCTCCTCTATCCACATCCCAAGCAATCTGAACAGGTTTATTTGCCCAGAGGAGCCTGATCAGAAGGGAATGCAGCCTAAAAAATAAATGTATATTAAGAGGTATTAGAATATTTGTAAAAAGGTACACCAATTTAGGAAGAATTATTATTTTGACCAAAGTCACTTTTCCAGCCAGGTAAAGTGGGATCTTGCAGCCACAGATCCATCCAGTGGGATAGGTTGTCTATCACTGTGAAAAAGTTAAGTCAAAACACCTGCTCCTGCTGCTAATGTAGAATTATGGCAAGATATCTAACAGAGTCCATTGCCAGGTAACAGGCTATTCAAGGGAAATTGGTGCTGTACAGTCCGTGATCAGAAATAAAATTGACTTGGGCCGATTAATGCAAATCCCAGAATAGGTGCCAAATCTAATAATCTCTCTAATCAGAGAGACGAAATTGATTCCAGGATCCTTCGCAAAAAGTAGGATATCATTTGTATACACGAACAGCAGAAGACGTCCATGCTGTGAATACCTCCAGTAACTGCTGGGCCAGGGGATCAATATCCAGTATAAATAACAATGGGGTGAGTGGGCAGTCCTGACACGTCTCCCTGGCAACCTTAGATTTAAGACCATTGACAGAAACCTGAGTGACCTGGCACGTGTATAAAGGTTGGATCAGGACTAGAATGTTATTTGGGATACCCCAATGACAAAGGTTCTCCATGAGGAAATGCCCTTCAAGCTAATCAAGTTCCTTCTCAGTGACCAGCAGCGCAACAACACCTGGGACTTCAGGGTCAATCTGATTAAGCACCACAAAGATCATACGGAGATCAATGCCCTCATTATGACATTGGCGGTAAATCCCGCTTACCGCCATGCCGACTGTCACCAATATAACGCCGCCGCGGTGGATAACCGCTAAGCATAATATGACACACACATACCAATCCGTCACTATACAGCCACACACACAAGTCCGCCAGCCCAAAGGTCAGTGATAAACTGGCGGCATCCAAACCACACCATTATGCCAAGAGAGCTACACACACAGCATTATGACCCACGAATCACCGCTGCGGACATTCAATGGTGGTAAACCATTGGCGGTACATACCACCGCGCTCAAAATACACACACTCAAACAAAACAACACCACATTGGACAATTCAAACTACACACTCCTGACACACATACACACCCCACAACCACACACCCATACCACTATAAAACACACACTCACAATACCCACAACCCTTTACGACTAGAAAGAACTGCCATTAGAGAGCGACAGCAAGAGCACCCACACAACCAGAGCCACATAAAATCATCACCTATATAACATATACGCACCTTACATCACACACCCCAACACATCACCCCATACACCCTCACCCACACACTCACACTACACCCATGGCACCACAACGACACCCTAGGTTCTCTGAAGAGGAGCTGAGGGTCATGGTGGAGGAAATCATCCGGGTAGAGCCACAGCTATTTGGAGCACAGGTGCAGCAGAAATCCATTGCTAGGAAGATGGAGCTATGACGGAGAATCGTGGACAGGGTCAATGCCGTGGGACAGCACCCCAGAACTAGGGACGACATCAGAAAGAGGTGGAACGACCTACCGGGGAAGGTATGTTCCACAGCAGCAATACACCAACTAGCTGTACGGAGGAATAGGCAGTGGACCCCCACCTCCTCCCCCACAACTAACAACATGGGAGGAGCAAGTCTTGGCAATCATGCATCATGAGGGCCTGGCAGGTGTAGGAGGAGGACTGGACTCTGGTAAGTCAAATCTCTATTACTATCACCCCCCCAACTGCATGCCATCACAAACCCCCACCTGTACCCTCACTCCCATCACTTCACTACCTCCCACAAACCCCACCATCACAACCAATGAATGGACACCCCTCACAGACCTGCATGGACACCTATCACCACTGCATGCACACTGGAGACAATCACCTACCCCACCAAATAGCTACTCACTCAAAGGCAAATCTGCCAGGGCAACAACAACCATGGAGGGCAACACACCCATGCACAGGATGTCACACGCAGAAACAATAATACTGGATTTGCATCCCCATAGGTCCCCCAGCCAATGTCACCGGAGAAGAGGTGCCAGCAACATCCAGTCCCCCCATGGAGGCCCACAGTGATGACAGCAGCTCTGCTCGCCTGGATCTCGAAAACCAACCTGGCCCATCAGGGATCTCCGGACAGTCGGTTACCCAGGCACACTCTCACACCACCACAGAGCCTCCACCCACAGGAAAGACCACCACAGCACCCACCCAGCAGGCCCATACCTCTGTCCCCAGGACACGTCAATCAGCAGTGTGTCCACCACTACAGAGACCCCAGGCCACCCCAGAAACACAGGACGATCAGGGACCTGGGGTCAGTGGCAGCGGGCACACGGTTCAGGGGACAGAGGCACAGGATGACAGGGAAGCTGGGAGGACTGCTGTGTGACAGGGGGAGGACAGGCCCAGAGAACTGACCCTTCAGGAGGCTCTCACCGCGAACCTGGGAGCATACCAACATTCCCAGCATACGCTGAGCCAGATCATGGACAAGTTGCAGAAGAACATGCGGCTGCAGGAAGGACAGTACCTGGGGATCAGGGAAGACTTGAAGGACATCAACACCACCCTGGTCTCCATTGCAGGGGTGCTGGCAGACATGGCCAACACGATGGGGGAGGCAGTGGCACCCCACCGGGCCTCTGCCACTAGCCAAACCGATGAACAGCCCTCCACTTCCGCTGCCGCCAGTGGACAGGAGGCCCGCCACAGGACCAGCAGGCCACCAGCACCCCTCCCCCCTGCAGAAGGAGTACCGCTCCGCAAACATTCCCTGTGAGCCAGGCAGAAGCCAGAGACTATTGCCAAGACCCCCACCAGGAAATAAGACTCTCCTGATTGTCACCCTTGTGTCCCACTCAATCACCCTGTCCACCTTGAACTGCCATTGCTCCCCTTCCTATACCCCCTTGGACAATGCACCTGTGATACAAATAGACTGGACTCTAACCCGAACATTCCTCCACCATCACCCCAGCCCACTGCACATCCCCCTCTACCTCTTAACACTTAAATAAACACCCTTTGAAAAAATACAAGCATGGAGTATGTCAAATGATTTAAGTATGTATTCGTTTAACAAGGTTTAAACATTGAAAATCAACTGTACAGAACTGCATACATAGGAATAACCTGTATTTGGCTGCAGGCAACACACCAGAAGCGATGGTGGGGCACAAATATCTTCAAATAGAGATGCCAAAGGCTACAGTGAGTGGCCAAAGAAGTGGGAAAATCAGCCGGCCAGTGACAATGTCAAACACAAAACTGTCAATTAAATGTGAAGTTACACTGTCTTACCTGTGTGTCATTGGAAGTATTGACAAATTATTGCACTTCTGTTGTCCTCATCCTCTGCCTCCTCATCTTCACTGTCCAGAGGGTCCACTGTTGCCACACAGCCATCTTCAGCCTCCTCCTCCTGCAGAAAATGCACCTGGTGACATAAGGCAAGGTTGTGCAACATACAGCATGCCACGATCATCTGGCAGACCTTCTTGGGTGAATAGTACAGGGATCCGCCTGTTAGATGGAAGCAACAAAACCTGGCATTCAGGAAGCAAAAGGTCCTCTCTATAATTCTTCTTGTTTGCCCATGTACCTCATTGTAACGTTCCTCTCCCCTTGTCCTGGGATTCCTCACAGGGGTCCGTAGCCATGAGAGGCTGGGTTAACCAGAGTCACCTGCAAATATTGAGGGACAATTGTTAGCCACACACCAACCCTCAGGGCCCACCCCATACACCAACATATATTGGGTGGGAACCAGGGCTCACCTATTAGACACACCCTGTGCCTCTGTAGTTGAGCCATCACATATGGAATGCTGCTATTCCCCAGGATAAAGGCATCGTGCACAGACCCAAGATATTTTGCATTGACATGTGAGATGTAATGGTCCGCCAGGCACACCATCTGCACATTCATGGAGTGAAAGCTCTTTCGATTTCTGAACACCTGTTCATTTCGCCAGGGGGGACAAATGCAATATGTGTACCAGCAATTGACCCAATAATGTTGGGGATATGTCCCACTGCATAGAAATCAGCTTTCACTGTGGCCAAATCCTCCACCTGGGGGAAAACGATGTAGCTGCACATGTGTTTAATCAGGGCAGACAACACTCTGGTCAACACTATTGAGAACATTGGCTGAGACATTCCTGGTGCCAAGCCTGCTGTCACTTGGAAGGAGCCAGTTGCCAGGAAATGGAGCACTGATAGCACTTGCACAAGAGGGGGGGATCCCGGTGGGGTGACAGATGACAGAGATTAGGTCAGGCTCCAATTGGGCACACAGCTCTGTGATTGTGGCCCTGTCCAGTCTATAGGTGAGGATAATATGCCTGTTCTCCATTGTTGCCAAGTCCACCAGGGGTCTGTACACGGGGGATGTCTCCATCACCTATTCATCCGCAGCGGTTGCAATCTATGGGGCAAAATGGTGAGCAGCTGGTCAGTATCTCTTATTTCCAACCACTACACTTCAATGCACGTTGTGAATATAACAGTATTTTGTTGAAGATGTCCAAATGGTGCATATGTGTACTGTGACGCAGTTAGGAGCCAGGGCCTGCACCCCCCTGAAATGGCGTCCACCTGTCCTGTGTGGAGGGACAGGTGGAAATGAGGTCATTCCGCTGACATCGTGTGCCGTTGCGGGAGGCGGTCGAAAACTTAGGAGCATCACAGCAGCCACAAGGGGGTGAGTACAGTGCCCCAATATACAACTTGCGCCTGGTGGGGTGGTATCCGGGTGGGGGATGTGGGCCTCTGGGTGCCCCTAGGCCAGGCCTGACATTGCAGTGTAGGTCCCATGTTGGGCAGGATTCTGATGTAAAAAAAACTCCAACTAAGCTAGTAGGCATTCACTACTGGGCAGGGGTCTGTGGGTCTCAGGTATGCTGCAATTGGTGTTAGGTGTCCCTATCCATGGCCTGGTGACTAGCAGTGTGACTGGGAGTGAATTGCCTAGTGCCTAGGGCTGTTCCCTGTGTGCGTGTGTCGTGTATGCCAACTGTGGTGTTGTTGCCGCCAATGACCAGGTGTATCCTTTGTCTCTTCCCCCCCATTTTTGTTTTGTCACCCTGTCCTTATGTGCATTAGCATCATCTGGCAGAGGAGCTGAGGCACCGGCGACGGAGGGAGCTGCATCCCACAGGGCCCAGGAGGCCGAATCCACCGACGGTGAGGGCACCAGTGGGATGGAATGAAGCACCACGGCGGAGACAGGAGAGGACAGTTCGGACACTGATTACTCCTCCGATGGAAGCTCCCTGGTGGTGGCTGACACCTTTGTGCCCACCCCAGCTACAGGTACAGCCGCCACCTCCCGTACCAGCACCGCCCTCCCAGCAGCCCCTCAGCGAGTTTCCCGTGCCCGCTCACCTAGGAGGGTAGGCATCTCCTTCGCCCCAGGCACCTCAGGACCTGCCCCAGTTAACCCTGCTGCAGTGAGTGAGGAGGCTATTGACCTCCTGTGATCCATCTCTGTTGGGCAGTCAAACATTGTGAATGCCATCCAGGGGCTAGCAGCCCAAATGCAACAGACAAATGCATTCCTGGAGGGCATTCACACTGGCATGGTGTCCCAACATAGATCAATCCAGGCTCTGGCTTCCTCTCTGATGGCAGCCATTGTCCCTGTTTCTAGCCTCCCCCCTCCAACTTCCTCTACCCAATCCCATTCCCCTCAACCCCAACCTATCCCAAGCACACAGGCAGACGAGCATGCACCCAGGACAACACACAAGAGTGGACATGGCAAACACAAGCAACATCATCCCACAGGCACTCACACAAACCCCATCCATACCAACATCCACTGCCTCCACTGTGGCCACCTCCTACTCATCCTCCACTTCCCTCCCAGTTGCATCTACAAACACACCTGCATCCTGATCCACTACCCCCATCACGAGCACACCTATCAGCACACGCCCTTCACTGGCAGTCACCACCCCCACTTCCATGCACATGTCCCCTGTGTCCTCTCCCACTGTGTCTGTGCCCCCTCTTCCCAAAGTACACAAACACAAGCACTCAGACACCCAACAGCCATCCACCTCACAACAGCATCCAGCCCATGCACCTGCACCCAAACACAGCAGACAGACACCTCCTACAACCACTCCCTCTTCCTCCACTCCCAAACCTTCTCCTTCTTCTCGCCCTAATGTCCCTAAGAAGCTTTTCCTCGCCATTATTGACCTCTTCCCTACCCCTCCCCCATACCTCATGTCAGGCCAAGCACCTCAGTCACCCAGTCCAGGGGCACAGTAGTGTCCACAGCTACACGAGGGTGCCTGCACCAAGTGCTGCAAGGAAGGGCAAGGAGGCACCCCCAGCTGCTGCAGGGAAGGGCAAGGAGGCACCTCCAGCTGCTGCAGGGAAGGGCAAGGTGGCACCCCCAGCTGCAAAAAGGAAGGGCAAGGAGGCACCCCCAGCTGATAAAAGGAAGGGCAAGGAGCAATCCCCAGCTGCTGCCAAAAGGAGCAAGGAGCCATCCCCAGCTGCTGGCAGGAAGGGCGAGGGGCCTGCACCAGCAGGCAAAAAGGACAAGAGGCCTGGTGCTGGGACTCAGTCTGAGCTCCCACCACCAACCATGGTGGTTCAGCTGTCCGAGTCTGCAGGGGATGTGCTGGAGCCTCCCCCACCACTGCTACCACCGCCACCAGCACCAACACCAGCACCGCCAGCAGCACCATTGCCAGCAGCAGCGGCTCCAGTGGGCAGCTGTCTGAGGCTGGAGGGGAAAGGCTGGGGCCTCCCCCCACCACAGCCAGCACTGCCACCAGCACCAGTGCCAGCAGCAGCAGCCCTAGTGGGCGGCCGTCCGAGGCTGCAGGGGAAGGGCTGGAGCCTTCCCCCACCACTGCCAGCACTGCCACCTGCACCGCCACTGCCACCACTGAGCAGCCATCACCACCCGCGGACAGTGTATAGTCCTGGATCCACGGGCTGTTGTGCGGCCTGGCCCCAGCAAATCCTGTGGGTCTGACACCCATGTGAGAGACTGTGACCTTGCACTCCTAAGATCTGCATCACAGGGCATGTTGCCCCGTCCAGAGCCAGTGTAGAAGCCATCCACTCACCACATCCTTTCCAGGATGAAGATAACTGGGCACAATGCCCCCTCCAGAACCAGTGGAGAAGCCATCCACTCACCCTATCCTTCCCAGGATGAAGCTCACTGGGCACAATGCCCACTCCAGAGACAGTGGAAGAAGCCATCCACTCACCCCATCCTTCCCAGGATGAAGTTCACTGGGCACAATGCCCCCTCCAGGACCAGTGGAAGTAGTCACACACTTGAGAGACTGTGGCCTTGCACTCCCCAGGACCAAGCAGTTGGCAAATCACCCACTTGAGAGACTATGGCCTTGCACTCCCACGACCAAGAAGTGGGCAAATCACCCACTTGAGAGACTGTGGCCTTGCACTCCCCAGGACCAGGCAGAGGGCAAATCACCCACTTGAGAGACTGTGGCCTTGCACTCCCCAGGACCAATCACAGGGCATGTTGCCCCCTCCAGGACCAGTGGTGTTGCACCATTTTCCGGGTGAGGTGCCCTCCTATTCCCTGTCCCCCTGAGGTGCCCATCTATTTTCAACCTTATGGCCCTGCAGTGTTCTCTCCGTGTTGTTGCAGGAGTGAGGTTGGGCCCTGTGGCCCACGGACATTGAGGACTGGGCAGTGTCCCTTGCATTGTAAAAATGTATATACCTTTTGATTTGGATGCATGAATTTCACCTATATTTATCTCATTACAGCCTTTTTACACTATAGTAGTTGTCCTTGCATTATTCCTGAGGGGGTACGGGGTGTATATGTTATGTTACTGCATCTGGTTGTGTGTGTGTGTGGTGTTGGGGGTGGGGGTGTTGCATGTGTGTGTCACTCTCTTTTTCCTCCCCCCTCCCAAGGGTGTTAGGTGGCAGTACTCACTGTGGTCGTCTTCGCTGGCATTGGTGTTCGTTATGGCGCACAAAGTAAAAGAGCATGGGGAAGACGATGGTTAAGATGGCTTTGTGGATGATGCAGCTGGATTTGAAGATGGTGCAGGCCAACAAAGGGAGACAACAGAGTTCCATCAGGATGGGGGTGATCAACCATAGCATTTGTAATCAATCAATCATAGCATTTGTGCTGGACCTGGCTTTTTGACAGGGTCATCCCCAAACTTTTTGCCTCCTTTCTACTATTTTTTCTGACCTGTTGTTGTTGGCTTTTGAACTCTGGGCACTTTACCACTGCTAACCAGTGCTAAAGTGCATATGCTCTCTGTGTAAATTGTACTGTTGATTGGTTTATGCATGATTGGCTATTTAATTTACTTGTAAGACCCAAGTAGAGTGCACTATATGTGCCTAGGGCCTGTAGATTAAATGCTACTAGTGGGCCTGCAGCACTGGTTGTGCCACCCACTTTAGTAGCCCCTTAACCTGGTCTCAGGCCACCATTGCAAGGCCTGTGTGTGCAGTTTCACTGCCACTTCGACTTGGCATTTAAAAGTACTTGTCAAGCCTAAAACTCCCCTTTTTCTACATATAAGTCACCCCTAATGTGTGCCCTAGGTAACCCCTAGAGCAGGGTGCTGTGTGGGTAAAAGGCAGGACATGTACCTGTGTAGTTTATATGTCCTGGTAGTGTAAAACTCCTAAATTCGTTTCTACACTACTGTGAGGCCTGCTCAGTTCATAGGCTAACATTGGGATTGCTCTCATACATTGTTGAAGTGGCAGCTGCTGATCTGAAAGGAGCAGGAAGGTCATATTTAGTATGACCAGAATGGTAATACAAAATCCTGCTGACTGGGGAAGTTGGATTTAATATTACTATTCTAGAAATGCCACTTTTAGAAAGTGAGCATTTCTTTGCACTTAAATCTTTCTGTGCCTTGCAACCCATGTCTGGCTGGGTTTAGTTGACAGCTCCTTCTGCATTCACCCAGACACACCCCAAACACAGGGTACTCAGCCTCACTTGCATACATCTGCATTTTGAATGGGTCTTTCTGGGCTGGGAGGGTGGAGGGCCTGCCCTCACACAAAGGACTGCCACACCCCCTACTGGGACCCAGGCAGACAGGATTGAACTGAAAGGGGACCTGGTGCATTTCTTAGCCACTCTTTGAAGTCACCCCCACTTCAAAGGCACAATTTAGTATAAAACAGGGCCTCTGCCCTACCTCATCAGACAATTGCTGGAGAAGAAACCTGAACCAGAACCTGCATCCTGCCAAGAAGAACTGCCTGGCTGCTCAAAGGACTCACCTGTCTGCTTTCTCCAAAGGACTGCTGCCTTGCTGTTGGCCTGCTGCCTTGTTGAACTCTTGTCTGGCTGCAAAAGTGCTCTCCAAGGGCTTGGATAGAGCTTGCCTCCTGTTCCCTGAAGTCTCAGGACCAAAAAGACTTCTCTTTTTCATTTGGACTCCTCGTGCGCCGAAAAGTTCGACGCACAACTTGTTCCGCGGTGCAAAAAATGCTGCACGCCGATCCAGAAAGACGCTGCTCGACGCAACGCCTGCGGTGCGACTGGAACTTCGACGCACGGCCTCGCATGTACAACGCCGCCCGCCTTCCAGAGAGAAAATCTACGTGACGCCTGCCGTGAGAAAGAAAATTCCACACACAGCCTCCTAGAACGACGCGCAGCCGGATAACAAGCCGAGGAATCCACGCACAGACCCTGGGACATCTGGTAATCCCGCGATCCATAGAAGGAGACGGTCCGTGTAGTGAAAAATAACGATGTGTGAAAGGGCGCAACAGACGCACACACCATTTTTCCTCCCGTAGAATGACGCACGTCTCCCCGCGTGAAAAATAACGGCACAAGTCCGTGTGTGAAGGGGCGTAATCGACGCATACACCATTTTCCCACGCATCTCCTCTTCTGCGGCCCTCTGCGGAGATTTTCCACTCCAAACCAGGTACTTTGTGCTTGAAAGAGACTTTGTTTACTTTTTAAAGACTTAAGACACTGTGTATCACTTTTCAGTGATATCTTTACAAATTCATATTGCATCTTTGATCGTTTTGACCTGCAAATACCCAGATAAATATTATATATTTTTCTAAACAATGTGTGGTGTATTTTTGTGGTGCTATATTATGTTATTGTATGACTTATTGCACAAATGCTTTACACATTGCCTTCTAAGTTAAGCCTGACTGCTCGTACCAAGCTACCAGAAGGTGGGCACAGGATAATTTGGATTGTGTGTGACTTACCCTGACTAGAGTCAGGGTTCTTGCTTGGACAGAGGGTAACCTGACTGCCAACCAAAAACCCAATTTCTAACAATTTGTAAAGCACACTACTCACGTGTGAGGGTCTCAAGGTGCTGAAGTGGGGGAGGGGTGTGCTGCTACTGCTGAAACAGCCAGGTCTTGAGGTGTCTCCTGAAGGTTAGTAGGCCCTGTGCCTGTCGCAGGTGGATAGGAAGGGTGTTCCACGTCTTGGCGGCGAGGTGGGAGAACAATCTGCCACCAGCGGTCGTTCTATGGATGCGTAGAAAGGTAGCAAGGGCAAGGTCAGCAGAGCGAAGCTGGTGGGCCGGGGTGTACAAGGGGAGTCGTCTGTTGAGGTATTCTGGTTCGGTGTTGTGCAGTGCTTTGTGAATGTGGGTGAGGAGCTTAAACGTGATTCTCTTGTTGATGGGGAGCCAGTGGAGGTCTCTCAGGTGGGCTGTGATGTGGCTGTGGCGGGGTACGTCCAGGATGAGGCGTACGGAGGCGTTCTGACCGCTGCAGTCTTTTCTGGAGCTTGGCCGTGGTTCCTGCGTAGAGGGTATTGCCGTAGTCCAGTCTGCTGCTTAGAAGGGATTGGGTGCCCGTCCTTCTGGTTCCGTTGGGGATCCATCTGTACATTTTCCAAAGCATGCGGAGGGTGTTGAAGCAGGAGGAAGAGACGGAGTTGACTTGCTGGGTCACTGATAGCGATGAGTCCAGGATGAACCCCAGGTTCCGTGCATGGTCGGTGGGTGTCGGTGCGGTTCCCAGTGTGGCAGGACACCAGGAGTCTTCCCAGGCAGAGAGGGAGGAGCCGAGGATGAGGACCTCAGTCTTGTCAGAGTTCAGTTTTAGGCAGCTGTTCTTCATCCATTCAGCTATGGCCTTCATTCCTTAGTGGAGGTTTGTTTTGGCAGTGGCGGGGTCCTTGGTGTGGGAGAGGATCAGTGGAGTGTCATCGGCTTATGAGACGATGTTGAAGTCATGTGATTGGACGATGTTTGCGAGCGGTGCCATGTAAACGTTAAGGAGGGTCGGGTTGATGGATGACCCTTGGGTACGCTGCAGAAGATCTTGGTCGCTTCAGAGTGGAATGGAGGGAGGCAGACTCTCTGTGTTCTGCCGGTGAGGAAGGAGGTGATCTAGTCCAGGGCTCTATCGCGGGTCCCTGTGTCATTGAGGCATGCGCGTAGGGTGTGGTGGCAGACAGTGTCGAAGGTGGTCAAGAGGTCCAGGAGGATGAGGGCCGCGGTTTCGCTGTTGTCAAGTAGGGTCCTGGTGATGTGATTATATTTCTTCAGGCCCTGGATGAGACATGCAGTGGCATGTAGGGTGCCCTTAAGTCACTTCTAGAAGAAATGGTTTCACTTTCTTTTGTAGAAAGAATAGGTACCAGGGTGTCTTTGTTTTTTTGGAAATATGTTCCTTGAGGGTGATGTTGGTTTCCAGGGTGAATTCAAGTGACTTGGTAAAAGTTAGGTTTCAAAACCTTCAAGGTTCATGGCGTTGTTCCAGGTCTGTGCTTTTAGTGTTCTTGGCATGTAACCCATTTTCTAATGAAGTCAGCTGCTGTTTTCAGCTGGGTTAAGGGGCTCTGGCCAGATTACTCATGAACATATGTACACCCGTGCTCACTGATGCAGGCTGAGTGAGTGAGGAAGAATGATGACTTTCTGTTGTCTCACTTCTGTGCAAAGGTAGCAGCACAGCAGGTGTTACCAACCTGATTTAATTGGAGAGCAAAAGGGACTGCACCATCTAATTTTGTGTATTATGTATTGGGTGTAATGAGCCACTGTGCACTACAAGTGTAAATTGTGTTTTTACTGTATCTACAGATTGCTACAGAGTACAAGGGGCAGAGCAGCTGTTTTATGCATAAGTTAGTTGACATAGAATCCAAATATGAGATTATGTTTGCTATATCTGGATTCCTTAACATATTTTGTGATTTGACTTGGTTCTTTCAGTAAGGTTTAATTAGATTTGTGGTTTGGTCTACCCAAACGTTTCTGTGTGAGGTAATGACTCTGTCACACCTGCTGACAGATCAAAGACCCCATGAACCAAATGAAACAACAGGGCCATTCCAGGAGGAATAAGAAACTTCTGCTGAAAGCTGGGGGTAGTTATATTCTCTCTAGCCTCTACCAAATATTTTACTGCTAATCTAGGCTAAAATGCTCCCAAGGCTCAAGAGTAGTAGGAAGCAAGGATTAATTTTTGCTTCTCAGCAGTGAATGTCCTTTAGGATAACCAACTCACTCCATGTCTTTATGGAAACTATCTCCAGTGCGTAACATTTCACCTACAAGTCATTGAATTTAAGTGTACTAGTTTAATTCGTTTAAATGAAGCAAAGGAAGACCGTAATAGCCAAATCAGACAAACTTCCAGGAGTGGAAGCAGTGTCCAAAATGACCAAGCAGTCATTAATTTAAAGAGCTTGGGTTTAGATAGGGCGGGTCATCCAGAGATTAGATCAGAGGGAAATATGCCTCAGTTTTGTAGAGAGATGACATTTTTAATCCTTCTCAGAATGCAGCATGTGGGTGGGGGTCATGCAGTGGGACGGTCCTTTTGTGAGAGCAAATGTACCCTAATGTTTGGACACCCCAAAATTTGAACACCCCAGCATTTCACAACATCCTGTTCTCCCACAGATTCAATTGTGCATCAGGACCCCCCTAAATGTCAAGTAGCAGAGTAGAACAGTTCAAATAATTGAGTTCCAGATCAATGAAACTTGAAAGGTTTTTTACAAATTTTTAAAATAAGTAATACAGAAAAAATGCCATAAGGGCTCTCAGATGTAGTCGTACAGAGTATGCAAAATCAGAATTATTTTAAGTCCCACATGAGCAGCAACATCAATAAGAAGTAAGGCAGCATCCCTAGTAGAATTGGAAATGCTTCTGCCCCCTTGCCCCAAAACCCAGGTGTCCTTCCATACACTTCTCGCTAAAGAAATAAGCAAAACGGTTATATCATCATGGTCTGAGCAAACAAATCATAAACAAATCATCTCTTTGGCAAATCAGAGCACAAGTGTTTACCTTAATACACAACCATGGCCCCGTAAAAAAAAAATATTCAGCACCCTCTAAGCTAATACCATCTAGAGATGCTTTAACACATATGAAACATTTAAGCAATGGAACTTTCATTGGAAGAGACCTTGATAATTTTTCAAGTCATAGGGAACAAGAGAAAGTTAATTGAAAGCATTGTAATCATGACAGTGGTGATAAACCATTACATAGCAGCCTGACTTTGCTCTGGGGAGCATGGGGAGAGAAGATGCACAAAGAGGGGGAAGCAAAAGTGAGTGACAGAGATGGCATCCATCTTGTTTAACATGACACTTAACAGGAACAATGTGGCATAACAATGACACATTAATAAAAACACTTTTACAACTATTATTCCGCTTAATTCACCTTTATATGCAAAATCAAATCTGAAAATACATATTAATCACACTATAAATGCAGTTGCTGAGGCTCTGGCCCTGCTCATGGTGTCCTAGGGATGGCCCTGCAGACTCATTGCATTTGGCTGGCAAAAGGACTGGGTGGCTGTGTAGTGCAAGGAAGGAGAGTGATCGGATGTGGAGGACCTTGGGTTGTTGCCACAAAGTCCCCAGATCAGGAGCTTTCCATCTGCATCTAAGGAGATGAAAGCAATTATGTCACGGCTATTGAAATGCTGCAGGATTCTTCATAAGAAACTCAATCAGGATGCCCTTAAAGAGTAGCCCCATGACTGGAGCATGCCACCAGGAGCAGAATGGTGCTAACCTGACTGAAAATTGTTCGCTGTGGCCAAAGATATCTCAACCTCCAGGAAACAGTTGTGTGTAGTACTGTATTATTTGCAATGGGTTACCTTGAGGCTCGGAACACCTGTACATCACCAGGAAATCATGATTGTGCTAGTCCTCCCGGGTAGCCCATTTTGAAGTTGGTTCCATTTCTGAAAAGCCTGCTCAAAGGTGGGAGCAACCATCAGGAAGGTACCCAACTTCAGGGTGAGCCCCTCAGCCTCACCTCTATTGCTGTGAGTGAGGGAGTGGTACCTTCATTCTCATCCACCCTAAGGCCTTGTCTGAAAAAAAGATGTAGCCACACTGGGATAGTGAATTCCTGGCCTAGCACCTAGGTAAAGAGCACTGGGTGGTGGAGAATTCATAAGGACTGCATGACTGACTGGAGTCTTTCAAACAGACCCCTGGTACCCGCAGAAGAATGGAAATACTGTGGAAGCACAATTGGTCACTCAGCTGCTTGGATCAGTGGGAGGACAGTTCGGAATGACTAGACAACTTGTTTGTATCAAGTGTTGTGATTTGAAAAGGTGTTGTTTGCGTGGTTTTCTGGTATTAGTTTATTTATTACATTATTTGATACAGTAGTTGCTAATTTTTAGTCTGAAAGAACAGTAAAATATTGTTGATTTGTAAAAATGATTTTAATAATAAAACTATTTTTATCTTTTGTTTAGTTTGTAAAGACAGATGTGGTCTTTAATGTAAGCAAGTAATTGGTCTTTACATTGCAGTATTTTGTTCATTTTCTGGTTTGTTTGGAAAGGTTTTAGTTTGATTATAGATTGTTCTATTCTGACTTGATGGGAGCTTTGTTCCTTTTTTATTATTTGTAGGTTTTGGAGGAGGGAAGGGTGGCTTCAGCTAATGTCCCTTGGAAGGAGTTGTACCACTTTTCCACTGCATTTTTTGGTTTTGCTTTTTGTGCCCTAGTGCTGTCATACACATTACATCATGATATATGATACATGGTTTGGCATCTGTGACCGGAATGGTTCAGGCTGCCAACTCAAGTATTTTGAAAATGTTCTATTGGGGAACTTAGTTTAGCTTTGTTTCTTTGGTAGTAGGACACTTCTATTAGGAGAATTACTGTTTTAATTTGAAGGGTGAGTTTGGCGTTAGTTGAGTATTCAACATGAGTGCAAATGTTTGGAGGTGTCCCCAAGTACTTTGATTAACATGGAAGGAACACCTTTCGTATAGCTGTATGTGGGTACATCTTTAAAGTAATAGAAATTGTTAGACCTGTTAGACTTGGTGTAGTTTCCCCTGTCTTTTTGCTTCTGACCTCCTCTTATTGATCCTGTGCGGAATTTCATTTTTGCTTGTTTTAGGACTTTGGGCACTTTACTACTGCTGACCAGTGCTAACATGCAAGTGCTCCCTGTCTAAATTGTATTGGTGACTGGATTTTCCATAATTTAGTATTAAGTCCCTAGTACAGTACACTCTGTGTGCCTAGGGCCTGTAAATCAAAAGCTACTGGTGGGCTTCCAGTATTGATTGTGCCACCCGCCAGAGTAGCCCTGTAAACATGTCTCAGACCTGCCACAGTGTCTGTGTGTGCAGCTTTAAACTGCCGGTTTGACCTGGCAAGTGCACCCACTTACCAGGCCCAAACTGTCCCTTTTACTACCTGTAAGTCACCACTAAGGTAGGCCCAAGGCACCCCATGGGCAGGGTGCAGTGTACTTAAATGGTAGGACCTGTACTCGTATGTTTTACATGTTGTGATAGTGAAACACTGCTAAATTCATTTTTCACTATTGTAAGGCCTTTTTCTCCCATAGGGTAACATAGGGATTGCCTTGCAATATCTTTTAAGTGTAATTTCCCCTTGGGGCAGATACATTTGTGGAGTTTGGGGTCTCTGAACTCACAATTTAAAAATACATCTTTTGGTGAAGTTGGTTTTTAGATTGTAAGTTTGAAAAGATCACTTTTATGAAAGTGGGCATTTTCTTGCTTAACCATTCTGTGCCTCTGCCTATCTGCTGGAATACTTCTGGGTCAGGATGAGAGTTGGGCTGCTTTGTGAATTCTCTCGAGACCATCACACAAAGGGAGCGAAGGTGTGCCCTGCATATTCGGATGGGTCTTCCTGGGCTAGAGTAGTGGGAGGAGTTAACACTTACACCTGAATAGGGCCTTGTCTGTCCTTACACAAAGCAGTCTCCAGCACCCTAGAATGTGTCTGGGTCCAGGGCAGGGAAAGGCGGGGTCCTGTGCATTACAAAGTCTTCCCTTTGAAGGATGTCTACTTCAAAGGTAGAAAGGAGTATAAGTATTGGACCTCTGACCCCACAAATTTAGAATCCTTCTGGACTGAAAACATTCTGCCAGGAAGAAGAGCTGGATGCTGTACAATAAACTGTAACTCAGACTGTTGCTTTGCTGTGCTGGCCTGATGCTTGCTGCTTCTGTTCTTGGAGTGAAAGGACTGGACTTGGCTTTCTACATCCTGGTTTCCAAGGTACATCAAGGGCATGAAGTGAGCCTGCTTCCTGTCACGAAGTCTCAGGGGCATCAACAACTTCATCTGCTGGTGCCTAAGCTATTCTGCTGAGAGTCCTGACTTGCCAAGTGGTGGCAAATCTAGTCCCAAGGGCACTTGGAACTGGAATCTGGTGACCTGAAGGAGAAAATCCACGCATCAGTGCATCACAGCAGAAAAATCAATGCAGCACCTGCCCCGCTGCCGTAGCACTGGTTTTGCGTCAGAAGAATTAATGCAGTGCCTATTTTAGCATGGATCCATCAACACACGCGCATCTGGATTTTCTACGCATCGTCTCTTAGGATCATTTTCCCATCCACCGCGCACCACAATCAGGAACCAACGCATCGCCTTTCCTGCAAGGAAAGAATCGATGCATCAGCTCCCCTGCGCATTAAAGAATCAATGCACTGATTGCTTTACCGGCACATTACCTCCTTTGCAGCCCGCATTGTCTTTGTTTTTTGACACATCCCAGGTACGTTGTGTTAAAAGGATATAACCATTAATTCCAATGGATTAAGACTCATTTAAACATTTAAAAAATGATATCTTTACTTGTGTATGTTGGATTTTTGTCGTTTTCTTCTTGTTTTACTCAATTAACTGTTGGCTATTTTTCCAAACTGGTAGGAAGTACTTCTGTGGTGTTCGCACTGTGTTACTCTCTTGTGGGTACAAATTCTTTACACATTGCCTCTGAGATAAGCCTGACTGTGTGAGCCAAGCTACCAAGAAGGTGAGCAGGGTTTATCTTACCTGTGTAACTCCCTTATCCTGACTAGAGTGAGGGTCCCTTTGTGGGCACGATGCAAACCACTGCCAACTAGAGATCCCATTTCAAACAGTGGTGGCAGTGGTGGGATAAGACTTGTATTTTACTTGAAATACAGTGATTGGTGTACACTACTTCCATATCGCAGACCATTACGCAACCACATACTGTTTTTTCCTTTTATGGCATTCTCTTATTTTTGTCTTCTTGAAAATTTTGGATTATCCACAATCATGTCATGGTGATTGAGCAGGAGAGGCTGGAAACCTATTTGGTGCCTCAGCTCAAGAAGTTCTGTAAAGAGTTCAAGTGCCTTATTAAATTCCTCACTAGAAAGGAGGAGCTGCAAAAGGCATGGAGGGCCTGGTTGGCAACAAAGGAGGATGATGAGCACACAGAGGGCGAGAATGTTGTGAGGGATTGGAGGAGAATCTGCATGAGGATTTGGTGGGTAACCAGTATCTGCCTGGGAGGAAGGCACCTTCCAGGGCAAGCAGGCGTATTTCCTCAAGAGGTCTGACCCCAGAGGAGCTGGAGGACAGGCGGGAGGCCAGGTGGCTTTGGATGGAGCTGGAGAAGCTCATGCTGGAACATGAGGTGGAGCTTCAGTTGGAACTAGATTGGTTCAAAAAAGAGGCAGAGAGAAAGAGAAAATCGCCATGGAGGAATAAAAAATGCTTTGACCTCAAGAGCTGAGTTTAAAGGAGCCGGACTTGAGAGGCATGGCCAGCAGAGATGGTGGCAGTGTTGCATCAGTGCAATCTGAGAGAAGGGTGCACATTCCCAAGTATCTAGGGAAAGAGTACGCTAATGAGGATGACATACACATGTGGTTTCAGGGCTATGAGGCAGCTCTCCACATGCACAGGATCCCTGAGAAAGATTGGGGGGCAGGACTGTGGAAGTACTTCACAGTGGAAGGGAGGGACACCTTGTTGGCACTAGGGCAGCTAGCATGCTCACCTACACTACCATGAAGGGTGCCCTCATCACTAGGTATGGCCTGACATCAGAGATGTTCAGAAGGAAGTTCAAGTAGAGAAGGAAACTTGACTCCTAGACCTGACTTGAGTGTGTGAATTCCTTCTACAGAGCATTGGATGGTTAGGTGAAGGGCAGTGAGGTAACAGGTTATCAGGGGCTGTACAATTTGTTTGTACAGGAGCACTTGTCTAGTCTGTATTTTCCAGAGCCGCGCCAGCACTTTTTTGACAGCAGACTTACTGACCAGGAAACTTGCTCAGGAGGTAGACAATTGGGTGAGTACCAGGGTCCACAAGAAGGTGTATGTGGGAGACTCAGCCAAGGGTGGGCATGGTCCCCAATAGAAGGCGGGGTGGTGGACAAAGGATTCCCAACCCCCTGTTGTAAAGAAAAGTTGATTCCCTTCAGGTATGCCTGCAGGAAAAGGACTCCGCAAGTGCTTCACCTGTAATGAGGAAGGGCATTTCAGGGGGAGTCCCAACCATATACGGCCCCCCACCAGTAGGCAGTCACAAGGGGTAGCCAGTGTAGCAGTTTGGGAGGAGTTGACCCCAGTTAGTGGTGGGGAGCCAACTGAGTTAACCCTAGTCTTCCTGGGTGAGGGTGAGGTGGTCCAGAGAACCCTCATACCTGACAATACTAAGAAGAACAGGCAGTGGGGGACCATCAATGGGAGGTGGGTAGAAGCTCTGAGAGACACAGGAATCAGTATGACAACAGTCTGCTGCCATCTGGTATCTGATGAGCAGGTAGTCCTTAATGTGGTCAACCAGGTTGTAGCAGTAGACAACAGTAAGTGCCAATGTTTCGTAGCTCAGGCTCCCTTTGAATGGGGGGGGGGGAGTTCTCAGGTTCCTTGAGGATATCTGTGAATCTATCCATGCCTGTTGGCTGTCTGCTATGGAACGACCTGGAGCATACGCCCTTTGAAGGAGGTGGAACTCAGGTCTCGCTTGGAAATGTTGGGATTGCCAGAGTGCTCATGTATGACTACACGGTTTATGGCAGCAAGAGAAGGTGGTATCAGAAGGACCTGGAGCTTGAAACAGTGACCCAGGTGCCTTCCAGGAGGAGGAGGGGCAAGGGACACAGGAAACCCACTTGTGAGATTTCGACATCTGGGAGGAGGCTGAACCTGAGGGGGACAACCCGGAACCTATGGGGGAAGAAGTGGCCGAACTAGGGGACCTACCTAAGCTGACCCATTGGCAGCAGGAAGGAGGGTCCACCAGGGAGGAGTTCTGCCCAACGCAGAAAACATACCCTACTCTTGAGGGGCTTTAAGAACTTACTGGGGAGATTAATACGCCAATTACGAGTTTGCCAATTCTACCATGTTTTAGTTAGTAAAACACATACACAGAGAACAGGATAGTAGTACTCCAGTGTGCAGAGTTAAAGAACAAGCACCATAGGGCCAAAAAAGTGTGGAAGACCACACAAAAATAGCCACTTTCTTACTTAGAGTATATGGTGGAATTAATTGAGGGTGTAGGTGGTGATGAAAAGAGGCAAGGATTATGTCAAGGTAAAGGTTTAGGAGGTGAGAGGCCACACACTCCACACTGCTACCTGTACCTACTTTTTTGAGGTGAGGTTAGTAATACTCTTAAGAGAGGAACAGTACTGTAAATGTTTGAGAATCCAATTAAAATGATGAATTTGTTTGGATTTTCTACACCTGCCAAGCCCATGAATGATGGTCTCATGTGAACATCATATTCTCATACATATCTGGAAAACGTTCTACTATCACAAGGGCACTCTTCTCTCAAAGGTCATTAGAACGGTTTATGTGAATCATCACCTCACCATTAGATGCGCTGTGGGATATTTCCTTCTGTCAGTGACATGTAAAGGTGGAAAAGTTCTTGCACATCAGCCCCTTTATACTCTTCCTTTGTGTTAGACCCCCTGTCGCCTGTCTAACTAAACATTACCATAGTATCCCAAACTATTTTGTTTCCAAGATTAGGTTTAAGACCTTGAAGGGGGTGTTAGAACTGGAATCCTTAAGGTGGTCTTACCTGAGAATATTTGCCTTTACCTCCTGTTTTGTTTCTATAACTTTTTGTTGGCCTTAGGACTCTAAGCACTTTACCACTGCTAATCAATGCTAGAGCGCTTGTGCTTCTCCCATCAACCTGGTAACATTGGTGTATCCACAACTTGCATATTTATTGTACATGTAAGTCAGTTGTAAAGTGGTTTATCATATACCTAGTGCCGGTAAATTAAAAGCTACTAATGGGCCTGCAGCATTGATTGTACCACCCACTTCAGTACCCATGTAAACATTTCACAGGCCTGCCACTGCAGAACCTGTGTGCAGTCTCACTGACACCACAACTTGACATTCTATATCTCTTGCCAAGCCTGAGATGTTCATTTTCTTGCATATAAGTCATCCCTAAGGTAGGCCCTTGGTAGTCCATAGGACAGGGTGCCATGTAAGTCAAAGGAAGGACATGTACTTCTCAGTTTAGCATGTCCTGGTAATGAAAAACTCCTGAAGTCATTTTTCATTACTGTGAGTCCTACTTCACTCATAGGCTAGCATTGGGAATTCTTGTTCAAAGAGGAGTAGTTGCATCATGTTTAGTGTCATTGGAATGGTCAAGATACATCTTCTTTACTGGTAAAGCCAGATGTATTATTACTATTCTAGAAACACCACCTTTAGAAAGTGAGCATTTCTCTTCCCTCACTTTCCTGTGTGTACAGTCTGCCTCTAATGTACCTCTGGTCTGGGCTAGGTGACAGCTACACTTGTGCATTCCCTTCAGACACCCACAACACAGGATACTCAACTGCGTCTGTTGCATCTACATACTGATGGGTCTTCCTAGGGAGGAAGTTGGGAAGGGCTCCCAAGTCCATTTCAAAAGCTAGTAGCCAGAGCCTACACAAAGGGGCTGAGTACCTCCCACTGATAGTCTGGAGCCAGGGCTGGGTTGAAAGGGGGACCTGTATACTTCACAGAGACCTTTTGAAGTCATCCCCTACATCAAGGGTACTTTTTAGTATAAGTACTGGGTCCCTGACCCCCCCAAAATTAGCACGCTTCTTGCTGTAGTAAAGACTGCTGTGTACCAGGATCACCACCTTGCCAGGATTGACTATCCCCAGGAACTGCTGCTCTGCCTCGCTGTGCTAACCTGCTGCCTGCGGATCTCTGCCCTGCAGCCGACCTGCTTCCAGTTCGAGTAAGGGTCTCCGGGTCACCAAAGACACCCAAGCAGCTTCCCTGCAACCTGCTGTCCACTTTTAGCAAAGATCTCAGAGAGACTCCCCTGCAGCTCGCCACCTGCTTTGCCAAAGATCGGAGAGTGGCCTCCCAGTAGCTTGCCTCCAGCTTTGCCAAGGATGGTAGAGTGGCTTCCCTGCAGCTTGCCGCCCACTTTGCCAAGGATCACAGAGCGGCTTCCCTGCCGCTCTCCAACCGCTTTGCCAAGGATCACAGAGCAGCTTCCCCCCGCTTTACCAAGCATTGAAGAGCGGTTTCCCAACAGCTCACCACCCGCTTTATCAAGGAACACAGAGTGGCTTCCCTGCAAACCTGCCCCCTGCTTTGCCAAGGACTACAGAGTGGCTTCAGTTTGATCAACTGCCATACTCCCTCCTTAACTCTCAACCCGTGGCCAGGGCGGTGATTTGCCTGGTCCCCCAAACAGCTCCCCGCGGTCTTGACAGCTTTCTTGCTACCGCTCTGGACAGAGGTTTACTCAAGGAAATAGCATATGCCTGTTTTCAGCGAAGAGCGGGACCAGAATATTACTGTCCTGTACTTAAAAACAAAACGCACTTGCATAGCAGACTGCACTGCAAAACCTTTTTACCACATAACCTAGTACAAGCACTGCTTTTGTTAGCTTTGAAGATTGAGATATCGTGACTGGTTTTTTATCGCCTTGGGTTTATCCTACAAATTGATAAAGAGTGTCTATTTTCCTAATACTATGTGGAGTCTTTTTGTGGTGTTCGCCTTGTGATTACTATAGAGGGGGTTGCACAAATATTTTACACATTGCCTTCTAAGTTAAGCCTTCCTGCTCTGTGCCAAGCTACCAGAAGGTGAGCACAGGTTAATTTAGGTTGTGTATTTGACTTACCCTGACTAGAATGTGGACACTATTGGGACAGGGTGGATACTGCTGCCAAATAGATACCTAATTTCCTACAGAGGGCATTTAGGATGTGGTGGCAAGTGAAGAGGAGAATAGGTGCTAAAAGTGTAATCAGTACACTCCAATATGGAGTTCCCCTATTTTACCCTCTATACTCTATGATAACACGGCAAAAGATGCGAACAGAAAGGGACTGCTAGATTCAGTGATATTACTGATAATGGATTAGGGATTTTATCAGCAAAATGGATATGTTTTGGACAGCACTATATTAGATGCTATCGATGGAGATGTCAGATTTGGGCAAGTTTATAATACACACAACTATGCCAGATGACCTAGAGGCTCAGACCATTAACTGGGAAAAAATGCTGGGGTGAGATGGGGCGATACTACAGTAATCATTAGAGGTTGAGGGTGAGGCATTGCTAACTGCAGGACTAAGGAGTCAACATTTCAATTCTGTATTTGATTTATATTAATAGTCTGGCTAAGCTATGCAGATGGGGCAGCAAGCCTGATGCCAAATCCCAGCGATGTGGAGCAGCTCATGCTGAAATCTTACATATGTTCTGCACAATCAATCAGGATTTATAAAGCGCAGCTCATCACCCGATATGGTACCCCGGCACTTGCAGTTCCCGGAGGCTTATTTGAACAGCCACGCTTTAGGGCCATTCAGAATTCCAGAAGTGAGGTTATGGTCCGGAGGTGCACGGGGAGGCTGTTCCAGGTTTTTAGTGTGATAAGAGGGAAGGAGAGTCCTCCACTAATGTTTCGGTAGATGCGGATAGTAGAGAGGCAGAGCATAGTCTTCCCGACAGTTGATGGAAGTTCAGGCAGTGGTTAATGTACATGGGTCCTTGTGTGAGTTGGTCAGCAGTTTGAATTGGAATCTCTTCTGTACAGGAAGCCGGTGGAGTTGCGTGAGATAGGATGTGATGTGGGTTCATCATGGAAAGCTGAGGATGAGTCTGGCTGCGGTGTTCTGGTCTGAAGTCTCTGTAGGAGGCTTGCAGCAATTCATATATTGAGGGCTTTGCTATACTCCAGTTGGTTGGCGATGAGGGCTTGTGTCATGGTGCGTCTCTTGTGTAGGTGTAGCCACTTGAAGATCTTACGTAGCATGCACAAAGTGAAGAAGCAGGTGGATGAGACAGCTTTGATCTGTGATTTCATGGGATCCTTGTGGTCAATGATGATTCTGAGGTTTCTGGCATGTTTGAAAGGAGTTGGTGCGGTTCCTAGGTCTGATGGCCACCAGGAGTCATTCCATGTGTTGCTGCTGTTTCCAAAGAGCAGTACTTCTGTCTTGTCCATGGTCAGCTGCAGGCAGTTGTTCTGCATCCAGTCAGCGATGCGTGTCATGCATCTGTGAATGTCGGTTCTGGTGGTAGAGGGGTCATTGGTGAGTGAGAGGATGAGATGGGTGTCATCTGCATGCCCAGGGTTAAGCTTTTATAGGGGGAGTAGGGGCCTTTATTAGCATAGTAATCAAGATTCAGATTACTATCACTCCCAAGTGGATGCTGTTAGGGATTGAAGAAAGTTCTAGGCACCCAAAAGGGCTGTCATATTTTGTATTTGTAGCCATGGCAGTGGCCTGCATGTGCAAAGCATCAGGATGGCTAAGCTCTGACCATCCAACTTTTCCAGAATGGAGAACATGGTTTATAGTGATGTATAATATGGAGGGTAGGAGGTTGTGGAAACGTGAAGCTTTGATATGGTCTCCACAGTCTGGCTGGATTGAGAGCCTGGTAATGGAGACAATCTGTTGGCATAAGGGACCAAACTTAATTTTTCTCTAAAAAGATTCCAAATGTTCAAATGTATGTATCATGGTTACAATGTACTCTGAGACTAATCTGTCACTGAAAGAAACCCTTTGCTGCACTACTCCTGTTTTCAAAGGAAGTATGCCCTGATATAGTTTTTACTCCACTATTTTTTCCAGGTTATCATCATGGAGAAACTATCATAAAAAGCTCTCAATCATCAGGTACAAGTACAAAGATAGATGAGTGATAGGAAACCGCAGATGCATGAATGTAACAAAAATGTATTTTTGGATGCATCAGAATGGTAAGCCCAGTTAAATGATAACGTTTGATCTAGTCGTGCAAGGGACACAGAGGCAGGATTTGCTATTTGTTTGAACAACACTGTGGAATCAATTAGAGATGTTCACAGCAAACAAAGGAGTAAATGGAAAGATAGCTGCTGAAATTCAATTATTACATTTTAAAGTAATTTCTGACAAACAATTTGGAAAATAGGGAGAGTTTTTTTCCATACATATTTATTTATGTTGCATGGGTTATTTTATTGCATGTATTATTTTGGAATTAGTGGATGTCCATATATTAAAAATAAAGGGGAAAGTGTGTGGTAACTTGGTTTCAACAGTCCACAAATGGAATCACATTACCACATGGACAGACGTTCAAAGAAATTGGTGTTGTGGTACATTGTATGGACCAACCGAATTGACATTCACATTGTACTAAGAAACAGGATGATTCTGAATTATATCAAATATACTGTTGCTGAAGCAAAGGATTGAAGGGTGTTATGCACTGACAAGGGTTCAAGGAAATCATAAAGCTATTTCATGATGAACAACGCTGCTTGTGATAAAAAGACAGGAATCTGAACTCAAAGTGGTATGACCAGCCAAATACAGGTTCTGCCTAAAACATAAGATTCAATAAATACCTTTTCATTTTAACTCTGAGTTAATAAATGGAACACTCTGAAGCTCCTAAATATATGACTCAAAATTAGAGAAACACAAAACATTAATTGGTGGCCCCCAAAGATTTGGTTTGCCTTTCCATTTAAAATGGCATTCAATCGGGGGCACACTAGGGATGATATGGATTCCTTAATGAACATAATCAAAGTTATAGTGAAAAGTAACATAAAGAGAGAAAGTCAAATAGTGCTAAGCATTTTATAGAGGGTTAAGGAATTTAGACTGATCCAATCTCTGAATGGTAACTCAAACAGAAAGTTAAAATGGCCTGGGTTAGTCCTGAGAGAATGTTCAATGTGAATTTCAGGGATTAAAAATAGAGAAAGAGAGCGGAGAAATAGATACACAGACACTGACTGTTCCTGCACCATGAGAATTCCCTTGACTATGTCCCTGTGTCACTTGTCACCTCTCTTTTGTCAGGTGTGTAAGAGTTAGAGTTTCAGGCTATGCAACGTATGGATGGGCTGTCTTGGGGCCAAATTAAGAGTTTGGTGGTCCAACCGTCAGACCGCAAACACTGCGGTCTGGAACCCACGCCAAGCCGGCAGCCTCCTGACCGCCGTATCATGAATTGCCCACTGGGCTGGCAAGCAGAAACAGTGCAGCAGCATTGGCTACGGCTTTCAGCGAGAGCTGATGCCAATGCCACCGCACTGTCGGTGCCACCAGCACACTCGGAATGCGCACTGTCTGCCTTCCGAGTATGCTGACGGGGGAGCCTCTGGACTGCCCACGACATGAGCAAGCCGTGCTTGACCACATGGTGGCGGTCTTGTGGCAGTCCAATCGTCAGCATCCATATCTGGTGGTCAGAGAGCCAAGGAAGTAGAGGTTGGACTGCTACCGGTGGTATGGCGGTCCATGGACCTCCGTACTCGTAATCAGGTCCTTGGCCTTTGTGGCAATGAACATCCATTCAACCTCAATGTAGCTGCATGGGTTCGTTTTTTAACGTCAGACCATGGAGAGATTTGTGGGTAACTCTGTGGCAGAGTTTATGTGTATAGCAATACTGACAGGTACTTTTTTAGGGCCCGTGACCTACCACTCCCAGGTAACCATTAGCATAAGATGGTACTTTTCTTTGTGGCCTGAATTTAGAATATGGTTCTGTACATTAGGAGTGATAGACCCTGGGGACACCAGATTATCCTTCTCTGTAGCCAGGATGGTACCTGTGTCTCTCAGAACAGTGGGTCCTCGTTGACTGATGCCTACTTCATGCACCTCTTCCTGTCTTGAGGCATGCAAGCTGCAAGCTTTACTCCTAAACCACATTTGTTAAACAGGTAAACCCCACATTCCTCCACCTGCCCAATGTTCAGACTAAGACCACCCTATGAATTCTAGTGGACTGCCCACCAGTGCAGGCTTTCTCGGAAAAAGCTGAGTCTTCACTCCTGTGCCACAGGAGTCAAAGCAGTCAGGATAAAAGTCCCTCTTCCCTTGGGATCCAATGTTTCCATTTTCTGAATTGGACTGTGCCTTACGTCAGTGCTTAATTTCAGAGGTCACAGAACTAACATGACTACTTACCATCTCATTCCTTCAGGTGTGACAATTTAAACTATTGAAGGCCACCAAAAGCTATGATAATGGTGTCAGCGGCAGGTATTATTCATTTAAATGTATATTGAATGATTAAATACTGTTGTTGTGCTCATCTAAAACTTTGATCAACAGCACCACCATGTGGTCGGCGGTCTCTAGAGCCTGTGCTGACAATTAAGTGTTGAGCACCAAAAAACACTGGCTCAAATTAAGCACTGCCTTACGTTCTATTACCTGGATTTTTTTAGTACTTCAGATAACTCCTTTTTCTCCTTCTTGAACCCATCTCCCCACTGGTTTAACTGTTGCCCCCTCACACACATTTTTGGTGGCCTCTCGCCTCGCTCCTCCTAGATTCCAACCATTGTGCTGAGCTAGAGTCCAGCCCACTTTACAAACTCTCATGGTTCAGACAGCACAGAGTCAAATAAATGCTGGCACATATCTGAAAAGCAATGGATATAGATGTGTTTTTTTCCACTTTAGAGTACACAGAAGTTCAAAAACTGCTACCTTGCTATCCTTCACCCATCCCCCAGCAACTTTAATGAGATATCCGCAAAATCCCCCAAGGCCTGATTAGACTCTTTGATGGTGTCCATACATTTTGTATGATGTTTATCAACTGGCCATACAAAGCTTCTCAACATAACTCCCTTTAAGTGTAAGTATGGTGTGCATTATGTGGTGTGAATGGTTAGAACTACATCCCTCCTTTTTCTAGGCAACCTATAAGTACCATTTCCAGAACTCGTCTTTTGTGCTGTAAATAGAACAACGTAACAAAGGACAAAATCCATTTTTCTATGTCATCCCAAAACACACGGCTGGGTACTGCCACTTTAAGTATATGGGGTATGACTCTTCCATTGAAAAACAATGCACGAAATCTGGGTGATAACTATGGGAGAGAGAGGACATAGGGGGTCATTCTGACCCTGGCGGTCTTGGACCGCCAGGGCAAGAATGACGGAAGCACCGCCAACAGGCTGGCGGTGCTTCATTTCCCATTCTGACCGCGGCGCCAAAGCCGCGGTCACACCACCGGGGACGCCGGTGTCCCACCGATTTTCCGCCGGCGGTGATAATCCACCAGGGCAGCGCTGCAAGCAGCGCTGCCCTGGGGATTATGACCCCCTTACCCCAGCCTGTTTATGGCGGTTTACACCGCCAGGAAGAGGCTGGCGGTAAGGGGTGTCCTGGGGCCCCTGGGTGCCCCTGCACTGCCCATGCCACTGGCATGGGCAGTGCAGGGGCCCCCAAACAGGGCCCTGGCCTGCTTTTCACTGTCTGCATGGCAGACAGTGAAAAGCGCGACGGGTGCAACTGCACCCGTCGCACCGCCGCAACACCGCCGGCTCCATTCGGAGCCGGCTCCTGTGTTGCGGCCTCATTCCCGCTGGGCCGGCGGGCGCTAACTTGGTTAGCACCCGCCGGCCCAGCGGGAATGTCAGAATGGGGGCCGTGGAATTTTGGCCGCATGGCGGCCAAATGGCGGTTTCCGCCTGGCGGGCGGCGGTAGCCGCCCACCAGAGTTGGAATCACCCCCATAGTCTTGATGTTAATTGTGTGAGCTCCCTCAACACATCAAGCAATCTAGCACCTAAAAGACAAAGCAGAATTTCCATGATGAAACCTGGGCTTCTCTTTTGGTAACTAGGAATCGCAGACAGTGCATCTTGTATCTTTAAGTAATACCTTGATTTGGGTATTTTGTCAAGAGGCAGTGGGGTGCGAGTATACATTGTTTCACAATTCTTGTTGTGCTTCAGTTTCAGAACAATCAGTTACATACCACAACACAGAGAGTTGATTACACAGAAATAATTTTAAAATATGTTTTACACCATTATGGTGTAATGTAGGATTTTTATGGGAGAGTACTAAAGTATTGCCTTTAGATATCCACTTCGACTTACAGACATCAGTGCCCAGCAGAGCTCAAGTCAGAGTGGTACCATCCTTTGTCACTGTTTCCTTTCTTCGTCATTCCTTATTTCTACCATTAGCTAGCATACTTGAATTGTGTATGGTTAATGGTGGATACTGAGAGGGGCACACACATGCTTTGCTTTTTTTGGAGCCAGCATATAAAGTTAGTGCTGTCTGACACTTTGCTACTTAGTACAGGAACTGTTAGAAAACATTATAAAAAACCCAAACGTAAAAAGACAAATGTTATTTGAAGTCTATAGTAATTCACAAGGAATGATTCATTTACAATGCTGCTCAGGGATACAGCAACACTTTCAACCCCAATGATAAAAGTAGGCTATTTCCTAAGCTAGAGAAAATTTCCATGGAGGAAACACTGATCTAGACAAACATTGCACCTTAATTTATACCATTCCTCAGTATGGTACTGCAACCTAGTGCCTTATTTAACCCCTTCGCTGCCAGGCCTTTTCCCCCTCCTGTGCCGAGCCTTTTTTTGGCTATTTGGGGCAGTTTGCGCTTAGGCCCTCATAACTTTTTGTCCACATAAGCTAACCAAGCCAAATGTGTGTCCTTTTTTTTCCAACATCCTAGGGATTCTAGAGGTACCCAGACTTTGTGGGTTCCCCTGAAGGAGGCCAAGAAATTAGCCAAAATACAGTGAAAATTTCGTTTTTTTTCAAAGCAATTGGAAAAAGTGGCTGCAGAAGAAGGCTTGTGGTTTTTCCCCTGAAAATGGCATCAACAAAGGGTTTGCGGTGCTGAACTCAGCAGCTTCCCAGCTTTCAGGAACAGGCAGACTTGAATCAGAAAACCCAATTTTTCAACACAATTTTGGCATTTTACTGGGACATACATTTTGCAATTTTTTGTGCTTTCAGCCTCCTTCCAGTCAGTGACAGAAATGGGCATGAAACCAATGCTGGATCCCAGAAACCTAAACATTTCTGAAAAGTAGACAAAATTCTGAATTCAGCAAGGGGTCATTTGTGTAGATCCTACAAGGGTTTCCTACAAAAAATAACAACTGAAAAAGAAAAATATTGAAATTGAGGTGAAAATAACATACATTTTTCTCAACGTTTTACTCTGCAACTTTTCCCTGCAATGTCAGATTATCGAAACCAATATACTGTTACGTCTGCTGGACTCCTCTGGTTGCGTGGATATATAGGGCTAGTAGGTTCATCAAGAACCCTAGGTACCCAGAGCCAATAAATGAGCTGCACCCTGCAGTGCGTTTTCATTCTATACCGGGTATACAGCAATTCATTTGCTGAAATATAAAGAGTAAAAAATAGCTATCAAGAAAACCTTTGTATTTCCAAAAAGGGCACAAGATAAGGTGTTGAGGAGCAGTGGTTATTTGCACATCTCTGAATTCCGGGGTGACCATACTAGCATGTGAATTACAGGGCATTTCTCAAATAGATGTCTTTTTTACACACTCTCCTATATTTGGAAGGAAAAAATGTAGAGAAAGACAAGGGGCAATAACACTTGTTTTGCTAATCTATGTTCCCCCAAGTCTCCCGATAAAAATGATACCTCACTTGTGTGGGTAGGCCTAGCGCCTGCGACAGGAAACGCCCCAAAACGCAACGTGGACACATCCCATTTTTTTTAAAGAAAACAGAGGTGTTTTTTGCAAAGTGCCTACCTGTAGATTTTCACCTCTAGCTCAGCCGGCACCTAGGGAAACCTACCAAACCTGTGCATTTTTTAAAACTAGAGACCTATGGCAATCCAAGATGGGGTGACTTGTGGGGCTCTGACCAGGTTCTGTTACCCAGAATCCTTTGCAAACTTCAAAATTTGGCTAAAAAAACACGTTCCTCACATTTCTGTGGCAGAAAGTTCTGGAATCTGAGAGGAGCCACAAATTTCCTTCCACCCAGCGTTCCCCCAAGTCTCCCAATGAAAATGATACCTCACTTGTGTGGGTAGGCCTACCGCCCAAGACAGGAAATGCCCCAAAGCGCAACGTGGACACATCAAATTTTTTGAAAAAAAACAGAGGTGTTTTTTGCAAAGTGCCTACCTGTAGATTTTGGCCTCTAGCTCAGCCGCCACCTATGGAAACCTACCAAACCTGTGCATTTTTGAAAACTAGAGACCTAGGGGAATCCAAGATGGGGTGACTTGTGGGGCTCTGACCAGGTTCTGTTACCCAGAATCCTTTGCAAACCTCAAAATTTGGCTAAAAAAACACATGTTCCTCACATTTTTGTGGCAGAAAGTTCTGGAATCTGAGAGGAGCCACAAATTTCCTTCCACCCAGCGTTCCCCCAAGTCTCCCGATAAAAATGATACCTCACTTGTGTGGGTAGGACTAGCGCCCACGAAAGGAAATGGCCCAAAGCGCAACGTGGACACATCCAATTTTTTTAAAGAAAACAGAGGTGTTTTTTGCAAAGTGCCTACCTGTAGATTTTGGCCTCTAGCTCAGCCGCCACCTATGGAAACCTACCAAACCTGTGCATTTTTGAAAACTAGAGACCTAGGGGAATCCAAGATGGGGTGACTTGTGGGGCTCTGACCAGGTTATGTTACCCAGAATCCTTTGCAAACATCAACATTTGGCCAAAAAACACTTTTTCCTCTCATTTCGGTGACAGAAAGTTCTGGAATCTGAGAGGAGCCACAAATTTCCTTCCACCCAGCGTTCCCCTAAGTCTCTCGATAAAAATGGTACCTCACTTGTGTGGGTAAGCCTAGCGCCCACGAAAGGAAATGGCCCAAAACACAACGTGGACACAACATATTTTTTCACAGAAAACAGAGGTGTTTTTTGCAAAGTGCCTACCTGTGGATTTTGGCCTCTAGCTCAGCCGGCCCCGGGGGGCAGAAATGCCCTAAAATAAATTTGACCCCCCACCCCCCCCAAACCCCCCCTGCCCGGGAGCGACCCTTGCCTACGGGGTCGCTCCCCTGCGTGACATTGGCGCCAAAAAACAAATCCCCGGTGCCTAGTGGTTTCTGCCCCCTTGGGGGCAGATTGACCTAAAATCGACCAATCTGCCCCCAAGGGGGGCAGAAATGGTCTAAATACAATTTGCCCCCCAGGGGAGCGACCCTTGCCTGATGGGTCGCTCCCCATCTCTAAAAAAAACAAACAAACAAAAAAAAACACAAAAAAAAAATTTGCCCTGGCGCCTAGAGGTTTCTGCCCCCCCTGGTGGCAGATCGGCCTAATAATAGGCCGCTCTGCCCCCAGGGGGGGCAGAAATGGCCTAAAATAAATTTGCCCCCCCTACCCCCCCGGGAGCAACCCTTGCCTACGGGGTCGCTCCCCCTGCGTGACATTGGCGCCAAAAAAAAAATCCCCGGTGCCTAGTGGTTTCTGCCCCCTTGGGGACAGATAGACCTAAAATCGACCATTCTGCCCCAAAAGGGGGCAGAAATGGTCTAAATACAATTTGCCCCCCAGGGGAGAGACCCTTGCCTGATGGGTCGCTCCCATCTCTAAAAAAAAAAAAAAAAAAAAAAAAAGCACAAACAAAAAATTTGCCCTGGCGCCTAGAGGTTTCTGCCCCCAGGGGGGGCAGAAATGGCCTAAAATAAATTTGCCCCCCCCAGCAGCGACCCTTGCCTACGGGGTCGCTCCCCCTGCGTGACATTGACGCCAAAAAACAAATCTGCGGTGCCTAGTGGTTTCTGCCCCCTTTGGGGCAGATTGACCTAAAATCGACCAAGGGGGGCAGAAATGGTCTAAATACAATTTGCCCCCCAGGGGAGCGAACCTTGCCTGATGGGTCGCTCCCCATCTCTAAAAAAACAAACAAACAAACACAAAAAAACACACAAAAAAAAATTGCCCTGGCACCTAGAGGTTTCTGCCCCCCCTGGGGGCAGATCGGCCTAATAATAGGCTCAGGGGGGGCAGAAATGGCCTAAAATAAATTTGCCCCCCCAACCCGCACCCCCCCCCCCTGGAGTGACCCTTGCCTAAGGGGTCGCTCCCCTTGCGTGAAATTCACGCAAAAAAAACCAACTCCCTGGTGTCTAATGGTTTCTGCCCCCCTTGGGGGCAGATTGGCCTCATCAAAATAGGCCAATCTGCCCCCAAGGGGGGCAGAAATGGCCTAAATATAATTTGCCCCCTAGGGGAGCGACCCTTGCCTAAGGTGTCGCTCCCCACCTAAAAAGAAAAGGGGGGGCAGAAAAGGCCTTCCCAAAAAATTGCCCCCCCTGGGAGCGACCCTTGCCCAAGGGGTCGCTCCCTTTTGTCAGTTTCAGATAACAAAACAAAAAATCCCTGATGTCTAGTGGGGTTTCAAAAGCCGGATTGCAAGCAATCCGGCTGTTGAAACCCTGGGAGAGACTTCAAAGAGAAGGAAATACATTTCCTTCCCTTTGAAGCCCCTCCGGGCCTCCCCCATGGGATTAAAAGAGAAATGCTTTGCATTTCTCTTTCGCGATGGGGGAGACCCTGTGACTAATCAGCGCGCGCTCGCGCGCTGACGTCACAGGGGGGTTGGGGGGGTCGGGGGTGGAAGGGGAAGGGCTTCTCCTTCCATCCCTGACTTGGAGGGGTGGGGGGAACCCCACAGAGGGAGCACTAGCGCTCCCTCTGGGCTCTGTGCACAGGACGTAATGGTTACGTCCTGGGCACAGCAGCACTGTGCCTCAGGACGTAACCATTACGTCCTGGGCACAGAACTGGTTAACGCCTGGGAAATCAGGAACAGCAACATAAATTAACAGAGATCCCTATCAAACTAATTGTTCATCCACCTCATTTAGAGATCTGCAGATGACCAGGTTTTCAGTGGTGAAACCTCTTTGGGTTCTACCATTTTAGAAGGTTTTTCATATTTAAGGTAGTCCTTCCAACATGTTTCTTTCTGTTGGAGACCTCCAGAAAGTGCCAGGAGGGCCTGAATATAAACCCACCCCCCACAAATGAACCCCAAACGCTTAGAGAATACTCCTAGTGCATTTGGGTAATTTGATTTTGAGTTTTTAGAAACAATGCCCCTGCTTCAGCAGTTTGTGTCTTAAAAAATGTTTTGCCACACTGGCAGATCCACAGAAGGCAAGACCTGCCAACCAGGGGGGCGGAGCTTGCCCGGCTACATGATGGCCGCGTTGTAGTGAGGCTCCGCCAGCCACCGTAAAATCTGTTCACAATCCTACATGTCACATTCGAATTATGCTACCAAGTGCGGTGCCAAGGACAGCTACGAGGTGGAGGCACTAGCCGAGAGAGGGTTTGCGTGGTGGTCCGCGGGTGCCGACGCGGGAGCGGCCCCGGAGGAAAGACGATCGAAGACAAAAGCCCGGAGAGATAGAGAGAGGTGAAGCGTCTCTCGGGCCCAGTGGAGGAGGGCGGCCCCAGAGGCGAACCTTGGACACCGTGCGACGAAGGGAGGTGAGGAGGGCCGGCGTACGATGCGAGAGAGAACCGAGGGCACGAGTGCGCTCAAGAAACACGGCGTGTGGATGCAGGTGGGCACCCTCTCCCCTCGAAAGTCGGGATCGGTCTTTTGGGGAAAATTAGAAACAGCGCATTAGGGGCAACGGAGTACGCTGGATTGGACATCGTGAGGCAGGGCCCGGCGGGCCCGGGAGGCCGCTGGTTCCGTGAGGGGGCCCGCTGTTGGCGCACTTGATTAGGCGAGACTGGAACATTAAAGTGAATGATTAACAAGCGTATCACTTTCAACGTGCAACCGAGCAAAACGGGATGATTACACCCAGCGTTGATAGTCATTAATGTACAGCGCCGTCCATAGTGGGGCGGGGTGCGCTGGCGGCGGGTGCTTTTTGGAACCGCGAGTAAAAAACTCCACGACACCTAAAACATGGGCAAGACAGACAAAACGCAAGCCCGGCTGCAATTTGAGCGACGAAGGGCGCAGGGCCCAGCAGGATATGGAACAGGGACGGACTCAGAGAAAGGCCCGGAGGGCACTCCTGGGGAAGAACAGGACTTAAGGCAGCTCCTAGTTTCAATGCAACACAGCCTTAATCAGATAGATGGGAAAATAGACGCCCTCGCTTACCGTATGGACAGAATGTCTGAACGCATAGATAAGCACACGGAGAGATTAGATCATGTGGAGAATAGGGTGTCTGCGACTGAAGAAGGGTAAACGGAACTAGTAAGCGGCCAATTGAAACTTAGCAAAGAACTAGGGGCACTCAAGTTAAAAGTGGAGGATATGGAAGCCCGGTCCAGAAGGAATAATTTACACATAGTGGGCCTTGCAGAATCCACCACGATCACCAACATGGAAAGCCACATTGAACAATTACTGGTGCAACTACTGGGTCGAACTACCTTTTCGGACCTATTCGTAGTAGAGAGAGCGCACAGATCCTTAGCGGCTCGCCCGCCTCCGGGGGCCCCTCCGCGCCCAATCATCGCCAGGTTATTAAACTTTAGGGACTGCGATGCCGCCTTGCGTCGCGCAAGAGAACTTAAACAATTGCAATATGAGGGGACGACGTTGTCGATATACCCGGACTTCACAGTACAGGTACAGGAGGCGAGGAGAAAATTCATTGAGGGGAAAAAACTATTACGGTCCATGCAACTGGAGTACAGAATGCTTTACCCAGCAAAATTGAGAGTTGACGTGGGTGGGAATCCAATTTTTTTCACAGACCCTAAAAAACTGGAACAATTTATGAAGCACAGGAAGGCGAACAATGGTACTGAAGCCGCCGCAGATGAGGACATGTAGGTAGCGACAAGGAATTGGTGCTTCCAACACCACTATCATCCTAGACACACTACCAACCTGCAGAAGATGGAGCGCTTGAGATACAATGGAACAGAGAGATTACATGCACCGCACGTTATTGAACAATCTGAGCGCAATATGAGAGCAAAAAGTGACATGATTACTCACCAAACAGGTGGCTAGCACGCTAACACACAGAGACAAAGCAGGGTAACATCTGCCCTGATGTGTGCTCCACTTATACCTCAGGAAAAGAGAGGTGTCGTTTTGGGAGGGGGGTGGGTGAAGACGAAGTTGGGTTAGGGATGGGTGAGATGGGCAAGTTGGGATATAGCCTATCGTGGGAGGTGGGCGGGAAGGCAGAGGGATGTTCGGGGACAGTTATTTGAGTACATACTCTTACACAAGATAAGGAGCTACAAATTTACAGCACAAATAGGATTAATACAACTCTGCACAATATTAGAGAAGACAAACCTCTGCACACACACACACCCTAACATAAATAAAGATCGCAAGCAGCTTCGATTGATCACTTGAAACGTTCGGGGCCTCAATGACGCGCGAAAGACTCGCAAGGTAATTGCGTACCTATGTAATCACAAGGTAGATATAGCTATCTGGCAGGAGACACACTTGGCCCCCAACAGCCCTATGCTCACATCTCGGAGATTGCAGGGACAATTTGTTGCGGCAGGATACACATCACATTCCAGGGGTGTGCTGATTTGGGCTTCAAAAGAAACTGACATTGGTCTCTCCTTGATGGCAGCGGACCCAGGAGGGCGATATGTGGTGGCACGTTGCACGGTGCGAGCATTCACATTCTTACTGATAGGTATATACGGCCCCAATTATGATGACCCACTATTTTATCGAGAACTGGCACTTAGGGCGGGCTCCTGGGGAGGGCAACCACAGCTCTGGTGCGGTGACTTCAACTGTACATTGGACCCGGCACTGGACAGATCGGGTGGGGTGGCTCGAAGGCCGGCGGCGGCACCACGCAATATATCACGTTTAGCCGCTGAACTGGATATGGTAGACGTGTGGCGTGATAGACACCCTGAGAGAGGGGGCTACACACACTATTCTGCTGCGCACAATCTGCACACGCGTATAGATTTTTAGCTAGTGGCTTGCCGGTTGCTGTGCAGCCTGACCCCGGAAGCTCATTGGCCCGAACATATTCAGACCACTCCCCAGTACCAATACTGTTGACAACTGGTACAATAAAGGCTCCTCCATTTTCATGGAGGTTTCCTCCCTTTTCGCTTTTAGACACTGTCTTTAAGGCCGAATTGGCCTCAGAGATCACAGAGTTCTTTCGGATTAATGAGGGTTCCGTTCCTGAGGTAGGCACGGTATGGGAAACCTTTAAGGTGTACATCAGAGGGATTACCATAACCAAACATGCTGGGGTGCTCCGATCGATAAGGCGGCGGCTCCAAATACTTGAAAGCGACTTATCAAAACTGGAGCGAGACCACAGTGACACCGCAGACGCTAACATGTTGAGCCAAATTCGCGCTAAGATACAAGAATACCAAGAGACAGCTCACACAGAAATACAACACCTGGGTAAATACACCATAGCCCGAATATACAGGGAGGGAGAAAGACCGGGGGCAGTACTGGCGGGATTGATACGTCCCCAGCTAGGCAAAAACACAATTGAAACCATACGATCCGAGGGAGGAGAGGAAATAAGAGATCCTGAACGTACAGCTGATAGATTCCGAGAATACTATCAATCATTATACTCCTCCAGGGTAAACCCAAGCTCGGATGCAATAGCAGACTACCTCACACATATCGCTATGCCCAGACTGACACAGGAGGATAGAGAGGCTCTCGGTGCACCTTTGACTCTAAGTGAAATTACGGAAGCGCTGGGGGGTATGGCTGAGGGGAAAGCTCCTGGTCCAGATTGGCTGATAGTATATTTCTACAAAGCATATCAACACCTATTACTCCCAAAGTTAAAAGACTTATATGATGAAATGGTAGAGAAGGGCAGCATGCCCCCATCAATGAGAGAAGCAATGATAATTGCCCTGCTCAAACCGGGCAAACCCTGAGAAAACTGCTCCTCTTATAGGCCATTGTCACTGTTAAATGTAGATGTAAAAAATGTTGCCCGGATTTTGGCTGATCGCTTGGCTGGAGTGCAGCTACGTCTGATTCGGCCTGAGCAAGCTGGTTTTGTCCCTGGTCGCAGTCTGTCAATGAGTCTTTCGCACATTATTTGGCACAATCCAAAACATTAACCCAGAGTTGAAGGCGGTGGCAGTCTTCCTGGATGCCGAAAAGGCGTTCGACTCAGTAGAATGGGAGTTCCTAAGGGCGACTTTGCGCAGATTTGGGGTGGGCGACACCTTCCTCCAAATGATCTTCACATTGTATAACAACCCCCAAGCCAGAGTTTGCGCTAACGGTATGGTGACGGAATCGTTTGGGGTTACGAGGGATACTAGACAGGGTTGCCCGTTATCTCCCCTGTTATATGCGTTGGTAGCGGAGCCCCTGGCGTGTGCATTAAGAGAGTACCATGGACATTGGGGCCTCAGATTTCAAAATTACACCCTTGTTTTGTCTACGTATGCAGACGATACCCTATTATATATCAAAAATCCTGAGCGTAACGTCGCTCCAATACTTTGAGAAATCATAAAATTTGTCTCTCTGTCAGGGCTGGTAATAAATTGGAATAAGTCCATCGTGTTTCCCTTAACTCCAGTAACAACGCAGGTCGATGTAGACTTCCCGCTGGCGTGGGAGACTAACACTGTCAGATATTTAGGGATACAAGTGCATACTGACCCTAAGAGAGTGATAGAGGATAATTTTGAAACCGCATTGAAAAAATTGTCGATGGATGTGGAGAGGTGGAACAAACTGCCGTTGTCATTACTTGGGCGTATAGCACTGATGAAAATGGTGGTTTTACTGCGCTTTTTATTCCTATTTCAAAATATATCTATAGTCCTGCCGAAGACATACTTTGCCGCTTTGAAAACGTTATTAATTAAATTGGCATGGGCAAACAAGGTACCTCGTGTGAATTGGCGAACTCTGACACTCCCATATGAGATGGGGGCATTGGGCGCCCCAGACCTTGAGATATATTACATAGTAGCGCATGCAGCAGTGGCACAGGAGTGGTTTCATGGGACGGGTGAGGCCCCGTGGCTAAGGATTGAGAGGGAGTTGGCTGCCCCAGAGCAGCTGAGTAGTAGGTTGTTCCATACACCCCATAGACGAAATAGGGAATTTGCGTCCATAAATTCAGTCACGCGCGCATGGCATAAACTCATTAACAAGCAGGGGCTGGTATTATTATATTCTCCGCATGTCCTGGTAGAATGCTGTGCCTGGTTTTCTCCTGGGAGAGACCGTAGTTTGGTGCAATCCATGCGCGAAATAGGCATTGACAAAATGGGAGATATCTTCGAAGAGGGCATAGTGAAGACCTGGGACGCAATAGCAAGGGACACGGAGACATCAACTTCCCTACACCGATATCAGTACCACAGGGTGAGACACGCTCTGACGAAATTATTAGGAGATGGTATGCAAGAACCCCCCGAGGTACAGGCCCTCTCAGTGGTACTGTTGGGAAAACAACCTCGCCGACTGATTTCTTGTCTCTATGCACATGTTCAGGGGGCTAGGGAACATGAGTTATCGAGAGCTCACCTGGAGTGTCAGAGAGAGCTAGAGGTGCAGATCACAGACGCACAATGGCGATACTGCTGCTCTAGAACGAAATCCATATCCTTAAACGGCCGACACCGGCTAATACATTTTAAATATCTAAATAGAGTCTATTATACCCCCCTGCGACTCTATCAATATGGACTGAGAGAGACAGCTAATTGTCCCAGATGTGGAGAGGAACGGGCTGGATTCTTACACATGACCTGGGGGTGCGGAATGGTGCAGCAATTTTGGAAGGCAGTGACACAGGAACTAAATAATATCACTGGAGAGCAGATGACCTGCGAACAGATGACAGCACTTTTGGACTGGGATAAACAATTAGCGGCTCAAAATCGCAGGCTACTGGCGATGGGGTTCCTATTAGCCAAACGACGGATAGCAATGAGATGGGATTGCGGCCCAGTCCCCACAATTGAAGAGTGGCATACAGATATGGCATATTGTAACACACAGTCAGACAATTATAATGAGATACTCCCCCCCACCACTAGGCCGAAGAAATACTGGGAGGCCTACATCCACTACCTTGCTGGAATGGAAACAAGCGAACCAGAAACAGGAGAGACATTCTGATGGGACATAATAAAACTGAATCACATGAACATAGGCAGTAACTGTGGCTAGATTAATGACCCGATGTTTCAGGGTGGAGGGGAAATGTGTAGAACTGTTTACCGTATGTGACCGCCTAAATACGTCAAGTGATTGATAAGTTTGCAGCAAAATGAATACTTTGCTATGTTGTAAATGACTACATTAAAATATAAATAAAGATTTTAAAAAAAAAAACAAAGACCTGCCAACCAGTTGTAGAGGGTTCTAATAGGCTTCTTGCCAAATTCTAAATGTTCCAAAGATCCAGAGAAATCATGAGACTAAACATCTGTGCCTTCTGCCATATACACATCTTGTTACAACTCCGTCTTTCCACCTCTGGGGGATGCTGTACACAAAGCATCTGCAGTCTGGAAATCACCATTAACACTCATTCAGAGTCCCTTTCTGACTCCTGCTTGCTTCCCATTTCAATATTGTAGGCTATTAAAAACCTGCCCTACATTTGCGTCCATGGACATCAGATCCCATTATGCACTGCCCAGAAGTCGGTAAGACCTGGAATCTGCTGTCCATTGCTTCCTACGGGAATAGTCCTGCTGTTCCTTTATATTGGATTCTTTCCTCCAGGACTTGTGACAGACTGGAATTGCACACACCTGTGACCACTCTTGCGCAGCCCAGCCATGTGACTCCACCCTCAGCTTGCTGCTACCTGCAACTGCTTATAAGCTGCCATTTCCTGAAGCTTACTGTTCATGCATTGAAGTTTATTCCTCTGTGTACCAGACCTCTTGTCGGCTTGTTTTTCAGTCCTGTTCCTGATTTGCTTCAGCCAGAGCCTGTGTCCTGTTTTCCAGTCCTGTTCCTGCTTTGCTTCAGCCAGAGCCCTTACCTGTTTTCCAGTCCTGTTCCTGCTTGCTTCAGCCAGAGCCTGTGCCCTGTTTTCCAGTCCTGTTGCTGCTTTGCTTCAGCCACAGCCTGTGCTCTGTTTCCAGCCCTGTTCCTGCGCGGCTTCCTAGTTTGTTCCTTCTGTTCCTGGTACTTTTTTTTTGTGTTACTTATTCCTTTGCTTCTACCTTAGCGCCTGTAATTTCTCCTCTGTTTCTTAGACTTGGTCCCTTGTTTCTGTTCTCTCTCTTTGTGGTTCTTGCAGTTTCAGTTCTTGCTTGTTACAGCTTCCTAGAATTCCTGTGTATATTTGCCTCTTCTTCAGTTTTGGTGTCTTTGCATAACCTGCTCCTGAAATGGTAGGTTCAGTTCTTAGGCTCCACTCTAGCTCTTGCTCTGTATTTTTCTCTTGGGCTATTGTGTCTGGTAAGTGTACTATTAGTCCTCACCGGTGTATAAGTGTTGTCCTTTGTACAGGGGTTGGCTCCTGGTTCCCAGGAGGCAATTCCTGCCCCGTCCTTTGTTTTGTGTTGGTTGTAGTTCTAAGTGCTTTATCTGTGACAGTGTGTCATTGCTGTTTTCCAGGAATTGCCACTGTGTCTCCACCTGGACCCACAACTGCTTGTATCACGTATGTAAGTACAATCCTTGTTTGTACCGTAAGGGTCCAGAGACAAAATAACTTCTGCTGCCTCATTTCTCTGGGGCTTGCGGGATGACTATCTGTAAGAGTAATCTGCACAGAGGCATTGATGTTCCCTCTTGCTGTGGGAAGTTCTGAGCCTTACCTGTGCACAACCTAAGGGGGAACCCAATGTGTTTGTCTATTATTGGTCCGTTCCCTGTTTGCTCACACTAAGGTTGCTCCTGTTCCTGTGCTTGACTCTATATCTGTTCATTCCTGATGTATCCCTTTATCTGCTCCTCCGCTTTGGTACACTACATCCATAGGGAGATATTCCATGACCTCAAGAGGTGCCGCGCCCAGGGTCCTGTCACACACACACACATATATATATATAGTGATATATATATATACCTGTATAGATAGATAGATAGATAGATAGATAGATAGATAGATAGATAGATAGATAGATAGATAGATAGATAGATAGATAGATAGATAGATAGATAGATATTAGGGGTGGGCACAGTGAGTGAGATTCTGCAGAGTTCCACCTACCATTCACATGCATTAAAGTAGTGCACAATGCACATTTCATTTGTTAGCTTCTGTTCACACACCACTCAATCGGAGCTCGTGCAGACGTTGCAGCAGTTGCCTGGAACAAATGCATTCTTCTTAAATGTTTTCTGGCAAATTACTGGCAGCACTCACTTGAGACTGTTGCTGAGTCCCTTTAACAAATTGAACATTCAGTGTTCAATCATGACTGCACAGATAATCATAAACAATTTTCTTTCCATTTTGTGGTTTGTTTCTTTCTGCTTCGCTCCTCAAAACCAGCTTATTCGTTTTTAGGCGTTTATTTCTCAAATCCAGAAAGTTAAGAGAACTGAAGAGGAATATTTTCATTATGGCTGCATAGCAAATAAATCACTTCAAACATAAATTACTGTAGTAGAAGCCAATTCTTAAACCTGGCCGTGTTTTGGAAAAACATTGCTATGTCATTTTTGTGCCAGAAAAGCCAGTGATAAAACTCCGTGCACCACAAATGTTGGTGTAATAATGCAATTAGTAAACTAACAACACTGTTATAAATGTGTGTCATGGAGAGGAAAGAGACTGGTTAGCAAGCAAATGGAGGAGGGGCAGACACTTAAAAAAAATGCAGAGTGCCTTCGACATTGTAGTGCACACAGGAAAATGTTTTTTTTTTGTTCAAGCCTGATAACACCCATGTTCGGCTCGACCAGGCCCACATTTCATTGTGGGACTTAAGTGAGTGATCATCATCAGCCAGGGAAGTGCGTTAGAGCTGCGCCATCCCTGACATGGACTCTGGGTTTCAGGTCAAAGTATGGGTTATACCACATTTGAATGATATTCCTCAATATCTCCCTCTCATGCTTCTATGACTTACCCTGCTTACAACATAACCCCCTCTCAATCCACCTCCCTCTTCAGGTCCCCCTCCAAATCTTACCTGACAGCTATCTCCAGACCGCAGTCGGCATTGGTCCTGCAGAAGATGAAGTAGTGGTCAAAGGGGCAGGGCAGGGGCCCTCGGGCGCAGAGCTGGGGCTGTCAGCAGAGGTTCTCATGCTGGCTGGGCTAGTGGTTGCCTCTGTCACACTAGAGTGTCAGGCTGCGCCCCACCATGACCGCCCTGACACAGTCAGGCTCTGACAATGCCCGGATCAAGGACCAGCTGGAGCCTGCACCCGCTGCTAGGGATGCTTTAGCAGCTGCGTTCTGTGTGCACCCTCCTGCCTGCCTCAGCACACATGTCTGTGTGAGGTCCGCCCTTGGTGTACTCCCTCCCCCTCACTGTGGGGCAAGTGACTGACTCCTTTAAGAACATTACCATCTGGAGTTGCCGGGACAATTTCACAGTCATAGCGTCTTTTTTTTACCTTAAAAAGAACTTTATAGGTATTATACCATTCCTATGCATTGTTGCCTGAAAGGTCATGTGGGAGATTCATGCTTTCCATTTGAATGTAATTAACAGAACCTTCTTTAAAGTTTGAAGGTAGTGAAAATGGGTGGGCACCCGTAAACTCGCGGAGAGGTTGGTGGAGTTTTTGCCTAACTCCGCCCCAAACCTCCAGGAAATTCCACTGGCGGAGCAGAGTTTACCGCCCACCACTAATATTTATATAGATATATATAATGCAAATTAACTTAAAAGTATCATAATATAGTTTTAGGAGTGGGATGCAAGGGATAATGGGGTAATGAGTGGGAAGTGTATTAATACTCAGGTATCAACTGTGATAACAAATGTTATATCTTTAATCCATTTAATAAATATTTTAATATTTTTAAAATAATTATTGCAAATAAATGTAAAGATATAAAAATAAAGTTTTAGGAGCTGGATGCAAGGCATATAGGGGTAAAGGGTGGAGAAGAGTATTCATACTTGGGTGTCAACATTTATACCTGAGTATTAAATGTATAATCCATTTAATATTATTTTATGTATTGTTAAAATAATGTATGCAAGTGAATTAAAAAATATCATGATAAAGGTTGAGGAGCAGGATGCAAGGGATATAGGTGTAATAGGCGAGGAAGTATATTAATACTTGGGTATCAACTGTGATATCTGAGTATTCATTTTAAAAATTACTATAATATATTTACAACTATACATTTGTAAAAATATAAACAAACATATACAAGGTGATGAATCATTTTTAAAAGTAGTGCAATAGGAAAATCTATTTTTAGAAAAAAATAAAGTACATTTTTAATCATTTGATTACAAATTTAAAAAACACACCAGGTTTATTTGTAATATATTTGTTAATAAAAAAAATGTTGATTTAAAAAAAAATAAAATGCAATAAAATATTACTTACTTATTTTTATATTAGGGTAATCATACATATTTACAATATGAAAACATGTTCCCATGGTTTTCCATTGTCTTTAATAAAAGAACGTCTCCTTTCATAGTTTTTATTTTTCCAGCTTTAAATAAAATGGTTCAGCATCTGTTTCTACGGATGAAGTATTGGGTTCAAGATCGGAAGCAAGGAGGAGCAGCGTTCCGGTAGGAACAATTTTAATTACTTTTTTAGACATAATGGTGAAAAACATATTGTAATGAGGGAAGGGGGGAGGTAGATAGACATCATTTATTTATAAAATATGTGCTATTTGAGTTTTAACCAGTTTTTCATCCCCATAGAGGTTGGTTTTGCATTGTGTTTTTATCGCTTTTCAATTTTGGATGTGAGGACAATGGTCTCAAAGAAAAAGTTCTCGATTATTTGATTGTTTTTCAGTTTTTCTATTCATTTTATTTTGGGAAATTATTATTTTAAGAAAATAGTTTCCGGGTATTTTGATGTTTGTGTTGCCTTATTTTTTGATTGTTGAAGAATTCAGTGTGAAAAATGAATCTGTTTTTATTCGGTTGTTTAGATATGCGTTGAATTCTTTGGGTTGTTGGATTATTTAAGACGCTTGGTGAGAGGTTTCTTAAAATATCATCAAGGGTTGAAAAAAAGAAGAAGGAACTGTAGATTTTTTTTAATTTTAAAAACTATTTTCAAAAAATCCATCTTAATTGTTTTTTAGGGTCAAAGCAGGACAGTAACTTCAGAGGGTATTACTTGGTGTTAGTAGTTATAAAGTACGCAATATTGTCAAGGTAGTCTGATGCTCCCATCAATGGAGATTGATGAATCTTTGTCAATAGTCTTTCTGACATTTCTTTAATGTTTTGGGATATCTGAGGATTCAGACTATGATTGCACCATTCTCGTTTCCTGGAAACTTTGTTCTTTTTTAAACTTTTCAGGAAATGGTAGAGTTGATGTAAGTCTTTCCTGTTGAGCTGTTTAAAGAATTATGGCAATTATGCACTACTGGTTTTAGCAACTCATTCTAAGCAGGTCGCGGAACAGTTTCACCATTCAATAGGAAATCTTTGTTTCCTTCTGTGACCCAACCTGCTTAGATGGCTAATCCATGTACCTTCAAAGTAATTTTGAAGTCAAGACAATTTTTCCTAGTTTTGTGAAAAATGCTCTGATTGTGTATTTGAAGTGTAGAAGTCATCCACATATTCAGGCAGTGCAAAACACAATGCAGTTAGTTCATATTGCAGTTTACTGTTTGAAATATAATCCTCAGCTAAGATTGTTTTTGAATTTTTCACCAAAATGCCTATTAAGAAATAATACAAATTGTTAGCTGATGGAGTCTGTTGGGAAAAGTAGAAAAATTGCACTTTTGAAACTAAGGAACTTCAGGGCCTGATTATGAGCTTGGCAGTCGGAAAATCCGACTGCCAGACTTGTGGTGAGGAGACCATCGCGGACCTGGCAGTCTCCCCACCTACCATATTAGAAGATTTCCAGTGGGCTGGCTTGCAGAAACCTTTCAGCACAGTGAGAAACGTGCAGTGGCATTGGACTCGGCTCCACATAGATCCAAGTCCCTAACACCCTTGGAATGCACATTGTCTGCTGGGAAAACAGTGTGTGTTCCGATGGTGCTGGGAGTGGGGGGGGCTACACTGCCCACAACAATGTCGTGGGCAGTGCAGAGGCACCCCTGTGGCCCCCAGCACTTGGTTGAACCACCATGAAAGGCTGGCAGAGAACATGGTTGTAATCAGCAAGGGGACACTGACTTCAGCGCCGCTCTGACTGACCACAACCAAGACCGCCATAAAACCATAGAGATCAGAGATCCTGGTGGAGATGGCAGTCTTTTGGCTGTCCGACCACCAGACTCGTAATGTGGCGGTTGGACTGCCACAGCTGCAGCGGTCCGACCGCCACCGTGAGTCTGTCAGTCTTGAGACCACCAGACTCGTAATCTGGCCCAAAATCTTTGTTTCCTGTTCTCAAGAAGAATGTGGTAATTATTGTACATTTATATTTTATGTAAACTATTTTACCTGTTGATTTGTTCTTTTGTCATCAGGGTCATTTACATGGCATTCTTGGATTGTTAGAGGTTTTCATGTCTGTTGTGGTTTTTGTTTCTTTGTAATGTCTCTAAGGTTAGAAAGAAATTAAAACAAATACTTTCTGCTTTTTATGCCTTTCCGAAATATATGTATTTGTGTTTAATATTAACATTTAAATAGCTTAGCTTTCCTTCGGTTCTTTTCTTTTGGTATGGCTCCATAACTTTAGGGCTTTTTTTGGCTTGCAGAAATTTTCTTCTCTTCAGAAGTTCTGTTGTTTGCAGTTATGTTCTAAAAAATACTTCACATGTGCACCCTTTTCACTGTCCTGCAACTTTGTTGATGTAACACTTGGAGTTAGAATCATAAATCTGCCACTCCCCCCAGCTACTGTCCAGCACCTTTCCTGAGATAAGCACTTGAAGAGTCAGAATAGTAAATCTGCCCACCAGCCACTAACCAGCACCTTCCCTGAGATAAGTACGTGGCAAAATTAGAATAGCAAATCTGACCCCCAGGCACTTTCATCACCTTCCCAGATATAAGCATTTGGCAGAGTTGGAATAGCAAATTTGCCTCCCAAACGCTGTCCTGCACCTTCCCTGAGTTAGAATAGTAAATCTGACCCCAGTCACTGTCTAGCACCTACCCTGAGGTAAGCACTTAGTAGAATTAGAATAGTAAATCTGACCACCCAGTCCAGCACCCACTCTGAGTAGACTTCAGTGTGTCAAAATAGTTTTCTAAACAAAATTGAACATTGTTACTGTTGAGGAAACATTTTTTTCATAAACATGTTTAAAAAATATACTATCACTCATTAAATTATAATTATATTGTCTATAAAGATATTTTAATTTTTTATCCATATTTATTATCAGTTTTTTAAGATAAAAAAATGCTGTGAGGTAAAAGTCTCAGTGGTAATCGTATGCGTAGTAATGGTTCATATAATGTACTTCCATGTATGTACGTTTGTGGTATAGACATGCATTTTAAAAACCATACAATGGTAACCATTTAATGGTATATGCATAGTAAAGACTGCCTAGTAAAGGTTTGCATGGTCAAGGCAAGCATTTTAACATTATACAGCCATAAGGGGGAACACCTTTTACCACCCAGCCTTTACTATGCAGTGCAATAAGCACATAGTCTTTACCACGCATATGTCTTTACCACAAATTCCTTCAACACATATCATTACCATGCACTTGTTTATGTAAAGTATATGCAAGTATGCATACGTTTTTTTTTTTTTTTCAACTAATCTATTGTTGTTCCAATGTGAATTTACCTTGAAACAACAAGAGGTGTTTGGCAAACAGGAACAATTGGTTTACTTAAACACTATGATGAGGAGAATAGTTACGGAAACGGGGTCTGAAGACTGTCTCAAAGTACAATCGATTTCAGCTGTGTTTTATATATTTTCTCTAGGCATCATAAAACAATTTAACATTCCATTTTAGGTAAAGAATGTGGGCCATTGTCTTGGAGTTTTAAATAAGGTCCCTGATAACAAATGCTGGTGGGCCTCAACCTTGCGTGGACGCAATGAGGGCCAGTGGGTAACGTATCCAGATGTCCAGCATGGGGGGGGCACTTGATCGCTGCATGTTACTGTGCGTGTTGTGTTCTGATTGGCTGAGTGTTCCTAACTTCAGGTGGCATCTGACTTTATGGTGTTTTGGGAACATGTGTACCCCTCCGGCCATTTGTGCTTCATTGGGGCCAATTTCCTTGGACCATTTTGATGTTGCTGCTCCTATCTGTGGGATTGATCTGAGTTTCTTGTTTGTGCATTTATCTGCCTGATACAAGCCACCCAACCTGTGACCTGTCAATCAACCTCAGGCCTATGTCTCAGAATCTGCCTGACCATGGGCCTCATTAGGAGTTTGGTGGTACCAGGACCGCCGTGTTGGCTGAGGCGGTCGCACCGCCAACAAACTGGCGTAGAAAACCACCATATTATGACCATTGTGTGGAATCGCATTTTACAGTTCTTAGGTATGCTATGCCTAGTGGCCCCTGTGATACACAATGACAATCTCTGCACAGGCCTATCATTAAGTAAAGAGGCCTACAAATGTAATTCGCTACTGCTAGGAACGCATTATGTTGCAAGGCTTGCCCTCTGAACAGCCATCATGAAATATCATCGTCATTGCATGCTAGCTGAAGCAATCTCCCTTCTGGAAAGTACCAGTCTGAGTACGTGATGTTCTCAAGTTCTGTCACAAGATGGACCATGTGATATTAGGCACGTAGGCCACCTTGTGTAAAATCCTTTTCTATGCTTTTTGTTACTATATATGGTATGATAGGAAAAACGACCTCAGCCATAATGGAGAAGTAGTCATACGTCAAAGCCAAAGAACCAATAAGACGTTGAATTATGTTTGTGGTTTAGTACTATAAAATATTGTGTATTACTTCCTTGTATTAGGCTGCTCGAGTGTACACTAGTACAGAGCATCCTCCATGTACATGTCTTTCTATTCTATCCCTTATAAATTCATTATGTTTATCTAGAAGAGCTGGCTAACGGTCGTTTGTGTCCTGAATGGGTGCTGAATAATTAGGCTTCTACAATTGCAGTATTCACAACAGAATACAATCAAAGCACCGCCTTGCCGCCACGGATGATGGTAGCCAACCGGAGGTCGGCAGCGACCACGTTTCCACCGGACAGAATACGAGGTTGCACACTGCCAAGGTTTCCGCCGCGGTTGCACAACCATGGACATCTAAGTGGAAACCAAATGCATAAAAGGAGACACTCACTTTAAGGAGGCCACACTCATCCGGAGCCACCACGGAACCAGAACTACATGTCTTCCCGCTGCTCCTGCTTGCCCAACAACTTCAGAATCTGCGACAATGATGACAGCAACTATAAGTACACACTATTACCTGTTATTGTTCTATTTTGGCAATATTTGTACACACATACAACATACATTCCGGAAGGGGGTGCGAAGGCAACACTCATGCGTAACTGCACACTAACATGCAAACTCACAGACAGCCACACACACACTCACATTTACACACACCCCATAGCCACCACACACACACACACAAACGTCACAAACACACATAGGTACACACGGAAACACAGCACAGGCCCACACTCACACACTACCACACAACAACACATCACAAAACAGCACATCCTCACCATCTACAATCACTTGTCAGGGACACCCAGGGGACACTATCCAGGGACACATCACACAGACTTCACAAATTAACACCAACAGGCAAAACACACATACAAATACACAATCATACTAATTACCGATCGATCTACAAAGAACTCTGTGTCCAACATTTCATGCACATAACATGCACACAGTCAATGCACACAGAGCCACACAACACACCAGCAAACACATTGCAACACCAACAACACAAAAACCAACATAACTAATCCCTTCAATACACAGATGTCCATGACACAACACCTACCCAACCAATTTCGAACAAAATCACTGGACACAACCTCACATACTGCCCAAACAACACACGTAGCCCAAGCAGCACACACACACACACACACCCACACAGACACACAACTAGTGTCAGACAGGAACAACTCCATACTAGGGAAAGAAATGCATGCCAAAGATGTAACCAGGAAATCAACCACTGGTTGGTTCAAGTAATTATTGTAAGGCAAAAATATATGAAAAACAAAGGCCATATGCTAGTCCATAATGCAGACATGCTGTATGCACACAGTGCACAGATGTGTGCCCCAAACTTGACTTCTGACTGCCATGTAACCTCTACAGGAAGGGGCATCAGTGGGGTAGGCAGGCACCTCAGGGGTTATCTGGTGGGGTGGTTTGGATTTTGGAGGGGGGCCTATGGGATCAGACTTGGTGGGGGGGTTTGGATTTGGACTTAGGTTAGGAGGAGGGTTGTTTTTTAGGTGGAGGGGTAGACTTCTTGGCAGGGGGAGGGGCATGAGAACTTCCAGGGACGGCAGAGGAGGTCTTGGAGGTGGAAGGGCCGGACTTGGGGAGGGACACTGAGGGGGTCATTCTGACCCCGGCGGGAACCGCCATTTGGCCGTCACGCGGTCAAAAGACCGCTGGGGCCATTCCGAGCTTCCCGCTGGGCCGGCGGGCGCTAACATTGTTAGCGCCCGCCGGCCCAGCGGGAAGGCGGCCTGCAACACTGAAGCCGGCTCCGAATGGAGCCGGCGGAGTTGCAGGTGTGCGACAGGTGCAGTTGCACTCGTCGCGCTTTTCACTGTCTGCTAGGCCGGTCAGAAACAGGCTGGCGGGAAGGGGGTCGGAATCCCCAGGGCAGCTCTGCTTGCAGCGCTGCCCTGGAGGATTCTACCAGCCGGGGAAAATCCGGCGGGAAACCGCCGGACCCGGCTGGGCGACCGCGGCTTTACCGCCGCGGTCAGAATGACGAATGAAGCACCGCCAGCGGTGCTTCCGTCATTCGCAACCCTGGCGGTCGGAATGAGGGCCTGAATGTTTAGGGGTATAATGGGGTGGGAGAGGAGTAGGGAAAAGGGCAAACTCAGAAAGGAAAGATTTATTACACACACAGGGACTGTCATAGCAAAAGGGTTTGGGTGTGGAGGGAGAGGGAGTGGTTGTCTGAGGTGTTGGTGTGGATGTCTTGGGTGCATGTTTGTGTAAGGTATGCTTGTGGGTGGTGGGTGTCTGTTGGGTGGGTGAGTGTGAGCGTTTATGTGTCTTGGGAGGAGGAGGGGGAGGTTCTGAGAGATGGTGTAGTGAGTGGGTGAGTGTCTGTTGGGGTGGTGACTACAGGTATGGTGGATGTGCTGCATGTTGGTGTGTCTGTTGTAGTGTCTGCTGAGGGGCTGGATGTCTGAGGGTCTGCTGTGGTGGTGTCTGTGGGTAAGATAGGTGTAGTGGCTGGATCTGTGAATGTTGGTGCGGTGTCTGCAGGCGTGTCGGGTGTGCTGTCAGTCACGCTAGGGTTGTGGGGGTGTCAGGGCAGGTTGTGACTGTTGATGTGTGTGCAGTGGTGTGTCTTGTGGTGCTTGTGTTTGTCTGAGCTACTCCTGGATGTTGAGGTGGATGCATGCTTGTCTGTCTGTATGCTTTGGCTGGGTCGGGGAAGAGGGGTTTGTGGTGGGAACAAACAGGTGGAGGGGGGCATGGAAGACAAAGGGTGACTGGCTGCCGTCAGTGTGGATGCCAGAGCCTGGAAGGATCTCTGTAAGTCAGCCAGTGTACCGTGAATGCCCTACAGGAACGCATTACTCTGTTGGATCTGAGTTGCAAGGCCCTTGATGGCATTAACGATGGTTGACTAACCCATAGAGATAGACCATAGGAGGTCAATAGCCTCCTTATTGAGGGCAGCAGGGCTGACAGGGGCACAGGCAGAGGTGCCTGCAGCAAAGGAGATGCCCACCCTCTTGGGTGAGCAGGTACAGCCAACTTGGTGGAGAGCTACAGGGAGCGTTGTGGTGGTATAGGGGGGAAGTGGACTGAGATGATGCTGGGGTGGTCCCAGATGGGTCTGCCACCGCCAGGGAGTGTCCATTGGAGGAGGATTCCAATGATGAAGACAGGGGTCCTGTCTCCCCGTGGCACTCCCCTTGCCCTCCAGGCCACTGGGTCCCTCTGTGTTGGTCGTCTCAGCACTCCAGGTCCCGTGGACAGCAGCTTCCCCACTCAGCCGTGTCCAGTCTCCTTTGCCTGCCGATGCTGATGCACAGAAACAGAGAGAGAGATAGAGGGTCATCACATTCTTAACATACACATACATTACAATATACACAGCAGTAACAACACATCTATGTCAAATAAAGCCCCAGGTAGAAACCATTTAGAGCCTACATCATGTCACAACTAGATACTTCTAACATTCCCATATGACCACAGTCTCACCCACAACATAAGCCAACCATCTGACCACTACATCACCATCCCAACAATTCACCAGTAACTCAAAAGCATCATGCACAAGATGAATTGGCTACATCTAAAATCTCTCCCCATACAGATCATCACTGTCTACCAACAAATCATTTAAAGAAAATGCAGTTTACTGACAACACAATATCATGCCTCCCCCTACCGCACATATGCCCAATCCATCACCAGTAGCCATGTTTCTTGAAAGTAAACTCATCTCACTTCAAATACAACACAGCATGTTGCTTTCCAAACACATGCCTAACTTATCATTCTGTACACAACTTACACAATATCAAACACCTCAGATGAAGATACTAAATATGGCATACCTAAACAGTGTGCCTCACAAAATTACATAGCATGTAATTGAAACATCTATCTAAATGCTATGAAAAGATTCATAAAGAGCATGTGGGCCCACTTATCTAAGTCATTGACACATATATAACAATTCTATGTCCTGCAGTAGGGGCCTCCATAGCACACAGGATACATCCAAAGACAACCACATGGCGCATCGTAACATCACCAATACAAAGGAACCAAAGAATGCACATGAAGGGCTCATAGCATTCCACCATACATGCTGATCAGAAACCTCTACATGACAAGATCTAAACACCTACATCACTAACAACTGTCCAGATGTTATTCCTATTACCTTAATCCGGAACTACACTTTCACAACTAATTAATAACGTAACACTAAATGACACATATATCTAGAGTCAAGCAAAATGAATGACAACATTTCCCATAACACCAACATGTGTATGTCAAATGGAACACCTGCTACACCGCTAAGTCAGGCAGAAATAAGAGCAGCTCCATTACTAAAACTGTCCAAACAGCCTTAGATTAGCAAAGGTAAATCCGGCAAAGAAGAGGTTTCAATATTACTATAGACATGAAGTATGAATTAACACATGATGTAGGCAGGAAATAGTTGTTGGACCTTATACATGGGCTAAGAGATCAGCAAAGTAGCCACTTATCTTCTCTAAGCCATATATATTAGAGTAAAAGGTATTAGTACACATGTCAGTGTTATGTCTTAAAATGTTAATGTTTCATTACCAACATGATTTCCACTTTATAGGATGTACACCCTGATCAAAAGTCACCTTTCTCAATATATACATCTCACCTGACAATGGGGATTCCACTTCAGACCTCGGAGGAAGTGTAGTGAGTTTGACATAGCTAAATCCTGCTTGGGATAACAGCCTCACATGAAGTTTCCCTCTATTTCAGGACACAAGATTACTTAGCTCTGTTACTCATCTGTCAGACCCAATGTTGCACATAGAGCAACATCCAGTGGAATAGGACTGGTCAGCGACCAAAGAGCTATACAACTGATAAATTGGGTAAACTGACTTGGGAACAAGAGGTGGGTAGGATGACACAGCTGGTTACACTTATGTATGGCTATGTAGAATTACACATATGACACAGTCGCATCTGCATCTCCACATGCAGTCATACTATTTGGTTGACATAGATTATGAACACTTCCCTATACACAATATTATGTCCACATATGTGTTTCTATTTTGACAACTGCAATACTATGTCTACCTAGGAGACACTTTACCTGTATGACTTAACACATTGTCACAGATGAGATACTTATACATCACTCACTGAACTTGCAGAGGCATGTACATGGGTTCAGTCAGTACTTACCCCCTTGTGGCTGCTGTGCTGCCCTCAAACACCCATCCATCTCAGGGTAGGCCACTGGCAAAATGCGGGCCATTATGGCGGGGTCAAAGTACAACGGGTAACCCTCACTCGTTGGGAGGACATTCCCAGCTAGACCTCAGCAGTCTTCCGGGCCCAGCGTCTCAGGCCCTCCCTCCACTTCGTACAGTGGGTGCTCTGCCAGCTGTGGCCGCCCCAGGGGTCCGTATTTGCTTGGCAATGGCACCCCAACTTCCCTTCTTCTGATGGACGTTGACCTGCATGGATGACGCAGACAAAAGAAAAAAGTCATGTCCACATGAACCATACTAATAGTAGTGAACACAACACTTCAGTGACAGCAAGTACGCAAACATTCCCATCCTCTCAGCTCACACTCATATACAAACTAGCATCTGCATGCATCAACACCTTCACTATATTTCAGGTACACCATCATACAACAAACCTATCACACATTGATTTTGCATTGGACTCATCTACTCCTCTGGTGCACCATATACCAGTCTATACAGAGGTAGGACCTCCTCCACGAGCTTATCCAGCTCTTCAGGGGTGAAGGCTGGGGCCCTATCACTTGCAGTACACAGCAGCTCAAGTAGTGCAGATCTTGCTGGCAGCAGTGTCAGGAGTCAAGGGAGCAATACTGCAGAAGATGGCGGTCACATCTGCCATGTACATGACCGTCACCACCTGTGGACATCGCCATTGGCCCAAGTCCTCCAAATATCTTCCAATGGAAATTTCTACTGCGATTGTGACCGCCTACTGTCATGACGACTTCCGCCGGCAGACTTAGGTCACTTCCACATGCCCAGTACAGTAGGTCAGGCGGCTGCCATTTTAAGCACATTTCATGTATGGAAGAGTTTTAAAATCTGCATCATAAACTAGACCTCATATTGTGCAGTAAATCTGTAAGTACTTCCTTCATCTTCATTTGTCTATTTGTGCATCTGTGCAGTAGATGCTGTGTAACTGGAGGACATGTGGTGATAGCAATGTACACCTACTCTGAGGTTCCAATGTGCTTTGCAAATGTAGATAATGTGCAACAATATGTGTAAAACATGTCAGGTCGGTGGGGACTTACAAACATAGCCAATAACAGATAAATGTGTATGTGTAGTTCCAATAGTTAGTTGAGGGAATATGCACCAAGGAAGGTGTCATCGGATGCATAGCTGTGTGCTGTACTGTACATGTCAGAGGTTGTAACCAACCTTGACAGCAGATATGTGTGAGTTGTTTATTTAACTTTACATAATGTGTGGATGCTGCATGTCACATACTGTGTTTACATCTTTTCACATAGTTACCCTGCCATGAGGAAAGGAAGACAACCACCAGTGTACCATCCACTAGCAGACCTGCACATCATGGAGGAGAGACATTGTATCCAGACATATCGGCTGAATCATCATACTATCATTAATCTTTGTGATGAGTTGGAGCCAGGTCTGATGCCTGCCATTCGCAATCCCTATAGCTTACCTCCCATCGTTCAAGTCTTGTCAGTGCTACACTCCGTGGCCACTGGGTCCTTTCAGAATACAGTGGCCTTAACTGCAGAGATGTATCAGTCAATTTTCAGTCTGTACTTCAAGGATCTACTGTGTGCATTGTTGAAACACCTGAACAGTGACATCAGGTTTCCCCAGCATGTGGATTTCTCCTGTGTGAAGGCAGAGTTTTATGCAATGGGACATATTCCACATGTGGTTGGAGCCATAGATGACACCCATGTAGCCTTGATTCTCTCCCCCTCCCCCAGTACCAATAAACAGGTGTATATGAACAGGAAAAACTACTACTCCATAAACGTTTAAGAGGTGTGTCTGGCAGACCAGTACATTTCACAAATCAGTGCTAAGTATCCAGGATCAGTCCATGATTCCTTCATCATGCGGAACAGAAATGTCCCACGGCTGATGACACAACTCTACACAGAGAGGGCCTGGCTGGTTAGTAAGTTACAATTGAAATGTGTGTTTACTATGTATGTCTCCAGTCATCACAGTGTTGCATGTCACATATATGTTTGTGTTGTTGTAGCAAATTGTTCACAGTTGACTCTGGCAATCCAACAGTCCTTGGTTGTTGACACCATTGAGGTACCCAACCACTCCAGGGGTAGTCCGCTACATTGAGGCTCACGGAAGGACAAGGTGTGCCATTGAGTTGACGTTTGGGCTCCTGAAGGCAAGATTTAGGTGCTTGGATATATCAGGAGGAACCCTCCTCTAATCATCCGACAAGGTATGGCAAATAATAGTTGCCTGCTGCATTCTCAACAATCTTGCCTTGAAACAACAAATACTATTTACACCAGATGAGGGGGAGCCAGCAGAACCTGAGGGTGGAAGTGGAGATTTCTCAAGTGATGAACAGCCAGAGGAAGATGAAGCAGGAGACTCTAGGGCAGATCTCATCAATCAGTACTTCAACTGACTAAAAGATATGTGAAGATGACGTAATGTTATGATATAATTTTGTAACCTGAAGTGGATGGGTAGCATGGCACCTGCTTTCTTGCATCATCTGTGGGGTTGTAGATAGCTCCAATGCCTATGAGTGAGTTGTACATGCAGATTGAAAGTTTGTATTGTGTACTGGACAGAGTGGTCTACAGTATCATGTATTGTTATAGCAGATGCAAAGTCACACTTGTGGACATGACTTCTCCGATTTGAGGAGAGTATTCTGCTATGTCCTATCCCTTTTCTCTTTGAATCACAGATTTGCTTGGATCGTGGTTAGCTCATCATTGTTGGCAAACAACAAACATTGTCAGAAGCAGATGGGAATTGCAGACAGACATGAGAGGTGGACATGGCTGAAACCAGGTACTATTAGTCTTGATTATGTGGAGTCTAATGAAAATTGTTAGACTGTGAGGACACTGGGGTGGAAAAGTGTTTTCCCGTCAATTGCACCTGCAGGGTACAGGATGTTGTCAAATGGTATAATTTGTGTTTGGAGACATGTCTGGCAAATGTTTAAATGTAGGACCATAGCCTCTCCTATCACAATGGTTTCTGTTATATTTAATCTACCTTGAACCTAGCTGTCAGTGTGTTCCTACTTTGAAGACCAATGTGCATGTCACTGTGGACTGACATAGGTGAATGACAAGCTCACAGGTATGGGACCAATGTAAGTGAAATGTTCCAGAACTGGGGTCATCAGTACTGAGCTCTGTCTGTACCATGGGATATGAATATTTGGAAGCTACGGTATGGGTATGTGATAAGATTTTACCAGGTGATACAAAGGACCAATCTGTGTGTCTCCTGCCTTGTTGGTAGACTAACATGACCTCAAATCTGCATCCTATGGTCTAGCATTGTGTGGCACCTTAGCAAACATCCTGATGCTAATCTTAGTGATTAGTTATCTGCTGTTTGCATATCTACCAATGACAGTGTGTAGCTGTAGTTTACAACTTTTTTGGAATCCTATTGTAATGAGTCTCCTGCTGATAGAGTCCACATTTGATGTCCATAACAATAGGTGTACAATACAGAGGGACATATTCAGACTAGAGTTGGCATGTATAACTATTGTGCATAAATGACACATACACAGGGCCTGTGTTTAAGTGTGATTTATTGTGGAAATAAAAACAACATATGTGAATATTAACATAAAAAACACACAAAATAAACAGTGATGGTTTCAGTAGTGGTGGCTGGAATTATGAAGGTAGCTGCCATACCATCAGGATACACAAGTCCAGTGTCCTTGCACCATAGGAAAATGGAGATTGGTTACAGAACAGTCAACAGGGCATATCTGTGGCACACAAGGGGTACAAGTCAGGAGAGGTTTACTTCCTGGCAGTGGGTTTGGTCTTCCCATCTGCTCCTGCTGGATGTCTGGGTGGACGTCCACGTTTGCAGGGGGTTCTTCAGCTACAGAGGGCGTGGTGTCTGAGGCATGTCCTTTCCCTGGCAGGGTCTCCATTCCACTAGCAGCTGCAGATGTAGAAGGGGCTAATGTTTCATTGCTAGTGGAAGGTGCCAGATGTTGGGTACAAAACCTACTCAGTGTGGTGTTTCTGTCTCTTATCACCCCTGTAATGGAAACCAAGCAGGCATTTTGTGCTTGCCACTGGTGCATGACTTCTGGTGGTTGCCCCTCAGCAGCGTTTGGATTTCCCCCAACATGGTGATAATTTGGCCCATCATGCCTTGCGAACTTTGGTAGGCTCCCAAGACATGGGAGAGGGTTTCCTGGTCAGTATTGTCCCTTTGAGCCTCTAACCTCTGGCCTACTGCATCCCTCCCTCACACCCTACCCACAAGTGCCTGTGCCCCTGGCACAGTGTGCCAGCTCCCAGTGGTGGCAGGTCCATCATTGTCAGGGATGGCAAGGTGAGACTCAGGTACCTGTACTGTGGGGCACACAATGGATGAAACAGTCCTTGGGTCACAGGTTTGGAGGCAAATGGTTGCCTGTTATGTAGATGCAACAGGGCTGGGAGGAGTTGATATGGGCAGGGTGAGGTTGACAGTTGTTGACTGACCAAGTGTCCCAAATGGGCCAGGTTTTTCATCAGTGCCCAGACACCCAGGGATGTCGTCCTCGCTGGGGCCTTCATCTAGAGGGGTAGTGACAGTCTCTGGTATCCTCTCCATGGTGACAATAGCAAGGTTACCCGTGGAAGGAGTGAAACACAGAGTTCAGGTTAAATTGGGGACAGTTGTGTGAGATGCAGACCTTGCCTTCACATGATCCCCAGTAATAACATTGACAGCTGCTGCACAGAATAACTTAGTACAACATACAACTCTGTGACTTGAATTCCACACTCCAGGTATAGAGTTGTTAGACTAGGTTGGTACTGTTTGTACTGCTGATGGAATCTGATATTGTCTGATTGTTGACATGACTGTTCACTTTTGTTACCTAGTGAACTGTCTGCCATGGATGGCACAGATGAGAGCTGTACAATGCACATTGGTGCTGTTGTAGGAACACAGTAAGTGAGTAAGCAATGGACAATGACCTGTATCTGGAGGTACCGTATGTGCATCCACTCAGCCATCTGAATTTCCAAACCAGGTGAGTATATTTCTAGCTTGGGATCTTCAATCTGTGGCCATTTTAACTGGGCACTCAGCTATAGCTGTGTAATGCGTGGGATGCTAATGAGTGAGCCATTGCATTGCTTTCATTTCCACGTACTGTTCCACACTAGAACAATTAAGATGTTGTAGATAGAAAATTGTTAAACATGCATGACATGTAATATTTAGTGAAGTGTCCAGGTGTTGAAAATGTTGGAATATTGCATTCTGGGAGTCGTAGTGCTATAATGAGCCAGTACTTCACATGCCATTTCCAAGGGCCGTGGGGCCAGATGAGTTTAATGGACATGTGGCATGCCTGAAAGGGATATTAGGTGATTAGGACAGAGTTGTAGTGGGTGGTGTGTTAATAAGGGTGGGTTTAGGTGATGTGGGAGCATGCAGAACTAGACAATTGGGTGACATGAATGTTGTGGGTACTTACCAGACTACACTCTCCCAGGCCCTCAGGATGCAGGATGTCCAAGACCTTCTATTCCCAAGATGTGAAAGTAGGGGGAGGAGGTGGGGGCCCACCGCCAGTCTTCAGTACTATGAGCTGGTGCCTGAATGCCATAAAACGGACCTTCCCCCTAAGGTCGTTCCACCTCTTCCTGATGTCCTCACCTGTGCATGGATAACTGCCTAAATAATTCACCCTGTCAACTATCCTTTGTCACAACTCCATCTTCCTGGCAATAGACGTTTGTTGGATCTGTGCTCCGAACAGGCGTGGCTCCACCCTGACAATTTTATCCACCATGACCCTCAACTCCTCATCAATGAAACATGGGTGTTTTTGTGGGAACATGGTAGTGGTTGTGAAAACGGTGTGGTTGTGTTCGAAGTGAAAGGGTGCAGAGTTAGGTAAATGGTGAGGTGTAGGTGCTGTGATGTGAGTGAGTGAGGGGTGTTGTGGATTGTGTGCTACTAATGTGTGTTTTGTATGTTGTGCAGGTGTGTGATGTGTGTATAGTGAAGTACAAATGGGTGCTTAATCTTGCTAATTTAAACTCTCTGGGATGTTGTTTGTCTGTGGCTGTGTGTAGTGTTTTGATTGCAAATGACTGTGGGTTGTGTAGGGGTGTGTTATATAGTGCAGTGAGGAGGTGTGTGGATGTTTATCATTTGTGGGGTATTCTAACTATCCAATGTGGTGTGGTGTTCTGGCTGAAGTGAGTTGAGACTGCCACGGTTAGCACCGCCAATGGTTTTCCACCACAGAAGAACCATTGTCGTGATTTGTGAATCGTAATCTGATGGGAGCATTTTTGTCGGGCTGGTGGTGCTAGTGGTGGGACTGCCTCTTTTCCGTCCTCCAGTGTCCTGGCGTTTTCAGAAATTTTGCTGTTTTTTTGCAGATTTCACAGTGTAACTCTTAATAACGGCAGTCGGATTACTGCCAAAATGGTGGTCTTTTAGTGGCCGCCACTGCTGCGGTCTTCCCAAACGACTGCCAAATCCATAATGAGGCCTCATGTGTTTCTGGGTCAGGATTGATGGAGAGTGATTCATTTTTTTACATGAACGTATAATTGTGCACATCAACATCTACTTTTTCAATATTAACAGTATGTTAAACGTGTGTGTGTGTGTGTGTGTGTGTATATATATATATATATATATATATATATATATATATATATATATTGGGGGTAATTTCCAATATATTCACTAATAAAACAAAGGTTACAGGGACGTTATAGTTAGGTTCAGATTTTACAGACACAAAACCATAGAAATTCAGCTGTTATTTCAAGTAACTATAACTCCTGCACTAAGGTAACTATACCTCACGTCTTCGACATGCACAGCTTTCTCATCAACACTTTTACTGCAAATGCTACCGTGGTATTGTCATTGATGTCAAAGAAGATGTCATAACTGATGTAATGACTGGCGTAATTAGCAGTGCATGGCTAGGTTGCAAGTTATAGTTACCTTGGACCAATCACTTCCCTCTTGCTCTGCTTGATCCAATGTGATGCCACTGCCCCCTCCCTACTGCCATTCATGTCTGTTATGCTGCAACTGTCTATCCTGTCTGTCCGGTATGACCAGCTTTCTGCCCTTGCCTCTTTCCCCCTGCTCTCTCTTGTCCATGCACATGGCCCTGTCCCCTCCCTGCTGCTTTCCATGGTTCGTTGTACTGCACTGCCATCCCACTTGCCCTGTGTGGTGTATTTTGCTGCTGCAATCCCTGATGTTTGCCCTGAGAGGTCAGTTTGCACCCCTGCCCATCTCTCTCCTGTCCTCTGTTAGTCCATGCCCTTACCCCATTCCTCCTGACCTCCATGAGCCAATGTACCACACTTGCCAACATTTTGAACTTGGTAAGAGGGAGATTTTGAAAAAGAACAGAGGAATTGATTTTCCCAATTGAATTACATTGAAAAAGATTAGATTTTAGGCAGGAGGGAGCTAAAATAAAGCCTTTGTGGGCTTAAACACATCTTGAGTTTCCTGCCTAAATTGGGGCTGTTGGCATGTGTGGTTGTACTGCCACTGCCTCTCTTTTCTGCCCTCAATGGTCTGTTAAATTGCCTGTCCTTAATACCCCTCCCGTCCACCCAATGTGGACAACTTGTTGCCTCTGCACCCTCCTCCCTGCCCTCAGTTATCTGAGTCTGCGCCCCTGATCGCTGTATCCACACAGTATTGTAATGAACAACTAATCTGCTAACATTTTATATTTATTACAAAAGTGTGGCATGCTTGACGTCATCTTGATGTAATCAAACCTGTAATATCTAAGGCTTTTCCTTTAGAAATAAAAAAAATGAGAGTGTCTTATTCCCATAGAAATTATATGTAGCGCTCTAAAAACCTAAACCTGGGACATATTTGTTGTTTTCAAATAGAGACAAAACACTTTAAAATTATTTGCTCTCCTTATGTACCAAAATAAATTTGTCCTTGTGTAATGTAACTGATGCTCATGTAAAGCACTCGGGTGATATCTGTGCTATATAAAAGTGCAAAACAAAGTACACAATTAAGTGTTTTTCACACTTCTGTCATTGGTGTATACTTGTGCTACACTGATAGGTGATATGTGTGCTACATTTGGGCTCTCTTTTCTCTGGTAGCCATCTTGGGAGACTTGTTTGGTAAGAAGCTCCCTAACTGCCTTATTTACTACAGTATCCTCATTAGAAAATGCTTTCAGTTTTCCACTTTGATTCCATCAAGATGGCGTTCAGATGTGCCACATTTTTGGCAAAGATTTTGAATGTTAGCACTCTAGTTCATCATTAAAATACTGTAAACAGCTGATCACCAGGGAGTTAGCTGGTAGTCTGCTGCTGGTGTTGAGTCTGCATGTCAGAATGTTTTAATTAAATATTAAAACATGTCCTAATTCGTCTTTCTATAGTACTACCCATCATTTCTGTGGCAAAATGAACCCCCTCATTTTGCACCTTTCTAAATGAAAAGTTTTAGGTTTCATCAGTTTGATTCAATCACAATGGCTTCAGGTGTGTAACAATTTTGTCATAAAAAAAGGCTGTTAGCACTCTAGTTGTTCTTTAGAACACTCTGGGAGGCTGTGGTGGGACACAAGGGAATCAACTGACACACTGCTCCTGGTGGAAGTTCATGTTTTACTGAGAATGTCAGACTTCATTCTCATATGGCTGGAAAAGACAGTGTGAATTTATAGAAAATATGCTCTCATTCTAGCTTCTGGAGTACCTTCCATCACCGCTATGGGAAAATCATAAGAAACCAGTTTTCTCTCAAACATGATTCATGAAATCCCAGCAGGTTAAAATCACCTTAGAACACACCACAATGTCTAAAATTAGTATGGTACCATCAACAAATAATTTAAATTGTAACTAAACTTTTTTTCCACCCTTTATAAGTTCTCCCTATTGTGACCCTCAAAGCCTGCCGTTGACTACAATGCTCATCAGTGGAGTGCTATCATGTATATTGGTCCAAATATATATGGCTGCCATCACTTTCTGGTTAAGTGCTGACAGCCAATCAGATCTCCTTTAATACCAAAAAATACTGAATGTATTTACACCAAATAAGACAAAGGGTGGTCTTTGGACCAAAATATACCTATATGCCAAATTTGGTGTAATTCTGTCCAGTGGTTCGGGCTACAGGCGTGTCCCAAGAGTCTATGGAAATTAACATGGGAATCACACTTTTTAACCTCCCTTTTTTCTCAGCCCCCACTTGACAGATCACCTTGAAACTTTCCATGCACTACAAGACCCCTGGGCACACTTTTTTGGGAAAGTTCTGTGAAGATTTGCAACAGCCAAGTCAAAAAATGCATTTTCTATGGAAAGAAGTTTCTAACTTCAACTACCTACACTATATATATATATATATATATATATATATATATATATATATATATATAATAAAAACAATTATATATATATATATATATATATATATATATATATATATATATATATATATATATATATCAAGTTATTTTAAACATCATACTATAGTTTTAGGACTGGGATGCAAGGGATATAGGGTTAGTGGTTGGGGAAGTATATTAATACTCAGGTACCAACTGTGATACCTGAGTATTAAATATGCAATCAATTTAATAAATGTTTTCATATTTTTAAAATACTCATTACAAATGCATTAAAAAATATCAAAATAAAATTTTAGGAGTGGCATGCAAGCGATATAGCAGTAATGGATGGGAAAGTGTATTAATACTCATGTATCAACTGAGATACCTGAGTATTAGATTTGTAATCCATTAAAAAATATTATAATAATATGTTATGATAACATTTTGCAAAGTCCCCTTTTGTTCATTGGGGTTAAAGTATTGGGTGCTATATTTTATACAATTTGAATGTAAAATATTACATATAAAAAGATGCGGTACAACCATTACATACAAGTTTCTGCTCTATTAGCCTCCTATTAGTTGTTACAAATATTTTTCTATATTCAATTTTCCTTGCGCTTCAGTGACTGTGTTAATTCATTTTGGGTTTCATTATTTAATAACTTAATCTATCACCAAATTTTTGCAAATACTTGTTAATCCACAGAAAATGTTGAAAGATTGGTATTATGTATTCAAATACATTTAGCTGCAACTGGAGGCACAAGGTTTACAGCTGAGTGTCAAAAACCTTATTTTGATACTGTTCTGAATGAGGTCAAATTATTTGACAAATACCAAGAAGAAGTACAAAATAAATTTGTGAATCATTCTGATGTCCACCCAAGTCTGTAATGGTGAGACATATATATTTCAAGATGGTGCAAAGACAAGGAGAACATGTGGACACTTTCATCTCTTCTCTGTGGAGATTGTTTGCAGATTGTCAGTCTGACAATGTTTCTGATGTATTGGTGAGTGATCAGTGCTTTAGCCATTGTCTGGACATGAGAATACAGCATGAGCCCCTTTCTCTAGATAACCCAACTCTTGAAGAGACTATGACAATGATTGCTATAGAGATATTGAATGTGTTATCCAAGGAATTGGATGTAACAAGGGATTAAAATATATCTAGACTGATAGCAATTTTCCTGTGTTAAATAGGGAAAACACGTCCTTTAAACATCGAAATATATGTTTTAGATGTGGGTACGCACCCCCTATACCTGGGGAGGAGGAGAATATTTCCTTCTAAAAAAAATGTGTTGCTCTTGTGTTAAGCTAGGAAACTGAAAAGGTTTTGTCAGAGTTCTAAGCAAAGGCAAAATAGGGATTCAGGAGCAAAGAGCTCAAATAAAGCTGATACAATGGAACAAGTGCAAGAGGTGGTGCAGGATACAGTTTTTGTGGTGAAATTCATGAAGCTCCTATAGGATACATTGACCTATATGTGGATGTTCCAGTAGGTAATAAAATAGTACATCTACTCATAGACTCTGGAGGAAAAATAATTATGATCAGACAAGAATTTATTCAGGATACTTGGGGAAATTAAGCATTGCTACCACCGGATTATGCACTGGTTTGATATGAGGTATTTAGAATTAAGTTATTAAGATATTTTGAAGATGCTTTGGAATGTAAAGGAAGAATGATTCACAGTAAAAACTATGGGCCTCATCATGAGTTTGAAGGTCTGACCACAGGTTAGCCAAACTCACGGGTAGGACGCACCACAATAGCGGTGACGTTCCCCGCAAGCGTATTACAATGTTCCTCACAGGCTGACTGGTGGGAATATTATATTACGCATTCCCACCAAGCTGACCGGCGGGAACAGTGTTAGGATATTGGTCTCGGCATCTTTAAGGGAACCAAAGCCAATATCCTAATACTCCAGGTTCCTCGGAATGCACATTGTCTGCAAAGCAGACAGTGCGAATTCTGTGGGTGCTGGGCAGGTAGGCCCCTGAACTGTCCATGCCCTGGTCATGGGCAGTGCAGGGGCCCCCTGTGGCCCCCGGCACTGGCTTTATGCCAGCCTTTTCATGGCGGGCCCCCACCAGGCGAAGGCTGTTGGAAAGGGGGGTTGTAATCAGCCAGGTGGAGCTGAGTTCACCATCGCCCTGGCTGGTTACAAGCCCGCCCACCGTCATGCCGTCTGGAACCATGTTCCCAGTGGGAACAGCGGTCCTCTGGTGGGTCCACTCACTAGGGTTGTAAATGGGTAGTCGGACCACCAAAGTTGTGGTAGTCCGACTGTCAATGCGAGTGTAGCAGTCCGAGGACCACTACACTGTTCATGAGGCCCTAAGTAACTTTTAAGGGTTTAGGCATCTGAAGATGGTTTCACCAAGTGATGCTTGGAACAGTACTTACGGCTGAAGCAAACTAAAACGTTTTGGTAATTAGAAGTGAAACTTTTCTTGGTGAGATGTTGTGCAGGTGTCCTTGACTTTTTAGTGGAGGGTTAGGTAGACTAACATAGTCCAATCAGGAGCCGTTCCTGTTAAACTTAAATGTTATGGAGTACCATTCATTGCTAGTGAGAACCTAGTGAAAGAATTAGGTAAACTATGTTTGCAAGGCATAATAGAACCCTTCAAGTATGCTTTGTGGCTCTCTCTGTTAGAGGTAGAGCCTGCAAATACAGTGCAGACTTAAGGGCACATGTCAGTCTCTATGAAGGAATTAGATTAATTGTCACACACTTCCTAATATTAAGGTGATGCTGGCCTTGTTTTGGGTGGGGTGGTGGAATTGTTTAGCAAAGCTGATTTGATTTGACATCTGCATATTATCAGGTTGAGTGAGACGACAATTCTAGTCATTACATTGCATGTCTGGCCCAGCTGGGGATGTTTTTATATTGTATGAAGTTATGCTATATTATTGGGGTTGTATAGTTCACATATCAGCTTAGCCAGGGTATCCTGGCACTGAGGGGTATTGAAATAACTGGAGAATTAGAAAAGTAGAAGGAAAAATTAGAAACACCAGGTTTGGAGTCTTTTTTTTACTGTTTTTTAAAGGAGCTGGAGGATCGCAGGATTAGTGGATGTTGGTTGCTTGACTGCTAAGTAGTAGATGGAGTGCCCCCTGTTCATGAGTGGCAGAAATGAGGAGTTGGGACTGGTGTGATTGAGGAAGTAGATTCTGTGGTTGACATAGCTAAGGCTGATGTTGTTGAAGGTCTTAAAGGTGTGACAGAGAAGGTTAAATGAAGCCCTGTTTTGAACCGGGAGTCAGTGAACGCCCCTAAGATTATGAGTGATCGACAAGTATGCTGGAAGGTTCAGTACAGGTCTGGCAGCAATGGTTTGTACCACTTGTAGCATCTCAAACAGCAATAGTTTGCTGGTGATAAGGATTTCAATGACAATCTTGCAGATGCAAATGGACAAGCCAGGAAAGGGTTTTGTAAAGAGGCTTCAGAATGCCAAAGCAAGTAGTCAAGAGTCGATTGTCATTCGATTTTTAACTGAAGTGGCCATGATGGAACAGGATGCCATTCTGGCTAGCCTCAACTATCTCTTTATTCCAGCATCTAATATACCACCTGATCAAAGGAATAACTGTGGTGCCTATTTTTCAAAATGAATTATGCATCTGATTGAGGGGAAAATGACACCATCCTTGATAAAGCATGGAATTGTAGTGAGAAGGGAGGTGTGACATTTTGAAAGAAAAGGTTGAGTATATAGGCCATGTAATATCCAAGCAGGACACTGAGCAACAACCTGGGTCATTTAAGTACAATTTGAATGCTCCTCTATCAAAGAGCAAGGATGGGCTGAGATCTATTACTGGGTCTCAGCTAATTTTAATGTTGCTTTCTACCAGATTATGCCACACACATGGTTTGTTTGAAAATGTAAGTTTAAAATGTATGTTGAAGGAGGTTACCATCTGCTGAATCCAGGAATGTTAGAACACCCTTTATTGAGTCAAGAAAGAAAAGATTGAAGCAAACACATTGAAACCCTGCAATCCGTGTTTGCCCTATTGAATTACTGTTGATGCCCACATTTATAGATGGGGGAGGATGTGTTTACTATTGGATAAATGTAAGAGCTGTTGGCATGCTGCTGAGCAGTTGAGAAAAGTTGTTCATGTGAAGAAGTAGATTTGCAACACAAACTGATCACAAACCTTTGGTGTACATTCTAAATGGTGAACAAGTAAAGATTTCTACAACTAGGACTGCCACATTGTTGACTGTGTTTTTTTCAATTCTAGGTCAGCATCATCTTTATTTGTGGCGGTTAAAAAATGAGGGAGCAGATTACATTCCCAGGTTTCCTATAGAGGATGAAAATGGTAGGTGTGAAAAAGAGTGTAAGGACTGGGTTTCTGCTGGTGTATATGTGGGTCATGTGTGTGTGTTTTCTGAATATGAATGGAGGAGTGCTTTGTAAAAGGGTGATGGCCTGAAAGAAATGATGGTGCTGGTCAGGAAAGGATGGCCAAAAAAAAAGCATCTGAATGCTATTTGACAACCCTTTGCTAAAGTTGCTGACGAGTGGTCTGTCGAGCATGGTGTATCAACAGTGAGTGCCTTCTGCCATTTGGTGGTCCTTCTTAGATAGTCAAATTGAAGAAATAGTTAGAAATCGTATTGTATATGCTAGTTGTTGGAAAAGTTGAAGATTTTTACACCTCTTTTCGGCCAGCTACATTGCCAAATAGGGTGTGGAAGAAGGTGGGGAACAATATAGAGGGTTTTACCTGTTCAATTTTGCTTTATGTGTCCTTAATTGATTATTATAGTAAATAACCAGAAATTAAGTTCATGTCCAAGCCCAATTCCAAGAGTATGGTCGGGTTTTTAGAAAATGTTTTTTTCCATAGAGGGGTTCTGGAATATACTGCATCTGATGACTGTGTATTAGGTGTAAAGTTTGCGGGAGCAGACATTGTGATATGAGAAGAACTCTTTACTATCCACAGATCAGTGGTCAATTACAGTCCGTTCAGTGGGTGAAAGATAATTATTTTAAAGTAGTTGAAGCTATGAGATCTTTGTTGTGGGTTTACTGCACCACACCTCACTATGTAACTGGTGTGTAGCCTTTTGAATTGTTATGTGGGCAAGAGATGTCTTCCTAGTTTTGCCTCGAGTAGATATGGAGATAGTGTGAGAAGGGTGTTACTCAAAGAGCTTGATATGGCTGTGAAGCAGAAGGAAAGGTTTGATTTCAGTAATGGAGTTACAGCAGTGATTTTCAATGGCGGTGACTTGGATCAAATTAAGTGGCCTGGTTGTATCAGAAAAGAGGAAATAATGTTTGGTGAAGCAGTTGTGGATAAAGTTTGTGTTAAAGATGTATTTGGGTGGCATTGGTGGAATGCTGAAACAGTTGTAAATCTTTGTCAATATGTTGACTCTTTGTCCAGAGCAAGGTGGTGAAGAGGCCATTTGGTGACGAAAGCTCTATCGGGTTGGAACAACGTGCCATGTGCATAGACGTGCCAACATGTACAGATGAGTGAAAATGAATATTTGATTTTTAAAATGTTCTTTGTCAAGGAGAATGTACTGTAGTGCTATTTGGGTTATGTGACTATGGGCCTGATTTCTATGTTGATGGAGAGGATACGCCGTGATCAACACAGTGGTGCCCACCCGATTTTGATGCAGGTGGACCATATGTTTGGCCACAGCGGTGATTGCTCCATCACTGCTGTGGCTAAACTTCTTCCATCTGCCCATTGGATAATTGGCTACATGTCCATCCACCCAATGAGGATGGGTAGACACATAGCCCTTTATTTACTGTCCGTCACCCTGGTGGTGAGGGACAATAAAACAGAAATAATGCTCTCCTATAGTTGGGGGCTTTATCTTTTTTTTTTTTTTAAAGAAAATCCCCTTTTGAGATTTTCTTTTTGAAAATGAAAAAACAGAAAACTATTTGATGCAAGGCTCCATCATGCTAATGGAGCCCTGCATCGAATAGCAAAATGCATTGACAGGAACCACCTTGATCCTTAAAGATGTGTGTGTTTTGCTTTAGTTGCTTCTCTGTTGATTACTTCCTACCTGCTGTGATGGCTTTTGCTTGCTTTCTTCTTAAATACATTTCTGTCAGTTTCAGTGGAGTAGCATATAATTATTACTGGTGCCTTGCTCTCTCATTGCAAGTGTTCACAGCCAGTATGAAAATGCCAATGGAATCATACATAAACTGGCCAGGGAGAAAATGACCAATGTTGCAATGGTGATAGTACTCATACAAAGCACTTTTTTCATCTTTGGCATGTGGTGCCTCCTATACTATAGTATAACATAGGGGCACTGAGTGGATACAGAGGATTTAGGGGAGAAAAGGTGATGAGGAGGTATCCTGATTGCATCCTTGAGGTGATAAGCCAGCTCTGGTGGACAGATTTACTCACCTCTCTGCACACCATGGCTAGTAGGTGCAGCACCATCCCACCCATCTCACCTATTCTCTATCTCTACTGAATGACATGATCTAAAACTACAATTCTACAGACATGACTTGTAGTCAGGTACATAATATGATTATTTCCACTCCCTGGTCACCATGAGTTCTGTTAGGGATTTATTTTGTGGTATTGCTGGGACGGCGTATGTGCCACCTGTGTTAATTTACTGTACTTGCATAATTGTTTCTTCAATAGATGTTCTAAGAAGATGTTCTAAGAGACCTTTGTTCTTTCTGACTACATAGTGAATAACTATTGAGATTAGCAAAGAGTAAATAGCTCCTTTCAAGTTTATTATAGTCTCATATGAAACCTCTTCTTCTTTGGTAGTGTGTGTAGGTGTGTATCTGTATTTGTTTGTGTGTCTGTGTTTGTTTGTGTGACACAGCAGCACATGTGTATTAGGCAAAGGTTAATGGTCTTTTGCATGGCTTTAAAGCATGACAAAAGATTGCGGTGGAGGTTAATTTTCGGTTACTTGACCATTATTTGTGAGAGCGGATTCATTAGTAAAAAGCTACATTCATGGTTTACAGTACATATCCAGATAAGAGGCATTACATGACCCATCATGTTTAGAAATTATTGAACAGCACAAAAGTGAGACCATTTTGTTAAGTGTGTATGAGTAATAAATGTAATGGAATACAACTGTGACTCACAAAACATCAGTGATAATATTTCTTTAGCCTTGAGAAAATGGCTAATTGGACCATTGTGGGAATCTTATTCCCATATAAGACTAACTAATGTGTGGCTCACTGTGTGTAGATTTTACTCTGCGTCTTTATACCATGCATTAGATAATCTGGCTGGAACGTCCTGTCCAACACACATGGTAGATCCCTCAGCTACATGAAGTGTCCTGTACAGAGCAAGGCTTGGTTCAATGTGGAACAGCAACATCTCTCAGCTGCACCACTCCAGCCTGGCTGACATATAATTCTGACTGTGCCCTAATAGTCACCAAATCATGGGTCACTCAGCAGGGAAGCCCTAGTGTAATTTAAATACCGTTTTTAAGAGGAAAAAAGCAAATCTTACTGTGGGGGCAGCCTACACTTTCCGTACCATGAGGCAGAGCTGCAATTTTGAGCCCCAGGCTGGAAGGTGAAGCAATATAGCATTAAGGCAGCTGTCTGAGGAGCATATTTTAAAGGGTTAGGGCCCAAAGGGGGAAGCTAACAATTATGACAGATATGCTTCAAGCCACTATTTGGCTCTTCTCAGTGTTTAATTTGTGAAAAAAGAGTGCCGGTGCCAGACGTTCTGCTAAGAAGCTGGCGGCTGGTGCAATTAAATGTTAATCCAATATCATGATGGTTTTGCCGTCTTTCTCTTCTTCCGTTTGACTGACCTGTGTGTTTTCCGTCTTTGCCCTCTATAAATATCTGATGCGGAAAAATAAGTGCTGGCCTTCAAAAACATATGCTGGTGTCCCCTACCGGCACCGGCTCAAATTAAGCACTAGCTTTCCTCCCATGATTGTTAGTGTCCTGAGAATAGGAGATGATTTAGAGGATGGTCCCCATGTAAATAATATGCTAAAAAGGAAAGCTCGAATAGGTGCCACAGGGAACAACTTACTGGATTAGGCACAGATCCTGCTTCTTGCATGTAATTCCGGAGCCAACCAGATGATTCTCCCATCAAACTGTATGGAACACCCACAGTTACTGTATATGGAGCCTGTAAGTATTCTCCACTACACAATTGCTCTGCAGTATATTTTTCTTAGAAGTATTACCACTGGCTATATATCCTCTACATACTACTCATAATCCTACAGAGAATGGCTTTTATCAATACTCTTTATGCACTACTCCACTAGCATACCACCAGCCGGACAGTCTGATAATTATTTAATCTACAAGGTTGCATAGATAACAAGTAAAATGTAGCTAATGCTCAAGTTAACAATTAGTTAATTTTTCTGCAAAATAATCATGACTTCCCTAATTATGTACTGCACACTGTGTATAGAATCCTTGTCACAGAGGGAAGGTTATGAGGAAAGCTGGTAAATTTACTCACCACATCCTCCTGCCATGATAGTTCAGGACAGGTCAGTGTCTGGCCTTCTGGGAGAAGTAGTGGTTTTATTCTGGTCATAGGATGACAGGAACTAACTGCACAGAGCCATTATTGCTGTGCCTTTAAGCATAATGGAAAATGGCCACCAGAGTCTGGCTCTATTTCAACGAAGGACAAATAGCCTCAATAATATCTCTGCATTAGAGCAAGGACTATTGTGCAGAAATTGAGTTACTTGATAATATCTAAAGTCACAGAGTTGTAATAAGTAATAGGTTTTTATTAGAGACTTGGAAGAAAAAGATAACATCTATACAACTAGACCCCAGAGTGCAATCCCCTTAACTCCCTTCTCTTTCAGTTACATTCTCCATTAGAACACCTAGGAGTTCTCAACATTCAAAGGGAAACACTCCATTTAAAGGCACAGTAAAGAATACATTCACCTCCCTATCTTAACACAAAAATAATATAAATATAAATATGTTTTATTTACATAGCATTTGAGATGAATTCACATAGGCTTTTGACCATGTTGGTTTGATTCTTTTCCTTGCTGAGCATGTTTTGTTTGAGTCATTCCTTATTCTATTGAATTCTTCTTCGACTAAGTGACCGTCACTCTTTTCACCTGTTTTATGCAATCTTGCTTTCTGACATGGAATTAACGTTCTCACATTCAATTTTTAATTTTCTTCCAAAATCACAGTATTACCATAAACTTTTTCTATTTTCTTTGAAATCATATGGTAGTTTGACTAGTCTACTATTCTGCCTCATAGAATACCTATTTTGTTTACCAGTAATTCTTTTAATCAGTTTATCAGTTGATCTATTATCTACTACACATTCTGTTTGTTTCTCATCCACCCAGGACAGGCTACTATTGTTGGAGTTCTTCCCCTCACAAACATTAAAGGAGATTCTCCTGTTACAGAATGAGGTATACACATACAGTTCCATAACATATCTCTCAGTTCCTCTTTCCAATTCAAACAATTTTGTGTTAATTGTAGACAACCTCCTAACACTCTATTAAACCTTTCTACAAGGCTATTTTCTCTGTGAAGATATCAAGCAGTTCTGTGATGCTGTATGTTTAAAGATCTAAAAATGCATCAATTACTACTGATATGAATTGGGGACCATTGTCGGTGACAATTGTCTGAGGAATGTCCTGTCCAACACACATGGTAGATCCCTCAGCTACATGAAGTGTCCTGTACAGAGCAAGGCTTGGTTCAATATGGAATAGCAACATCTCTCAGCTGCACCACTCCAGCCTGGCTGACATATAATTCTGACTGTGCCCTAATAGTCACCAAATCATGGGTCACTCAGCAGGGAAGCCCTAGTGTAACTTAAATACCGTTTTTAAGAGGAAAAAAGCAAATCTTACTGTGGGGGCAGCCTACACTTTCCGTACCATGAGGCAGAGCTGCAATTTTGAGCCCCAGGCTGGAAGGTGAAGCAATATAGCATTAAGGCAGCTGTCTGAGGAGCATATTTTAAAGGGTTAGGGCCCAAAGGGGGAAGCTAAAAATGATGACAGATATGCTTCAAGCCACTATTTGGCTCTTCTCAGTGTTTAATTTGTGAAAAAAGAGTGCCGGTGCCAGACGTTCTGCTAAGAAGCTGGCGGCTGGTGCAATTAAATGTTAATCCAATATCATGATGGTTTTGCCGTCTTTCTCTTCTTCCGTTTGACTGACCTGTGTGTTTTCCGTCTTTGCCCTCTATAAATATCTGATGCGGAAAAATAAGTGCTGGCCTTCAAAAACATATGCTGGTGTCCCCTACCGGCACCGGCTCAAATTAAGCACTAGCTCTCCTCCCATGATTGTTAGTGTCCTGAGAATAGGAGATGATTTAGAGGATGGTCCCCATGTAAATAATATGCTAAAAAGGAAAGCTCGAATAGGTGCCACAGGGAACAACTTACTGGATTAGGCACAGATCCTGCTTCTTGCATGTAATTCCGGAGCCAACCAGATGATTCTCCCATCAAACTGTATGGAACACCCACAGTTACTGTATATGGAGCCTGTAAGTATTCTCCACTACACAATTGCTCTGCAGTATATTTTTCTTAGAAGTATTACCACTGGCTATATATCCTCTACATACTACTCATAATCCTACAGAGAATGGCTTTTATCAATACTCTTTATGCACTACTCCACTAGCATACCACCAGCCGGACAGTCTGATAATTATTTAATCTACAAGGTTGCATAGATAACAAGTAAAATGTAGCTAATGCTCAAGTTAACAATTAGTTAATTTTTCTGCAAAATAATCATGACTTCCCTAATTATGTACTGCACACTGTGTATAGAATCCTTGTCACAGAGGGAAGGTTATGAGGAAAGCTGGTAAATTTACTCACCACATCCTCCTGCCATGATAGTTCAGGGCAGGTCAGTGTCTGGCCTTCTGAGAGAAGTAGTGGTTTTATTCTGGTCATAGGCTGACAGGAACTAACTGCACAGAGCCCTTATTGCTGTGCCTTTAAGCATAATGGAAAATGGCCACCAGAGTCTGGCTCTATTTCAACGAAGGACAAATAGCCTCAATAATATCTCTGCATTAGAGCAAGGACTATTGTGCAGAAATTGAGTTACTTGATAATATCTAAAGTCACGGACTTGTAATAAGTAATAGGTTTTTATTAGAGACTTGGAAGAAAAAGATAACATCTATACAACTAGACCCCAGAGTGCAATCTCCTTAACTCCCTTCTCTTTCAGTTACATTCTCCATTAGAACACCTAGGAGTTCTCAACATTCAAACGGAAATACTCCATTTAAAGGCACAGTAAAGAATACATTCACCTCCCTATCTTAACACAAAAATAATATAAATATAAATATGTTTTATTTACATAGCATTTGAGATGAATTCACATAGGCTTTTGACCATGTTGGTTTGATTCTTTTCCTTGCTGAGCATGTTTTGGTTGAGTCATTCCTTATTCTATTGAATTCTTCTTCGACTAAGTGACCGTCACTCTTTTCACCTGTTTTATGCAATCTTGCTTTCTGACACGGAATTAACGTTCTCCCATTAAATTTTTTATTTCCTTCCAAAATCACAGTATTACCATAAACTTTTTCTATTTTCTTTGAAATCATATGGTAGTTTGACTAGTCTACTATTCTGCCTCATAGAATACCTATTTTGTTTACCCGTAATTCTTTTAATCAGTTTATCAGTTGATCTATTATCTACTACACATTCTGTTTGTTTCTCATCCACCCAGGACAGGCCACTATTGTTGGAGTTCTTCCCCTCACGAACATTAAAGGAGATTCTCCTGTTACAGAATGAGGTATACACATGCAGTTCCATAACATATCTCTCAGTTCCTCTTTCCAATTCAAACAATTTTGTGTTAATTGTAGACAACCTCCTAACACTCTATTAAACCTTTCTACAAGGCTATTTTCTCTGTGAAGATATCAAGCAGTTCTGTGATGCTGTATGTTTAAGGATCTAAAAATGCATCAATTACTACTGATATGAATTGGGGACCATTGTCAGTGACAATTTTCTGAGGAATGCCCTGACTTGCAAATACTTCACTGCAAAACGCTATCACAACCTGTGATTTTACTTCACCCACTATGCAAAATTCTGGCCACTCGGAGTAGTAGTCCACGATTGCTATGGTGTACTTGCCCTTTAAAGAACCACAAATATCCATGTCTAGTTTACGCCACACACCTTCAGGACATCTAATGGACACTATGGGCAATTCCCTTATGGTCCAGGATTTATCACTATTCAAACTGCTTACACAATTCCTCACAAATTTCTCTACATCTCTATCCATTGCTGGGCATCAGATCAAGTTGTGCTTTGCGTTTCATTGCAGACATCCCACCATGACCTTCATGTAAGAGTGAAATAACATTTTCATGAAGTGAAATAGGAACCAGCAATCGTTCACCTCTATACACAATGTCATATGATTACAGACATTTAATTCCATATTAATTTGTATTTTCCTGATAATATGTCAACAGTCCATTATTTTTTCTACTTAATCGTCACGCTATTTTGAACTTTTATCAAATCTCCATCTCACATTAATGCATTCAATCTTTCATCCTTTGAGATGGCTCCATCTATTAACAGTTCGATTGTGGCTACCACCCAGTCAACATCGCCTTTTCTCTCATTTGTTGTATTGTCTGAATATTCTATAGGTAAATGTGAAAGACAATCTGTTTCAATGTTTCTTGTAGGTGAAACATATCTAATAGTGAATATGAATTCTTGCAGTCTGAACAACCATTTGCCTATGCAAATGTAGCTTTGGCACCTCCCTTGGTTGAAAAGACACTATCTGTTCACAGTTCAAATTTCATTCCTCACAAATATGTTCTGATATGCTGAACTCCTCACCAGCAGGAAAGTGCCTCCTTTTCAGTGACTGAATAGTTCTGTTCAGCACTGTTTAATGTGCTTAAAGCATAAGCCACAATTCTTTCATTGCTCTGATGCAGTTGAGACAACACAGCACCTAAACCGCGTGCACTGGCATCAGTACACAAGATGGTTCTATGATCTGGATTAAATGATCTCAAAACTGGAATGTGGTTATACTTTCTTTGATCTGTTTAAATGCTTTTTCACATTCATTGGACCAAACATACTTTTCACCCTTCTTTAGCAATAACCTCCTGGGTTGAGACAGGTCAGCAAAATGTTTTACAAATTTGGCATAAAATGGTGCTACCCCCAATCGCCTTGAGTTGTTTCTTATTTACAGGACTTGGAGCACGTTCACTAGCTTCTAATAGTTTGGGTTTAATTCCATCAGGGCCAATAACATGACCTAGGTAATCAAATTTTTGGTACATCAGAATTCATATTTTTCTATACCAATTGTAAATGCTGCCTCTTGTAATTTTTTCAATACCTGTGATAAGATTCAATCATGTTCCTGTTTGTTTCTTCCATACACTGGAATGACGTTCTGGAAAACAGTGACCTGACTTACACCCTCCGATACCTTGTGTATGACACGTTGAAACACCACAGAGGCAGATGCCAAACCAAATTCCATTTTTAGGTATCTGAATGTACCCTGTGGTGTTACAAATGATGTTAGGTGTCTGCTGTCTGGATCAGAACAATTTGGTGATATGCTTATGACAGGTCTAAAGTGGTAAAATACTTACCTATCTCCAAAGTGCTCAACATAAGATTTATATTTGGCAATGGGTGACGATCCACCCAGGTACAGTTATTTAAATCACATAAGTCCACGCACATTCCAACTTTTCCGTTTGAACCCCTAGAGGCATCAGAGTTGGTCAGTTCAATTGCATTAGCACAGATAACAATGACTCCTTCTTCACAAAGTTTTGCAGTTCTATAGTTAATGCTTGTTTAATTTCTAATGGAACTCCTCTTTCCATATGAACGTTGGGAATAGATCCTTCTTTCAGGATAATATAGTGAAAATAAAAAATCAGCATACCCAATATCTCCTGAAATACCTCAGGAAATGCCTGTTGCCATTTCTTCATGTCTGAATTGCTAATTGTCATTACTTGCTCAATTCTATTGGGATGCAATTTTATTCCTAAGCTTCTTTGTTCCTTCCATCCTAAACGTAGTCTACCTTTTTCTACCATATAAATCCAACTCAATATCTCCTTACCTTTAAAATCAATGAAGGACTCAAAACAACCTAAGCTAGGTAATTTTGTCCTGCAATAACCAACTGGGGCAATTCCAGTCTGCTCCAGCTTCACATTAGATGAACTCCTGTCAATTATGGTATATGGTGAGCAGGAGTCAGCCCACAAGTCCATATCCGCACCAAAATGTTTTACCTAGCATCTGGGTGAAATATACTTTTCATCTACATTCAATACCTAATATTGGCCATCATTACAACCCTGGCGGTAAATCCCGCTTACCGCCGTGCTGAAGGCCGCCAACATACTGTGGCCACGGCGGAAATCCGCTACAGGTATTACGACCCACATCTCGTAATCCGCCACAATACAGACACCCACACAAGTCTGCCGCACCAAAGGTCAGTGATAAACTGGCGATAATAAAACCCACACCGTCACGCCAACAGGAATATGCCCACACTATCACGACCCACAAATCAACGCAGCGGTCTTTCAACCGTGGTAATCCATTGGCGGTACACACTGCTGCGCTCAAAATACACACACATTTACAAAACACAACCACATTGGACAATTCTAAATACACACACCTGATACACATACACACACCACACCCACAACACTATAAAACACACACCCACATTACCCACAACCCATTACAACATTTTTGTGAAGAAGCACAAAGAGAGAAATGCCAACACTACACCAGCATCCACAAGCACACCACACCATCACTCATACAACATCCACGCACCTCAAAGAACACACACCAACACAACATTTCACACAGCACAACAAACATCACCTCACACATCACCCACACCACATCATGGCACATCAAAGACACCAGGTTTTCTGAGGAGGAGCTCAGGGTCATGGTAGAGGAAATCATCCGGGTAGAGCCACAGCTTTTCAGATCACAGGTGCAGCACACCTCAATTGCTAGGAAGATGGAGCTATGGCGGAGAATCGTCGACAGGGTCAACGCAGTGGGACAGCATCTAAGAACACGGGATGACATCAGGAAGAGGTGGAACGACCTATGGGGGAAAGTGCATTCCGTGGTATCCAGACACCAGATTGCTGTACAGAGGACTGGCCGTGGACCCCCACCTCCTCCCCCACAACTAACAACATGGGAGGAGCAATCTTGGCAATACTGCATCCTGAGGGCCTTGCAGGAGTAGCAGGAGGACTGGACTCTGGTAAGTCAAATCTTATTTACCATATCCCCCTACCCTACCGGCATGCCATCACATACCCCCACCCTCCCTCTCACCCCCTCACTCCAGCACCTCACATATGCCCCACTATCACAATCCAGCCATCCCAATACCAAGCCCTGCATGCAACACCAAGGCATGGACACCCATTGCCAAAGCATGTGTAGTACAGACACCCACATGGACCCCAAAACACTAATCACACAATGGCAAACACAACAAGGCAAGCACAGGAGTAGAGGGTAACTTACCTAATGCACAAGATGGCACACACAGATACTAAAACTATGCATTTACACCACAACAGGACCCATACCCAATGCCACCGGACAGGAGGTGCCAGACATATCCAGTCCCCCCCACAGAAGAGGCCCACAGTGACGACAACAGCACTGCACGCCTGGATCTGGATGACCAGCCCGGCCCTTCAGGGACCTCTGGACAGTCGGTTCCCCTACCACAGTCACAAGCCACCACAGAGCCTCCCCCCTCAGGAGACACGACCACAGCACCCACCCAGCGGGCTCATCCCTCTGTCCCCAGGACACGTCATTCAGCAGTGTGTCCACCACTACAGGGACCCCAGGCAAACCCACCAACCTAAGACAATCAGGGACCTGGGGTCAGTGGCAGTGGGCACACGGTTCAGGGGACAGAGGCACAGGATAACAGGGAAGCTGGGAGGACTGCTGTTTGACAGGGGGAGGACAGGCCCAGGGAACCCACCCTCCACAAGGCACTCTCTAACATCATGGGAGCATACCACAATTCCCAGGAGACCATGGGCACGGTATTGGCCAAGTTTCGGGAGACCCAGCGGCTGTAGGAGGAACAGTACTGTATCTGGGGATCAGAGAGGACTTGAAGTCCATCAACACCACCCTGGTCACCATTGCAGGGGTGCTGCGAGACCTGGCCAACACCATGAGGGACACAGTGGCACACAAACGGGCCCCTGACTCTAGCCTGAACGATGAACAGCCCTCCACCTCCGCCGGCGCTAGAGGACAGGAGGTGCCGCCATAGGAACAACAGGCCACCAGCACCCCACCCCCTGCAGAAGGAGAACCAGCCCGCAAACGGTCCCTGAGATCCAGGAACAAGATAGAGAACATTGCCAAGACCCCCGCCTGGAAATAACACTCTCCTGATTGTCACCCTTCTGTCCCACTTTGCCACCCTGTCCACCTTAAACTGCCACTGCTCCCCTTCCTATGCCTCCTTGAACAATGCACCTGTGAGACCAAGAGATTGAACTCTACTATGGACATTCCTCCACCATCACCCCAGCCCACTGCACACCACCCTCCACTTATTAGCACAGAAATAAACACCCTTGAATCACAAATCAATCTGGAGTCAGTCTGTACTTTTACAAATGTGTAATTGCAGGAAATATAGCAATGTCAATGTTCATGTTCACATGCCAATGTTACACAGTTGTTGGGTAGCAGTAAACATAGCAGAGGGCACAAAGTGTGACCCAGATCTGTGAAACGGAAAGCCAAAGTGACATGTCAGGGTCCATATACAGAGGTAAAAAAGAAGATTTATGCTATGTCCTACAGTAGTATGAGATGTGAGAAGCAGTGCCATCCTCTTATCTGTGTCTCACTGGAAGAATTGCATGATGATGTTGTTTCTGTTGTCTAAATCTTCTTCTTCTGCCTCCTCTTCTTCACTGTCCACAGGCTCCACAGCTGCCACAAGACCAGCATCAGGCCCATCCTCCTGCAGAAAAGGCACCTGGCATCGCAAAGCCAGGTTGTGCAACATACATCATGCCAGGATGATCTGGCACACCTTCTTCGGTGAGTAGTATAGGGAGCCACCTGTCAGATGGAGGCACCAGAATCTGGCCTTCAGGAGGCAGAAGGTGTGCTCAATTATCCTCCTAGTTCGCCCATGTGCCTCATTGTAGCGTTCCTCTGCCCTTGTCCTGAGATTCCTCACTGGTGTGAGTAACCATGACAGGTTGGGGTAACCAGAGTCACCTGAAAATATCGAGGGACAACTGTTAGACATCCTCCAACCATTAGGGACTCTCCCATACCCAGATACCTATGTCAACTGTGTTGGGACCTTGGGCTCACCTATTAGCCACACACAGTGCCTCTGGAGTTAGCCCATCACATAAGGGATGCTGCTATTCCTCAAAATGTAAGCGTCATGCACAGAGCCGGGATACATGCCATTCACATGGGAGATGAATTGGTCTGCCAAACACACCATCTGCACATTCATAGAATGGTAGCTTTTGCGGTTTCTGTACACCTGTTCATTCCTGTGGGGGGGACAAATGCCACATGTGTACCATCAATGGCACCAATGATGTTGGGGATATGTCCCAGGGCATAGAAGTCACCTTTCACTGTGGGCAAATTCTCCACCTGAGGGAACACGATGTAGTTGCGCATGTGTTTCAGCAGGGCAGATAACACTCTGGACAACACGTTAGAGAACATTGGCTGTGACATCCCTGATGCCATGGCCACTATTATTTGAAAGGAGCCACTTGCCAGGAAATGGAGTACTGACAGGACCTGCACTAGAGGGGGAATTCCTGTGGGAAGGCGGATAGCTGACATCAGGTCTGGCTCCAACTGGGCACACAGTTCCTGGATTGTGGCACGATCAAGTCTGTAAGTGATAATGATGTGTCTGTCTTCCATTGTCAACAGGTCCACCAGGGGTCTGTACACCGGAGGATGCCGCCATCTCATCACCTGCCCCAGTGGACGTGCCCTATGGAGGAGAAGGGTGAGCAGAGGGACATACACCACATAGGTTTCACAAGGCTGTTTAGCACAATCGTGAAATAATAATCTTTGTGTGCCTTTGTCCGTCCGTATTCCTGGCCAAAAGTGCTGGGACACAGTCAGTTGGCCTGCCATGTGGCCACCTGAAATGGCGGCTGCCTGACCTGTAAGGAGGGACAAGGGGAAATGCGGTGACTGCGCTGGCGTTGTGCAGCATCACGGTAGGCGGTCGAAAACCACTGCGCATTTCAGCATTGGTTATCATTGGGCCCTATGGGTTCCAGGAGCCAATGAGGATGTACGCTGGTGGTGACGGTATGCACCGCCGCGGACGTGACCGCCATTTTCTATCACTTCCCTCACTTGATACCTGACCTTCAACAGGAGAGGACCTACACTGCAAGTGCTGCTGTGACCTGCGTCTGGAAGCGACAATGGCTACAGTGTCTGGGGAAAGGGCCCCTGCCTTCACAGCAGAGGAGTTGGACAAACTGGTGGATGGGGTCCTCCCCCAGTACACGCTACTCTACGGTCCTCCAGAAAAAACAGGTGAGTAAACTGTGTGCATGGTGGATGGCACATGATTGTATGGAGTGTCGTGGATGGAAGAGACGGGGGGGGCACAGGCCAGCATGTGAGGATGGTGAGTGTATGTTTTTCTGGGCCGGGGGGGAGGTTTGTGGCCAATGAGTGAGGAGAACTGTACGGGGGAGAAACATCCATTTTTTACTTCACTATTCCTCTAGGTCAGCGCCCACCAGAGAAAGGGTATTTGGCGTGCCATCGCCGAGGAAGTGCGGACCCTGGGGGTCCACCATAGACGGAGCACCCACTGCCAGAAAAGATGGGAGTACCTGCGCCGCTGGAGCAAGAAGATGGCAGAGGCCCAGCTAGGGATGGCCTCCCAACGTGGAAGGGATGCCCGTCGCACCATGACCCCCCTGATGTACCGGATCCTGGCGGTGGCAAATCCTGAGTTGGATGGGCGCTTAAGGGCATCACAGCAGCCACGAGGGGGTGAGTATAGTCTCATTCAGCTGACTCTGCATTCTTGACTAGGTGTCTGGGTGGGGGAGGTGGGCTGTGGGTAACCCTAGGCCAGGGCAGACGCGCCACGGTACATCCATTGTTTTGCAGGCTCAGTGCCAATCCAACCCCAAAGGTGGTAGTTGCCGTCTCCACCTAATCAGGCTCCTATGGGTTCCATCTGTGCATGAAATGGGTCTAGGCAGAGTCCCCCATTGGCATGTGCTTTTCCCCTCCACTGTTAGTGCATGCGCTAGTGCGTAGGGCTGCTCCCTGTGTGTTGTGTCCGCCAACGGTAGTGGTGTTGCAGGCACTGACCATGTATCTCTTGTGTCTTTCCCCCCCTTATTGTTTTGTCACCCTGTCATTGGCATCATCTAGTGGAGGAGCATTGGCACCGGAGCAGGAGGGAGCTGCAACCCACATGGCCCTGGAGGGTGAATTTAAGGAGTCTGAAGGCACCAGTGGGACGGAGGGCAAGGGGAGCTCCACGATGGGGACAGGAGCAGACACCAGCGACAGCAACTCCTCCTCTGATGGGAGCTCCCTTGCGGTGGCGGGCACCTCTGTGCCCACCGCAACAGCTCCCTCTACTAGCACCGCCCTCCCAGCAGCCCCTCGTAGAGTTTCCCGTGCCCGCTCACCCAGGAGGGTGGGCATCTCCTTCGCCCCAGGCACCTCAGGCCCTGCCCCAATTAGCCCTGCTGCCCTCTGTGAGGAGGCTATTGACCTCCTGAGATCCCTCACTGTTGGGCAATCAACCATTTTAAATGCCATCCAGGGTGTCGAGAGGCATTTGCAGCAACCAAATGCATACCTGGAGGGCATTCATTCTGGCGTGGCGGCCCAACAAAGACCATTTCAGGCTCTGCCCTCAACACTGATGGCAGCCATTGTCCCTGTGTCCAGCCTCCCCCCTCCACTACCCAGACCCAATCCCCTCTAACTCAGCCTATCCCAAGCACACCTTCAGACCAGCATGCACCCTCATCAACACACAAGAGTGGACATGGCAAACAAAGCACCACACATCCCACAGGCACTCACACAAGCACCATCCCCATGCAGCCACACCATCATCCACTGCCTCCACTGTGTCCCCTTCCTCCATGTTCTCCTCCTCCCTCCCAGTCTCGTCTCCACTCACACCTGCATGCACTACATCCTCAGCCACTACCTCCATTACCAGCACGCCCATCACCACACGCCACTCATGTGCACTCACCACCTCCACTACCATGCACACGTCCCCTATGTCCTCTCCCAGTGTGTTTGTGAGTCCTCCCCCCAAAGTACACAAACGCAGGCAAACACCTACCCAACAGCCATCCACCTCACAACAGCCTCCGGCCCATGCACCTTCACCCAAATTCAGCAGACGTACACCTCCTACAACCACTACCTCTTCCTCCACTCCAAAACCCCCTCTATCTTCCCGTCCCAGTGTGTCTAATAAACTTTTCCTGGCTAATATTGACCTCTTCCCTACACCTCCCCCCGTCCTTCCCCTAGGGCCAGGATGTCCAGGTCCCAGCCCAGCACCACAGCCACCAAATCCTCCAGCGCAGTGGTCTCAGCGAGTCCGGTCACATCGCAGGGGGCACCCATCAGGGCTGCCAGTATGCCACCTAGAGAGGCAAAGGATCAGCCCATTCCGCCACCTGCCAAGGTGAAGATGGTGGCCACATGCCGTTGGGAAAAACAGGGGACGTCCTGCTGTCTCCCTCCACAGGTGCTGATACATTCACCACCGGCAGCATCTCCGCCACAGACACCGCCGCAACCACCGCCACCAGCCCCGCGACGTGCTCAGACAGTGCCACCACAGCCGACATGGCTAACATTACCAGTGGACAGCCGTCCGAGGCTGCAGGAGATGTCCTGGACCCTGCACAGCGTACATGAGGCACGACACCCAGCACTGTTTGTACCAGCAGGTGGCAGGCAAAGTCGCAGCAGGGTGGAGTGTGTCTCTGCCTCCATGGAGTATCATGCTACCTGTTCCCAGGCAATCTCGTGGCACACACCCAGGTGAGGAAATGGGACCTGCCACACTACATGTGAAGCACTCTGGGCACCAAGCCCCCTCCAGAACCAGTGGAGAAAAACATCCACAACCCCAGTCCTTGGCAGGATGAAGCACTCTGGGCACCAAGCCCCCTCCAGAACCAGTGGAGAAAAGCATCCACTAGAGAGACTATGGTCTTGCACTCCCCAGGACCAATCAGTGGGCAAACCACCCACTTGAGAGATTGTGGCTTTACACTCCCCAGGACCAATCAGTGGGCAAACCAACCACTTGAGAGACTGTGGCTTTGCACTCCCCAGGACCAATCAGTGGGCAACCCACCCACTTGAGAAACTTGAGAGACTGTGGCTTTGCACTCCCCAAGACCAAACTGTGGGCATAGAGCCCCCTCGTGGAGCAGTGGTGTCGTCCGTTCATCCAGCTGAGGTGCCCCCCTCCCCCTCAGGTTCCTGTTTATTTTCGATCTGATGCCCCAGCAGTGTTCTCTCCATTTTGAGTCAGGTACCATGTGTGCATTTTGGGACCACTGGTCCACGCACAATGATTGGAACACTATCCGGATTTGTGTAGTTTCTGTACATATTTGTATATACTGATGATTTAAAGTTATGTTGGCCTAGCTGATTTTTCGATGATTACACTCATTACAATCATTTCATTTTGTCCTTGCGTTCTTCCAGGGGGTGACGGGGTGTAAATGTAATGTTGCTGCATGTATTTGTGTGTATGTTGTTGTGGTTGAGGGTGGGGGTGTTGCGTATTGCGTGTGTGTGTGTCACTCTCTCTTTCTCCCCCCCCCCCTCTCCTGTGTGCTAGATGCAGTACTCACTGTGGGCATTGCCAGCGTCTTTGCTGCTCCTGATACAAGAGGAGGTAGACCAACATGGGCAGGACCTGTAACTCGGGCTCCATGGCATCCTGGTTCCTCATTGGGTGTCGAGAGGTGAGTGGTTTCCGTTCCAAGTCCTGTTTCCGCCGTGCTTTTGATGGCGTTGGTACCGCTCGGAAAAGGTAATACAGTGGGCGGTACATTGTGTTCTGCATGTCTGTTGATGGTTACCGCTGCGGTGTTTGTTTCTACCGCCATGGCGGTCGGAGTGTTAAAGTGGCTGTCTATGTTGGCGGTTTCCGCCATGGTCGTGACTCTTTTAACCGCTGGCCTGCTGGCGGTATTACCGCCGCTTTAACACTGACCGCTAGGGTTGTAATGAGGGCCATAGTGTTCTCCCATTTGATATGTCCTCGTGACTGATGTCAGATTCTTCTACAACCAAAACTTCATCATCATTTGATGATGTTTCTTGGATCATTTGGATGATCCTACCTTTTTTTTTTCCTCCAATCATTATTTTACTTTCTTCTACTATAGCTTTGTAAACTCGTGAAAAATCCGCTATGCGTTTCCTTTTGAGATACTAGTGAAGCTCTTTGACTTGTTATTCCTTTGCATAATAGCATACATTGCTCGTGAATCTGGCTTACAACAATCAATTGGTGATGTAGTCTTGTTTTCTGACTTCAAAACTGATAAATATGTTGAAGCATCCTCCATTTTCTTTGCTATGGTTATTGCTTTTTCTAAGGTAGGCTTGTTTATACATAGCAGCTTCTCCTCGATTTTAAGAATACTCATTCTGTTGATCGATTGATCTTATTATTTCAACATGTAAATCTTTGAATTTACATGATGCTGCTAGTACATGTAAATTCCCCACATATTGTTCAACACCCTCACCCTGTAATTGACCTCTGGGAAAGTCCCCACAGGCTCTACAAACATCTTTGCAATGCATCACACTTGTCTGCCGTCAAACCTAAAATACCAGCTCTGAATGAAAGAAATGTGATAATGCACAACATGGAACTTACCTTTTGATAATAAACATATGCAAGAACACCAGCTACCAATTCGATGAGAAAGACGAAGAGCAACATCCAAAAATACTGTAAAACAAAGCAGAACGCACAGATTATTTCCAGGAATATTAACATTGCTCTTCTTATTGCTCAATAGACAAATTTAGAATAACAAATAGACTAAGACAATCGGAGCTTGACAGTACCTCATCAAAAGAACATGATCATTGAACCCCTAGAGCACCCTCATCCAGCAAATTGTACAAGGTTTATACTCTCTTCTAGTGTACAATTTCTCACCAATCACTTTCACATTACAGAATAGAAGAGGGAAAAATGTTTGTATGCTTTATGCTTCAAAATCTGCATAATGAGAGGTGACCACAGGGCCTGGCCTATGACCAGGCCATATTCAAGCCACCACAGGTGACCAACCCCACTGCACATAATCTAAGACACTATCATCAGCTGGGTGTTTTTATATATATATATGTGTGGTGTGTGTGTGTGTATGTATATATATATATATAAGTATATATATATATACATATACACATACTGTCGATATCCAGTTGTTTATCCAGTATCTAGTTATGTTTAGGTCAGAGTTGCCATTGAAAAGTTGTATATTATTTTCTTAATAACTTTGACACTGTTTGATCAATCTGCCAAATCAAAAATTGATTTAAAAAAAAAAAAAAAGCTAATTTAATTTTGGTTTTGGCATGGCAATTTTCATGCAGATCTGTCAGGATAGGAGGGAATTAATATGGGGCCAAAAAGTGTCATTTCCCATTTTTACTCTCACAAGATTCTTTGCTCTCCTTTACAAAAAAACAGCTAAACACAGTTACTCCATAGCTGCAATTCAATTACTCAAAAACTGTTATTTGTTTTGGTGTAATCATTTAATTCACTTTCAAGGAATCAGTGTTATGAAAATGTGTCCAGTGGGCTTTAAATGTTGAAAGAGTTAGAGCTATCTGGACTTAATTCATGGAGCTACGTAGATTTGTATTCTAACTTCATGGAGGAGCCATTTTTTAATTTAGTTTAAAAAATGCAGATTTGTGAACCTGGCTGCAGATTTGCAAATCCACTGTCATTTGATTGGTTTACCATCACACAAATAATTTACCCACCCAATTTACCCTCCCCATAACCTGTCGAAGAAGGCTAAGAATTTCAAGCATAAACTACTAAAAGACCTCCCTGAAACACTTATCTCTGACAGAGTATTTTGTGTGAGCGAAGCAGCACTAAAATCTATCCTCTTTTTTTACACATGCTGCATAACCCGGTGGAGAGTGTCACTTAGCGTACTTCTAGAAGCTGCGAGCCCCAGCAAAATACCCCATGGGCACAAACTATAATTTGCACCCTCCCCCTTTTTCTGGGCTGAGGCAAAAATATCAATATACAATAATGTTAATATAGTACTATCTTCAGACCTGAATCTAAAGATATTAGGTCAGATCTTTGATAAAATAAAAAGCACACACTGGTTAAAAGGTACATAGTAATAAGGCATAATTACAATTGGTGCTGACAATCTACCTATAAGTCCCTAGTATATGGTAGGGCATGTAGGTTTAGAGGCCCAGCAGATTTAATGCACTTAAGTGTGCACTGCTGTGTGGACTGCTGTCATCTTAAAAGTGATCCCTGCTTTGAAGGCTGCTTTTAAGTTAAAATTATATGTATGCAAATTCAACTTTGGAATTAAAAGTACTCCCAAGGCCTCAAACTACCTTATTTTTACTTATAAATCACCCCTAAGGTCTCCCCTAGGTGCCCAAGGGGTAGGGTGCCTCGTAACTATAAGCAGGTATATTATAAAAGATGTTTTACAAGCCCTGGTGAGGGGAAAACTGCCAATATCATATTCCCCCATTGTAGTGCATTAGCTCCATAGGCTAACATGAGAAGGCTTTATTTTAAATTAATGAAAGAGTGAGCTAAACCTATCATTCAAGACTCTTTTCTAAAGTTACCTAAAATCAGCCCTGTAGAAGTCTTTCCTGATTGGCCAGCATTTGGCAGGCTGATCCAATCTACCTTAGTGAGGGATGAAGTGGCCTGAGCTGAGACAAAGGAACCATCTGGTGGGAGAAGAGCTGTAGCAACAGAAGGCAGAGCAGGAAGGGGGCTGGGTGGCCAAACCACTCTTCAAAGGAAGGAAAGACAGTTGGGTCAGAAACCAAACCTCCTCCATTTCATGCACCCCAGCCAGATGGGAGTCCTAGTAATTAAATTAAAAGAGGGGCTAAAAGTGTTAAGGAAAGCTAGCCACACCAGTAGGTTGGGTTAGCTAGACGTTAACCCCCAAGAGAGATTTTCTCCATTTTGGATTGTTAGAAAACAATGTTTTCTGGGACTGAAATATCCACGCATTGGAGGAAGTGGTCACACCTAAGGGTGGCACCCTTTACCCCATTGGTCAGGGATTCCCCCCCTTTAGTCCCAACAGAAGCAAGGATAAAAATGGGAGACCTGACCAGCAACTCAGATCCCTGCCTTGAAACTACAAGTAGGAGAACACAGACGGAACAAAAGAGGAATGCACTCTTAAGGACTGCATCTGCTGCACACTTTGGTCTTCAGCCCAAAGAGGAATTTGCCTGGCTTACAAAGGATTCAAGAGTGGACTCCCTGTAAGCAACAGGTATAAAGGTGCTACCAAGAGTCACCTGTATCAACTTCTGCTAGAAGAACCTAGCTGGACAGTGTTCAGTGGACATTTAAGGATTTGGATAGGTGCATTGCGTGAATTGTAGTCCCAACTTCCCAAGGAGTAATTTAGAGATTCTGAAACCTTGGATTTGTGCTGTGGACCCCTAAAGACCCAAAAGGAACAACTGGAGAAGGACTGCCCTGCAGGACCCTTGGACTGCACAAGAGAGGACTGCACTCATGGGGACTGCATGTGCTGCACTCATGAGGCTTCAAAACAAAAGAACTTTGTCTGTCCTAAAGGATAAGTTGTGGACTCCCTGATCAGCAACATGTAGAAAGGTGCTGGAAGGGGTACTTGCAACATCAACAACAGGGACAAGCTTCACCTTGATTTTTCTTGGACTGACAAGGTGCATTGTTGGAGTTGTAGTCTCAGAGCCCAAAAGGCACACCAGAGCTTCTGAACCCTTGGCTGCTGCTGTTGACCACATTTCTGCATCAAGAAACGCTTCTAAAATTAAGTTTAAAAGTGTTACATCGCGGGCAGATATAACTCTTGACTCTGTTCCAGTCTAGTGCAACCATTTTTAACCCTTTGAACGCTATTTGCTTCTAAGCATTAGATTTACTTTATTCTTTAAACATTCATATCTCCTGTTCCCTACATTGGATTTTTGTCATTTCTGTGTCATTCTGCTCATAAAAATATAAGCTATCTGTATAAATTGGTGTGAGATTTTTATTGTGTTTTGTGTTTTATTTATTTAATGTATTAGTGTTTTTAAATAATTTACACAGCTGTCTATTAAGTTATGATTGTCTACTCGCAGCCAAGCTACCAAGAGTTGAGCAAGGATTCATTTATTGAGACCTTAACTGGACCTTGTGTGTGATTTTGGTCTTATTGCTAGCTATAGGTACTCACCTGCATCTTCTAGTAAATCACCTTCTATAGTGTAGCCAATTTTAATATAGCTTCATGCGCGTTAGTTTAACATACTAGGCTGCTGAGCACTTTGCCCTAGATGTATTTTATTCAGCTTCGCACTGTTATTTTGCAATAACCAGTTTTGCAGTCTTGTTTTATTTTCTTCTATCACAATGTTTAGCTGAAGTCCAGCACTGTGTTCTCAAACAATGCATTCTTGATCGCCCTGTGCTTTAGTCAAGGCTACAGTCTGGTACATTGCCGGTAAACGTGGTAAAGTTTAGTATCCAGTATTCGTAGAAAATACACATCCTTACGTAGAGACATTTTCTTAGAACATCTGCGTGTTAGTTATAAAAACACTTCTTAGTCCTAGTACACGTCAAGAGGGAGATTCCAGCCAGGGACCCACAACTAGATGCTGAATGCCCCGTTGCAGATGCTGATGCAGATTACAGGCCTTTGGTCAGGTATGAAGGTTGATGTCCTCCCGGGGGAACCTGAAAGGCAGGCTTAGTGCTTAACATGCTGTGCTCGAAATATAACTTAGAGAGAAAATAATCTAGCAGCACTATGATAGCCTTATTCTTGCGCTTCACTCTCATTGTTACTATTTCAATCTTACTGTGTTGTATAGTTCTGGTTATTGCAGCTCACGCTTTGCTATCCCAAATGCAGTCGTTTTATTAAAACAATCTTTAAAACTTAAACTGCCTTTGTCATTTATATATGAGACCGTACTGTGTATGAGAGAACCGGTTGTGACCTGAGTGACCACGACTTCCCTGAGAAGTACAAAGATGTCGTGCGCTCAGCTGCCCAATTGTCTCTTCCATTTGGGAGAGATGAGGCACTGCTAGTTAGCCGGAGCAAAACCCAGCATTAGAGTGACAAGTGTCATTCACCGTGGGTTAGACTCAGTCCCCCACACCGTGGCCGATCTTGTTGCTCAAAATCCAGTAGTCTCATTAGGATAATGAGAGCCTACGGGACACTTCCAACAATTCCCTTCAACTCCACCAGAACCCAGACAACTTTCACCCTCACAACATACTACCCGACTCACCACCATTACAACTACCTCCTAAAAAAACTGCATAAAAAAATGCAAGACTTGTCTTGCCTCCTATATCAGGTATGGGGATACTCACAACACCATGGCCACCCCTATCTGAGGTCTATGTCAGGAGGAAACAATACAGAGACTCACACAGACAAAAACTCACAAATCCATAGTGGAATTAGAAGATAAGCAATATAATTTATCTCTAGCTCACCTGAATAGGTCTCCAACCTGAACCTACACAACCCACGACCAAGTCACAGCAGGATGGTAGCACTCCAGGCTCTGTCAGACACATAATATGGAATCCCCACAGCCATTCATCACTCGAGTGGTCAGAGCCCCCTCCACTGTACCCCTACATGAACAAAGACAATCTTACCCCCACCAACCATTCATCCTCACATGAGAACATAACCAACTTAAGCAACAAGACAGTCAACAAGTAAACAAAAAATGCACAAAGCAGGCTACCAGACACCCATTAGACCTACACCCTCGAAACAGAATACACCCACATAGAGTACCAGAAAGGCTAAAGCTCACATACTTAGAGCCATACCGCATAGAGAGTGGCTGATAGCAGTCTGAGGAGGCTCCCCCTGGGTCCCACCCAAAGTTAACACGTGAACATATCTCACTGTGGCTCAACCATTTCCATTGGCTGGAACACAAAATTGACAATCTTCGGCAGGAACTAAAAATCATCATTACTAACATACCTGCAGCCTCAATAACCATGCAAGACTGTAAGACACACGCACTACAGAAGCATTCACCTAGCAATGATGAATATCTCTTCATACACACGTTCTACCATGTAGCCCTGGCCAGCCATACAAGTCTCTAATGTTACCAGCTATCTAACGAGCTCACTTAATCAACTAACCAGGAAGGACTTCAGTCCTGGTGCAGATATAACAAAAAATCTTCCAGGCCACTGACTGGCCTTTGACACACTGACCAGGATTTACACCAACATATATAGAACACATTTCAAAGACCAATATGTAAACCTAGTAAACTTGATTACAATTCCTTTCACCCTTGACCATGCAAATAACCTCTAGTAACGATCAATCAATCAATCAGGAATTTGTAAAGCGCACTACTCACAAGTGAGGGTCTCAAGGCGCTGAGGAGGGGAGAGGGGAGGTGCTGCTACTATTCGAACAGCCAGGTCTTGAGAAGTTTCCTGAAGGTAAGGAGGTTTTTGGTCTGGCGCAGGTGGGTGGGAAGAGTGTTCCACGTTTTGGCGGTGAGGTGCGAGAAAGAACTACCGCCGGTTGTAGTTCTGCAGACGTGTGGGACGGTTGCGAGGGCGAGGTCGGCGGAGCAGGGATGCAGGGTCGGGTGTAGAAGGAGAGCCGTCTGTTGAGGTATTCTGGTCCGGTATTGTGCAGTACTTTGTGAGCGTGGCCTAGTAGTTTGAAGGTTATTCTCTTGTTAACTAGGAGCCAGTGCAGGTTTCTCAGGTGGTCTGTGATGTGCTAGTGGCGGGGGTGCCCAGGATGAGGCGTGCGGAGGCGTTCTGGATGAGTTGCAGCCTCTTCTGGAGTTTGGTCGTGGTTCCTGCATAGAGGGCATTGCTGCAGTCCACTTTGCTGCTCACGAGGGCTTGGGTGACTGTTCTTCTGCTTTTGGTGGTTGTCCATTTGTAGATCTTTCAGAGCATGCAGAGGGTGTTGAAGCAGGAGGAGGAGATGGCGTTGACTTGCTGGGTCATGGATAATGACGAGTCCAAGATGAATCCTAGCTTGCGTGCGTGGTCGGTGGGAGTCAGAGCGGCACCAAGAGTGGCAGGCCACTCAGACTCATCCCATGCGGAGAGGGTGGAGCCAAAGATGAGGACTTCCATCTTGTCAGAATTGAGTTTGAGGTAGCTGCTCTTAATCCATTCGGCGATGGCCTTCATTCCTTCGTGAAGGTTTGTCTTGGTGGAGTCCTTGGTGAGGGAGAGGATCAGCTGGGTGTCGTCGGCATATGAGATGATGTTGAGGTTGTAGGGTGCGATGTTAGCAAGCGGGCCATGTAGATGTTGAAGAGGGTCAGGCTGAGGGACAAACCCTGGGGTACGCCGCAGATGATTTCAGTGGCCTCCGAGTGGAATGGGGGGGAGGCGGACTTTCTGGGTTCTGCCGGTGAGAAAGGAGGTGACCCAGTCTAGGGCTCTGTCCCAGATTCCTGCATTGCTGAGGCGTGATCGTAGGGTGTGGTGGCAGACGGTGCCGAATGCGGCTGAGAAGTCCAGGAGGATGAGGCCCGTGGTTTCACTGTTGTCCAGTATGGTTCTGATGTCGTCAGTGGCGGCGATGAGGGTGGTTTCGATATGACAACACTGAAGTGCATGTTACATAACTGAGGGTCTGCAGTCAAACCTGCTACTAAAATAGCCAAGGGAATCATTTGTTTTGAGCTTGACATTATTCCTGACAGAAACGTGGTTGAATATATCATTCAGCCCACTAAGGATATTCTTACAACCCTGACTGTACCATCAAACAACCAGACTAACCACAGCGACAAGGCAGCAAGACTAGAGCCAAGCAATGTAGCTCCCTACACTTTAATCATTTCCCTGTGGATAAATTGTCCCCATGTGGAAACATGGGTGAATAAATCAGCACAGAAAGCAAATCAATTGTTAAAGTTTGATTAATCGACCACCTTTCAGGCGACAACCAGCTTTTCACTGAACAGGTAATGGAAACAATCACAATATACTCATACTACACCCATGCACCATTTTTCTTGGAGACTTAAACCTCTAGTGAAATGACAAGAAAGACACACAGGTCTCCACTCTAGAAAACCTCCTTAAAGATCAAAACTTTTTCAAAGCATGTACAAAACCAACACATGACAAAGGTGCCAAAGGAACCAAGCTATACCTCACTGATGAGTGTTAATAAGGGCAAACCCAGTCTTGGGTTGCTTGTGTTCTGGTTCCTGAAGGACCTGGCATGCTATTTTGGGCTTGGCTGCTCCTATTTGGAGCAGGGTCAAGATTGATTTAAATATGGCTGGTTCCGAATTGAGGTGGCATGGTATGGAAAATAATGATAGACTGGGATGCATCCATGAGTAATTACCATTGGCTGAGATTAATTCATGCATTCCATCAATCACTTTGTTGTGGTGGTCCCCAGGGCCCCCACAAGCCCAAAGAAGGAGGGTCTGTGTGGCCCCCCTCAATAGCACTTTAAAGCTCCGGGAGATGGAGGTCCCAGGGGCTCAAATGAGTCCTAGGAGAGAGGCCCTATGCAACCCCTCCTTTATTTTTTTATATGTGCATTACCCCAGAACCTGGCCCACCCGTGGGCTAAATTAAGAACAAGCTCAGGATGATGCACTTCGGGTTTTAGAAAAGTTTTGGCGGATTTGCAAATACTCACTGCTACAGATGCAAATCTTTCCAAAAAAAAAAAAAAAAATGCTTTCTTGCCCTGGCAGGATCTGAGAGGGTACCCAAGCACCAAGGCTCGGGGGTTAGGGTGTTCCTACCCGGACCCCTTTCCTTTTTATATGTTTGCTTTTGGGACTCGGCTGAAGCCCCAAAATGGCTGCCAGCACCACCTAGTTGAAATGTTGTCAGCACGAGATCTCCACGAGATCTCCAGGACTCATATTATACTATGAATGAGAGGTTACGCTATCTCTAGCCTATTAGATGGTGTTTTGTTGGTTAACAGACTTAATGGGAGTAAAGTGGTTTGTTAAATGTGTTTGCATGCAATTTATGTTCATTTTTCTTTTTGTTTTTGTCAACAAATTTTTTTATGAAGTATGTTTTCCCTTTCTTTTTTAATGTTGGTATATATAAGAAACGTGATGGCCACCTCGGTCATGTGATCAAGACTACGATGGTCAAAAAGCATTGCTCTGTATGTATACATATATATAAAACCTGCTGGAAGTCCCCAGTAGGAAGTTATTGTTAGGACTTAGGGGGTCATTGTGAACAAAGCGGTCCAGACTGCCATGGCGGTCCAGACTGCCATGCCAGCAGCGGCGGAAATTACCGCCACCGGCATGGCGGTCTGGACTGCCATATATTATTCACAGGGAGACAGCCACAGGCAGAACTCCACTACCGCCAGGCTACCGCTGCCAGGCAGCCTGATGATGGCGGAGTTCCTTATCCGACAGGGCAGCGCTAGAAGCAGAGCTGCCCACCAGATAAAGAACCTGTGTTCCCCCAGCCTTTCCCTGCGGATTCCCCTGCCAGGAAAAGGCTGCAGGAAGGGGTGCCCAGGGGCCCCCGTGCACAGCCCCGTCGCGCATCTCACTGCCCGATTTATGGGCAGTGAAATGCGCGACAGTTGCTGCTGCACCTGCCGCACTGCGACACTGACATGGAGCCGTCGGCAATGTCCAGGCCCACAATTCCACTGGGCCGGTTGGCGGAAACACTGTTTCTGCCCGCCGGCCCAGCGGAATGTTCTTTATTGGGCCAGCGGGGTCTTCAACGGTCTGTGTTTAGACCGCCAGCAAGAACACAGCGTGAAATCCCGCAGTGTTCATAATAACCCCCTCAGTTTCCATATAAAAAGCATTTTTTGACTTGCCTATATTTTTGGTACAGTTTGATGAATCTTCATGAAATTCCCCAGCAAAAAGTATCAAGTTGAGTCTTGTGCATGGAAAGTTTCAGGATGATCCATCAAGCGGAGGCTGAGAAAAAGGGGGGAGGTGTAAAAAAAAAGTGTGTTTCCCATGTTAATTTCTATAGACTCTTTAGACACGAATGCAGCCCGAACTGCTGGACGGAATTACACAAAATTTGACAAAAAGGTAGTTTTCAGTCCACAGATCATGCTTTTGACATGGTGTAAATCTGTTCACTAGTTTTTGAGATATTAAAGAGCAAAGAAATTTGTATATATAGCGTGGATCCAGGGAGATCTCCTGCTGAGAAATGATTGGCTGTCAACACTTCAAGCAAGAAGTGTTGGCAGCCATTTTGGGACTCGACTTCTGCTCCCATACAAAAGTAAAAAAGTATGTCTGTATACCCTAGCCCCCTAGACTTGTTGCAGGGATCTCCCTGGGACACCCCAAGGCTAAAAAGCATTTTTTTTTTTAATCAAATAGAAATCCGCTGCTGAATCTGTGGATTTCGCTGTGATGAAAAAAAAAAACAGGGACTTCCGTACTACTAAATGCTTTGACCCTCTGGTGGGCAAGGTCCTAGGGGCATTGCTGGCTAACAATGGGGGAGCACACAGTGCCCCCCTCCTAGGACTCTTAGTATCCCCAGGGAGCTGTGCCTCCTCAAAGCTATGATCAAAACATATGCGGGGACTGCATGGTCCCCGCACTTCAGGTACCACCACCTCCCCAGTGATAGATATTAAATAATGTAATGGGGGTCCAGCTGACCCCCCACCCACCAGGACCACTACGTCCAAGGAGCTATATTTATTTAAAATACATGTGTGGGGAGATGCGCCCCCACGCTCTGGGGACCATTCATGGGGCAACATATTATATAACTGTAAGTGGGGGTCTTGCCGAAACCCCAGATCCCGGATTCCTCCAACAACTCCCTTAGGCTATGTTAAGAATGTATGCAGGGGCCCGTGCAGCACCCCCATGTCCCAGGACCACCAACTCCCCGGGGCAGCATATATAAAAAATAAATGGGGGGTCCTGTGAATACTCTGGCCCCAAGGACTGCCACCTTCCTGGGGTTACAAAATGAATGACAGAGGGGGGACCCTAGGCCTTGAGGACCACCACCTCTCCGGGTCAAAACATGGAGGGGGGCTGCACAACCCCCTTCTTAGAGTCATACCTTGCCCTGAAGACTGCCACACCCCAGAGCTAGCTCCTGCTACCTCCCAAGGTGCCCACCCTTGGGTGGTAGCTGTTTGCTTTTGCTTGGAGGGAACTGACAGCTCCTGCCAGGCAAAAGCAAACAGTCTGCTTTCAGCAAGTGGGAGCTTTAAAAATGCACCTGTTTGCTGAAAGCAGAGTTTTCATATCTTTCCTTGCCCGCCGTGGGCAGGAAAAGAGATGAAAACATTGCTCCTGCACGCAGGGAGCTGCTATTTGTAGCAGCTCCCTGCATGCAAGAGCACTGCCGGCTCCTGCAGGAGAAGGGAGCCGGTGGGACATTGGGGGCCTTAAGGCTTCCCCCCCAGTTTCCATAACTTTACATTGGGTGCCCTGGGCACCCAGTAACATGTGGCTGTGCCTCTGGGAATGGGGTCCCTAGGGCCGAAAGCATAGGGATTTATGCCACATGGCCCCCCCTTCCCTTTTTAAAAAAAAGTATTTGGTCTCAGGGAAATGGTGGTCTCCAGGGTCTGGGAGAGTGCTTGCTGTCCCCCCTATAAATATTTTAAAGATAGCTTCAGGAAGGTGGTGGTCCCTAGGGCCCAGGGGGAGTGGCGGGTCTGTGCGCCCCCCATATTATTTTAAAATGTAGCCCAGGGAGGTGGTGGTCCCCTGGGTTCAGGGGGTCCGTGTGCCCGCCATATATTTAAAAAATGTTTTACCAGGGAGGTGGTGGAACCTGGCACCTGGGGAGTCTTTGCGTCCCCCCCTAAGTTTCTTTAATATGTAGCCCTGGGGAGGTGGTGGTCCTTAGGGCCTGGGGGGTCCCTGTGGCCCACCATATATCTATTTAATGTTGCCCCGGGGAGATGGGGGTCCCTGGAGCCTGAGGGGGGGTTTGCTTGGCCCCCAACACATTTTCCTAGGTAGTCCCAGGGATGTGGTGGTCCAAAGGGCTCGAGGGGGCACTTGGGGCCCCCTAAATATATATATTTAATGTTGCCCCCTTTAAGCTCCAAATCCCTTCGCCACGCATTGCATCGGGTATGGAGCTTTAGGGGGGTTGAACGGGGCAGGCCCTGTGGCGAACCCCGCCGCACACAGGCAAAAGCTGTGCATGTCGCAGGTTGGGTGGGTACAGGGAATTGGTCACAGGCTATACCCGGTGGCCAACCCCTGCTGCAAACTGTCAAAGACTGTGTGTGGCATGGGGTTGGTGTGGTTAAAGGGGGTTGGCTGCAGGCACTGCGGCCAAACCCCTGCTGCGCATGGGCAAAGGCTGTTTGTGGGCCAGGGTTGGGTGGTTATAGGGCTTGCTTACCACATATATTACTCTAGGCAGATGTGTCAGCTGACAGGGTAGTGTGTTTCCATACTATAGTCTCTATAGTTGTTATGCAGGAGAGACTACTCTGAATGGAGATAATTTCATCTCTATACCTTAATTGCACATCTGTTGTTCTGAACAGGCCTGTAGCCAGATAGGTACATCCCATTTCACATCTGGACAACCATCATCCAATAGATGGGTCACAGATGAGGGCCAGTTTCCCCCCACACTGTACTGCACTGCAGTTCTTCCTCACAGCCTACTTTTTGTAACTGTCATTATTATACATATGTGTATTTCTTTGGGGAGAGGTCTCAGTAGAGAGTCCAGTACCTGCTATGGAATAGTGAGATCTTACATGTGAGATGAATATCTTCCCCACCCCATTACACATACTAGTGGAGCCTAGGAAAAGGTGTGAGTGGAGAGGCAGTGTCTCTTTACACCCTGTTCTACATAATGGTTATCTTCATGCAAGGTGTCACTGAGAAGCCATTCTCTCCCAATGCTCTACTACACATAGTTGTTCGACAGCGGAGAGGTGCCAGTGAGATTGCAGTGTCTCTTTATATGCACTGCTGTCAACCTGATAAAAGGCCTCATTGGAGAGTCTACTATCTTGCCACACCCTACTAATGAGGACTATAAGGTATAAGGACTGTAATAAAGAAAAGTGTAAATTCTTCCTTCCAAAAAAATGTAAGATCTCATAGGACTCTCACAGGCACATTAAAAAAAGCAGTGGGGTACACAAAATCTTGATGCTAGCTGTTACTGGAGAGACTGTTTCTCCAGACACCCTACTATACACACATGTAGGTCTAGGTGTTAATGAAGAACTCATAACCTGCTATGTACTGCTGTTATAGTGTGAGAAGTATTAGTTGAAAGACCGCTTTCTCCCCACACTCTACTAGTGGGGACAATGAGGCATAGGTACTTTAATGAAGGAAAGTGTAAATTTTTCCCCAAAAAACTTACAATCTTGTGAGACTCTCGAGGGATTGAATTAAAAAAAAAAGTAGTGGGGTACAAAAAATCTTTCTCAAGAGAAACTTTACAGTGTAGAGACTTGGGTGGTTTCACAATCCAATACTCACACTACATGATAGAGAGCTATTATGCATTAAATATAGTTTGAATCTTTGAGCCTGCAAGACTCTTACACAAACTGGACAAATATACGAGTAAGAGCAGGCGTTTCTGTGCTCCCGCTCTCACAAGAGTCTCATGGGTGTATCCCCCCAAAAAAAGGGATTTTTACAATGTAATAATGATTATAATGTTGCAAAAAGGTGATTCTGACAACAGCCTTTGTGCTTCTCGTGTGTAATGTTCAGTTACAGATTGAACTGGATGCATTCTTTCATGTTATAACGGAAACTCCTGTTCCCTTCTGCTGTGAAGTGCACTCCATCTCACCTATAGACACCTGGCATATCAAACCAGCTGCTGTTGTGAAATATAGAGCCCATGCTATGGTCACCAAAAATGCAGAAACTGTTTTATTTAAATGCTTCCAGGATTTCTCAAACTTAAGACAAACCTTTTTTGATCATTGCCATTTGTACCTTTGAAATATATTAGAATATACAAAGGCAGTTTGAAGAAAGAGAGACATCAGTTGTGAAAAGGTCTCCTTCATTGGCATATCAAGCGCAACACCTGTGTTTGTGCCTAGGTCATTTCCACCAAAGTGCAGTATCATTAGATCTGGGTGCTAACAATCCAAAAGGCTCTCAGCCATTGATAACAATTGATCCCACTTCATATCTCCAGGACCAATTGAAGTCATGTCCAAGTTAGGAAATCCATGAGTCTTGTCAATACCCCAACTAATGGTGTGTTCTCTAGCCCAGTAGATGAAGCTGTGTCCCAACATCCAGAGGCAAAACATGGTACTGTATGGAGAGCTCAGTCACAAGAGGAGTGCTTAGAAGAATAACTAAGCTTCCGGAGCTATGTGAAGTTATGTGAGGAGAGAAACAATTATCACTGTAATTGGTAGGTTTTTGGCAGTTGGAAATGTAAGTTAAGTTGTGAAAAAACTGCTGTGTGTATGGTGCACAGTCACTTGATAAACAGTATGTGCTTTTCTATGAGATGGTATTACATTTTGGTAAGAGACTCAAGAGAGGCTCTCAAGACTAAACCAGGAAACACTACCCCCTTGGACTGAACTCAAGGGATTGCCTCCCTGGCTCTCACAAGAGTCTCACAAGAGATTTTGAGAAGGGGTTAAAAAAGGAAAACAGTGGAAACAACATAGATAATAAAACTAGAGGTTAGTTCTAAAAACAGGTGTTTTTGTGTTTTCAAACATTGTTAATATGTTTTGTTTTTCAAAACCTTTTTTAAAAGGCTACAACAACAGACACACAACCTGAGCTGCTAAACAAACACCAATAGTATTACCTTAAAAACAAAAAGAAGAAAAACTCTAAAAAAAGATTTAAAAAAGGACTGCTCAGGAGGGCCCTTGTGCTCCTGATCAAGCTTTTCCTGGGCAGACCTGCTTGTCTCTGATGAAAAAACAGAATCTGCTTGCACAAGCAGCAAAATAGCACTTTATTAAAAAAAGCATGGCTATTGTCCTCCTGTCAACAGTATGTCATGGAGAAAATCATGTTGAAGCCCCTCTAGGGTTGTCTAACTCTGTAGCACGAGCCAACTCTCCCCGTGCAAACCTTTGCAGATGCATAGACTTCAGGTGCCTCCACATCCCTGTGATACTCATACTATATTGTTTTTTTTTACGCCCCTGGCTAAACTTATTGTTGCAATGTTTACAGGTGACATACTTTGCTGAAACCTTCTTGGCACCTGGCCTTATTTGGAAAATATGCCACACCAAGGATTCCCTGGGTGGCTGAGGTGGCTCAACAGGTACAGAATCTCCTGGCTGAATCGGATGAAGACATCTTTCTGTTCAAAATCACACAGGAAAGGAGAGCAAGACATATATGTGTACTCTCACAAATGCCTGGGAGTGAAATGAAGCCAAAAGGATGGAATCTTCTTGTTCCAAATAAAGACATCTATATTAACCAATTAGAATCCTTCCTTAGGGTGTACTTCCTCTCCTGGATCTCTTGTGAGTATCTTGCAAGACTATTAGAAAAAAATACTTACCTTCTATCTTTTTTAGAACCGTACATAATTTATTTTTCTACCTTAAAAAACATGTCTGATTGTCTATTGTGTTGGAAATGACAGTAAAACACTGTAAATGACTTAATTCTAAATATACGATCTTGCGAGTGCTTAGCGAGAGCCAAACAAAGTACAGCCTCCTCCGAGTCCACGTAGGAGATAGTGTGTCTGGCTCCCACAAGCATCTCCTGACTACTATCACTTTTAAAAATAAAACATAAAGGAAAATACAACCACCTTTCATTCACTACACTATTACAAATCAGCATTAAATAGTAACTGAAAACATGATAAAGAACCATATAGAAAAGATGACGACAAAATTTAGAAGTTTACGATCCAGCAAGTCTCCAGCGAGCTTCTTGGGATCCTCTAACAAGAGCATTGACACCTACTGCTAGTGACATCTGTTGTTATCAGAGTTACAATAACTGAACAAATAGATCATTTCTATTAAATATTTATCTATTTAATCACATTTTACAAATAAGTTTGCAAAATATCAACCATATGCTATTTTGCTATAATAAAAAAATATTTTACTGAAATAATGCCAAAACACAACATATTTCATACAGTCATTCTCCCATAAATACATTCACAAAAATAATTAATTAATTTACTTTAAAAAACATAGAAATGCACTGAAAAAAACAAAAGTTAAAGTAACATTATAGTTAGGTGTGATAAAAATATCTGTTTTCTAATAAAAAAAACTTAGAAATTTGCTGAAAAAACAAAGGTTAAAGTAATGTTATAGTTAAATGAATCTTTCAGTAACACCTTAATGGTTTGAACTAAAAAAGACATTCACCAGTAATAGCAGCACTGACTATACCTTGTGCCCCCCGCCATTCACTGCTTTTGACCTCACACATGACATGTTCTATGATCACTGATGACATCTCAAATGTAAATATTTTTAAAGTTGCAGAGTGTTTAAACTTAGTGATATCTGTCACTGCAGTACTTCAGCCGAATTTCCCAAAATTTGTGAAACTACTGTGGAACATGGCCATAAACATATTTAAAAATGTATTAAAAAATGAATAAATTTCTCTATTACCAGCTCACAAAAGTGGCAATAGGTAGGGACCTACCGCTTACCTATGCCTAAATTCCCAACACTAAACACAGTAAACGTGTAGTAAAGACAGTATGGATAACTTCTCAGTCTCTAAAAACAGCCATTACCTAATTATATACTGGCTTGCCATCCCCATGTACTACAGTATACTGCAAAGTTATCACAGTATACGATGGTCCAAAATATAACTAAGGCCTAGCTATATTATTGCATTGTGGTACCCTGGCATCACTCATGGTGTTGAATGGGCAATGTAGTACTCAATTAAGTCAGATTTCCAAAGAAACGCAAGGCCACTATGCATAGCCCTGCCTTGATTGGTAAATATGGCAATCAAAGCAATTCAGTCCACATGAGTAAAGTGCCCTTGGCACGGCAATCAAAGCGCTTCAGTCCACATGAGTAAAGCGCCCTTGGCACGGCAATCAAAGATCTTCAGGCCACATGAGTAAAGTGCCCCTTAGCATAATGAACTTAGCGCTTCAGACAAAGCAAGTAAAAGCACTCTCTGGCATACAAAGCGCTTCATGTATGATGATCAAAGCGCTTCATGAATAACAAGCGAGGTGCTTCTGCCCAACGAACAAAGCACTTCAAGTTCAATGAGTAAAACTTTCAGGCCTAGGTAGTAAATGTGAAAACGTATCGGAGATAAGCAAATTATAGTTTCATTGTTTTTTAAGAAGCATAATATGTGAGATACATATTTAAGTCTTTGAGAATTTCTAGGCTGAGATCAAACGTTTATGTTTATAAATGTATAGTTGTTACATGATTGATATTCAGAGTATGTCCATAGTCCAAGGCTCTTGTCAACTCTAGGTTCAGAGGTTGCAGTTTGTTCTTGTTCCATGATTCAAGGAAGGGGCTACGCCCAATTCACAAATGGTCTCAATCTGATATCACGGAAATGACTTTATTCAAGAGTCTATTGGTGAGTTATACTGTTATGAATGAGTATATGCATATATGTTCTAACCTTTTCTTTTCAGATCTCTCTCCCTGCAGTTCCCTACCCTAATTCATCTGGCTTCATCATAACTCTGTGCTATAATAGCTTTCTGAGTTGGTTACGCCGGGAGGTGGGCCTTTTGTTCAGCAGCGTGCAGATCCAGAGGAAAGGGCACTGTGACAGTAGTCTAACACAGTACTCCACTCTACTCCCCTACCTTACTATTTGCCACTGCACTCTACGCCGCTCAATATCATTGTACTGTAAGCCAATTCATTATACCACACTTTACAACACTGTTCTGTACTTACACTACTCCACTCTACAAAAATCAACTAGACTTATGCCACTCTACTCTACTGTAGTCTCCATCACATTCCAATACTGTACAGCAACCTCTACACTACACTCTACTGTACAACACAGTACTCCAATTTATGACACTTTACCTGACTGTATGCTACACCACTCCACCCTAATGCACTCCACATCATTATAGTCTACAATGTGTCCTTTCACTCAATGACACTTTACGCCACTCTACACTACCCCACTCCAGTGTACTCCACTCCACTATATTCCACTCTACTATACTTTAACCCACTCTACACCACTGTAGTATACTCCTCTCCACTGTCTGACACTATACTCCACTGCATGTAACTCACTCTACAACACTGTAGTACACTCTATGCCACTCTACTCCACTCTATGCCCATCCACTGTGCTACATTGTATGTCACTCAATGACACACCACTCAACTCCTCTCTATGATACGCCAGTTCACTATATGGCACAGCAGTCCACTCTATAAAACTCTCCTCCACTATACTCTACAACACTCCACTTGCAGATATTCCACTCTGTGACACTCTATTTCACCCTATTCCACTCTAGACACTCTATTCCACTTTATGATAGTCTATCACACTCTACTTTACAGTTCAACATACCATTCTACTTTACAATTTGCTGCTCCAGTCTATGAATCTTGACTTCACTATATGAGACACCATGCCACTACACTATATAACACTTTACTACACTGTGCAATACGCTAAAACACTCTACTCCACTTGATTCCAATCTACATTACTCCAGTCTATGACAATAGACTTTACAACACTCTCCTCAACTGTACTGTAAGACACTCCACATAACAACTCTCCACTTGCAACACTGGACTTTTGTTCACATTTTAAAATGCACTCGGACACTTAAAGTTCTATCTCTGAAGATACTGAGTTTTTTATTATAATTTTTCTAGTTCTAGTATTGGCGGATTTGTTTTACTGTATTTTTCATTATTGTAATTAAAATTTGTTTATTTAAATTGCATCTTAGCCTCACCATAATAAGAGAAGTGAAAGCAAAGAGGATGAATTAATTGCCAATGTTTGGTATTTTTATCTGTGTACTATAATTAAATCATCACAAGGACATTGGTTCACTGACCTGTTTTTACATATGGGATCCTTTATTCAAATCCATTTTTTTGTGTTTGAATATGGACGCATTCTAATAAGTAATAAGCAAATTACAACGGAGGGAAAAAACACACACACACATAACACTGCACACAACACAACACAATAATATAATTACACATACATAGTAATTTAAATATAAAAAAAACTTACCTTACTGATGGTCTGCAGCACGTCCTCCGAGCGTGAAGCCCACAGCCAACTTCTGCATCCAATCAAGATGCTGTTTTCATGCTGTTAAGCAGCATGAAAAAAGCATCTTGATTGGCTGGAGCGGGCCATCCCCAGGCACTGTAAGGCTGTACCTGTGCTCCAAGACAGCCGGGTTGGTGAGATTTGAATTGCGCATGTTGGTTTGGCTATAACAAGGTAGCCGGCCAAACCGACATGCACACTTTAAAATGAAGTGGCCACTCCTCACTGCTGCCAATCATTGGCAGCAGTGATTCACTGGCCCGGTCCTGCCCATCGCACTCCATTTGCTCACCAAAAACATCAAAAATATAAAAGCAATAAAATCATTTTTATTATCAGTTTAGTTTGGATGCTTTCTGCACAGCAGTGTGGGGGCGACGCTCCCTTGCTCCCACTGAGGAACCACTGCTGTTTGTTTATTGCGTAAATGTTCTTTTTGTTCTACATGTATGCTTTTTTGGTTTAATATAAACCAAATAAAGATTTTTTGATGATAATAATGATACAAATACCCTAGTCTATTCCTATGGGGCCTTATTACTGTGACAACATAAGTTCAAATCTAATGCATACTAATGTATTGATGCACCACAGGTGCAACTTCCATCTTTTTAAAACTATATAACCTGCTTATATGATGGTCTATGTACTGTTTATCGATTATTGACAACGTTTCATTCAATACAAGGATTTGAAATAAAAAGTTATTTAGTAGCTTAGTCATCCCCTTGTATGCTCAAAGATTGTGCCATTTACAGCTGGTTTGTTTGGATGAGTGTCTTTAAAACTCAGCAGCTCCTGCTAAAAGTGCTAGCATAAGTGAGAATGCTGCTAGAAACGATATGGCCCTAGTAACAAAAAGGCCCGTCAAGGCAGTACATGAGATCACTGAGTGGACATGCTCGGGGGAACCTCATACTAGCAAAGGAACTAGTACGTTGCCTACTACTCTCTGGCAGTCTGCTCCTCATTTGATTTGTCCATGGCCAATCTGATATGATGCTTTGATTTCCGGTGCCTTGATGCTCCATTTATCACAGCAATTTCCCGTTGGAAAGCAGGGTCATTGTCAAACCTTAAGTTGCTTGGTAGCCCGTGCTTTACCAGGATTTTTTCCATTTAGCAAAAGGCTGTGTTAAGAAGTACTCTGGACATATCCACAAGTTTGAGTCTTCTTTTATTCCACCAGCATGTTAAGCCCTGCTTCAATCTGTCTTCACTCCTCAACAACCAGCCTCCAACCTCCCACCATTCCATTCCACTGTAACCATGGAAGGCTCAAGGCATCACGTGGAATACCTGAGCGTCATGGTTCTACCCAGCAGTGGATAGATTAAAACACATATCCCTTTTTCACACATAAAACAGAAATGATAATTTGTACAAAACCAAACTTGAATTATTATTAAATTAATAACAGTATACACAAGTGATAAACGCAACAATAAAATATAGGAAAATAACTGTACCCTAACTATAGAAGGAAGAAATAATCAGAGGACAAATCATGGTAATGTAAATACGCTGCAGCTATAGAACAAAGCATAAGTGATAAATGCAACAATAACGTATCAGAATATTTGTACATCTAACTATAGAAAGATAATTCATAACAGGAAAAATCACAGTAATATAAGTACTCTGTAATTACAGAAGACTGTAATTCATGTAGCAAAGTAACAAAGGTACATTTAGCACTTAACCCATAAACTCTGTAGATCATGAAAATAACATATTAAGTTGAATGTAGTCATCCAGATGTTTAGGCCTCTTGTTAGGATGATGACTGCAGAGAATACCAGTTTGATATGGTCTACCACTGACTTCACTTTGATGTGATTCACCACCCATATTCTCACTCTCCTCATGATCATCAACCTTATCATCACTCTCATCATTTCCTCCACCACAGCCCTCATCAGCCGTAGTCCTTGCTGAATTCCTCGCCAAACAAGACATACTCCACACCACTCCATCATCCTCCACCACAAAATTTGTAGACTTGAATTATGTGTTTCAGACCAGGAATTTAGATTTTCCTTTTGGAGACCAAACTGTATTCTTTATGAATACCATATCTACCACACTCCACTCATGACCATGTACCCCATGTCTGTCATCGAATTGTCTCTTCTAATTCTGCTGGTTAAGTATGATAGCCTGGAAGTCAATTTTCTGTGCTTGTTTCCTGAAATCCAACCTAGAAGGATTCAACTACTGCCCGCTAACATGCCCTTTAAGGACATAAAAGGAGATATCTAGGTAACTACATTGGGCGTAATACGATATGACCAGAGTTTTTCCTGGAGTAGCACTCTCAAAGGGACTCCATTCACCACAACAGTCTTAGCTCAAGCCTTGCCCAACAGTTCATGCCTTCGACCAATTCATTTGCCTCGGGAGAATAGAAAGCCGTGCGGTGGTGTTTAATGGCAAGGTCATCTATGAACTTTCTCATTTCAAGATATGCAAATTATACTCCATTATCTGTTTTTATGGTCTTAGGCACACCCTCACAAGCAAACACTTCACGTAAAAACACTCAATTACATGCCTATTTGTAACTGAATTCACACAGCTTGCTGCAATCCACTTGGAGGTGTAGTCTACCAGGACCAATACAAATCTCTCAGCTAAAGATAACAATTCAAACAGGCTCACAATGTCAAGCCCTAACTTACGCCAGGGTTCAGACGGATCCTCAACAGGAGACAAAGGAACACTCTTAACCGATCTGGCTTTATCACTCCCAGCACATTGTAAACACTCTTAAACCACATCTTCAACTTGCCTGTCCACCCCAGGCCACCAATAACATTCTCTTACTCTTGACTTAGATTTTTACCCAGATGCCCCTTGTGTGTCTGGTTAACAATTTCTCTCCACAAGCCAGACAGTGGAATTATACACTCCCCTCAATACAACTCCCCTTTGAGAATCCATAACTCATCACTGACTCCCCAGAATGGTTTGAATTATTCTTAAGATCAGGCCACTCTGTCACCACATACTGAATGACCTGCTTCCTCATGCCATCCTTCTCGGCTTCAACCTCCCACTCAGTTTTATTTATGGCTGTCTCCTTGACTCACCTGATCTGGTGATAAACCACATCCAGCCCACAGTCTCTTTTCACTGGTACCCTGGACAAACAATCCACCCGTAAGTTCCTAGCTCCTGGCATGTATTCAACATGGTAATTGAGCTGTGGTATTATCAATATTCCTAAACCCCAATAGCTGAACTAAAGGCTTGTGGTCCATTCTTAGGACAGATGGTAGGCCCCAGAAGAAAAACTTGAATTGATGCAGAGCCTATACACTGGCCAAAGCCTCACATTCAATGACTGAGTATCTTTCCTCTGCACCTCATAGAGCGCGCTAGGCAAAGGCTCCCTCCTATCCATCCACCACCTGAGATAACACAGCACCAAGATCCTTCATACTCTCATCGGTTGTAAGATAGGTCTCCTTGAAGATGTCAAAAGGCGTTTTGGCTATGCTTTCTTTAACCATACCAAATGCTCTGACTCAATCTTCAGACCAGTCACAATTTGCCCCCTTCTTAAGGAATAGCCTAATCGGTTGAATCACACTGGCAAAATTGGAAATAAAACTGGTGTAATACTCTGCAAGGCGCATGAACTATCTGGCTTAATCCTTGTTGACGGGAATGGGATGCATCTAAAATGGATTTTACCATCCCAACTTAGGACTTATCCCACTCCTCAGTGTGACCTAATGAGAAACATAACTGACCCCAAACCTACATTTTTCTCTCTTAAGTGTGAGGCCACTGTTTCTGAGTCTTGCCAACACTTGCTGCAGCACAAGATCATGACTCTGAGTGTCCTTCCCTTATATCAAGATGTCATCCTGGAGAAACATCACAGAATCAATCCCCTTAAGTACCCTTTTCATAAGTCTTTGAAAACATACTGCAGCCGAGGCCAACCCAAAAGGTAGCTTCACAAATCTGAAAGCCCCCAGCGATCTCAAAAAAGATCTTGGTGCCTTTGAATCCTCATGTAATTGCACCTGATGATAGGTGGCAGGAAGATCCATCAGACTGAACATGCTAGTATCTATGAGCAGGGACAATGCTTCCGCTATATTGGGCAGAGGCTGGCGGTCCACCCAGATATTTTTGTTTGGGTCCCTTAAGCCTATGCACATTCTGATCTTATTTCCACTATGCTTGGGAATGAAAACAATTGGGACCAGACACTCTGAGGACGCAATCTCCTCTCTCACTCCCATAGACAACAACTTGTCAATTTCCATCTGAAGTGGTTTTTACATCAAGTTAGGTGCTCTTCTCATCTTGTGCTCCATAGGCTTAGCAGTTTCTCGAGGATGATCTTGTTACAGAAGTTTTTAAGAAGATCCAGCTCATCCCTGAACACATCCTGAAATTCTTGGATCACAGGTGAACAGCCTTCCTCCATGACGACTAAAAGAACCTGTTCTTTCAAATCTGGATTTAGTATGATCTCCAAGTCTCTTTGGTGTCCCAAAAGATTGTCATCACACCTGGCCACATGAACTGCCAAGCACCTCTCTCCCCTTAAAGTTGACAGCATATCCAATCAAATTTATAGTTGCTCCTCCATATCCTTCTGGTTTAATATCTGGAAGCAACAGTTTTATACCATGCTTCCCATAGACTATTTCCCAATTCTTGACCCTGATAAGAATAAATGGAGATGCTGAGTCAATATGTAATACCAATTCTTTTCCACCTATGGTCATTACACATTCCAGAATTCTGACCTGCCCACTATCAACTTCCCCATCAACCTTTATAAATGTTTCATATGGTAGAGACACTTGTCAGATGGCTTTTTGGTCATATTCCTCCACCTCTTGTACTTTGTTGTTTTTAAACACCCCGGCATAATGTCCCTTTTTATCACATCTTTGAACCGCTGCATTTTGTGCAAAGCAATTGGGGGTATTGGACAAATGTTTAGAACTACCACACTTGAAACACTTGGGCCTTCATTATGACCCTGGCGGGTGGGGGAGAAATGGCGGTAATACCGCCAACAGGCCGGCGGAAACAAAAATGGAATTATGACCATGGCGGTAACTCCACTTTGACCGCCAGGGCGGTGACGACCGCTGGGCTGGAGACTTCAGTCTCCAGTCCGGCGACCGTCACCTGACCACCGGCGGTATCAGGACCCTGCATACCGCCATGGATTTCGGGTGGTTTGGAACTGCAACGAAATCCATGGCGGTGGGCACTATCAGTGCCAGGGAATTCCTTCCCTGGCACTGATAGGGGTCTCCCCCACCCCCCTTCCCCACCCCTGAGTACTCCCTCCACACCCCTGTCCTCCCTACCCAACCCTACCCCCAACATCAACATACACACCCCCCTACCCACCCCCAACATCAACATACACACTCCCCTACATGCACACATACACTAAAACACATACCCGCACACATACAAACAGACATGCAAACAGACCGACCCGCACACATTTTCCAGACACACAACACACCCCCCGCATGCATACACGCACTCACACACCCCCTCTACATACTCACACGGACACCCCCATGCACGCACACAACACACAACACCCCCACCCCCTCCCCTAACGGACGATCACCTTACCTTGTCCGGTGATCCTCCGGGAGGGGACAGGATCCATGGGGGTTGCTCCGCCGCCAGCTCCCCATCACCAGAACAGCGCTACACCAAATCCTGGGTTGGGATTCGGTGGGCGGTGTTCTGATGACGGGCGGTGGAGGTGGAGCAGCCTCCACTTCCCCGCCGACCGCCAGTATGGCTGCTGGCGGCTCTCTGTCCGAAAAAGGACGGAGGGCTGCCAGCAGTCATGATTCGCTGCATGGAAAACCGCCTGCACTGGCGGTCTTCAGCACAGCGGTACCTCAGGGGTCTTGGACAAAGACCGCCGAGGTTGAAATGAGGGCCTTGAATTTAGAGTCCTTTATTTGGACCTATCTCTTTGCCCCTGAAGTCTTGTGAGCAGGTCTTTTATGGTCTTCATGTTTCTTATGGCCTTCACTACTTTCCTTGCCTGATCCTGAACTTGTTACTGTCTCTACAGTAATGGGAAGTGTGCTTCTTATTTCCTGAACCCAGACAGATAAATGCTCCTTTCTCTCAACAATGTCTATTGCCTCGTTTAAAGTGGGGGTTTTGGCCAAAAGTTTTTCCTGAACCCTACTATCACTGGTGCAGTGCGCACAAGCTGGTCTCTGATGAGTGAATTAGATAGGTCATGGAATTCACAAATGCCTGCCAACCTTTTCAAGGAAGCCACATAATTGCCCACTTTTTTGGTTTTTGCTTGCACCCTGGAGATTAACTTATGCCTTTCCATAACGTTAACATGTGGACCAAAAGGCTATTCCAACATCATGAGTGACATTTCGAAGACATCCCTAGGTTAGCCCTCTGCATGCCCAATCACAATTTTGTCAGGGTTCTCAATCCCTAAATTGTGTAGCAAAACTCCTTGCTTCTGTGCTGCAGAAAACCTTTCACCCTACAATGCCAATCAAATAAGAGTCAAAACATTTCCTCAACTTCTTCCAAGATAAAATTGGTTCAACAGACCCAGATACAAATTGGCGAGGCTGTGACCTATTAGGTGCTGCCATTATGACCTGCAAGTCAAATGAACACAACAAACTAAAACAATTAGGTGGAATAAAAAGCCAAAATAAAAACTGCTGAAGAAAGAAGCTAAAACAATAACTCCAGAAATAAAAAGTTAAAACAACAGTCCAACATAATAGTAACCAGCTTCAAAATGGTGCCAATGTTCTGAGTGAAACAAGTAAAACAACATCAAAATAAAAGCTAGTTAAGAATTAGTATGTTCTCTTGGCCACAAAAATCCGAAGGTTAGCACTCTAGTTTACAATGTATCTCATCCAACCTGCATCCTACTAGCCTTGGTGCTAGAAATTGACTGGTGCAGAGAGACATGCCCCTACACAGCATACACCAATGGTCTTGAGCTTGGCTGATGTCACACAAGAGAACAATGATGCCACAAGGCAGGAGCAATGCACAAAGGATCCACAAGTTTATTCCTCAACAGAGTTCTCTGAACTGTCTCTGCTGCAGAGCAAGCACTACCATTTTGAGTTGTGCTTGCGGTAAGTGCCTGATCGCTCTGGATCATTCCTGTTGCTGTGTCACAGTGTCGCACGTTGGACAGAGCTCATGGCAGTGGTCTACTAGACAAGGGCCTTTATGGAGACACTAAGTAGCTATCACAACACACATTTTAAATCCGGCCAGGTGCTTAAAGAACTGTGGCATAACACCACTTTTAGTATATACGCTGTAGCCTTATGTTGTTAACCACGATTCGTCTCCTCATCTATCAGCGATGCCAACATTCACATTCAAAGGGAGTGCTGTGCATCCCTTATAACAACACTTAGAAGGCTGTACTCACACAAAGTGCCCATGAACAAATGAAGTGCCAATATGGGTTTAAGTCTCTTCAAATTGTTGAGGAGTGTTGTTGGATGTCCTTCCCATCACAGGAACTTATCGCCAAGTTACAAAGTACTCCAGACACATCAACAAGTTTAAGTCTTCTTTCATTCCATCAGCATGTCAAGCAAAGCTTCAATCCATTGTCAATCCTCAACCGTCAGTCTCCAACCTCCCACCATTCCATTCCACTGTAACCATGGCAGGCCCAAGGCATCATGTAGAATACCTGAGTGCCATGTTCTACCCAGCAGTTCATAGGTTACAACACACTGCTTTAGAGGAGTAGTGGTAGTGTCAAACTCATTCTTTTGGTATTAGGAATGCTCATCTGTCTCTCACAGGATTTCCCTCCCATCGGGTAAAAAAGCAGAAATGTGTGCTGATAATTTCCGTAATTACTTGACCTGGGTTGAACCAGTGTGTATATTATCTTTCCCTCATCCATTTTTCTTTTCCCCTCCCCTTCTCATTTTAATTGAATGTTCCTGTCAGTTTAATACTTATAGATATTCTGTTTAGATTTGGATGTGAGAGAGGTTCTTTGACTGAAAAGCTGATGGTGTATTATTAAACATTACTGAAGAACTGCAAAAGTTCTTTGGATGTATTATAACACCAGGGAACTGCGCTGAACAGCTTCCTCATGATTGTTGTTGATCTCTCTGCACATTTCATGGCCGTGCACGAAGAAAGCTGTGAAATCTTCCCAACCATCTCATCCACCTCAAGAAAATAAATGTTCTTCAAGGGGCCACTGTCTCCCAACTGCATAGTGCATTGAAACTTGGATCTGGCCATCCCCATCTGAGTGCCATTGGATATAAGCCCTCACTTGGGTCCTGGCAGTTCTTGGTGAGTGCTGTTCAGAGCTGCTATTTGTTGCCACATTGGAATGGGAATTCAATGTCAGAATGTTTTTCCACTGGTTTAACTCGTAAGCCTGATAGATCATTTCAAACCTGGTGTCAGGGACAGTTTTCTTTATGGCTTCCTCCTGCTAATGGTTGTAGGCATGGTCACATTCATCATTACCCACACCTGTTTTGGAAAAGGTACAAAACTGAGCAGACTTCTTCCAAGGGGATTGCACTGAGAAGGCTAGATATGATTGATGATGGCATCTCTGAAAGTCCCATGGCCTGGCACATGAAGCATGCTTTTATTTTCTCCTTGGCTATGTCGTGTACTCAGTTGAAACCAAACTTTCTCCCAAAGCTTACCCCTCATCTTTACAATTTCTAGTGGCCACTATGAACCAACTGTATGATGCACTAAACCAAAATGTGGGAATTACCATTAGTGTGCTAGGGAAAGGAGTGCTTTCTTAATTTGTAATTCTTCTGTGTGTTCTGAGCAGAACTGTCAGTTCTTGTCCCTACTACATCTGCAGACAGAACTCACCACAAAGTGGCATTGGTTTTGTGGAGGTGACATGCTTGGCATTCACAAATCATTCCCCGTCTGTTTCCCCCAGGCTAGTGGGCGAAGCAGACTGCACACAGTCCAGAATGTCAGGATGAGAGTTTGAAGGAAGAAGTATGGTGGTACAAGAGAAATAGGCCAGATGGAGCAAGGGCATGGTGCCAGGTATTTGATCTCTCTTCTTGCTCCTGCAATAAACAGAAAATGTAACTCTCCTTTTGACAGATGGGTGTGTTTAGGATTATATTCATTCTTAATCAAGATGCTCAACTTGCCCGTTTGCGCTGCCTGAGGTTCCCTGTCCAAGAATATGTTCAGCCATTTTGCTATGAAGTTATTTCCTGTTCTATTCATACATAAGACAGCTTGGATATGAAAAGGATGTGTCATACTACTTTCAAATCCCATATTTTTTATTGTAGTTATTGCCTCTCTTAGATAGCTTGTTTTGTTTGTTTTTCCAGCTTTTTTCCACCGCAGTTTTTTCCTGACTGATTCTTCAGCTTGGACGATTTTGCGAGACTTTCTCTCCTTTGTATCAGGCACGTTTTGGTGTCTGACTTCCGAAATCCTGCAAAACTATTCATCTTCAATCAAGCACTTTCCATATTGCCAAGGTTTTTTTTTTTGCCCTGTGGCTTTTTCCAACGAACTGGGAACTTCTTAAGCAGACAGGTAACTCAATTCACATGTATGTTAAGTGTACGGTAGCGCCAAGGCTACTGGGATGAGTCACCCTATTTTTACACAATCCTGAAGGAAACAGTCCTTTATGGATTACAGCACACTAGATCAAATAGATCTGATTTAGCCATCGATCCTTTTCAGAAAATGGCTCAGGGGTTAGAACCACTACATCTTGAGAATACAACTATAAAACAGGCTTTACCTTTAAGGACTATGATACAATATTTTCCCTTCTGATGCCTCATATTTTTATACCTTTTATATTTTATAACGAAGTATGGATGTACTGACTAAATGTGACTAAATTAAAAAAAAAAAAATTGGGTTGAGATGACCTAAATGCTATCATTCTAATGTGCATTAAAACAGATGAAGGATGAATTAACTCCTACTCATTTTCCCACCTGAATAAATTAATGCTGTTTTGTAGAGCACTATAGCTTCCCAACAAAGGCATCCCGGTGCTATATAAGTAGTATAGGTAACTAAAAAAGTCAGACTCATGTTATATAGTTTGAATATAACCATGTTTTCAACTGTTTAAAAAAAGGTTTGGAAGAAATAGCAGTTAGAAAATGGTAATTCATACCACAGCTTGACTGCATGAAAAAAGAAGGAACAATATATTTTTCTGGTCTTTAGCAACTTCGTGATCTTGAGGAGAAGTGAGTTAAAAGATCTAAGTGACATATTAGGGTGATAGTGGCTGATCCATCAGTCCATCGGGTACTTGGGCGCCTTCTTATTGAAAGCTGCTGTTGTCAGCTTTCAATCAGGTTTTTGAAACAGATCCTTCTCTGTACCAGGAGCCAGTGTAGCATTTCGGATGAGGTGTAATTGACTGCTGATGCGGGATCTGAAGTAAGAATCTGGCTGCTACATTCTGTACCACCGAAGCCAGCAGACCAAGTAAGGAGACACTCCTAGATACAAAGCATTAGCATAGCCCAGCCTGGTGGTGATTAACAAATGAACAACGTTCCTATGTATGTTGTCTGGTACAATATTCAGAATTGTTTTTGACGAGCGAAAAAAAAAAACAATTTAGTGGTCACAGATAAAATTAGAGGACGAAGGGAGAGATCACTATCAGATTTAACATGTTAAACAACCAAATCCCATGCAGAAATAGAAGTAACAGATGGCTCTCCTAATTCGTTCAGCTACCCAGCATTAGACCACAACCCAGCATTAGCATGAAAGCCTCCAAAAAACAGACTTTTGGTTTCATTAGAGTTGAGCTTCAAGCTATAGTCTGAATTTATATTCTCATAATCTGAATTCATTAACACAGTTTTGTGAGTAGATTATAGGCTTAGATAAGAGGACAAATGAAAGAAAGAAGTCTTAAATTGGGTTTTCAAACATCCTAAAACTCTATCCCTTTAAATAATTGGAAAACAACAGTAATTGTATGCAAGTAGGGGCACCCATGAACCCTTTGAAAGAGAAACAAAAAAGTGACAACGAAAAGCAGTTTTGTGCCTTGATTGCTGCAAGTCCGTACATTTAATCCATTTTTGCCACATCCTCCAAAGAATTTAGACAATAGACCCGGAACTCTGTGAATGAGACAAAGGGGGGAAGTGAACCGGCTTCTCTAAATTGGATCTTCAATGGCTAGCCCAACTAGTCACATCTTTCCTTTATAAATTGTGTAAGAACTGAAGATGGACAGCCTGTTGATGGACCTGCGCTGTTGAATATCAGCATGTTTAGAATTTGTATTCATCATGACAGGGTGATTAAGAAAAACATTCATAGAGATCTAATACATTATTTGTCATACACCAGACTGTTGATTATGTGCTGCTGGCTTTAGGACCTGTTAAAGAGACTTCATTCTCTTGATTTAATATACTCTCCAAACTATGTTGTGAATTTTGGAATTCCTTTGCCAAAGTGGCATAACATTTACGTCATTTGGGCTACCAGAACAATATCATCATCATCGCATTTTTGTCATGATCACTTCTATACTTCTGGAGGTTACTGGTCTTCTATGGAAGACATGAAATAATCCACCCCAATTTCATTCCTTGGATTGGCTAATCTCTCTTCAGTGTCATTCCCGTATCATGCATATGCTACAGGTTTGTTCTGCTCCTTGCATCAGGAACATGTTTGCACTATTCCAATTGAAGAATGCACTGGTGTGCACTTTGAGTGGATTTATTTATTGTCTGAGAAACAGAAGAATATTCTTACTGCTTGCTTTCAAGAGAATTTACAAAATAGTTTCACTGTGCCTTACTCATCACAAGCTGAAGCACTGTTATTGTTTGTTCTCACTATAAATCGAGATATCAGAGCCTGTACCATTTATAGAGGGATAAGTCAAATGACAACCGAAGATCAGCAATCTTCGGTACGGAGGACACTTAGCGGGAGACTGGCACAGTGAAAACCAATACACACTTGTGAGAAGGAAAAAAGGAGGGGGCTCACCAGCTATTTGCGGTGTATCATGGGACTCCAGGGTTGTTAGATTTGAATGGTGGACTTAAAACTCAGGCAGCTCTTGAGATGATAGTTCTTATCGTCACATACTGTATGGGACCTGGCGCTACAAGAGAAAACTGCATTACATTAAAGATAGCCATATAGTATTGACGAAGGACCAACATACAATGTATAATACCCCACTTGTGCTGGCTGAAAGAAGAAAAAATTATTGGACATAGGTTCTGAAGAAGGTGATTACGAGAATTTGATATCCATCAAAACATTTGTTCACAAATATCTTTTGGAGATCCCAGGCTTAAACGCAACAATGGAATACTGAAAATGGAGTGGTCTCATTGTTGGGCTTTTGAAGATCTGTTGGGGGTCTTGGGAAATGTGTGTATGAAGTGTTTATGAGTGATGTGTTTAGTTATGAATGAGAGAGAGTAACCTATGGGTGGGGGGTTTGTGGCATACCTTTTATTGATTTAGTCAGTGTAGTTATTTATTTGTTATACTTTTGGTGGGATAAATGAATATGACTGGGGTTTTTAAGAAAAGTATGAAGAAAAAATGGTGCATAAAGAATCAAAAATATGTTAATTAAAGTAGGAAAATGTCTACATAAAAAATGAAAGACATGTAAATGAAAGTTATTTGTGAATAGCAAAATAAATATTTGAAGGATTTTATTGGTTCAATTATTATTTTAGATTAATACCTTTAACAATGTCGATAGGCCAAGTAAAAATGTTTATTCATAATTTTTGGACCGAAGATAAATATACATTATCTGTCAATAAAGGCATTCTAATAGTTCTATGAGGGACACAGTTTTACCAAACTTGTTTTTTTTCTGGGTGCTTACTATTTCCTGCACAGAAAGAATGCAGTAGAGGGAAAACAGATTTTTCACACCCTATATAGGCACTTCCTATGTTTAATAATGCACATTCAGATTGTGCAATGCTCCTGCATCTTTCAACACTATATGGATTCATTTTTTATGATATCTTGAATCATTTTGCACTGATATACCTGGATAACATTTTGTTTCTAAAACTCTTATGGAACATCAACAGTTTTATCCATGAGTCAACAACATCAATTGGTTATAAACCTTAGACATGTGATCTGAGAAGAGATTGAAGGGTGAATGCATCTAATTTGTCTATGGATTCAAGGAAAATGTCATGAATCATCAAATGGCTCTCCCTTATCAATGTGAAGGAAACACAATTTCTTCTTCGATTTGTACATTTTTAATGCCAATTTATGAAGAATTTTAAGCATCTCTCTTGTGATATTGCTTATATCTTAAAAGGAAAAATCTATAAGGAGGTTTTATTTGAACTCCCAATCTGAAGAATCATTTGATAGGCATAAGAGAAGTTCCACCCAAGCTCTAATTTTACAAAATACTAAAACCACAACACTGTTTTCTATCTGTGTCATATATTGTTAGAAAGTGAACAGAACTATTCTGTGTTCGGAAGGGAGTTACCCATGACGAAGACGGCATGTTCAGTGGAGACATTTGTGATGGGTACCATGAGACAGGTTGAATTGTGGAATCAATTTAGAATTTACAATGTGTATGGATGGACATACTTGCCAAACTAGATAGCCATTTTGAGTTTCACAAGTGATATTACAATAACTGATATTCCTGGTTCCATTTTCAGCAGAGGCTTTGCTCGCCTGCTTCCTGAATTATCACTTATTTATAATCAACCAATTACACATTCATGTTGTGTGGTTTGTTTGTATTGATCAGTCTTTCCTGGAACATTTTAAAGAGGCTCAAAAATGATTTGATGTTAAGCAGCTAGATGATCATCTCAAGACTCCTTTACAAAAAGTGATGATTTATATTTTTGTCAGCAAGCTACTTTCATACTTATCAAAGAACTTCAGCTTGATGTGATGCTGGTAAGTCATGATTCAGCTATTTCATGACATACAGGAGTCAAAAATCATATTGGATATTGCTACATTCATTTTGGTAGCCTTCAGTTCATTTTGATGTCCAAGAAAATGTTAAGTCTAGTCCCAATTGTGCAAACCTACAGATTTCATAACTGTTCTTCTGCCTTCAGAAAGATAGCGAGCCATTTTGGTAACGGTTGATGCTTTTTCACAGATTGTTAACTACTGTATTGTCCTCTATCTAAATTGCCTTCAGCAAAAGAGATACCTCAATGGTCTTGATAGATACCTGTCTTCTTTTTGGTTTGCCACATACTACTATTTCTGATTGAGGAACTCAGTCTTCATCACATTTTTTGAAGTTTATCTGTAGGGTACTAAGAATTAGAGCACTCCCCTTCTTTGGCTTACTGGCTTCGGACCAATGGATGAACAGAGAAAACTACCAGGGCCTTCAACAGTATCTTCATTTATACTGTAATGATTTACAAGATGACGGGGCCTCTTATCTATCATTAGCTGTACTAACAGCAAGATATCGTCTTCCTGTTCATATTGTGCCAGTGACCTTTCAACCACACTATTTTAGTCCTTTTCCTTATGCATGCTCACTACATTAATTTTGTGGCTCTTTGTTGAATGTCACCTCATTCTTAGAAAATTCATCCTGTTTTTCTTGTTTCAAAGTTGAAACCTTATGTCTCTGACCACTTCTCATTATGGTACAAGGTCAATATGAGGTTTATCAAATCTATGATTCCTAAATCTTTCAAGGTTATGTTAAATTTTTTATACTTTAGAAAGACTTTCTGGCTTCTCATTTTCAAGGTAGGCAGTTCTTTCTGTTTGGCCACATCCCCTCCCACTTGCACAACACAGCACAGTAACTTAGGGTCTGCTATATTTAAGCATATTTTCCCCTTGATCTTCAGTTAGGAGCTATCAAAAGTGAGAAGTAGATTTGTCTGCCCATTATGGCTTTTTCCTCCTAACTGGGAGCCTCATATGGAGAGACACAACACTTTCAACATGTGAATCAAAGGAGTTTCTCTTCAAACTTCATTCAGGTTGACAGCCCTGAGCATAGCTGCATCCAACAGTATCTTCGTTGATATTGTAATGATTTCCTAGATGACAGGGCCTCTTATCAATCATTAGCTGAATTTGCATATAAATATATGATTCATAGTGCTGACAAAGGTTCTCCTTTTTTCTGCCTACAAGATTTTCACCCAAGGATTTCTTCTTCTTCACCTCTTGTTGATTGTCTATTTCCAGCTGCTACTGATCAAATGAAGTACTTACTGGAACAAAGACAACTAGTCTCTGATAGTCAATGTGATGTAAAGGCCTAGATAAAAGTATGTGTTCATAAATAAAGATTGCAATCTTCCTCTTTTGTTCCTTTTGTACTAACAGCAAGCTATCTTCTCATCTTCTTATTGTGTATATTTTACCAGTGACATTTCAACCACAATACTTTATGCTCTTCACATTAATCGTGTGGCTCTTTACTTAATATCACCTCAACCTTGGACACCTCTCATTATGGTACAAGGCCAATCTCAATATGAGGTTTAACAATTCTATGATTCCTAACTCTTTTAAGATTTGTTCAGTTTTTGATACTTTAGAAAGACTCCCTGTCAAGGAAATGTTCACTGGAAGATGCTTTTACAGTTCATTCCCCCTTGTTTACTTGCTATTGCTTTCAACTTCATTCTGATAAGCCTTGGACTTTGGAGCAGATACACTATTACAACTGCAGATGGAGGGTGGCATTGGTTCCAAGGAGGTGGCACGTTTATTATATAGGGAAGATTCTACATCTGCTTGGCAAAAGGTTGTGGTCAGGAGTTGGAAAGCTTGCTCCTGTGATAGCCTGAAGGGCTTTCTCTAGTGACAATCTGGTCTGCTCGTGGTCTAGGATATCCGGCTAAGAGTTTGGAGGATAGAATATGGTATGGTGGACTAACAGGACTTCCCAGTTTGTGTTGCCAGAGTTTTCTTGTCCAAGATGGTCCTCAACCATTTTCCTGTGGAGTGATTTATTGTAAGACCAAAAGTGAAGTGATTTACTGTACTACTCCAAAAATATGTCAGATATATATATATATATATATATATATATATATATATATATATATGAGAAAACAAACTGGTCCTGCTTCTGGCGCGCTCTTTCATGTTGGTGCAGGTGTGAGGAATGGACCATTTCCTCTCATGAATCCAAAAACAAACAGTTGCAAGCAACTTCACCACCGCACTCCAGGAGGAAATTATTTCTTTTTATTGCAGTCAGGATTAAATCACCATCTTTCACCACTGACTTCCCAGTTAGTGTTGCCAGAGTTTTCTTGTCCAAGATGGTGCTCAACCATTTTCCTGTGGAGTGATTTATTGTAAGACCAAAAGTGAAGTGATTTACTGTACTACTCAAAAAATATATCAGGTATATATATATATATATATATATATATATATATATATATATATTTATATATATTGTTTTATACATATATACTCCTAACCAAAGTCCACTATATAATGCCGAACTCTTAACAGGTGCATCCATTACGTGCAAGTGGCTCACCTGGGCAGTCTTTAAATAGATTACTCCATGCTTTAGGTGGAAAGACAGATGACGGAATCTCACTTCCCACTTCAAACCTTGTCATCAATGTACCGCCATCACCCTCTGTATTGTACTCATTATTTCAGACACACTGCCCGTAATTTAATGTTCTTCAGTAGAGGTCAACCCTTTAATGGGTACGGGTCCTTGCATAAGGCTAAGTTCACAAAAAGCCCAGAGAAATAAAGCTTTCCACTTTGCCCAGCAACTCGAGTTTTTCTTACTGAAATACAGCAGGGTAAAACATCCCTCGTTTACCGCAGGTTGCCTCTTCTTGGACATCACATACCTCAAAGCGCCAATTTAGTAATCAGATCCTTCATATTTTAGTAATGTTTGACCTCGTGTCAGTCTATATGAAATTTCTTTGGCAAGCGGTGGTTCACGCATTGTCCATTTAAATTTCTAACCAAAGTCCACTATATAATGTTGAACTCTTAACGGCTGCATTCATTACGTGCAAGTGGCTGCACTTTATTAATTTTGAGGCAAGAAGGGATGGCGCACTCACGGGTACTTTCAATCCAATTTATTGAGCCACAGATGTGTTTCAGCAACCTTTGCCTTTCTCAATATGAATGCGCAAAAGGAAAAGAAAAACAGTCACCTGAGCTGTCTTTAAAGAGATTACTGAAACAGATAAATTATCTCTATATTCAAACAGATAAATTGTCTCCACAGTTTCATTAAAAAGTGGTAATTATGATTAATTCCCAGGGACTTTATATCTCAACTATTTCATATATTCCTGTGCAATCAATGCAGAGAAAAGAAGGTTTTTCGAAACTAATTTGTAAAATAGTCAAATGCCATTTTGAATGCCATTATTAATTATTTCTTTCCCATATTAGCTCAGTGCTTAATTTTATGTGAATAAGAAGATTCCATACTATGCATCTCACTGCTTCTCACAATAATATTAGCTAAGTGCCCTTCATGTCATGGATAATGCGGTTAATGCCATTACGGATGGAATACAACTAGTGCATCAGGAACTATTGATTAACAAAGATGAATTGAAATTCTCGAGTCAAGAGTTTTCATATACACCAACTATATACTTTCTACCTAAAATCCACAAAACACTTAACAATCCTCCGGGAAGGCCAATTATATTTGCTTGTGGATCAGTGTTTGATAACATCTCCAAATATGTGGATTATTATCTTGCCCTGATGGTAGCTTCCTTGAGCTCATATATAAAGGATACAAGAGACTTTTTAAGAGCTATTGCAGACATAGCTTGGCAACCAAATTACTTTTTAGTTACCATAGATGTGGTTTCATTTTACACATCAATTCAACATGAAATAGGTCTTCAAGCCTTAGAATATTTTCTAAGACAAAGAAACATAAAAGAAACAAAACACTTGATGATGCTGGTAGAGATGGTAAAAATGTGTCTCCAGAATAATGTTTTTTTATTCAATCATCAAGTATACAAGCAAATACAAGGTACAGCTACGGGAATTTCGCTATCTCCTAGTTATGCAAATCTCATGATGGGATGGTGCGAACGAGAAGTGGCATGGCAAAAAGAATATCATGAACATCTTGATAAGATCGTCTTATGGCTACGCTATATAGACGATCTTTTCATAATATGGAATGGATCCAAGGATGAATTCTCTTTATATTTCCAGTTACTAAATCAAAACACTTATGGCCTTCAGTTTACTTCTGATATGAGTGCAACGCAAATACATTTTTTAGACATCAAGGTTTATGTGGAGAATAGTCAGTTGCATACAACCATGTATAGAAAAGAAACTCCTACAAATAGCATTCTACATGGGACTAGTTTCCATCCTAAACCATTATTAAAGAGAATTCCTAGAACCAGAAGAAACTGCTCAAATGATGAGGAAATGGAAACGCAATTCATGGATGTTAAACAAAGATTTATTCGAAGAGGATATTCAAAGGCGCATGTCGAACTTGGTGCAAAGAAAGCTAGAAGGGGAACTCGCCAGCATACTTTGGATGATAATATATCCAATACTTCTCAAGGAGAAATAAAGGAAGAAAATGAGGGCCCACGCTTGATATTAACATACAGCAAAGAAAGTAAAATTATTGTGAACATCTTTAAAAGATATTGAAAGATTTTAAGAAGTGATGAAGATATCAAGCAAATAGTAGGCGCAAGGCCACAAGTATCATGTAGAAGATCAAGGTCCTTGAAGGATATGTTAGTCAGAAGTCACTATCTGGCACATCTTAAAACAATCTGGCTAAATGTTGGATCAACGGGTTTTTCTAAATGCAATAAATGTAAAGCTTGTCAAACTGCGAAAAACATGAAATCCTTCATAGACTATATAAGAAGAGAAGTGCAGATCTCACAAAGATTAACGTGTAACAGTCAATTTGTTGTCTATTTGATTCAATGTGAATGTGGTTTACAATGTGTGGTAAGTACTATCTGCCCATTGAAGAAAAGGATATTGGAACATGTCAGAGCGATTCAACACCAGGATCGGAGTTATGCAGTTGCCAGACATCACAATAAATATCACACAACATAATGGAGAAGTATATCTTTTTTTGGTTTGGAGCAAATAAATACAAATGAACGAGATGGAAATAGAACATTACTACTAAGACAACTTGAGAGTAAATATATTATCCAACTCCGCACAAAGATAACGTACGGGTTGACTATGGATGAAGAATTATTTATACATCTATAAATGGGGATGAACCATAGAAAACATACTTTGGAACATATAATTGACTATTTTGTGAATAATTCAGATAATAATATTGGTTCTTTACAATCAGGAAGTTATCATTATTATCCATATGAAGTTGTAATTTTTGCATTATCTTATAAAGTGTTTCTGTTGTGCACTGAGCCGATACTGGAGTGAGAATGTAAAAAGATGTGTAGTGTGGAATTTCTATTTCTTATTCACGATCAGGTATCTAAAGATATAAAGAACTCAACTAATGTGTGTAAGAAATGTTTGTCAAAGATAGCCATAATAGTGAATCGTTTGATTACAAATGTTTTTTTACGAAACTCTTTATCTATTGATTGCATAAATTTGGAAGCTATTATCACTATTAACATTAGTTGTATTCCATCTGTAAAGGCACTTACAGCATTATCCGTGAAATATAGGTAACTTAGCTAATATTATTGTGAGAAGCGGTGAGATGCATAGTATGAAATCTTCTTTCTCACATAAAATTAAGCACTGAACTAATATGGGAAAGAAATAATCAATAATGGCATTCTAAACAGCATTTGACTATATTACAAATGAGTTTCAAAAAACCTTCTCTGCATTGATTGCACATGAATATATGAACGAGTTGACCTATAAAGTCCCTGGGAATTAATCATAATTATCTCCTTTTAATGAAACTGTGGAAATAATTTATCAGTTTGAAAATTTGGTACTGTTTATGTTGCACCTTGCTATCATTATTATGTTCTTAATTTTTGTTTATGTTTGTATGATTATGTTAGATTAGACTAATATACCCAGAATGCACTGGTATGGGAGGCATAAAACTTTACTATTTAAGGAAAAGAGAAATGGGACCCACTAACCTTCAGCAAGACTCAAGTGGAGTTAAAACACGTTGGTGGTTGTTGTTTGTTTGAATAAAAACATGCCTATGGTGGACATCTGCACACATGGATGCCACAGGGGCATCTATACCTGTACTTGGCACTCTACTGCGGTGGGGTAGAGTGCCACATGGCCTGCATTACTGAGGGGCCTAGTCTACGTATTTCTGCCTGGCCTAGGTACACCCACAGGCCTCCTCCCTCAGCCAGCCCCTCAACTGTGCGCAAAGTCCCCAGAATGAGGTTGTACTCACCCCCTTGTGTCTGCTGTGATGCCCTCAAGCGCCCATCCAACTCAGGGTAGGCCACCGCCAGGATCCGGAACATCAGGGGGGTCATGGGCGATGGGCACCCCTCCCACGTTGGGATGCCATCCCCAGCTGAGCCTCCGCCGTCTTCTTGCTCCAGCGGTGAATGTCCTCCCATCTTTTCCGGCAGTGGGTGCCCCGTGTCTGGTGGACCCCCAGGGTCCGGACGTCCTTGGCTATGGCACGCCAAATATCCTTCTTCTGGTGGGCGCTGACCTACATGACATGCACAAGGGAAGAAGCGAAGTCATTACCAACTGCACCGTCGATGTGAGTGGCCCCCCTCCCTACCCTAGCCATGTGGCACATTCATTCACATGCATTCATGTTCCATGAACTCTGCCCCCTTCCCTCTTACAACCAGCCCTCTCCACCCAGGCCTAGCCCATACAACGTGCTACCTGTGTACTAACCTGTTGGTCTGGGGGACCGTAGAGTAGCGTGTACTGGGGGAGGACCCCGTCTACCAGTTTCTCCAACTCCTGAGCAGTGAAGGCAGGGGCCCTTTCCCCAGACGCAGCAGCCATCGTCGCTTCCAGACCGAGGTCACAGCAGCACTTGCAGTGTAGGTCCTCTCCTGTCGAAGATCAGGTATCTAGTGATTGAACAGATAGAAAATGGCAGTGACGTCCGCGGCGGTGCGTATCATCACCGCCAGCGCACTTGTTCATTGGCTCCTGGGACCCATAGGGTCCGATGTTAACCAATGCAGCATTGCGCCGCGGTCTACGACCGCCTACCGCGACGGTGTGCAACGGCAACGCAGTTACCCCACAATCCCATTGTCCCAGTTTAGAGGTCAGGCAGCCGCCATTTCAGGGGCCCACATGGCTTCATTTACCTCTGCGTCACACATAGCTAGGCCTACACTCAACACACATACAGGAAGGGTTTTGTGTTTGGTGTCGTCTTCTGTGTAACTGTGGGTACATACCTTGATAAACATTAACTCAGTCGTCGCTGTCGTCCTTCCTAGGCGCCGTCATCTGGGACATTTGAGAAGATGGCGGAATCCTCCGGTGTACCAACCGCTGGTGGACCTGTTGACAATGGAGGAGCGACATTTAATCGTCACCTACAGGTTTGACCGTGCCACAATCCAGGAACTATGTACCCAGTTGGAGCCAGACCTGATGTCACCAATCCGCCATCCCACTGGAATCCCCCCGACGTGCAGGTGCTGTCAGTGCTCCATTTCCTTGCAAGTGGGTCTTTTCAGACAACAGTGGCCATGGCATCAGGGATGTCACAGCCTATGTTTTCCAACGTGCTGTCCAGAGTGTTGTCTGCCCTTCTGAAACACGTAAGGAGATACATCATTTTCCCTGAGGTGGAAGATTTGGCTACAGTGAAAGGTGACTTCTATGCCCTTGGACATATCCCCAACATCATAGGTGCTATTGATGGGACCCATGTAGCTCTGGTCCCCCCCCACAGGAGTGAACAGGTGTACAGGAACAGGAAGAGTTATCATTCGATGAATGTACAGATGGTATGCTTGGCAGACCAGTACATCTCCCAGGTTAATGCTATGTTCCCTGGCTCAGTGCATGACGCCTACATCCTGCGGAATAGCAGCATCCCTGATATGATGGGTCAACTCAAGGGGCACCGAGTGGGGCTATTAGGAGACTCTGGTTACCCCAACCTGTCCTGGCTATTGACCCCAGTGAGGAATCCCAGGACCAGGGCAGAGGAACAGTACAATGAGGCCCATGGGCGGACTAGGAGGGTGATCGAACGCACCTTCGGCCTCCTTAAGGCCAGGTTCAGGTGCCTCCACATGACAGGTGGTTCCCTATTCTACTCACCGAAGAAGGTGTGCCAGATCATCATTGCCTGCTCGATGCTTCACAATCTTACATTGCGACACCAGGTCCCTTTTCTGCAGGAGGATGGTCCAGATGACGGTGTTGTGGCAGCTGTGGAGCCTGTGGAGCCTGTGGACAGTGATGAGGAGGAAGCTGAGGAAGAAGACAACGACAACAGGGAGTCAGTCATACAGCAATATTTCCAGTGACACACAGGTGAGAACATTTAAATTTTTTACCATTACATTCACTGTCACACGTCTTCCTCTATCCTGTGTGTAATTTAATGGGATTATTTGGTAACTGAGTTGTTCCTTTCCATTACGGTTTCACAGGTGTGGTTACCAACGTGTGTCATCTGCATGCATCCTTCAAGGACTTGTGATGTGTGACATAGGTATGTTGCCTTTACAACTAGAAAGGCATTTTTACACTGTCATTGATAATACATATTACCAAATCATAGACTGACTCCAGATTGTTTTGTGGTTCAAGGGTGTTTATTGAAGTGCTAAAAAATGGAGGGGGGTTGTCAAATAAGGATGGGTGATGGTGGAGGAATGTCCATGGCAGAGTCCAGTCTATTAGTCTCACAAGTGCACCGCCCATATAGGCATAGGAAGTGGAACTGGGGCAGTTTAAGTATGGACAGGTAACAAAGTGGGACAGTGGGGGGACAATCAGGGTGGTCTCCTTTCCTGGCGGGGGTCTTGCCATCTTGCTCTGTCCTGTTCCTGGATCTCAGGGACCGCTTGCGTGGTGGTTGTCCGTCTGCAGGGGGCGGGGTGCTGGTGTGGTGGTCCTTTGGCGGGGCATCCTGTCCACTAGCGCCGGCGGAGGTGGTGGGCAGTTCATTGTCCTGGCTAGTGTCAGGGGCCCCTTGGAGTGCCACGGTATCCCTCATGGTCTGCTGTATGTCCTTCAGCACCCCTACGATGGTGCCCAAGGCGGAGCTGATGGTCCTGAGCTCCTCCCTGAACCCCAAATACTGGTCCTCCTGCAGGCGCTGGTTCTCCTGAAACTGGACCAGGACCGTGGCCATCGTCTCCTGGGAGTGGTGGTATGCTCCCATGATGGAGGAGAGGGCCTCGTGGAGAGTGGGTTCCCTTGGCCTGTCCGCCCCCTGTCGCACAGCAGCCCTCTCAGTTCCCCTGTGTTCCTGTGCCTCCGTCCCCTGGACTGTGTGCCCACTACCACTGCCCCCAGGTCCCTGTTGTTGTTGGGGTGGTGGATTATCCTGGGTTCCCTGTAGTGGTGGACACACAGCTGATTGACCTGTCCTGGGTACGGAGGTTTGGGCCCGCTGGGTGGGTGCTGTGCTGGTGTTACCAGAGGGTGGAAGGTCAGTGTTGGGCTGTGCCTGTGGAAGGGGAACCGACTGTCCCGAGGCCCACGATGGTCCGGGCTGGTCGTCAGGCTCCAGTAGGGCAGAGCTGCTATAGTCACTGTGGGCCTCTTCCGTGGGTGGAGTGGAGATGTCTGGACCCTCCGGTGTGGTGACGGTCCTTCGTGATCCTGCAGGGGCATAAGAGCATGATTATTGCATGTGTGTGTGTGATGGTGTGCAATGGGTGGGTGTGCGTGTACTCCATTGTAAGCATTCCTGTGTGGGGGCTTGTGTGATGATGGTTAGGGGGTTGTTCTGGGTATGTGCAGTGGGCATGCTTTAGTGATGGGTGTCCATGCTTAGTTGTGTCATGCAGGGCTTGGTGTTGGGATGTGTGGTATGTGTTATTGGTACATTAGTGAGGAGTTGGAGTTATAGGGGAGGGGGTGAAGTTGGGGGTGTGTGATAGCATGCAGGTAGGGTGGGGGATATGATAGTTAAGATTTGACTTACCAGTGTCCATTCCTCCACCGACTCCTCCGAGGCCCTCTGGATGCATGATGGTCAAGACTTGCTCCTCCCATGTTGTTAGTTGTGGGGGAGGAGGTGGGGGTCCGCCGCCAGTCCGCTGAACCGCGATGTTGTGCCTGGAGACCGTTGAACGCACCTTCCCCCGTAGGTCGTTCCACCTCTTCCTGATGTCCTCCCGATTTCTTGGGTGCTGTCCCACAGCGTTGACCCTGTCCACGATTCTGTGCCATAGCTCCATCTTCCTGGCTATGGATGTGCGCTGCACCTGTGAGCCAAATAGCTGTGGCTCTACCCATAGGATTTCCTCCACCATGACCCTGAGCTCCTCCTCGGAAAAGCGGGGGTGTCTTTGGCGTGACATGGGGTGGTGTGGGTGATGTGTGGGGTGGTGTATGTGTTGATGAGTGTGGTGATGTGTAGTGGTGTGTGGTGTTTTGTGCGTGGATGTTGTGTGGGTGATGGTTTTGTGTGCCTCTGTGTGGTGGGATTGTCTAATCTGTGCTGTCTCTCTGGCCTTCGTGACTAATTTTTTGTCATAGGGGTTTGTGGGTGATGTGGGTGTGTGTTTTATATTGCTTTGGGTGTGTGGGAGTGGTGTTTGTATGTGTATCAGGTGTGTGTATTTGTAATAGTCCAATGTGGCGGTGTTCTGGAGATGTGTGTGTATTTTGAGCGCGGCGGTGTGTACCGCCAATGGAATACCGCGGTTGAAAGACCGCCTCGTGGATTCGTGGGTCGTAATAGCATGGGCGTGTTTCTGTTGGCGTGGAGGTGGAGGTTTTGTTTTCGCCAGTTTAACACTGACCTTTGGTGTGGCGGACTTGTGTGGGTGTCTGAATTTCGGCGGATTCCGAGATGTGTGTCATAATAGCTGTGGTGGAATTCCGCGGCCGCGGCAGTGTTTTGGCGGTCTTCTGCACGGCGGTAAGCGGCTTTTACCGCCAATGTTGTAATGACCCCCTAAGTCTAATAATCATCTTGGATTCTAAGATCCTCATAATTTTTTCTCTATTACCTCCCCTCTTTTTAGGGTTGATCTGGTCTATAACTGTGAAGCTCAACAACCTTTCATCCCCATTGTGTTTCTCATGAAAGTGCCTTGCCACTGGGTATGTTCGATCATAGTTACGAATGGCTCTTATATGCTCCAGAACCCTTTTCTCGGCCTTATGAATTGTACTACCCACATATAGTTTTTTGCATGGGCACATCAAACAATAGATGCAGATATCAGTATTGCAATTATATTGTCCTCGGATTCGATGGATCCAGTGGCCATTGTCTCCCACCACTTCAAAGCAATTCTTACTGTACTTACATGCTTTGTATTGTTTACAACAGAAAAAACCAACAGGATGTTCCATTGGCACAGCTCTATTATCAACACTGGTCACTCTATTGGGACTGAGATCTTCTCTCAATGACCTACTCTTCCGAAACGTAACCAAGGGCATACTAGAGATGGCATTACTCAAACCAGGATCCGTATGTAAGATATGCCAGCTCTTGTTCAAAATCTTTCTCAAAACTTGGGATTGATTGGAATATGTTGTTATAAATCTCACATTCTGCTCACTGCTCACTGCTGACAGTTTCTGACTTTGGGTATAACAGACTCTCCCTCTTTATATTGTCTGCCTTTCTTTTAGCATGAAGGATGATCTTACTGTTATAACCTCTCTCCTGGAAATGTCTAACCATATTCTCACTTTCTTTCTGATAGTCATCTCATGTATTACATATCCTGCGAGCTCTCAAGAATTCACCAAAGGGAATACTGGCAATCAGTTTCGGTGGATGGGCACTAGTCGCATTCAATAAACTGTTGCCTGCAGTGGCCTTTCTATGTAGTTTGGTTCTAAGAGATTGTTCTTGGACTATCACATCCACATCCAAAAATGTTCCTTACTACATTGTTCATTCAGATGTAGATTATAGTCATTCCTATTCAAACAAGCCACAAAACTCCTAGCCGATGTTTCATCATCTTTCCAGATCACAAAGATGTCGTCTATATAGCGACACCACAGGATTACCTTCTCATCATAATCCGGTGAACTCATAGAAATACGCTCCTCCCACCAGCCCATCACCAGGTTCGCGTAACTGGGTGCAAAGCACATCCCCATCGCGGTACCCTGGATCTGTCTGTACAGTTTATCATCAAATAGGAAGAAGTTATTATTGAGACAAAAGCTGATCATAGCGCAAATCATCTCTGTATGCATCAAATACGAGAGCGATCTTGCCCTCAAAAAATGTTGAATCGATGCAAGCCCTAAGTCATGTTGAATACACGTATACAGACTAGTGACATCCATAGTGAGAAGATGATAATCATCTTCCCATTGGATTCCATCAATTATCCTCAAAAATTGTGTCATATCTTTTATATAGGATGGAAGTCTCTCTACAAAAGGTCTTAAAAAATAGTCTATATACACCTGGAAGTATTTTCCAAAAGGGATCCTATTGCAGATACTATAGGTCTCCCTGGAGGGCTAGCACCATCCTTATGTATTTTAGGTAATAGGTAGAAAATAGGAATCACCGGTGAATCACATTTCAAAAATTGGTACTCATCCCAATTTAGTAAGCCTTTATCCTTCCAATCAAGCAACATATCACAATACTTTGTATTGGATTTTTTAACATCAATCAGATTCACCAGTATATATAGCATGCATTATCATTCACTTGTCTCAATCCTTCTGCTAGGTACGCGTTCTTATCCAGAACAACGACATTCCCTCCTTTATCTGACTGTCTAATTACAATGCTACAATCATCCTTCAAACCTTGTAATGCCACCCTTTGTACCGTAGACAAATTGTCATGTTCACCCTTACTCATTTGATATCTAGCTTTCCTCAATTGTTTAATGACATCCCTTTCAAAGACGTCAATAGCCTCACACTGTATAGCAGGTAAAAATACAGACTTAAAAAAGATATGGATAGTGCACCACTGCGCAAAGTCAGTAAAGTCCAGTAACACAATGTTGTCTTTTAAAAATCTTCATTTTTTTATTTTTCATTTTTCTTGAACAAACGAACATTCAGCAAACGCGTTTCGTCCTACACAAAAGGACTTCTTCAGGGCTTATATGTGCATGGTCTTTAAATTGATTGTCTTTCCATATTATTGGAATTAAATGTCCAACCTATTATTACCCATAACATAAGGGATCAGCCATGTCCGTCCCGGTCGGCAAAGAAAGTAAAAGACTAGGACGAAACGCGTTGGCTGATTGTTCGTTTGTTAAAGAAAAAGCAATAATAAAAAATGAAGATTTTTAAAAGACAACATTGTGTTACTGGACTTTACTGACTTTGCGCAGTGGTGCACTATCCATATCTTTTTGCATGGAATCCTTTCAGGATTGCCCCTGTGGTGGCAGGTGCCGTGATTTGTGCACAGGTATAGCCATAGATATTGGGCGACTTAGGTTTAAATGAGGTGGGACACAAACTATTCAGCTCAATTCCTGAGTCCACTAAATTTAACACAGGATCTTCATGAGCTTCAATGCCATCATGTAAACATGATAGCGTGTGCAATACCTCCACATCAGAGATGGTTAAAGTATTGATTATTTGTTTATCCCCACCATGTACCTCCGATGTCACTTTTGTGAGAAACCATTTTTTTAATTTTAATTTTCTTACCAAATGAAAAAGGTCAGTTCTTGTCTGTACATAGTCAAAACGGTTTTGGGGCAAAAAGATAGACCTAATGCCAAAAGGCTCGTCTCTTGCTTTGTTAGTATTCTCTTTGACAAATTTACTACTGTTTTCACATCTGTTTCCGGCTCTGTTTGTTACACCTACTTGCTTGCGATCTTCTTTTCCTTGCTCATATCTTAGCTGCCTGGTTCCTCTTCCCCTGCCTCTTGCACCTCGGCCCCTGCCCATTGGGGAAAGACTTATTTTCTTTGGTCTGTCCTAACCTGATTTAAAAGGCGAAATTGTTTAAAAGAATTTGACCTATTAACGTTCTTCTCCATAGCCGATCCTTTCTCCAGGAGGGAATCCGACACGTCGGACTGATTCCCATCAGATATGTCACTGTCTTCGACCTCTGACATGAATTCCCTGCTTGTATTTTCAACCACTGATTCCTTTTCATTTTCCACATACATGTGATCATATTTACGGTGGAACGTTAGAATCCTACCAGATTGATAGTCCCTAAAATCCCGTATAAATTTACGTTGTTTCTTAGACATTATGGCCCTCATTCCGACCCTGGCTGTCTAAGACCGCCAGGGCCGCGGGCAACGGAAGCACCGCCAACAGGCTGGCGGTGCTTCAGTGCCCATTCAGAAAAGGGGATCCAGCGGTTTCCCGCCAGATTTCCCCTGGCTGGGCTCCGCCATGGGGATTCCGACCCCTTTCCCACCAGCCTGTTTCTGGCGGTTTTGACCGCCAGGAACAGGATGGCGGGAACGGGTGTCATGGGGCCCCTGGGGGCCCAGCATGATTTTCACTGTCTGCATAGCAGACAGTGAAAATCGCGACGGGTGCAACTGCACCCGTCGCACCCCTGCAACACCGCCGGCTCCATTCGGAGCCGGCCTCTGTGTTGCAGGGCCTTTCCCGCTGGGCCGGCGGGCGCTCCCTTGGCGGGCGCCCGCCGGCCCAGCGGGAAAGTCAGAATGACCCCCTATGTCTTCTTCAAATCTATTTAGTTTTTTCTCCAGGTTTTTCTTAAATTCTTCAAAAGCATCCTCCGATGTAAGGGACACAATCTCAGTTGATACTTTCTCAATCTCCTCCAAAATCTTCTTCCTATCCTTTGATGCATATTTGATCAAAATCTTCATCATATTCAATGAACTAATTTTTTAATTCTCCGCTCACTCCTCAAGCAAATCCGGATCCGGATCTTCATAAGTAGGTATAGTATATATTCTTAGGCCCCTCGGTACTCTTTCCACATCAATATATCTTTGTAGGGATTCAGTCTCCCACCATTTCGAAATCTCCTTTCTTGATAACTTTCCATTTTTTCATAAAGTAACTGCAATTTGAGTTTTGAACCACCATTGCCATGACTGTCCGTTTTACCCTTTGAATCTGTCATATGGGCAGAAAAAAGCCATTCGTAACTATGATCGAACATACCCAGTGGCAAGGCACTTTCATGAGAAACACAATAGGGATAAAAGGTTGTTGAGCTTCGCAGTTATAGACCAGATCCAGCCTAATAAGAGGGGAGGTAATAGAGAAAAAATGTTGAGGATCTTAGAATCCAAGATGATTATTAAACTTAGTACCTTGAACCCGGGTGGTCTTAATTCAAGTGAGGAAATGAATGTGCATTTGGGTTGATTAGAGTTGCTGGAGGTATTCCTTCATGATAATAATTTTGAAATAATCTTGAGACAATTTAAGTAGTGTATTTTTGAATTAATTGGAAAATACCAGGGTTTTAAATTAAGAGATATTTATTATGGGGTAGATGTGTTAGCCATGGGGGTGTTTCACTTGTTAGTTGGTGTGTAGATATTTTCCTGCAGGAACGCACTGATTAAGGAATGTTTATTGCAGTGCTAATGATACGTTCCAGAGTAGAAGGATAATCAGGTTGCTCAAGGGCTATATATTATGGGTGTTGTAGATGTCAACACACTATATTATATATTTATTATGTGTTATTGTTATAATGATATTTATGCAATATTTATTGAAAACAAGATCCTTGATGAGCCAATGATTATGTGAATGAATTAATCTAACATTATATCTATTTATATATTTATATATGAACATGCACTTTGACATCTTAAGATGGCGCATATTTTGCACAACACAATGCAATTTATCTTTCTTTGTAATCCTTTCTTTGTGTCTTTGGCAGGTATGGGATGTTTAAATTTGTTGTAGTACACTCCCATGCTGTACATGAGCAAGGCTACGGCTGAAACGCGTTGTATTGGGAGGAAGCATTGGTGATTAAAGATATTTGGATTGCCACTTGTGTCTGGGCTATTCTTCTATATGGTTCTAGAAGAAGTGCGTAATATATATATATATATATATATATATATATATATATATATAACTTGGATCTGAGGAGGATGTGTCACATCGCTTCTGATTTATCAATCACATTAGATCATTTTTGTCCCTGATTTTGCTTCCTATGTATGCAGATTTTTTTCCTTGGAAGAATCAACTAGGCCCTTTCTCTACTCTGTCTCAGAGTAGTCCTGGTGTCTTGTTTCCCAGCTCTTGTAATGCTATTTGGGAGAGGTTTATCAAGTATTTGTGCCAAAGCAAACTGACAAAAAGCTTTGCAGAGCCTTTAAAGATGTTTATTTTCCAGCACAAAACTATCTTTGCTCTTTTTATCAGTGCAACTAGTGCTTTACACTGATTTGCAGCACTTTGTGTAAAGAACATTACAGGTGTGGCGCTTGTACATTCCAGTGCAAGCACCCACGTTTTTTTACACAAAACCCTATCTACTAAAATTATCAGACTGGGTTTTGCATAAATAAAATAATGCCTCACTGAGGCAGGCATAATATATTTATTACTTTAATCTATACAGCACACATCTGATTTGTGAAATGTTTCACAAATTATGATTCTGTACTTGAAGCATATAATTATAGTGTAAAGCCTATGCTAGACATCCAAAACATACTCCTTTGCAACAATGTGAAAGGTGTGTGTGCAGTGCTAGGAAGCCTATTGGTGAGCTAGTGTACAGGAAAATAATGTCAGCTTGTCATATTTAGTGAATATGGCTTTGTGCTGCTTTCACCACATTACTGTTTACTTATTTTTTCTTTTTGGTGTAGAGCAAACTAGACCCCAGGGCATGAGAGTGCTCCACCACAGAACCAGAAAAAAACTGTACATTTGTAGGCACATGGAGATGAAGTAATTTAGTCAGAATTTCAAGTGGTAAGCCAAGGGCAGGATTTGAACCTGGCTTCCCATTTTCAGGGTCAGCAGTTCTAGACATTTGGCCACATCCATCTCACATGCATAACACAGCACAGCAACCTAGGGTCTGCTATATTTGAGCAAATTTGCCCCTTGATCTTCAATTAGAAGCTATCCATATTGACAAGTCGATTTTTCTGCTCATTGTGGCTTTTACTCCTAACTGGGACCCTCATAAGGAGAAACATGACACTCTTAATGTGTGAATCAAAGGAGGCACTGTGGTACTGGATGGTGATGCCTTTTGTTCAGGCAGTCTAGGTAAACAATATAGAGGTTCATTGAATCCAGCACTTTACAGGTCCATCTCCACAGGTTCCCAGTAAACAGGAGAGAGTATTTCAAGATGGCCTCAGCAGCAGTTTCTCTTAAAACTTCATTTAGGATAGCGGCACAGGGCATAGCCACATCCACTACCATGTGCCTGTGTTTTTTAATTAAACAGCCTTCACCTTTTCCTGCCGGTTAACAAGTCGAGAGTATCAGGAATAGTAGTACACTTGGTTTTTAGTATCCACTGAGTTAGAGTATACCTGTCTTGATTTGTGGTGAAGTGAGGATTTGAATCATGAACGAGTTATATCAATGTGTGATTGTCATTAGCAGCAACAGATGTCCATAGTGATGAATATAGACATGGTGGTATTCCCAAAGGTTGGTGATGGCCACCTATTTGATTTTGAAAACCATTGATTAACTGGGCAAGAAGATAGCTGGCACAGGCTATATTATAGGTCCTATTTTCAGCCTCTTTGCATCAAGATGGCTCTAGTATAGTGTTAGTAGGATACTAGAGTCGAAGGCCCACATTATGATCATGGCGGTTTGGCCCGCCATATAATGGACATGGTGACGGCCGCCAGCGGCAGCCATCACCAGGCTCCCGCCATCAGGCAGCTTGGCGGCGGGATGAAACACCATCCGCCAGGGTAACTGTGCTACCTTGTAGATAATGTTTCATTTCCCGACAGCCTTTTCCTGGCGGGATATGGCTGGCGGAGGGGGTGCCCCTGCACTGCCCATGCACTTTGCATGGGCAGTGCAGGGGCCCCAGTGCAGAGCCCCGTCACGCAGGTCACTGCCAGATTTTCGGGCAGTGATCTGCACGACCAGTGCAACTGCACCTGCCGCACAGAGGCATTGATGGCGGCTCCATGTTGAGCTGCCGTCAATGTCCCGGCCGAGCCTTTCTGTGAGCCGGCTGGTGGAAACAAGGTTTCTGCCCGCCGGCTCTCAGAAATTTTCATTATCTGGCCGGCAGGGTTCCGGGGTCGCTGGCGGTCAGTGTTTTGACTGCCAGCATAAACACAGCGGTTGTTTCCGCTGTGTTCATAATGACCACCTAAGTAGGCAATCATGGTTTCACTCAGTAGTTTATCCTTTGTCTGCTGAAACAAATTCACCACAAATTTGCATGAGGTCCAGGATAAGATCTTTCAAATGCTCAGTGTCTCTGGACAGACTGGAAATAAATGTGACACTTTAATTGATCATGCTAGGGAGGAGGAGTAACCAGGATGCACTTCATAGTAGGGGTGGCTGTTTTTTTCAGTTATTTGCTTTCTACGGATTACCTGGGGTCACTAAATGTAAAAGACACTGCCAAAAACATTTCAATCTAGTCATGAGGATCTCACACTTTTGTCTGCATAGATTGGAACCATTCTCTCAGAGACAATCTAGGATGTCTAGCTGTCACTGTGATGTTCGAGATATTCATATAACATCAGTCAGGATAAGGACCCCAAAGATACCAGTCAACAAACTTTGTATCAGATGACACTACAAAACATAGCCATTGATACCTCCAGAGTCTAATGTTTAAGAAAAACAGCGATATATCTCGAGTTTTGATTTCACTCAAGGTTGAAGTAACTAGCATAAATATACAGTTTTGCAAGCTGCTGGAAATTATCTGCGCTTATTCTTCTCAATTTAAGTGCGGCATTTGACACAGTTTCCCACCCCACCATATGGTGTATACTGCAAGAAGCAAGCATTACAGGTAGCACTTTAAAATGGCTGTCATTTTTTATAAACAATAGGAGTTTAGAAGTTAGTGAAGGGTCCTTTCTCTCTGTGATTCATCAGCTAAAATGTGGAGTGCTGCATAGTTCTTCTCTGAGCCCTACACTCTTTTAACTGTACGTCTGCCCTTTATCTGACATCATTTGTTCCCTAGGGTTTACTATGGTGTCTAATGCGGACGATGCCCAGATTATTGTCTCTTTGTCACCAAACATAGGCCCCATATCTGAAAGACTAAACCTTTGTCTAGGGCAGGTCACCAGCTGGATGGCGACATGCTGACTTAAGTTAAATGGAGAGAAAATGTATGGTAATTGGAAACAACCTGTTACTGTGGAGTCAACTTTATTGGCCCCCATCTCTGGGCAATTGACCACTTCCCAAACTAGAAGTGAAAAGTCTGGATGTCACAGTATCACATTGCACATACAGCTCACCATGACCTCCCAGGCAACAAAAGTTGCAGCTATGTGCTTTTGGCCTCCTAAGAGCTCTGATGAAGACACTTAAATGGCTCCCCATGGAAGCTCACAGAACAGTGGTCCAAAGTCCTATACTATCTCGGCTAGACTACAGCAACTCTCTTTATCTAGGCGGTCCACTATCAATCATCGAGAAACTGCAAGTCATCCAGAATGCCGGGCTCAAACACTGCTGGGTGTAACAAAAACTCAGTCAGCTCACCCAGCTCGCAGCAAAATTCAATGGCTGCCAATAAAAGAAATAATAAAATTTAAAGCACTCTGCATTGGTCACCGTGCAAAACATAAGGTTGGTCTGCATCTCCTTCGTCACCTCATTCAACCCTACAGTGCCAACAGAGAATTGAGATCAAATAATCTATCTCTCCTTGCCATCCTCAGAATCAAGAGAGCAAGAGGCGGTGGTGGCTCCTTTGCCAATCTTGTTCCAAAACTCTGGAACTCCCTACTAATCAGCCTTAGGACAAATGACAATCTTTTAGGTTTTAGAAAGCAACTCAAAACCCATGTTGTCACCTAAACACCCCACTACCTTGATCTCTGTCAGCGCTGGGAAGCCAGTCTTGAGTAGCCACCCTCTACAAAAACCATTGAATTGTATTTAATTCTATCAGCTGCTCATCAACTGTGAGACCGTTTTTTTCTCTTTATTGTGTGGCCTGTGTGACTGAAAATCAACATCATGACACCAGAATATAATGTCAAAAATATCAAAACGTATTGGAGAACAGAATAGTGACACAGAAAAATGGTAATTATATTGAAATATTCACACTTATATGTATGTGTATGTATAACAAATATATATATATATACATATATATATAGCTATGTGTGTGTGTATGTATATAGTTATAGTTAGGACCTTGTTTCTGTAAATCTGGCACCATTTGATGAATTTCCTTGAAACTTTAAAAAAAAAGTTTTGCTTATTGACTAGTTTGCACATTAAGGCCCTCATTACAACATTGGCGGTAAATCCCGCTTACCGCCGTGCAGAAGACAGCCAACACACCGCCGCGGAATTCCGCCACAGCTATTACGACCCACAGCTCAGAATCCGCCAAAATCGAGACACCCACACAATTCCGCCACACCAAAGGTCAGTGATAAACTGGCGATAACAAAACCTCCACCCGTCACGCCAACAGGAATACGCCCACACTATCATGACCCACGAATCCACGCTCAAAATACACACACACTTACACAACACTACCACATTGGACAATTCCAAATACACACACCTGATACACATACACACACCACTCTCACACACCCAATACAATATAAAACACCCGCCCACATCACCCACAAACCATTACTACCTAAAATATTGAGGAAGGCCAGAGAGACAGCACAGCAAAGACAACACCACCATAGAGAGGCACACAACACCATCACACATACATATCCACGCACAAAACACCACACACCCCTAAACATCACCCCACACATCACAACACACACCACCTCACACATCACCCACACCACCCCATGCCACAGCAAAGACACCCCAGGTTTTCTGAGGAGGAGCTCAGGGTCATGGTGGAGGAAATCATCCGGATAGAGCCACAGCTATTCGGATCACAGGTGCAGCACACAACCATAGCTAGGAAGATGGAGCTATGGCGCAGAATCGTGGACAGGGTCAACGCAGTGGGACAGCACCCAAGAACATGGGATGACATCAGGAAGAGGTGGAACGACCTACGGGGGAAGGTGCGGTCCGTGGTATCAAGACACCACATTGCAGTTCAGAGGACTGGCCGCGGACCCCCGCCTCCTCCCCCAAAACTAACAACATGGGAGGAGCAGGTCTTGGCTATACTCCATCCTGAGGGCCTCGCAGGAGTAGCAGGAGGAATGGACTCTGGTAAGTTAAATCTTTAACTACTTCATCCCCCACCCTACCTGCATGCTAACACATACCCCCACCCTCACCCCATCACTCTAACTCCTCACAAATGTCCCACTATCACAAACCACACATCCCAACACCAAGCCCTGCATGCAACACCAAAGCATGGACACCCATCACCAATGCATGTCCACTGCACATACCTACACACACCCCTAAACAATTAGCACACAAGGTCCTACACAGGAATGCAAGCACTGGGGTACAGGGTCACCCACCCATTGCATACCATGCTACACACAGGTACTAAAACTATGCCTTTACACCCCTGCAGGACCCCTACCCAACGTCACCGGACAGGAGGTTCCAGACATGGCCACTCCCCCCACAGAAGAGGCCCACAGTGATGACAGCAGCTCTGTCCAACTGGATCAAGATGACCAGCCGGGCCCATCTGGGACCTCGGGACAGTTGGTTCACCTCACACTGGCACAAGCCACAACAGAGCCTCCCCCTTCTGGAAACACCAGCACAGCACCCACCCAGCGGGCCCATACCTCTGTCCCCAGGACACATCAAGCAGCAGTGTGTCCACCACTACAGGGAACCCAGGCTAACCCACCACCCCAAGAACAGCAGGGACCTGGGGGCAGTGGTAGTGGGCACCCGGTTTGGGGGACAGAGGCCCAGGAATACAGGTGAACTGGGAGGGCTGCTGTGCGACAGGGGGAGGACAGGCCCAGGGAACCCACTCTCCACGAGGCCCTCTCCAACATCATGGGAGCCTACCATCATTCCCAGGAGACGAAGGCAACAGTACTGGCCAAGTTCCAGGAGACCCAGTGGCTGCAGGAGGAACAGTATTTGGGGTTCAGGGAGGAACTCAATTCCATCAATACCACCCTGGCACCATTGTAGGGGTGCTGAAGGAACTCGTGAACACAAGGAGGGACACTCTGGCACCACAAGGAGCCCCTGACACTAGCCTAGACAATGAACTGCCCACCACCTCCGCCGGCACTAGTGGACAGCTCCGCCGGCGCTAGTGGACAGGAGGCACCGCCACAGGACCATGACACCAGCACCCCTCCCCCTGCAGATGGAGAACCACCCCGCAAGCGGTCCCTGAAATCCAGGACAAAGACAGAGAACAATGCCAAGACCCCGCCAGGAAATGAGACCCCCCTGATTGTCATCCTTCTGTCCCACTTTGCACGCTGTCCATCCATCAACTGCCCCAGCTCCACATCCTATGCCCCTTTGGACAATGCACCTGTGAGACAAATAGGCTGGACTCTGGCATGGACATTCCTCCACCATCACCCCTGCCCATTTCACAACCCCCTCCACTATTTAGCACCTAAATAAACACCCTTAAATCACCAAACTATCTGGAGTCAGTCTGTGCTTTCACAAATGTGTATTTGCAATAACTGAGGGAAATAGCAATATCCATTGTATTGTCAACATACCTATGCCACACAGCTTTAGTCCATGAGGAAACATAGCAGAGGTCACACAGTAGGACCCACATCTGTGAAATCGAAAGGGAAAGTGACAAATTAGGGTCCATACACTGGGTGAAAGTGACAGACAGATGAGAGGCAGAACAAGTGTATCAGATGTAGCAGTCAGTGATGTCTTCTTACCTGTGTCTCACTGGAAGTATTGATGAATCCCACTGTTTCTGTTGTCAATATCCTCTTCTTCTGCTTCCTCTTCTTCACTGTCCACAGGCTCCACAGCTGCCACAAGACCTCCTTCAGGACCCTCCTCCTGCAGAAAAGCCACCTGTCGTCGCAAAGCCAAGTTGTGCAGCATACAGCAGGCCACGATGATCTGGCACACCTTCTTTAGTGAGTAGAATAGGGAACCAGCCGTCATATGGAGGCACCTGAACCTGGCCTTCAGGAGGCCGAAGGTCCTCTCTATAACCCTCCTAGTTTGCCCATGTGCCTCATTGTAGCGTTCCTCTGCCCTTGTCCTGGGATTCCTCACTGGGGTCAGTAGCCATGACAGGTTGGGGTAGCCAGAGTCACCTGTAAATGTTGAGGGACAACTGTTAGACACACACCAACCCTTAGGGACAACCCCAGACAACTATTCAAACTGTATAGGGTCCATGTCCTCACCTAGTAGCCACACACAGTGCCTCTGGAGTTGCCCCATCACATAAGGGATGCTGCTATTCCTCAGAATGTAAGCATCATGCACTGAGCCAGGAAATTTGCCATTCACATGGGAGATGTACTGGTTGGCCAAACACACCATCTGCACATTCATAGAATGGTAACTCTTCCGGTTTCTGTACACCTGTTCACTCCTGCAGGGGGGGACCAAGGCCACATGTGTCCCATTAATGGCACCTATGATGTTGGAGATATGTCCCAAAGCATAGAAGTCACCTTTCACTCTAGGCAAATCCTCCACCTGAGGGAACATGATGTAGCTGCGCATGTGTTTCAGCAGGGCAGAAAACACTCTAGACAACACGTTAGAGAACATAGGCTAGGACATCCCTGATGCTATGGCCACTGTCGTCTGAAAAGACCCACTTGCCAGGAAATGGAGTACTGACAGCACCTGCACTAGAGGGGGTATCCCTGTGGGATGTCGGATAGGTGACATCAGGTCCGGCTCCAACTGGGCACACAGTTCAAGGAATGTGGCACGGTCCATTCTGAAGGTGACAATTACATGTGCTCTTCCATTGTTTACAGGTCTACCACCGGTCTGTACACCGGAGGATGCTGCCATCTCCTCACCTGACCCAGCGGACATGCTCTATGGAGGAGAACAGCGAGCAGAGGGTCAGCCAACACTGAAGTACGAAAACACAACTTCATTGCACACATTTTTCAATCAGCTATTGGCCTGTCTTAGTGTGTAGCAAGGCCTAGATATGTGTGGCGCAATTAAAAATTATGCCATGTGGCCCCCTGAAATGTCAGCTGCCTGACCTGTAAGGTGGGAAAATGGGATATGAGGTAACTGCGCTGGTGTTGTACACCGTCGCAGTAGGTGGTCGAAGTCCGCGGCGCAATCCTGCATTGTTTAACATTGGGGCCTACGGGTCCCAGGAGCCAATGACGATGTACGCCGGCGGTGACGGTACGCACCGCCGCAGATGTGACCTCCATTTTCTATCTATTCACTCAATTGATACCTGAACTTCGACAGGAGAGGACCTTCACTGCAAGTGCTACTGTGACCTCAGTCTGGAAGGCGACAATGGCTCATGTGTCTGGGGAAAGGGCCCCTGCCTTCACCACGGAGGAGTTGAAGAAACTAGTGGATGGGGCCTCCCCCAGTATACGCTACTCTACGGTCCTCCAGACAAACAGGTAAGTACACTGTGAGCATGCTGTATGGGCACTGCCTGTGTGGAGTGGTGTGGATGTAAGATACGGGGGGAGAATGAGGCGTGCATGAAACAACGGTGAGTGTATGTGCGTCATGGCAAGGGTAGGAACGCGGGCCAATGACTGTGGCGGTCCGAACGGTTATATCTTCTCCTTTTCCCCTGTACTATTCCTGTAGGTCAGCCCCCAAACAGAAGAAGGATATTTGGCGTGCCATCGCCAAGGAAGTCTGGACCCTGGGGGTCCACCACAGACGGAGCACCCACTGCCGGAAATGATGGGGGGACATTCGCTACTGGAGCAAGAAGACGGCGGAGGCCCAGCTGGCCTCCCAACGTGGGAGGGGTGCCCGTCCCACCATGACCCCCCCTGATGTTCCAGATCCTGGCGGTGGCGTACCTGGAGTTGGATGGGCGCTTGAGAGCATCACAGCAGCCACAAGGGGTGAATACACTCTCATTCCGCGGAATCAGCACGCATTGGAGGTGTCTGGGTGGGGAGGCGGGCTGTGGGTACTCCTAGGCCAGGGCGAGTTTTGTAGGCACGGTCCCTTCGTAAGGCAGGCCATGTGGCACCCCACCCCAGCAGTGTTAAGAGGCAACTACACCTATTCAGGATCCTATGACATCCATGTGTGCAGCAATCAGGGACAGGCCTTGTACCCTATGGCCCTGTGATTAATTAGTGAACTCTAAGTGCATGGCGTAGTGCAGAGGGCTGCTGTAGGAGGCTGGACTGGCTTGTAGTGAGTACCAAGGGGTACTTGCACCTTGCACCAGGCCCAGTTATCCCTTATTAGTGTATAGGGTGTCTAGCAGCTTAGGCTGATAGATAATGGTAGCTTAGCAGAGCAGCTTAGGCTGAACTAGGAGACGTGTGAAGCTACTACAGTACCACTTAGTGTCATATGCACAATATCATAAGAAAACACAATACACAGTTATACTAAAAATAAAGGTACTTTATTTTTATGACAATATGCCAAAGTATCTTAGAGTGTACCCTCAGTGAGAGGATAGGAAATATACACAAGATATATATACACAATAGCAAAAATATGCAGTATAGTCTTAGAAAACAGTGCAAACAATGTATAGTTACAATAGGATGCAATGGGGAAACATAGGGATAGGGGCAACACAAACCATATACTCCAGAAGTGGAATGCGAACCACGAATGGACCCCAAACTTATGTGACCTTGTAGAGGGTCGCTGGGACTATTAGAAAATAGTGAGAGTTAGCAAAATAACCCTCCCCAAGACCCTGAAAAGTGAGTGCAAAGTGCACTAAAGTTCCCCTAAGGACAAAATAGTCGTGTTAGAGGGAAAATGCAAGGAAAACACAAATCAGCAATGCAACAACGATGGATTCCTGACTGAGGGTACCTGTGGAACAAGGGGACCAAGTCCAAAAGTCACAAGCAGCTCGGAGATGGGCAGATGCCCAAGAAATGCCAGCGGTTGGTGCAAAGAAGCTCTTACTAGGCTGAAGAACTGTGAATACTGCAGGAACGACAAGGGCTAGAGACTTCCCCTTTGGAGGATGGATCCCCCACGCCTTGGAGAGTCGTGCAGAAGTGTTTTCCCGCAGGATGGACGCCAACAAGCCTTGCTACACGCAAATCGTGCGTTTGGCGTTTTTGGACGCTGCTGGGGCCCAGGAGGGACCAGGAGGTCGCAAATTGGACCTGCAGAGAGAGGGGACGTCGAGCAAGACAAAGAGCCCTCACTGAAGCAGGTAGCACCCGGAGAAGTGCCAGAAACAGGCACTACGAGGATGCGTGAAACGGTGCTCGCCGAAGTTGCACAAAGGAGTCCCACGTCGCCGGAGACCAACTTAGAAAGTCGTGCAATGCAGGTTAGAGTGCCGTGGACCCAGGCTTGGCTGTGCACAAAGGATTTCCGCCGGAAGTGCACAGGGGCCGGAGTAGCTTGCAAAGTCGCGGTTCCCAGCAATGCAGCCCAGCGAGGTGAGGCAAGGACTTACCTCCACCAAACTTGGGCTGAAGAGTCACTGGACTGTGGGGGTCACTTGGACGGTGTCGCTGGCCCAGTTATCCCTTATTAGTGTATAGGGTGTCTAGCAGCTTAGGCTGATAGATAATGGTAGCTTAGCAGAGCAGCTTAGGCTGAACTAGGAGACGTGTGAAGCTACTACAGTACCACTTAGTGTCATATGCACAATATCATAAGAAAACACAATACACAGTTATACTAAAAATAAAGGTACTTTATTTTTATGACAATATGCCAAAGTATCTTAGAGTGTACCCTCAGTGAGAGGATAGGAAATATACACAAGATATATATACACAATAGCAAAAATATGCAGTATAGTCTTAGAAAACAGTGCAAACAATGTATAGTTACAATAGGATGCAATGGGGAAACATAGGGATAGGGGCAACACAAACCATATACTCCAGAAGTGGAATGCGAACCACGAATGGAACCCAAACTTATGTGACCTTGTAGAGGGTCGCTGGGACTATTAGAAAATAGTGAGAGTTAGCAAAATAACCCTCCCCAAGACCCTGAAAAGTGAGTGCAAAGTGCACTAAAGTTCCCCTAAGGACAAAATAGTCGTGTTAGAGGGAAAATGCAAGGAAAACACAAATCAGCAATGCAACAACGATGGATTCCTGACTGAGGGTACCTGTGGAACAAGGGGACCAAGTCCAAAAGTCACAAGCAGCTCGGAGATGGGCAGATGCCCAAGAAATGCCAGCGGTTGGTGCAAAGAAGCTCTTACTAGGCTGAAGAACTGTGAATACTGCAGGAACGACAAGGGCTAGAGACTTCCCCTTTGGAGGATGGATCCCCCACGCCTTGGAGAGTCGTGCAGAAGTGTTTTCCCGCAGGATGGACGCCAACAAGCCTTGCTACACGCAAATCGTGCGTTTGGCGTTTTTGGACGCTGCTGGGCCCCAGGAGGGACCAGGAGGTCGCAAATTGGACCTGCAGAGAGAGGGGACGTCGAGCAAGACAAAGAGCCCTCACTGAAGCAGGTAGCACCCGGAGAAGTGCCAGAAACAGGCACTACGAGGATGCGTGAAACGGTGCTCGCCGAAGTTGCACAAAGGAGTCCCACGTCGCCGGAGACCAACTTAGAAAGTCGTGCAATGCAGGTTAGAGTGCCGTGGACCCAGGCTTGGCTGTGCACGAAGGATTTCCGCCGGAAGTGCACAGGGGCCGGAGTAGCTTGCAAAGTCGCGGTTCCCAGCAATGCAGCCCAGCGAGGTGAGGCAAGGACTTACCTCCACCAAACTTGGGCTGAAGAGTCACTGGACTGTGGGGGTCACTTGGACGGTGTCGCTGGATTCGAGGGACCTCGCTCGTTGTGCTGAGAGGAGACCCAAGGGACCGGTAATGCAGCTTTTTGGTGCCTGCGGTTGCAGGGGGAAGATTCCGTCGACCCACAGGAGATTTCTTCGGAGCTTCTGGTGCAGAGAGGAGGCAGACTACCCCCACAGCATGCACAAGCAGGAAAACAGTCGAGAAGGCGGCAGGATCAGCGTTACAGAGTTGCAGTAGTCGTCTTTGCTACTATGTTGCAGGTTTGCAGGCTTCCAGCGCGGTCAGCGGTCGATTCCTTATCAGAAGGTGAAGAGGGAGATGCAGAGGAACTCGGCTGAGCTCATGCATTCGTTATCTAAAGTTTCCCCAGAGACAGAGACCCTAAATAGCCAGAAAAGAGGGTTTGGCTACCTAGGAGAGAGGAAAGGCTACTAACACCTGAAGGAGCCTATCACAAGGAGTCTCTGACGTCACCTGGTGGCACTGGCCACTCAGAGCAGTCCAGTGTGCCAGCAGCACCTCTGTTTCCAAGATGGCAGAGGTCTGGAGCACACTGGAGGAGCTCTGGACACCTCCCAGGGGAGGTGCAGGTCAGGGGAGTGGTCACTCCCCTTTCCTTTGTCCAGTTTCGCGCCAGAGCAGGGGCTAAGGGGTCCCTGAGCCGGTGTAGACTGGCTTATGCAGAATTGGGCACATCTGTGCCCAACAAAGCATTTCCAGAGGCTGGGGGAGGCTACTCCTCCCCTGCCTTCACACCATTTTCCAAAGGGAGAGGGTGTCACACCCTCTCTCAGAGGAAGTTCTTTGTTCTGCCATCCTGGGCCAGGCCTGGCTGGACCCCAGGAGGGCAGCTGCCTGTCTGAGGGGTTGGCAGCAGCAGCAGCTGCAGAGAAGCCCCAGGAAGGGCAGTCTGGCAGTACCAGGGTCTGTACTACAGACCACTGGGATCATGGAATTGTACCAACAATGCCAGGATGGAATAGAGGGGGCAATTCCATGATCATAGACATGTTACATGGCCATATTCGGAGTTACCATGGTGAAGCTACATATAGGTAGTGACCTATATGTAGTGCACGCGTGTAATGGTGTCCCCGCACTCACAAAGTTCAGGGAATTGGCTCTGACCAATGTGGGGGCACCTTGGCTAGTGCCAGGGTGCCCTCACACTAAGTAACTTTGCACCTAACCTTTACCAGGTAAAGGTTAGACATATAGGTGACTTATAAGTTACTTAAGTGCAGTGAAAAATGGCTGTGAAATAACGTGGACGTTATTTCACTCAGGCTGCAGTGGCAGGCCTGTGTAAGAATTGTCAGAGCTCCCTATGGGTGGCAAAAGAAATGCTGCAGCCCATAGGGATCTCCTGGAACCCCAATACCCTGGGTACCTCAGTACCATATACTAGGGGATTATAAGGGTGTTCCAGTAAGCCAATGTAAATTGGTAAAAATAGTCACTAGCCTGTCAGTGACAATTTGGAAAGAAATGAGAGAGCATAACCACTGAGGTTCTGATTAGCAGAGCCTCAGTGAGACAGTTAGTCACTACACAGGTAACACATTCAGGCACACTTATGAGCACTGGGGCCCTGGGTTACCAGGGTCCCAGTGACACATACAACTAAAACAACATATATACAGTGAAAAATGGGGGTAACATGCCAGGCAAGATGGTACTTTCCTACAGCTGCTGTGTCTGTAGTGTCCGCCAATGGTAGCGGTTTTGCATGCACTGAACATGTCTCTCTTCTGTCTCCCCCCCCCCTTTATGTGGTCTCCCTGTTCTTGTGTGCAATAGCATCATCAGGCGGAGGAGCAATGGCACTGGAGCAGGTGGGAGCTGCATCCCACATGGCCCTGGAGGGCGAGACAACGGACTCCGAATTCACCAGTGGGACGGAGGGCGAGGGGAGCTCCACAGCGGGGACAGCAGCTGAGACCAGCGACACAGAATCCTCCTCTGATGGGAGCTCCCTTGCGGTGGTGGGCCACCTCTGTGCCCCCGCATCTACAGGTACAGCCGCCACCTACCAGTACCACCCTCCCAGCAGCCCCTCAGCGTGTGCCCCGTGGGCGCTCACCCAGGAGGGTGGGCATCTACTTCGCCCCAGGCACCTCAGCCCCTGCCCCTGTCAGCCCTGCTGCCCTCAGTAAGGAGGCCATTGACCTCCTCAGATGCCTCACTGTTGGGCAGTCTACCATTCTGAATGCCATCCAGGGTGGAGAGAGGCAGTTGCAACAGATGGATGCATACCTGGAGGGCATTCATTCTGGTCAGGCAGCCCAACAGCGAGCTTTTCAGACTCTGGCATCAGCACTAATGGCAGCCATTGTCCCTGTGTCCAGCCCCCCCCCTCCAACTTCCTCCACCCAGCCACAATCCCCTGTACCTCAGCCTATCCCAAGCACACCATCAGACCAGCATACACACACCTCAACACACCAGGGTCTAAAAAAAGTTTCCTCTTAAATGTTGACCTCTTCCCTACACCTCCCCCACCCCTTCCGTCCTCTAGGGCACACCTTTCCAGGTCCCAACCCAGCACCTCAGCCACCACATCACCGGGAACAGTGGTGCCAGCAGTAACCGGCTTCTGGAGTGCGCCAAGCAGCAGGGCAGCCTGTGTGCCATGGAGTCAGACCACGGACAGTCCCCCACATCAGAAACATAAGAAGTTGGCCACAGCCCAGAGGGAGAAGGGCAAAACGCCTGCCACCAAGGGCTCTCCCAGGACTACAGCTGGGAGTGGCAAGACAGCTTTGCCACCATCCAAGGTGGGGAAGGGGCAGAGAAAGAAAGGGAAGTCCCCGCCAACCTGCATGGCGGACAAGACTGCCACCAGCACCACTTTCCAGGACACCGCCGCCACCAGCACCACTTCCCAGGACACCGCCGCCACCAGCACCTCTGCCAAGGACACCGTCGCCACCAGCAGCGCTGCCAAGGACACCGCTGCCAAGGAGACTGCCACCAAAAGCACCGCTGCCAAGGACACCGCCACCACCTGCACCACTGCCAAGGTCACCGCTGCCACCAGCACCGCTGCCAAGGACACCGCCGCCACCAGCACCGCTGCCAAGGACACCGCTGCCACCAGCACGCTCACTGAGCCACCCACCAGCACTGCAGGCCCATGAGCGCCGCAAGCACCACCGCTACTGATGCTGCCACAAGCACTGCCAGCGGCCACGCCACATCATGTGCCAGTGGCACCACCGCAGACATGGCTGCCATCCCCAGTGGTCAGTCGTACGAAGCTGGTGGTCAGTTTCAGGGGCCTGGACAGTTTCCATGTAGGCCCACCGTCAGAGGAGAAAGGCATCCACTACCTCTGTCCTTGGCAGGATGAAGCGCTCTGGGCACAAAGCCCCATCCAGAACCAGTGGAGAGTTACATCCACTACCTCAGTCCTGGGCAGGATGAAGAACTCTGGGCACAAAGCCCCCTCCAGAACCAATGGAGATAGGTATCCACTACCTCAGTCCTTGGCAGGATGAAGCACTCTGGGCACAAAGCCCCCTCCAGAACCAGTGGAGAGTTACATCCACTACCTCAGTCCTTGGCAGGATGAATCACTCTGGGCACAAAGCCCCCTCCAGAACCAGTGGAGAGTTACATCCACTACCTCTGTCCTTGGCAGGATGAAGCACTCTGGGCACAAAGCCTCCTCCAGAGCCAGTGGAGAAAGGCACCCACTACCTCAGTCCTTGGCAGGATGAAGCACTCTGGGCACCAAGCCCCCTCCAGAACCAGTGGAGAAAGGCATCCACTACCTCTGTCCTTTCCAGGATGAAGCACTCTGGGCAGAAAGCCCACTCCAGAACCAGAGGAGACTGTTATCCACTTGAGAGACTGTGGCATTGCACTCCCCAGAATGCAGCAGTGGGCAACCCACCCACTGTAAAGACTTGTGAGACTGTGGCTTTGCACTCCCTAGGATGCAGCTGTGGGCAAACCACCCACTGGAGAGACTTGTGAGACTGTGGCTTTGCACTCCCCAGGATACATCAATGGGCATGGAGCCCCCTCATGGATCTGGCGTCGTGCACTCATCCGGCTGAGGTGCCCCCCTGCCTTTCCCCCTGAGGTGCCAGTTTTATTTCGATCTGATGCCCCTGCAGTGTTCTCTCCGTTTTGGTTGGGTATCTGGTGTGGGCTTCGCCCATGCATTTTGGGCCCAGTGGTCCACGGACTATGTATGTGCAGTACATGGAGTTGAATTCTTGGTGTATATATTTGTTAATAGTGTATATATATTTTATGAGTACTGGATTTTTATTGATTACAATTTTCAACTCATTTCCTTTTGTCCTTGCATTCTTCCAGGGGGTTTGGGAGCTGTAAATGTAATGTATCAAGATGTCCTCGTGTGTGTGTTGTAGTGGGTGAGGGTGGGGGTGGGGGTTTTGCGTGTTGCGTGTGTGTGTCACTCTCTTTTCCCTCCCCCCTCCCCTGTGTCGTAGGTGCAGTACTCACCGCGGTCTTCGCCGCCGGCGTTCGTGCTCCTGGTAGAGGAGCAGAAAGACAATGGCAGGTAGAATATGGAGTTCCGGCTCCATGGTGTCCTGGTTCCTCGTGGGGTGTGTAGAGGTGAGTGTTTTCCCTTCCAAGTCCTGTTTCCGCCGTGTTTTTGTTTGCGGTAAATCCGCCCCGGAATAGGTGGCGGATTGGCCTCTCATGATACTATGGGCGGCACATTGTCTTCCACCTGTCTGTTGGCAGTGACCGCCATGCTGTTTGTTTGTACCGCTGTGGCGGTCGGAGTGTTAAAGTGGCTGTCTATGTTGGCGGTTTCTGCCACGGTCGTGGTTCCATTTTTTTACCGCCGGCCTGTTGGTGGTTTTACCACCGCTTTAAAAAACAGACCGCCAGGGTTGTAATGATGGCCTAAATGTTTTGGAGGGCATCTGTCAAGTGGGGGTCAAGAAAAAGGGTGAGCCCCAAAATGCATTTACCCCATTCATTTTTCTATAGGAACTTTAGACACAGGTACAGCCCAAATCACAGAAAGTAATTACACAAAATTTGACAAAAAGCTAGATCTTTGTCCAGAAATAGTGCTTTTTGTGATTTGGTGTATATCCATTCAGTAGTTTTCGAGCAATTAATGCTCAAAAACTTTATATATGTAGTGATGCAGAGACTCTGCAGGTCCGACAGATATCAAGCTGAAATCTGATGGACTTCTACCACATCAACTAGGAAGTGGTGGCAGCCATGTTAGGACTGGGGCCTTAGGGCCTGATTACAGCTTTGGCTGTCTTTTTGCCATTGTATCACGGCAGCGGTCCCAAGTACTCTGTGGAGTAGGCCGCCTCTCACTCCATTTCCCTCGATTCCGCTAACTCGAAGCAGGCGGATCTTCCTGCAACAGTCGTTCTTGACAGAAAGGCACTTCGTAATTTGGATGTCGGGAACCTTGTCTTAACCACCCTATGACAGCTGCTTTTCCTCACACCACCACTTAGGCGGTTGCCGAATGGCTGATGGAGTCGGTGGTACTCTGGCGGTCTCTCGTTCAGCAACCCGCCAACATCCTAATTCAGTGGGAGGACCGCCAAGTTGGTGTTTGGGGAACCCCATTTCGATCGCAGTATTTTTCCACCAAACTTGTAATTAGGTCTTAGTCCTAAGAAAAAAGCTGCATAGCAGACAGTGAAAAGCTGCACGGGGCTGTGGCAGGGGGCCCCTGCACTGCCCATGCCACTGGCATGGGCAGTGCAGGGGCCCCGCGACTCCCCTTTCCGCCAGCCTTTTCATGGCGGTGCAAACCGCCATGAAAAGGCTGGCAGGAGGGGGACTCGTAATCAAGCAGTGCTGCCCTGGAGGATTACTCCAGCCGGGACTAAAGTGGCATCCACTGCGGTCCTAATACCAAGGATTTCACCGCCAGCCTACTGGTGGTGAAATCCGCCGAAACAACCCTGGCAGTCAAAGACCGCCAGGGTTGTAATGATCCCCTATATCTTGTAATGATACCTGAGTGTTAAGATGTGACATAGCAAAGGTCCAGTCGGCTTGCTCTGAAACCCTGTGTGGTACTTTCAAAATATGCCTCACAGCCATTTGTGTCCACTGGCCACAATAACCATGTGCCAGGACGTGAATGTGAGGAGTGAAAGGTACCATTCTAAACCCAACTAGTGACATGCTCTTTGGTGACATTTAAAAGTGCCTGCCAATTGCTAAATTTAGCTGGTGTTGAGATACTGGGCACATTAAGGGGCATATTTATAACTTTTTCGATGCAAAATTGCATTTTTGCATCAAAATGTTTAGCACCGGCTTGCGCCATTCCTGAGCACCAGCCGGGAGCCATATTTATGGAATGGGGTAAGCTGGTGCAAAGGGTGAGCTAGCATTAAAAAAAATGACGTTAGCTGGGTGGGGGTAGCAGTATGGGAGAAGGGGGTTTTGCACCAAAAAATGACATTAGACTGGTTACAGGCAAATCAAAAAGCCTCTAACCAGCCTACCGTCATTTTCTGATGCAAAACCATCCATACCACATGACTCCTGTCTTAGAAAAGACAGGAGTCATGCTCACCACCCCAATGGCCAGCATAGGGGACCAGTGTCCCCTGGGCATGGCCATTGCACCCAGTGCCATGCAGGGGGCCCCAAGTTGGACCCCCGATGGCACTTTAGTTAAAAAACAAAATCACCTACCCTTCTTACCTGGGATGGGGTCCCCTATCCTCCAGGGTCCCTCTGGTGTAGGTGGGGGTGTCCCTGGGGCCTGAGGAGGGCACCTGTGGACCCATTCTATGGTGTTTGACCGTGGAAATGAGTTCACAGGACCCCTAATGCCTGGTCTGACCCAGGCGTTAAATGATGGTGCAAAGTAAGCTTTGCACCATTATTTAGCCTCTCCTCCGATCCGTGCGTCATATTAGCACGGGGTATAAATATAGGGCTATGGAGTTAGCACCGTTTTTTAGATGGGAATGCCTACCTTGCATCTCATTGACGCAAGGTAGGTTCATGCATCTAAAAAATGATGCAAACTCCAATATTTTTATGTTGGACACGTCTAACATCAAAATGTAAATATGGAGTTAGTTTTTTGACAAATTTGCGTCAAAACAATGACGTGAATTTGGCGCAAATGGAGCATAAATATGCCCCTAAGTTCTTTTCTTTTTGCTAACCACAGGCAAGTCATTTGCTGAACTGTGTCAATCAGAAATATCATTTGTAAAGGAACAAGACATGCTCTAAATAAAGCTTCCCTGTATTTGCCAAGCTTGTGTTCCCTATACATTCTTCAAATCAACATTGTTTTTCCAAAACTAATAGCCTTCAATGGCCAGCCGGGAAATGAAGGAACTCAATTATATTAATTTTGTGTCAGTTAGCAATATCTTTCTCACTTTAGAAGGCGGTAATTTAAAGTAATCTGATTCTACATTCTTAGCATCATGCCCAATAAAATATGCAAACTTTTCTATATATGTTTTGAAACTCCTCCCTGGTGTAGTCTGACAATGCTCCCATTGTTTGTAATTAAAAACTGTTCTCAGGATACTAGCTCAGTGCCGAAAGTAATGCCCATAATGATGGTAACAGAACATTTCCCCATAATTTGCTGTGTTCATATATAAATCTTCACTTTCAAATAAAGAATGATATTCAAGCTCTGAAAACATGGAATCAGCTGTTTTAATATCGCAGCCATCAGAAGCAACCCAGGTGTAATAATAATATTCATAGAAACTTTTAAAACATAAAATTTGAATGACCTCAGTAGGTTCAAATATATCATATGGTACTTTATTTCACACATGGAGGAATAGGAACAGCTGAAATGTTCACAAGGGACAGGTCTATTCAGACCTTCTGGGAAGAAAGGTAAAGTGTCAAAATCTCATCCACCAGTTCAACAGCATAGCGTTCAGGAAGATAGTGACCATTTATCAGTAAAAAGTAAACAAGGACAAATTGAATCCAAGGCAGCAAATCAAGCAATGTCAGCAGTATCCATAGATAGTACCGGTGCAGAACTGGTAGATGGACCTAATGATGGTGGTTCATAATAAAATATGTAATCTGTTTATGTTTGTAGAAAAGTCCTCCTTTTTGCTCTGGTCACCCCCATACTTTTTGGCCAGACACTGGTGGTTACTGACTCTTGGCTGTGCCCTGGGTACTGCTTACCAGTTCCGGGGCCACTGCTCTGTGTAAAGTGAATATGCAAATTAGGCTAATTATAATCAGCAGTACCTATAAGTCCCTAGTATGTGGTAGGGCATGTAGGTTTATGGACCCAAGCCTAGGTTATGCACCCACAGGTGTATTGCTGAGGTGCCGGTGTCATTTTAAAGGCAGGCCTGCCTTGCTGGCTGCTTTTAAACTAAAGTTATGTGCAAATTCGACTTTGGAATTAAAAGTACTTCCAAAGTACTTCCAAAGTCTCAAACTGCCTTATGTTTACATATAAGTCACCCCTAAGGTGTTCCATAAGTGCCCCTAGGGCTGGGTGCCATGTAACCATAAGCATGGACTTTATAAAAATTGTTTTATAAGCCCTTGTGAGGTAAAATAGCCAAATGTGTTTTTTCCTTACTGTAGTGAATGGGCTCCATAGGCTAAAATTGAGAGACTTTATTATAGTTAAAGAAGTCCCCATAGGAGCCAGATATTTGATGTTTGTTATCAAATGAATTGTTATAATAAATCTCACAGCTTGCCATTGTTGGATTTAATATAACTAGTTCAGGGAAAGAGTTTTAAAACTCTACCTGAAAGTTGCCAACTTCAGCTCTGTAGTGCCCTTCTCTGATTGGTCAGCCTCTGGCAGCCTTGCCAGGCTGTCTTGATGAGGTGTGAAGTGGCCTAGGCTGAACACAAAGGAAGTGCCTGGGGGAGGAGATCTGCCTCAGCAGATGGTGAAACAGGATAGAGGGGAGAGCAGCCAAACTGGTCTTCGAAGGAGGGAAGGACACTTTAGGTCCATTTCCCTAAACCCCAGCCAATTAGGTGCCCTCTTGATTAGATTAGAGGAGGGCAGGAGAGGGGTGTGTTAAGGATTTTTAGCCACACCAGTGGGTGGGCTCAGCCAGACCTAACCTCCAAAATTCAGTTTCAGCCATGTTGGATTTTTAAAGAATGTTGCTCCCTTGGATCGATTTTTGCTACACTTCCCAGGAAGCGGTCATCCAAGGGGGTAGTGGCCTGCCTGTGATTGGACAGTCACCCCCCCTTGCTTTTCACCTTCTTTTCCCCCCAGGAACAATGATAAATATGGTAGATCTGCACCCACACCTCAGATCCCTACAAGGAACAACATCAGAAGAAGAAGGACTGCCCTCCTGGACCCCTGACCTGCACATGGACACTGCACTCTGAAGGACTGCAACAAGCTGCACACTTGGGCTTCACCACTAAAAGGATTTTGCCTGGATTCAACTGGTTCAAGAAGGGACTCCCTGCTTGGTACAGGTCAAAACTAGCTAATCAGAGTCCCCTGCATCAGATCCTGAAGAAAATGACCAGCTGACCACTGCTCAGAGGTCATTTTGGAGTTTGAGCCAGCTGGATTCTGGGAGTTGGAGACCTAGCCCTCCAGGAGCAACTCAGAGCTTCTGGAAACTTGGGTTGAGCTGTGAACTCCTAAAGTACCTTCAAAGACCTTCTGGAAGAAGATCCAGAAGTATGGAGAGGATTGGAGAACTTTTGGTAAAAAGCTCCATAAAGAGACCGACCCGCCGTCGGGAGTCAAGCCGGCTTACGTCAACCCCGACCCGGCTTGACTTGCAGGTTTGTCCCGCTGAAAAGCTCCACAGCCCCAGACTTCCAGGATTTTACTGGGGGCTCTCGGAAAGGCAATCCGATGACGTCAACTCAAAATAGGCTTGTTGTGAAGGGTCGTCCGACATTGGGGCGAAAAAGCTTTAAAAAAAGTGGCAAAGTCAGAAGGTAAAAAGATGACCAGGACTATGTGCAGCGTGTCCAAGGAGGGCTCCAGGGACATCGGATAAAGATTCAGCTTTGGCCCAGACGAAGATTTTCATCCCAAAAAATTGTCTAAATTCAAACATAGAATTCTTCACTGAGGTCTCCTGCAACGCGTATCCAAAGAGAGCTGCAGGGTGGTCGGATTTGATTCGTGACTTTGTCCAGCTGAAGAAAATCTTCAAGAAAAAGACTAAGTCCAAAGATAAACTTTTGACCGAGGCCTCCCGCTTGCTTGCAGAGCTCTATCATGGTTGAATTTAAACTTTGACTTTTTCCCGGTCGAGGTGCTACCAGATGTCCCGAGTGGCGCTTTTAGTTTCAAAGCACTAAAAACATTAATTCTTTAGAATGTCATACCTCCGGTTCCCCTTATCCAATTTTCTTCATTTTAGTGTCAAATGAAAGATAAAAATATTTCATATTTTCAAAAATTGGTTTTGGATTTTTAACCTGTTTCCTATGTTTTATTTTATTACTGTTTTGTGATACTTGAATGCTTTACACACTCTGGTTCCTATGTTAAGCCGTGTTGCTTGTTGCCAAGCTACCAAGCATTGAGCTGGGGTTAATTTATTGAGACCTAACTGAAGGTAGTGGGGGTTAGTGGCCTATTGCTAAGTGTAACTACTTTCCTGCCCCTACCAATAATCTACTTTCCAAAAGTGTTGAACTGGAATAGTAAAGATCCATGTTTTGAAAGTTTCTTGTTGGTGAAGTCGTGACAGGAAATAACAAAAGTTAATTATCACCCTCCCCAATCTCGGGAAGACAACTGTAGCATTGGTACTTGCAGAAGTATTATTGAGTGCTTGAAGCGGTGTATCCCGTTGGGCAGTGAGGGAGGCTAAGGAGTACCCTCGGAATCCTTTTGATCTATTTTGCAGGATCGGCCACATGGTGCAATTTTACGTTGTCAATTCAAACAAAGCGCTTTTCTTTAGAACAAGGCAGCGGTATATGATGAGAGTTCTGGTACTGTGTATTCACAGGACTGGAACGGGTATTCTATATGATGGGCCTCCTTTTTCACAGCAATCTTTTCTCGTACTAGGTCATCAACTTTAGGAATCCAGGCAGTAGATGTTGTTGGCAAATCCCTCATTCCCAAGGTGGCATAGGCAGATGAATTGTCTTCATGGAATTGATGTATTTCCTGTAAAAGAGAGACATGTTCATTTATGTTAAAAGGTGTATCTGCTGCCACCACACCAGGGCCATCAAGACCTCGGAAAAATATAGGTATCGCAAATAGGAACTCGAAGGGGGGAATCCTCCCAGGGACCTTCTGGGAAGAATATTTAGTGCTATCTGGACCCCATATAGGTGATGAAGCCAACCACGACTAGATACTAATATCCTTACAATTAAGGATTGTTTTAAGTTTCTGTTTTTCCACTCCACAAAAGAATTTCCCTCGGGATGATATGGAGATGAGAAATGGATCTGAACACCCATCACTGCCATGGTGTCCCTGAATGCCCTGGAGGCAAAGGCATGGCCCTGGTCTGAGTGGAATGCTGCAACTGTATATATCCTGATTAAGACCTGCAAATCTTTAATGACAGTTTGATCGTCAGTCAATCATTGTGGCCATACCCATAGTAATCTAGAACATGAGTCAACAGTCACTAAGATGTATTTGTATGCACCATCAGGTTGCAATGGACCTCAATAGCCCAGGTTCACATATTGTAGTGTTTTGTTGGACACTAAGGGGCTCATTATGATCTTGGAGGGTTACCCCGCCGACTGCCGTGTTGATGGTCGATGGAAGACCACCAGTCCGACGAAGCCGCCGCCAGCCCTATAATGATTTTCCCGCTGAGCTGGCGGGAAACAGGGACTTTACATTGACGCCGGCTCCCAATGGACCCGGCGCCAATGTGGCAGTGCGGTGGGTCGAGCAGCACCCGTCGCGCATTTCACTGCCTGTAATTCAGGCAGTAAAATGTGCGACAGAGCTGTGCATGGGGGCCCCTGCACTGCCCATGCCAAGTGCATGGGCAGTGCTGGGGGATCCCCAGGGGGGCCCAGAGTCACCCATTCCACCAACCTTTCCCTGGCGGTGTAAACCACCAGGAAAAGGCTGGCGGAATGGGACTCATAATCCGCAGGGCAGCACTGCGTGCAGCGCTGCCCTGTCAGATCTGAAATGCCTCCACCTTCAGGCTACCTGGTGGCGGCGGCGGTGTTTCCACCATGGCGTTTCTGCCACTGTCATAATAGGGCAGGCAGACCACCACTACCGCAGCGGTCCACCCGCACCGTGAGTCTGGCGGTCACTGATACTTGTTGTCAAATGCATATTTCATTAATTCAAACAGTGCAATGTTTAATATACCTGATTGTCTTAGCAGTTTTCAGATTATAAAGTACAGACAGACACAGAACCAACCACAGGAGTGCTCTGTACTTCAGATCAAGAGCATAGAGCTCCAGCTAGGAGTGTTAAAAAAAATATAGTAAGCTATTCTGGGGGTCATGGATTTAATGGCCCAGGTGACATACGGTCTTTTTTAATGTTGTTGAGGGGCTGCTGCACTCCTTGCAGCACTGCCCCACAAAATTAAGAATGGTGGTGTCTACAACCCTTGTAAGAATATCACCAGGCTTCATTATGGGGGTGCTCCTTAGCGGAGCACTCAAAAATAAATGAGAGGCGCCTGCTGCTAATTTATTCATCATAAAAATAAAAAATAAATGATTTTTCTTGGTTGCCACGCTGCTCACCTGGGGCATTCCCCTTTTTTTTCATGCTGGGGAAAGAGCCCCAGGGCTCCCGCTGCCCAGCCACCCCTCAGCCAAAATTAAGGAAGGAGCGGGAAATTTAAAAAAAAAAAATTGGGTGGGTTCCTCGCTGCCCACCTGGGGACCAACAACCTTGATTTTGGTAGAGGGTTGCGGGAGAAGCCTTAGGGCCCCTAGGCTCTTGATAGCTCTCCTGTCGGGACACTGCCAATTTTTAAATGTTTGGTTGGTGGCCATGTACCACCCAGGGCATACAGAGTCCATCCTTTGTTGGAAGCTATGAGGGGAGCTTTAAGGTCCCCGTGGCTCCACCCAGCTTCTTGGGCAGCACCGTACTAATTGCTGGAGGAAGCAGGCACCTTTCCTTTGCTCCTGCCTGGGCAGGGCCCGCATTTTTTACTGCTCCCACTGGGCAGAAGCAAGTTTGGTTTTCTGCATAGGAGAGTACAGGCAGGGTATGCCGTCACTCTCCTGGAAAGAACACAGCAGTGTCCGGGGAGATGGGGGACTCAGGATACTGCAGGTGTATCAGGCCCCAGGGGATGGGATCATCAGGTCAGGGACGCAGTGGCCTCATGTAAGCCCCTCTCCACTTTTGCAAATTACAGTCCTGTGGGATGGGGTCACCAGGCTGAAAAGGTTTGAAGAGGGTGCCTCCTGCCCTCCTCCCTTTAAAAATCAAAGCCAGCACCAAGGGATTTGGTCAACGGGGCCTGGCAAGGCTCAGAGAAGGAGTCTGCATACCCATCTCCCTTTATTAAGAACAAGCAGCCCCAGGGGATACGATCCTCCGGGCCTATTTAAGGCTCCGTTGGAGGGGGCTATATTTATCCTTCTATGACAACCCCCAGGCCAAGACCTACTCCAGCAGGTTGTTTTTTATAGTTAATGTGTGGCAAAATTAATATATATATATATATATATATATATATATATATATATATATATATATATATATATATACAGTATATATGTTTTGGCCCAGAGAAGGTCCCTCTGGGACCCCCTCACCAGGCCTAAGGAGCAGGGTATCCCTACCTGACTCTTTAAATCTGTTGTAATGTTTTTTCTAGAACTCTGGGCTGAGTCCAAAGTCACTAGATGGATGCCACCACATCGTTCTTGATGTGGTGGCAGCCAATCAAATCTCATCTTGAAATCTGCTATCTCTTCGGATCCTCTGTGCCATGAAATATACATACAAAGTTTTGGGGGCCTAATAGCTAAAAATAACTACTGAACGGTTTTACACCAAATCACAAAAAACACACTTTTTGTACCAAGATTTAGCGTTCCGCCACATTTGGTGCAAATTTGTTCAGCTGTTGGGGCTGTAGCTGTGTCTAAATTACCTATTGAAAAGTAAATGGGGGAACACCTTTTTTTAGCACCCCGCTTCATGCATCACACCAAAGCTTTCCAGGAAGGAGCTCAGGTGGATAAGACTATTTTTGGGAGAGTTTTTTCAAACATCACCAAAGTTCTAAAGAAGACAAAAAATGCTTTTTCTAAGGAACCATGATTGGAATCCACAAAATTCTTAACACCCAGCATTACCTTTGTGCCAATAAAAAGGCTGCACCACATGTGTGGTTGGGCCTAGTGCCTGCAAAAGGAACAGATTAAATCGAGGTCAATAGGAGTTCCCATGCAAGGGCTTCCTTTCTCCTTGGTTTGATCTGTTCCAGTCATGGGCACTAGGTTCAAACACAGCATTTTTATCAGCACAAGTGGGGCAATGCAGGGTGGTAGGAATTTTGTGGATTGCTGCAGATTCCGTAGATTTCCATCACAGAAAGGTAAGGAAAAGGTGTGATTTCAGGCAAAGTTTAATGTGTGCAAGGCATTGGAAGTAGAAAAAACCTCATGGGATCCATGCAAGTCATCCCATCTTGGATTTCCATTGGTGTCTAGTTTTCAAAAATGTACAGGTTTGCTAGGTTTCCCTAGGTGCCGGCTGTGCTAGGGCTCAGGATCCACAGCTGGGCACACTGCAAAAAAATGGTCAGTTTTGAGTAGAAAAACATGATGTATTTAAGTGTCATTTTTGGCTGTTTCCTGTCATGGGAATTAGGCCTACCCAAAACGTGAGGTACCATTTTTACCAGAAGACCTAGGGTAAAGGTGGGTAGAAGGAAGTGTGTAGCTCCCTGTAGATTCCAGAACTTTCCATCACAGAAATGTGAGGAAAATATGCTTTTTCAGTCAAAAATTGAGGTTTGCAAGGGAATCTGAGGAAAATAACTTGGTAAGAGCCACACAAGTCACCTCATTCTGGATTCCCCTAGGTGTCTAGCTTTTACAAATGTACAGGGTCGCTATGTTTTCTTGTGTGTCTGCTGAGCTAGGGCCCAAAATCCTAGGCACTTTTTACAGAAAAGGGTGAGTTTTCAATGGAAAATGTTGAAGTGTCCAAGATGCGTTTTGGGACCTTTTCCGTTGAGGGTACTAGCCATGGTACCTTGGTACCATGTTTATTGGAAGACTTAGGGGAACACAGAATAGAAGAAAACGTGTTCTTACCAATTGTATTTCTCTGCATTCGTGGCTTCCAACTGTAAGCCAGTGTGAAAGAAAGAGGTCATTTTGAGAAATGCGTTCTTATTCACATGCTAGTATGGGTGCTACAAATTTTGAGATGTCAAACTAACCACTGCTTCTAAACACAATATCTTGTGCCCATTTCAGAAATACCTAGGTTTCTTTGATACCTATTTTCACTCTTTTTATTTTACCATATGAATTGCTCTATACCAGGTACACAATGGAAAATAATTGCAAGGCTTGGTTATTGGTTCTGGGTACCTTGAGTTCTTGGAAAACCCATAAACCCTACATATCACCACAACCAGAAGGGTGTACTAGATGTAATGGGATATTTCTTTTGTAAATCAGCCATCGTGATGAGAACTTACAAATGAAAACGTTGTCACAAGTGTCTGTTCTTCCTACTAATTTTCATTTTTTTTTTATTTCAACACCATGGGCTCGATTACCAGTTTGGCTCAGACTGCCGAGGCTGTGGTGGTCAGACCGCCACATTATCAGGTTGGCAGGCAGATCAACCAGCCTACCGCTGTCCCTGGCAGGATCCTAGATCCCGACGGGCTGACAGTGGTGGAGGTTGTAATCAGTCAGAGCGGTGCTGAATTCAGCGCTGCCCTGCTGATTACAACCTTGTTCTCTGCCTGCCTTTTCATGGGGGTTCCACCGCCATGAAAAGGCTGGTGAAGAACAAGTGCAGGGGGCCACAGGAGGGTCCTTGCACTGCCCCGGCATGAGCAGTGCAGGGGTCCCCCTGCCCAGCACCCTTGAGCTGTGCACAGTCTGTAGTGCAGACTGCCCATTTCAAGTGTACTGGTGCCCCCTGCATGCTGCAGCATTGCCACCGGCTATATTATTAGCTGGCGGCAATGCTTCCACACCTTTACCACTGGGATGACCGACAGAAACCTTGGTTTCTTCTGGTTAGCCCAGTGGGAAAGTTGTAATGGGGCCGGTGGAGAGGTTGCCTGCACCACGGCGACCTCCTCGTTGGGGGTTTGGAGGACGGATGTTTCCATCCGCCAAACTCATAATCAACCCCTATGTTTCTTTTTGAAAATTTTAAAGGATCTACATATAAAACCCTTTGCTGAATTCAGAATCTGATCTAGTTTCTATAAATGTATAGCTTTCTGTACAGCTTTCTTGGATCCACCATGGGTTTTACACCTGTTTCCACCATAAACTGGAAGTAGGTTGAAAGCACAAAAATCGAAAAAATGGGCTATCTCTCAGTGAAATGACAAAACTGTTTTACCTGTTCCTGAAAGTTGAGAAGATGGTGATTTTGGCACCACAAATCGTTTGTTAATGCCTATTACAGGAAAAAAAACAGACACTTTCTTCTGCAGCTCTTTTTCCGATTTTTCAACCAAAAAATATAATTTAGCTATATTTTGGCTAATTTCTTGGTCCCCTTCTGGGGAATCTACAAACCCTGGGTACCTTCAGCATCCCCCCGATGATGGTAAAAAGTACACAAATTTGGTGTGGCTAGCCTATGTGGAAAAGAAGTTATGGAGTCCTAAGCGTTAACTACCCCAAATAGCCAAAAAAAGGCTTAGCACGGGAGGGGAGATGGGCGTCTAGCAACCAAAGCTGCTTTAAATACACACTCATACACACATATAATTTAAAATATTAGAATACAAAGTATAATTAGAAATAGTTTTCATTAGTAATGTAAATTCTTAGTTTCCATAGAAAAAGCGTTGTTTGACTTGCCTATATCTTTGGCGTCGCTTGACGAATCTTCACAAAAGTTTCCAGAAAAATTCAACAGTCACGTCAGCTGCTGTTTGGAAATTTTCAGGGTGATCTGTCAAGCTGGGGCTTAGAAAAGGGAGGGGTCAAACAATGTTAATTCCCATATGGATTTTGAACAGGTCTACAGCCTGAACCACTGGACGGAATTACACCAGATTTGGCAGAAAGGTAGCTCTTGGTCATTTAGTCTAAGTCCATTCAGTAGTTTCTGAAATGAAATATTTGCAGTAAACTTTTGGATGAAAAAACTGTGCCTCCCCGGGGCACGAGTTATAGTTACCTTACGGCACAAGTTATAGTTATTTGAGATACTCTAACTATAACAGGTGAATTTCTATGGTTTTGTACGTGTAAATGTGAGCCTATACATCCCTGTAACCTTTGGTTTTTTTAAGTGACTATATATATATATATACATATATATATACATATTTTTTCTTTTTTTTTTCACAGATAAAACCAAAGTTACCAGGGGCGTTATAGTTAAGATGCCATTTTACTCACACAAAACCGTTATGGTTATACTCATAAGTAACAATTATACATATGTTAAGAAACTACAACTTGTGGCCTAAAGTTATTTTACGGCATGAGCTGCAGTTTCTTCAGATAAGTATAACTATAAGTATAAATAAATATAACTAATGAATTTCTATGGTTTTGTGTGGGTAAAAGTTCATCCTAACTATAACGGCTCTGTAACCTTTGGTTTTCACAGGTATCTTCTAAGTTTTTTTAATGTAAAGTATTATATAATTTCAATAAATTAATATAACCACCCCTCCTTGTGGTCTATGGTGTCAGGATCAGGATACTTGTAGCCTGACCCCTTATGTGGTTTCCCCCTGTTTTAGTCTCCCCCAACTAAACAAGAAAGAAAATAGTGGCTGCAACAAGCCAATCAGAGCTTTGCTTTTCCCTGGGAGCTCTGGATACCCCACAAGTGGATCAACAAAGGATCCCCGTCCCTAGACACCAATATTTTTACTTCTTTATTAACTCCCAAACTACTAAACAGATATACACAAAATGAGAAAAAGTGCTCTTTTCAGACAAAGATCTACCTTTCTGTCAAATTTGGTGTAAAACCGTTCAGCGGTTTGTGCTGTAGTCATGTTAAAAAAATGCAAAATACCCATTGACACTGCACGGGGAAAAAGCATGTTGTGACCCCCCCTTTTTTAACAGCTCCCGCTTGGTGGATCACCCCAAACCTTTCCATGCAGAACTAGGCAAAGTAGGGCACTTTTGTGGGAAACTTTTGTGAAGATTCGTCAAACGGCGTCAAAGTTATTAGCAAAAAAAAAAACCTCCATCTATAAAAAATGTGCTCCTTATTGTAACTAACTACTAGCTATCGCCAGTAGATAGTTATTATTATTATTATATATATATATATATATATAAATCAATCAATAATTTATAAAGCGCGCTATGTACCCGTTAGGGTTTCGAGGCGCTGGGGGGAGGGAGAGGGGGGTGCTGCTATCGTTCGAAGAGCCATGTCTTGAGGAGTCTCCTGAAGGTGAGGAGGTCCTGGGTCTGGCGTAGTGAGGACGGGAGTGAGTTCCAGGTTTTGGCGGCGAGGTAGGAGAAGGATCTGCCGCCAGAGGTCTTGCGCTGGATTCGGGGGACGATGGCGAGGGCAAGGTTGGCAGAGCGTAGTTGACGTGAGGGAACGTAGAAGTTGAGTTTGGTGTTCAGGTAGGCGGGTCCGGTGTCGTGTAGAGCCTTGTGTGCGTGGGTGTGGTTTTTAAAGGTGATCCTCTTGTCCACGGGGAGCCAGTGGAGGTCCTTCAGGTGAGGGGAGATGTGAGATCGGCGGGGTATGTCGAGGATCAGGCGGGCGGATGCGTTCTGGATGCGTTGGAGTCGTTTGATGTCTTTTGTTGGGATGCCTGTGTAGAGTGCGTTGCCGTAGTCGAGTCTGCTACTGACGAGGGCATGGGTCACTGTCTTTCTGGTTCCTGTTGGAATCCACTTGAAGATCCTGCGGAGCATTCGGAGGCTGTTAAAACAGGAGGATGAGACTGCGTTGACCTGTTTGGACATGGTGAGGGCGGAGTCGAGGATGAAGCCGAGATTTTGTGCGTGGCTGGCTGGGGTGGGTGGGGGGCCCAGGGCGGTGGGCCACCACGAGTCATTCCAGGCCGAGGGGGTGCGCCCGAGGATGAGGACTTGCGTCTTGTCGGAGTTGAGTTTCAGGCGGCTGTTGTTCATCCACTCAGCGATGGATTTCAGTCCCTCGTGGAGGTTGGCTTTGGCGGTGAGAGGATCTTTGGTCAGGGAGAGGACGAATTGGGTGTCGTCGGCGTAGGTGAGGATGCAGAGGTTGTGCTGGTGGGCCAGTTGTGCGAGGGGGGCCATGTAGACGTTGAACAGTGTAGGGCTTAGTGAGGACCCTTGGGGTATGCCGCAGATGAGGTTGGTGGCATTGGAGCGGAAAGGTGAGAGTCGGACCCTCTGGGTTCTGCCGGAGAGAAAGGAGGAGATCCAGTTGAGGACCTTTTCTTGGATGCCGGCTTTGTGTAAGCGGGTTAGTAGGGTGCGGTGGCAGACTGTATCGAAGGCGGCTGATAGGTCTAAGAGGATCAGGGCTGAGGTTTTGCCGTTGTCCATTTGTAGTCTGATGTCATCTGTGGCGGCAAGGAGTGCAGTCTCTGTGCTGTGGTTTCGTCTGAAGCCAGATTGGGAGGGGTCAAGGATGGAGTTGTCTTCTAGGTAGTGGGTGAGCTGTGCGTTGATGATCTTCTCGATGACTTTTGCTGGGAAAGGGAGGAGGGAGATCGGTCGGAAGTTTTTGAGATCGTTGAGGTCAGCCTTAGGTTTCTTGAGGAGGGGTTGGATTTCTGCGTGCTTCCAGCTGTCCGGGAAGGTAGCGGTGTTGAAGGAAAGGTTGATGATCTTTCGGAGTGCGGGGGCGATGGTGACGTCGGCTTTGTTGAACACGTGATGTGGGCAGGGGTCAGAGGGAGATCCTGAGTGGATGGAGTTCATGGTCTTTAGGGTTTCAGCGTCGTCTACTTGGGTCCAGGTGGTGATGTGGTCGGCGTGGGAGGAGTTGTTGGGGGTGGGGTCTGGCGGAGGTGAGGTGTTGAAGCTGTCGTGGATGGCTGCGATTTTCTGGTAGAAGAAGATATATATCTTTATATATATATATATAAAGCTTTTTTGTTATGCTAATATCTTTAGTGCTGTTTGATGAATCCTAATGAAATTTTCCCCCCAAAAAATGGTGGTCACTTCAGCTGCTGTCTAGAAAATGTTGGGGTGATCCGGCAAGCCATGGCCGAGAAAAAGGGGGAGGTCCCAAAACACATTCTCCCCATTATTTTTTCGTAGGGATTTTGAACAATGATAGCACCCAAACCACTGGACAGAATTACACCACATTTGTCAGAAAGGTAGCTCTTTGTCCAGAAAGAGGCCTTTTTGTTATTTGGTGTCAATCCGGTCAGTAGTTTTAGAGAAATTAAAGAAAATCAAAATTTGTATATATAAGGACACGAAGGACTCACAAACCCTCTTGATCTCATTCTGCAAGCTGACTGGCTGTCAACACTTCAAAAACAAAGTGTTGGCAGCCATGCTGCGACTCGGCTTCAGCTGAATCCCAGAAAAAAGGTGTAAAAAAACAAAAAGGGTCCATGTTAGGGTCACTCTGACCTGTTAGTTCTGGTGCGTCTCAGACGAACCCCCCCAGAGCTAAAAAGCACCTTTTCAACAAATTTTGCTGCGATTTGTGGCAGATCTGGAAAAAATGTTTTTTTTAAAAACAAGCACGGACTCCCACACTTGTTACTTCTGAAGCCCCCAGGTAGGCCAAGCCCCGGAGCCATTCCCATTTTACTGTCAAGGGCTCTGCCAGCCCATCTGCTGCCCCAGGGACCTCCCCAGAGCTTTAAAAAAATGTAATGCAGAGGGGCCATGCGGCCCCCCTGCAGCCCTGAGGACCACCACCTCCCTGGGGCTTAAACAAATACAATTCAATGGAGGGAAGCTACATGTCCCCCCTCGCCGCAGCCCCAGGGACCACCACCTGCCCAGGGCTAGTATCCAAATGAATGCAGGGGGGGAGTGCAGCCCCACCGCATCCCCAGGGGCCACTACCTCCATGAGACTATCATCCAATTAAATGTGGGGGCCGCATGGCCCTCCCTCGTCCCGTGGGACCACCACCTCACCGGGGCTTTCAAATTATTCAGTGCGGGGCTGCGCAGGCTCCCCACAGCCCTGGGTACCGCCACCCCTGGGGCTACAATAAAAAGGTGGGGACCACCACCTCCCCATGGCAAAAGTCATTGGAGGGGGGCCCTCGAGGAGCCACAGATGGCCCTAGACACCACCACCCCCCAAGTCCCGCTATTGCTATGCCCACCCCTGGGACATAGCTGTTTGCTTTTGCTTGGTGGGAGCTTTGACAGCTCCCACCAAGCAAAAGCAAGCAAAGTCCAGTTTCTGCAAGAAAGAGCTGTCAAACAGCTCTCCCTTGCAGAAAGCAGAGTTTTCATCTGTCTTAGGATGAAAGCAATGCTCCTGCAAGGAGGGAGCTATTAAAAGCAGCTTCCTGCTTGTGGGAGCAATGCAGGCTCCCACCAAGCAAAAGCAAACAGCTCTGTCCCAGGGGTGGGCTATGTCAAGGACCAAAATAGGATGGAAGAGAGAGAGAGAGAGAGAGAGAGAGAGAGAGCGATAGTCATTGCTATAGTCTGCCCATGCAATGACTTAAAAACATTAAACTGTTATATGTGGCTGTGGGCGTAGTGATAGGGATGAACGAGACGACTCGGGTTGGTGATTGAAAGGTATGTGATTTATTTAATATATATAATATATATATATATATATATATATATATATATATATATATATATATATATATATGTCCCCTTTGAATAATTTGTGGCTTTATCCGTCTATGTAGGTGACCTCTTCTTTTCTTCTCTTTCCCAAGGCTTCAAGAGGTGGATGGTTGTTCTCCCAGGAAGGTGGCGTCATCAGACCAACCGGAAAAGGAAAGAAAGGTGGGTAAGTCACAAGTCTGAATGTGGTTTGTGTGGTGTTAGTGAGGTGAGAGGGTGGAGGGAGAGAGAGAGAGAGAGAGATATGATGATGAGGGTCCGTGTAGTGATGATAGTCCGGGGTGAAAGTGATAAGCAGAATATTAGGAATTCCCCTTTTGTGTGACACCTCCGTGAAAAAAAAAAAATCTATTTTCTTCTACAGACACTGCTACCTTAGGGTCTGTTCTCTTATACCTCCGGTGGTTGGGTTATAGTGCAGTTAGTGTTCAGCTTAGCGTATCTTGGGGTTCCCTAGTCGTCCTTTCTTCCCAGGGGTCCCTTGCCTGCTTCACTCCTTCTCCAACCTCTCCCTCCCTCGTCCTCTACACCCTCCTCCCTTCCCACCAGAGCACTTAATCTATTTTTCATGCAGGACCATACCTGCTTAAGCCACGTCCCTCCAGGTTGTTCAGGGCTTCTTTGTCCCTCGGTAGGGCCGCCACGAGGTGTGGACGGCGACTGCTCGTCGAGTCTTCCGTCTTCAGGAACGTTCCTGCTGGCGTTCTCTCGTTCGTCTGTGTCTCCCTCTTCAGTAACAGCTCCGTCCTCTTTCTCCTCTCCCCGCGTGCGTTATCCGTCTTCCTCTTGTACACTATGGGAAACCCGGATATCCGGGTTTCCTAATCTTGCCATTTCTGGCTCCGCGGTACCCCCGGGGCACTGGTCGGACTGGGGCCGCCATGACAGGTAGTCGGGTGGTCTGACGCCCGGCTACAGTGGCATTATGGTTAAGGTCTCTAACCCTCACACTAAAAGTTGAGGGTTCTAACCCAGGTGTCTGTGGTCATTTCTCTACTTTAATTTATTTAAAGCTTAAGGTTCATACTAAAGGGTGATCTTACTCTTTTTATTTGACAAACACATTTTACTTTTTAATTTGTCCAGAAATATCTCATTCTAAGTATATCATTCAAAGCCTAACAACTCTCTTATCTCTATCTCTCTCCCTCTTACCCTTTCTCTCTCTCTCTCTCAATTTCTGATTTTCAATCTCTTTCTGCCACTCACACACCCACTTACTCAGACCCTTACGCAGCCACTCACAGACCCACTCAGACACTCACGCATCTACTTGTGGACCCACTCACAGACCCACTGAAATTCTCTTGCACCCACTCAGAGACCCACACAGACACTGACAAACCCACTAAGACACTGATGTACCCACTTTCACACCCAGACGCTCACACACCTCCAGACCAACTCACACACTCACAGACCCACTGAAACTCTCACACACCGATTCACAGACCCACACAGATACTGATGCACCCACTCTCACACCCACTATCACAACCACTCTCGCACCCGATACACCCTCTCACACCTATACTCACACCCAGAGAGACAGGGCACAGCAACTCCTACCACGCTTGGCCAAAGGGCCATGTGCAGCATGGGGTTGGGTGGTTAAAGGGGTTGGCCGAAGGGTCTGGCCCCAGTCACGCACACTCAGAGGCCATGCGTGGCGGTTTTTGGATTAACATATAGTAATAAAAATTACTTTATGTTAGAAAAAACATAGAAATTCACTGAAAAACTAAAGGTTACAGGGACTTTATAGCTAGGAAATAGAATTAAAATAACCATAGAAATTCACATAAAAAAACAAAGGTTGTAGGGATGTTATAGTTAGGCTCACATTTTTAGCATACCAAACCATAGAAATTAAGCTTATAGTTAAGTAACTATAACTTGTGCCCTAAGGCAACTAAAACGCACACCCTCGCCATACACTTCTAATTACCCCATAAATTACAGCACTCATGTAATCTTTGATAAAATCACTAATAATATCAATGAAATATTTGCAGTAAGAAATCCAGGCTCTACTTTCTCTATCACCCAAACTGTGTCTCCAGCTTAAAACTCCATCAGGATGGTCTTCTGGTCATACCAACATTTCATAAACTCTTGACTGGCCTTGAGGTTGATCTTGGCTTTTTCCCAGAAGCGTTGCATATGGTTGCGGAGGGCCAACATGTAGCTGACCACATCCTGAAGGTGTTCCTTGGGAGCTTTCTCCCACCCCTCCTTGGCAGTGCTTAGGGGTCCCCTAACAGGGTATCCATAGAGAAGCTCAAAGGGACTGAATCCTATCCCCTTCTGGGGTACCTCTCTATAAGCAAAGAGAAGGCATGGCAAGAGGAAGTCCCACTTATGCCATATGGCCTAAGGGAGGCCTGTGATCATGCCCTTCAAGTTCTTGCTGAATCTCTCCACAAGACTATTGGATTGAGGGTGATAGGCTGCAGTGAACTTGTAGGTCACTCTACACGCATCCCACATGGACTTCATGTATGCAGACATGAAGTTTGTGCCTCTGTCAGACACAATCTCCTTTGGGAATCCCACATGGGTAACAATTCCCATTAGAGTTCTGGTCACCACCGGTGCAGTCACTGTCCTCAGAGGGATTGCCTCTGGAAAGCGAGTGGCATGGTCTACCAAAACCAGGATAAACATGTTGCCTAGGGCAGTTTTGGGGTCCAATGGACCAATGACGTCGATGCCCACCCTTTCAAAGGGGGTGCCAACGATGGATACTGTGTGACAAGCCTGAAAAAGGTCTTGTGCTGCCCAAAATGTCCTGCCACGGGAATGTCGTGAGCCAGGCCCAGTTGGAAGGCCCGGTAACGCTGGGGGACCACCAGCACACATGCTGCCCCAGCCTCCAGTGCCTTAGGCTCATTGTAAAGGAGATCATTCTCCCAATAGATAAGGTGATCACCAGAGGCTTCTCCTGCTGCTTGGGCTGAGGCCTGTTGCCTCCAGCCAACAAGACTGGCACACTCTTTCTGCGTCTTCCAGAATTTCATCCCATTAGCCCTAAGTGCAACTTCCAATGCAATAAACCACTTATGTCATCTCCCACCACATAACTTGGCACCACATCCTTGGGTATACTGACCTTTTTGTCTCCAGCAGGTCCTGTATGTATACTGCCACCATCACTGCTGGACTCAGACTGACTAGCCTTGAGGTCCAACTCTTTTAGATTCAGTTCATGAGCCAGAAGTAGTTTATTTTCTGCCGAGGCTCTCTCAGCTTCTCTCTCCCCCCACTACTGTTGGAAACTCCTCGGGAGAGCCATCCCCTTACTCTCCCAACTCAATATGATCTTGTGAATGGGCTTCTGCCTAGGCCTTTTGCTCCTTAGGTACTCCCAACCCAATGAAGAATCCTTTCAGCTGTCTGACAGTGTATGCTTCCAGCAGAACGAGGTCAAACTCTCCAGTTTCTCCTTGAGACCCAGCAAGAGACATGTTGTATAAGATACTGATTAAAGAATGTCAAACGGAAATTGTAGCAAAAAGAAAACAAATCAAATGGACCATTAACTGTGGGTAGGTAGTGTACACATAGCTATTGTATTTCACGGCACAAACACAAGTCCTATCCCATCCAACCACAATCCTAGTCAGTGTAAGTCACACACAATCCAAATTATCCTGTGCCCACTCTCTGCTATCTTGGCACTGAGAAGTCAGGCTTAACTTAGGAGGCAATGTGTAAAGTATTTGTGCAATAAATCATAGAGTAACACAGTGAAAAGGCCACAAAAATACACCACACATGTTTAGAAAAGTAGATAGTATTTATCTGATTAAAATAAGGTCAAAACAACAAAGATCCAATAATCAAAAGTTGAAGTATCACTTTTAAAAGGTTTAAAAGAGTCTTAATCCTTGGAAATGAACAGTTGTCTCTTTGTTACACACAGTGCCTGGTATGCATCAACAATATCACGCCTTGAGACCACAGAGGAGGAGATGTATGGAAAAATAGGGTGTTGCGTCGGATTTTCCCACTCGACACAGATGATGTGTTGTTTCTTTCCACGCTGCAAGGGGTTTGCAGCATTTTTTGGAACACAGTCTTGGTTCCTCACTGCGATGCGGGGATCTTTTGACACCCAGGAACGATGCAGGGAAAGTCCTTGATGCGCTGGAAGTAGACACGGGCGTTGCATTGATGCCGTAGGTGATGCGTCTAATTTTCCTTCGCAAAGCAGGCACTGCGTCAAATTTCTGGTAGGGAAGTCAGAGCTGCGTCATTCCGGTCGGTTGTGTGCAGATTTCTTGGTCGCAATGCAGGCTTCGCATTAATTCCAGCAGGCGGTGCGTCGATTTTCAACCCAAAAGGACTTTCCTGAAGAGATGCGGTCTTTTTGGCACTGAGACTTCAGAAAACAGGAGGCAAGTTAAATCCTAACCCTTGGAGACCACTTTTGGGGAAGGCAGAGTCCTTCTCAGCACAGTCAGAGGTCAGCAGGGTAGTAGGGCAACAGCAGGGTAGCAGTCCTTCTCAACAAAGCAGCCCAGATGAGTCCTTTGGACAGCCACGCAGTTCCTCTTGAGAGGGCGCAGGTGTAGGTCCAGATGAGTCTGAGTTGGTGGGGTCGGAGGCCCAGTTTATATACACAAGAATGTCTTTGAAGTTGGGAAAACTTCAAAGAGTGGTTTAGAAGAGCAAAAGTTCCTCTTTCAGTACAGTCCTGCCTGCCAGAGTTCCAGTAGGGGGTTTGGCAGTCCATTGTGTGAGGGCAGGCCACTAGCCTTTGAAATGTAAGTGTCAGGCCCTCCACCCTTCCAGCCCAGGAAGAACCATTCAATATGCAGATGAGTGCAGGTGTGACTGAGTCTCCTGTGTTTGTGGTTGTCTGGGTGAAATGCACAAGGGAGCTGTCAACCAGCCCACCGCTTCCCAGACGTTGATTGGAGACAGGCTCTAAGGCACAGATGATTTTTAAGTGCAGAGAAATGCTCACTCTCTAAATGTAACAAACACAAACGATGGCCCCAAGTGGGAAGGGTATGCCCAGACGTGGGTCCTGTGCTTGCTATCTCGCCAGATTGAAGCTAGCCTGGTTGATGAAGGGTGATACCCGGAAATCGGTCCCAGGATGCTTGTTTCTGGTCCAGAGAACACATTGCCTGGAAGTTCGGGCTGGTCTGTTCCCATGGGGAACAGTGTCAAGACTGATTTGCATATGGCTGGGTCCAAACTGGAATGGCATGGCAAGCTAAAAAACTGATGGATTAAACCCAGATCTGTGACTGGGGGTGAATGTTTGATTTGCTCTGCATTCCTTCCATCATCTGTTGTTTTTGCACTCTCTAAAAGTGGCATTTCTAAAATACTAATATAAAATCCAACCTCACCAATAAGCAGGATTTTCTATGACCATTCTGGCCATACTAAATATGAGCTGGTTACCCACTTCTGATCAGAATCTACCACTCAAAAAGTATATGTGGGTAGTCCTAATGCTAGTCCATGAAAGGAGCAGGCCTCACAGTAGTGGAAAACGATGTTTTCACTACCAGGACATATAAAACACATATGTACATGTCCTGCCTTTTACCCACATAGCACCCTGCCCTTGGGTTACCTAGGGCCTACCTTAGGGGTGACTTATACATAGATGAAGGGAAGTTTAAGGCTTGGCAAGTACTTTTACATGCCAAGTCTAAGTGGCAGTGAAACTGCGTATACAGGCCCTGCAATGGCAGGTCTGGGACATGGTTAAGGGGCTACTTAGGTGGGTGGCACAATCAGTTCTGCAGGCCCACTAGTAGCATTTAATTTACGGGCCCTGGGCACATGTAGTACACTTTACTAGGGACTTATATGTAAATTACAAATGCCAATTGGGTATGAACTAATGTTACCATGTTTAAGGGAGAGAGCATATGCAATTTAGGATGGGTTAGCAGTGGTAAGGTGTGCAGAGTCCTAAAACCAGCAAAAACAGTGTCAGAAAAGTGGAGGGAGGGAGGCGAAATGTTGGGGGATGACCACCCTAAAGCTGTCAGGTCTAACACTTGCCTACCCTGATGGAGGAGCTCCAACAATTTGAGGATATTTTGGGAATTAAGGGCAACCTGCAAAAATCACAGTCCCTTGATCTCACCATCCCCTTGGCCGACCAATCCCAACTAGATACCTGATACCCAATTACCAGGGCCAAGACGTCTATCCTACACTCAGGCCTACACGTTGCCCCAACAACTACAGAAACCATGACAATTAATTATCGTCTCCTCCTTAAACATGTGTAATACGATTGATCCTTATAGGGCCAGTATTAACTATTTTGGTTTGGTCTTATTATATCCCTAAAAATGACAACCTGGGCCAAAGTATTATTTTGTATTTTATTCTCCTCTGCTGACACCTCCCCACAGCAACTTGAAGACACTGCAGAGAGAAATTAATTGATTTGTGTGGAGTGGGAAGAGGCCACATCTATAGACCTGTGGATGAGTGGAGACTAGGAGTGACTGTGGAATAGGAGTGCCGAATATCACTCAGTATTAACAAGCAGAACTGTTGCACTACATGGTGGAGTGGGGCCATGCATATTTTGAGAAGCACTGTTGCTTTATGGACCAGACATTCACAGGCATGCATATCTGGAAGGTTCTATAGCTGCCCCAGAAACATAGGGGTCTAAACTCCTTCCCTTTTACCTGAGAGACCTTGGCAGTCTGGGACAGAGTAGCTGCATGCAGCGGGTTAAAATTGCACCCATCCGCAATTATATCATTTTTTTACCACTTGGACTTTACCTCAGGCCTACAGTTAAATCGCTTCCTATATTGCGAGCTGGCAGGAAAAGAATTAGGTACATATTTGATGCGGAAGGGATTATCCAGTCTTACAGACTGAAAAATAAGTAGGGACTCACAGAATTAGATTGCATACACTATCTTCAGAGCAGACACTGGGTTTCTCACACCAGATCACATGCACAAAGAGTGCTTATACCATTTGACAAGAGGATCTGACTGAAAGACAAATGCTAATAACTGAACTATACACTCTCTTAGCACAGCCCCATCACACAAAAGAAAAATGCGGATCAGCAACAATGGAAGTAAGAATTTGGACAGAGGTTTACATATAAGGAATCGGAAGGTATATTTATTGTGCATGTCACACAGTACACACGACTTTTAATAAATAAACAGCCACCAACATCAGACATATTGTTACCTGACCCTAGCTAAGTCCACAAATGGTGCCCTGGCAATTGCAGGGAGTGCTGACGAGGTTGTGGAGCTACTGGAACTTTGATACACTTACTACAGGATTGCCCAAAGTTGGCCCAATACTGGGAGAAGATTCTAGATGATACTGACAAACTTAGTGATATTCAGGTCCCGTGCTTCCCACTCAGTTTGCCCAATCAAATAACATAACCATTAAATTTTCTCAAAGACCGACAGATCACTGTAGCTTTGGGGCAGTGCAGCATGCAATGCTCTATTTATGGGACTCTGATAGGAATCCAACATACAATACCCGGCTTCACAGCATGTGGAGGATAACACAGAAATGTATCAGGAATTGTGGGTGTTGCACCTGGCCCTTTTTGCAGGGACATCCCCAGTATTCCTGCCTCCTTCCTCCTAATTTTTCTGACCAGTTTTTGTTAGCTTTAGGACTGCTAAAACAGTGCTAAAGTGCATATGATCTCTGTGTAAATTGTACTGTTGATTGGTTTATCCATGATTGGCATATTTGATTTACTGGCAAGTCCCTAGTAAAGTGCTCTAGAGGTGTCCAGGGCCTGTAAATCAAATGCTACTAGTGGGCCTGACGCACTGGTTGTGCCACCCACATTAGCAGCCCTGTAAACATGGCTCAGATCTGCCACTGCAGTGTGTGTGTGTGCATTTTTAAACTGCCAATTCCCACTTGCCAGGCATAACCCTTCCCTTTTACTGCATGTCAGGCACCCCACGGTAGGCCCTAGGTAGCCCCAGGGGCAGGGTGCAGTGTATGTTTAAGGTAGGACATATACTAGTTTGTTTTATATTTCCTAACAGTGAAATACTGACAATGTTGGTTTTCACTGTGCAAGGCCTATCTCTCTCATAGGTTAACAAGGGGGCTGCCTTTAAATATCCTTAAAGCTCAGATTCCCTTTAAAAGCAGATAAAAATATGGAATTTAAGGTCTCTAAACTCACAATTTAAAAATACATCTTTTAGTGAAGTGTTTTTTTAAATCGTCTGTTTGAAAATGCCACTTCACGAAAGTAGGCATTTCCATGCTTAAACCATTCTGTGATTCTGCCTGTTTGTGGATTGTCTGTCTGGGTCAGTTTGACAGTTGGGTTGTTTTTCACCTCTCTAGACAGTGACACAAATGGGGCGGGAATGTAACCTGCATATCCTTATGAGCCATTTAAGCTAGAGGGGAAGGAGGAGTGGTCATTCACACCTGAAAGGACTGTGCCCGCCCTCACACAGTGCAGTCTCCAACCCCCTGGTGTGTGTCTGGGGCCTGGCCTGGACAAGGATGGATCTCACAAATACTTGAGACTTGAAGCGTGCCAACTTCAAAGGCAGAAAGGGGTATAAGAAGAAAATCCCAAACCCCAGACTTTTTAGAATCTTTCAGGAATCAAAAGGAACCTCTGCCCAGGAGAAGAGCTGAAGAAGGAGTACTGTCCCTTTGCTGTGTTGCTTTGCTGGACTGTACTGCAGTTGCTGCTTCTGCCTGAAAAGAGTGCAAAGGGTAAACTTTGCTGTGTGTCCTGCTTTAGAAAGTTCTCCAATGGCTTTGAGTAGAGCTTGCCTCCTGTTGGAAGTCTCAGGGACACCAAAGACTTCAGTTTCCTCGACCTGCAGCACTGGGAACGGTGTGTTTTGTGCTGTTCAAGAGGAGAAACCACTGCGATGCCGCCAACGATGCCGCTGGCCTGCACTGTGATCTGCCGACGCCGCACGGAGCCGCACTGCCCCACTTGGCACCGCGACCCTGGTCTCACTAACGCCGTCATCGGATGACTTCACTGAGCCGCTGCTCGCATCGCGACCTGTGGGCCCCGCACTCCAGCATCACCTGCTCACACCGCAGCCTGAGCATCCCCGACGATGCCGCTCCTGCTGACACCGGCACCGCTGCCTGCACTGTGACCTGTGGACACGCTCATGAGGAACACAAAGCACCGTCCCATCCTGCACCGCAGCCCCAGTCCACTGACGCCAGCGCTGTCGACTCCAGGTTTGTTACCAGGCATCCCTGCCTGCACCGTGGCCTGCAGACACCACTCGTGAGGGTCACGATGCACCGTCCTGTCCCGCTGGCATGGGTCTTCCAACGACAGCGCTTCAGCAACAACGACACCGCTGCCTTCACCGTTACCTGTGGACACCGCACATTGCGCCACCCCTCTTCACACTGCAGTCCTAGTTTCACCGACGCTGCTGGATGCCATCCCCGAGCTGCTGCCTGCACCGTGACATGTGGGCACCACACGTCGCATCGTCCCGCTTCCCACCACAGCCCTTACGCCATCAACGCCAGCACACCTGACTCCATCAGCCCAAAGTTTGATCTTCAACACGCGTGACTTCAAGGGCCCGACGACTCCTGCACCCACTCTGGAACCAACATCAGCGATGCAGTTCTCCGGAGCTCATCGCGAGGATCACAACGCCCTACAAATCCAAGGTACTGTTTGCGGGTCTTCGCAACACCATACTGCCCCGCGACCGGCCTGATCTGTTGGTTTTTGTTGATCACGATGCCATGCTAGCCCCAGGTGGAGCTATTGACTTCAAGCAACTGTATTTTTGAGTAAATCTTGTAGAATTCATATTTTGATTACTGTACATTGGATTTTTATCGTATTTGGCTTTGTTTTAAATAGATAAATATTGGCTCTTTTTCTAAAACTGGTGTGGTGTCCTTTTGTAGTGTTTTCACTGTGTTACTGTGTGTTATGTACAAATGTTTTATACATTGCTTCTGAGATAAGCCTGACTGCTCATGCCAAGCTACCAAGGGGGTGAGCAGGGGTTATCAGAGCGGGTATCTCCCTTATTCTGACTAGATTGAGGGTCCCTTCTTGGACAGGGTGCAAACCAACTGCCAACTAGAGACCCCATTTCTAACAGTGGGCCTCAAATATTTCTCTACCCCCATCTGAAGCCAATGAGTTAACATGCCTAGGTGTCTGAAATTATTAAATCTCATATATCCTATCTAGAGAGTCTATGTTTTCAGGCACTTATGGGTGGCTGAGGATGGGCACACATGGGGCAACTTGCTAATTACCTTTGGCCTACACAGCAGGGTGGCTAGCCAGAGACATACCAATTATTTCACTGCATAAGTGAGTGGTGGGAGGGAGGAGGTTGATTTATATTTGGGGTTGTTTCCTTTTCATGACATGGAAGACAGAACATACCAGTCTTTGGGTTGAGGGGCAACTGCATGGAAGATGTGTTTTGTTTCTTTTTATTTAATGTTCCTGAAACAAATATTTATGAACAAAACACATATAACACCTATTACAAATAAACATTTTAATAAACAAATATTTTTATAAATAATATAAACATTGAAGAAAATTAATTAGCTCTTGCAAAAAATGTTGGACTTCAAAAGATTCGGATTTACTATTCTAACTCCAATTTAAGCAAAATTATAGAAAGTGTACTTTGGAGGGCTTAGATTTACTATTCCCACTCGAACACAAGCACAAGGAGGGAAAGTGTTGGATATTGATGGGGTTAAATTCACTGTTGCTGCTCCATTGTAAGCAAAATCAGACTTTGGAAGAGTTACATTTAGTACTCAACATCCAATCTAAGCACAAGTAGGGAAACTGTTGAATTTTGGAAGGGTTAGATTTACTATTACCACTCCATTCTAAGTAGCATTTAGAAAAGTGTTAAATTTTGGAGGGGCTAGTTTTGCTTTTCCCACTCAAATCCAAGCAACAGAGTGAAAGTGTTGGTCTTTGGGGGGATTAGGATTATTACTTCAACTCCAACATAAACAAAATCAGGAAAAGTGTAGGACTTTGGAATACTTAGATTTACTATTCCATGTCCAATCTTAGTGACAGTATGCAAATTGTTGGACTTTGGAAGAATTAGATTTACAATTCTCACTTCAACATAAGCAACGTCAAGGAAAAGGTTCGACTATGGAAGCATTAGAATTACTATTCCTACTGAAATTTAAGCAACAGTAGGAAAGTAATTAGACTGGAAGAATTGAAAGATTTGGAAGAATTAGGTTAATTATTTAAACCAAAACGTAATCAAAAGCAGGGAAAGTGTTGGATTGGAAGGGTTAGAGATGCCATTCCAATTTCTAGGTATTTAAGGAAAATGAAATACCTAGCAATATAAAAATATTCAAACATATTTAAGATACAAAATATGCTGGATCAATAAATTTGATTGAAGGTAAAAGAAGGTAAAAGAAAAAATAATAATACAAAAATAATTTAAGAAATATAAAACAAAATAAATGCATTTAAAATAAATACACTACCATCCCCACTACACAAAACACACAAAGATAAATTATAAACATTAATAACACTAAAAATAGTAATGAACTAAAGCAAATGAATAGAAAATTAATTGTAGAATGTTTAATATGAAATACAAATATTAACAAATTAACAATTAATTCAAATACAGCAAATTATTGACATACATAATCAACTGAATATTTTATGTAATTATCAAGAAATCATGTATTTGACCTGAAACACTCATCAAAAATAAAAACAACAGCTAATATCTTCAATAGGTTTCCATATGAATCCTCCAAAGCCCAACAAACCACTACTAAACATCAAATTTGTAATTAAACTGTAGAAAATGTAAATTGCATATTACAAATCACACAATACACTTATTAAATAAAATCACTATTAACTAATTAAATAATAAACCCAACTAATTAATAGTTAAATATGTAATATTTACATAAAAAATATTTTACAATAAAAAACAATAATTTATAATTTAAATAACTTCCCACACTATTCCCTTAGAGCCTGGGTACTCACAAACATTCCTCGAAGGCCAAAAGTACAGTCTGATTTGAGGCCGAGGGCCGCCCATATGTTGCAGGGTTGGGGTAGAGGGAGGGGCCACAATCTAAGACTAAAAATAATCACTGCCTTTTCAAAACATGCTGTATTTCAAAAGCAGATTTATACGGCAGCCCAACTACAAGGCTACAAGGGGGTAGAATTTCAAACAAAAGAGGTAGAAGTTAATACCGATGGTTGAACTTTCAAAGGTATGCACACTTTAAAAACACATTCTATTGCTATTTTGATAATACATTTTTATTATCAGACACTATAGGAAACTCTGTAAGCTCATTTCTGAGTTTACTCTTCAACATCCCCAGCTTTAGAATGATATGTTTATTCCCAACATAATTAGGTGGAGTGGTCAGGCTGGCATAGATGACAGGTATCCTAGTTAGATGGTTAAAAGGCACCCCACTTGTCCACATCTATTTTTCTCCGCCCTCCCAAGAGGCTTGCCTACCTTATTAAAAGTTGTAAGAACATTTTTATACCAGTCACCACCTTTTCTATCAATCTTAATCAGAACTTAGACTATAAAAACCAACACCAGTAGAGATGGTCCCAAGGTATATTCACAGCTTTTAGAAGTCATTTCCCATAAAAGGTTTCAAAGAAAAAAAGGGAAGGTCACAAAATGAAAATCAGGTGTAGAAGAAAATGATGCCAGAAAACTAAACTAATACAGGACTAATACATCACCACAATATATTTTAAAGGTGATAACTGAGGACTGAAGACAAGCATTTTCGCTTTTCAACATGCACCGAAAATAGAGTTGTCACCATTCCTAGATAAAAACACCAGACATTTGCTCACTTCTAGGAGTGATTTTAGGGTGGGGCATTGATAACACCCACAATTCGCACACATTTTATATATCTTTTTTCATTGCAATATTTCTACAGATGTATTCCTCATCCACACACTTTCACATACAAGCACATTTGTGTTTGGCAAACCTGAAAATCGCTCTCTGAGCACTCTGCAGAGAGAGTCCAAGAATTGGATGAGCACGTATTTTTAACCCATTTATGACCCACTGACTGGTACTGTGAGGAATGTGCTTTGCCATCAGCCTAAACTGCATAGTTCTCAATTGTGCCTTATTACAAACACCTACCCAGAAGCTGAATTCAAAATGATATGGATGTTGCTCTTCTCATAACATGCTCTATACAGGAGTAACATACTGCATGAAAATAGCAACAGAAATACAACATCCCATAGAAAAGTATAAAACACACAGAATGGAGTAAATAAAATGTGAAAAAAGAACAAGCCGGTGTCTTTTTTTATTTTTATTTGACTGCAGCTGCTGGTGATGGAAGCAGTGGGGGTAAAGACAATTAGAGGTAGTGCCCCACAAGGACGCACCACTCCCCAGGGTGACACCACTAGTTTTAAGCTTCTGCAGGGGCTCAGACAAGGTAATTAAGTCACCTTAATTATTGTGTTGGAGCGCCTGTGGAGGTCTTCTTCCTGCCTAGATTTCAGAAACTGCAAGCACTCTGGTGAGACACCACCACTATTCCCACTACAGAAGTCGACTGGATCTTGGAACTCAGTGAAGAGTGTAGTTGTCAAATTCATTCAATTATAAATCATTGCCAAAAACCATAAATAATTCTACAAACCATGAACTATTTAAACACCAAATCAAACTCCAAACTGAATAAAGTTCAAAGCTTTATTACAATCCCAAATTCAATGTCACGTATATGGTGTGCAGAACTAAGCTATAAACATACATGAAAACCATTGGCTGGCTGAGAGGTCTAAAGAGATTTAGCCTTCTAAACATCAATACTGTTAAACACTCCAACAGAATAACATAAATTAGCATAACCACAATATGCACCTTAATTTCAGAGTTTAAGGCAGATGACAACATCAGTAAATCAGAAAAATTAAGTTAATGACATTCAGATTTCAGGGCTAGGCCGTTTCTATCACTAACACAAATTCAGATTTGCATGTGTGGGAACGGGCTAACACGTGGACAAAAGAGAAAGTCAAAAATAATTTGGAAAAATCATCTAACTAGGGTTACTCTCTATAACATATGCTGTTGTAATTTTCTACATTTGAAAGGAAACAAGAAACCACATTTATTTAGTTATACATATCCTCATGGGACAGCAGACAGGAAAGTTTCATCAAATACAGCGTTCACCTTCTCCAGACATCAGTAGACAGCCGCATCAAGTCAATGCAAAACACGGGCTGCACATAGGAAAGGTCAGCAGTTCAGAAATTATTCAGCATATTAGTACTGAGAGCATAAGCAAGTGGGGCAATTAGGACTAAGAGAAACCCATAATGCAAAGATCAAATATGGCAGAAATCTTGGAGCAGGAGAGGAGGTGAAGATGAAGCAGCAGCCTTCGATGGACATCAGCGGACTCTTAGAGACAATAGTAGACTCTAGTCAGGAGTAGACTAACTTCAAGTTTCAAAGCTCCTCATTAATACGAAATATCAGTGGGCCTTTTGATTAGTACTTCAGTTGGGCTCATCTTATGCACATGATTTAGCATCTAATGATAGCCTCTGACACCATCAAGTCTGCAACTATTCTGGATTTTCTCAGAGAAATTCATGACCATCTAGATGAGTTCATACAGTTCTGCCAAAACATGACATTTTCTAGTTAACTGCTACATCAAGATCTTCTCACATAGTACACAGGATGAACTACATTTCTCACATGAAAATAATAAGTTTCTTGACTTGTTCGTCAGCTAGAACAAATATTGGTACATAGATTTCTCACGTGAAAATCATAAGTTTCCTGACTTGTTCATCAGCTAGAACAAATATTGGTACATAGCTAATATTGAAACATGTTCTTCACCTTCAATACAATGGCACATTCAACATCACATCAGCAACCTAGGGAACCTAGGGAAAGAATTCAGGTCAGAGAGAACAGAACAAGCAAGTAATTTTCCGTACTGCTGCAAAAATGAATCTTTTAGGCCTAGTCAAGCTAGGAAAGCTGTAACACACAATAATACAATTAATACCATAAATAATTATTTTCGACATATTAGAGCAAATTTAAACATGCATTTATTTTTCTGCACACATGTAACTCACGTTAATAAAATCCATTTAAATCAAGTATGATTAATTTATATTCATTTAATACTTCACTTCTAATATTCATCTAGTAATACTCAGCATTAAGTCATGTCAGTAGTTTACTTGAATATAAATGCACAATATTGTCAATTAAAATGTGATGTCAAATACGAATGGCGGCCACACTGTTGCCCATAATTCAAACGTGCACCTTTTACATTTTCATGTTAATTTTTCTCTGTTAGGCCTTTAAACTGAAGGTTTGTAAGTCACCATATGCTAACTTCTATGCCACTCATGTATCTGTAAAATTTGATCTCTCTCAATTGCCAGTACTTGTTTTGTAATACCAGCATCTGACTGAGACAGAAAATAGGCCTGGGCACCAAAGTGACCCCTATTAGTGGAAAAGAAAAAACTGAAAAAAGTGTAAACGTTTGCAGTGTATATGGTCCCTGTACTTTTATTTGTGTGGCAAAAGGAGTTCCTTGCTGTAAAGAGTGGAAATAAATGTCGGTGGCTGCCAAGGTCTATACATTGTGGTGATATGACACTACTCCAAGGTGGACACCGTGTTCACAGTACTCTTTTTGTGATTGCTCTCTGCAACTCATCTCTGGCCTCCAAATCGTAGTTCACCAACCAAGCCCTCTGTGCCAGCCTCCACAACATATCACTTACTGTGGGCCTCCCCAGACTAGTGAGCTTGAACTCTTCCCTCCTGCCTCAGGGTGGGTACCTGTTATGTTAGCCTACAGGCAGGTGGTGCTGCCAGCAGGGCTGGTGGGGGCATGGTGGGGGATTCCTAGGCAGTTTCCCATGATCTGCTTAACTCCTGCCCTCAGTTGTGTCTGCTGCCCATGTGCTTCTGGTTTGTGGAGAGCAATGCTGCGCAATGGAGAGTCTGAGTTGTGTGCAGAGGGCTGCAGTTAAGAGCCTCATGTAGTCGAATGCTTGCCAGAATCTAGACACACATTGATGTCTTAATGCAGTGAAACAGGGGCATGTAGTGTGTGTCCCCTGATTTTGGGTGGTCAGACCACTATTTATTAGGTCCACCTGCACTCCGACCTACATGTGCTGCAGGAGCTCTAAGTTGTAGCCACTGTGCTCCTCTGCACTCAGCCATCCCCACTCATTATTTATCTCTTGTTGCAACTACCAACCTTTCTTCAAGTTTGGGGCACTATGGAAGGGAAGACTCTCCTGAAGTGATTTTACCAGCCACATAAAAAGCATCTCCTTCAAAGCCATTGTGGTCTTCAGAGTGGTGTCAAGTATCCTCCTGACTGTCAAGTGTATGTGCCCACTGGCCCAAAAAGAAAACTATGAAAGTCATCTATGTTTTAGCCTTGATCCTGACATGTCTTGTGCTCTAGAAACGTAAGGCATGATTTAGAGTTTGACGGCCTGTTTCCTCCATCACAAATATGAGAGATGTCCCATCCATCTTATTACAACTCCTAGAGGATATAATGTACTCATAATAAGGTGGGCGGGAAGACAGTCACATTTTTGACTGAATATTGAGCCTCTAAATTCTGATGGTAAAATTAGTGTTGAGGGTTTTCATCACAGCCTGGTATTCATTCAAATATGGATACTAGATAGGATGTGGAAGATGCAGTACCAGCACCCCATGTAGGTTAGAGTTGTAATGACCCCTTTAGCATGCCATTCTTTTTCCAGCAGACAGCAGAAATGGCTCCCGCTCAACAATACTAGAACCTTCACTCAGGCTTTAGTCACCAACAAACGGGACTTCAGCAATCAATACACTGTATGTCGGCACCACCTCTCAGCTCACCAAGAGGCGCTGGGGCATCCAAAACTCAGCAGTCAGACTCATGCTCAAACTTCCACCCCACAGTCACATATCCACATCTCTCAAAGAAATCCACTGATTCCCCACCAACAAGCACGCACTCTTCAAACTCCTCACACACACATACAAATCCCTACACAATCTATGTCCCACATCATCCATGCTCCACATCAACAGTTGCATCATTTTCCATGCCCTGACGAGAAGCCTCGATCCCGCTGACTGACTGCTTGCCCACGTACCCTGCATCTGAAGAGCCAGAATTGACAAGCATGCCTTTTCGTACATGGTTCCTAAAGCCTGGAAAGACCCTGAACATCAGAGCTGCAAGCACAGTCCTCGATGTTCACAAGAAACTGAAACTCTGGCTTTTCCACTAGCCCCCTGTCAGAACTGGCACTGCCCCTTCTTTCTAGCACGTGGATACACTCCTGGGTGAGATGTGCACAACACAAATACTTATACCATATCATGAAATAACATAACGTGGCAAGGTGACCAATGTACCGTAAATGATGGCAGCGCCAGTAAAGATAGTGCACCAACAACCTGCACCCAGCACCACCGCCATCCTTCGCATGGACTTGCTTTTGTCCCGGTGAACGTCCCCCCGCCTCAAATCTCTTTCTCCCCGCAATCACTATCAATATCGGTGAGATCTCAGTGCAGAGACACACGGGTATGTGCCAGAGCAAGGCCATGTCCCAATTACTCTCTCTGCGCCGCCAGACAGTTGTGGGACAGATCTGAATGCATGCCCGAAAAGCCAAACCACTGAACTTCTAACCTGGTGTTAGTGACTGCCAGACCTATCTAGACACAAAACCCACTACAGTCAAAACTCTAACTGTATAGAAGCCATAATATTGGGGATGAGCTATTTCACTAGATTTCGGGTGAAGACAGACTAGTGAAAGAGCACTGCGTCTTTATAGTGAGATTACATAATCGATGGCAGAAGGGAAACTGACGAACTGTGCTGTGAATACCACCCAACATAATGGTCCCCTCTGGATTTACCCTTCTGGAGGAGGCACCCACATACATCTAGCTAAAACAGGTAAAGGAATGATTCGTTCTAATCCCCCTAGAATGTGATTTAAGTCAGCTGCGATGCCTTTGACTCGGGTACAGAACAAAAGCCCCTTTAGAGCAGTAGGAGTTCAGCGTTGTATTACCGTAACCCTTTTCAGCCTACACAAGACGAGCTGCTATTCACGCCAAAGAGCTGCCTGGCGTGCTTTCTTCTATCAATACAGTGCCGCGCGAATCAATACAAATGTACTCTTTTCTGATTAACGAGTTCTTTCATGTCATTTTTTAACATATGGGGGAGGCTCATTATGTTGTTACTGTACTTTGGCAGCCAGTGCTCCACGTGAGATTCGAAGAACAGCGTTAAAGTGCGGTGAATCATTAACGTGTCATTTTTTCCACACCTGCAAGTCCTACACACTCAAATGTAAAAACACTGCGAATGATTACAATAAAAATCTAGGTCACATTAGAATGAGGCATGTAACATTAGAGGCTCTTGAAAAGAGGAGGAAAAAGCATTTTAACAAACCTAGCTTTTCGAAAATCTTTCTTTGCCGCTGCTTGGGAGGGGAGGCGGGGGGGGGGGGGGGGGGGGGGCAGCGTTTTAGTGCTTGTGAAGTGAAACATGATTTTAAAAAGAAAGACCCTGTTCTGTGTATCACATCTGATGTGATTCATCCCAGCGAAACATCATTATTTATGTACCTGCATTCAAATGTGCACGGACAAAGAAAAAACAGCTGAAAGATGTTTGCAGTTTTCCTGACATAACGTTAAGAAAATTCACATATCAAAACATAAAAATAGTCAAATGGTTGTCAAAATATGCATTTTGAAGCAAATGTTTCGCTGCCATTAAATAACCTTTTTTATGGCTTATATTTGCAATGCTGGAGGGCCTGTGAAAACTAGGCCCCGTTGTTAAGTATTGGTAGAATTATCGCGGAGCTGAAATATATACATTAACTGGATTGCAGGACACGTTTCTGCTCCGTGACAGTAATGCAGGACGGGAACACCGTCACGCTACCAGTTAATGCCACACATGCCTCTAGCAGCAGGGACATAACGCAGGCCCCAGCAACCCATCTAGGGCGCAGGAGAGGGGCATCCTTCTTGCCTGCCCCACCCCCATTCTGCCCTTGGTCTTCAAAATATTGATAGAAATGGGAGCCACGGAGACCCTCATCACATTCGACAGAGGTCCTGCATCTTTTTGCCTTAGGCCACTGTCTGCCAGGTAAAAGCTCCTGACGGAAGGAACTGAGAATGACAAGCGGGACCAGTATCGCCAATTATTCCTCCATTTTTTTCAAGAACTTTCTCAGTATGAAATTAGTGTCTGCTAGTAACAGTAACACCGCTGTTGTCACTACCACCGTATGTGGCAGCAGGTCCAAAGAGATACCATCTGGTCATTTTCAGGGACTGGAATCTGACCCTGCTACCACAAATCATCATAGGTGGCTTCAAATTTTTCAAATCAGCATCTGGCCAGTTTCTCAGTTGTTGCTAACAATAACATAGCAGTTGTCAAGATACAACAACGCCCTATGGATTTTATTACAAGACCGGACGCTCCTATTATGCGTTTCTTTTCTTACTTTAATAAATAGCAGCAGTCAAGAAACATACTACGATTCCCAGAAGGCTAAAACACAACGGCCAATGGGAATAGAAATGTAGTCCAAACAGTGTACACCAATCACAAGTATGCAGAGGCATTGTGACATCACTTGACTGCGAACAGCCCTCTTTTCTTGCTGCTCGCAGTCAAGCTAAGTACCATTTTATCTTGTCTCCATGTAATTTATCTAATTTTACTACTCTATATATATATAATTGCAATTTTACTTGTGTTGACCTCGCGCTTAGCAAACGCGCTCTTTACCCGTGTATTTTCCTTTTGAACAGTCGGCATGTTGCCGCATTCCTTGTAGCGCCCTCACGCTCCCCTAACCGTCTTCGAATTCCTTCTGCGCGCGTCAGCACGCGCTTCCTTCATTTTAACGGGTTTCCTCAACGTCAGTTATTCTCTTCGCGTTGAGGAAACCCGGCGTCCCGAACAGCGCGTCTCCTCACCGCAGCTCCCGGCAGTTATAAATAGCCGTTTTCAGCGCTCGTGTTGAGCGCTCTGCTTTTCCTTCAGTAATTCTTACCTCCTGCCTTCACACAGGAGCCCCAGTCCTCCTCCTCCTGTGTTCCCCTTGTCTCTGGCAGCATTAGCGACGCCCACAGGCGGAGCTTCTCATTTTTCCTGGTTTTGTTAACCCTTCTCCTCCCTGTTTTTTCTTAGCTTCATTATGGATTCAGATAATTCTCCTTCTATGGAAGTTGAGGATATCAGGCACGAGTTGTCTGCATTTATCAAAACTTCTGTTCAGCAAGCAGTTTCTTCCTCTATGCAGAAAATTTCTAAGAATTTAGAACTTTCCTTCTCTGACATGATATCTAGGTCCATGTCGGCCCAGGCTGCGGGGGAATGCAGTCAGTGCCTTTCTCCCATAAAAAATCCCAAAAAATCAAAAAAATTGGTGCAAAAGAAAAGTGAGTCTTCCTCACACGTGGCAGAGGACGCGGTTCCTCAAAAGGCTCCCTCCAAGGAGTATAAACATTTGGACATTGGGAAACCTACCTCAAAGTTAAATTTAAAACATAAATCCAAGCAAAAACATGTTATTGCTCCTTTGATAATTTTGTCTATCCCTGATACGGATGACGACCTTCCTGACCCTGATTCTGACTCCAATGCGTCCTCCCCTGGGGATGATGGTTCATGTTCCCCCCCCCTCCAAAAAAATCTAAACCATCTTCCCTTCAATCTTCCAATATCCTAGACCCTGAAGGTTTCCCGATGTTTGACCCTTCCAATATCCTTCACCCCAACTCCACGGAATGGGTTCCTGCAGACCATGTCGCCCAATATGTCTCTGCTAAAATTAACTGTCCTCTGGACAAACAAACCAGGGCAAAGTTAAAATCTGAGTGTCCTCGCCCCTCCCTCTCCGGTAATCTCTCCGTTACTCCCTCTATTGATCAACCCCTTTTGACCTTTTTCACAAAATTGGGCAAGGATCCACGCAAGGGTGTGGACAAGCCGTGAGCCTCTTGCCAGGACAAGCTGCTTGACATTATGGGTCCCCTAACTCGAATTTTTGATATTGTGGAAGCAGCTAGGATTGATGGCTCCTTCATCGATCCCGAAGAGCTTACCCTGTGGATTCAACGTTCCTTTTGCCTGCTAGGAAATGCAAATTCTGCTCTTACACATGAGAGACGTAAGGGTCTGCTACTAAAACTCGACCCTAAACTGGTCAATTTGGCAACCATTCAACCTAATGCTCGCACAGACGGTGCCCTATTTGGGGAGTCTTTTATCAAAGACTTGAGTAAATATGTCTCAACCTTCACATCGCTGGAAAAAGCCCAGCAATCCCTAAAGAAGATGTTTGCCCAGTGGGTTTTTGCAAGGGCTGGCAGAGGCAGGAACCGGTTTGCCGGCCGTTCATATTACTACCAAGGTTCCAGGGGATACCACAACGCGCCCCACCAAGAGTATAGGCCGCAATTTTACCCCCAGCGATCAAGGGCTTTCCGTTCCAGACGCTTCAGGAATGCGAGAACCTCTCCTCAACCAAGTAAGTCTCATTCCTTCTTCTACTCCTGTGGGGGGACGTCTCAGTTTTTTCCTAACAAAGTGGTTGGAAATAACTGCGGATCCTTGGATCCTACATACTGTTCAGGGTTATTCCATAGAACTTTATGCAACTCCTATTCAGACTCAGTTACCTCCTCTTCCTCGTTTTTCCACAGAGATGGCGTCCCTCATTACTTCAGAAGTACAATCACTATTGCAAAAGCAAGCCATCGCTCTTACCATGCCCGATCCAACGGGCTTTACAAGTTCGATTTTCTTAGTTCTCAAGAAAAACAAAAAGATGCGGCCTGTGATAAACCTAAAGGGTTTCAATCAGTTTGTAGTTTATCATCATTTCAAGATGGAAACCATCTTCCATCTCAGAGATACTCTTCTTCAACAAGATTGGATGGTGCGATTGGACCTCCAAGATGCCTACCTAGTGGTTCCAATCGACCCCCGTTTCAGGAAATTTCTGCAATTCCAATGGTCAGATCAGTACTTTCATTTTACCTCTCTACCCTTCGGTCTCTCTTCCGCCCCATGGTGTTTCACCAAACTCATGAAACCGGTGGTAGCCTTTCTCAGAGCCCAAGGTGTCCGTCTCGTTATCTACCTTGACGATATCCTAATAATGAGCCAGTCGCCTCAATCCCTTCTGTCTCACCTATCCCTCACATGCTCTCTCCTGTCAGACTTGGGTTTTATCATAAACAGAGAAAAATCTATTCTGACCCCCTCTCAAATTATAGAATTTTTAGGTTTCCAAATAAACTCAATTTCTGCCACCCTTTTACTACCATCTGCGAAGATCAAGACAATAAAGTCAGAAATACTTCAAGTCCTGCGCAGCTCTCAGATCTCTCTCAGAACGCTGGCGCGAATTGTGGGTCTCCTTTCCTCCTCCATTCAAGCCATTTTCCCTGGTCCTCTCCACTACACGGCCCTTCAAAGACTGAAAATTCTTCATTTAAGAAGAGGCCTCTCTTACGCAGATATCATTCCATTAGATGTCGACTCGCGCACAGAACTTCAGTGGTGGATAGACCATTTAGAGGCCTGGAATGGAAGGACTATCTTTGCATCAGCCCCAGATCTAGTATTAGAATCAGATGCAAGCCGTTCCGGATGGGGGGCCCGATGTGGACCAATCTCGACTGGAGGCACATGGTCGTCAGAGGAGTCCAAAATGCATATCAACTGTTTAGAGATGCTTGCCGGCTCCTTTGCAATCAGAAGCCTTGCAAAAAAACGAGTTTGTTGTGCCATTCTCCTCAGAATGGACAACATATCCGCAGTACGATATATAAATCATCTGGGGGGAACAAGATCCAAACCTCTGGCGGAATTAGCCAAGGGGTTTTGGGAATTTTGCCTTTTAAATCACATTTCGGTTCATGCAGAATACCTTCCAGGGTCTCAGAATTTAGTGGCAGATTGGCATTCCCGTCACCTTCGGGACTCAAGCGACTGGAGGCTGCACTCTTCAATTTTCCACGCCATTCACAACAAATGGGGCCCTTTACAAATCAACCTTTTTGCCTCTCGCCTCAATGCCCACCTTCCTCAATTTTACAGTTGGCGGCCAGATCCATTGGCCTTGGCTTCAGATGCCTTTTTACAGGACTGGTCCCTCTCACTCAATTATGCCTTTCCCCCTTTCCTCATGATCAGCAGGGTCCTAGCTCATGTCAGATGTCAACTAGCCTCCTTAATTCTCATAACCCCCTTTTGGCAATCTCAAACTTGGTTCCCAGCTCTTCTAGAACTTTCAATAGATTTCCCGATTTTGATTCCTTCTTTCCCGGATCTACTTCTGGATCCTCTAGGCCGATCGCATCCCCTCATACGGGACAATTTATTAACCCTGTCAGCATGGAAAATTTCGGGCAATCTCAATCTTTCCCGAGCATTTCGACAGAGGCTTCCCAATACATTTCACGGTCCTGGGCCCCAGGCACAAAAAAGGCTTATACTTCAGCCTGGTCTATTTGGCACAGCTGGTGTCTGGGAAAACACATTGATCCCTTTTCAGCAGATTTGATTTATATCATCAATTTTTTAGCGGCCGAGGCCAGTAAAGGCAAAGCTTTCCGTACAATCAACCTATATCTGTCAGCTATTTCGGCCAACCATGTACCAGTTAATGGAAAACCGGTGGGAGAACATCCATTGATTTGCCGCTTATTAAAGGGAGTAAAATTTTCCAATCCACCTTTACCTAAATACAGTCATTTATGGGACGTTAACATTGTTTTGAAATTTATTCTGTCATGGCCAGATATTTCCATGCTCTCGTTGAAAATGCTATCTGCAAAATTGACCATGTTACTATGCCTAGTGTCTATAAAACGTATCTCAGATGTTAAAGCATTAGATATTTCTAATAGACAATTTACACCTACGGGGGTGTTGTTTAAGGTGTTTCGCTGAACCAAGACCAATTTATCTTCTGTGTTTTATCCATACTTTCCCGATCATCCCAAACTATGCGTTGGTCAATGTCTAAAAACGTATGAACTAAAGACTGCAGATTTAAGATCCTCTTCTCATTCCCAATTATTAATTTCGTTCAGAAAACCCCACTTTCCTGTTTCGGCGGCTACTTTAGCCAGGTGGGTCAAATGGTTAATGTCACTGGCGGGTATAGATACTTCTATGTTCGGAGCCCATTCTTCCAGAGGAGCCATGGCTTCTAAGGCATTCTGGGCAGGCTCCCGATTAGAAGATATTCTTAAATCTGCAGGCTGGTCTTATGATAATGTATTTAAAGTATTTTACTGCAAACCTATTAATAATGTCTCTCTGGATGTAGTTAATATGCATTAAACTCGCATAATAGGAGCCTCCGGTCTTGTCATAAAATCTAGATTTTCCTAGTCTTATGACGGAAAGTCTTAATTTTATTAAAGACACGGAGGCGAGTATTATCCCTCCTCTCATAGTAACTTTGTTTTATTCTTTCCCTCCCTTTTTCAGCACCACTGGCCATCACTCAAGCTTCCACTTAAGTCTCGGACTCCAGCTTGGTGGTCTTCTCTTCAAGCTTCTCTTTCCGCTGGAACTACCTACCGCAACCCATCCTGGCTCCCTCGGATTTTGAACTTTTGTTCCGATGTGTTGTCTTTTATTATGGCAATTCTTATTCTGTTTTCTATCGTTCCATTGTTTAACTTTCATTGACTCTCTCGCAAGAAAAGAGGGCTGTTCGCAGTCAAGTGATGTCACAATGCCTCTGCATACTTGTGATTGGTGTACACTGTTTGGACTACATTTCTATTCCCATTGGCCGTTGTGTTTTAGCCTTCTGGGAATCGTAGTATGTTTCTTGACTGCTGCTATTCATTAAAGTAAGAAAAGAAACGCATAATACTTGCCTCCGTGTCTTGAATAAAATTAAGACTTTCCGTCATAAGACTAGGAAAATGTAGATTCTTTTTTTAATACTAGGCTAACTATTACATCTCCTATTCAAATACACATCATTGCATTCTCAATATACTATTTTAGAACAACCATTGAGTTAAATAGCAAGGATAATAAAAACTATGATATTTTATACATGTTATATGGACAGACTTTTGTTAGTTCTATCAGTAGAGTATGGAATTGTCGTGCTGTTTATTACCAAGGAGTGAGGTAGCCTTCTGAGATCCGTTAGCCTAGAAAATGACAGATCAGTATGAATAACTCCGTAAAAGATAGATGCAAAAGAAGACAAAAAAATGTTACGAGTCACAAAATACACAATCTATGGGAAAGTTACAAATACGATAAGCAGAGAGTCTGGACTCGCATTAGGGATGCTGCTAATGCCCAGGCAATCTGGATGAGACAGCCGCATACAGATTACAAGATCCTTGGTAAACCCACGGATACCATTCATTTCACCCGGAGATTTTGGCTGCTCAAAGCAGTCAAAACCTTTGGGTGAGATACATGAGAATAATGAGAAACAACCAGAAAGACCGGGATTGGAATTACTAAATCACATACTAATTCCTCAACTAACAGCGCACTCAGGGACCTACAGACTTGTAATACCTATTAACTCTATGGACTCACTGACACACCACTGCGAGAAAGTGGATCATTAGTTGGGAAGGGTAGTAGCCCACCTTAAGTAATAAAGTCACTTGTTGGGCCCAGTAAAGGTTTCAGTAACTTAAATTGATCTCAACTCTTGCTAGCTATGGCAAAGAGCTGACGGTCTTAATTTGAAAAAAATGCATAAAGCATTTAGAAGAACCAAAACAGTTAACAAATAGAAAACACAACACAATAAAAATCGTACTCCAATTTAGAAAAATAGAAAACAATTTAATGACACCAAAATGACAAAGACCCGTTAAGGGGAATATTAAATATATTTTTAATTTTTAAATAAAATAGATCCAAAACGTTTTAGGTGCCAACCACACACATTTTGTTGCACTTGACTGGGACCTACGCTCGATTTAAGGCCGACCTCGCTGGAGTGTGGCTCGGATAAAGAAGCCAGTTTGGACCCAGTCGGATGTTTTACCTTCTGACTTAGTCGCTGACATGGAAGTAAAAAATCCTCAGAGGTGCATGGCAGTAGGCTGTGACCGAGATGAGCTCCATTTGGGCAGAAAGTACCAGAAAAAGTCCTGATGAAGTTGTTGACTCATGGAGGAAAAGCTCGAAAGGGGAGAAATTCAAAATCATGCCAAGGAAGATCCCTCTGCAGTCGGACACTTTTGGCACCTTCGCCTGCTGAAGATTTCTACGTTCAGACTTAGGGCCTGATTTAGAGTTTGGCAGAGGGTTTACTCCATCACAAACTTGACGGATATCCCGTATGCCGTATTACAAGTTTCATAGGCTATAATTGGATTGTAATACTGCAAACAGAATATCCGTCACGTTTGTGACGGGACAAACCCCTCCGAAAAACTCAAAATCAGTCCCTTAGTCACTTTTTTGGAGCTCAGATTCCTCCATCCAGAAAAGGACGTAAGCTGTAGATGGACAGAGTTCCTCTAGGCCGGATACCCAATCTGTGAAATCCTGCAGAAACCTGAAATGGATGTACTGCTGCGGAAAAGCTTTGAGTGGCAGCATCATAAGTATTTGGCCAAGAGGCAATGTACCTTTGTGAGATTCACTTGGCAGGTTTGTCCCGGTCCTCCAGATGTCTGTGGAGCCAAAAAGTTTCTAAGTTCCAGGTCTTCTAGGATGATAGGAGGAGTCCACTTTGACAGAGCAAAGTGCCTCAGGACCTCATGAACAGCACTTGGGGTTCAAGCCTCACTCAAGCAGAGGCCATCAACAGAATTCAGGACAGCTCCACTCAGAAATAGTCAGTGGGGCTCTTCATAAAAAGGCATTCTTGTGGCTTTTTGTAGCCCTGTTGCTTAACAGGTGGTCAGCCAATGCACCCTTGGTGTCCAATTCTTTTTTCTAGGTCATCAGGGCTCCTCAAAGGTCTTAACAGGGGGTGCAGTCCTTTTGTTTTCTACAGGTCCTGTAGTGTTCTGAAGAGGGTGCCCGGAAGTGCTGCATTTATGCCTGGCACTGGCTTGTGGGTGGGTTGACTCCTGACTCCTCCCAAAACAATAAGGAAAAGTTCCCAGGGGTGACCCTACCCACTTGTGAAGCAGTTCCTGTATGCCCTTCTGCAAACAATCCCAAAGTACTCCACCCTGACTAAATCCAACATGGCATGGTCATCTGGTTAGGATTTTAAACACAAAAAGACTCAAGAAAACAATTTGGTGACAAAGGATGAACTCTGGTGTCAACTGTTTTCTGTTGTTATTTCCAGTGTGGATACAAGCAAAGTGTACATAAATTGCTGAATTAACTTATGCTAGGAATAATGCTAATAGCATTGGATGCAAGATACATGAAAGTCAGATAAACTATACCAGATTTTAATATAACAAACTAGATATTGGAAAAGTTGTTGTAAATCAACAACATACAGACCTGAGTAGAAAAATGTAATCTACAGGCCAAAAGTGTGTTGAAGTTCTCAGAATCAAAAAAGTTGTTAAAGTGGGTAAGGCCTCTTTTCCTGATTTAGAGATTGGTGGACTGGGACTCTATTACAAGTGTAACTGATATCCCAGGTGCCTGAGGATATAATACACTTGTAACTAGCATGATGGGATATCTTTCATGTTTGTGACAGAGTGTCTGTTCATCAGACTCTAAATCAGGCCCCCTATGTGTTTGGATGATGGCAGATAGTGGCACATCAATACCGTGTGCCCGTTAACCAGTGTTGTCAGTTCTAGTCTGGAGCAATGTGTGGAATGTAAAGAAGGGCATATTGTTGATCACTGGTGTCAGGAAAACTATTGCCAGTGTTGTTAAATTCTTCCCTCAGCAAAAACGATTCCTCTTTTCCTTGTACCCACATTGGTTGCAGCAGCGTCCTCACTCCCGGTGGCTCTTGCGAAGGCTGTTTTTAGAACTAGCTTCTTCAGGTTTAACTGCCACTCAAGATGGCAGCCGCAAATCTTTGTGAGGTCAGCGCTCTAGTGTTTCTACCTTAGTCTTGTGCTGAAGCTTCCCTCCAGCTGTTTCTCTCTGGGAGCTGTGCACTTCAACTGTCATCCTGAGGAGAATGAGCAGTGTTCCTGAGGCACTTTGTTTCATACAGAATTCTTCCAGTTTTGAGTAATTAATTCTTTTTCTTGTTTTGGCGTGCACAGCAGCTACTTTTTCCCTTCTGGAGAAGCTGAATTTCTTCTTTGTTCCAACAACTGGCTATCGGCTTTCTGAGGAGAATTAATTTTGGCTTAACAGAACGTCAAGCAACTGCAGTAAGGAATCTTTTTGTATGATTTCCAGACTTGCCAATATATATATGTATATAGATATTCAAAAACTCTTCGCCTTGCAGACTTGCCAGTCTTAGAGACAAACCTAAGTGCTCAGACTAATTCCTAGAGACTGTGATTGAGAAAACTGAACCTTGAGAAGGAGTTTTCGTTTCCCGTAAAAGAAATTAGTAGGTTATATATCTGTGAACCTCTGAACTGTTCTCCAGAGAACCTTGGATACCTATGACCCCTGGAGAAAAGAAGATATTAAGTTAACATTGTTCTGTTACAGAGAGGCTAGTCTCTCAAAAGACCCAGGTTAGGAGAATGATAGAATTGGGTGAATGTGAATGGCTGAACAGTTGAATGCACAGTAGGAATGTACTTATCTATGCTCTTATCACCCAACTGCAGGTCCTTCCTTCAATGAAATCCCAATAAGAAGAAAGGTGCAGGATACCGAAACACACTCTGAATATCCTATCTTCAAGTGGGAAACACAGGCTGGAACTGGATCTGGAAGCAGTCTCTCTCTTTTTCTATTCCCATTCCCCTTCCCCCCTAGCGGATGCATGGTTCACATAATCAGGAAAGTCTGAGCACGCATCTGTTGGAAGGAGTTGGCTAAAAGGCATCTGCTCCTGTGGAAGTTTGATTTAACGGGTAATCTCCTGACAGACTGAAATACCTCAAAAATACTTATTTCCACCCGAGCAGAATGGCTGAAGTTTAGATTGTAATGCCTTGGCGGCATTTGTGGACGAAATGCAAAAAAATTAACCCTTGCCCTAGATAAAAACAAAAACTTGAGAGAGGGAATAAAAAGATCCCATGTTGAGACCCAACAGCTCATGGACAAATTAAATAACTTCACTTCTCTGGAATACCGCTGGGACTAGTGGGGTTTCAGATAAAACCTCTCTACCTCAGAAATATCCACACAAGTCATTCATTCCATCTCCCCTATCATTCCCCTGGCCCCACGAGAATGTTTTAGTGGAGATCCTTAGAAGGCGCAGATATTTTTAACCCAGTGCTCCTTACACTTCCTTTGTCAACCTGTTATTTTTACAGAGGATCAGTCAAAAACAGCGTTCATTTTGTCTTATTTGAGTGGAGATGGCTTCATGGTCCATGCCTTTGGTGTCACGAAATGACTCTATATAGTATGATTTTGAAGTTTTTAAAACCAAATTCCTTCAAATTTGTTACCGCAGAACAATTTCCCAAGCCACAGATAATGAATTACTAGACTTAAAACAAGGAAATAGGGTTTTGATCTCTTATCTGGCCCAATTCAACAAATTAATTGTGGAGACTGGTTGGCCCGAGGGCAAAAGGGCTGCGATTTTTTACGGAGGGTTTATGAGAAGAACTAAAAGATGTGCTAGCCCAGATTCCAGATCGACCTACTGATGTGTCAAAATTAATTGATCTAGTCTTACAGATTGATCAGTGCCTGTTTGAAAGAAAAGCAGAACGAAAGAGAAATTCGTCCTATCCCACTGCGCTCCGACAGGGGTAAAGTGGAAAGTATCAAGCCCTTCGAGACACACTTTTCGGAAGAGCCAATGCAAATCGGCAGTGTTAGAGGTTCCCTGTCTAGAGAGGAAAAGGACAAGCGAAGATCTAAAAATCTGTATTCTCTATTGTGGGTTGTCTGGGCATTTTGTAAGAGAATGCCCTAAGAAGCCTAAACAAGATAATTCAGGAAAAGAGAAAACGCATTATACTAAGAGAGTAACCCTGGTTGACTCACAACACCAACCAGCCCCTGAATCCCAATTAGTGGCAAACACCTTACAGTCTGCTTCCCCTCATCTAACCATCTCCTTTGACCCCATCTTCAGAAAAAAGAAGCTGCAGGAGGTTTCATTGATGAGTGACTCAGGAGCTAAGGGAAAATTTTGGTGACATCCAATATGCTACAGAAACTGGAATACATTTTGTCAAAAAACAGAATCGCAGAGCCTGTTCGTGCGGTGGATGGAACAAACCTGTCTTCAGGCCCTACCACAGATGAAACTGAACCTGTAGTTCTGAAAAGATCATCTAAGACACCAAGAAAACATATCTTTCAATCTCACAGATGCTCCTCAATTTCAGCTGATCTTGTGCTTACAGTGGCCTACTGTGCACAACCCTGAAATTAATTGGGAAAAGAGGACTGTCCAATTAAATTCAAGCTACTGTCGTAAACATTTTTATGGTCCTCAAGAGATAAGTAGTGCACCATCCCCCGCTCAAGTTTTAGCTACTAAATCCAAAGTGGTGTGTGCTCTGGAAAAAGGTTATCATTCCTCAGAATATAAAGAATTGCCTGCAGTCTTTGACCAAGCAGAGGTAGAGAAGCTACCTCCCCACAGATCTTATGATTGCGGGATCGAACATGAGCCAGGTGCAAATCTACCTTGCAGTAGAATCTATGCCCTTTCTAAAAAGGAGAACAAGTTCCTAAAATAATATTTTGAAAAATAGTTGGCAAACGATTTTATTCATCCCCCTGAATCCCCAGTTTGCAGTTTTGTAATGGGGACCACCTTTTTAGTAAACTCTTTTATAAACCGGCGGTAAAAGTTGGCAAAGCCAATAAAACTTTACACCTCCTTCATTGTTTTAGGAGAAGGCCAATCCACGATTGTTTGAATTTTAGCAGGATCTATGGAAACTCCATTTTCCAATAAGACGAATCCCGAGAATTCTACTTCCTTTGCATGAAAAGCACACTTTTCCAACAAATTAATTGTGGAGACTGGTTGGCCCGAGGGCAAAAGGGCTGCGATTTTTTACGGAGGGTTTATGAGAAGAACTAAAAGATGTGCTAGCCCAGATTCCAGATCGACCTACTGATGTGTCAAAATTAATTGATCTAGTCTTACAGATTGATCAGTGCCTGTTTGAAAGAAAAGCACAACGAAAGAGAAATTCGTCCTATCCCACTGCGCTCCGACAGGGGTAAAGTGGAAAGTATCAAGCCCTTCGAGACACACTTTTCGGAAGAGCCAATGCAAATCGGCAGTGTTAGAGGTTCCCTGTCTAGAGAGGAAAAGGACAAGCGAAGATCTAAAAATCTGTATTCTCTATTGTGGGTTGTCTGGGCATTTTGTAAGAGAATGCCCTAAGAAGCCTAAACAAGATAATTCAGGAAAAGAGAAAACGCATTATACTAAGAGAGTAACCCTGGTTGACTCACAACACCAACCAGCCCCTGAATCCCAATTAGTGGCAAACACCTTACAGTCTGCTTCCCCTCATCTAACCATCTCCTTTGACCCCATCTTCAGAAAAAAGAAGCTGCAGGAGGTTTCATTGATGAGTGACTCAGGAGCTAAGGGAAAATTTTGGTGACATCCAATATGCTACAGGGTTTAAAATAAATAGAATTGCACTTGTGTTTTAACAGCGTAGAACCACACGTTGGCCCTTTTATCATCTGGGATCAAAACGAGACGAAGGCAAAGGCTGTGGACCACCTGTTACACATTAAGGTCTGCAATGCTTCCAGGTAATGGCCGCCATTGCTATCTCAGTCTTCGCCTTGGAGGCCAAAACCAACGTTATTTGTACTCCGTGGTTGCGCCCTTTCCCAAATTACGCGCCGAGGGTTTGTAGAACTCACCTGTGTGGGTGGACGTTGGTCGTCCAACATTCCAGAAGTGAATTAAACTATTGATGCTGGTGGAGCTACTCATGTGGTGGTTAATAGCATAATCGTAAAGCCCTTGGCCGACACTATGTGCCAGTCTATCTTTTGACATTATGGGCTCCAACTGATTGAATATAATGTGCAGAGTTTTGTTTTAGGAATAGCGCTAACATATTGGGGGGGGGGCAGAATAAATGGTGACAACCTGTATAAAAAAGAGAAAAGAGGCCTTCAGCCAAGTATCAAATGACATTTGGATTCTTTCAAAATAATTATAGGCAATGTTTCACTGACTTCTGTCCCGTTACTGGGTACCAAGAAGAGTGTGAAGTCTTAAATCTGAAAATGCCTCGTCAATCACTTGTGTGTGTAGGTACTCAGTAAATCATAACATATTCAGTGTCGCTCTAAATTGCACTCATGCATCCATTCATTCACTACTAACTCAAAATTGCAAAATGCAGTCATGCACAAGGACAAGACAGCCAATAGCTGATGTGCGTTAGCTCTTTGTTCCATGTTGTTTGTCGAAGCAGAATGTGAGAGACACTCGAACACCCAAAGGCAGGAGACGGCTGACCTAAAACCCCTCCATGTACGTCTGTCTATGCATTTTTTATCCGTACTGGGTTTCAGTGAGTTGGTTGTTTTTGGTTTTCATTTCGCCCGACGAGTACACGGACAGCCTTGAGTAATAGTAGCGGGGTACAAATTGTTTGGTAAAAGGAACCGGATATACATAGTGACAGGAAGTTGGTTCACATGCACCTGAGATCCCGGTTTGGAACAACGGTTTGGTCCTTCCTAATAAATAGGTCAAAAAAGGACTCGCCGGGCAGCAGTTTAGCAGATATTTGCATGCAATACCGGCAGTGGGCACCCTATAACGGGCTTAAATAGTACAACACTAGGGATAGAAGCGCAAACATCACGGAACTCGTTATAGGCGCCACTCAAAAGGTGCATCTGGCATGTGTATGCATGTAATGATTCTGGCACGGCCATGCATGATAATGGTCTCCAACATTATTTTTGGTGGCTCTTCCTAGTTTTTTTCTGACATACTTTGTATGAACAATTTGATGCATATATATATATCATTGTCACCTCCTGCTCCGTAAGACCCTGCAGGGCGGCCTGGGTTACTGGGGCGAAGCATCCCACAGAAAATATCTCCCAAACACGAAAAGCCCAGGCACCAGTCCATGTTAAAATCCAAGTATTTAATAGCATTTCTGAGCAGCAAGACAAAAAATCCTGACGCGTTTCGGCAACAGCATGCCTTGTTCACAGGTAAGTAAGAGCAGGTGTGAGTGAGCCAGTGCTTTTTGAATACACAGTCATGTGACTTCAATAACCAAACTCCAACTCCCATAATGCACGGTTCCATATAAATAACTTCCTGAGCTGGAGCGCTTAATTTCCATATAGCTGCAATAGCGTCCTGTTGAGGCCGAATTATATAATGGCCGAAACGGTGCAACAACTCTGAAAACAAGCATTTGTATTGCAATTGCTCGAGTTAGAGCTATTAGCATTGCAAATCCCTATCTGGACTTTTATTGCCACATAACTTGAAAATGAGAAGTAAAACAGTTGGCCAATTCAAAGCGCCAGGGCTGCCATGGGCATAAACGCGAAGGAGAGACATAAAAGAAAAAGGAAGTTGGCTCACTGTCAAACGTATCGGCAAAAGGGCATTTGTCCATGTACCAGGGTCGATGAACAAGGCAGTAACAAAACTGCCACAAGCAGGGACAAACTTTTGAAAGGCAAGCCCGCAAAGTAGTGATAGTGATGGGCTGAGGTGGGCGTGGTTAAAAGCCCACAATTCTTACAACAGGTCAAAGCGCTTGTGCCCGACCGAAAAATGTTCACCATTCACTTAGAACACTGTTCTCTCTTTTCTTTGGTTTATTGCTCTCTTCACTAGTACTCTTGGTAGTCACAGCCTGTTCAGAGTTGTAGGTGTTACCTCTGAGCAGGACCAGATTTAACTGCTCGACTTCTTAGATGAAATTTGCTATGTGTCAAGTGTTATTTTAGTGACTCCAGCCACACACAACTGCATGAGCTCAGCTACATTCCTACTTGTCCAGGTGAAGACTCGTGCACTCGCATAGGGGTCAAAACGATTTGATAGCTATACGGCGTTAAATACATCTGTGATATATCCCTAAAGAGCACATCATATACTGTTCATGAACTTTGCATTAAAGTGTGCTCCACATCCATTCTTTTGGCATCTTTTGTGCTCTTGGATCACTTTTTTCTGGCCGTCTTCACTATCCGCATCCTGCGCCCTCGTTACACATAGATCACGTCTTTTCCCATTATTCATTACTGACGAAATGTTTACAGTGTGTCTTGGAATACTTGTTTATATAAAGCCAATTCTTGCATAAGTGTCATACTTGGTTATGTTCTCCTCCTCTTGCATTTACTGTATTTAGAAATACACTGAATGTGCTTTATAAACAGTCTATTTTTCTAGATGGAATTCCTTGTGCACATTATTGATACCAAATATTAGTCACCAGGTCAATTTGGGTCCAGGGTTGCTTCCGCACCTTTAGTTCTGCACATAAGTCACGAGTGGTGCAACATCTGTGCGAAAGTCCTCGAGTCTATCCCCTTTGCAGCGCCTCGAAGTCTCCCATTGGCCTCAGTAAAGCAGGAGATGCTACCTGTTTAATTACATAAGGCTACATTTTCTGTTGTTCAGAAACAGGCTTTGCTGTGGTGTTCAGAGTGGGCGTGGTGCAGTTTCACGCAAGGGCTTGTGATAAATGTGATTTGTGCAAATGATGGTAAACACATGTCCTTGTCGAAAAGGATAACAAACTTATGTGTTGCATGGATCATGCCACTGCGTGCTGGCTGCTGGTGTAACCTCAGGTGTTTTGAAGTGGGCTATATGTGTTTTTCAGCCACTTCTTGGGGTAATAGTGGGACACAGCCAGCGGCTGGACTATCTAGGGGACGTGTTACTGAAAAGTAAGGTGATAACTCAGTCTTCTAAGAGTTATCTAGTGTATTTACAAAGGTTTCCTTCAAATATGATGTGTATATTTCAGATGTGGTAGGTGTGAAGCTGTGGTCCTGCACCTGTTTCCCGGAATAGAGTCTTGCTTTAGACTGCGCAGCAGGTGACAAGAGCACCGTGCGTCAGTCATATGATAGTTCCGGGACGCAGTGGTGAATGCGATGCTTCCCGTATCTCACATAGATGGTGAGATGACTCAAGATCATACAGCGTGTCAGTAACGTGAAACCAGATTTACAGTGCATTGCTGAAGGGGCCCGGCGTGGTGAACCCGGGGTAATCACGTGCAGGCGTTTTCAAACCTGAACAGCTTGCGATAGAAGGTAAACCTGGAGGTGAACTCGGCTAACACGCATTTGTAATACAATGGGTGTCGCAATTCCTCGAGTTAGAGCTATTAGCGTTGTAAACTAGAGGACGAGTGCAATGCATATGTGCTGCAGCTGCCCCCACAAATCTCAAGGGAAGGGCAGGCGGCGGTGTGGATAGGGACGGGGGAAATGTACAAAATTAAAAACAAAAACGAGCTGTGTAAAACCAAGCGAGATTGCTCTGTGTAGGAAATAATAAAAAGAAAAAGTAGTCCAGAAATCATGCTGGAAACATGGAGCCTTGTATGTTTTCAGTAGTTGGCTGGTGCGCTCGAGGAGGGCTAAACACAGGAAATGGCATGACATATACATGCCTTTCACAAATGAAATCAAGCAAATTTTAAAAGGAAAGCCCACGAACCACTGAAAGTGACTGGCGTGACATGGGCCTGGTTAAAAGCCCACAAAGAGATTACAACAGAGGCGAGAGCTTGTACGCTCAAACCTAAAAATCAAAATTTAGTTAGACTAATATTAGCCAGGTGCCACGGAGGCTATTTGGGCCCAGAAACCTAGGCATGTAATGGAGTACCTTGGGTGGATTTGATGCACAGAGGATTGGTCGCAACCACCTTATTTCTAACCTTGAAGCTACAAGGAATCCCATAAAGAACTCTGGTGTTTGTTTGTTTATTTATGTTTTGTTGTTCATGTGTTTTGTATTTAGAATAAATACTCTGTATGTCATAACCTCAAATTGAGGGTGTTGGAGCAGAATTAAAAACATTTTTTTGAGTTGTTGAAAAGATGGATTTATGATTTTAAAGAAATGTGTTTCCAGTGACATTTAAGGGTGTCATTGTGCATGAGAATGATTTAATGTATCCCCCTTGTTTATCCAGCTTAGATGTTTGGTTTGTTGTCTCTGAATGTATGCATCTGCTTCTATGAAGTTATTTAACTACAGGTGCCTAGCAGACATCTAATCTTGTCAGACCCCCCCTCAAGACTGTCTTTCACGGTTTAAAAGAGAGCACATTTTCTATCCCCATTGTAAGCTAACCATTTCAGTGCTAAGGCAACGTGTAAAAATTCATGTAACAAAGTAGCTGCCTACAGGCTTTTTAACATGGAGTAATAAGAATTCACCCACAAAGATGTTTTGGCTTTTTGTCACTCCTTCTTCTCTCAGGATTAGAAAAACCAACACAGAGATACCAGACCCATTTCTGGAGCCCCAGACCCAAGGGGCAAACCAATAGTGTATTTTTTCCCCAGATATCACACCCCAACCACCACCACTGAAGCTACGCCCCTGAGCCTACTGCCTTTATCCTAAGCTTTAATATTAAAATAGATCAAAGTTATGGCAACTGGCATAACTTTCCCGTATGAATCAATAGCGCCAGTGGAGCCACCGCATTTAAACATGGATCATCACCAGAACAAGCTTAGGCCTGCTATACTGAACATAGACTTTATCATAAGGAAACCAACACACATATAGGGGGTCATTCTGACCCCGGCGGTCAGAGACCGCCGGGGCCAGGGTCGGCGGGAGCACCGCCGACAGGCCGGCGGTGCCTCGCAGGGCATTCTGACCGCGGCGGTTCGGGCGCAGTCAGATGCGGAAAACCGGCGGTCTCCCGCCGGTTTTCCGCTGCCCTTGTGAATCCTCCATGGCGGCGGAGCGCGCTCCGCCGCCATGGGGATTCTGACACCCCCTACCGCCATCCTGTTCCTGGCGGGTCTCCCGCCAGGAACAGGATGGCGGTAGGGGGTGCCGCGGGGCCCCTGGGGGCCCCTGCAGTGCCCATGCCAATGGCATGGGCACTGCAGGGGCCCCCGTAAGAGGGCCCCACTTTGTATTTCAGTCTCTGCTATGCAGAGACTGAAATACGCGACGGGTGCCACTGCACCCGTCGCACCCTCCCACTCCGCCGGCTCAATTCTGAGCCGGCGTCCTCGTGGGAAGGATGATTTGCCCTGGGCTGGCGGGCGGCCTTTTGGCGGTCGCCCGCCAGCCCAGGGCAAATCCCAAAATACCCTCAGCGGTCTTTCGACCGCGGAGCGGTATTTTGGTGGGGGAAGTCTGGCGGGCGGCCTCCGCCGCCCGCCAGACTCAGAATCACCCCCATAGTCATAAATTGCTAAATATGTACTGTTGGAAAATGGGTTATTGGTAGGGCAGGTAGGTACCTACACCTAGCAACAAGCCACTAACCTCCACCTAGGTACAGTTAGGTCTCAGTAAATTAATCCCAGCTCAACCCTTGGTAGCTTGGCAACGAGCGTCAAGGCTTAACTTAGGAGACAAAGTGTAAAGCATTCAAATATCACAAAACAGTAATTAAATAAAACACAGGAAACAGTTTAAAAATCCAAAACCAATTTATAAAAATAGTTTATATTTTTATCTTTAAAATGACACAAAAACGATTAAAATCGGTTCAGGGGAACCGGAGATATGAATTTTTAAAGAATTATTACTTTTCTAGCGCTTAGAAACAAAAAGCGCCAATCGGGTCATCTGGTTGCACCTCGTCCGGGACAAAGTCAAACTTTCAGGCCGACCGCGATGGAGCCCTGCTCGGCTACAGGTCGCGGGAGGCCTCGGTTAAAAAGTTACCTTCTGACTTAGTCTTTATTTTGAAGTTTTTCTTCACCGGGACGAACCTGCCAGTTGAATCCGACCTCCTGGAGCCCTTGTCCGGATACGCGATGTGGGTTTCCTCGGTGGAGACTTTTACCTTCGGACTTAGTCGTTTTTTCGAGATGAAAATCCTTCGACCGGGGTAAACCTGGATCTTGATCCGACGTCCATGGAGCCCTTCTCGGATACGATGGCTGGGAGGTCCCGGTCAACTTTTTACGTTCGGACTTAGTCTCTTTTTTGGATGTTTTTCTTTACCGGGACGAACCACGAAGTCAGGCCGGGTCGCGGTTGAGGCAAGCCGGCTAGAATTTCCGCGGTGGGTCGGTCCCTCTCTGGAGCTTTTTTCCAAAAATTCTCAAATCTTTTCCAAACTTCTGGGGCTTCACCCAGATGTTCTTTTAAGGTTCTTTTGGGGTCCACAGCTCACCCCAAGGGTCCAGAAGTTCTGTGATGGTCCTTGGGGGGTGCGGACTTCAACTCCCAGAATGCACCTGGCGCAAACTCCTTTTTGGCCACTGGACAGTGGTCAGCTGGTCGCTTTCTTCAGGAGTTGGTGCAGGGGACTCTGGTTAGCAATTTTTCACCTGTAGCAAACAGGGAGTCCCTCCTTGAACCAGTTAAAGCCAGGCAAAGTCCTTCTTGTGGTGAAGCCCAAGTGTGCAGCTGGTGCAGTCCTTCTGAGTGCAGGTTCCAGGTGCAGGCCAGGGGTCCAGCAGGGCAGTCCTTCTTCTCCTTAAGTTCTTTCTTCTTGAAATTTGGTGGGGATCTGAGGTGTGGGTGCAGGTCTGCCAGTTTTATCCTTGCTCCTGGGTGAAAAGCAGGGGGGCCCTGGTTCTCCAATCAGGGACAGGGTCGTCCCCCTGTGATGACCACTTCCTGGGAAGTGTGGCAAAAATCCATCCCAGAAGGCAACAGTCTCTAAAAATCCAACATGGATGAATCTGATTTTTGGAGGTTACATCTGGCTGAGCCCACCCACTGGTGTGGCTAAAAATCATAAACACACCCCTCTCCTGCCCCCTCCTAATCTAATCAAGGGGGCACCTAGCTGTCTGGGGTTGCAGGATGTGGGGGTGTTGCTGGGTGCTGCAAATGTCCTTCTCTGCCTTTGAAGACCAGTTTGGCAGCCCTCCCCCTTCCTGCCTCACCATCTGCTGAGGGGAGATTCTCTCCCCCAAGCACATTCCTTTGTGTGAAGCCTGGCCACTTCACACCTCATCAAGGCAGCCTGGCAGAAGCTGCTGCAGGCTGGCCAATCAGAGCACAGGAGCAAAAACAATGCAGAGCTGAAATTGGCAACTTTTTAGGTAAAGTCTAAACTTTTTACCTGAACTAGTTATATTAAATCCAACAACTGGAAGTTGTAGGATTTATTACAACAATTAATTTGATACCAAATTCTTGGTATGTAACATTTAAGGAGACTTTAAAATTTAAAATAAAGTCTGCCCATTCTAGCCTATGAAGGCCATTTACTTCAATGAGGGAAAAACGAATTTGGCTGTTTTTACCTCACCAGGGCTTATAAATCTATTTTTATAAAGTCCCTGCTTATAGTTACATGGCACCCAGCCCTAGGGGCACATAGGGCACACCTTAGGGGTGACTTATATGTAAAAATAAGGTAGTTTAAGACTTTGGAAGTACCTTTAATTCCAAAGTCGAATTTGCATATAACTTTTAATTTAAAAGCAGCCAGCAAAGCAGGCCTGCCTTTAAAATGACACTGGGCACCTCAGCAGTGCACCTAGGTGTGCACCACCTATGCTGTGGTCCCTAAACCTACATGCCCTACCATATACTAGGGACTTATAGGTAGGTTAACTTAGCCAATTATAATTAGCCTAATTTGCATATTGATTTTACACAGAGCACAGGCCCTGGGACTGGTTAGCAGTACCCAGGGCACCATCAAAGTCAGGAAAACACCAGCAAAAAGAGGAAAATGGGGGCAAAAAGTTATGGGGCCTCTGCAATCAGCCCTGTTTTCTCACACAACCCCCCCCCCCCCCAGCCCACACGCCCAGGAGACTCAGCCCAACCCTGGGAGAGTCTTCCTGGCTTGTTAGGCGAGGAAGACAGTGAAGAAAACTGGCTGTCCCTTTGCAGGGCCTACTCTGCCTTATATCCTCCTGTCAGGGTCACTCCCTATGGGTAGTGAAGCCATCCCAACAGTAAAAGGACCCAACTCAAACTGAAACTTCCCTCTAGGGGGGTCTTCCTCCTTTCTCTCTGCCAACTTGGGTAGTGAGGTGCCCACCTCCCCTACTCCAAACTTTGCTAGGGCAACACCTAGCTTACCCAAAGAGGTCACCCAACACTTGAGCAACCCCACCATGACCAATAGGGTCAGGGGGCCTACTTTGCTATTGGCTTTGGGGTCTGCCTCCCAGGCCAAGTACAGTGCTGCCAGGAAGGCTAGCACCCAGCAGAGGCTACTGACAGCTGTCAGTACCCAGAACCCCACCCTAAGCTCTCCACTGACAGGTGGCTGAGCTGCTTTAGGGGCAACTTTGGGGTCCTGGCACCCCTCTTGCTGTCTAGAGTGGGGGGCTACCACCTCCTGTGGCAGACACCCTCCTTCCACTCTCCCTTCTGTCAGTGCAGGGGCAACACCCTGCATCTGGACAGCTGCCTGACTACTCAGGACTTCCTTAGGGTCAGGTGAGGCCTCACCAGTGCCAACTCTGGGCTCCCCCCTTACTGGGGCAGAAGGCCCTTGGCTCCCTGGAACTCTCTTTAAGAGTGGCCCACCCTTCCTTTTCTTCTTTCCTTTTCTTGGGGACCCCTGTCTCCTAACTGTAGGGACTGACTCCCCAGGACTTTGGGTTGGGGGGGCGCCCTGGGCGACCACCCCATCTGTGACCAGACTCACCTCTGGGAGGTCATTGCCCAGGATACAATCTAGGGGAAGGTCAGCACTGACCACCACCCTAATCCAGTCAAGGATACCCTCCCTCTCTAGGGGCACTATGGCTACAGGTTTGGAGGTGACCTCCCCTGTGGCTATCCTGACTTTCTTTGTCTTTCCTGGGACATACATGTCTGGGGTCACTAACCGGTCACTCACTATGGTGTGACTGGCACCGGTGTCTCTCAGGCCAGTGGTAGGGATCCCATTCACTTGAATGTGGTGGAAGTGCCTACTCCCACCCTCAGGGATCACCAGCTTACCATCTGGTCCTGTCTCCCAGCTGAATGCTAAGAGGACTTCATCATCTGAGGAATCCTCCTCCATGGCTACACTGGACAGCCAAATGCTAACCACCTTCTTTGGACAGGCTGCATCTCCTCGGAAGTGACCTGTCTGCTGACAGTCAAAGCAAGCCCTACTGTCCAAGAGCTTTTTTAACCCTGGGTCTCCCTGTCTCTGCTTGTCAGAGTGGGAGTGGGATTTACTCTCCTCCTTCTTAGGGTTCTGGGGTACAGAGGGAGTCTCTGTGGTGGGCTTACCACCTCCCTCCTTAGGTTTTTGGGGACCTGTCCCCCCCTTCTTGGAGTCTCCCCCCTGGGACTTGACAACCACCCTGGTTCTCAACCACTCATCAGCTGCCTCCCCTAGCTCTCTAGGGTTGGTCTGCTTAGAGTCCACTAGATGCTGGCGTAACCTTTCTTGGATACAATTGGTCAAGATGTGCTCTCTCATGATCAGATTGTATAACCCCTCATAAGTATCTACTTTGTTACCAATAATCCAGCCCTCTAGTGCCTTTAGTGAAATGTCCACAAAGTCAACCCAAGACTGGGTACTGACCTTCTGGGTGTCCCTGAACTTTATTCTATATTGCTCTGGGGTCAGACCAAACTTCTTGGCTAAGCACCTCTTCATACTAGGGTATCAATCTGCCTCCTCCCCCCTTAAGGTCAGAAGCCTATCCCTCCCTGAGTTGGGGACCAACTCCCACAAAAGGGAACCCCAGTATTGAGGCCTAACCCTTCTCATTTGGAGTGCCCTCTCAAAGGCCCCTAGCCACTTATCTATGTCATCCCCCTCTACATAAGCAGGAACTACCCCCTTGGGTAATCTGGGGCAAACTCCCCCACCCATGGACACCTCAGCTTCTTTATCGTTGCTTCCATCTCTTTTCCCTTTGTATGCCCACTTTTTCTTTTCTAGGGCCAGCTTCTCTGCTTCCAAAGCTATGTATGCTAGCTGGGCCTCCAGCTCTCTTTCTCTGATGGATGGGTTCTCTCCTCCTGAAAGGACCCCCTTCCCACCACTAGCTTTGGATCTGCCCCTAGTGACTGTATTTACTGAGGACCGTTCTTCCTCACCCTCACTTAGGGTCAGATGCCTTCCCTCCCCTGAGTGGTTAGAGCTTGCATCCTCCCTTCTTTCTCCCTCCTCTGGAGCTTCTTCTGACTCTACCTCTTGGGCCTCAGCCCATGCTGTCAGGGATGTGATCAGGATTTGCTTCCTGAGATCAGTGGTTGCAGGCAACCCTCTTTCAATACACAACCCCCTAAGCTGGACTACTGTCAGTGTGGGTAGGTTAGCCAGATCAAGCTCCATGGTTCCCTAGTTTTGTGTCAACAAAAACTTTATGCAAAAATTGGAAACAAGAATTTAGAAAAATTACAAAAAATTCAATAATTGAAATTAATCCAAATTAAAAATTAAAAACAATTTTTGCACTAGGACAATTTAAAGGATTTTTAATTTGTTTTACCTAAAACTGTAACGTGATATTGAACACAAGTACAGGATCCCGTCGCTGCTTCCAATTATGTTGGAAAATGGGTTATTGGTAGGGCAGGTAGGTACCTACACCTAGCAACAAGCCACTAACCTCCACCTAGGTACAGTTAGGTCTCAGTAAATTAATCCCAGCTCAACCCTTGGTAGCTTGGCAACGAGCGCCAAGGCTTAACTTAGGAGACAAAGTGTAAAGCATTCAAATATCACAAAACAGTAATTAAATAAAACACAGGAAACAGTTTAAAAATCCAAAACCAATTTATAAAAATAGTTTATATGTTTATCTTTAAAATGACACAAAAACGATTAAAATCGGTTCAGGGGAACCAGAGATATGAATTTTTAAAGAATTATTACTTTTCTAGCGCTTAGAAACAAAAAGCGCCAATTGGGTCATCTGGTTGCACCTCGTCCGGGGCAAAGTCAAACTTTCAGGCCGACCGCGATGGAGCCCTGCTCGGCTACAGGTCGCGGGAGGCCTCGGTTAAAAAGTTACCTTCTGACTTAGTCTTTATTTTGAAGTTTTTCTTCACCGGGACGAACCTGCCAGTTGAATCCGACCTCCTGGAGCCCTTGTCCGGATACGCGATGTGGGTTTCCTCGGTGGAGACTTTTACCTTCGGACTTAGTCGTTTTTTCGAGATGAAAATCCTTCGACCGGGGTAAACCTGGATCTTGATCCGACGTCCATGGAGCCCTTCTCGGATACGATGGTTGGGAGGTCCCGGTCAACTTTTTACGTTCGGACTTAGTCTCTTTTTTGGATGTTTTTCTTTACCGGGACGAACCACGAAGTCAGGCCGGGTCGCGGTTGAGGCAAGCCGGCTAGAATTTCCGCGGCGGGTCGGTCCCTCTCTGGAGCTTTTTTCCAAAAATTCTCAAATCTTTTCCAAACTTCTGGGGCTTCACCCAGATGTTCTTTTAAGGTTCTTTTGGGGTCCACAGCTCACCCCAAGGGTCCAGAAGTTCTGTGATGGTCCTTGGGGGGTGCGGACTTCAACTCCCAGAATGCACCTGGCGCAAACTCCTTTTTGGCCACTGGACAGTGGTCAGCTGGTCGCTTTCTTCAGGAGTTGGTGCAGGGGACTCTGGTTAGCAATTTTTCACCTGTAGCAAACAGGGAGTCCCTCCTTGAACCAGTTGAAGCCAGGCAAAGTCCTTCTTGTGGTGAAGCCCAAGTGTGCAGCTGGTGCAGTCCTTCTGAGTGCAGGTTCCAGGTGCAGGCCAGGGGTCCAGCAGGGCAGTCCTTCTTCTCCTTAAGTTCTTTCTTCTTGAAATTTGGTGGGGATTTGAGGTGTGGGTGCAGGTCTGCCAGTTTTATCCTTGCTCCTGGGTGAAAAGCAGGGGGGCCCTGGTTCTCCAATCAGGGACAGGGTCGTCCCCCTGTGATGACCACTTCCTGGGAAGTGTGGCAAAAATCCATCCCAGAAGGCAACAGTCTCTAAAAATCCAACATGGATGAATCTGATTTTTGGAGGTTACATCTGGCTGAGCCCACCCACTGGTGTGGCTAAAAATCATAAACACACCCCTCTCCTGCCCTCTCCTAATCTAATCAAGGGGGCACCTAGCTGTCTGGGGTTGCAGGATGTGGGGGTGTTGCTGGGTGCTGCAAATGTCCTTCTCTGCCTTTGAAGACCAGTTTGGCAGCCCTCCCCCTTCCTGCCTCACCATCTGCTGAGGGGAGATTCTCTCCCCCAAGCACATTCCTTTGTGTGAAGCCTGGCCACTTCACACCTCATCAAGGCAGCCTGGCAGAAGCTGCTGCAGGCTGGCCAATCAGAGCACAGGAGCAAAAACAATGCAGAGCTGAAATTGGCAACTTTTTAGGTAAAGTCTAAACTTTTTACCTGAACTAGTTATATTAAATCCAACAACTGGAAGTTGTAGGATTTATTACAACAATTAATTTGATACCAAATTCTTGGTATGTAACATTTAAGGAGACTTTAAAATGTAAAATAAAGTCTGCCCATTCTAGCCTATGAAGGCCATTTACTTCAATGAGGGAAAAACGAATTTGGCTGTTTTTACCTCACCAGGGCTTATAAATCTATTTTTATAAAGTCCCTGCTTATAGTTACATGGCACCCAGCCCTAGGGGCACATAGGGCACACCTTAGGGGTGACTTATATGTAAAAATAAGGTAGTTTAAGACTTTGGAAGTACCTTTAATTCCAAAGTCGAATTTGCATATAACTTTTAATTTAAAAGCAGCCAGCAAAGCAGGCCTGCCTTTAAAATGACACTGGGCACCTCAGCAGTGCACCTAGGTGTGCACCACCTATGCTGTGGTCCCTAAACCTGCATGCCCTACCATATACTAGGGACTTATAGGTAGGTTAACTTAGCCAATTATAATTAGCCTAATTTGCATATTGATTTTACACAGAGCACAGGCCCTGGGACTGGTTAGCAGTACCCAGGGCACCATCAAAGTCAGGAAAACACCAGCAAAAAGAGGAAAATGGGGGCAAAAAGTTATGGGGCCTCTGCAATCAGCCCTGTTTTCTCACATGTACAAGATTACAAAACAACATACAAACACTACTACAGGGAGTGCAGAATTATTAGGCAAGTTGTATTTTTGAGGATTAATTTTATTATTGAACAACAACCATGTTCTCAATGAACCCAAAAAACTCATTAATATCAAAGCTGAATATTTTTGGAAGTAGTTTTTAGTTTGTTTTTAGTTTTAGCTATGTTAGGGAGATATCTGTGTGTGCAGGTGACTATTACTGTGCATAATTATAAGGCAACTTAACAAAAAAAAATATATACCCATTTCAATTATTTATTATTACCAGTGAAACCAATATAACATCTCAACATTCACAAATATACATTTCTGACATTCAAAAACAAAACAAAAACAAATCAGTGACCAATATAGCCACCTTTCTTTGCAAGGACACTCAAAAGCCTGCCATCCATGGATTCTGTCAGTGTTTTGATCTGTTCACCATCAACATTGCGTGCAGCAGCAACCACAGCCTCCCAGACACTGTTCAGAGAGGTGTACTGTTTTCCCTCCTTGTAAATCTCACATTTGATGATGGACCACAGGTTCTCAATGGGGGGTTCAGATCAGGTGAACAAGGAGGCCATGTCATTAGATTTCCTTCTTTTATACCCTTTCTTGCCAGCCACGCTGTGGAGTACTTGGACGCGTGTGATGGAGCATTGTCTTGCATGAAAACCATGTTTTTCTTGAAGGATGCAGACTTCTTCCTGTACCACTGCTTGAAGAAGGTGTCTTCCAGGAACTGGCAGTAGGACTGGGAGTTGAGCTTGACTCCATCCTCAACCCGAAAAGGCCCCACAAGCTCATCTTTGATGATACCAGCCCAAACCAGTACTCCACCTCCACCTTGCTGGCGTCTGAGTCGGACTGGAGCTCTCTGCCCTTTACCAATCCAGCCACGGGCCCATCCATCTGGCCCATCAAGACTCACTCTCATTTCATCAGTCCATAAAACCTTAGAAAAATCAGTCTTGAGATATTTCTTGGCCCAGTCTTGACGTTTCAGCTTGTGTGTCTTGTTCAGTGGTGGTCGTCTTTCAGCCTTTCTTACCTTGGCCATGTCTCTGAGTATTGCACACCTTGTGCTTTTGGGCACTCCAGTGATGTTGCAGCTCTGAAATATGGCCAAACTGGTGCAAGTGGCATCGTGGCAGCTGCACGCTTGACTTTTCTCAGTTCATGGGCAGTTATTTTGCGCCTTGGTTTTTCCACACGCTTCTTGCGACCCTGTTGACTATTTTGAATGAAACGCTTGATTGTTCGATGATCACGCTTCAGAAGCTTTGCAATTTTAAGAGTGCTGCATCCCTCTGCAAGATATCTCACTATTTTTGACTTTTCTGAGCCTGTCAAGTCCTTCTTTTGACCCATTTTGCCAAAGGAAAGGAAGTTGCCTAATAATTATGCACACCTGATATAGGGTGTTGATGTCATTAGACCACACCCCTTCTCATTACAGAGATGCACATCACCTAATATGCTTAATTGGTAGTAGGCTTTCGAGCCTATACAGCTTGGAGTAAGACAACATGCATAAAGAGGATGATGTGGTCAAAATACTCATTTGCCTAATAATTCTGCACTCCATGTATAGGTCCAAACAAACAATGCAAATCTTCAGTCCTCAGGGTTTGTAGGAGGATGGTCACAAGTACTAAAACTCTTATAATTTGGTACTCAGTGAGATTCAATGTAACAAAATACCTCTCTATAATCTTTAACACAGTGTGACAATAATCCAACCTTAGAGACCTATTGATTTTAACATATCTTTACAAAGTAAGTAAGTCAGGCGTAGTGCCATGGTTATAACTTTATACAAAAAGCAGGTCATTCTAGTCTAACAGGATTTTCTCTTTTGACTACCCTGTTTTTGGAATTTTACTATGAGTGAGACTCACTTCCCGAATCTCATTGTAAATTAATGGTAATTACACTAAGTGTGCTTACTGCTAATGTCCGTTTTTAAAGATTACTTCACTACTGCACAGCTAGGCTAAGGGCTGGCTAAACATGTGTGCACACTCTTCTGTGCACGTGAGCAAGTACACATTTGAAACTATTATGTGTGCATCCTGGAGGCTGCACACAGTTAGCCTGTCGTGTAACAGACTCTTCGGGGATTGGTACTGACATGGGGTAGGCCTTATAATATGAGTGGCATTCACAGAGTAGGTCTGTAGTATTCACTGGAAAATCTACGATGCTTCACTGTATTATACCTAATAGACAAAATCTGCCCTAAATTACAGTTCCACTCCACTTAGACCTAAAAGTCCATAAAGGTATCAATCTGGAGTAAAACATGCCCTCCAGGTATGGATTTTTAGTCCCCAACATTCCACATACACATTTCATAGGACTACAAGTTGATTCATATTTCCCTGGCTCAGTGCATAATGAGATTCCATGTCGTTGCCCCAAACCAGCCCAAGTTAATTACGCTTTTCCCCAGGAAAGGGATCAAAGGCCTCACCACACAAAAATGCAAATAACAGTAACTGACCCAGTTCCTGGGAAAGGAAAGGATGGGGAGGAGATATATATCTGATAATTAGCTTGTAACACTGCACCTATGCTGGGACAGCCCAGGCCCACTGGAACAAAGAAGGAAGCACAGATCTCTGGAACCAAAACAGGAGGGGCTCACCTTTGAAGATTTATTGGGAAGGGATCAGTGAAGATTAAGCTCTCAAGGGAGCATTTCCTAAGTACAACATGAAGTTGCCATTTTGGCTTGTCCCAGTATGCTGTGCAGGAGTATTTGAACAGAGGTGGAGGGATGATGTGGCATCCGAGGTTCAGCCAGGAATGTCTGGCCCCTTAACTTTCCATTGTCACTTAAAAACCCCTCCACATGGGAAAGATTGTTGAGAAGCTCTTGGACCTGGGAGCAGTGGTGATGAAAGAATGCCTGTTAAAAATGGGTTCTTTGGTTTGCAGTCAGGTTACCCCCTGTCCGAGCAAGGACCTTCACTCTAGTCAAGGTAAGTCACACACAATCCAAATTATCCTGTGCCCACCCTCTGGTAGCTTGGCACTGAGCAGTCAGGCTTAACTTAGAAGGCAAAGTGTAAAGTATCTGTGCAATAAGTCATACAATAACACAATATAGCACCACAAAAATACACCACACAGTGTTTAGAAACATATTTAATATTTATCTGGATAAATGCAGGTCAAAACGATTAAAATGCAATAAGTATATGTTGAGATATCACTGAAAAGTGATATAAAGGGGGTCATTCTGACCTCGGCGGTAAAATCCGCTTACCGCCGGTCAGAAGACCGCCACAATACCGCCGCGGCCGCAGTGAGCCGCCACGGTCATTCTGACCCACAACTGCCAAACCTCCAAAAATCCGACCTCCATTGCAGTCCGCCACATCAGCGGCCAGCGATAAACTGGAGATGACTAAACCTCCACCGCCACGCCAACAGAAATACGCCCATGCCATTACGATCCACAAATCCACGCGGCGGTCTTTCAAACGCGGTAGTCTATTGGCGGTACACACCGCCGCGGTCAAAATACACACACCTTTACAAAACACTACCACATTGGACAATTTGAAATACACACACCTGATACACATACAAACAACACTCCCACACATCCAATCAACTATAAAACACACACCCACATCACCCACAAACCCCTACAACCAAAAATCAGAGACGAAGGAGAGAGAGACACATCAGAGATTAGAGAGCCAGACACACAGAGGCACACTCCAACATCACACACACCACATAGTAGCACAAAGCACCACACACCAACACACTCATCACCACATACACCACCCCACACCTCATCCACACCACCCCATGGCACCACAAAGACACCCACGCTTTACGGACCAAGAACTCAGGGTGATGGTGGAGGAAATCATAAGAGTGGAACCCCAGCTCTTCGGCTCACAGGTTCAGCACACCACCATAGCAAGGAAGGCGGAGCTATGGCAGCGGATCGTGGACAGGGTCAACGCGGTGGGACAGCACCCCAGAAATAGGGACGACATCCGCAAACGATGGAACGACCTACGGGGGAAGGTGCGCTCGATGGTGTCGCGACACAACATCGCGGTGCAGAAGACTGGCGGAGGACCCCCACCCACCCCACCAGAATTTACAGCATGGGAGCAAGAAGTATTAAACATCCTGCATCCTGAGGGCCTCGCTGGAGTACCCGGAGGAATGGACTCAGGTAAGTCCTATCTCATATACTTCATCCCCCCCACCCTACCAGCATGCCAACCCACACCCCCACCCTCACCCCCAACCCACCATCACACATCATCCCTGAGAATGTTTCCCTAGCACAACCCACCCAACCCCTCACCAACCCTTGCATGCCACCACAAACATTGGACACCCATTACCTAAGCATGACCACTGCACATACCCATCCCCCCCCACAAACCACCCTCACAACACCACCCACAAGGGAATGCCTGCACTGGGGGACAAGGGCACCCATAAATCACACGCTATTTCACACACAGAAACAATAACCATACTCTCTCACCCCATGCAGGACCCGAACGCCAACACACCGGTCAGGAGGGTCCTCAAATGTCCATCCCACCCCCGGAACAGGCCCCCAGTGAGGACAGCAGCTCGGTCGACCTGGAACCTGATAACCAGCCCGGACCATCGGGGACCTCTGGGCAGTGGGTTCCCCAAACACAGACACAGGCCACAGCAGACCCAAACCCCCCTGGGAACAACAGCACAGCTCCCACCCAGCGGGCCCATGCCTCTGTCTCTAGGACAGGTCAAGCAGCGGTGTGTCTGCCACTACAGGGCACCCAGGCTAACCCAACACCCCAACAACAACAGGGACCTGGGGGCAGTGGGAGTGGGCACACCGTCCAGGGGACAGAGGCCCAGGCAAACAGGGCAACTCGGAGGGCTGCCGTGCGACAGGGGGGGAGGAGAGGCCCAGGGAACCCACTCTCCAAGAGGCCCTCACAACCATCATGGGAGCATACCACCACTCCCAAGAGACGATGGCGACGGTACTGGCCAGGTTCACCGAGATACAGGCACAGCAGGAAGAACGCTACATGGGGTTCAGCAACCAACTCACCACCATCGCTACCGCCATGGGGAGCATGGTCCAGGCCCTCAACAGGATAGAAGACACGTTGCGGGACAATGTGGCACCACACAGGGCCCCTGTCACTAGCCAGGAACACCTTACCACCTCCGCCGGCGCTAGTGGACAGGAGGCCCACACACAACGACAGGCCTCAAGAACCCCACCTCCTGCTGAAGAACAACCACCCCGCAAGAGGAGCCTAAGACCCAAGAAAAAACCAGAGTAGCATGCCAAGACCACCGCCAGCATGAGATACCCCCAGAAGTCATCCCACTGTCCCACCTTGCCACCCTGTCCAAACTCAAACAGCCCCTGCTCCATCCTTCCACAGGCATATGGACAATAGACCTGTCAGACTGAGAACTTGACTCTGCCATGGACATCACTCCACCCCCACCCATCACCGTTTTCATATAATGTATCATTATCTAAGCACACCAAATAAAACAATTATTGCACAGAAAACCGTTTGGAGTCATGCTGTATTTTCAAAAAATCGTACAACCCATAACAGTTCACAATATGTGATGTCAGTTAGTGATGACAACATACCAATGTCAATACGCTGTAGTACATGGCCAAACCAAGCAGTAGTCGGGCTATGAGTCATTAAGCACTGAGAAGGGAAGGGAAAAAGAAATGTTATTTAAAAGAGCTGGGGGGAAATACATAAAGTTGAGATGCATGAGGCTCTAAGTAAATGGGAAATGGCGTGGCTGAACCTTACCTGTGTGCTACTGAAAATACTGTTGTATGACAGCTTCCCTGTTGTCTGTTTCCTCACCGTCGTCTTCCTCCTCTTCACTCTCCACAGGCTCCACGGCTTCTACGACACCACCATCTGGACCATCCTCCTGCAGGAAAGGCACCTGGCGTCGCAAAGCCAGGTTGTGAAGCATACAGCAGGCCACGATGATGTGGCACACCTTCTTTGGTGAGTACATTAGGGATCCACCTGTCATATGCAGGCACCTAAACCTGGCCTTCAGGAGGCCAAAGGTCCTTTCTATGACCCTCCTAGTACGCCCATGGGCCTCATTGTACCGTTCCTCTGCCCTGGTCCTGGGATTCCTCACTGGGGTCAATAGCCACGGCAGGTTGGGGTAACCAGAGTCACCTATTAGCCACACACGCTGTCTCTGTAGCTGTTCCATCACATAGGGGACGCTGCTATTACGCATAACATACGCGTTATGCACTGACCCAGGGAACATGGCATTCACATGGGAGATGTACTGGTCTGCCAAACAGACAACCTGCACATTCATAGAATGGTAATTTTTCCTATTTCTGTACACCTGTTCATCGTCATTTGGGGGTACTAATGCCACATGGGTCCCATCAATGGCACCAATGATGTTGGGGATATGTCCAAGGGCATAGAAATCACCCTTCACTGTGGCCAAATCAGCCTCTTCTGGGAATATGATGTAGCTCCTCATGAGTTTCATCAGGGCAGACAACACTCTGGACAGAATCTTGGAAAACATAGGCTGAGACATTCCAGATGACATGGCCACTGTTGTCTGGAATGAGCCACTTGCAAAAAAATGGAGGACTGATAGAACCTGCACTAGAGGGGGAATTCCTGTGGGTTGGCGGATGGGTGACATCAGGTCTGGCTCCAGCTGGGCACACAGTTCATGGATAGTGGCTCGGTCAAGTCGGTATCGGAGTATTATATGGCGTTCTTCCATTGTCGACAGGTCAACCAGCGGCCGGTACACGGGAGGATTCCTCCTTCTCCTCGCAAGTCCCTGCGGACGGTGCCTAGGAAGGACAACATGGAGCACTGAGTCAATCAACTCACAGGTACGTACAACACAGCTTGCACAGTTCACGAAAATGTATTGACTGCTATGTTTGTATGTGTGCAAATGCAAGGCCTAGGCCTGTGTGACGCAGTAGAATTTAAGCCATGTGGGCCCTTGAAATGGCGGCTGCCTGACCTCTAAACTGGGACAATGGGATGTGAGGTCAATGCGCTGGCGTGGCACACCGTGGCGATAGGCGGTCGAAGACCGCTGTACGAAGTCGCATTGGGTAACATTGAACCCTATGGGATTCAGGAGCCAATGACGATGTGCGCCGGCGGTCGCGGTACGCACCGCCGCGGTACGCACCGCCGCGGGCGTGACCGCCATTTTCTATCTGCTTAATCACTCGAGACCTGATCATCCACAGGAGAGGACCTATACTGCAAGTGCTGCTGTGAACTCGGTCTGGAAGTGACAATGGCTGCTGCGACTGGGGAAAGGGCCCCTGCCTTCACGTCTGAAGAGTTGGAGAAACTTGTGGACGGGGTCCTCCCCCAGTATGCGCTACTCTACGGTCCTCCAGACCAACAGGTGAGTACACTGAGTGCACATTGAATGGGTAATGCCTGTGTGGAGTGGGGTGGCTGTCAGTTGGTGGGGTGGGGAGAAAATGAGGAATGCAACGCACGACTGATGAGAGTATGGGCCACATGGCAAGGGTGGGGAGGGGGGGCATGTACTCCAAACATGCAGAAATTTGACGTTTTCTCTTTCCCACCCTGTACATGTCAAACAGGTGAGCGCCCATCAGAAAATCGATATTTGGCGTGCCATCGCCAAGGAAGTCCGGGCCCTGGGGGTCTACACCAGACGGGGCACCCACTGTCGGAAGAGGTGGGAGGACATCCGCCGCGGAACCCGAAAGACCGCCGAGTCACTGCTGGGGATGGCCTCCCGACCTAGGAGGGGTGCCAGTCGTACCCTGACCCCCCTGATGTCCCGGATCCTGGCGGTGGCCTACCCTGATTTGGATGGGCGCTTGAGGACATCACAGCAGACACAAGGGGGTGAGTATCAGCACTTCTCCTATCTATACGCGCAGTGGAGGCGTCTGGGTGGGGGAGGAGGGCTGTGGGTGACAGTAGGCCAGGGCGCTTTCTGTAGTGTAGTCCCCTCCCTTAGACATGGCCCTGTGCCCCCGCCCACCACCTCTGTAGGGTGCCAAGTGCAGCTATCCATGGTCCAACATCACCCATGAGCGCGTCTGTTGTCCCTAGACCTGTTGGCCTAGTCAGAAGTACAGAGTAGTGTACCCCAAGTTTGCGGCTTAGTGCATGAGGCACCTGTGTCTGTCCTCTCCGCCAAGGCTATTGACAAGGCATGCACTCAACTTTGTTTAATTTCTCCCCCCACCCTTATTCTTTGTTTCTTGTGCATTAGCATCATCAGGCGGAGGAGAATTGGCGTCGGAGCACGAGGGAGCTGCAGGTCACCAGGCCCCGGTGGGCACTGACACAGACACCGAGGGCACCAGTGATCCGGAGGGCGAGGGGAGCACCACAACGGGGGCCGGTGGAGACACCAGCGACACGGACACGTCCTCGTTTGGGAGCTCCCTAGCGGGGGCGGCAACATCTGTGCCCCCGCAACAACAGGTACAGCCGCCACCCAGCGCACCAGCACCGCCCTCCCAGCAGCCCCTCAGTCTTCGCTCCGTGCCCGTTCGCCCAGGAAGGCGCGCGTCTCCTTCGCCCCAGGCACCTCAGCCCCTGCCTCTGTTACCCCTGCTGCCCTCAGTGCGGAGCTCATTGACCTCGTGAGGACGCTCATTGTTGGGCAGACTACCCTTTTGAATGCCATCCAGGGAGTGCAAAGGGAGGTGCAATAGAGCAATGCCTACCTGGAGGGCATTCATTCGGGTCAGGCTGACCATCAACGAGCGTTCACTTCTCTGGCCTCAGCACTGACGGCAGCCATTGTCCCTGTCTCCAGTCTCCCTCTTCTAACTGCCTCCAGCCTATCTCTGTCTCCTGTTCCTCAGCCTATCCCATCCACACCATCTGACCAGCCTGCACACACCTCAATACCCAAGGCCAGCTCATCCAAACATAAGCACCACAGAACACACAAGCATTAACCCAAGCAACACCCAGTTGCAGACATACCAACAGTCACTACCACCTCTGTGTCCCCCTCCTCCTCGTCTCCCTCCTCCCTCCCTGTGACGTCTACACTCACACCTGCATGCACACCAACATCAGCCAGTTCTTCCATCACCAGCACACCCTCCACTACAGTCCTCACACGTGCAGTCACCACCCCCACTGCCATGTACACGTCCCCTGTGTCCTCTCCCACTGTGTCTGTCACCCCCTCTTCCAAGACACATAAACGCAGGCAGACACCCAAACAACAGCCAACCACCTCACGACAGCCTACGTCTCAGTCACCTGCACCAAAGGACAGCACACCTGACTCTCCTACAACCACATCCTCTTCCTCCACTTCTATCTCCACTACTCCTACCCTTTACCCTGGTCCAAAGAAATATTACCTCTCAAATGTTGACCTCTTTCCCTCCCCTGACCCACCCCCTCCATCTGGGAAAAGTCCCAAAGGCACCTCAGCCACCACCAGCCCAGCTTCCAAGGTATAAGTGGTGCATGGAATATGGAGTCCACCCTTTGGCGGCAGTGACACTTCACTGAGCAGCAAGGGGACTGGCAGCCCCCCCCCCAGGCAAGAGGACCCGGAAAGTGAAGGGCCGCCGTGAGCGGACTGAGACGGATGCCCCCAAGGAGGTGACTCCGGCCACTTCACCTGCCACAACAGCCAGGGAAGGCAAGGGCCCGAGAGCCCCATCTAAGGAGCGGAAGGGCAGCAGGGCGGAGAGGCCAGCCAGCAGGAGCGCGGAGCAGGAGGGCCCCACACGCCCCATCCCGGCTGCAAGGGACGACACCAAAGGGCCCAGGACTCCGTCTCCGAAGGGGCCTGACACTGCACGTTCGGAGGGCGAGTGAGCAGGTTGTCCAGGTCAGGTCTGACTCCCTACACTGACTGGAAGAGCACCGCTGAACAGGGCCCCGCCGTGAAGACAAGCACCGCTGAAGAGGGCCCCGCCGTGCAGAAGAGCACCGCTGAACAGGGCCCCGCCGTGAAGACAAGCACCGCTGAACAGGGCCCCGCCGTGAAGACAAGCACCGCTGAACAGGGCCCCGCCGTGCAGAAGAGCACCGCTGAACAGGGCCCCGCCGTGAAGACAAGCACCGCTGAACAGGGCCCCGCCGTGCAGAAGAGCACCGCTGAACAGGGCCCCGCCGTGAAGACAAGCACCGCTGAACAGGGCCCCGCCGTGCAGAAGAGCACCGCTGAACAGGGCCCCGCCGTGAAGACAAGCACCGCTGAACAGGGCCCCGCCGTGAAGACAAGCACCGCTGAACAGGGCCCCGCCGTTAAGACAAGCACCGCTGAACAGGGCCCCGCCGTGCAGAAGAGCACCGCTGAACAGGGCCCCGCCGTCTCAAGCACCGCTCCGCTGGGCCCTTCCTGTCAAGCACCGCTCCGCTGGGCACCGCTGTCTCAAGCACCGCTCCGCTGGGCCCTTCCTGTCAAGCACCGCTCCGCTGGGCACCGCCGTCTCAAGCACCGCTCCGCTGGGCACCGCCGTCTCAAGCACCGCTCCGCTGGGCCCTTCCTGTCAAGCACCGCTCCGCTGGGCACCGCCGTCTCAAGCACCGCTCCGCTGGGCCCTTCCTGTCAAGCACCGCTCCGCTGGGCCCTTCATCACAAGCACCGCTCCGCTGGGCCCTTCCTGTCAAGCACCGCTCCGCTGGGCACCGCCGTCTCAAGCACCGCTCCGCTGGGCCCTTCCTGTCAAGCACCGCTCCGCTGGGCACCGCCGTCTCAAGCACCTCTCGGCTGGGCCCTTCCTGTCAAGCACCGCTCCGCTGGGCCCTTCATCACAAGCACCGCTCCGCTGGGCAATTCCTGTCAAGCACCGCTCCGCTGGGCACCGCCGTCTCAAGCACCGCTCCGCTGGGCCCTTCCTGTCAAGCACCGCTCCGCTGGGCACCGCCGTCTCAAGCACCGCTCCGCTGGGCCCTTCCTGTCAAGCACCGCTCCGCTGGGCCCTTCATCACAAGCACCGCTCCGCTGGGCCCTTCCTGTCAAGCACCGCTCCGCTGGGCACCGCCGTCTCAAGCACCGCTCCGCTGGGCACCGCCGTCTCAAGCACCGCTCCGCTGGGCCCTTCCTGTCAAGCACCGCTCCGCTGGGCACCGCCGTCTCAAGCACCGCTCCGCTGGGCCCTTCCTGTCAAGCACCGCTCCGCTGGGCACCGCCGTCTCAAGCACCGCTCCACTGGGCCCTTCCTGTCAAGCACCGCTCCGCTGGGCCCTTCATCACAAGCACCGCTCCGCTGGGCCCTTCCTGTCAAGCACCGCTCCGCTGGGCACCGCCGTCTCAAGCATCGCTCCGCTGGGCCCTTCCTGTCAGGCACTGTTCAGGGTTCACTGTGCCCACCATGCATCCTCCTTGTCCAGTGGGGACATTTATCCACCTGATGGACTGTGGCTTTGCACACCCCAGGATGGCACAGTGGGCAATCCACCCACTGTAGAGACTTTGCAAGACTGTGGCTTTGCACTCCCCAGGATGGCACAGTGGGCAATCCACCCACTGTAGAGACTTGAGAGACTGTGGCTTTGCACTCCCCAGGATGGCACAGTGGGCAATCCACCCACTGTAGAGACTTTGCGAGACTGTGGCTTTGCACTCCCCAGGATGGCACAGTGGGCAACCCACCCACTGTAGAGACTTGAGAGACTGTGGCTTTGCACTCCCCAGGATGGCACAGTGGGCATGGTGGGCCCTTCGTGGATCTGGCGTCGTGGACTCATGTGGCTGTGGTGCCACCCCCTTCCCTTCCCCCTGAGGTGCCTGTAGTTTTGTCACCAGATGCCCCTGCAGTGTTCTCTCCAAAGGACTCAGGTCTCCTGTGTGGGCTTTGCCCTTGTTTCGCTACACTTTGGCCCACTGACATGATGGATTCGTAAGATGTGCAGGACTACTTGCTTCAGTTATCCACTGCTGTATAAATAATTTGTTTATCAGAAGAAAGTTTTGATGGTTGACAAATACTTTTCTGAGACTATTTTGTTCATAAATATTTATTTTCAATTTGGTTATGTGATTGTATTTTTTACGGGTGTTTGGGTGGTGTCACTGTGACTTGTTGCTCTGCATTGGTGTGTACATCTTGGGGGGGTGGTGGGGGTCGCATATGTGTGTGCCCGTAACCTTTCCTCCTCCCCCCTCCCGTGTGTCGTAGGTGCAGTACTCACCGTTGACGTCTGCGGCGGAGTTCGTACTCGTGGTAGATGAGCAGGTAGACGAGGGCAGGTATGATGTTCAATTCGGGTTCCATGCTGTCCTCCGTCCTCGTGGAGTGCGTAGAGGTGAGCGTTTTCCCGTTCGTAGTCTGTTTCCGCCGTGTTTTTATCGGCGGTGCTCCCGCCCCGGAAAAGGTGGCGGATTGGTGAGTTGTGATAGGGTGGGCGGTACATTGTCTGCCGCCTGCCTGTTGGCGGTGACCGCCGCGCTGTTTGTTTGTCCCGCCGTGGCGGTCGGAGTGTTGAAGTGGCGGTCTCTGTTGGCGGTTCCCGCCAGGGTCAGAATTCCATTTTTCGGACCGCCAGCTTGTTGGCGGGTTGGCCGCCGCTTTATCACCGACCGCCAGGGTCAGAATCACCCCCAAAGTGTCTTAAGTCTTTTTAAACCAAACAAAGGGGGTCATTCTGACCCTGGCGGTAAAATCCGACAGGGCCAACGACCGCGGGAGCACCGCCAACAGGCTGGCGGTGCTCCCTTGGGCATTCTGGCCGCGGCGGTACAGCCACGGTCAGAAACGGAAAACCGGCGGTGTACTGCCGGTTTTCCGTTGCCCTGGGGAATCCTCCATGGCGGTGCAGCTTGCTGCGCCGCCAGGGGGATTCCGACCCCCATACCGCCATCCTGTTCCTGGCAGTTTTGGCCGCCAGGCACAGGATGGCGGTATGGGGTGTCGTGGGGCCCCTGGGGGCCCCTGCAGTGCCCATGCCAATGGCATGGGCACTGCAGGGGCCCCCGTAACAGGGCCCCACCAAGATTTTCAGTGTCTGCCATGCAGACACTGAAAATCGCGACGGGTGCAATTGCACCTGTCACACCCCTTCCACTCTGCCGGCTCCATTCGGAGCCGGCATCCTCATGGAAGGGTGTTTCCCGCTGGGCTGGCGGGCGGCCTTCTGGCGGTCGCCCGCCAGCCCAGTGGGAAACCCAGAATACCCGCGGCGGTCTTTTGACCGCGCAGCGGTATTCTGGCGGTCCCAGCCAGGCCGGCGGCTTCCACCGCCGGCCGGGGTCAGAATGACCCCCAAAGTCTCTTTCAAGCACAAATTACCTGATTCGCGTGAAAAATCTCTGCAAAGGGCCGCAGAGGCGTAGATGCGTGGAAACAAAGGGGTGTGCGTCGATTTCTCGGTCCGAACACAGCGATGCGTCGTTTAGTTTTCATGCAGGGACGGCTGTGCGTCGATTTCCAGTGCTCGGTCCTGGATCCTCTTCGGGTTGCGGGGTTTTCAGACGCCCCAGGGACGATGTGTGGATTTCCGGCGCTCCTAGGACGAAGTCACAGGAGCTGCGTCGATCCGGTAGGCGTTGCGTTGAATTTCATACTGCACGGCCGGCGCTGCGTCGATTCCTCTCTGGAAGTCGGGCTTTGTCGTTCTGGCTCGGCTGTGCATCAATACGGTGAGGCCGTGCGTCGAATTTCCAGTTGCTAAGCTGGCGCTGCGTCAAACTTCTCACTGCGAAGTCGGGCTGTGTTGTTCCAGTTCGGCGTGCAGTGAAATTTTCACGACGGTGCAGGCAGTGTGTCGTTTCTGGCAGGCTGTGCGTTGATTTTCACCGCACAAGAAGTCCTTCTTGCAGAGGTGAAGTCTTTTTGGTCCTGAGACTTCAGGAACAGGAGGCAAGCTCTATCTAAGCCCTTGGAGAGCACTTCTTCACCACAGCTAGAGAGCAGCAAGGCAGCAGGGCAACAGCAAGGCTGCAGTCCTTCACAGAAATCAGACAGGTGAGTCCTTTGAGCAGCCACGCAGGTCTTCTTGCCAGGATGCAGGTTCTGGTTCAGGTTCTCTTCTCCAGGGACTGTCTGAGTTGGTAGGGGCGGATGCCCTGTTTAAATACCCAAATGTGCCTTTGAAGTGGGGGAGACTTCAAAGAGTGGCTTAGAAGTGCATAAGGTCCCCTTTCAGTTCAATCCTGTCTGCCAGGTTCCCAGTAGGGGGTGTGGCAGTCCTTTGTTTGAGGACAGGCTCTCCACCCTCCCAGCCCAGGAAGACCCATTCAAAATGCAGGTGTATGCAAGTGAGTCTGAGTATCCTGTGCTTGGGGTGTGTCTGAGTGAATGCACAAAGGAGCTGTCAACTAAGCTAGCCAGACGTGGATTATAAGGCACAGAAATATTTAAGTGCAGAGAAATGCTCACTTTCTAAAAGTGGCATTTCTAAAATAGTAATTGTTGGACTTTTTTTTCTTATGCAGGGTCATCCCCAATCTTTTTGCCTCCTGCCTCCTATTTTTTTCTGACCTGTTGCTGTTGGCTTTTGAACTCTGAGCACTTTACCACTGCTAACCAGTGCTAACGTGCATATGCTCTCTGTGTAAATTGTAATGTTGATTGGTTTATTGTTGATTGGCATATTTGATTTACTAGTAAGTCCCTAGTAAGGTGTACTAGAGGTGCCAGGGCCTGTAAATCAAATGCTACTAGTGGGCCTGCAGCACTAGTTGTGCCACCCACATAAGTAGCTCTGTAATCATGTCCCAGACTTGCCAATGCAGTGTCTGTGTGTGCAGATTTAACTGTAAATTCGACTTGGCAAGTGTACACACTTGCCAGGCCTAAACCTTCCCTTTACTTACATGTAAGGCACCCCTGAGGTAGGCCCTAGGTAGCCCCAAGGGCAGGGTGCAGTGTATGGTTAAGGTAGGACATATAGGGGGTGATTCAGACCTTGGCGGACGGCGGAGGCCGTCCGCCAAGGTTCTGCCGCCGAATGACCGCACCGCGGTCAAAAGACCGCGGCGGCCATTCAGACATTTCCGCTGGGCCGGCGGGTGCTCTCCAAAAGAGCGCCCGCCGGCCCAGCAGAAATGCCCCTGCAACGAGGACGCCGGCTCAGAATTGAGCCGGCGTAGTTGCAGGGGTGCGACGGGTGCAGTTGCACCCGTCACGTATTTCAGTGTCTGCAAAGCAGACACTGAAATACTTTGCGGGGCCCTCTTACGGGGGCCCCTGCAGTGCCCATGCCATTGGCATGGGCACTGCAGGGGCCCCCAGGGGCCCCGCGGCACCCCCTACCGCCATCCTGTTCATGGCGGGTTTCCCGCCATGAACAGGATGGCGGTAGGGGGTGTCTGAATCCCCATGGCGGCGGAGCGCGCTCCGCCGCCATGGAGGATTCATTGGGGCAGCGGTAAACCGGCGGGAGACCGCCGGTTTACCCTTTCTGACCGCGGCTGAACCGCCGCGGTCAGAATGCCCTCGGGAGCACCGCCAGCCTGTTGGCGGTGCTCCCGTGGTCGGTGACCCTGGCGGTCACCGGCCGCCAGGGTCAGAATGACCCCCATAGTAATGTGTTTTATATAAGTCCTGACAGTGAAATATTGCTAAATTTGTTTTTCACTGTTGCAAGGCCTGTCCCTCTCATAGGTTAACATGGGCGCTACCTTTAAATCTGATTAGAGTGTAGATTCCCTCTGGGAGCGGATGGACATGTGGAGTTTGGGGTCTCTGAGCTCACAATTTAAAAATACATCTTTTAGTAAAGTTGATTTTAAGATTGTGCGTTTGAAAATGCCACTTTTAGAAAGTGAGCATTTTCTTGCTTATACCATTTCTGTGACTCTGCCTGTTTGTGGATTCCCTGTCTGGGTCAGTTTTGACAGGTGGGCTGGTTGCACCTCACACTAGACAGTGACACAAAAGGAGCTCGGTGTAGTCTGCATTTCCTGATGAGCCATCTGTGCTATGAGGGAGGGGAGGAGTGGTCACTTACACCTGAAAGGGCTGTGCCTGTCCTCACACAATGCAGTCTCCGACCCCCTGGTGAGTGTCTGGGGCCTGGCCTGGGCAAGGCAGGATTTCACATTCAAAAGAGACTTTACTTTGAAGTAGGCCTACTTCAAAGGAGAAATTGGGTATAAGAAGGGCACCCAAAACCACAGAATTTAGATCGCTTCTGGACATCAAGAGGAACCTCTGCCTGGAGAACAGCTGAAGAGCGGAGGAGAAGTGCTGCCCTGCCTGTGCCTGTGCCTGTGCTTTGTGGAGCTATCCTGCAGTTGCTGCTTCTTCCAGAGCAAGAGGGCAAAGACTGGACTTTGTGTGCCTTCCATCTTGTGAAGAAATCTCCAAGGACTTGATTTAGAGCTTCCCTCCTGTTGTTTGAAGTCTCAGGGACAGCAAAGACTTCTCTCTGCCAGCACTTGGAGTCTCTGGAGAGACTCCTGCTCTGACAAGTGGTGCCGTATCCAGTTCCTGGGCCCTTGAAAGGAAAGCTGGTGGAAATCCAAGGAAATCGACTTCGGACCGACGCCGCTGCTGAATCCGGTGATGCCGCCTGCACCTGACTCCGTGATCTTCGCTGGAACGCGATGACCTTCGCAGGCCCGACACTGCTGCAGCCCCGCTGAAGTCTGCGACTCCGTGGAAGTCGCCGCACCACATCGTGACTGACACCGCTCGAAGTGCACGGATTCAACGTTTCGCACCGATGCCGCGATCCCCGACTTCGTGCATCGACTTGTTTTCACTCTTCACCAAAGGTACTGTACTTGGGGGTCTATGCGACTCCGTGTCTGGCGACGCTGGTGTCGGCTTGTTGGGAACGACTCCGTCACAATGCCGTGTTAACACCTCATCGAAGCATTTTTTGTTTCTAAGTACTATTTTTTTGTTTAATCTTTAAAAATTCATAACTTGACTTGTGTATGTCAGATTTTTGTAGTTTTTGTCTTGTTTTGTTTAGATAAATAGTTCCTATTTTTCTAAACTGGTGTTGTATCATTTTGTAGTGTTTTCATTAAATTACTGTGTCTGTTGGTACAAGTACTTTACACCTAGCACTCTGAAGTTAAGCCTACTGCTCTGCCAAGCTACAAAGGGGGTACGCAGGGGTTAGCTGAGGGTGATTCTCTTTTACCCAGACTAGAGTGAGGGTCCTTTCTTGAACAGGGGGTAACGTGACTGTCAAACAAAGACCCAATTTCTAACAGTAATATTAAATCCAACTTTACCAGTCAGCAGGACCTTGTACTACCATTCTGGCAATACTAAATATGACCTCCCTACTCCTTTCAGATCAGCATCTACCACTCAAAGCCTGTATGAGGGCAGCCCTGATGTTAGCCTATGAAGGGAGCAGGCCTCACAACAGTGTAAAAGGAATGTATGAGTTTTACACTACCAGGACATGTAAACTATATAGGTACATGTCCTGCCTTTTGCCTTCACAGCACCTTGCCTTATAGGTTACCTAGGGCATACCTTAGGGGTATCTTATATGTAGAAAAAGGGGAGTTTTAGGCTTGACAAGTACTTTTAAATGCCAAGTCGAATTGGCAGTGAAACTGCACACAGGCCTTGCAATGGCAGGCCTGAGACAAGGTTAAGGGGCTACTGAAGTGGGTGACACAATCAGTGCTGCAGGCCTACTAGTAGCATTTAATCTACAGGTCCGGGATACATATAGTGCACTTTACTAGGGACTTATAAGTAAATTAGATAGCCCAAATGGGTATGATCCAATGTTACCAGGTTTAAAGGGAGAGAGCATATGCACTTTAGCACTGGTTAGCAGTTCTAAAGTGCGCAGAGTCTAAAAACCAGAAAAAACAGTATCTCAAAAGTGGAGGGAGGCAGGCAAAAAGTTATGGGTGACCACCCTAAGGCTGTCAGGTCTAACAATGCCCATTTGGAAAGACTAAGGACATTACTTCAGCTGATCCCCAGGAGTAGGATAGGTCTCTCCAGGGCCAGTGGTGCTAGTACCTTTGTGCTCCCTGAGGAACAGTTGGAGGAATGGACTTGAGAGAGGACCCTGGATGGTTGTTGTAGGACTTCAGGAAACTGGCCCAGGACTCCACTGACACTCGGGTGTCCTTCCAGAAGCCAAGAGGCTCCGAGGCGAGGGAAGTGTGGAAAAGAGGGTGTTTTGCTGGCTGACTGCTGAGGGACTGTGAAGGATGCTTCCATCAGCAGGAGAATGGCTCCAGAGACTAAACAGAGGACAGGGCTGGCGCAGGGAGCAGTAAAGAGTCAGCTCGTAATACAAAGTGCCCTTTAGAGGCCAGGAGGTCTAAACAAAATGCTCCTAGTGGCTACGGCTGATGACCAGGATCAGAGCAATTCAAGGAGCAGCAAGATCAGCTCTTTGGGGCCACAGATATGTCGCTTTAGAAACTTACCTTTCTTTAAATCAAAAACGAAAACAAACAGTAACGTAGTACTCCGGCGCATCTCTCTCGATTCCCCTGGGAGGGCAAGTTTTAGGGAGTTGGTGCAGTGCTCCTAAATAATTTTCCCTGGGGGAGAAGGAGTACGTGGATCCAGCCCCCTAGAAGCATTTTGGAAGGCCTCCATCTCCCAGTGGACCAGTGCATTAGTAACAGTTCCATCTAGTGTGGACAAGTTGTCCGCCCCCTCATTTCAGTGCCTGGTGGTAGTCACACCAACCTTACAATTCATGTCTGCACTCACCACGGGCAGTGGACAATACATACCTCCCACTCATTGGCAGGAGCAAAAAGAAGAGGTAGTCCCTCTGTGGTGTGAGCTGAAAAACAGTGATGCTGGCTGTTGCACCAATTGAGGAGGGTGTGGTGGAAACCGTCTGGAGTCATGGAGGCCTTGGGGTTCCCCCTACTGCTCCCACAGCCTCCAATGAACGATGTGGCTGTTGGGTGCCCCAGTTGGGACCGAGGCACCCGGCCTAAAAAAGAAGAAACAGTAAAAATGAAAAATAATTCTGTGGCTGTGAGAAACTGGGGCTGATTGCAGAGGCCCCATAACTTTTTGCCCTCATTTTCCACTTTATGCTGGTGTTTTCCTGACTCAGATGGTGCCCTGGGTACTGCTAACCAGTCCCAGGGCCTGTGCTCTGTGTAAAATGGATATGCAAATTAGGCTAATTATAATTGGCTAAGTTAACCTACCTATAAGTCCCTAGTATATGGTAGGGCATGTAGGTTTAGGGACCACAGCATAGGTGGTGCACACCTAGGTGCATTGCTGAGGTGCCCAGTGTCATTTTAAAAGCAAGCCTGCCTTGCTGGCTGCTTTTAAATTAAAGTTATATGCAAATTCGACTTTGGAATTAAAGGTACTTCCAAAGTCTTAAACTACCTTATTTTTACATATAAGTCACCCCTAAGGTGTGCCCTATGTGCCCCTAGGGCTGGGTGCCATGTAACTATAAGCAGGGACTTTATAAAAATAGATTTATAAGCCCTGGTGAGGTAAAAACAGCTAAATTCGTTTTTCCCTCATTGAAGTAAATGGCCTTCATAGGCTAGAATGGGCAGACTTTATTTTAAATTTTAAAGTCTCCTTAAATGTTACATACCAAGAATTTGGTATCAAATTGATTGTTATAATAAATCCCACAACTTCCAGTTGTTGGATTTAATATAACTAGTGCAGGTAAAAAGTTTAGACTTTACCTAAAAAGTTGCCAATTTCAGCTCTGCATTGTTTTTGCTGCTGTGCTCTGATTGGTCAGCCTGCAGCAGCTTCTGCCAGGCTACTTTAATGAGGTGTGAAGTGGCCTGACTTCACACAAAGGAATGTACTTGGGGGAGAGAATCTCCCCTCAGCAGATGGTGAGGCAGGAAGGGGGAGGGCTGCCAAACTGGTCTTCAAAGGCAGAGAAGGACATTTGCAGCACCCAGCAACACCCCCACATCCTGCAACCCCAGACAGCTAGGTGCCCCCTTGATTAGATTAGGAGAGGGCAGGAGAGGGGTGTGTTTATGATTTTTAGAAACACCAGTGGGTGGGCTCAGCCAGATCTCTCCTCCAAAAATCAGATTCATCCATTTTGGATTTTTAGAGACTGTTGCCTTCTGGGATGGATTTTTGCCACACTTCCCAGGAAGTGGTCATCACAGGGAGACGACCCTGTCCCTGATTGGAGAACCAGGGCCCCCCTGCTTTTCACCCAGGAGCAAGGATAAAACTGGCAGACCTGCACCCACGCCTCAGATCCCCTCCAGAATTCAACAAGAAAGGAACTAAAGAAGAAGAAGGACTGCCCTGCTGGACCCCTGGCCTGCACCTGGACCCTGCACTCAGAAGGACTGCACCAGCTGCACACTTGGGCTTCACCACAAGAAGGACTTTGCCTGGCTTCAACTGGTTCAAGGAGGGACTCCCTGTTTGCTACAGGTGAAAAATTGCTAAACCAGAGTCCCCTGCACCAACTCCTGAAGAAAGCGACCAGCTGACCACTGTCCAGTGGCCAAAAAGGAGTTTGCGCCAGGTGCATTCTGGGAGTTGAAGTCCGCACCCCCCAAGGACCATCACAGAACTTCTGGACCCTTGGGGTGAGCTGTGGACCCCAAAAGAACCTTAAAAGAACATCTGGGTGAAGCCCCAGAAGTTTGGAAAAGATTTGAGAATTTTTGGAAAAAAGCTCCAGAGAGGGACCGACCCGCCGCGGAAATTCTAGCCGGCTTGCCTCAACCGCGACCCGGCCTGACTTCGTGGTTCGTCCCGGTAAAGAAAAACATCCAAAAAATAGACTAAGTCCGAACGTAAAAAGTTGACCGGGACCTCCCAGCCATCGTATCCGAGAAGGGCTCCATGGACGTCGGATCAAGATCCAGGTTTACCCCGGTCGAAGGATTTTCATCTCGAAAAAACGACTAAGTCCGAAGGTAGAAATCACCACCGAGGAAACCGACTTCGCGTATCCGGACAAGGGCTCCAGGAGGTCGGATCCAACTGGCAGGTTCGTCCCGGTGAAGAAAAACTTCAAAATAAAGACTAAGTCAGAAGGTAACTTTTTAACCGAGGCTTCCCGCGACCTGTAGCCGAGCAGGGCTCCATCGCGGTCGGCCTGAAAGTTTGACTTTGTCCCGGTCCTGGTGCAACCAGATGACCCGATTGGCGCTTTTTGTTTCTATGCGCTAGAAAATAATAATACTTTAAAAATTCATATCTCCGGTTCCCCTGAACCGATTTTAATCGTTTTTGTGTCATTTTAAAGATAAAAATATAAGCTATTTTTATAAATTGGTTTTGGATTTTTAAACTGTTTCCTGTGTTTTATTTAATTACTGTTTTGTGATATTTGAATGCTTTACACTTTGTCTCCTAAGTTAAGCCTTGACGCTCGATGCCAAGCTACCAAGGGTAGAGCTGGGATTAATTTATTGAGACCTAACTGTACTTACGTGGAGGTTTGTGGCTTGTTGCTAGGTGTAGGTACCTACCTGCCCTACCAATAACCCATTTTCCAACAGTGGCGAAAAGCCACAAACCCAAACAAGGAAAGCGGGCGGACCCGCTTACCAAATATGCACAGAAAGGCTGATGTAGGCCCTCCATAACGACCCCATGAGCTAGTTTCCTTATTCATTTTGCTTGTAGTGGCCCCTTAATGGGCAAAGGGGGCTGCAGTTGGTGCATCCTGTCCCCCACTTGTTCCCCCAAACTAGCTCCAAGCCTCCTGTGGCCTCCAGAATATGTCTCCTGGAAAATATGATTATATTTTTAAACACTCTTAGAGCTGGAGCTTTTGCTGTTGGGCTCTGGACTTTGGGTTCCCTTGTGGTTGGTCATATGGCTATAGTGGCAGTCTAGTTTTGACAAAATAATGTCTCTGACACACATTTTTGTTGTGAGAATGCTTTACTGACAACGGAGATTTTGCCACTGCCATGTTTATCATTATATGGAATGCATTTCAATAGGGTTATTGTCTCCTTTGATTTTAATGCTGGTACAATGTTAAAAAATGACATGTGGCTGCTTTTACTAATGTGGTAACACCATGACAAAGCCAGTAGGCTTATACTGAGATGGTGTATCAAGTATAGGTGGAGGTTGGGATTATGGTCATAAGGTTCAGCACTCACTAGGGGTGATATGAGGGTGTAACCAAACGTATTTCCATCTACCTGATGTAGATATACTTGAAGTTTAATGTGTAGTATTTATTAGTGTGTGTAGTAACAGTACTTTTTATTTTTAAAGGAAAAACACTGACTGCACAATAATGTATTTAGTACTGTTGTTGCATGTCAGTACCTTGGGGCCACACTGCTTTCCTTTAGCACGACCTGTTCTTTTCTGCTTTGCTACCCTGATAGAGTCAAATGCCACAATGAGTACTTGGTTCCAAGTAAAAAGACAGCTGCAGACTTATTACTTCTGAAGGGCTCACATCATTCACAACTAATACCTCAATATCTTCAAGTACCTATGGCCTGTAACATAAAAATCCCCATTCAACTAATCAGGTCTATAGGCTTTATCATTGTCTTGTCACTATAAGCATACGTTTTTCCACAAGGCAACCGTCATGCATAGAATCATATAACTACAACTTTCGATACAATTACAGTTGGCAAAGCAACCCGATAGAGGTTAACAAAGATTATTAAAGTACAAATCTTCTTTATTACGAGAGTTTGTCAGAGGGGTGACCAACACAAAATTCTTGTCTATTACAATAATCTGTTAGATTTTATGTAGTACAATGCTTTTCCCTATGCTTGAATACAGTGTAATAACAAGCAACCTTTAAAGGCCTATCGGGTTTAACATATGCTTTTCACTATAAATAATTTAGAGCTTCTGTTTTTCTCGTAATTTTTTAAAATAAACATAAACTTAACATTCCATTAAACCAATCAGGCCCATAGCCTTCATTATGTTTTTCACCAATAATCAAGTCGCCCTGCAGCACTGCACACGAGCTTTCCCATAAGGCAACTGTAACAAAGTGGGTTCTGCTCATTTAGGGCCACATGTACGTAGCCTTTTTCACGTATTAAACGCTCTGAAAAAATGAAACGAAAACGTTTCATTTTTTGTTTTTGAAATGCATCTCGTTTTCCTTTAAGGAAAATGGGCTGCATTTCAGAAAAAAAAATTGCTTTATTTAAAAGCAGTCACAGACTTGGTGGTCTGCTGTCTCCAGCAGGACATCAACCCTGTGGGGGCGGTCGTTCCCAAGGGGGTCACGAATTGTGACCTACCTCATGAATATTCATGAGGTAGAGCATTTGCGACCCCTTGCGAATTACAAACAGTGTAATTGACTCGCAAAACAATTTGTTCGTACATGCAGCCCTAAATCCCCATGGAGTTTTTACTTTTGGACCATCCAGTATTGGAGTTTTGGGCTGGTAACATGTGAACATGTGAGCCTACTGTCTAGCTCAGCCCTGCATCAGAACACAGGTAGCCTATCGTAGAAAAGACCCTTACGTGATTGGTGCTGATTTAGTGCAGATCTTACTGTGTGACTGGGCATTCATTGTTTAGGTATGCAGTTCTTGCTGAAAGGCTGTGTGCTCAGTGCATTATATCTCATGAATGAAATCTGTGTCACTGCATTTTTGTCATACTTAGGCCCAGAGATGCCAGTCAGGTAAGTTTAGAGTAAGCATGAACACCTAGTTCAGAGCTGCTGTCACGTTTGTGATGAATGTACCCCTTGTGGCACACTAAGAATTGTCATATTCCCTGGCTTAGCCATTATCAGATTCCAGGCCTTTGTCCCTCCTACTGGGCCAAGTTAATTACTCTGTCAGGCAGCAGGAAGATCAAGGGCATCCCCACACAATAGAGCCATTTAACAGTGCTTGGCCCAGTTCCTAGGAAGGGAGGATATGGGGAGGAAATGTTCATGCGCTAATTACCTCTTCACATTGCACCTGGACTGGGCAAGCCCAATCCCACACAAACAAAGAGGAAAGTCTGATCTCTCGTGCCAAGCACAGAGGGAATACACTTTGAAGTTTTGTTGGGAAGGAATCAGGCTATTCTGCCAGTTGGGGGTGGTGCTGAGGCTCCCAGGGAATGTCTTTCCATAGACCACTTGAAGTCATCTGTTGAAATATCCCAGAATGCTGTGCAGGATGGAGGGCGGCAGGGGTGTAGTCATGATGTAGTACCCTCAGATTTGTCAGAGGTATCTACCTTTTAGAACTTTCCACAGCCACTTAAAAAAACTCTGAACAAAGGTGAGACTTTTGAGGAGAAACTGGACCTGGGAGTAACAATGGCAAATGTTTCCCAAGCTGGAAGAAGCAACATGATCCCAATGAGACTTTGGACTGAATCATTGTAACTCCCATTGGCACCCAGCACTAGGATAGGTCTCTCTAGGGCCAATGGCACTGCCCCCCTTATGCTCCCCGAGGAACAGCTAGAGGAATGGACCTGCTGGAGGACCCTGAATGGTTACCCAGAATGTCTCAAGACTGCTCCTTGATTCCAATGGCACACAGGTCCTCTGCAAGGGCCTGGGGAGTGTGACAAGGAGAGTGTTCTGCATGTTGGCTATGGAGGGGCTGTGGACGAAGGCCCCCAAACAGGAGAGGTATAAGGAGCCCAACCTGTGGACAGGTCTTGCAAGCACCCCAACAAAAGTTAAACTTTAGAGGCCAGGAGTCAAAAAGAGAATGCCCGTGTGGCTAGAGCTGGCCAACAGGTGCAAAAAAAATCAAAATTCTCAAAGCAGCATTACAGGGCTGGGAAACCTCAAAACAAGCCTGGTCCCCAAGAGCTCTGATTGGGAAACTAAGGGCATGGAGCTCCACTGGGTTTCTTTAAACTCCCCCTGGCAGGACAGGAGGATATAGACAGCACAGGGCAGTGGGAGAATTAGGAGTGCAGTAGTGCTCCCACAGTGAAGCTCCCAGGAAGGGCCAAACGTCCGTGATATTTGCCTCCTGTCCCTGCACCCATGTCCAGGGGAAGCTGGAGGCACCCAACACAGGTGCCATCCACCTATTATGACTATGGGAGGGGATACAGAAAAGGATGGCATGTCTGCACTGGCACGTTGCATGATAGTTGGCTCTCTACACAACCTTTGAATTGTGCAATGCCTTATGTCCCATAAAATGATAGGGTACCCAGATTTTAAAAAAGCACACTGTACAATGATGAAGAAGGTAAACAAAAGCCTCCCAAAGCGGCAAACATTTAGACGGCAGGGGGCAATAGGAGCAAGCATCCCCAAACTGGTCTGAGGCGCTCAAATATTTACATATTAGCCTTTTTGTAGTGCCCCAAGAATAGGCAGGGGCACCACCAATATTTTAGTGAGTGTCTGGGGCTGCAGAAAGTGCACCTGCTCCCAATTGTTTCTCTTAAACTCTCATGGAGCTGCGTTTATGCCCCTGGGACAGGTTTCCAGTGGATTTAAAACTCTTCCTCAGACTACTTTTGTACATGGCCTCTGAAGAGGAGCTCCGTTGATTTATCTTAAAGCTGCACTGGCAGCACTGTATAGTTAAAACTAAAAGTCTGGGACACTTGTCATTATATTTAATGGTTTGTTGATAATGTTGATGGAAGGTTTTATATTCTGGTCAATAGCACTGAATGTTGGTATTATCCCCATTGATTGTAATGGTGGATTATAACATATTTTCTTCTACTAATGTGGTGACCCCTTAGAAAGCCAGGAGGCCTGACTTTTCTAAATTGATGCCTCCTTATATAGTGATATTGTATCTAGTTAGTATAAGTGGGGAGGGATTATGATTATGGGTTACTGGCTTGCTGGGGTGCCAACTGGTCAGCAGTGTCAGCAAAGGTATTTTCAACTGCCTGTTGGTATATATTTGTAAATGTTTGCGCATTTAGTGTTTTTTGTAAAATAAAGTATGTTTCAGTTATATAAGAAAAGGTACCAAATAGACAAAGATTTATTGGGTGTTATTGTTTCATAACATAGCAGTGAGCTGGGCCCACATCACATGCCCTGAGTAGGCCTTGGACTGCTTTGTTTCACTACTCTGAGAGAGCCAAGTACTACAATGGGGTATTTATTTCTCTTTAAAGAGGAAGTTGTGAAATTATTACTTGTGAAGGTCTTACATCCTTCTCAACTACTAACCTTTCTTACAGCAACCATCAGGCATACAGCCATATATTTGCAAATATGTACAAAATTACAGCCAGCAATACAAAAAATATCTTAACAAAGATTATCGAAGTGTGTTGGAAAATGGGCTATTGGTAAGGGCAGGTAGGAACCTACACTTAGCAATAGGCCACTAACCTCCACTTAGGCCCAGTTAGGTCTCAGTAAATTAAACCCAGCTCAACCCTTGGTAGCTTGGCAACGAGCGACAAGGCTTAATTTAGGAGACAGAGTGTAAAGCATTCAAAGATCACAAAACAGTAATTAAATAAAACACAGCAAACAGTTTAAAAATCCAAAACCAATTTATAAAAATAGATTATATTTTTATCTTTAAAATGACACAAAAACAAATAAAATCGGATAAGGGGAACCGGAGATATGAATTTTTAAAGAATTATTGTTTTCTAGTGCCTAGAAACAAAAAGCGCCAATCTGGTCGCACCTCGCCCGGGGCAAAGTGAAAGTTTAAGGCCGACCGCGATGGAGCCCGGCTCGGCCGCAGCCCGCGGGAGGCCTTGGTTAAAAAGTTTACCTTCACACTTAGTCGTTTTTCTGAAGATTTTCTTCAGCGGGACGAACCTGCCAGTCCAATCCGACCTCCTGGAACTCTTCTCTGGATACACGTCACGGGAGCCCTCGGTGGAGATTTTTACCTTCGGACTTAGTCGGTTTTTTCGAGGTGAAAATCCTTCAACCGAGGCAAACCTGGATCTTGATCCGACGTCCTTGGAGCCCTCCACGGATACGCTGGCTGGGAGGTCCACGTTCGGACTTAGTCTCTTTTTTGGAGATTTTCTTCACCGGGACGAACCTGCAAATCAGGCCGGGTGGCGGTTGAGGCAAGCCGGCTAGAGTTGCTGCGGCGGGTCGGTCCCTCCATGGAGCTTTTTTTCAGAAGTTCTCCAAACTCCTCCAAACTTCTGGATCTTCTCCCAGATGTTCTTTGAAGGTTCTTTTGGGGTCCACAGCTCATCCAAATGTTCCAGAAGCTCTGAGATGATCCTTGGGGGTGTGGACTACAACTCCCAGAATGCACCTGGCACAAACTCCTTTTTGGCCACTGGGCAGTGGTCAGCTGGTTGATTTCTTCAAGAGTTGGTGCAGGGGACTCTGGTTAGCAATTGTTCACCTGTAGCAAACTGGGAGTCCCTCCTTGAACCAGTTGAAGCCAGTCAAAGTCCTTCTTGTGGTGAAGCCCAAGTGTGCAGCTGGTGCAGTCCTTCAGAGTGCAGGGTCAAGGGTCCAGCTGGGCAGTCCTTCTTCTTCTGTGGTTCTTCCTTGTTGGAATCTGATGGGGACCGGAGGTGGGGGTGCAGGTCTGCCAGTTTTCTCCTTGCTCCTGGGTGAAAAACAGGGGGGTCCTAGTTCTCCAATCAGGGGCAGGGTCCTTTCCCATGTGATGACCACTTCCTGGGAAGTGTGGCAAAAATCAATCCCAGGAGGACATATTCCTCAAAAATCCTTCATGGCTGAAAGTGATTTTTGGAGGTTACATCTGGCTGAGCCCACCCACTGGTGTGGCTAAAAATCATAAACACATCCCTCTCCTGCCCTCTCCTAATCTAATCAAGGGGGCACCTAGTTGTCTGGGGTTGCAGGATGTGGGGGTGTTGTTGGGTTGCTCCAAATGTCCTTCTCTGCCTTTGAAGACCAGTTTGGCAGCCCACCCCCTTCCTGCCTCACCATCTACTGAGGGGAGATCCCATCCCACAGGCACATCTCTGTGTGAAGACAGGCCACTTCACACCTCATAAAGGCAGCCTGGCCAGGCTGCCAGAGGCTGGCCAATCAGAGCACAGCAGCAAAAACAATGCAGGGCTGAAATTGGCAACTTTTCAGGTAAAGTTTTAAACTCTGTACTTGAACAAGTTATATTAAATCCAACAACTGGAAGTTGTGGGATTTATTATAACAATTAATTTTATACCAAGCTCCTCGTATCTGTCACTTAAGGGGACTTTTAAAATTAAAATAAAGTCTCCCCATTCTAGCCTATGGAGGCCATTCACTACAATGAGGGAAAAACGAATTTGGCTGTTTTACCTCACCAGAGCTTATAAAACTATTTTTATAAGATCCCTGCTTATAGTTACATGGCACCCAGCCCTAGGGGCACATAGGGCCCACCTTAGGGATGACGTACATGTAAAAATAAGGCCATTTAAGACTTTGGAACTACTTTTAATTCCAAAGTCGAATTTGCATATAACTTTAATTTAAAAGCAGCCAGCAAGGCAGGCCTGCCTTTAAAATGACACTAGGTACCTCAGCAGTGCAGCTATGGGTGCACTACCTATGCTGGGGTCCCTAAACCTACATGCCCTACCATATACTAGGGACTTATAGGTAGGTTGACTTAGCCAATTATAATTAGCCTAATTTGCATACTGATTTTACACAGAGCACAGGCCCTGGGACTGGTTAGCAGTACCCAGGGCACCATCAGAGTCAGGAAAACACCAGCAAAAAGTGAAAAATGTGGGCAAAAAGTTAGGGGGCCTCTGCAATCAGCCCTGTTTTCTCACCAAGTGAAAATCAACTATACCCTGTGTTTGTCAGAGGGGTAAACAATATGAAAACCCTTGCCTATCTCTTGCCTTCTACTACTACACTAATGTGTGAGATTGTTAACACAGTGTAGTAACAATTCACCCTACAATAACTATTGCCTTTAACATGTGCCTTTCACAATAAATATGTCAGGCCTACTGCCTTTGTCTTAACTTTTCTTAATAAACAGATTAGGTTTGTTGCATTGATCACTGGCTTGTCGCCCTAGTCAGCTCAATCCTGCTGTATTGAACATAAGCTTTTCCACACTGCAAAAGTGCAACAGAAGCAGGTTTTTTTTTCAGCAGAAGCACACAGCATATGTCAGATCAAAAGCTGCACTCAAGGAAATCAACATGTGGGTGGAGGTAAATCTCTCACTAGTGCCTCTTGAAGCGTGTTTTTGTTTATCACATACGATCAGATGCCAGATGCACAGCCATGACAGTCCTAAGAATGCTGATGAATCGCCTCACAGTCTAGGCTCCCCTGATAATTCTCTGATAGTGGTAGGTTTAGATCTCTCTGCAATAAAGAACTGTCAAGGACCCCAAATTATCCTACATTATGAATTACAAGCTAAACTGTTTTTTCAATTAGGAAAGAATGCAGGCATAAATATGTCATTGCCGCTACAATTTGTATACTGAAACTGACACAGAATGTCAACTACAGAGTATTAATATTTGCATACAATAGACCTGATTCACATTATGTTCAGAGATGTGCAATCCCGGTTGATCATAATTATTTTGGAGTTAACAAAACCTTCTCACTGTATGTCTGGAAATGTATGTCAGTTTCAAGTTTACATAGGTGCGCCTGGGAAAGTCATGTGACCTTTTAACACGTTTGTATTCCCTCAGTGTGAAATTGTGCTCACAATAGATTTGTAATTTAACAAGTTTGACTTTTTTCTCAATGGGGAAAATATTCTCCTTAAAGAAATCCGTTCCTCTACACCACACAAAGGTTTGGGGGTGTTCTGCTCCGTTTCTACCCGCAGAAAAGGATTTACTCCAGTGCTTAATTTGTGCTTGTTATTTCCGGTGCTGAGCACCGGCACTTATTTCTGAGGGCCGGCGCTTAGTTTTCTGTCTCAAGCATTTACTGCCAGCAAAAGACATGTGGGAAAGACGGAGAAAGAGATAAATAAAAAAGCGTCAGAAAGGGGAAAAGCAGGAAGCTGCAAGAGTGAGCTGAAGGGGCAGGGAGTGGCTATAAATGGACTGAAGAGGCCCGAGGTGGCTTCAGTATTACGCTACCTCAGTATTATGTGCTCGCACTTTTAATTGCAGCAGCCGCGTGTTTAAGTGGAGGGCTTTGAGCACCAGCACCTTTTTATTTACAAATTAAACACTGATTTACTCTAGCCATTGCATTGACTGTTTTAAATCTCTGACCATTTCCCTGGTGGGAAAGGGTGATAGAGGAGTTTGTGAGTGGTCATAAACTGACATGTTTGTGGGCACTCACAAAATCACAACCAATAACACACTTTGAAAAGCCCACAACCCACCTCTGACATAGGAGACATTAGGGTGGAGTTGTGGCATACAGTTTTAGGGCAGTACATTAATTTGTGCTACTTTTGCATCCTTTTGTGACTACATTTATTTACAAATTGCAGATTAAGTGGGACTCAGAGCCTGATTTATAGTTTGGCGGACAGGGTACTCCATCACAACTGTGAAGGAGAACTCTGTCCTCCACATCCTCGATCCACGCAATGGTTTTTGAGTCAGGAGGACTGTCAGTTTTCTGATGGCTTTGCCATCAGAAATCTTACTTCGATGACCTGAGGGAGTGCAGGCATCAGAACGCCCATCCTTTTTAGAGTGAATGGTGCTTTTTTCTGTCCGTCACAGTAAGGTAAAACCTGGTTGTCACAAATAGAAAAAGGAAGTAATGATACCCCAAACTCTAGGAGAAAGGTCCCAGGGTGTTTTTGTGTCAATGCATTTTTTTCAGAAACAAAGTCTTCCTTTTGTCAGTTTCTGAAAAACAAAAAAGTTTGGTGGGCTTCCATGACAAACATGGCAGTTGCACACCAAACATTTTGTGCTTTCACAGGAGCAGCTGTGTCAGCCCAAAGATCACCGCAGGACTAGGGTTGATTTCTAGTTAAGGCAGATAGGAATCTGGCCCGGATATGACGTCTGCCACCTGATGGATGGCAGCCCACCTTAATTCAAGCCTTAAATCTTTATCTATTTAACCTCTATCATTTTAAAGCTATAACGATACCTCCAGCCATTAAAAAATATACATTTCCATCCTGTATTCCCAGAATTGGGGTATATCAAATACTGAAAAGCAGGAGTGGGTGTGTGATAGACAGGAAATACCTCTTTGGATCACCAAATAGGCAGTGGGCTTAGTTTTACCACATTCCCGGGCTGTTTTCATTTGGCATTGGTGTGAGAAACCTGATAAGGATTTGCTACCTCTCTTGCTGGCACCTTGCACAGTCCATACCTAGCTTGGTGCTGGTGGTGTGCCACCTACACATTTCCATGCTATCTACAGGCAGCCCTGTCGAAACAAAGCTGAAATAGTTAACTATCTTCCCATCTATCAGTTCTCTCATCACTGAAATAGAATCAGAATGCTTCGAGCATGAAACATTACTTGCCGATTAAATTCTGAACGCCTTTAAAGCAATGGTACATGCTTATCCTATCTTTATTGTGCAAATCCTTTCTGCTCTGCTTATACGACTTATACAGGTTCATCAGAGCCAATAAAACTAGTCACATCACTTACATCCCCTGCTGCAAGTTGAGAGGCATAGTCTTAAGGGCTGGGGCATTGTGTATAATTTTATGCCAATCCGGCAGTGTTTTTCTCATTGAGTAAGGGCTGTAGGTATCATTAGTACAGCAGGTGTATTTGTATTGAGGATCAAGGAAGCGAGGTATCTTTTGGATCCCGATTATGGCTGTCCATTCCAATTCAGGCCACAGAGGCTGTGGTTAGCAGCAACTCAACAGCACGCATTGCACTGATGCATTGTACCTTCTCAGAGGCACACACAACCATGCATGTTATTTGCTGATGTACTATATTTTCCCACAGGCACATATGGATCCCGGAGAGCACTCGCAACCACATGCACTATGTCCTGATGTAGTGTACATTTCTGCAGGCACACATACATCCCAGCACTGCACACATTCCAATTCAAGCCAAGGGTGAGTTAAGCAAGCAGTAGTGAAACTTTACCAGAATGAGCCAGGAGGCTCCCACGGCACAGATAAAAAAAAAAAAAAAAAGCCTGATCACAGTACTGAGCACTGAACCCTAAAAACACAATAGCCCTCATTACAACCCTTGTGGTCGGTGTTAAAGCAGGCCGGTGGTCAAAAAATGGAATCACAACCATGGTGGAAACCGCCAATATAGACAGCCACTTTAACACTCCGACCGCCACGGCGGTACAAACAAACAGCGCAGCGGTCACCACCAACAGACCGGCGGAAGACAATGTACCGCCCACCCTATCACAACCCGGCAATCTGCCACCTTTTCCGGGGCGGAACCAACGCAAACAAAAACACGGAGGAAACAGGACTTGGAAGGGAAAACACTCCCCTCTCCACACCCCATGAGGAACCAGGACGCCATGGAGCCAGAACTCCAGATACTCCCTGTGATGGTCTTCCTGCTCCTCTATCAGGAGCACCAAAGATGGTGGTGATGACCACGGTGAGTACTGCACCTACAACACAGGGGAGGGGGAGGGAAAAGAGAGTGACACACACATGCAACACTCCCACCCTCATTCACAACACCATACTCTCAAATACATGCAGCAACATTACACATACCCCCTCCCACCCCCCTTTAATAACGCAAGGACAAAAGGAATTGACTTGAACGAATGTAATCAATAAAAATCAGATAGTGCAATTTCAAAAATCAGTATAAACAAATATGTATGCCAATTATACAAGTCCGGATATTACTCAAACATCGTCCATGGATCAGAGTACCAAAATGCATTGGCGAGGCCCACACATGACACCAGACTTCAAACGGAGAGAACACTGCAAGGGCATCAGATCGAAATGAAACAGGGACCTCAGGCGGAGGGGGAAGGGGGGCACCTCAGCCTGATGAATGCACAATGCCACTGCTCCACGAGGGGGCTCCAAGCCCACTGCTGTATCCTGGGGAGTGCAAAGCCACAGTCTCTCAAGTTTCTCCAGTGGGTGGGTTGCCCACTGCTGTATCCTGGGGAGTGCAAAGCCACAGTCTCTCAAGTCTCTCCAGTGGGTGGGTTGTCCACTGCTTTATCCTGGGGAGTGCAAAGGCACAGTCTCTCAAGTCTCTCCAGTGGGTGGTTTGACCACTGCTTTATCCTGGGGAGTGCAGAGCCACAGTCTCTCAAGTCTCTCCAGTGGGTGGTTTGCTTACTGCTGCATCCTGGGGAGTGCAAAGCCACAGTCTCTCAAGTCTCTCCAGTGGGTGGTTTGCCCACTGCTTTATCTTGGGGAGTGCAAAGCCACAGTCTCTCAAGTGGATAACAGTCTTCACTGGTTCTGGAGGGGGCATTGTGCCCAGAGTGCTTCATCCTGCCAAGGACAGAGGTAGTGGATGCCTTTCTCCACTGGTTCTGGAGGGGGCATTGTGCCCAGAGAGCTTCATCCTGCCAAGGACTGAGGTAGTGGATTCCTTTCTCCACTGGTTCTGGAGGGGGCATTGTGCCCAGAGTGCTTCATCCTGCCATGGACTGAGGTAGTGGATGCCTTTCTCCACTGGTTCTGGAGGGGGCTTTGTGCCCAGAGTGCTTCATCCTGCCAAGGACTGAGGTAGAGGATGTGATACTCCACTGGTTCTGGAGGGGGCTTTGTGCCCAGAGTGCTTCATCCTGCCAAGGACTGAGGTAGTGGATGTGATACTCCACTGGTTCTGGAGGGGGCTTTGTGCCCAGAGTGTTTCATCCTGCCAAGGGCTGAGGTAGTGGATGACTTTCTCCACTGAAAGTGGTGCATCATGGAAGCTGCCCAGGCTCCTGGAACTGACGACCAGCCTCGGACGACTGACCACTGGGGATGGCAGCCATGTCTGTGGTGGTGCCACAGGCTCACGATGTCACGGGGCCGCTGGCGGTGCCTGCGGCGGGGTCAGTTGCAGCGGTGCTGGCGGAGGGCTATGTGGCAGAGGTGCTGGCAGCGGGCTCTGTGGCATCGGGGCTGGCGGCGGGCTCTGTGGTGGTGGTGCTTGCGGCGGCCTCTGTGGCATTGGGGCTGGTGGCGGGCTCTGTGGCAGCGGTGCTGGCGGCGGGCTCTGTGGCATCGGGGCTGGCGGCGGGCTCTGTTGCGGCGGTGCTTGCGGCGGCATCTCTGGCATCGGGGCTGGCAGCGGGCTCTGAGGCGGCGGTGCTTGCGGCGGCCACTGTGGCATCGGGGCTGGTGGCGGGCTCTGTGGCGGCGGTGCTGGTGACGGGATCTGTGACTGCGGTGCTGGTGGCGGGCTCAGTGACTGCGGTGCTGGTGGCGGGCTCAATGACAGCGGTGCTGGTGGCGATCTTCTCTGCCGTACAGGTTGGCGTCGGCGTGGACAGAAGGTGTGACACTGGTCCAATTGTCGGTGCACCATGCCCTCTCCTGACCTGCCCTCTATTTTCTGGCCCTTCCCCACTTTGGATGGTGGCACAGCTGTCTTGCCATCATCCCCTTTCGTTTTCCCTGAGCCTTGGTGGCAGGTGTTTTCTGCTTCTCCCTCTGGGATGTGGGCAACCTTTTTACTTTTGCAGGTGGTGGAATGTCCTTGCCCTCACTCCGTGGCACAGTGGCAGCCCTGTTGGTTGGCGCACTCCAATAGCCCGCAGTTGCTGGCACCACTGTGCCTGGTGATATGGTGGCTGAGGTGCTGGGTTGGGGCCAGAAAGCCTGGCCATAGGTGAAGGACGGGGGGAGGGAGGTGTATGGAAGAGGTCAATATTAGCCAGGAAAAGTTTTTTAGACACACTGGGATGGGTAGATGGAGGGGGTTTGGGAGTGGAGGAAGAGGTAGTGGTTGTAGGAGGTGTACGTTTGCTGAACTTGGGTGAAGGTGCATGGGCTGGAGGCTGTTGTGTGGTGGACGGCTGTTGGGTGGGTGTGTGCCTGCGTTTGTGAACTTTGGGAGGAGGGCTCACAGACACACTGGTAGGGGACACAGGGAAGTGTGAATGGTAGTGGGGGTGGTGAGTGAACGTGAGCGGTGTGTGGTGATGGGCGTGCTGGTGATGGAGGTACTGCCTGAAGATGTAGTGCATGCAGGTGTGAGTGAGATGAGACAGGGAGGGAGGAGGAGGACATGGAGAAGGGGGACACAGTGGAGGCAGTGGATGTTGGTATGTGTGCATGGGTATGATGCTTGCGTGAGTGCCTGTGGGATGTGTGGTGCTTATGTTTGCCTGAGCCACCCTTGTGTGTTGAGGTGTGTGCATGCTGGTCTGATGGTGTGCTTGGGATAGGCTGAGGTACAGGGGATTGGTTCTGGGTGGAGGAAGTTGGAGGGGGGAGGCTGGACACAGGGACAATGGCTGCCATCAGTGCTGAGGCCAGAGCCTGAAATGCTCACTGTTGGGCTGCCTGGCCAGAATGAATGCCTTCCAGGTATGCATTTGTTTGCTGCAAATGCCTCTCGACACCCTGGATAGCTTTCACAATGGTAGATTGCCCAACAGTGAGGGATCTCAGGAGGTCAATAGCCTCCTCACTGAGGGCAGCAGGGCTGACTGGGGCAGGGCCTGAGGTGCCTGGGGCGAAGGAGATGCCCTCCCTCCTGGGTGAGTGGCCTCAGGACACACGCTGAGGGGCTGCTGGGTGGGCGGTGCTGGTAGGGAGGGTGGCGGCTGTACCTGTTGATGTGGGGGGCACAGAGGGGCCCGCCACCGCACGGGAGCTCCCATCATAGGAGGAGTCACTGTCTCTGCTATCACCTCCTGTCCCTGCCGTGGAGCTCCCCTCGCCCTCCGTCCCACTGGTGGCTTCAGACTCCGTTGTCTCGCCCTCCAGGGTGAAGTGGGATGCAACTCCCTCCTGCTCCGGTGCCACTGCTCCTCCGCCTGATGATGCTTTTGCACACAAGAACAGGGAGACCACAAAAAGGGGGGGAACAGAAGAAAGACATGTTCAGTGCATGCAATACCACTACCGTTGGCGGACACTGCAGACACAGCAGCCCTCTGCACTACGCCATGTACTTATAGTTCCTAGATTATTCACAGGGCCAGGGGGTACAAGGCCTATGCATGATTGCTGCACACATGGAAGTCATAGGAGCCTGACTAGGTGTAGATGGCTCTTACCACTGGTGGGGTTGGGGTGCCACATAGGTTGCCTCACAAAGCGACCTTGCCTACAAAGCTCGCCCTGGCCTATGGGAACCCACTGGCCACCTCCCCCACCCAGACACCTCATAATGCGCGCACAGTCAGATGGATGTGACTGTACTCACCCCCTTGTGGCTGCTGTGATGCCCTCAAGCGCCCATCCAACTCCGGATACGTCACCGCAAGGATCCGGAACATCAGGGCAGTCATGGTGCGACGGGCACCCCTCCCACGTTGGGAGGCCATCCCCAGCTGGGCCTCGGCCGTCTTCTTGCTCCAGCGGCGAATGTCCTCCCATCTTTTCCGACAGTGGGTGCTCCGGCTGTGGTGGACCCCCAGGGTCCGGACGTCCTTGGCGATGGCACGCCAAATATCCTTCTTCTGGTGGGCGCTGACCTACAGGAATAGTACAGGGGACAAGGAAAAACTTTAACCATCCGGACCGTCACAGTCATTGGGCCACGTTCCCACCCTTGCCCTGACGCACATACACTCACGGTCCGCTCATGCAGGGCTCAGTCCCCCCCCATGTATCTTCCATCCACAACACTCCAAACAGGCATTGCCCATGCAGCATGCTCACAGTGTACTCACCTGTTTGTCTGGAGGACTGTAGAGTATCGTGTACTGGGGGAGGACCCCATCCACTAACTTCTCCAACTCCTCCGAAGTGACGGAAGGGGGCCTTTCCCCAGAAACATGAGCCATCGTCGCTTCCAGACTGAGGTCACAGCAGCACTTGCAGTGTAGGTCCTCTCCTGTTGAACGTCAGGTATCAAGTGAGTGTATAGATAGAAAATGACGGTCATGTCCGCAGCGGTGTGTACCGTCACCGCCGGCGTACATCGTCATTGGCTCCTGGGACCCATAGGGTCCAATGTTAACCAATGCAGGATTGCGCCGCGGTCTTCAACCGCCTACCGCGACGGACGCAGTTACCTCATATCCCATTGTCCCACATTACAGGTCAGGCAGCCTCCATTTCAGGGGGCCACATGGCATTAATAAGAACTGCGTCACACCTATCTAGGCCTTGCATACACACAGTAACAAGAACATTGCCGATTTAGAAATTTGTGCAAATGACATTTTGTAATACCTCAGTGTTGGCTGACTCTCTGCTCACTGTTCTCCTCCATAGGGCACGTCCGCTGGGGCAGGTGATGAGATGGCGGCATCCTCCGGTGTACAGACCACTGGTGGACCTGTCGACAATGGAAGAGAGACACGTAATAGTCACCTACAGACTTGATCGTGCAACAATCCATGAACTGTGTGCCCAGTTGGAGCCAGACCTGATGTCAGCTATCCGCCATCCCACAGGAATCCCCCCTCTAGTGCAGGTCCTGTTAGTACTCCATTTCCTGGCAAGTGGGTCTTTTCAAACTACAGTGGCCATTGCATCAGGGATGTCCCAGCCAATGTTCTCTAACGTGTTGTCTGCCCTGCTGAAACACATGCGCAGCTACATCGTTTTCCCTCAGGTGGAGGATTTGCCTAAAGTGAAAGTGGACTTCTATGCCGTGGGACAAATCCCCAACATCATAGGTGCCAATAAGGGGACACATGTGGCCTTCATACCCCCCGCAGGAGTGAACAGGTGTCCAGAAACCGGAAAAGCTACCATTCAATGAATGTACAGAAGGTGTGTTTGGCCGATCAGTACATCTCCCATGTGAATGCCAAGTTTCCTGGCTCAGTGCATGACGCTTACATTCTGAGGAATAGCAGCATCCCTTATGTGATGGGGCAACTCCAGAGGCACTGTGTGTGGCTAATAGGTGAGGACAAGGACCCTATACCCTGTGAATAGTTGTCTGGATCTGGTGTTGTCCCTACGGGTTAGTGTGTGTCTAACAGTTGTCCCTCGACATTTGAGGGTGTCTCTGGCTACCCCAACCTGTCATGGCTACTGACCCCAGTGAGGAATCCCAGGACAAGGGCATAGGAACGCTACAATGAGGCACATGGGCCAACTAGGAGGATTATAGAAAGAACCTTTGGCCTCCTGAAGGCCAGGTTCCGGTGCCTCCATATGACAGGTGGTTCTCTCTACTACTCACCAAAGAAGGTGTGCCAGATCATCGTGGCCTGCTGTATGCTGCACAACCTGGCTTTGCGACGACAGGTGCCTTTTCTGCAGGAGGATGGTCCAGCTGGAGGTCTTGTGGCAGCTGTGGAGCCTGTGGACAGTGAAGAAGAGGAGGCAGAAGAAGAGGATATCGACAACAGAAACAACATTATCCAGCAATACTTCCAGTGAGACACAGGTAAGAAGATATCACTGCCTCACACATCTCATACAAATGTTTGACCTATCATAAGTATGTCACTTTTACCCAGTGTATGGACCCTGACTTGTCACTTTGCCTTTCCATTTAACAGATGTGGATCCCACTGTGTGACTCTGCTATATTACCTCATGGACTAGAGCTGTGTTACATCGGTATGTTGACAATAAAATTGACATTGCTATGTTCCATAGTTATTGTAAATACACATTTGTGAAAGCATAGACTGACTCCAGATTGTTTTGTGATTAAAGGGTGTTTGTTTCTGTGCAAATAAGTGGAGGGGGTTGTAAAATGGTCAGAGGTGATGGTGGAGGAATGTCCATGGCAGAGTCTAGTCTATTCATTTCACAGGTGCATTGTCCAAAGGGGCATAGGAAGTCGAATTAAAGACTCTAATAAGCAAATGGTTTGGAGAACATTGGATTAGGAAGTCTCATTATTTAGAATTTAAATTTGCAAGTATTGTATTTTGATGTAGTCGATTGTGTGATTTTAGGATTTGAAAGTGTTGTATCTGTTGTCCTACGTGAATTGTCCTTGAGTTTTTGAGTGGTGTCCCTGTTTTGTGTGTGTGTTTTTTTTGTGTCTTATGTTGAAGTTATTAAGTTTTTTGCATTATTTTCAATACAAATAATTATAAGTACAAGGTATGTCTTTTAAGATGTATTTGTGTGTTTTTGATTATGAATAGTTGGTTTTATATATGACGAAAAAAGAAAGAGAGGCATTTTGTATTAAGAATATATTTCATTCCCTGGCACTCTCTTTTTATTAGTCCAGGGACCCCTTTATTTTCGTTTCCGTAAACTCCTTTGTTTGCAACTGAATACTTCATTCTAACTAACACAGAGCAAAGCAGAGCCTTACAATACAGCACCGTACAGGTCCTGATCCGCGACTGCACTGGACTAGATGAAGAGCAAGGTAGAGCCTCACAGTTCTTCAATGGCGGTTACACCATATCCACCATAGAGTTATGCAGAGGGTCATATCACAGCAGCACAGCTCCAGATCAGCGGCTTCACTGAATTGTACTCAGAGCCATGCGTCGCTTCACTGCATAGCTCCTGACTGGTGGCTTTACCAGATCCAATGCAGTGCAATGTGGAGCCTTGCATAGCAGCACTAAGGACAGAAGTCACAACTCCCTGCTGGCTGAATCCAGTTCCAGGCCAACCTACCCTCCATTGTGGTCTTGACTTTGTCCCAGTCCAGAGTAACCATATAACCAGAGTTGGCACTTTTTCCCTAAAATTAAAAAACTCATATCTCCAGTTCTACTGATTGGATTTTTGTTGTCTGGCATCACTTTATCTATTAAATTAACTTCTATTTTTCTAAATTCTTCTGTTTTCATCTTATTACTGTTTGAGTGCTGCAGAACTACTTTACACCTTGCCTCTAATTTAAGCCTGACTGCTTTTTGTGCCAAACTACCACAGGGTTAAGCACAGGTTTATTTTGTGGTTCTCACCCCTTTAAACCAGTAATCCCATTGCTTACACCGTCTCACTCATACAATAATACAAACATGCATCAACATTTTTCCAATAGTTTCCCTTTGAAAAATATAGCTTCAAAGATTTTCTTATACTTATATGTGAATATCCAATACTATCAGGACAGGTTCTCCATTAGGGCTCCCTACACATTTACCTAAAAAAATATTAAACATATCAATTTATTTAGAGATACCATTGTATCTCTAAACAAACTGTTACATTTAAGTCTGGGCTGTCTGCCCTAGGCTGCCTGCCCCACCTTGCTATGAAGCAGGGGATGGAAGCCAGGCAGTAAATCAACTTTCTGCAGTGTGACTCATAATGCAGGACTTACCTTTCTAAAGCCCTTTGTTAGAAACTGGGTTGCTGGTTGACCTGGGTGTAAACTTTATTCAAACAGTAACCACAATCTTAGTTATGGTAAATGTTAGGAAAACCCTAAATTAACCTTTGTTCATCCTCTGGTAGCTTGGCACAGAGTAGTCAGGTTTAATATAGAGGCAGTGTGGAAAGGATCTGTGCAACACTTTAAACAGTAGAACAATGAAAACACCATATAACATGAATCCACACCAATTTAGAAAAATAGACAAAGATTTAATAAATAAAACAAGACCAAAACAACAAAACTCCAATAAGTAGAACTTGTGTTATGAATTTGTAAAGACTAAACTGCAAATAGTATTTAGAAGCAATCAGCACCAACGGGGATATCTGGTTTTGCTGGACTGGAATAAACTCAAAAGTTCAGGCAGACCGTTATGGAGTGTGCCCCAGCTACAGTGCCACAGTTGGGCTCGCTGAACCAAAGTACTTTAAATCCTGGTTGTGAAATGTTGCGTTGGTTCTAAACCCTGCAGTACAGGGTATGCAGCGATTTTTTCCATGCAACATTGTTGTTGCGCTGGTTTCAAGATGCAGCGGAGTTAGGGTGCGAGTTCCTGTTGCATCGACGTTCAGGACCCAGGCACCAGGGCTTGCAATGGGAAGACCGGTGCAGAGGATGCTCTGTACAGTCAAGGCCATGCATTGGTTACAATGAGCACGGGGTGTATTGCGGAGATTCAGCATTGTCATCAAGGATGCCATTGACACGGATGTGAGGACCTTGTGCCGGGAGAAGCATCGCAGTGGTGGTTTTACTCCTGCAGCAGTGGATGTGTCAGTTACACCTTAGTCCCACTTTTAAGGGGGCCAGGACTGGGGTGGCACAATTCAGCTGGGCAGACTCACAGATAGAGCCCAGGTGCAAGTGCAAGGTGACTTGAAGTCTTATATGTCCCAGGGACCTAAGGTCAGGAGGCCAGCCAGTTAGCTCTTCTCACCCAGGCAGGGGAACAGGAGGCAGCAGGACAGCACAGAAAGGCAGGAACCCAGCTACGCTGTAGTCCAGCAGAGTGGTAGTCTTTAGTAGCACAATAGTCTTTCTTCCTTGCAGAGTAGTCACAGGTCCAGAAGTGTATTGAGTTGGTGGTGTCAGAGGTCCAGTACTTATACCCAATTGGGTGTCTGAAGTTTGGGAAGACGTCAAAGACTGGTCTTTGTAGCCCACAGAGGTCTTACCCTTCCTGCCCTGGCTCCAAACTCACTACAGGTGGTTATGCAGCCCATTGTGTGGGAACAGGACACACCCTATACAGGTGTAAGTGAGGCTATAGCCAGCTCCTCCCTCTCATCCTGCCAGGAAAGCCCACCAAGGCCCATCAAGTCACACTTAAGCTTCCCTTGTGTGCAGCTGTCCAAGGGGAATACACAAAGCCCAGCTGTCACACACCCCAGACAAGTGTTCAGAGAAATACAGCACGCACCAAATAGCTAAAGTAAGAAAATGCCAACTTTCTAAAAGTGCCTTTTTCAGGGCTGCACTTTAAAAACCGACTTCACCATAAGTTGTGATTTTAAATTGTGATTCCAGAGACACCAAACTCGAAAACATTATCTCTTCCTGATTGTGAATTACACTTATAAGATGTAATAAGGTAATTTATCCTAAGAGACGAAAAAGGCCTTGCTGTAGTGAAAAATGACTTTGGAAGTTTTTCACTCTCAGGACATGTAAAACGTATAAGAATATGTCATTCCTTTTAAATGCATTGCACCTTGCCCTCTTGGTTCTCCAGGGGTGATTTATTTGTATAAAAAGGGAAGGTTTGGGCCTGGCAAAAGGATTACTTTGCCAGATTGACATAGCAGTGTAAAACTTAACATAGAGGCTCTGCAAACACAGGCCTGAAACATGGCTAAAGAGCTACTTAAGTGGGTTGTACAATCAGTGATTCAGGCCCACAAACAGCATTTAATTTACAAGCCCTGGGCACATGTATTGCACTTTAGTAGGGAATACGTAAATTGAGTATGCCAATGGGGAATTAGCCAATGTTACCATCTTTAGGGAAGAGGGTATATGCACTTTAGCACAGTTTAGCAGTGATAAAGTGCATAGAGTCCAAAGCCAGCAAAAAGGAGGCCAGAAAAGTGGAGGAGGTAGGCAAAAGGTGGTAGGTAAGAGCATCATAAGGCTTTCAGGTCTAACACCCTTCATTGCTATTTTGGTCTAAGGTGGTATCATTTGTAGGTTAGTGATGCTATCAGCATCACGGTTTCAGACGTCGGAGTCTGCATCCCTGTGTGAAGTCAGACTTTCATCATTCATCACACAATAGGACTGCATGCAAGCTTGTCTGATTTGCGGCCTCGTCCTCAGGTTATAGCAAGTGTTTTAATGCTAAGCCTAAAATCGGCGTTTTAGGCTTTTACATATCACTTTTGGCACTGATTTATTTATTCTTTTTATGAACATATGGTTGCTTTTTAAATTTTATTCGATCACTGTTGTTACAAGCGCTTCCCATTCTTTTTATTAGCGCTTTGCGTGGGGGCTTCTGGGGGCTGCTTTTCTTTGAATCTTTTTAACCGAGGGTCCTTTTTTTAGTTGACTGACCTTGCAGGAAGTTTGGGCCTGTTAGAGCCCACTTCCTGTCTGCCGGCAGGGACCGCTTCCTGCTGGTTAGCGGTCCAGTTGATCTTGGGGGGATAAAATGCAGGCAGCAACACGGCCGCGCAGACTAAGTTGAGCCCGTGTGTCCGTGCATCCATTTTAATTTATAATTCTCAATTATTTAGTGTTAAACTCTGAATCGGCGTTTTAGGCTTTTATATATCGCTTTTGGCACTGATTTATTTATTCTTTTTATGAACATATGGTCGCATTTTAAATTTTATTTGATCACTGTTCTTACAAGCGCTTCCCATTATTTTTATTAGCGCTTTGCGTGGGGGCTGCTGGGTGCTGCTTTTCTTTGAATCTTTTTAACTGGGGGTCCTTTTAGTTGACGGACCTTGCAGGAAGTTTGGGCCTGTTAGAGCCCACTTCCTGTCTGCCGGCAGAGACCGCTTCCTGCTGGTTAGCGGTCCAGTTGATCTTGGGGGGATAAAATGCAGGCAGCAACACCGCCGTGCAGCGGACGCGCCGCTGGCGCGCCAAAGGCAAGCCCGTCTGCGCCAGGACGGGCCAGAGGGCCAGGATCCTTACATCTTTCTCTAAAAAAGGCTTGCTTGCCTCTTCAGATATCCGTAGCTTGGCAGGTATTTCTTGCCCTCATACGCTTATGCCTGGTAACTCTGCCCCCTGGAAATGTGTACGTTGTAATTGGTCTTCGCCTATGCCACTAACAGTGGAAGAGCATAGAGTTTTGAGGGAAGGTGGGAATAAGATGGATCATGCTAAGCGTAGGGGCATAAGAGGCATTAGGGAAAAGGGATCCTTTGAGCTTATCAATGCCAGATCCCTTCCCAAGCATAAATTTGAAATTAGTGAACTTATTTCCACCCTCAACATTGACTGCCTTATTATAACTGAAACCCGGGCTAGGCCTGATTCGGATCTGGACTTCATTGAGGCCTCCCCCGCAGGCTATTCCTTTCATAGGTCAGATAGGACTACGGGCAGAGGAGGGGGACTGGCCATTATTTGTAGGTCAGACTTCACTTGCACTTGGAATGTCACAAGTGGCACCTCAGATGTATGTGAAACAATGGTTTTTAAACTTTGTTTATGGTAACTCCTTAGTTTCAGAAGGTCTTTTAATTTAACGTCCTCCTGGTCCCCTCCATAAGTTCCTTTTGGAATGGACAGATTTGTTGGAACCTCTTGGTATGGCCCCTAAAGCCATTATACTAGGGGATTTCAATATTCATTTTGATGACATGAGTAATCCGTTGGTCAATTAATTCCTTAATCTCATGGCCTCTTTGGACTGGGTTCTAACGGGGTGTTCGGCTACTTATATAGCTGGCCATATCCTCAACGGGATTTTTACCCGTCCTGAGGAGGGATTAAAGCTTACGACTACCCCGTTAGACTGGACGGATCATTCGCTTCTGACTTTTAAATTCACTAAAAGACAGCCTTTTCTCACCCCCACACCCCTGAATAAATTAATAAGACAATGGAAAAGTATTAAAGCCGAACCCCTGGAAACGGCACTAAAACACAGTTGGAAGGATCCAAAGGTGTCTGTTTTACCGCCACTTGCTGGCTTTAATCAGGAAATCACTTTGGCTATTGACTCATTAGTCCCTCAGAAGGCCTACGCAGCACGTATCGGAAAAAAAACCAGCCAACCATGGTTCTCTAATGACCTTAAATTACTTCAGAGGAAATATAGACAGCAGGAGCGTCGCTGGAGACTCAATTCCTGTGCCAGCGAGAAATTTCATTTAAAATCAGCCTTAAATAACTATAAGGAGGCTTGTTTCAGAGCTAAATCAGATTACTACACGCTAAGAATTAGAAAGGCTGCCAATTCCTCTAGAGGGTTATTTAGAGTTATTAACGCCCTTACTACTCCCCCTGGTCGCCTAAGCTGGAGAACTCTCAAGATTTTTGCAACAAAACAGCTAAATTTTTTTAAAGCAAAATCTTAAACATTTACTCCAACTTTATTTCGGACAAGACTCAGGGGCACTCTCTCCCCATGGATACTACGTCAATGCTCCCCTCCGCCTCACTCATAGCCACCCCTGAAAGCCCTTGTTCACTTTCAAAGTTCAACATTCCATCCCAAGATGCAATCTGTAAGCTGCTTCACGAATGTAAATCAGGTTCCCTGTTAGATCCCTGCCCCCCTGCCATTCTGCAACTGGTCCCGGAGTTTGTGGCATCTGCGTTGCTCCCTATCTTTCAGGAGGTCCTCACTTCCAGCATTTATCCTTCTGCTTGGAAAGAGACTATTATTATCCCCCTAAAAAAGAAGGAAACTGGGAAATAGGATGATCTAACTAATCTACGCCCTATAGCCCTGCTTCCTTTTTTGGCCAAAATGTTTGAAAAATACATTAATAGAGAATTGGTCAATTTCTTGTTAGACTCAGAGGGTTTGGACATTTCTCAACATGGATTACGGAAGTTCCACAGTACGGAATCTGCTCTCAATTCTTCATCAGACACTATCCGTGGACTGGTAGATGAGGGACAGGGTGTCTTCATGGTCCTGCTGGACCTATCACCAGCATTTGACACCATTGCTCCCCACATTCGGCTAGAACATCTACATCAGATAGGCATCAGGGATCAAGCCCTGAAGCTCATTGAATCCTTCCTTACCAATAGGTGGTCTACGGTAAGCAGTGGAGATTTCAAGTCCCCTGCTTATCTCTTGCCTTGCGGGGTTCCACAGGGTTCGCCGCTCAGCCCTACTCTATTTAATGTTTATGTGGCCCCTCTGGCAGAATTAATACGCTCGTTTGGCTTCAGCCCAACCTCCTACGCAGATGATACACAACTTATCATCCCTATCAACAAAGATGTGGAGGAAGTTGCGGCTCGTTTTAACGCTTGTATGCTAGCTGTAAGCAGTTGGATGAAGGCCAACTGGCTAAAACTGAACTGTGATAAAACCGAGATTCTCTGCTTTGGGATAGGTAGAGCACAGTGGTCCCCTAACTGGTGGCCTAAAGAGTGTGGCACCCCACTTATGCCCGGTTCCACCTAAAGGAACTTAGGACTACTTTTCGATGACCATTTATCTTTCAGACCCCAGGTCAATCAGACCATTAAATCTTGTATGTGGATTTTGAAGAAATTGAAGAAGATTTTCCCCTATATTCTAAAAGAATGGAAAATCACTTCTACTCTGGCTCTGGTCCTGTCCAGACTGGATTACGGCAATGCTCTCTTGCTCAATCTGGACAAAGGATCACTCAACAAATTGCAGCTGATGCAGAACACAGCTACTAGATTATTACTGAATCTGCCACGATCAGCCTCCACTAAGGAAAGCCTTAAAAGTCTACATTGGCTTCCGGTAGCCCAACGGATTTCCTTCAAAGCCCTCTGCATTTCCCATAAAGCCACCCACGGGATTGGTCCCAAGTATTTGACTGCCAAATTACAGCGGCACCGACCCAAACGACGGTTGCGTTCTGCCAGCACCCTTCAAATTCAAGTCCCCAGCACCAAGAAGGTGAAGTGGGGAGACGAAGCCTTTACTATCGCGGCTGCAAAGATGTGGAATTCACTCCCGCTGGAACTTAGGAAAGAGCACAATTACCTTACCTTTAGGAAACGGGTTAAGACCTGGCTGTTCCCACGATAGTCTGGACCCTGACTCTCTCTGCAGAGATGGCACAGCCTCACCATAGTTAGCGCTTCGATGCCCTTGGGCCGGAATGCGCTTTATAAATACACTATACATACATACATGTATATTGTGCAGAGTCCCCTTGTCACGCTAACCTCCCCCACTGTGACACCCCAGGCCCTGGTTGCAGTTTGTTGGCCCCTTTAGAACTGGAGCTTCTGTACTTGTTCCACACAAAACTGATCTAAAAGACGAGCAGGGTCTTTGTTCACTTGCAAAGTTGATCCAAGTGTTCGAGTCAAGCATGAGGGGAGAAATATGTGCTTCTAGTAAGGTCAGTCACATTGGACAGGGCTATGATGGGCCCAAATAGCAAACAGTGAGAGCGCAATCAGTGGAGAAAGCCAGCGCCATACAGAATCACAGATTACTCCTCCCAACCCCAACACAGCCATTGCCTAGATAATGGCTGGGAATCAAGGCAGATTATTCTGACTCAACAATATACATCACGGGGCCGACAAGACTGCTTGAACAGGAGTAACATCCTGAGGTTGCTGGCTGAGTTGCCATCAATTCAGAAGATTGTATGTACAGACTTAATGTTGGTGAAATTCCTCTCCAGCAGCAACCAGTATGGGCCAGAAAAACATCCACTATTTGGAGAACAAGGGAAATCGTTACATCGATCATGGATGAAAAAATGCAATTTGAAGCATGGGGGATATTGATGTCAGAACCGTCCAGACCTCACTACCCTCTGCCCCTGCTTTCCAGTTCTTTGGAAAAATAAAATCATCAATCATACTTAAAGGCCCACATATATGCTCTGGAGACAAACATAAGGGAGTCGGGGAACAAGCAGCACAGTAGGGGGGAAGTCAACTAAAAAACTTAGCATGGTCCCCTAATTGCTCGAAGCCACATGCCGGTACACCCACGACCACAGAATGATGCTCAGGACAAACGGAGGTGGATGGCTCACATCTTAAACTCATGAAAGAGCAACTGACATAAAAATTACAATGCAGAAAATATAGATCAGGGGTGTGCTCTTACCATCATATCCTGGAACATTGCCGGAGCAAAAAACATTATTAAAGACAGATTTGCAATAGTAAACAGTGCTCATTTGCGGAAACGTCAGAAAACCCTGCTTTTTAAGAAATTACTGAATAAAGCAGAAGAGATAAGATGCGCTCACCCAACATGGGACATTCTAGTGAGGGGCGACTTCAATGCCCACTTAATCCACACTCCTGAATCCAATGAGCAACTGGCAAACGAAAACGCTCTATGGCCAGTTCTCCCTCAGCCTCCATCAATACGGAAGAGATCGGATACCATGGGTAAGCAAATGGTTGAGGCATTAGAGCATTTGAGCATGAGAGTTTTAAATGGCAGGACCAAAGATAATATGCCACCTAGCTACACCCACTATAGCACAAAGGCTGAAACACATGGCTGTGTCTCTTCCCCTGCTATCACACGTGAGGAAATTTAAAATCAAAACTACTCTCCACAGCGATCACTCATACCAACATATAGAACTGGACTTGAATGCCCCATATTTCTTGCCTGTCGTCGCTGACCTAGGAAGTCTTGCATCTACTAACTTAAAATGTCTGATTTGGTCAGAGTCTTCATTACCATGGCCGTGTGAAAAGACAAAAACTTTGTTTCAATCTGCAACATTTCAGTACTTGCCTGCATTGGAAGTGTGGGCCACCTTTCTAACTTCGTTATCTTTTCTCAGCTCTGCTTATGCGCCCATCACCAACACAAAATCAGTTGGTGTCCTCAAGTCTATCAGAGAAAATTTTACAATAAAGAAAGGAAATGAGGCATGAACTCAGAGGATTAAAAAAAGTCCTTTCACAGAATCTACATGTGTCCAAATAAAGGCCCTTCATAAAACGATAAAAGTCAGGTATGGCCTAAGTGCATCAAGATGGAAGACAACTTCTGGTTTAAAGTGCTCTATAACTCAAAAATGGCAAATTCAAGGGCCTTTCGGACAACAGTCAACGGCATAGACTGGCTGTCAAGAGTAATTAATTTTTCAGCAATTCCCGAAAATAAATGGGTGGATTACCTAGCCAACATCTTTTTTAAACAAGACTCACCTGAAGCAAACTCACACCTGAAGGAGCCTGCAATTCCAAAGGACCTCTGTCAGATCGATGTAGGATACGAAGCTAAGGCAGTCTCCCACATAATTAGGAGGGGGCGTAGGGATGGTGCACTCGGCCCCAATGGCCTTCCACAGGCAATATTTAAGGCTGATCTAGAGTACTGGTCAATTTCACTGGTAATTCTTTACACTGAAGTAGAGCGCAACAGAACCATCCCTGACAGATGGAGAGGCTCTATTATCAATCTGATATTTAAAGGGGGTGACAGAACAAATCTGGCCAACTACAGACTGATTGCTTTAATTGACAGTAAGGCCCAATACTTTGCCTTGCCGATCTTGGATGATCTGCTCCACTGGTCCAATTCAAACAACCTCGTCCCCCTGAATCAAACCGGCTTCTAGAAGGGTTACGGCACATTGATCAATATTGTAGTACTAATTGACATTGCAAACAAAGTAAAACGCCTAAAGACAAAGCTACATCTATGCTTTATATACTTTAAAAAGTGGCTTTGATCGTGTGGACAGAGCAATTTTTTGGCGCAAATTGCGGAGCAGGGGCCTGCTGGAACAGCTTCTCCGCAGCATGGAAATGGTATATGATAAAACCTTGTTGCAGATCAAGGTAGCAGATGGTACGAAAGTTTCAAGGAGGATTCCAACGAATATAGGCTTAAAACAAGGATGTGTTCTGGCCCCGCACCTGTTTAACCTTTTTATGGCTGACCTCTCCCCAAAGTTAGACGCAACTAACTCACATTCTCCAAGGATGGGGAACCTGCTCATATCATATCTCTCATACGCTGATGACATTGTTTTATTGAGCCACACAAAAAATGGGCTACAGTGGCTAGTTAGCACCCTGAGCGATTTTGCAATGTCAAAAAAATTTGAAATCAATACTACGAAGACAAAAACCATCTCTATAGGATACTTCTCTAACTCTGTAAATAAAATTACGTTGGGGGGCATTAGCCTTGAAGAGATTTGCTGCTATAAATACTTGGGTTTTACTATAGACAACAAGGCTCACCTTGTGCCGCAAAAGCAGTACTTCACTCAGAAATGCAAAGCGCTGACATTTGCTTTTTGTGCCCTAGCCAAAAGGTTAAAAGGGTCTCCCTATAAACCTTTAGTGTCCGTTATGTCGACCAAATTCCTTCCAGCCACTACATTTGGAAGCACAGCACTATACAGGAAAGATGCTTTGCTCCTCGATCAGCAACAAATAAAAATCTACAAACAAGTTTTCAAGTACATACAATAAAGACCTGGTATAGAATAAGAGGAAACAACATTAGCCCTTTAGTCGCAGCTTTATGGAATTCAGTAAGCAATGACTCAAAGTCAGTATACAACAAGTACTTGCAGTATTTGCTGCAAGAGACACAAATGACATACCTATGGGACTCTAATATGTCATATCCCCTTCTGTGCCGTGTGTTAAAAAAGGAAATAGGTCTGCAATCTTTGCTGGATGATAAACGCCAGTTTGCACAACGCTCGCATGCCTGGCTTCTCATGCATACTTACACTACCCTGGCACCATTGCAATATCTGACCTCAAAATTTTCATTATAAGTCAAATGCCACCTGCTGGCGATGTGGCTAGGATCCCTCATATCAAGAGCGGATCAACCATTGTGGAAGAATGGGGGATAGACATCATGCAGGCTATGCAATGCTGCCAGGGAGGACATGGTCCATCTGATCTGTATCTGCCCGGTCCCAAGAGAAGCACGTCACCAACTTCTGAAACCAGTTTTTGGCACAAATGGGATACGCTCTGGTCGGCCAGCAGCAATGAAAATATTTGATCCAACTGATCCGCAGATAAACTGTAGACTTGTTAAATTTCTGTCTGTACAAACCATATGCCTAAATTCGCGGCCCGTGACCGTTAGTACATCATAAAGACTTAGTTTTTGCCCTTGAACCAGGCACATTGAAAAGTTTGCGCTTTTTAATTATTGTTCAGTTACTCTTATCATTGTTTTAGCATAAATTCAAGAATTTTATAGTGGATATTAAATTTTAACTGTGTTTAGCTTTAGCAAATATTGCTTTCCCCCATATGTTGTTAGGCCGGCAACATAAGGACGTTTGTTTGTGTCTACGTGGAAATAATTGTATATTTATCTGACTATTTGCTAAGATTTTAATTAATCATGCAAATAAATAAATAATTGTTAGTCAGTTGCATGCTGCATTGTGATAAAATTGCCACTATCTTCATGCCCTTGACATTAATACCAAAAACAGTGATTTATAAACAGTGAAGTTACAAAAATTAAGGAAATGCATATCAGTGGTTCAGTTCCTCTTTTATTGCATGTTTTACTTGATCTTGCATTCCCCAAGAGTTTTGGTTACTTCATCATGTTGTGTATCTATATTTTTTCATGCATCTTATTACTCTGGCATGGTGCATACTTTGATTGTGCCAAGTGTTGTGGTGCTGATGCCATAAGCAAATTAAAGTTCCTGCCAGTGGGATGGCCTCTCTGTAGAGCACACAGAACAATGGTCATCGTTACAAGAGTTGAGGGACCACTGTTACTGTTACCAAGGCTGCTCAAACCAACTAGTATTGCCAACTGTGGCTATAAGTGTGACATCATTCTCTATTCATCATGTATCAGTTATTCTTTGATGCTATTATCTGTCTTGATGTCACTGTGCTTACCCCCCCAGCCTAGGGAGTGGATTGGTAGTAGTAGTAAAAGTATTCGTAGTAGAACTTGGAGAAATGCGAGCTTTGCCCCCCCCCCCCTATCCCCCCCCTCCAGCGAGCTTCTGTGTCCCTTCCCCATCCCTCCTTTAGCTAGTCCCACTTGGTGGTGGCCACCATTTCTTACACGATAGCGGCTTGCCGTGGGTGACCTACCTCCGGCTGGGGCCCGGCCGAGTGCAATAGCTCCACAGGTCTGGACCCGCAGTCCACAGACCCAAACCCTCAGGACTCTGCTCCTGCCCACAGGTAGGTAGACCTGCGGCCCTCCCTGGTCACCTACTTCACCTCCCCTTTCCCTCCTGTATCCCTCTTCCTTCTTCCCTCTCTTCTTCTTTTCTTATCCCATACACAGATACATATTTGCAATACTAAAAATAGGTGGTTTCTCCCTATGTGTCGGCTCCTTCTACGCACCCATAGGCCCCAAGCGCTTGTTCTTTCTCCATATCAACCGCACCTTCACTGAGACTAGGGCCACATACTACATCATAGGAGGTGATTGGAACTTGACCTGAGACAGAGTTTTAGATAGGTCTGGGCCCCTAGACACATGCAACAACCAAGACAGAGCCCTTCTCACTGACATGTCCTCAGACCATGGACTAGTGGACGACTGGAGGTTAATGCACCCATCCAATAGGGAATACACATTTTTGGCATCTGCACATGGAATTCAGTCCGACTTGGACTAGTTCCTAGTGACACACAACACAGTGACCCAGATTTGGGATTCTCATATCTTGGAGTGTGGTCTATCGGTTTACTCCCTGGGCATGTTATCAGTCAATACAGGTCTTGTCTCCCCTGGCACTTTGCAGTGCATCAATACCGCACTCCAACAAGCAATGGTTAACAAACCAGACAGAACTAGAGCATGATATCACATACCTCACCCAACAGTACACAGCACAACCCTCTGTGCCATACCGTCAGCAATTAGATCAGGCCCGTACGGCCCTCAACTAACTTTACACATCCCTGGCCGAATATGCACTACAGCGCCTGCAAGGACTACACTACAAACAAGGGGAGAAGGGTGGTTGTCTCAGCTGTGCCAGAGAGAAGCGGCCCAGGACCTACCCGCTATCATGTCTTCCAAGGAGGAGCTCCTAACATGACCACAGGACATCGTTAATGAGTTTGTGGACTTTTATCAACGTCTGTATACCCCAGAAGAGGTTGCAAGCCCAGCTAGGGTGATAGCCTTCTTGGAGAAAACCCATCTCCCCTACCTCTCAGACGAGGGCCAAGCCCTGCTCAACAGGGAGATTAATAAGATTGAAATAGCACAGGCCATCTCCAACCTCCCATATCACAAATCACCAGGCGAGGCGTGGAGGCAGTCAACTCTGTGTATGAGGCCTTCGGGGAGGCCAACTGAGAAGGCTCACTAGGCGCAATCTCGAACCAGGCAGTGATCACAGTTATACCCAAACCCGAGCAAGACTCCCTCCAATGCAATAAACTATCACCCCATTTCTCTTTTAAATGGAGTTATCAAAATCCTAGCCATTGTATTAGCAGCCCGGCTACATAAGGTTCTTCTGTCCTTAATATATCACACGCAGGTAGGATTCGTCCCAGGACACACCTCCAAAAACCGCATCCGCACTCTCTCCCAAGCCCTGTGGGACGCTAGAAACATGTCAGAAGAAGCTCTAGCCTTATCCCTCAATGCTGAAAAAGCATTTGATCGCATTGAATGGAGCTACTTATTTGCAACTTTGAGAAAATTCAGCCTGGGTGACCAATTCATTGCTAAAGTACACCTAATGATTACCAACAGCACAGGTCAATTGTGGAGGCTTTCTCTCAGACCCTTTCCCAGTCTGCAGAGGGACGAAACAAGGCTGTCGTCTCTCGCCGCTACTATTCCTCCTGGCCCTGGAACCACTAGTGGCCACCATCCGTCAATCCCCACTGCTCGTTAGAACACCTATAAGAGGAGTGATCTCCAAACTCTCTCTATATGCAGATGACATCCTACTTACCTTCACAGACCTGGACCATTCCCTCCCGGCCTTGATGGAGATCATTGATAGCTTTGCAACCCTAACTGGTATCGGGTGAACTGGGACGAATGTGAAGCACTACCCCTCTTCCTCATCACAATGGCAGCAATACACAGCTTCCCATGCCACTGAACGCCGCTCCGCCTTAAGTATCTAGGGATCCATGTTAACTGAGGATTGGAGCGTATGATGGCGATAACCTGAAGCCACTCATCCCCCTCATGAAGTTGGACTTCCATGTGAGGCAGGGTACAGGCGGTACAGATGGTCACACTGCTGTACTTCACTTATGCTATTGATTTTGAGACCAATAGATGCTGCGATTAAATCTTGGGGTCACTCCAAGGGCATGATGGTGGGCATATATGATGTTATTACACAACATCTCTTTTCGCAGCCCCACCTTGAACCACTGTGCTTAAAATGCTGGACACGATTCCAACTAGAATTCGACAACGAGAACTGGACTGAGATAATGGTGGCTCTGGATAGAGGCACCCGGAAGCCCGGCTGAAATTTTGCCTTTTTAAAATAATCCATAATTGGTATTGGACCCCTGCAAAACTACACAGGGTCGGTCTTCTTCCACACGCAGAATGCTGGCGATGCCCAGAGACCTGGTGTGATCGGATCCATATCATCAGCGACTATCCCTCGGAATAACCCCTCTTGGATACGGTGGGTACTACCTCTGAAGCCTCTATGACGCTGCGGACACCGCTCTCCTCTGGTCTCATACTTCTTCACGACATGGAGAACCTCCATGACTTGACCCGTCTGCAACACCGATTACTACACACTGCCCTAGCAACGGCCTAGATTTGTGTGCTACGCCACTGAAGATCTCCTTCCCCCCCTACCCCGGAGGAATGGATGGTGGCAATGGTTTGGATTGCATCCTATGAACGTACCATATATAGTATGCAAGATCAAGTCGGCCTATTCAGACAGACATGGGCACCTTTTCTTGCCGATGCCTCATAGGGACTACACCACCTGCTCACCTCCATGCCCATGACTATCACCAATGCAGAATGCCCCCACCCCCTCTCCTCACTATTTCTCCCCCAGCCCAGTATGCCCACCTATACTACCCCCTCACCCCTCCCCATATTCCCCCCAACCCACCTGTCTCCTTAAATTGCGATGAACGCCGGACATTGGGTGCCCTCACTACCTCAGTTCCTCCGTTCTTAATTCCCCTCAGATATTCTTAGCTCCTCTTTAATCTTTCCTCACCTTTTCTCTCCTCCACCTAGCCTTTCTCTTTTCATACCTTATTCACTACTCTTCCTTTTCTTCCACCTCACTATGACCTACTTCAACCACTTCCAAGATACTCTACAATATCTTACTCCTCTCTACCTCAAAAGTTGTACTTCCCCAAGTTACACTATACTCAATGCTCCTAGAACCTACTACATACTGTGTCCATATATTCCACCTCCAACTGATATGTACGATTACATATGACTGTCCTTACTGTTAGCCCAGTAGATACTCTAGGCATGCCCCGAGCCCCACTATGGCTTAACCTGCATCTCCCTTCTTCTAGACTTTCTAGACCTACGAACTTTATGCGCGCATCGGGACGGACGGCTCAGAGACGCTACTAACTACCCACTACTACGCTACCTTGTCTCCCTACCTTGGCTTAGTTACCATCAGGTCTTTCATCCCCCCTTCCTCCATGGTCCCTGTGGCGCGATAAGTCATATGACCTGCTCAGGATACCTCTAGACCTCTAGATTCTGAATGTGCTTCACAGCTGTCAAGAAAGTGGGGCACGCTCTGGAATACTGGTACGCTGACGATTGGGACTTCATTGTTTTTATTATTATTATTGTTATCCTTTAGATACAGTATTTAGCTCTATTGGCCATGTGCCTTTAGGCCCTTCTCAGGTGCCGCCACACCCCTTCCTTCTGTTTATACTCCCCCCTTCTTTTTCTCCCTTTTCACCTTTCTATTCTTTTTCATATCCTGCTTTATCCTCCTATCCCCCCATCCTCTCTTTAGACTCAGCAGATAAACTTCAAATGTTATTTACATGTTACATATTGATACAATGTTCACTGTATCCCAATACTATTATACTTTCTCAATAAACAATTACAACTCTAAAATAGATCTTTTTTGTTACTCAATTATCTTAAACAGCTAACAATCATTGACAAAGCTAATAGTATTGGCAGGTTTTAGGTGTGTGTCAGTGTTGTGCTAAATATCTGGATGCAGTAACATAGAGAGGCCACCATAGAGAAATCCCACATTTCATCCCACTTAAACACCTGCCATGCATATTGTTATGTGACTGATTGCAGCCTGGTTAGTGCGTTTTCTTCCAAAATTGACGCATACAGTGCAAGACACTGGGCAAACGCCCATTTTATAGAGCCTGAAGGTGCGGTGCTTTACAATCTGCATATTACAGTAACTGTTGAACATACGTGGTAAGCTACTGGGAAGTTTTTAATGAGTTTAATATTTCAAGACTATTCCCACTGCTTTATGCACCTTGCTTTCTCATTAAATGCATTTGCTTTAAAATGCACCATTTGCCAATCTTTTTTCAGTTTTTGTTTTTCTCGGAAGGAGGACCTCCCCGTACCCCACGTTTTTCCATTAAGCGTGCTTACTTCGCTCCCTGACTAGAAGTCATACCCAACCTTTACCCCACACCACTTTCAAATGTTACCAGCCGCCTCCGAATACTGTCCAGCAAAAGAGATTTTAGAAGTTCCGTCTCATCTCAATCATTAACGCAAGTTGGTTAGAAACATCTGCATCTTTGTATGAATATCTGAGCAATTAGTAAGCTTGTACCTCATTAATGATTTCCAGTTTAGTGCATTCCTTTGTTTTGTATTTCGGAATTTAATTATATCGTGCTATCAAAGTCCCTTATGAAATATGAAATGCAAATACGTACCAATGAAAGACAGCTCCTTTTCTCGCGGATGATTGCACAGCATCCCAGAAACCCGAGCATCATCACGAAACTACCAGCAAAGATCAAGATGTATGCGGCAACAGCAAAGGTACTGGAGGCAAGCAAGCTCAGGAAGTCACTTTTTTCAATAATAGTCCATAATCCGACTGCCATCACTGAGGCGCCCCCCACCTAAACAACACAACAATAACACCACATTTAGGATGCTGATTACCATATTTAGGTTTTTAATCGATTTTAATGAGAAAAAAATACATTCATCCAAAAAGTGTTAACGAGCAAATTTGCAAAATAATGCAGTAAAACTGCTACAGATTGTGCCACATTGCATTGCATAAATGTGCCTTTTCTTGCCGCGCAATTTAGTCAATCCGCTGCATAATTGGGCCCTCCTCTGGCGCAGAATTCCTACAGCCCTTATAACCAATAAGTGTGAGGAATACAATTTACAAAAATATGCTGATTTGTTGTTTTTCACATCCTGAAAGGTTATAGGCAGCAGAAGGATAATTATGCTAAAATAAAAGGTCCACAGGAGCAATTTCCATGCTGTAAGAAATAGTTAAACTCGTGCTTGTCATTTCCGCAGAGGACTATACCAGGTAAGGATGAATTTTTATTCTCAGATTCTACCCTTCCTTGCCGCGCACACAGATTACAACCTGTGGAAACTCTCTGCCTGTTTTACTGGCGCCTGTAATTAAAGTGCTCACTTTTATGATTAGGTCACTGAGGAAAATGACAGGAATTTATCACTGAGATGTTGCTTCGAGCATTATCATTTAGATGCTACTTTGGCGGGAATCTGTGCTTTGCAGGAGACATCCATAGTGCAGTTGCTTTCAAAAGTCGAATGTAATTTTTTGCATTATTAAATATTTAAGTTTATTTTTTGCAACGTATTATATAGCAGGCCTTTTACGAATGGTGAACACCAATACAACTGAAAATGCGCTGTGCTCATGACAACACAGTCATTTGATTGTGCAAATCTATTTAGTATATAATCGTGTCCATTTAATTGCAGCAATAGGTAGTTTTTTCAGAAAATATTTTAAGACACGCAGAACACTTGCTCAGATTTCTAACAAATTTAGTTTCTTTCTTTTTTTTTTGTGTTGTACTTTTTTTTATTGTTTTCATAATCCAAATCAATATAAAAAAGAGCAGACCATAGGCCTTAAAGACTTGCGTACCGAACACACGTAAGGATAATAAACAAATTAGGAGAATATCTGGGTCCATGGCATACAGCTATTGTTATCATAGCATAGAGAAAATAATCATAGTACAGTAGGACAAGAATACACTAATACATTATCCTACTATAATAAAACCATAAAGCAAGAACACAATAACTTGATGGTGTAACTCTAGTATAGTATCGTAATTCCAGCATAAGGACATAATAAAGTTCCAACATTCTCTCTCTGCTCTGCCCCTAACCCCAATAAGGGATAGGGACAAACCTACCCTCCCAAAGCATCCCTTCACTAGGTAAGCGAGAGGGACGGGCAGTATTAGATTGTTATAGGAAGATGATGAACGATGGAGAAAAGATAACTCTGGGAGACCTCCAGCTAGAAGGTATGAGCTGAGGACAAAGAACAACGTCCCAGTATATTGTAAAAAAGGATAGTAACCTGCCCTTGGAATGGGGAGAGAGAAAATTGAAAGGGGTCCTGAATGTGAAAGAAGGGGACACAGAAGTGTAAAAACTCCCCAATGAGAGTAATGCAGGCAAAGAGACTAGACATCCCTGGATGCTAGAAGAAACTAATATGAAATGGTCATCAGCGAGGGGGGGAGCTTATCTGAAGGAGGAGGAATATACAAACCAGACTAGCAAAGAGAGAAGGGTATCACTATGATTATGCAATAAAAAAGAAAGCAATAAAGGTTTGGACAAGACAAAAGTGCTAGGAGGAGAAATAGGGGAGGATAGAATGGGAGAAAGAATGTGAATAAGAATAAGAAGAAAGAAGAAAGAAAAGGAGCGGAGACAAAAGTGGAAATGCGTACGAGAAAGAAATTAATAATGATAAGAGTAATGGAAGTGGCAGTGATAGCGGTAGTGACCGAGGGGGGAAGAACTACACAAATATGGAAAGAGGACAGAACAGAGGACATAAAATAGGCGAAACGACGAGGACATGAAAAGGAGGAGATAATGAAAATGAAAATAGAAAAGACAGGGGAGAGAGAAAGGGGAGGGAAAGAGATAGGACTAGAGGATCAGTACAGCCTCGATAGAGTGCGTGCTTGCATTCAATGGAGGCCATTACAGGATCGAAAGGGATGGAGCTAATCGATGAATAATGGCAAATGGATCAGAGAAGTGGAGCTCCTTCCGGGTGGTTTTATTGGGACCTCTCATAGGAAGAACTCAGCTCACTGGCCCAGAGAGGAAGGGCGACCATCTTTGTAAAAACACATCTGCTCTATCCTGTAAGTCACATATAAGTTGTTCGTGGGAAGCTGCCTGGTACATTGCAGTGATCCATTCTTCATGGGAAGGGGTGGCTGCCGCACGCCAATGCCTGAGGATACATAGTTTTACTGTGGCCAGTGCGGTGTGCAATAAACGGCATTGTGGTCGGGAAAGTTCATAGAGCCCTCCAGTGTCGTGCAGTAGTAAAAGGGAAGGGGTGAGGAGAGACGGCAGGGGTAACGCTTCCCTAAGGGTATTCCCCACCGACCGCCAAAAAGGCTGAATGGCCGGGCAATCATGTAAAATATGGGGCAAATCACAATGAGCGTGTGGGCATCTCCAAGAAGAGGCGTGAGACAGTAATCCTGCAGAACGCAGTTTCTGGGGGGTCCAATACCAATCATGTAAGGTTTTAAAAAGACAACATTTCAAGCGGGCCTCTTGAGCACCCCGGTCTCTGGCCTCAATTAAATCTGCCCAATCCTCTAGGTCGTAGTCGATCTGTAAACGCGCCTGCCACTTATTCTTGAGGGAATTAAGGAGGGGGAGTGAGAAGAGATGTCGGTTTAACAATGCCTGCAGTCCAGATACAGCCCCCTTCAATTGACCCCAGGTTTTCAGGTATTGGAGTACTGGGGATTGTATAAGTCACCGGGGGGGTTCCCTAGATGTCTCACCTGACAATGTCGGAGCTGGAGGAAACACCATGAATAATGTTCAGGAAGATCAAATTCTTGCTTGAGCTCTGAGAACGACTTCCATTTGTCTCCCGATATGAGCTGATCCACTCGCGTGAGACCTCTCAAGCACCACTCTCTCCAAAAAATAGTATTCCCCCCATTTGAAAACTTTTATTGCCCCATAATGGGGCTCTATCATGTATATGGAGATCCACTTTTAAGGATCGGTGTGCTTGCCGCCATGCTTTCCATATAGCTCCAAGCATAGGATTAGTGGTTCCCTGATATACCGGACCTGCATCATAGAGCATCTGGAGGCCTGATGAGGCGCCCGTAAGTGTCTGTTCTACTTCCACCCAGAGTGGCGGATCCCTTAATCCCTGGGGTAAAAAATTCAATTGTGAGAGATGCAATGCGGAGGCGTAGTGTTCGACTGAGGGAAGACTCAGACCTCCAAACTCATGCTGGGCTAGTAGTGCGGATCTAGGAAGCCGTGGACGTACGGACCCCCAGATGAAAGCTCGGATGCAATGATCTATCTCTCAAAGGATAGATAAGGGTATTTGCAAGGGGAGCATGCCCAAGACATCTAAAAATCTTGGTAAGGTCACCATTTGTACCGCCTGCACTCTGCCCCACATAGAGAGGCCTAAATGGTTCCACTTCTCAAAATCCCGTTTCATATTGCTAAGCAAATTGTCCGTCACCATTTTATCCAAACCTTTGTTAATGTCAATGCCCAGGTAATGAAGACGTGATTGTTTCCATTTGATCGGGAGTCCCTGAACTGAAGTGCTGACTGTTACAGGATATAATGGTAGTGCTTCACTCTTATCCCAGTTAATTAGATAGCCCAAAAGATGTTCAAATTCCGTTAGGATCTCTCTAAGGGCTAGGAGGGAATTGGGCAGGTCAGTGAGAGTAAGTAAAATATCATCCGCATATAAGTAAATGACGGGACTTCCGCCTGGGACCGAAATTCCAGATGTAAGGTTGGAGCTGCGAATAGCTGCTGCTAAGGGTTCCATGGCCAATAAGAACAATAATGGGGATAGCGGACAGCCCTGTCGTGTCCCTCTGTGGATCGAGAAGGTGTCTGAGAGGAACCCTTCACAGTTTACCTGGGCCGTCGGGGAGTCATATAGTAAGCGCACTCTGTTGATAAAACTAGTCTCTAGGCCAAAACGTTTTAGTATTTCAAAGAGATACGGAGATGATTTCTTGATGAGCGGCCCGGCACGAAACCCACCTGTGTGTGGTGAACTAGGGAGGGAATGACCTTCTTGAGGCGAGATGCCAATATCTTTATATCCCCATTGAGGAGCGATATGGGGCGGTAGCTTCCACACAGAGGAGGGTCCCTACCTGGCTTGGGTAAGACTGTAATGGAAGCTTTGTGGGAGAGAGGGTGTAAGGAACCCATCTGGTCAGCCCCCCGGAATGCCTCATATAAGGCATCTACAGTGTCAGTTCCTGTCCATTTATAAAATTCGGACATTAACCCATCCTCCCCAGGTGCCTTATGATATTGTAAATTGGCTATCGCCTGTTGGATCTCTTTGCTGATGTCACCCTCTAGGAGCGCTCTGCCTTCAGCCAAGAGGCAGGGTATGTTTTCTCTCCCAAGGAAGGCGTACAAACTATTAGTATCCTCAGTTGTTTCTTGGGTATATAGGGCTTGGAAATAATGTCCGAATTAATCTGCAATTGCCTGAGGGTGCGTAATAAACGTGTCGTCATGATTACGTATTGCTGGTATGGCCAGTGCTGCCTCCCTTTGACGGAGTTGGGCAGCCAGAAGGCGACCTGCCTTCTTTCCATGTTCATAGTGGCGACCTTTCATCCGTTGTAAGGCATATTCCGCCCGCGAGGTATAAAGGGAGTTGAGCTCCATTTTGGCTCGTTCTAGGCGGCGACGACTGGACGGGGTGGGCGTTCGGGTATACTCCCGGGTGGCCTGGACAATACAATCTCCTAGTTTGCTCTGTTGATCCCTCCTTTGAGCATTGGAAAAGGCCGCATCTCTCATGAGATGTCCTCTAATCGTTGCGTTTGCCGCCGCCCAGAGAAGCTGGGGTGAGGGAACCGAGCCCTTATTATTCTGAAGGTATGCGGCCACGTGTGATTTAAGTTGTTCCTTTCCCTTCGGGGTTTGGTATCTGGGATTTGAAAGACACCAAGGCTGACAGCCGGGTGAGACCAAGCTTAGCTCTAGGGTTAATAAAACTGGGGAATGATCAGACAGTGCGGCCGGAAGAATTTCGGACATTTGGATCGACTGCAATAACCGATGATTAATCATAAAATGGTGTAGCCAAGATTGAGTCCCGTGGACCGAGGAAACAAAAGTGTATTCTCGGTCAGAGGGGTGGGAGAGGCGCCAGTAATCCAGCAAACCATGGTCCGATAGGACGTCATGTAGGAGGGCCCGGTCTGCGTTATTGCCCGCATCAAGACCACTTGAGCGATCCAGGATGGCATCCTGCACAATGTTCCAATCCCCACCTACTATATATTGGGAGGTGCCAATCTGTGTTAATAGACGATTGAGAGAGAGGAAAAAGGAGCGTTTGGAGCCCGTGGGAGCATATATGGAACCGATACAGATTGTAGAAGAGCCTATGGTGAGCTTGGTGAGGGCGTAGCGCCCTTACGGGTCGCACCATGTCTTAAGAACCCAGAACTGTAAGGAATGACGAATAAGTATCGCCACTCAACATCTCCTCCCTGAGCCCTGCATTCCACTGTGTACAGATGGTGTTCCGCTGAAAAGCACCCTGCCCACCCAATCTCTACGGAGTTTTTCTGACTCTGAGGGGGAAAGGTGTGTTTCCTGTAGAAGGGCAATGTCGTTTTTTTTGGAGCGGAGATAAGATAGGACCTTCTGACGCTTGATATAGTGGGTCATGCCATGTACGTTCCAAGACATAACCGTGAGTGGGATCGTCGACCCCATTATTGGGCGTAGTGGAAGCCTAGTCAAAGGGAAGCAAAGGGTTCTGTGTTCGATGATAGAGGGAAGGAAAAGAGATGCTAGGAGTAATAAAGCTCAAAGAAGGCGTGAGCTGGTGAAAGACAAATAAAGAAAGGGGGAAGGTGTGAATAAAGCCCTCGGTCACAAGAGAAAAGAAAGTCAAGCAGACAAAGGAGCAAGACAGGGAAATAGGGAAAACGCAGGGGGAGCAGGGGAGGAAAGAAATGGAGAGGGATAAGAAGCTCCCAGACGATCAGAAAAGAGCAAACAATCTAACAAGCTCAGAAGGCAGAAAAGGGGTGTAAAGAGCTAAGAAAAAAGTAAAGGATTATAGGAAAAGGGGAGAGGAATGAAGACAGCAGTGAGCGAGGTGTATCTCGCTACCAGGAGTCCTACTAAACTGTGGGTCAGAACCTGTAAGGCCCGCGTGCTGGGAGGACGCCAATGGGTGGGAGAGGAGGGGGACTAGTAGTTCACTTACAATCCGGTAGGCCCGCTAAGGAGCCTCATTGTTAGGCAATGTTGACTGGCAAGTGGCAGGGCGCAAAAAGCTATAAGTATGAAGGATGAAGTTTGGGAAGGCGGGACATAATGGATCATGAGATATGAATTATTAATTAGGAGATAGGGAATATGAAATATGGAGTATAACAGGACGTTCTACGAAGAGATGTGGCGGGAGGGGTTGTAATCTGGTCGGTCACCCAAGTGGGTAATTGTGAGGTGGTGCCCTGCTGCACACACAGAAAGGGTGAGGGCTGTGCAGCCTCCATCCCAGACCATGGCTATCAGCACCAAGGGAGTCTGCTTCAAAGGTTGGCAAATGTACGACCGCTGTTGTCAGGGGCTATGAGCAGGGGAGTAGCCGTGTAACTCTGTCTAGGGGACCTCTAGGGAAGGCGTGATGGCCCCCAGAAAGCACGATGTGAGAGCCAAAATCCCGCTACGCAAGCGCACTGTACATCCCTCTAGTTTGGCAAGTGTGAGTAAGTAATTTACAGGAGGACGGCTAGCCTTTCCCTTAGACGGGATGTAAGAAATGCTGAGGGGACATGGGGGAGACTTGTCAGGAGGGGAGGAGGAGACGTCCTGTGGCCACAGTTCTACAGGGAGATAGCATAGAAAACTCAGGTGGGGGAGTGCAGGAGAAAGGGAACCAATGGTCTCTGTCGGTAGGGTCATAACCTACAACCAAAGGTCAGTTATATGATTCGCATAGGATAATCAATGCCATACGTAATACAATAACATTCCATAAATGCCTCTTATAGCAACTGTATCAGAGAAAATATGTGACAGTAATTGAACAGGACGTCTGCCACCACTGTGGCTTCCACATTTCCGACCGTAATTCTAACCCCAAAACAGCAAAGTGTTGGTAATAAAGTAGGCGAAGATCACCTCAAACCTATCATTGACAGTAAAACTTTGCATTGGCCCAGATCCGTCCCAAATCCCCTCTCACCATAGAGGATGGCATCGATAATAACAGTTGAATTTGACAATCAGTTGTCTCAAGGGGGGAGAATCTGGTGCCGGGTTAAGATCAAGATGTCCTCCAGGCGCTCAGAGGGCCGGTGTCATGGATGCTCATCGATTGTTGGTTTCAAGGGAGAACGGGACTTGTCTCTGCCCTAGTCCTGAGTGTGGTCAATCACTGCTTGAAGGGCATGGTCACGACAGTCCTGAGATTTAGGTGATCGTTCGTATATTCTGCCGCTCTTTTGCGAGGTTGGGCGCTGAGGATGAGACAACGGGGATGGAGCAGCGAAGGTATCCCCGGCAGGGAGGGAGTCAAATTCCAGATGCGCGGAGGCAGTGTCCATGGGGTGGGGGGCAAGACTGTTCAGGAAGGAGCCGAGGTCCTCGGGTTCGGTAAAGTATCTGGATTTGCCTTTATATGTAATCCACATACGAGCTGGTTCAAAAAGGCCATATTTAATATCCAGGTTCTGAAGTTGCGGGTGGAGAGCCAAAAATGCCTTCCGCTTTTCATTTGTTAGTCTGGAGAAATCTGCTGACACCCTTATCTCGTGACCCTCTAGGAAGAACGGGCCTTGTGTTTTGGCTGCTGAAATGATCTGGCGGGCCTGCTCATGGCGCAAAAAACATGCGATGATAGGACGGGGCTTGTCGGAGGTCGCTTTGTGTAAAGGGCCAATCCCATGAACTCTTTGGAACTCCAATGGTGGCGAGAACTCCAAACCTGTAAGGTTGGACAGGAGGGTTTTGAGAAAAGTTTTGATACCAGATCCCTCCTTGTGTTCTGGTATACCGAAAAAGCGTACGTTGCCCCTGCAACTCCTATCCTCCAAGACAGTGACCTTTGCCCGAAGGGACCGCAACTCTGCCTCCTGGTCGGGCAGCGCCGCCACCTGGCCCTCCACAGCCGTGAGGCGTTGGTCCAAGTCATTTGCTGTCTCCCGGAAGCCAGCGTTGTCAGCCCAAATGGAGGAGGAGGCCACAGTTAGGTCTGTTATTTTTTAATCCATCACCTCCAGGCGGCGTCCCACCGCGTCAAGCTCATGCAATATGCGGTCTGTCGCCTCCAACGTAGGGAGGTCAGCTGGCGAGGGCTCGGGACATGGAGGGACCATCTGCGCCGCCATGATTTTTGGTTGTGCAATGGCCTCAGAGAACAGCAGCTGGCGGGAGTGTTTACCTGAAGGCTTTCTGTTTGGCATTTCCCCAAAGTTACGAAGGCCCTAGAAATAAAACACCTGGTAGGAACGTGTGTGTCGGACCCCGTTCCCGCTTCTCGTAGTCCGTAGCGTAGTCGGCCAGGCTACCGCGACTGCAGCAGTTGTAGAAGGTCAATCCAGCAGGTTGGACCTAGAGGAGGGTTTTCACATAGGGTGAGTAGGCTGTTCCCTCCTTCTCGTCTAGACGATCTGGGTGTTCATAAACCCCGTCTCTGGGACTGCTGGGAACAAATCGTACCAGGTCTAGGTCCACCTCAGACTGCCCAACTGATGTGGAAGTGGAGGAATAGGAGGTAGAAGAACGGTGGCCGTAGTGAGGGATCCGGGTGGGGGCAGGCTTATTGTGACCTCAATCGTAGCGCCGCTGTAGACATGCAAAAGGCCCCTCCTTTTGTAATGCTCTGCTGGAATAATCACCCACGTCGCCCTAACGAGGATCTCCCTGTCAGTCCTTCTGGGGATGATGCCAGCTTCTGTCAAGAAGACTATGTATAAAACTGTACTGCTCTCTCCAGCATACGTGCCAGAGGTGTTCCTAGTAAGCCTCACAATGTACATTCAGAGTTGGGGTGCCAGGGTCGGTGTTCCTTTCAGGAGGCCCACCATTCCTCACCTGATCAAGGGCCTTGTGTTACAGGGCTCCATTTTGGCTCCGCTATCAAGCCGCGGTACTTAGCAGGGTGGGTTAATCATATGCTGCACATTGGGGGGGGAGGGGCACACCCTCCCTACTCCTTACTCGTGTGCGCTGTTTGTAGAGCGAGTCGCGGGGCGCTGGCGGATTTGTTCGCCGGGGGTGAGGCGCTCTTGGCCTCCGTTGCTGCCACGCACGCCCCCGGTCCTGTTCCACACTCAAGGGCGCGGCTCGGCGCACCTCATTAGGCCTCTCGCAGTCGGGTTTCGGAAACAGCAATTACAGCCATTCCGAGTTTCGGGTCTTCGCGGCTCCTGGACCCGATGCCCCCGTGGGTCTGTGAAGCTGCGGGGGAGGCTCGAAGTGGAGAATGGCGCCTCCGCCTTGGCCGATCCAGCCTGGCGCACAGAGCCTCTCCGCCAGGCGGCCATTCACTCTGGTGGCCAGACCACACCCCACAAATTTAGTTTCAACATAAACATTTACTTTGTGACACTTGTAAAGCTGTAGCCGAAGTGTGTACAATAGAGGCTGCATTATCTTCTTAAAAGACCTTTAGAATTTTCTCTGACTCTAAAAAATGCTTAATTGATACAGAAAGGCAATGGCGTGAGAGATGGAAACTGGATGAGTTCCAGGGGACCGGACCAACAGTGCCATATTCTTCTAAAAAACTATCACACAATCCATATCACAACAATTGTCACCTGGTTATGTAACTTGCTCAAAAACAAAACAAAATGGTAAAACCTCATGAAAATGCACAAATTTACACATCTATAATATATCAACAAGGAATAAGACTGAAGTATAGAAAATTATAAAAGCACAATTGCACAATGTCCTTATTTCTGCAATGTCTTTTTCTCCCTTATTTCAGTATGAATCTCAAAGGTTCAACACAAAGCAGAATGTTGAAAAGTACATTATTTGTCATGAGGGAGATGAAGTTCTGTGATTCTTCCATGGTATTAGTCCTGCATTGACTGAGTTGCATTTGATGATACACTTCCACTCCATATGCTGAAGATTGTAGGCAATGCCTCCTCCCCAAGGCAACGGTAATGCTTTTTTAATGACCTGATGTCTTCTGGAGCGTGGCCATGTTTCAAAAGATGCCACAGCAAGGGGGCATTCTCAACCTTCGGAATTCTGAATGTCACCTATTGTGTGGTTTGACCAATATAGATCAAGCCAGAAGGGCACCAAACACAATAGACCACTCTACTGGATAAGCAGTTGGTATGGTGTTACAATGTTAAAATTGCCATACTTTAAAGTGTGAGTATTGGATGTGAACTGACATATCACATAGTTGCTGCATTTTAAATGGCCCATAATAGAGTCTAGACCCATACATGACAGAATGTTAGTCTTTGATCTGTTACTGATGTTGCTGCTGTGGGCCAGATGATCTGTAATATTTGTACTTCTTTTGTAAGAGAAGAGAGGCTGCTCACAGATATCACCTATCAGTCAGAGGATGGGCCAGTACTTCTTTATGATATTGCAAATTTTGTTGGTGTCTGGGCAGAATGTAGTGACATAAACCAATATGTCAAATTGGGTTGTCCCTATAGTTTGAAGATTCTCTTCTCTGGGGCTATGCCATTCATGTTTCATGGCTGACCTGGCTAGACATCTGGGATAACCTCACTCAAGTTGCTTAGTGGAAAGTATGTTAGCTTCTTTGGAGAAATCATATTTATGTGTACACCTGTGACAGACTCTCAGAAACTGGAAATAAGGGAAGCCATGCCATAGGGCTCATGGATAGAAATGTCTGTATTGGAGCAGAGTGGTACATTCGGTTGACTTTCTGTAAAGGGTCATAATCAGCTCATTATTATCATGGTTGACGAGCAGATCCAAAAATGATATACAGTTGCTGTCACTACTGTGAGTAAATTTCAGGTTATTCTGGGTATTGCTGAGATATTCTACAAAGGATTCTAAGGTGGCAACAGAATCTGACCAGATATCATCTACGTATCTCTCCCAGCAGCATATATTATTTTTGAATGGATTCTGGACTGTAAATACAAAATTGGTCTCAAATTGATCCACATACAGATTTGCCAGATTTGGGGCAAAAATAGCACCCATAGAAGTTCCTGAGCATTGCTGATCATAATCCTTGCCATCCGCAAAGTAGTTAGAAGTAAGAGCAATCTCCAGGAGCTCCACAATTAATTCAGTGGGTAATTGTCTGGGTTCAGGCTGTCTACCAAAGACATATTGAATAACCTCTAAGCTTTCTCTCTGTAGAATGCTAGCATAGAGCAATTCTATATCAAAAGTGACTAAAAGTTCACTCATAGGATCAAAATCCAATTCTTCATTCATTGATCATGCATGTGCTGTCCCTGACGTGTGTGCATGTAAGTGGAACAAACTCTTTTGTGACGGTGTTGTTGTATCCCCAATTAGTTCGAGGACTGAGCCACAGCCAGACATCATAGGTCGGATTGCTCTGGATTGGTAGGTGTTTTTATAGACCTTAAATATAGTGTATAAAAGAGGTGTCCTGGGAAATTATTTTTTAAGACATTCAAATTTCCATTGTGTAAGAACACCGTCATCCAAGCCGAAGGTAGTTACCCTGAGTATTTTGGCTTTAATCTCAGTTGGAGGGTTCCCTGTTAGTTTTTTTAAAAAGTGGTTTGTGTTGCTGAATTGTCTTTGGATTTCAAGATCATAAGAGTCACTCTCTTGCACTACAGTACCACCACCACCCTTATCAGCTGGTTTAGTCATGATGGAATCATTGTTCCTCAAATTTTAAGTGCTTTTCTCTCTGCCCAAGAAATGGTATCTGGGGTGAAAGGTATATTATTTTTCAGGTCACAGTTTGAGCTTTGGGGTATACGACTTGTTGATCTTGTGACAAGCAAATATCCCGCTCGTCTGCTGGAATCGGCTGCATGCATAAATAAAGAGATAGACCAGGAGAGTAACTTAAAAAATAGGAACTTGCATGCCATTGGCTCAGGTCTAAGGGCACTACAAGAGGAAGCCACCCCCTGGAAATTATGGAAGACACTCTAACAGTTACAAAAAGCAAATCTGGCGAAGGCTGTCTGTACACAGCCCAACATTCCATACCCACGGACTAAGCGTGGCTGCCAAGTGCCCTGAATTCTGAATCCTAGTTCAAAGCCCCAAAATATCACAAACCAAAATAGGGAGCTCCACTGAAAAATAAACTAATGGAATATAAGAGGTCTAACTGACTCAACAGCTAAGAACAAAACTATGAATGAATGTGGAAACATGATATATCGCCATCCAAGAAACATGAGTACTACACTCTTCCCACTGGCTGGATTTCACACTCTATGAATCCCCTGCAATGGCCTCACAAGCTGGGGGCTCGCCTCGGTTGGGGTGTCAATCTATGTAAAGAACAACTTAAGGGCAACAACAAAGGTATTAAATACAGGAAAGGGGGTGTAACTGTATTGGTGTGGTTGAATCAATCAGGAAACACGTGTTCTATATATAAGGTGTTTTATTAGCAGGTTTCTGTAGGTTACAGTCAAGGTAGATTTAAGTCTTTCTTCTCCAGACGTGGATAGGGTGGGTTTAACTCTCTTATTCTGTTCTTCACTCTTCTTTCTTGTCTCCTCGTCTCACAGGTTTCCCCGGGAAGCGTATGTGGAGAGAACAGAACAACAGAGGTAAGTGGTCAGGGTTTGACACTCAGTAAGTCCTATTATTCTCTCTTCCTGTCTCTTTTCTTGGTGAGCTTCCTTTGCTTTCTCTCCCTTGTGGTTTTGTCTTCTCTGATACTTGTTCTCTGGTTTTTCACGTTAACTGTGCTTTCTAGGCTATTCTTTTCTCTCTTTCGTCTTTTCCATTTCCTTCTTATCTGGTTCCATACATGTTCTATCGTCTTCTGTGGCTCTAAGATCATGCGCGTGGTGCCTTGGGTGATACCTATAGGTGATACTGTATTTGGTGTGATTTGGTGATAGTGCTCCCCAGTTCACACTCTCTCTCCCCTCCCCTTTCCTTCACGTGCCCTTGTCTGTGAATCCCCCTTCTCCCCCCCCTTCCCTCTCTCTCTCGCTTCGGGCAGTGGCCCACGCACCTGGAACTGCCACGCTTCTCCAGAAGCGTGGCGGGGCGCAGCGTTCCGTCCTTCCGGTTGCCTGTTGTCAGGGATCCCGTCGGACGTCTCTGGTCTTCTCTCCGCGGTAAGAACTGGATTCCCCGTCTCCAAAATTCAGCTCGCGGGTCCAACTTCTGTTTTCCTCTTCTCCTTGGGTTTCGCCGTCTTCCTCCTGCTCAGCGGTCCCGTCTCTTCTTCCTCCTCGTCCTGTAGGTTCTGACACCGGGGTATTTGACCTCCCGGCATCCCGTGCCCATAGTCCTTTCCACCAATCACAGGCCGGGAAGCCGGGAATGTCTGGAACACAAGTGGCAGCCCCAGCACTGGTCCCGTCCATGTGCGGGCGATCAGAAGCCGGCCCATCACAGGGGGTTACATCATCTTGAAAATAACCCTAACTAGAAGTGGGTGATCAAGGCCAATGGTATCCCTCATAATAGGTTCCTCTATTTACACCCCACCAGGTCTAGTAGGGAATCAACCTTGACGGTCTTGCTCCCAATCCTGTGGGATCTCAATATTCTAAATCTGAATGACATGCGGATAATGATCGGTGATTTCAACAGTAACTTAATGCAAGATGACCTGAATAACAGTGTGACATGTATTAATGATGAGATGTGGGACATTCAGCTAATTAATGCGCAGTACCAAAGGAGTGATAAGCAAAGTAAAGCGCTTGCAGCACAACTAAACCAACTGGGCCTTCGTATCATAAAAGGCAGAGTAGCACGGACATTCCAGAAGCCTATACACATTCTTTCCCCTTCAGGATGGCTAAACTAGATTATATATGAGTGTCTCTGGCACATTTTCATTTCATAGGCAAACTTGAGGTCTTTTTGACCCTGGCCAGCGATCATGCCATCCTCAGTTGCAAAGTTATAATACTGTGTGCTTGCTGCCCCAAAGGGGCTATTATCAGAATGCAAGACGATCTGGAACCTATTAATAGAGAGAGGTGGAATATGGACATCCAGAAGGGGCATGGAACATGTGTGGATGAGTCCCTTGAGGTGACCCTGACAATCGGCAACAAACCTCTCAACTCAAATCTTTGAGGACCCTTGGCAGAATTGTTAAAGGAGACAGATAACACTCTTACAAGATAAGCCAGCAGTTCTGAATCACTTCAGCCCACGCTAACAGCAATTAGTAAAAACCAAATTGGTGCCTTCAAATGACAACTAAATGAAGCCCTGAAGACCACCAGAAACAAGGGGGAAAACAAATGGCTACAAGCCCAGACTACCATGGTAAGGAAAAAATAAAGAAAAGCACTCTACACTCAAAGAACAGAGGAAGAAGACAGACAATGGTCTGAATCATTTATAATAATAAAATCAAAGGATCAAAGGAAATTCTGGATGTGGATCAACAAAAGTCTTACTCCAAATTCCCAGGCAACAGGTGGCAATGTCGCTCCAGCTGTTTGGGAATCATATGTCTCAAGTCTTCATAGGGAATGGACTGAGGGTATAAACGTAAACAAAAACAAAAGCAAGGCTTTCTGCATGATTTCCAAGCAGCCTCCAAGACCATCTAGCTCATTGACTGGCAATCAGACAGCAATTATCCCAGCCAATCTAATGAAGGTTATTAAAGCAATGCACCCAAGTGGTGCTCCATGCCCAAATGGCATCCTGGCAACAGTATATAAAAGGGCCCCAGCCTTGGTTGTGGACCCCCTATTCCAGTAATATCTACTGGGGCCAACCATTCCTGAGTCATGGTGAGGCTCACGTCTGGTACTGCTACACAAAAAAGGTCTGTTGGTCCTCTCCTGGGGACTATAGGCTAACTGTGCTCCTTGATACAGAGGTGAAGTGTTTTGCCAGTATTCTAAACATGGAGCTCCAAGCCTGGGCAGAGGGCATTAACTTAATTCCAATTACTCAAGCAGGCTTTCAGAGAGGTTGCATATGGAGGATAATGTCCTCTGCTTGCCCCACTTGAGCGAAGAAACCTTGGCTGCAAACTGTCACTTTATAGATTTCCAAACAGTCTTTAACAGCGTTTCGAGACAAAGCTGGAAGCCTGGGAAATTCCATCTAAATTAATAAATTCCATTATGACTCTCTACTCAGATATGTGGGTCAACATAAAGGTCAGTTCTGGATGGGCCACCACAGCAAAAATTAAGAGAGATAAGGGTCGAAAACAGGGATGAGTATTGGGACCTTTATTGTTGAACTTGTGTCTGGCTGATCTGCCATTCCATATGGCCATGGTAAGGGCCTTCCTCCCCAAAATGGCAGGCACCATCATACAATTGTTTCAATATGCTGATGACACCATGCTCCTTGATTTGACCCCCATTGGCCTGCAGCGTTTCCTTAATGCCCTTGCATCCTACTGGGAAGCCAACAGATTGAAGATAAATGTCACCCAAACAAAAGTTTTGATAATTTTACCCAAATTGAAAAACAGTGGGTCCTGATTCATTGAAGGGAGTCCTAATGAAGTTGTGGAAGCCTGCAAATATTTGGGAGTATGGCTGGACCATAGGGGACAGCTTTCACCTCACATCCATGCACAACAGGCAGCCACAAACTCACTGGAATGGGTCTTTCGTAAATAACGGAGGCATTGGTGAATGCCGATTTAAGACTTCTGCTAAAAGTTATAAGCTGCAAATTACTTCCAACAATAATGCATGGAACAATCAAGTTTCGAGAAAGAATGGCAAACTGGTTAGACAGGGCCCAATCTATCTGCTATTGAAGAGTTTTTGCGCTTCCCATTTGCATGGCACATGCCCAAATCCGCCAGGAGTTCTGGTTGGTCTCCCAGCATAGGGCACTCAAAGCAAAATATTTAATATAATGGTTAAGATGAAATGTGTCATTTTCTATAATTTCATCAATCTCTTAATTAAGCACACATAGAAAAGACTTAGGGCCTGATTTAAATAGAGGGGATTACTCCATCACAAACGTGACGGATATCCCTTTCGCTGTATTACAATCACATTAAAGCATATGGAGATCGTAATATAGCAGACCGGATATCTGTCACGTTTGTGACGGAGTAATCAATCCGCCAAATGCTAAATCAGGCACTTTACAGGGTGGCTCATGACCTGTTACCTGTAGTTCAAGGGTACTGATTAGTGCAGCTGTATTGATAGTGAACCAAAGTTTTTCAAACATGGATCAATACTAGACCAATGTCCCGTTCACACCATCAACAGAGTCCAATTCACACATTTCTTTTGACATACATAATAGATAGATCTAGTGTGTTAATCACTCTATACGTACTTAATAAATTTGACAAAAAGAGTGTTGGTGATGGTACTTTTGCACTATGTAAAGACCCTATCACATCCGTAATATAAGTAATAGAGTGCATCAAATGGTAAAGTGGGATGGCTACATCAACATACGGTTTGAAAATGATTGTTATCATTTGCTTTATTTAAGGCAATTCTTATCATTTGCATGGTTAAAAACACAGCACAGATATTTCCACAATAACAGAAGTGTCAACATGTTTTAGTATATTATTATTGTAGGAATGTGGGTTATTAATTGGGGTGGATGTGAGCTCACCACAAGGAGAAAGGCCATAAATGTGTCAGGGCAAAACATAGTTCAATAATTTAAGCCTGGCTCAAGTCCCTGGCAGCTATGGCAAGAGCAGACAGGATCAACTTAGTACAATGTTTACTAAAATATTTAGCAGTAACAAAACAGTTAAAAAGCCAAACCACAGCAGAATAAAAATCACACAACTAATTTCTAGAAATAGAGAAAAACTTAATGAGCAAATGAAACCAAAATGTCAAACTTCCAATAAGGGGAACCAGGAGATATGCATTGTAAAAGATTTAAGGCAACAGTGCCAAGAAAAAGAAAAGCACCAATCAGAAACCACTTTTCAGAGTTGACCAGGACCTAGGTATGATTTCATGTCAACTGCAATGGAACGTGGGTTAGATACACTAAGGGGGTCATTCCGACCCCGGCGGGCGGCGGGTGCCGCCTGCCGGGCGGAGACCGCCAGAGACCGCACCGCGGTCAAATGACCGCGGCAGTCATTCTGACTTTCCCGCTGGGCGGGCGGGCGACCGCCAAAAGGCCGCCCGCCCGCCCAGCGGGAAAGCCTCAGCAACGATGAAGCCGGCTCCGAATGGAGCCGGCGGAGTTGCTGGTTTGCGACGGGTGCAGTGGCACCCGTCGCGATTTTCAGTGTCTGCTAGGCAGACACTGAAAATCTTAATGGGGCCCTGTTAGGGGGCCCCTGCAGTGCCCATGCCAGTGGCAGGGCACTGCAGGGGCCCCCAGGGGCCCCACGACACCCGTTCCCGCCAGCCTCTTCCTGGCGGTGTAAACCGGCAGGAACATGCTGGCGGGAAGGGGGTCGGAATCCCCATGGCGGCGCTGCATGCAGCGCCGCCATGGAGGATTCACTGGGGCAGGGGAAAACCGGCGGGAAACCGCCGGTTTCCCTTTTCTGACCGCGGCTTTACCGCCGCGGTCAGAATTGCCCCGGAAGCACCGCCAGCCTGTTGGCGGTGCTTTCGTGGTCGTTGACCGCCAGGGTCAGAATGACTCCCTAAGTGGGTTTGCCCCAGTGAAAGATTTTACCTTCTGACTTAGGGCCTGATTTAGTTTTTGGCAGACAGAGTAGTGATCATTGGCTTGGCGCAGGACTTTGCATTCACCAGGCCGTGATTACTCTGTCCGCCAAATTTATAAATTACCTCATAGCAGGCAGTCATTTATAAAGGCATTGGCAGGAACCAACATCACAACAGTTTCTGTCAACGCATTTTACTGTTTGATAAAGGGCTGTGTCCTACTGATGCAGCCCTTTAACATACAGTGACTTTTATTCTTTTCAAAAAGAAAATCCCCAAAAATAGGATTTTCTTTTTGGAAAGAAAAAAGTAATACTTTCCTCGCCATGGGAGGCTTCTCCCTTTGTGGTGGGAGCACTGAAACATCCAAATTGGGTGGGCTGACATGTAGGCATTTCTCCCAGTGGCATTACTCCCCAGAGTAGTCTCCACCATGATTAGCCCAGAGGTCCATCTGCAGCTAAGTGAGGCAGTGGACTGTATTCTTGGTAATAAGGAGACTCAGTCGCCATTGGGACAGAGTATCCTTACTGCCAAGAATTAAACTGGCCCTTAGTTTCTTGATTGGAAGTCAAAATCCTCCAGCAGAGTACGGTTGCAGAATGTATTAACAGAATCATACATGTATGTATATGGTATTACTATGGCATGAACCTAGCGAAAAGCCAGCAGAGCACTGTACATGATCAAAGGCAAGCCTAAAGTGGGCGAACAATAAAAGAGGAAGCTCAGTTCTGAACAGTAATGTATTGTGATGCAGTGTTCTTTAAAGAAGTGAGTCTTCAACTCCTTCTTAAACTGGGGTAACTCTGGGTGGCTCTGATGAATATAAGGATATGGCTGCAGATCCTTGGTGCATTGACAAAAAAGGCCTGTTGTCTTATTTGTTCTTTTTTACACTTTTAAGTCTGCAGGCTGATAGTCTTCTGGCTGCAGCGTCTCTGCAAGATAAGCAGGTACACACGTTGTGATGGCTTTGTAAATCATGGAGCCAGTTTCAAAGATGGTGCAGGTTGGAAAGGGGCACCAATGGAGCTCCACTAGGGCAGGGGTGATGTGATCATATTTTGTCAGGTCCTGAAGAGGTGAGCAGTGGCATGATGACCAATGTGAAGTCTGTGAGGTCACAAAGCAGCGCATTACCACCATTCTGATGCAAGAGTACAAGGGCTTGAGCAGCAGTTCTGAAGTCAATATTCTGGAACAAATGGTTTGACTTTCTTTAGAAGAGAGAGCTGCTACCAGGAGGCCTTTGTGTGTTTGATTAGTGTGTTCCTTGAGGGAGAGGTTGATGCTCAGGGAGAATCCAAGTCATTTGGCATTCAATGAGAGTTAATATACAAAACCGTGAAGATTAATATCATTAAGCCATATTTGTACTTAATCTTGTTTGTTGTTCTTGGCAAATAATAGGAATTCTGTCTTGGCTGGGTTGAGCTTGAGGTAGGTGCTGGACATCTAGGTCTGGATGATTTCCAAGCAGTGTTTGAGGTGTTGGATGTCTGAAGTAGAGGAGACGTATGATTACAGTTGTGTATTACTGGTATATTGGTTAATCTTGGTGCTATCTGTAAGAAGAGCACCATGCGGCTCCATGAAAAGGTTAAAGATAGGAGAAAGTGTGGCAGTCCTCCCATAGCCAGTTAGACAATTGATGCGGTCCAACTGAAGCCATTGTATTTGGTGGCAAAAGTTAAGAGCAGGAGAAATTAAAATATCACAGTTGATGAAATCCTCGCATTAGGCAAATACTTTTTGCCAATTTAGACTGCAGAGGACAGTTGTATTATATCAGGGCGGGGTGATGAAGTAAAATACTGTTGCCCTGACACAGTACTCATCCTCCAAATCTAGAGATGTAATGGTGGTGGAGATGGAGTAGTCCTGGTTAGTGACATACAGAAATTTTGCACAACCTTAAACGAGATGAACAGAACTTTGTTTTGATGGAAAGAAGGCTCCATTGTTGCTGCAACTGAGCACTCTTTCCACCAAACTATAAATCAGGACCTTAGAAAATGTTTTAAGATGCTCAAGATCCTCCACTAGAGCAAGCCTGAAGTTGTATTCAATTAAGTTTCTTCAAAACTAGACAACCTTGCGTGAGGCCCAGCTGACGCTTTGGCAGCCTTGTAAGTCCAAAAATGTTCTAAGTCCCTCTTCAGAGTAGCTTCTCCTGGTCACTTCAACAGCTCCTAGGACCCAAGGGACAGCACCTCCCCATTTTGTAGTACATCTTGTTTCCCTTACTGCAAACGCATCCCAGAGATCACTATTCTGAGGCAAATACAACATAGCAGAATCTTTCAATTCCTATAGGGAGCTTGTGCCAGAGAGGAGAATGTTTAGGAAAATGAGCTGTCCCCTCTACTTCAGCTACACTAAACTGGTTTTAGGACCAACACCCCCCTCCTACTGGGCTGGTGCTGAACTTGTTATACAGGGCATACAGAATAAAAGGCTTCTCTTCATCAGGTCTCTCTTCACGCATTACTATGAATGGACACACCTCACCCTGGTCCTTTTTAAGTAAATGAAGTTCCTGCACCCTCCCCAGCTGTCCTTCCTGAGCTGATATCTGTCACATACCTCACACCCAGGTTTTCCTGTGAAAAGGCCCAAGCCATTTTTCGTGCTCTGGGGGGGACGTTTTCACACCTCATGAAGTGGAAGCACTGGCAGGGTCATCTGCCAGCATGCTGATGCTAATTAGCTCACACATACTCAAGCAGGTAAGGTGTAGCTTTTTAAAAGTCACTTTTTCTAAATATTTACTAAAAACAACTTCACAAATGAATTAGATTTTTAATAAATATAAAATTAGTGATTTAATTGCCTCTGTAGCTTATCCAAATCCAGAGATAGCGGACTTATAGTTTCATTCCGGACTTTAGTTTTTCTCATTGGACAGTTGCAGCCCTTTCCAGTAAAAAAGGGTATCTGGGTCTAGTCACTGTAGGTACATGCCAACATTAATTTCTTGCATGTGTCATTTTTATATTCTAGGCTCCCTGCTTTGTGGGCTGCAAGGGCGACTCATTTAATATACAAAGTATAAAATGTTATTGTAGCAGGTTTGCCTGCGGGTTTAAAAGATGCTGGGGTCAGGCTATACAGGTGGGCCTGAGCCCATGTTTACATTTTCACTTTAGAGGGCGGCACAATATGTACTGCAACTTTCCATGTCAGTATATATATATATATATATATATATATATATATATATAGATATATATATATATCTATATATATATATATATATATATATATATATATATATATATATATACACACTATGGTCTCTTACAGCCCTTGCTATGTGTCTTGAGGGTAATCTCACCACACTCCATGTATCAGTATCCAGGAAACTAGGGAGCACCTATTAGAACTGAGGGAAAAAGGGGCTAAAGGATGAGAGAGAGAGAGAGAGAGTGAGACCCTTGCTGAGAGCTAGGTGGTTGTTAGAAGACCTGGTCTAGACTCTCTGAGGTAAAAGATGGCACACCACTGTAGGGGCATACTACAACTCACTGTCAAGAAGGAAAAAAACCGAGGCAGTGAGTATTTCAGTAACTGTATCAAACTCTATGATAGGTAAGTAGGTTGTCAGAAGGGTGAGTGTGGGAGGTGGCATAACAGTAACTAGCCCCCAAACAAATGAAGAAACTGCCTGAAAACTGAATAGGAAATGGAAACTTCTCTATCGGAGTTCATAGAAAACTTGAAAACCAGTGATCAGTACAAGACAAAAAACACAGGGAAGCACAGGGAGAAGGTGGGAGGGAAAACAACAAAGGCGAGGCAATTGAGATATGGGCACAAATTAATGCATCAGTTGAACGAGGCAAACCAACCTATGGTCCTAGACACACACTTCAGCATCCATTATTCCTTGTAGTGCTCTTCTCTTTCTGGCTCAGAAGTCAAGTTGCAGCCCTCAGGTGGCTGAGGCACCATGTACTGGACCAACTCTGGAAGTTGTTGTCCTCCTTAATTGAAGCCTCCACTCCCAAATTCTCGGTCTTCTCCACGTGGTATGCTTCTACCCTGTCATGTCTTACTGGGAAGTGAAAAAATCCAAGAGCAAGTACACTGGGGCCTGGAAAGAAATGCCCCAGTGTGCAGAGTCAAAAAACTAGAAATACCAGTCAGCAGAAAAATGGGGGTGAAAAAAGCACTTTCTCACTATTACTTATTATACATTCATCAGAAAAATATTGTAGGTAATTATGTTACTGGTTGGGGGGTGAACCCCTGACACAAACAACTGTTACAATTCACGTCAGGATGAAGTCACAAGGAAATGCCAAATTAACTTGTGCCTAACCATCTGGTATCATGGCACAAGCTTACAGGCAATGTGTAAAGTATGTATACAGAACTCCCATCAGTAATATAGTGAAAACACAACACAAGAAAAATCCCACATCAAATTAGAAAAACAGAACAACATTTATTGAATTATTTGAGTCCAAATGACAAAATTCCAACCAGTATAACTGGAGATATGCAGTCTTAAAAGTGTAAGTGAAATTAGTGCTTGAAAGCACAAAGCAACAAATGTGGTTATCTTGTCACTTCAGACTGGGACACAGTCACAAGTTCAGGCCAACTGCAATGGAACACCAACCAGATACAGGGGAAATGTTAGGCCCACTGAACAAAGTACATTAAATCCTGGTTGGGGAGCGTTGCAAGATCTTGTGTCGAAGATGTGTTCTTCAGTGGCAGTACCAAGGAGCTGCAAGGCTGAGATGAGGAGTCCTGCATCATCTTCCAGGATGTGATTGATGAGGGGCTTGCAATGCAAATTCCTGTGTTAAGATATGTCACGCACCGATGGTTCTGATGAGACTCAGATGCGTGGCTTAGTGTCGGGGATGTCTTGCTCTTCTGCAGTTCTGAAGCAGAGCTGCGAGGAGGTGCATCACGCTGCATCAGTTCTGACCACATCTGGGCTAGCAGAGAACATTCAAGAAGACTTACAAGGGTCCACGACTGGGGTGGTACAACTTCAGGGTAAGACTCACAGCATACAGAGTCCAAGTGCTGGGTTCAAGGCAGTTGGATCCTTCTCTGTCCCTGAGGCTCTGATCAGGAGGCCAGCCAACTTCCCTTTGGAGTCACTCTTGGGGTCTGGGGTAAAAGATACAGATCCACTTCTTTAACTCAGGCAGCAGGGCAGCCGAGTAGCAGTCTTTCTTTCAGAGTAGCATGGCAGTCCTTCTGGGTCTTCCAGATGTGTAATGCAGTGATCCATCTGAAGGTCCATTATTTATACCTGGTGCCAATTGAAGTAGAAGAAGGTTCTGGAGATTCCCACCCACAGAGGTGCTTGAAATGTCCTGCCTCCCAGCCCTAGGGTCACAATAAACTCCTTTGTGAAAATGCACCTGCAGAGACCTGCAGAGCGTTTGGTAGGTGACAGCTCCTCTCTGTCATCAAGCCAGATATGACCCATCCTGCCTACACCTATTCTCTTTTGTCTCACTGTCTGGAAGCAATACTTAAAGACCAGCTGCCAGTGATACCTAATCATGTGACCCAGGATACAGACACCAAGGGGCATATTTATACTCTTTTTGCGCCGAATGTGCGTCAAAACTTTTGACGCACATTCGGCGCAATCACTGCCCCATATTTATACTTTGACGTTCGACCCCGCGGGCGTCAAAGTTCCACCATGTGCGTCATTTTTTAGAAGGGGGAACCAGCCTTGCGTTAATTATATGCAAGGTAGGCGTTCCCTTCCAAAAAATGACTTTAAGGCCTGTGCCCCATATTTATACTGTGACGTCATTTTGATGCACAGGAGGGGGCAGGCCTTAAAAAATGGCACCCAGCCTGATGGGCGCCGTTTTTTAACACCTGGGTCAGGGCAGGCGTTAAGGGACCTGTGGGCTCAGAAGGAGCCCAGAGGTGCCCTCCCATGCCCCCAGGGACACCCCCTGCCACCCTTGCCCACCCCAGGAGGACACCCAAGGATGGAGGGACCCATCCCAGGGAAGTTAAGGTAAGTTCAGGTAAGTATTTTTTTTTGTTTTTTTTTTGTGGCATAGGGGGGCCTGATTTGTGCCCCCCTACATGCCACTATGCCCAATAACCATGCCCAGGGGACATATGTCCCCTGGGCATGGCCATTGGGCAAGGGGGCATGACTCCTGTCTTTGCTAAGACAGGAGTCATTTCAATGGGGGTTGGGCGTAAAACAAAATGGCGCAAATCGGGTTGAGGCCAAAATTTTGCCTCAGACCTGACTTGCCCCATTTTTTGACGCCCAAGCTCCATTTTCCCCTACGCCGGCGCTGCCTGGTGTGAGTCATTTTTTTTTACGCACACCAGTCCGCAGCACCGGCTAACGTCATCCAATAAATAAGGCGCCCACATGGCGCTTTGGAATGGCGTTAGCCAGCGTTAAAAATTTTGACGCACAACTGCGTTGGCGCAGTTGTGCGTCAAAAAGTATAAATATGGGCCCAAATGTTTAGGACTAGAAAATTATAACTTTCAAAACAAAGGCATTTTGCAGAATTGTGACTTAAAATTCAACTTTATCATTCAAGAGAGTTTTAAATTACAATTCTTTATTTATCAAACTCGACATTCATATTTGTTCCTAATTTAAAGTTAGCACATATTAAGTGTAATAAGGTAACCCAGTGTTTTCCTATGGGAGAGGTAAGTTTTGAACTAGTGACATTTTTTTTTCTAACTACCATGACATTTAAAACCTAAAAGTCCACGTTTTTAAACACACTGCACCGTGCCCTCTGGGCTGTGTAGGGCCTACCCTAGAGCTGACTTCTATATACAAAAAAGGAAGGTTTAGACCTGACAAAAGATTTTTTTGGCCACATCCAAGCAGCAGCTTGAATTGCACAAACAGGCTGCAATGGCAGGCCTGATACATGTTTAAAGGGCTACTTAGGGGTTGGCACAATCAGTACTGCACGCCGACTAGTAGCATTTATTTACAGGCCCTGTGTACCCATAGTACTACTTTACTAGGGTCTTTTAAGTAAATGAAATGTGCCAATTGTGTGTAAGGCAATTTCACCACGTTTAAAGGACAGAGCTCAAGCACTTTAGTACTGGTTAGCAGTGCTAAACTGCACTGAGTCCTGAAACCAGCAAAATAAAGGCAATAAAAACAGAAGGATGGAAGGCAAAAAATTGAATTGTACAGAGATTAACCACTCCATATTTGTGTGTGTGTGTGGGGGGGAGTTGGGGGTTGGTGAAAAAAACATTTGTTTTATCATTTTGAAACAGGAGGAGTGTGAATGACCCCGTCAATTACTGAAGGGATATGAGACAAAGTATAAAGCCCAGCTGTCACAGTATGCAAAGACATGTAAGGAAAAGATGTTGGACAGGACCAAGGAGACAATGTAATTTGGCAACCCAAACAACTGACAGAGCAACATGGTACACTGTGAAGAACTTGAGGGTTCGACTTCAGATCAATACCCCTTTGACTTTAGAAAACAATTCTAAAACAGTCATATTGAGAGATAATGAATCCAAACACATTTTGCGGATCATTGTAGCCCACTACCAAAAGACTACATTTAGGGCCATATGTACAAACACTTTTTCCCATAGACACAGAATGGGTAAAAACCTTTGCTACATCTGGCCCTTAGTCAATTGTGTACATGTATGTTGTCATTAGGATACTCTTCATATCCCAAAAGGCAACTATGGGGGGCTTTGCAAGCACCGTTAAAGAGAGTGAGGGATCATTTCACTTCTGGGGAATCTGAGAGCACCGTTAAAGGTTAAAGAGAGTAAGAGACCATTCTTTTCTTGTGCGCTCACCATCCACCCACTCTCCCATCCATTTACTGAGCCCACATCTGAATAGTGCTGAAGGGCATTTTCTCACTTGCTTTATCTTCACCATCTTTTCTTCCATTATTAACTAACTAACCTTGCTTAAGACACCTCACTATCCAACGCATACATTATTTTGTTTGGGCTTATCCTCACTATCCAACTTGTACATTATGTTATTTGGGTTTATCCTCATTAAGAGTCTGGGACAACTTTGGCGTCCTGGCAGGGTATGCCCTCTGTCTTCTTTCTTCAGGGGGAGAGATGCCTGACTGTAAAGCATGGAGAGGGCTTACTACTCTAATGGGAACTATAAAAGAGGACTATAACATGAGCAGAATGTGACGACTATATGAAAGTATAAAATGTTTATTTTTTTAAACCTTTCACTTAAATCTTTGTCAGAGTTTGCGTTCCTGTAAATTGCAACAAATTTTGTTCAACATCACACAGAAAATGCAAACACACCGAGAAAACCAGCAATTAATGGGCTGTAAAAATGGATGAGAAGACGAGTATGCTTCATGAGGCAAATACATTTGAGGTTTTACTCAGTCTTGAATGTTTGAGAGTAGACGGTAACTTTCCAGTTAGACCATTGATAAAATAAATGCAATAAAATTCACACTTGATATATAAGTCTGTTATGTGAACATCATTTTATATACTGCTGAGGATGGTGGTCTTTAGTGTGACCTCTGCTGAAATTACCTTCACCACAAAGGATTTTCTCTGAAAGGGCCAATGTGATTGTCGAAAGTAAGATATGTGCATGGGGGTAACATTTACCCTTAATGCAGCTAACCTGTAAAAAGAGGAGTTATGCCAAAATGCATATAAAATCTAATGACTGTTCACACTTTGAGAAACTGAAAATGTTTATTAATGACATTGAAAAAGTTTATAATACGGATCAACAAGACTGTAAAGAGAACTTAACATTTACATCCAACCATAGTAACAGGAAGACAGATCTCCTGGATATGTTGACCAAGTACTAGTTTTGTTGCCCACCAATAAAAATATCCTTTAGCATTCTTAAAGTTACAACCAGTAAGGTTATTAGTGGTGGCATAACTGTCTGCTCCACATTTATTTGATAATGCAGCATTTTTGTAACCTGGTGTATCACTTGATATAAGCTTGTAAGTGCGCTTTTTGATCACAAGAGAAAAAAATACAATGTTTAGTACCACGATTCACACTTATCTGGTCACCAAGAGGAGAAAGATTGGGGAGTGAGGTCTATAACTTATTGGCAAATTGTTAGTTGTCCAATTACCATGGTGAACATCGATGTGTGGTGCCATCATGCCCATTTGCTGCACATAGCTAAAGGTTCTCACTGACCTTTGGCCGCTTTATATAGGCTATTTATGTTCCATTCATGCTGCTGTATGGTGTTGTGAAGAAGGTTTCAGGTTTTAGGGACCCAAAACCAATAGATGCATGTTCAGTCATTTCAATGGCAGAACACAATGAGGCCACATGATAAACAATTATTGAAGCCCACTATTGAGTAATGATGAAGAGCGAGCCGAGTCCATGCTAAATACTGACATTAATCTAGATCATTAAGGGAGAGATGTACAACCATTTCCTTTTGCAACTCGCAAATTGTGAACTTTTGCAACTCCCAATTTATGAGTCGCAAAAGGAAATGTATTTATCTGTCACAGAGACATTTAGCATTTGGGGTCGCAATTGACCTGCCTCATCAATATTCATGAGGCAGGTCTCAATTTGTGACCCATTGGGAATGGGCAATAACACAGAGGTGGTGGCCTGGTGGAAGACAGCAGGCCACCAAGTCTATGTTTGCTTTTAGGTAAAGGAAAACGGGATGCATTTCAAAAACAAACATTTAATATTTCTGTTTCATTTTTTAAGGGTAGGTACTGGCCCGTGGGACCACTGCTTGCTCTTAAAAAACATTATCACTGCCATTAACAACGGGGAAAGGGTCTTTTGGGACCTCTTCTGGTTGATGACTGGCTTACCACTTACTTGAAGTAGGTGGAATACTGTGATTGTTTTGAGACCGCATTCCGGTTGCAAAACACTCATACATCCCCCTGCGACTCACTATTAGGAAGAGACACCCTTGGCATGCCCCTTCCTAATAGTGACTCGCAAACCTTATTTTGCTAGTCAGTAATAGGATACCAACTCACAAAATAGGGTTTATACATGTCAGAGGCCGTTTTAGCAGATACAAACGGGACAAATCTCCTTTTGCGACCGCTTAAAACAGTTGTACATGAGGTCCTTTGCCAGCTACTCACTGAACCTCGATAGGTAAAATAATTAGTCTGAGTACTGAAAAAAACACAGTTTTATTCCATTAATGCAGTAATAAAGTATTACTTATCTATGAATCTATAAATGGCAGACCTGAAGGTTAGAATCATGAGTAACAGACGACTAGCTCACCACTCTGCTCACTATTATCGTATGAGGAGGTATGGCTACTATTCTGGTTTTCCTATTCTTTATTAATTAGCTCACTTTAGTACATACACAGTAGTCCCTTGAAATCAGTGATTCTTTAAACTTGATACAGCCTATGTTTTTATTAACAAATTTAGACATGCACAATGCATAATTTGCTTATTATGTATGAATCTTTTTTATTTTTGCAGTGTTATATAGCGTGACTCGACCCAAAGGTATTGCAGAGCTTTACATGAGTACAAGTTACATTACACAAGGACACATTTTTAGAGATTGGAGAGATGGAGAGATTAAGTGATTTGCCAAGAATCACAAGATGTTGAGCTCACAATACGTCATTGTGCATGCATGCATATTGCAGACGTTTACTTCTCATAATGTTTGGTAGTATTTTATAGTTTTGTCTAGTGCACAATTGCCACCAGTGACTCCTTGGAGCTAATTGAGAGACACAAATATATTACAGAATTGACTTAATAAAATACTTGAGGACACAACTGGCCTGATTAAAATAAAATGTCTAGTGTTGCTTGAGAAAAATGTGATACTTTTTAATCCGCGCAAGTCTTTAGGCAACAAGAGGGCATGAAGCATACATGTGTGAGTGTATGTATGAGTGTGCTGGAGTATCTGAAGCCCAAACTGTGAGAATCATTTCCCTTTGTGTGGTAAACACTAAGGACATTCTTTAGGGTTTAGCTGAGCAGGGGGAATGGCATACACGAGTGAGCTGCCCGCCCACCAAACGTTTAGTTTTCCTTTCCCTATGTGGGATGTGGCATAGTGCTCAGTTACTGTTGGCGATCACCCTCTGGCTCTTCCGACGGTAAACCTTGGTCCAATAGTCCATCTGCTAAAGAACCGCTGAGTCACAGCACCAGTTGTCCACCTGGCGTCCTTCATTTTCTCTGCCAATATTAGGTAAAGTGGAAGCAGGTGCAATTTTAAATGTTCATTGCATGCATGGAAAACAGTCCCTGTACATTAGGACATTTACTTTTTGTTCATTAAAAAAAAAACTAACTTCTGCTCAGGGACTTGGTTTTCTCTAAGCAACCATAGTTTGCAGAGTGGGCGCTTTAAAAATGGTGCTCCTATATCAAACTTTAGAGAGCCACCACGGTTGAGGTCATAACCTCCGTCCTACTGGTGGGCAGGTCCTTTTAATGTGTTCAAGGACTTCAGAGCAGCCACTGCCTCTCCTAATGGGCTAAGGGACCATGCCCCCTCTTTTTTTGGCCACTATAAAGAATGTCTGTCAGGCTGAGCAAAAGTCAGCCCGACAGACCCTCCTTATTTTCAGATCAGGCAGCCATGAGCTAGGCATGCACTAAATGTGGAGGCTCATGACTGCCTGAGCTGAAATTTGCTGGGCTGAAGAATTCACAGCTCCTATGGGTGTGACCTCCTCGCCTGGCAAGGTCCCTTGAAACCCTCCCCCTCGAGGTTAGGGAGAACATCACTGATTGCCTCGGACCTGGGTGCTTCAGTTCTAAGCCCTAAAGTGGCCAGGGCCAAGTGTCAATCAGTGACACTTCGTCACAAAGTGGGGCGCGGTCATCAGCCTACCCAACCTCAACCCACTCTGTGATGAGTGAGGAACTGCTGCCTTCCCTCAATGAGGGAAGGCACTAATCAAACCCTCTTGGGACCTCTAAGGCTTGAGACTGCTGCCTTCCCTCATTGGATGAACTTAGGTCAGGCAATGGGGGAAGGCAGCAGTCCCAACCCTCCTCGAATATCCGAGGCAAAGCTGTGCAGGTATGGTTTTATTTTTAATGTTTGGTGGGTTTGTGCATGAATATTTGGGAGTGATTGTTGTGAATGGATGTGTGTGTGTGTGTGCGCATGGATGTGTGAATGCATGAGTGTGAGTGTGTGCATTCGTGCCCAACTGCCCCCATCCATGCTGAAAGTACAGGCCGCCACTGCTTTAGAGAGAGTATTGTTAAAATGCAGAAGTTCTGAATGTGTGTGCGAGTGATGCATGAGGCTATAACATCAAGGCGGTCAATTCAACATTGGCGGTAAAAGCCGCTGTGCAGAAGACCGCCAACACACCGCCGCAGCAGCGGAATTCCGCCACAGCTATTATGACCCACATCTCGAAATCCGACAAAAATCTGACACCCACACAAGTCCACCACACCAAAGGTCAGTGATAAACTGCCGAAAACAAAACCTCCACCATCACGCCAACATAAATACGCCCACACTATCACGACACACGAATCCACGCGGCGGTCTTTCAACCGCGGTATTCCATTGGCGGTACACACCACCGCGCTCAAAATACACACACTTCTACAAAACACCGCCACATTGGACAATTCGAAATACACACACCTGATACACATACACACACCACTCCCACACACCCCCACCACTATAAAACACACAACCACAAACCCCTACGATCACTATTACAGAGAGAAGGCCAGAGAGAGACACCACCATCCACAAACTAGCAGCCACAGGCACACAACACCATCACCCACACAACATCCACGCACAAAACATCACACACCACTACATATCACCACACTTATCACCACACACACCACCCCACACATCACCTACACCACCCCATGGCACGACAAAGACACCCCAGGTTCTCGGAGGAGGAGCTCAGGGTCATGGTGGAGGAAATCGTCTGAGTAGAGGTACAGCTATTTGGAGCACAGGTGCAGCACACCTCCATTGCAAGGAAGATGGAGCTATGGCGAAGAATAGTCGACAGGGTCAACGCAGTGGGACAACACCCAAGAAATCGGGACAACATCAGGAAGAGGTGGAACAACCTAGGGGGGAAGGTGCGTTCCGTGGTCTCAAGACACCACCCGGCGGTTCAGCGGACTGGCGGCGGACCCCCACCTCCTCACCCACAACTAACAACATGGGAGGAGCAGGTCTTGGCTATACTGCATCCTGAGGGCCTCGCTGGAGTAGCTGTAGGAATGGACTCTGGTAAGTCAAACCTTTACTATTACATCCCCCACCCTACCTGCATGCTATCACATACCCCCACCCTCGCCCCCACCCCTATCACTCCAACTCCTCACAAATGTACCAATATCACAAACCACCCATCCCAACACCAAGCCCTGCATGCAACAACAAAGCATGGACATCCATCACTAAAGCATGCCCACTGCACATACCCATACACCCCCCTAAACCATCATCACACAAGGTCCCACACAGGAATGCTAGCACTAGGGTACACGGTCACCCACCCATTGCACACCATGACACACACAGATGCAATAATCATGCTTTTCCACCCCTGCAGGACCACTACCCAACGTCACCAGACAGGAGGGTTCAGACATCTCCACCCCACCCACAGAAGAGGCCCACAGTGATGACAGCAGCTCTGTCCAACTGGATCTAGATGACCAGCCCGGACCATCGTGGGCCTCAGGACAGTCAGTTCCCCTCACACAGGCACAGGCCACCACAGACCTTCCCCCCTCTGGTAACACCAGCACAGCACCCACCCAGCGGGCCCATACCTCCGTCCCCAGGACACGTCAATCAGCTGTGTGTCCACCACTACAAGGAACCCAGGATAACCTACCACCCCAACAACAGGGACCTGGGGGCAGTGGTAGTGGGCACACGGTCCAGGGGACGGAGGCCAAGGAACATAGGGGAACTGGGAGGGCTGCTGTGCGACAGGGGGCGGACAGGCCAAGGGAACCCACTCTCCACGAGGCCCTCTCCTCCATCATGGGAGCATACCACCACTCCCAGGAGACGATGGCAACGGTCCTGGCCAATTTTTAGGAGACCCAGCGCATCCAGGAGGAACAGTATTTGGGGTTCAGGGAGGAACTCAGAACCATCAGCTCCGCCCTGGGCACCATCGCTGAAGGACCTACTCAACACCAGGAGGGACATTGTGGCACTACAAGGGGCCCCTGACACTAGCATGGACGATGAATTGCCCACCACCTCCGCCGGCGCTAGTGGACAGGAGGCACCGCCATAGGACCACCACACCAGCACCCTACCCCCTGCAGACGGAGAACCACCCCGCAAACGGTCCCTGAGATCCAGGAACAAGATAGAGCACGATGCAAAGACCCCCGCCAAGAAATGAGACCACCCTGATTGTCAACCCACTGTCCCACTTTGTCACCCTGTCCATATTGAAACTGCCCCAGCTCCACTTCCTATGCCCATATGGGCAATGCACCTATGAGACAAGTAGACTGGACTCTGCCATGGACACTCCTCCGCCATCACCCCTCACCATTTAACTTCCCCCTCCAATATTTTTTATGTAAAGAAACACACCTAAAGCACCAAAAGATCTGGAGTCTGTCTGTGATTTTGAAATAGTGTATTTGCAAATACAGTGACAAAATTTTCAGGAAATAGTAATGTCAACATACCTATGTCACACAGCTCTAGTCCCTGAGGAATATAAGCAGATGACACACGTTGGGACCCACACCTGTGAAACCGTAAGGGAAAGTGACAACTCAGTGACCATACACTGGGTGAAATAGACAGACAGGATAGAGGTAGAAGTGTAAAAGTACTTGTAGTAGGCAGGAATGTATTCTCACCTGTGTTTCACTGGAAATATTGCTGGATGACTGAGTCCCTGTTGACAATGTCTTCTTCCTCTACTTCCTCCTCATCACTGTCCACAGGCTCCACAGCTGCCACAACACCGCCATCTGGACCATCCTCCTGCAGAAAAGGCACCTGGCGTCGCACAGCCAAGTTGTGAAGCATACAGCAGGCCACGATGATCTGGCACACCTTCTTTGGTGAGTAGAAAAGGGATCCACCTGTCATATGGAGGCACCGGAACCTGGCCTTCATGAGGCCGAAGGTCCGCTCGATCACCCTCCTAGTACGCCCATGGGCCTCATTGTAGCGTTCCTCTGACCTTGTACTGGGATTCCTCACTGGGGTCAGTAGCCATGACAGGTTGGGGTAACCAGAGTCACCTAATAGCCACACATGGTGCCTCTGGAGTTGCCCCATCACATAAGGGATGCTGCTATTCCGCAGGATGTAGGCGTCATGCACTGAGCCAGGGAACATGGCATTCACATGGGAGATGTACTGGTCGGCCAAACATACCATCTGTACATTCACGGAATGATAACTCTTCTGCTTCCTGTACACCTGTTCACTCCTGTGGGGGGGGGACCAAAGCCACATGGGTCCCATCAATGGCACCTATGATGTTGGGGATATGTCCAAGGGCATAGAAGTCACCTTTCACTGTAGGCAAGTCCTCCACCTGAGGGAAAACGATGTAGCTCCGCATGTGTTTCAGTAGGGCAGACAATACTCTGGACAATAAGTTGGAAAACATAGGCTGGGACATCCCTGATGCCATGGCCACAGTTGTTTGAAAAGACCCACTTGCAAGGAAATGGAGCACTGATAGCACCTGCACTTGAGGGGGGATTCCTGTGGGATGGCGGATTGCTGACATCAGGTCTGGCTCCAACTGGGTACACAGTTCCTGGATTGTGGCACGGTCAAACCTGTAGGTGATTATCAGATTTCTTTCCTCCATTGTCGACAGGTCCACCAGCGGTCAGTACACCAGAGGATTCCGCCATCTCCTCACATGTCCCAGTGGACGGTGCCTATGAAGGACAACAGCGACCAGAGAGTCAAACAAGTCAGAGGTATGTACCCACTGTCTACACAGAACACGATTCATACACAAAATCTGGCCTGTATGTGTGTTGACAGTAGGCCTAGGTATGTGTGACGCAGTTGGTAATTAGGCCATGTGGGCCCCTGAAATGGCGGCTGCCTGACCTCTAAAGTGGGACAATGGGATGTGAGGTAACTGCGCTGGCGTTGTACATAGTCACGGTAGGCGGTCGAAGACCGCGGCGCAATGCTGCATTGGTTAACATTGGACCCTATGGGTCCCAGGAGCCAATGACGATGTACGCCGGCGGTGATGGTACGCACCGCCGCGGACGTGACCGCCATTTTCTAGCTGTTGAATCACTCGATACCTGATCTTCGACAGGAGAGGACCTAGACTGCAAGTGCTGCTGTGACCTCGGACTGGAAGAGACAATGGCTCGTGCGTCTGGGGAAAGGGCCCCTGCCTTCACATCGGAGGAGTTGGAGAAGACGGGGTCCTCCCCCAGTACACGCTACTCTACGGTCCTCCAGACCAACAGGTAAGTACACAGGGGGCATGTTGTATGGGCTATGCATGTGTGGAGAGGGCTGGTTGTAAGAAGGAAGGGGCCAGAGTTCTGAGTGCATGAAAGACGGTGGGTGCATGTGCCACATGGCAAGGGTAGGGATGGGGGCCACTCACTTTGACGGCGCAGTTGGTAATGACTTCTCTTCTTTCCCCTGTACATTTCATGTAGGTCAGCTCCCACCAGAAAAAGGATATTTGGCGTCCCACCGCCAACGACGTCCGGACCCTGGGGGTCCACCACAGACGGAGCACCCACTGCCGGAAGAGATGGGAGGACATTCGCCGCTGGAGCAAGAAGACGGCGGAGGCTCAGCTGGGGATGGCCTCCCAACGTGGGAGGGGTGCCTGTCGAACCATGACCCCCCTGATGTTCCGGATCCTGGCGGTGGCCTACCCGGAGGTGGATGGGCTCTTGAGGGCATCACAGCAGACACAGGGGGGTGAGTACACTCTCATTCTGCTGACTTTGCACGCAGTGGAGGGGCCTGGGTGGGGGAGGAGGGCTGTGGGTTTTCCTAGGCCAGGGCGAGTTCCGTAGGCTAGGCCCCTTCGTAAGGCATGGCCCTGTGGCCCCCCACCCCACCTCTGTAGAGTGCCAAGTACAGGTATTCATGCACCTGTGTCATCTATGTGTGCAGATGTCGTCCATAGCCTTGCAGGCCATTTCCCAGGAATTGCACTGTAGAGCCCAACAGTGCGACGTAGTGCAGGGGGCTGCTGTGGCTGTCTTTTCCGCCAACGGTAGCAGTAATCCATGCACTCAACCTGTCTTTCTTCTGTTCCCCCCCCTTTTTTTCTGTCTCCCTGTTCTTGTGTGCATTAGCATCATCAGGCGGAGGAGCAGTGGCACCATAGCACGAGGGAGCTGCGTCCCACATGGCCATGGAGGGCCACACTACGGACTCTGAATACACCAGTGGGACGGAGGGCGAGGGGAGCACCACGGCGGTGACAGGAGCTGAAACCAGCGACACAGACTCATCCTCCGATGGGAGCTCCCTTGTGGTGGCGGCAACATCTGTGCCCCCCACTACTACAGGTACAGCCGCCACCCCCCCTACCAGCACCGCCCTCCCAGCAGCCCCTCAGCGTGTGCCCGCTCACCCAGGAGGGTGGGCATCGCCTTCGCCCCAGGCACCTCAGCCCCTGCCCCTGTCACATCTGCTGCCCTCAGTGAGGAGGCCATCGACCTCCTCAGGTCCCTCACTGTTGGGCAGTCTACCATTTTGAATGCCATCCAGGGTGTAGAAAGGGAGTTGCAACAAACCAATGCATTCCTGGAGGGCATTAATTCTGGTCCGGCTGCCCTTCATCGAACCTTTCAAACTCTGGCCTCAGCACTGATGGCAGCCATTGTCCCTGTGTCTAGCCTCCCCCCTCCAACTTCCTCCACCCAGACCCAATCCCCTGTACCTCTGCCTATCCCAAGCACACCATCAGACCAGCCTGCACACACCTCACCACACAAGGGAAGCTCAGGCAAACATAAGCACCACACATCCCACAGGCACTCAAGCAAGCATCACACACATACAGACACACCAACATCCACTGCCTCCACTGTGTCCCCCTCCTCCTCGTCTCCCTCCTCCCTCCCAGTCTCGTCTACACTCACGCCTGCATGCACTACCACTACAGCCACTACGTCCCGCACCAGCACACCCACCACCACACCCCGCTCACCTGCAGTCACCACCCCCACTACCATTCACACGTCCCCTGTGTCCACTCCCAGTGTGTCTGTGACGCCCCCTCCCAAGATATACAAACGCAGGCACACACCCACCCAACATACATCCACCTCACAACAGCCTCCAGCGCATGCACCTGCACCCAAAGCCACAAAAGTTACACCTCCTACAACCACCACCTCTTCCTCCACTCCCAAACCCCCTCCGGCTACCCGTCCCAGTGTCTCCAAACAACTTTTCCTGTCCACCCTTAACCTATTTCCCACCACCCCCGTCCAACTCATAGGTCCCGTACTAGCACCTCAGCCACAAAATCTCCGGGACCAGTGGTGCCTGTTGTCACAGGTATGTGGAGTGCACCGGCCACCAGGCCAGCCAGTGTATCATGGAGCCAGAGCACAGCCAGTCCCCCCCCTGTGAAGCACCAGAAGTTGGCCAGTGCCCGGCGGGAGAGGGGGAAGACTCCAGCCACCCAAGCCGCCCACAGGGGTCCCGGGGGGAGTGTGGACTCAGCTGTGACTCCTCCCAAGGTGGGGAAGGGGCAGAAGAAACCCGCAAAGTCTGGGAGGAGCAGCACGGCGGAGAAGACCGCCATCATCCCCGCTGGCCAGGAGGCCACCGCCAGCCCCATCGTCGCTGCCCAGGATGGCCCTGCCAGCCCCATCTTCGCTGCCCAGGAGGGCCCCGCCAGCCCCATCGTCGCTGCCCAGGAGGGCCCGCCAGCCCCATCGTTGCTGCCCAAGAGGACCCTGCCAGCCACAGCCCAGCTGTCCAGGAGGGCCCCGCCAGCCACAGCCCAGCTGCCCAAGAGGGCCCCGCCAGCCACAGCCCAGCTGGCCAGGAGGACCCTGCCAGCCACAGCCCAGCTGGCCAGGAGGACCCCGCCAGCCACAGCCCATCTGACCAATGAAGGACCGCCAGCCCCAGCCCAGCTGGGCAATGAAGGACCGCCAAGTCAAGCACCTCTAAACAGGGCAAGCACCGCCAACTCAAGCCCTGCTGAACAGGGCAAGCACCGCCTAAGAGGACCCTGCCAGCCACAGCCCAGCTGCCCAGGAGGGCCCCGCCAGCCCCATCGTCGCTGCCCAAGAGGACCCCGGCCAGCCACAGCCCAGCTGCCCAGGAGGGCCCCGTCAGCCACAGCCCAGCTTGCTTGCCAGGAGGACCCCGCCAGCCACAGCCCAGGAGGCCCCCGCCAGCCACAGCCCAGCTGCCCAGGAGGGCCCCACCAGCCACAGCTCAGCTGCCCAGGAGGGCCCCGCCAGCCACAGCCCAGCTGGCCAGGAGGACCCCGCCAGCCACAGCCCAGCTGGCCAGGAGGACCCCGCCAGCAACAGCCCATCTGACCAATGAAGGACCGCCAGCCCCAGCCCAGCTGGGCAATGAAGGACCACCAAGTCAAGCACCGCTGAACAGGGCAAGCACCGCCAACTCAAGCACCGCTGAACAGGGCAAGCACCGCCAACTCAAGCACCGCTGAACAGGGCAAGCACCGCTGAACAGGGCAAGGACCGCCAAGTCAAGCACCGCTGAACAGGGCAAGCACCGCCAAGTCAAGCACTGCTGAACAGGGCAAGGACCGCCAAGTCAAGCACTGCTGAACAGGGCAAGCACCGCCAACTCAAGCACCGCTGAACAGGGCAAACACCGCTGAACAGGGCAAGGACCGCCAAGTCAAGCACCGCTGAACAGGGCAAGCACTGCTGAACAGGGCAAGGACCACCAAGTCAAGCACCGCTGAACAGGGCAAGCACCGCTGAACAGGGCAAGGACCGCCAAGTCAAGCACCGCTGAACAGGGCAAGCACCGCCAAGTCAAGCACTGCTGAACAGGGCAAGGACCGCCAAGTCAAGCACCGCTGAACAGGGCAAGCACCGCCAACTCAAGCACCGCTGAACAGGGCAAGCACCGCCAACTCAAGCACCGCTGAACAGGGCAAGCACCGCTGAACAGGGCAAGGACCGCCAAGTCAAGCACCGCTGAACAGGGCAAGCACCGCCAAGTCAAGCACTGCTGAACAGGGCAAGGACCGCCAAGTCAAGCACTGCTGAACAGGGCAAGCACCGCCAACTCAAGCACCGCTGAACAGGGCAAACACCGCTGAACAGGGGAAGGACCGCCAAGTCAAGCACCGCTGAACAGGGCAAGCACTGCTGAACAGGGCAAGGACCACCAAGTCAAGCACCGCTGAACAGGGCAAGCACCGCTGAACAGGGCAAGGACCGCCAAGTCAAGCACCGCTGAACAGGGCAAGGACCGCCAACTCAAGCACCGCTAGCCCATGAGCGGCAGGGGCAGTGACGCAACTGGGACCGGCACGGGGTGAGTGATGCACTCTGGGCACCAGTCCCCCTCCAGAACCAGTGGAGACATGCATCCACTCCGTCTGTCCTGCACAGGATGAAGCACTCTGGGCACCAGTCCCCCTCCAGAACCAGTGGAGACATGCATCCACTCCGTCTGTCCTGCACAGGATGAAGCACTCTGGGCACCAGTCCCCCTCCAGAACCAGTGGAGACATGCATCCACTCCGCCTGTCCTGCACAGGCCCCCTCCAGAACCAGTGGAGACATGCATCCACTCCGTCTGTCCTGCACAGGATGAAGCACTCTGGGCACCAGTCCCCCTCCAGAACCAGTGGAGACATGCATCCACTCTGTCTGTCCTGCACAGGATGAAGCACCCCATGATGGTACAGTGGGCAAACCACCCACTGGAGAGACCTGAGAGACTGTGGCTTTGCACTCCCCAGGATGGTACAGTGGGCAAGCCACCCACTGGAGAGACTTGAGAGACTGTGGCTTTGCACTCCCCAGGATAAAGCAGTGGGCAAACCACCCACTGGAGAGACTTGAGAGACTGTGGCTTTGCACTCCCCAGGATAAAGCAGTGGGCAAACCACCCACTGGAGAGACTTGAGAGACTGTGGCTTTGCACTCCCCAGGATAAAGCAGTTGGCAAACCACCCACTGTAGAGACTTGAGAGACAGTGGCTTTGCACTCCCCAGGATACATCAATGGGCATGGAGCCCCCTCGTGGATCTGGCGTGGTGCACTCATCCGGCTGAGGTGCCCCCCCTTCCCTTCCCCCTGAGGTGCCTGTTGTATTTCTATCTGATGCCCCAGCAGTGTTCTCTCTGTCATGTTCGGGTATCTTGTGTGGGCCTCGCCCATGCATTTTGGGCCCAGTGGTCCACGGACTATGAATGGTGCAATACCTGGACTACTAATCGTGGTGTATATTTTGTTAATAGTGTATGTATGTATATATTTGCTAACTGAATTTTTATATATTACAATGGTTACACTCATTTCCTTTTGTCTTTGCATTATTCTGAGGGGGGTGTTACTGTAATGTTTGGATATGCATTGGTGTGTGTGTTGTAGTGGGTGGGGGTGGGGGTGGGGGTTGGGGGGTTGCGTGTGTGTGTCCCTGTTTTTTGCCTTCCCTATGTCGTAGGTGCAGGGCTCCTGGTACAGGAGCAGGAAGACTAGCGCAGGAAGAATATGGAGTTCCGGCTCCATGGTGTCGTCGTTCCTCGTGGAGTGTGTAGAGGTGAGCGTTTTTCCTTCGAAATGGCTGTTTCTGCCGTGTTTTTATCCACGGGGAATCCGCCCCGGAAAAGGTGGCGGATTGGCCTGTCATAATAGTGTGGGCGGTACATTGTCCTCCGCCTGTCTGTTGGCGGTGACCGCCGAGCTGTTTGTTTGTACCGCCGTGGCGGTCTGAGTGTTAAAGTGGCTGTCTTTGTTGGCGGTTTCCGCCACGGTCATAATTGCTACATTTTTACCGCCGGCCTGTTGGCGGTCTTACCGCCGCTTTAACACCGTCCGCCAGGGTTGAAATGACCACCCAAATGTCTACTGATATATTCATGTGACCTGCAGCTTAAAACAGACATAGGATGCGCCATATATGAATAGCCGTGCAACAAAGCCTCTTAAGAGAAAGGCTTCGGCTAGGAGATAAAGATGCCTGCAGATCTTTTGAACAGAGGCTAGTCTACAGGGGGCCCTCCACATTGGGGGGGAGAGTAGATTACTTTATGAATCAAGAATCCATTGCTTTGGGCATCTTTTAAGTGTTGTTATGGGATCCAGGGCCGCGATCAGTGTAATGAGAACTGAAACTGGTGAACCCAACAGAGAACCAAATGCATACAATTGGGATCAAAATGCAAATATTTTAATGGTGTGAACGTTATATATTTTCACTGCACATTGTGTGTTTTGTATATGTTTCTGTTGTGAATTCCGTATACGCACATCAGATCAAGCATATTTTGCTAATTTCCGCACGTTTCCTATTTGCTTAGATTTGTTTAAATAAGATCGTGTTTTTACAGTGGACGTTTCTTGAAGGACACAGGGGTTCACAGTAGTACCTTACTATTCATATTAAACATAGTTTAGGTACAAATAGAACAGAACAAACATGGGAGTGCATTGAACGACATCCTGATTAGACGCTAAGCAGAGCAGCCTCCTCCCTACTAAACTATAAGAAAGAAATTAATCAAGTTTATGGTTGACTGGGGATGAAATACTTGAATTTTCAGATTTATGAACTCATCATACAACAGTTTATGAAAAGTATAGTTGTCTCTGTAGAAAAGAAATGAACACTGTAAAAAGCAATGTGATTTTTTCTTGCTGTGATAACGAGTGCAAGCCTTTGAGGACAGGTACAAAGAATTTATGAAAAATTATCGTAATGGTTTTAGTATATTTATTAATGGCTGGCTTAAAGGCAGAAGTCGCTGTCTGCTCATTCGGTCTATGCACTTTATTGAAAGATTTGGATGGAGAGACTCTGACAATGAAGACCTATGGGAGGGTTATCTTAATAATAAGAGAATGTAACACAGTCATTACAGCTCTTGTGCAGGCAGGCTAACAAGGGAGTTATATCACTCTTGTCTGTAATACGCCACATGTTAAACAATACCGTGTCTTTGATTTCACCCCTTTTGAAAAACAATTGAACACGGTAATTTTACATTCTAACAAACCGTTTGGCAAGAAACTAAGGAACCATGCATTTAGTTTAAAATCGGTATCAAACATTAGCTGTTTATACAATATATAATAAATGTATTTATGCTTAGCACTTGGGCATTGACCCGTTTTTGTTGGTTTTCCCCCACCTTGATCCCCTGAATGGAGTAGAAACGAGATCACAGGCACATAAGTACAACACAGATGGTCTTGCAAGAGCTCTAGCTCTAAATTAAAAAAAAGCACTGACAAAAGGATATTTTTGTAAAGAATCCAGCTCTTAGGCTAAAGGGGTCAGAGTTCACGGGCTTGGTATTTCCTGTGCTTGAGTTCTCAGGCTTGAATAATTGTAATTAATCTCGGTTTACCTTTTGAGCGTGGCCTGAGCAACAATACAAAATGTGTGAAAAATGTGTGAGGCGTTATGTGTGATAAACAAAACAAACAACAGAGTTCAAGAACTAAAGAACATCTATACCCGCAACAAGTTTCAGTAAAAAGTTACTATTTATTAGGATGAATAAAACGAAAGTGATGAAAATCATATATCGACCTAAAAAATAAAAATAAAAAATGTGAACAAAAATAGTTTAGTGTTAGTAAATGGGAAATCAAAAAAAACTAAAAAATGGACAAGTGCCCATAAGAAGGTCTCATTGATGCAAGGTCCCAAATTTAGGGAAACCCTCCAGGGACATATTACCCTTTGATCAAGAGTTAGGGCCAGTGGAATACTTAATACTCTGAATATTAAAAACATTCTGTTTAAGACTGTTCCCGTGAGTTTTGCTTTTTTAAATTATGTTTACTGAGTTTTCACCCTAATAATATTCTGTATATGAGATAGTTTGTTTCACAGTCATGCTCACATGATTTTCACGAAATAATGAAAAGAATATTCCAATACCACCTAATCAGTAAACTAAATAATTGAACGAGTAGAAAAGAAAGAGGTGTGTGCACCTCAAGCATTCCTTTTATTTAATGTGTGCCTGACTGTTGGTCTTTTATTTGTGAGGGCACGTGGGCTCACTCTCCACTTTTTCATTTTAGGTTACTTATTTTAATTATTTTAGCTGTCTCTTTTTGACTCACTTTCACTTTAAGGTGGGTGGAGTTACAAGTTCGCTTTCTTGACTTTCCTTCAACTGTACATTCAATGTCAGAGACAGTCGAACTCGTTTAAAGAACTACAAGGAAAAGATAATGTTATTTTATGCAAGGAGCTCATTTCAGCAAAATATCAATTGGTAAATACTTGTGATCATGAATTCAAGCTTTCAGTTTTCCCCTTTACTTTCCTAATAAACGCCATCACCCCAAGGGATGTCCAGAAGAGTAGTTTTGAGAGGCTGTGTGCGGTATGACACCCCCTATATAAATGCTTTCTTGGCTTGACAGTTTGATCTGGAGGCCCTAAGGTGGGTATGCTATATCTGTTTCGGCTTTTCTCGTCCTGAGCCAAGAATGAAAGACTAAACAGTGGCCTTCCATGTAAACAAGAGAGGGGACTAGAGATACCCATCTGCTGGCTGAATTTCAAAACTTGAAACCAGATAACTTGGGATCAATACCAGCTAGGGTGACCACCTGTCAGGGAGGCAATTTCTGGATAGAAGTGTAAAAAAATTCAGCACAAAATTTCAAAATGCAGGGCAAAAATTCAGGACTAAGGGTCAACATTCAGGACAAAAATTCAAGAACAAATGTCAGATTTACAGACACATTCAAGGATAGGCCATACCTCACTACGTTATCAGTGCATTTAATTACTGTTTTCTACATAGCACTATTTATTTACTATGGTCTTTTTCTGATTCTCTCCTACATTCAGGTGGCACATTACGTCCTTGCTCAGTAGCAAAACTGATGGCCTTGAGCACGGTGTCAACACCATCACTTCTACCCAAACCTACCCAATCGTTCTAGGAGAGAAAGCAACAGCAACATACTAATTATGTTTCTAAGCATTTTAAAACGCATGGCCAACAATTTGGAGAACATTAAGGTAAGTAACCTTATGCTAGTAACAAAAACATCAGGCTCACGTCAATCTCCAATGGATTTTAAACCTAAAAACAAATTAGTGAGGCAGAGTAGATGGTGTGGGTGACAGTCTCACACCTAATGTCAGGATATGAGGTACCCACAACTTGACTGTAGTCTCACAGCACTAGAGCGACCATCCAGGACATTTATCTCAGAGCTGGGAGCCTAGACTACAAATCAAAAAGAATAAAAGAGGAGGAAATTTACACAACATGGGAAATCCACAGCAACTTATTCAAAAGGTTGTAGCTAAGAACTGGATAAATAAGAGATGAACAAGGCGGGACAATTCCTAAAATCAGACAAAATGGTGTAATGCTATGTGTATTTGACCACAGATTCCATCTTGATCATTGACTCCATTTTGTGCTTGGCTTCAGGTGCAGTCACAGCGGCGGCGCTGTTTTTTTTCCACACCAAGCTTGTTTTACACACAGAACGTGTTTGTGCTTTTCTCACCAGAACAGGGTAACACAGAGTTAAAACATAATGTGGGGGATGTGGACAGCAGACATGATAAGAGAGTCTCACACTGGGAATGTTTTATTCAGGAAAAAGTACAGCTCTGTCTCTGGAATGCGCACTGGGGCAGGGTGTGTTCCTTTGCATGTTTTCGACACAGATAAGTACAGTCAGTGTTTGCATTTCATACCCAAAGGAAGGGGATTACTAGAATCTTCCTCTTGAGTTAGTTTAAGGTATAAAAGATGAATAATTGTGGCACTGAAGGACGAGCTCACCTGTGGAGTGGACACACTGCCCAGGAACATCCCATGTGGGGGAAGGTCTCCTGTCTCAGCCATTCAGGGCTCCCCGTCTTGGTCCTGGCAAGAATGATGGATTTAACTCCCAAGGTGATGCATTTTAATTCTTAACTATTTAGCTTAAATATATATATTCACTGCCGATGTATTGCACATTTTTGCCTGTAATTGTTTAACTGCTTTGAGTATTTTGGCAAATGCAGGTGTTTCACTGCATTTGAGTTAAATGTTATTTTTAATCTATTTGTGTGCTTTTATTTGATATCTGGGAAGTGCCTTAATAAATTCATTACTCAGACTAAGACTGATGTATTCTTTGTCATTGTTTCCTCTTAGTTTAAACAACAGCAACACAGATGGGTCCACCAAGAGTATCAGAAAGTATTGTGTACCTGGGATGTTGTCTCAGCAGAGAGAAGAGAAACAGAAGAGGCACTGTCAAGTGTTGACCAAACAGCACCCACCTTCCCTGGCAAACTCTTCTGGTGCAGTAGTCCGCTGTTCATGCTTGTAAATGGTGAACAGGGGCCAGACCCCTTGTAAGGTTGTGCTTGGCAATTCCCCACTCTCTTTATGTCTTAAAATTGTTTTGCAATTGAGCTAAGTCCAAACCAATGATCTGGCTTTTCCCTAAGTGTCAAAGTACACGCAGAATCTTCAACATATTTGGGATGTAAATTGCACACAAAAATTGTAAGAACATGAGAATGATTTTAACATGTAATTAGTTTTCCTTTAACATATGGTAGTGTTTTCCCCTTTATATACAATTGGACCTCAGACTGACCTGGGAACCAGTTACCTTTACATACCTAGGGATTAATATCTACCATTTCCCCACTGATCTATTCAATGGAAATCTTCTATTCTGCTTTCTCTAATGGGCCACGTGTCACTAGTGAAGATGGCGTACTACCCCAATTATTGTATTATTTTGCACACCTTCCCCTGCTCATCCCTCAGTCCTTCTTCAGACACACCCAACATCTGATTTGGTCACTGGAGAGCTGTCAGGGAGCTCTTTCCACAGTAAAGCTACCATGACTGCAGGTAGATTAGCTTTTCCGGACTTAGAATTCTATTATTAAGCTGCACAACTCCAACAGGTGGCTTGCTGGCTGTCTGGCTGCCCCTGCATGAGATGTGGTTTATCTGTAAAGAGTTTAAGGAGGGCTTACTGCACCACTCATTGTTTCCTACTGACCATTCTACCAAACACCATTTGGGGTTATCCTGAAGAGCTTTCTCTTGCCTAGCTAGAACCTGTAAACTCACTAACACAAATAAATCCTACGATCCTGCAGTACCTTTGCTAGGCCTTCACATTCACACAAGACAGATAGGCTTAGGGCAACTCCATCAGTGGCATGCTGCAGGCATCTTAATATCGGGGGATTTGTTTGTCGATGGCGATGGCGAGCTACTAGATTTCCAAACCCTTGTGGCAGACTACAATCTTCACCTGGGTCAACTCCTTCCTTAAAATACCTTAAACAATCATGAAATGCCCTATTTTAGTGCCACCTCACACTAACCCCACATAAGGTGTGCCAGAAACTATACACCATAGGGACCAGTGGCAAACTGATCAGATGGGTGTACATACCTTTCCTGCAACATGGAGACCACTCAGGGACTTTTCTCCATACTACCTGGGAGTCTTATGTAGCCAAACCTCTGCAAGGTCTGGGCTAAAATACTGGACTATCCCTCTAAAATATCTGGCAGCTGCCACTTTAAGATCACTTGGAGAGCTTCCATGGGTATGCATTATGTCCAGTTCTTGCCACTGACTTTGTGGTTTGTAACTTATATTTCCGTACTTTCAATTTGCTGGCTTTATTTGTTTTAGGCTGTCCAGCTTGAGTTTGTCCCTTCCCTTGCCCAAACCTTATTTACAAGATCCTTCCAATGCTTCCTTTCTGTAAACAAGTCTGTAAACCTTGTTCTTATCTTGTCATATTTGCTGTACATTCAAAGAACATGGTCAAATGTCAGGCTCTGTCTTCGACAACAGGAGCTTTGTGCTTACTTCTTTTTCTCTGACTTTAAGTTGAGAGACTTTATGTGACAATCTTGCTGGATACTGGGGGTAGGAAAGAGATTTCTTTCTATCACATGACAACATTTAAATGAAATATGCAGGTATTTCAGAATAGATCAGAATTAGGAACACAAATGAAGCACTATTTTAATACGATTAAAAGAACTCATTACACTAGGTGATGCAATTTCCATACATCATTGTCTGTGCACTGCATAGTTTTATAAGTAAAACTGTATGTCTGTGAAAATGTAATGGTCATTTCAACCAAAAACGTGTTGTTTGTAATAACAGTGTGCTACCAAGTCATGCATACTCTACTCTATGCCACTCCTCTCTACACCACTCTACACCACTGCACTCTACTCTGCACCACTTCACTTTACACCATTCCTTGACACTGTACTCTGTGCCACTGCCAACCACTCTACTATATGCCACTGCACTCTATGCCATTTCATGCTACACCTCTATACCCTACACTCTGCCAGTTACCTCTACATCACTGCACTCTGTGCCTCTGCACACTGCACCACTCCAGTCTAGGCCACACAAATCTACTCTGCACAACTCCATTCTATGTCATTCTGCACTCTGTGATAGTACAGTCTACACCAATGCACTTTACTCTGTAAGACTCACCTCTATGCCCTTGCACTCGACGCCAATCCACTGAACATCACTGCAGTCTACTCTGCACCAGTGCACTCTATTCTACTGCACTCTATGCCACTTTACTCTGCGCCATTGCACTCCATTCCACTCTACGCAACTGCACTCTATCCTGTACCATTTGCATTTATGCCACTTCACTCTATTCTGAAACAATTGAATCTATGCCACTGCACTCTGTGCCACACTACTCCTCTCTGCCCACTCCACTTTATGCCACTTCACTCAAAGCCACTACACTCTATGACAATACACTGTATGCAACTGCACTCAACTCTGCACCACTGTACTCTATGCCACTATTCTGTATGCCACTCTACTCCATTCCACACCACTGCACTCTGGCACTCTACTCTGCAACACTGCACTCTCCACCACTAAACTCTATGCCACTCTCCCCTGTACTACTGTATTCTATGGCACTACATTTTACATCACTATACGCTACTATACACAGCACCACTCTATGCTACTCTACTCTGCACCGCTCTATGCCACTGTAGTTCTATGCCACTCAGCTCTACGCGACTGCTCTCTACACCACTCTACACTACTGCACTCTATGACACTCTACTTTGCACCACTCCACTTCACAGCACTGCACTCCACTATGCCGCTACACTCAATGCCACTGCACGCTACACCACTATATTCTGCAACATTCTATGGCAATGCATTCTACTGTATGACAATCCACTGTATGCCACGCTGCACAACTCCACACTATGCCACTCCTAAACAAGACACTCTCTGTCACTCCACAACACTCTGCTCCACTCTTTTCCATTCCTCTCTACAACACTCCACACCTCTCTCCTCTATGCCACTAACTTTAAGCATTTGTGGAAAGCAGCCACTCTGGAGTACAACATGGCTACACACATTGGCAAAGCCAATAGCTCTTGTGTAGATGAGACCTAGTGGCTTTTCAAATGTTTGTTAGTACTATGAGGTCCCAAGGAACCTGAAAGCACTGTGAATATAAGTCATTATTTTAAACATGCATTACACACAGCATAATATAGGCTGCCTCAAAATGTGCATATACATTTAGATTACAAATAAAACGTGTTTCTAAAGTATAGATTTCAATAATATACAGATTACACCTAGTGCAAATATTTTTTATAACTGAAAGAAAATGCCTTTGCCATAAGAAACCTTCGAAGGACTGCATCAATTAAGCCAATGCAGGTTTCCAGGCCCCATTACATTTGCAGATGTATCAGTCGTTTGCATTTCTTTTGAGAAGCAGGCACCCTTGCAAGAAGGCCTGTTTCCCCTCTGTCTGCCCCTCCCTCGGGGTCAGCCCACAGGAGACTCCCCTGCCTTATGTCTTTAGCTGAAAGGCTAAAATTATGGACAAATTTATGCTGACTTTAAGATTTTAATTTTTGTTATGTTGTATGCTGAATCTACACTGTATTGATAATAAGTGTAATGTTTATAACAAGACTAATGCTACTAATCCTTCTAAATTGTATAACAGTCTGAATTGTAGTCTGCTGGGCAATGGAATGGTGTAGTTCCCATTTCTCCTCTCTACTGTGCAGAGTTGAATGTTTGGTATATTTCATATATGCTTTCTAAGTAAACTTTTTCTTTTCAGGACATCTGTTCACCTGCTTTCTTTGAAGTGTGCATAAGTGTAATTTAAAATGTTTGTGTAATTACCAAAAACACATAAAGGTCTAATAATTCTATTAATAACTTTTTTTTACTTTTAAGTTGCTTCATTTGTAGCTGAAAACACATTTGCTGTATAATCCAGACTTTTATCTTTGTTTAATCCATATTAGGTACAACACCCAGAGTATGTGAACAACCATCTGCCACTGAGGATACCTTCACTCCAGACCAGTATCAAGTCTTCACTGAGGACTTCACTCCTGCAATTCCAGATGATGAGGCTATGCCTGGTCCATCTGGTCTGTCTGGGCACACAGCTCCAGTGAGTCTCACTCAGCCCACACCTCCTACTCCAGCTGTTACCACATCTCAGCCTATGGATATTTCACTTTCCTGTTTCCAAAGGAACATCACCCTAATATTGTGCCCTCCCAGTCCAGGCTGCTGTTGGGCCAACACCACCACCACCTTCAGTTCAGCCAGGACCCAGTGGGATGGGGCACACTGGGTCAAGGGTACAGGTTAGTGGGGGTAAGGTCCGTGGGCGGGAATCTGTAGGCCAGCAAAGTGAGGCCACTGGGTTCACTGTTACTCACGCCACCATTGACCACGTTTCGGGGTCTCTACATCAGTCCCAAGACATGATGGACCAGGTTCTTACAGAGGTTCAGGATATGAAGCAGTTGTGGAGGAAGCACAATGTAGAAATGCAAAATCTAAAGACAAATTTGAGCTCCCTGACAGGAATGCTGTTTGATATTTATCACCATATGTGCAGGGCTTTTTCAGCAACATCTAGCCCTTACTGTGGTCCTACAACGTCTGGTCCAACTATACCGGCCTCAGCCACAGAAAGGGAGGCCCTGCTACAAGAGGAACCACATGCACCCACCTCAGGCCCTGCAACTGTAGATCCCCTCCTCAGAAGGTGCCGTTCATCCAGACCACCAGGAGAGGATGGCAGGACCTCCACTACCACCATCAAGAGATGCAGAATCTAATTTTGTCCAACTTGTGACTACTATTCACTCTGTGGACTATTTTCTGGACACATTTACCTTTTTGATGCCAGCTGAATTTTGTGCCTTGGATTTTTAACAATTGTGGCTCTACAATAACAATTTAATTTGCCATGATTGAAATGTTGTATTACAGTTTTTTGTTGTTGTTTGTTTTCCTCCTGTTTCTCTTTATTAGGGTCTGTAAAATAAATTCAAAACCAACAAAGTCAAAGTCAAATAAATTCAAAACCAACAAAGTTTAAAATGAAAAAATATCTAAAGATTGTAATAAAAATCCATGTAAGGAATGTTTCTCCAAACTTTAAAAATTACACGACAAATCTAAAACTCATAATTTCAGACTATTATAATAATGATTTTTCATAGTTTACAATTCATAAACAAACCATGTGTAACACAAATGCTCTGTGCCATTTTAACATTTATATGTCATCATGGAAGATATGGATACAATCGGAAAAAAATGGATTTAACAGGCAAAGTATCATTGATTCATGTCATCAGCTGAAGCCAGACCTCCTGCCTCATAATAAGAATCCCACATCAATAACACCAATAGTCAGAATCATGGCAGTACTACATTTTGTAGCCAATGGCTCAATCCAATATATTGTTGCAGTATCTGGTGGAATGTCACAACCATCAGTAGTATGCTACAAGAAGTTTGTTACACAGTGATGACAATAATCAACAGCTTCATACACGTAACACAAAATTAGAATTTTGCCAGTGTAAAGGGAGATTAGTATTCTTTGGGTCAACCTACACATGTGGTTAGAGCAATTTAGGCAGCACATACTGGCTTGGTGGCAACATTCTACAGAAAATAAGTCTAATGCAACCTCAAAAACGTATATTCAATTACTGTGCAAGGTGTCTTTGTACATCCAAATTGTGTGTATCTTCCACAGGATCAACCCATGTTCCCCTTGTACCTTGCAACAGCATCATATAACTGCCAATGTCACAACTTTGAAATGCCCAAATGAAGATGACATGGTGTAGGAATACACCATGTCAACAGAATAACAAAAGATTATTTAAGTTACATGACAAAATAGACACATCGCAAATTATTTATTATGAGTGTACCTTTACTAAGCTCTATGAGAGATAAACAATTTAAATGAACACAGTTGTCAATGTGTCAAAACTTTGATTAACAAACATCTTTGCCTTGGAATTTCCTTAACTCGCTATTCCTAAAAAATGTCCTGCACAGACTTTATGCTCATATTCAAAATTGTTATGACATTTAATGTAACAATATGTAAAGACACACTTACACTCATGAGGAAGTTGTCAATAACATTTTGACATATGTTAATTCCTTCCTTTGAACCACTATTATCTTCATTTAGCATTTCAACATTCTCACCCGGTGGCTCATCATGGTCTCCGTCCTCTGCAATGTATATGATGTCCCGTCGCAGGGCTATGTTGTGCAACATGCAGAATGCCATGGTGATTTTACTCACACCTTATCGGGGAGTAGAGGGGAGGCTCCACCAGTCTTATCCAGACATCTAAATTTGGCCTTTAGGAGCCCAAAAACCCGCTCCACTGGCCTCCATTTTCTTCCATGGGCCTCAATGAGGTGGACTTCCCATTGCCTTGTTGGATTCCTCAGCAGTGATAACCACCATGATCGGTTAGGATAAGCTGAGTCTACTATATGAATGAAAAAACTAAAATTAGATAAAATAAATATTTCCATAATAATATTCAACTAGAAATTAACCAATAATTATTTTGACAGATTGTACTTACCAACAAGCCAGGCCCTCTCCGGTCCAAGTTGTGAAATTTGCAGAGGTATGCTGCTGTTCTATACTACAGAGGAATCATGTGTTGGTCCTGGGAAACACACTTACCTGCTTGTGATGTACAAGTCAGGTAGGCACCAACCTGCACACTGACTGAATGAAAGTTCTTCCAATTGCAGTAGACCTGTTGTTCATTTAATTGTGGCACTAAGGCAAACGTTATGCTATCAATTGCTCAAACCACATGTGGTATGCCACCTAAAGCATAAAAATCTCCCTTCGCATTGGTAAAATCCTTATTTTCTAGAAACTGTATACAGCTGTTGGTGTGTTTCATCATTGGAAAACAAACTTCTAGTAGCACACAACTGAATGCTGGTTGTGACATGCCACCAGATCCTGTCAGTGTATTGGAATGATCCTGTGGCCACAAAATGGTGTACTGCCATGATTTTCATTATTAGTGTTATTGTAAGGCAGAGGTTCTGGCTCCAGCTGAGGACATTTCAAGACTAAGTTGCCTATTCAATCTGAATTTTCTGATAATATCCTGTTCTTACATGATGACAAGGTATGGAAATGGTTGAGGCTTTTGTCTTCTACCTATATGCCTGCATTTCAGAAAAAAATATCTAGTCAAATGCAAACATTTCTTTGATATTTGACATAAATCTCATGCCTTTTTAAAAATCTATTTGTTTTTGTAGCGTCTGTACACAATATTTTTTTAGAATTTGTTACTTCAAATAACACTTTATACATGGCAATTATTTCCCAAATAATGTGTAAATAATCATTTTAAAGTGATTTTTTATACACTATTTGTTAACAAATGTTCTCAAAAAGTCCATCAACTGAATTATAAATAAAACTGCACAACTATGGAATTTAAATACAGTAAGACACTGCTTAGTACTGTTTTTATTTATCATTCACATTTTGTATGCGTAAACATCACATTTTGTATACGTAAAATAACTAGCCACCATTTTTAGTGGTGGTGATGTACTTAACATTCAAAAATACACAAATAAAATGGCTGTGTCCGACCTTGCCATCAGGACATTTGCAATCAGAAGGCCATAGGCGGACGTTGACCCCATAGCGGGTGTAAAATTCCACGACGGACAAAGCCATAGGCTAACATGTGTGACAGCAATATACGAAAACCAATGGATGTGTCCGTCTCCGTTGTCTATCACGGACACCAAGCACATGTAAGTGGCATATCAAAAAAAGCTCACTTGCCTACTTACACTGCAGCCAACAGCACCTCCGCCATGATTTGCTGCTGTTTCAAACCTCTGGGAGCCACAATGCCCAGAAAAGCAGGTGACAGGGTCTCTAACTTCTCAGCAGAGGAGCTCAATTTGCTGAACATGGAGGTCCTGTCCCTGTACAACCAGCTGTATGGCTCATCAGAAGAACAGTTACATGTTTAAAAAGAAATTGAATGTCTCACTAACTTGTTTTTTGTTTTTAAACACAGACTAAAATGGCCGTTTTAGTTCCTGAGTGAAGTGTAGCGCATGAAGTCAAGTCAATTCAAAGTTGGAGCTGTGAACAAAATTACGTTTCTGAATGCTTTCAAATGTCATAAAATGTAAATGAAAAGTTTCCTTGGTGACTAGGATAACTCTTCATTTCAATGTGCTCAGATGTAAATGTTTTGCATGTATAAACTGCATGCCCCTTACTTTCAGTGGACACTATGCCACAGGTCTAAGTGTAAAATATAGCCATTTGTTCAAATGAGAGAAAAGAAAAGTGCAGACAAAATGTTTATGTTATGCAGTCCTACCAAGTTTCCCAAGTTCATATGTGATGTGCTGCTCTAGTCTTGTTAATTCCATTCCATAATGAAATAAGACTACAAGTCCCAGAATTCAAAGGAAAACAAAAATCGAGACTGGCCAACACATCAAGCAGGGACCTGGGAAACTTGGCATGAATGGTCATGAATTTGTTTCTAGAATGATTTTCTGCACTTTAAATTTCTCACATTTTCTAAATAATGTGTGTTTGTGGTGTGTACACATGTAAGAGTGCCACATATGGTGAAGGATATGTCCTGTGCTGCAAGTACATACAAAATAGACTCTAGGTCATCCATACAAATATATCCCATTCCTATGCACATATGTTCATAAATCACCAAAGACCACACTCTCAGTGACACACATGGCAGCCCTTTCATGGTGCCCTTAGTCATAGCATATGGTTCAAACCATATTATCTGGATTCATGACCATTAGGCATTACGGTAATGAAGCTGTGCATGGGTGTGTGTGCTATCAATGTATAAGTTGTGTAGCCTTTAGTAGCTCACAATGATATTTACTGATCGGAAGTAGCTCTCACTACAGGAAATGTTTCAGACCCCTGGCCTAGATGATGGTAGTGGCCTGGATTTGTAAAATACGGACATAAAAAGGGATAAGGGTATTCAACGGGGCACTACACATTTGTAGTTTCAAGTAAGACATACATTTTAGAAATATGCTGTTTTAACAGTTTAGAAATGCTTGTGTGAGATTTATCAAAATTGTGTTACATCAATACAAACAAAACTCACAAAACATGATTTCTTTCTTTTTTCATATCCACACAGGTCAATGACCATCAGAAAAATAACATCTGGAAGGCCATCACGAAGAATGTGCGGACCCTATGGGTCTACAAGCGGCATAACATCCACTGAAGAAAGACGTGGGAGGACTTACAACGTTGGACCAAGAAGTCCACCTCGGCCGGTCCTACCAAAATGGGAAGCATGAGCACAGCACCCTGACCACCCTAATGGCCTGCATACTTGCGGTGGCCTATACCCAGCTTGATGGACAGTTGAAAAACCAACAGTAGCATAAAGGGGTAAGTTCTTTTTGAGTTCTTATTGTTAAATAATTACTTTTTTACAGCAACAAATTCTAGCATCAAGATAAAAATCTGTGCTCTGTGTAAAATGGATATGCAAATTAGGCTAATTATAATTGGCTAAGTTAACCTACCTATAAGTCCCTAGTATATGGTAGCGCATGTAGGTTTAGGGACCACAGCATAGGTGGTGCACCCATAGGTGCACTGCTGAGGTGCCCAGTGTCATTTTAAAGGCAGGCCTGCCTTGCTGGCTGCTTTTAAATTAAAGTTATATGCAAATTCGACTTTGGAATTAAAAGTAGTTCCAAAGTCTTAACCTACCTTATTTTTACATATAAGTCACCCCTAAGGTGTGCCCTATGTGCCCCTAGGGCTGGGTGCCATGTAACTATAAGCAGGGACCTTATAAAAATAGTTGTATAAGCCCTGGTGAGGTAAAAACAGCCAAATTCGTTTCTCCCTCATTGTAGTAAATGGCCTTCATAGGCTAGAATGGAGAGACTTTCTTTTATTTTTTAAAGTCTCCTTAAAATACCAAGAGTTTGGTATCAAATTAATTGTTGTAATAAATCCCACAACTTCCAGTTGTTGGATTTAATATAACTTGTTCAGGTAAAGAGTTTTAAACTTTACCTGAAAAGTTGCCAATTTCGGCCCTGCATTGTTTTTGCTGCTGTGCTCTGATTGGCCAGCCTTGAGCAGCTTGACCAAGCTGCCTTGATGAGGTGTGAAGTGGCCTGGCTTCACACAAAGGAATGTGCCTGTGGGAGGGAATCTCCCCTCAGCAGATGGTGAGGCAGGAAGGGGGAGGGCTGCCAAACTGGTCTTCAAAGGCAGAGAAGGACATTTGGAGCAACCAGCAACACCCCCACATCCTGCAACCCCAGACAACTAGGTGCCCCCTTGATTAGATTAGGAGAGGGCAGGAGAGGGGTGTGTTTATGATTTTTAGCCACACCAGTGGGTGGGCTCAGCCAGATGTAACCTCCAAAAATCAGATTCAGCCATGATGGATTTTTAGAGAATGTTGCCTCCTGGGATTGATTTATGCCACACTTCCCAGGAAGTGGTCATCACAGGGGAAAGGACCCTGTACCTGATTGGGGAACCAGGACCCCCCTGCTTTTCACCCAGGAGCAAGGATAAAACTGGCAGACCTGCACCCACACCTCAGTTCCCTACCACATCCAACAAGGAAGAACAACAGAAGAAGAAGGACTGCCCTGCTGGACCCCTGGCCTGCACCTGGAACCTGCACTCAGAAGGACTGCACCAGCTGCACACTTGGGCTTCACCACAAGAAGGACTTTGCCTGGCTTCAACTGGTTCAAGGAGGGACTCCCTGTTTGCTACAGGTGAAAAATTGCTATCCAGAGTCCCCTGCACCAACTCCTGAAGAAAGCGACCAGCTGACCACTGTCCAGTGGCCAAAAAGGAGTTTGCGCCAGGTGCATTCTGGGAGTTGTAGTCCGCACCCCCCAAGGACCATCTCAGAACTTCTGGACCCTTGGGGTGAGCTGTGGACCCCAAAAGAACTTTAAAAGGACATCTGGGAGAAGCCCCAGAAGTTTGGAGAAGTTTGGACAACTTTTGTAAAAAAGCTCCATAGAGGGACCGACCTGCCGCGGCAACTCTAGCCGGCTTGCCTCAACCGCGACCCGGCCTGATTTGCTGGTTCGTCCCGGTAAAGAAAAATCTCTGAAAAAGAGACTAAGGGGGTCATTCTGACTAGTCCCGCCGGCAGAATACCGCTGCGCGGTCAAAAGACCGCCGTGGTAATTCTGAGTTTCCCGCTGGGCTGGCGGGTGACCGCCAGAAGGCCGCCCGCCAGCCCAGCGGGAAACCCCCTTCCATGAGGATGCCGGCTCCGAATGGAGCCGGCGGAGTGGAAGGGGTGCGACGGGTGCAGTTGCACCCGTCGCGATTTTTAGTGTCTGCGTGGCAGACACTGAAAATCTTGGTGGGGCCCTACGACACCCGTTACCGCCAGCCAGGTTCTGGTGGTCAAAACCGCCAGAACAAGGCTGGCGGTAAGGGGGTCGGAATCCCCATGGCGGCGCTGCTTGCAGCGCCGCCATGGAGGATTCCCTTGGGCAGCGGGAAACCGGCGGTACACCGCCGGTTTCCCGTATCTGACCGCGCCTGTACCGCCGCCGTCAGAATGCCATGGGAGCACCGCCAGCCTGTTGGCGGTGCTCCCGCGGTCGTTGGCCCTGGTGGTCCATGACCGCCAGGGTCAGAATGACCCCCTAAGTCCGAAGGTAAAAAGTTGACCGGGACCTCCCAGCCAGTGTATCCGAGAAGGGCTCCATGGACGTCGGATCAAGATCTAGGTTTACCCCGGTCGAAGGATTTTCACCTCGAAAAAACAACTAAGTCCGAAGGTAAAAATCTCCACCGAGGATTCCAGCATCGCGTATCCGGAGAAGGGCTCCAGGAGGTCGGATTGGACTGGCAGGTTCGTCCCGCTGAAGAAAATCTTCGAAAAAAAAGACTAAGTGGGAAGGTAAACTTTTAACCGAGGCCTGCCGCAGCCTGTAGCCGAGCAGGGCTCCATCGCGGTCGGCCTTAAACTTTGACTTTACCCCGGTCAAGGTGCAACCAGATGACCCGATTGGCGCTTTTTGTTTCTAGGCGCTAAAAAAAACAAAATTCTTTAAAAATTCATATCTCCGGTTCCCCTTATCCGATTTTATTTGTTTTGGTGTCATTTTAAAGATAAAAATATATTCTATTTTTATAAATTGGTTTTGGATTTTTAAACTGTTTCCTGTGTTTTATTTAATTACTGTTTTGTGATATTTGAATGCTTTACACTCTGGGGTTCATTCTGACTTTGGCGGGCATCGGAGGCCGCCCGCCAAAGTACCGCCGGCAGAATACCGCTGCGCGGTCAAAAGACCGCCGCGGTAATTCTGAGTTTCCCACTGGGCTGGCGGGCGACCGCCAGAAGGCCGCCCGCCAGCCCAGCGGGGAACCCCCTTCCATGAGGATGCCGGCTCCGAATGGAGCCGGCGGAGTGGAAGGGGTGCGACGGGTGCAGTTGCACCCGTCGCGATTTTCAGTGTCTGCGTGGCAGACACTGAAAATCTTGGTGGGGCCTTGTTAGGGGGCCCCTGCAGTGCCCATGCCATTAGCATGGGCACTGCAGGGGCCCCTAGGGGCCCCACGACACCCGTTACCGCCAGCCAGGTTCTGGCGGTCAAAACCGCCAGAACAAGGCTGGCGGTAAGGGGGTCGGAATCCCCATGGCGGCGCTGCTTGCAGCGCCGCCATGGAAGATTCCCTTGGGCAGCGGGAAACCGGCGGTACACCGCCGGTTTCCCGTATCTGACCGTGGCTGTACCGCCGCGGTCAGAATGCCATGGGAGCACCTCCAGCCTGTTGCCGGTGCTCCCGCGGTCATTGGCCCTGGCGGTCCATGACCGCCAGGGTCAGAATGACCCCCTCTGTCTCCTAAGTTAAGCCTTGACGCTCGTTGCCAAGCTACCAAGGGTTGAGCTGGGTTTAATTTACTGAGACCTAACTGGACCTTAGTGGAGGTTAGTGGCCTATTGCTAAGTGTAGGTACCTACCTGCCCTTACCAATAACCCATTTTCCAACAGTGTCATAGACGAAGAATAGTGAGCATGTGGGCCAAATGTAGGAGGCGGGCCCTCTATGTAGTGTGCAAAGCTGGGCACATTGTGCAGAGGGTCCAGACAGCCACACGTTGGTTTACAGAAGTAAAAACTAGACCCTCTAACATTCTAATGTTTATGGTAGCTTGGTCGAGCAGTTAGGCTAATCTTGGAGAAGTGCAAAGCATTTGTTGTTCTCACAGTAGCAATAACTCGACACACACTCAAAAGAATAGCTTGAGACTGAATTACAAAAAATACATCAGATTTTTATGAAATGTTTAAGACCAAGATCATTCAGGCAAGTACTTTTTGAGTAATGATTTTTTAAAGTTTTGACAAAGTTAGCCTTTTTGTACGTAATTACGCACCATAGGAATCAATGGAGAAATATTTGGAAAATTCACAGTAAATCAGGCAATGCGTTTACCAGTGTCTCCTTTTGCATGTATGTTGAGATCATCGCTGGGTACCCTAGACCAGCTGGAGAAGTTTGGACAACTACCGGTTATGGCAGGAGCAGCTGCAGAAAGTTGATGGAGCTAGTCCCAGGCCACTGTGGGGGACCACGTGGAAAAGTACTGCACAGGCAGACTTAAAGGTAAGTCCGGCGGATTCTGGTGGGAAGTCCAGGTGGTTCCTGAAGTCCCTTGACCAGGGCTTCCTCCTGGTCTTTTTTCAGTCCAGAATGGACTGTCCTACTGGGTGTCTGACATGAGGTGACCAGTACATAGGCCCATTGCATGGTGTGGCCAGGGGAGGGTGCAATGCCACCAAACTTGGCACCCTGGCATGATTTGTCCTCACGGTCTGACGGGTGAAGTTTGTTCTGGCTGCATCATATGGCTCCTTGGTCAGCAGTCAGTCAGTGAAGTGGCCTTCACTGGGTCTTTGGTTCCTTTTGGTTGTAGAGTAATGCCTTCACTATGGAGGGAGATCTTCGTTGAGTTTTGAAGAATTTAGGTCCCCTGGGGTTTGTAGAGTGCATCTGATGTCCAGGCAACCCCTCAGTGGAGACTGTTGAGTCCTGGGTGCAGCAGGCAGGGTTTGGCACCTTTTCTTGGTTCGGCAGGACTTCCAATCTGATTTCTTGGTCTAGGGATGCCTACTAAAAACTGTATTTAGTGGGCATTTTAGGAGGTACCTATTAGTGACCAATGGGACATCTACCTATGGGTGGCTATGCCCACTAAGTGACCACTTCCTGTGGGCAGAGGTCACTTCCCTATACCTGATTGGCTATTTTCCTTCCATCCAAGATGAAGGAAAATGAAAGGGAGAGGCCACCTTGCATGCAACACCTTCAGGGTGGTGCAAACTGGGGATGACCACTTCTCCTACCTTTTGTATGTTTTCCCACTGTTGCCCCCACCAAAAGTAGGGATTTGCAATGGGTATGGCCATCTGCTGCTAGCTGCAGACCTAGTGGTCGTGTTTCAAGGGTGGTAAGCCCTTTGAAGTTCACCAGCAGGGCTGTGCACATTCCTGAGGGAGAGGGTGTTAGCACCTCCAATGAGGAAGGGCTTTGTTCTGAATCCCAGAGAGCATGGTCTCCCACCCCAGGGATTCAGAACATTGTCTAGTGGTGGCAGGCTGGTTGTGACCAGCCAGCAACCATGCCAGGGTGGTTAGCTTTTCCAGGGGGCTCCTCTACGGTAAACCCTGGGTAAATTTTGAAATAAATCCAACACTGGTACCAGTTTGGATTTATCATTCTGAGTTGTTTGATACTTAACAACCCAGGATTCAGGGAAGCCATCATGTAGCTGTGAAACTCGTACTGATCAGTGTCCAGTACATGCATTAAAAGGGCTGCCCTGTTCACTTACTATGTGCCAGGTTTGGCAAAGACACAGCAGGGGCATATTGCTCATGCATCCATGCCCACACATACCATATAGTGCACACTGCCCTAGAGCTGGAAGGACTGCCAGAAGGGTGACTTACCTATAGTGCATGCATTGTATAGTAGACAGCGTACACAGGCTGTGTACCATGTCAAGATTGGCTTTTAGGACTGCATCAGAACAAATCAGGGTGTTTCTGGATGCATGGCCCTAGAGGGTGGAACAATCCGTGCTGCTGTCCTCAGGGGCCTATCCTTAGTATCCCATGCCCTGGGTATCGAAGTACCATTTACTAGGGACCTATAGTGGCAGCTAAAGGTGATGCAAATTGTGCCAGCGCATCACAACAGTTTTAGGGAAAGAGATCTGGCCCAGGAAACCTAGTTAACAGCTTTGAGGCTACACCACATACCAGGCAAAAACTGGGGGCTACCCATGACAAAACAAGGCTTTTTGCCAAAAACTTGAGAACAATGGCAACAATTTTAAGTAAAAACATGTTACACATATGTTTTCACAAAAAATAGTTTTCAAATCAAATTTATGTTCAAAGTTGCTGATTTCTATGGTGCCATACTCCACAAATGTAAGTCAGAGTGTTGATTCAAACATGATTTTAGTAGGCATACATTTTTTTAAAATACAGACAGGGATGTGCACACAGTGGTAACAGGGTAACACAGTCCCTTATGTCCAGATGACAAATCAATATTGAAGAAAAAGAGATTAGTAAAAAAGACTGTTGCAGATGTACAATGTGCAAAGGAAGTTTTGCTATATGTTGATTTTTGTGAGAGGAGTTCACTATTCAAAACAACTAATCTGTACCATTGAGAGGTGCTAAACAATTCTTGGCGAAAATTTCAAATGATTAAGGGAAATGATCAAACAATAAATGGGAGTAATGATGTGAAATAAAACTGTGAGCAACTGTGAGATCCTGAAAGTGTTCCCTACAAGCAAGAGGTAATGGTAAAATAAACCTAACTTTGAAAGCCTAAAAGCAGGTGAACTATGAAAATTAGAAAATGTTTTGTTAAAAAGCTCATGATCAGTTTTATATACACAGATACAACACAAAATGTTGCATCTGTCTTTTCCAATCAAAAACAATGGGGTTTTCCCCTGTCCCTCAGAACCGGGGTTAATCAATCAATCAATCAGGTGTTATTTGTTTAGCGCAGCTTGTTACCGAGTGAGTATCTAGGCACTTACTGCAGGTGTTTATTCAAAAAGCCAGGTTTTCAGTCCCTTTCTGAAGGGGGGTCAGCGAGTGTGCGATGCAGCAGTAGAGGGCGTTCCAGGCTTTGATGGGAGAAGGAGCGCCCTCTACTACTCTACGGTGTCTGAAGGGTATCTTTGCGAGGGCCATGTGTGCCAAGCTGAGGTTCTTGGTCGGCAGGTGGCGGCAAAGGCTGTGGTTCAGGTAGGCGGATCCTTGGTCATGGAGGGCTTTGTAGGCACGGGTCAGGATCTTGAAGCAGCATCTTTTCTGGATCGGGATCCAATATAGGTCCTTCAGGTGCTGGTTGATGTGTGTTTTCATGGGCAGGTTGAGGATCATACTGGCATGTGCATTCTGGATTGTCTGGAGCCTTTTGCATGACTTGTGGTACTGCCTATGTAAATGGTGTTGTCTTAGTCCAGTGGCTGAGGATGAGGTCCTGCATCACTGTCTTCCTTGATCTGATGGGTAGCCACTTAAAATTCTTGCGGAGCGTGTGGAAGCAGACTGCGGAAACAGAGTTGACCTGGTGATTCATGGAGAGTTTGCTGTCGAGAATGATGCAGAGGTTGCGGTAAGATATTTCAGTGTGAGAGTGGGTCGGAGCTCTACTTTCCACCAAAAATCTGCCAAAGATCAGAACCTCAATTTTTCCTTAATCCAGGCGGAAGCGTTCTTCATACAGTTGCGGTAGTTGGTCTTCGTCTTGGTAGAGTCTGTTGAGAGCGAAAGGTCGAGCTGCGTGTTGTCAGCAAAAGAAATGATATTGTGCGATCTCACAATGTCTGCAAGTGGTGTCATGTAGATGTTGAAGAGTGTTGGGCTTAGGGAGAAGTCTTAGGGGATGCTGCAGGTGGTGTGCTTGACCTGTGAGGTGAGGGGGGAGCCAGACTCTCCGGGTGCATCCCAGGAGGAAGGATGCCATGTATCTGAGCGCATCATTTGTTCCCAATCTGACGGAGTTGGTTGATCAGTGTGTGGTGGGAAACAGTGTCGGAGGTGGTGGAGAGGTCAAGCAGGATCAGGCTGGCTGCTTCTCCTCTGTTGAGCAGGGCATGGATGTTGTCTGTTGAAACAATCAGAGCTGTCTTGATTCTGTGATTGGTTCTGAAGCCTAATTGAGAGGGGCCCAACAGGTTGTTTCTCTTCCGGTGTTTGGTGAGTTGGAGCTTGATGACTTTCTCTAGGACTCTGGTGGGGAACAGAGGCACAGAGATCGGCCGGTAATTCTGGAGCTTGCTGGGGTCTGCGGAGGGCTTCTTGAGAGAGTCTGATCACTGCGTGTTTCCAGGTTCCTGGAAATGTGCCTTTATTTAACGAGGCATTGAGGATGGTGGTGAGCTGGCAGCTGATCTTGTTTCTTGCAAGGTTGAAGATCCTGTGTGGGCAGGGGTTGGTGGGTGCTCCCAAGTGGAATGGAGCTTTTGAGTGTGATCATGTTCAGTGTGCTGAGGTGGCCCCATGCAGTTAGCACGTGGTCGGCAGTGGAGGGTGATGGGATGCTAGGGAGGTCAGAGGGTTGGGGATCGAAGTTACTGTAGATGGTTTCTATCTTGTTGTGGAAGTGGTCGGTGAGGGCATTGCAGAATTCTTGTGAGGGGGGATGGAGTTTTCGATGGGCTGATGGGTAAGCAAACTCATTGAAATTGGTGAAGAGTTCCTTGATTTGGTTGGTGCTGTTCTTGATCCAGTGGTACAGGGCCTTTTTTTTGTGGCTTTGACTTGGCAGTGGAAGTCGTTGAGGGCGGGTTTGACAGTGGCTCTGTTGGTGTGGTTCTTGCTGGTGCGCCATCTTATTTAGTATTTGCACCTGCATTTTGATTCGCTAAGTTCCTGGGTGTACCCAGCAGGCTTTTTTGGTGGTTCTGTGGGTCTTGGCTATTTTGGTCGGGGTGACCAGGTCCACAGCGCTGATAACCCACTTATTACAGTTCCTTACTGCCTGATCCAAGTTGGTGGTGACGTTAGGTTGTGATGCACTGAGGGCGTCCGTCCATTGCTGCTGAGTGACCTTGGCTCAGCCATGGGAGGGGGTGCTCTGGCGGATGTCAGCAGTGCTGGTGGAACCGGCGAGGGTGACGTGTACGATGTAGTGGTCCAACCAGGCAATTTCCGTGGTGTGGCTGTAGCTGATTTTGTTGCTGGATGTGAAGATGGAGTCCAGGGCGTGTCCTGCTTCATGTGTGGGACCAATGACCAGCTGCTTGAGGCAATGTTGTTCAGTCTTTCCAGTGGGTCGGTGGAGTTGGTTTTAGTGGGGTTATCCAGGATTAAGTTGAGGTCCTCCAGGAAGATGTAGTGTTCAGATTCAATCGCAAGTGGGGTGATTAATTCAGTGATGGCATCGCTAAGGCTGATTCTTGGTCCCGGTGGTCTGTATGCGAGGGTGCCTTTGATGGTGGTGCTGTCACCAGCGTGGAATTGGAAGTTCATGTGTTCCATGATGGGAGTGGTTTCTTCATTGGAGAAGCTGCAAGTGATTGATTCCTTGTGTATGATGGCTATGTCACCTCATTGCCTGTTGGGGCAGTTGTGTTGTTTCATTTTGTAGCTGGTGGTTTTGCTTTGGCGATGTCCGGGGCTGAGACGGGGTTAGGCCAGGTCTCTGTGATGAAGGTTCAGTCAGGGGCGAGAGTGGATATGGTATCCCAGACTTTAGTTGCGTGTTTGCAGAGCAGTCTGGCATTAAACAGGATGCATCTGAGTTGTTTCGAGGCCGTCTCGGTCGGTGGAGATGATGAGGCACTGGTGGCATTGGTGGCAGTGATGGCGGTCAGTCCTTGGGTGGAGAAATACCAGCACTGGGTGCATGTGAATGGTCCTGCTGTGTGGCGGGTTGATGCAAGGCAGCAGTTGTTGTTGTGTCTGGGGTCGAAAGAATGGAGACCCATGGAGGAGTATCTGTGGGGGTGAGTAGTGCCAGCGTTACTCGTTCTGGGCATGGTCCGGGCATGGACAGGTGCAGATGGGCTTGCCTTTGGTGCATCTTCAGCATGCGGGCAGCACGAACGATGCATGGTCACGCAGCTGCCTTCATAAGCAGGCGTGGGAGGTGAGAGTGGCTGGCAGGGAGGCAGGAGGGGGGCATATGGTGGAGAGAAAAAACTGCAGGGAACAAAGGTGGGAAAACCCTGACAAAGTACAGGCAACAACAGGGCATAGCAAGGATGCAAAGTAAAATGGAGCAACTAAGTGTCCAGAATAATTAGAGACTATAATTACACTTTACAAAAAAACACTTTACAAAAAAACACTTTACAAAAAACAATTACTGTGACAGCAATTACATAAGATGGTGAGTAAGTGCAAGGGGACCACGGGATCAAAATGGCAGCTTTGGGTGCTGCAACTGGACAGCACACATGAGGTGCAAGGCAGAGGCAGTGGGGGAGAGCACTGAGACTGGGGTCAGGGGCTACTCACTGGAGGTTGCAAAAATCAAGTTGCCATGGCCCAACTCTCTCTTCCTTTTAGAATGCCCTTTTTGATAATGTCGTGGGTAATAAGATGGGGTATGGGCCAATATTGCCCCTAGTCACAGTCTTGAAGTTATGAAAGATTGAAAACCCACTGGAAGAATTCAAGTTTTTTATTGATTGCAAATTCAAGCAAAGTTCGTAGACATTTGATCTGAGAGCCTTGAAGTACAAGGTTATTTATTGATGTCCATTTCAAACAAGTGTCATGGATGTTTGAGATAATAAGACAAAGAGCCGATACATGTTTCCTCCCCTCCCTATGGTGGGTCTACCTGGGGCTTTTTCAAGGCTGTAAGATAAAGATGGTAAGGGTACAAAATCTGAGAAGGCAATTGAAAGAGCTAAGAGCTTTGTGTCATGCATATTGGTTGATGTGACATAAGAAGGAAGGAGTGCCAAGAGGTATCCAGTGAATTCGGTGCAGGTATGAAAAAGGAATATGTAAATTAGGGCATCCCTTTGTGAGGGGAGTATGGGTAATATCCAAGAGAAGAGACAAAAAGTATTCCAACCAATGTTATCCGTGAATTAAATGTGAAGTGACCCATCAAATCTCGAGGGAATCACTTGAATACCTGGATCTCACTCTCTATATAGATCAGAACCAGCTGCATACCCGGTTCCACAGAAAAACACCAGCTGACACCTCCATTCTTCATGCAACCAGTTGCCACCCACAAAGTGCAATACGCAACATTCCAGCTGGGGAATACGGAAGGGCCAGACGCAATTGCAGTACTATAGAGCAGTGTTGTCCAACCTTTTTATCGCCGCGGACCGGTAAATGTTTGATAATTTTTCCGTGGCCCGCTTGTCCCATTGTGTGACAAGCGGGCCACGGAAAAATTATCAAACATTTACCGCCCGCCTCAGTGGGGCGGCCCGGTGCTGATTGATCCACGGACCGGCACCGGTCCGCGGCCCGGGGGTTGGGGAACACTGCTATAGAGGACTATGAGGAAGCAGCGTCAGAAATTTCTGAATGTCTATCTAAAAGAGGGTACGACACCTCCAGATTGCATCACACCAAAGAGCATTTTGCCAAAATTGACCACAATGTTATTCTGAACAAAGGCAAATACATTACTACCTAGACATCTTTCTGCTTCATCACCCAATTCCACAATGGCCAACAACATATTCGTAAATTGCTTCATAACCATTGGTATTTACTTACAAAAAATCTCTTAATCGCACAAAATATAAATCAGTCCCACAGATGGGACTCAAAAGGGCACCGAATCTTAGAGACAAATATGCTCCTCATTCTTCCAAGAAAAGAAAACCGTTAAACATTTCTTGACCCAAACCACAGGATTCTACACATGCACCAATTGCTCTATATGTAAACTGGGCTTATCAAACTCTAAAGAAATTGCCTTTAATGGACAACATTTTACTATATGTGACTTTATTAACTGTGAGAGCACCAATACAGTCTACCTCATCACCTGCCCCTGTAACAGACCTTACATAGGTAGCACAACTAGAGCACTGAAAGTGAGAATACAGGAGCACTATCGAAATATACGAAAGAATGATGTAAGACATCCATTGGTTGAATACTTCGTCAACTGTCACCCCTTCACACAAACTTTTACATTTTGTGGCATACAAAAACTCAAACAACATCCTCAGGGTGGGGACCTCAAATTAAAACTACGACAATGTGAAAGTTCTCTTATTATCTGGTTTTACACAGTTCGACGGGGACTCAACAAAGATGCAGAATGGCACTATTGGCTCCTTTGAAGAGGCCATAGATTTGAATATGTAACCTATTGTCTCATTCAATACTTTTCCATCACTTATGTTTGCTTATCTTTTTCTTTGAATAGGTTGAACTTCATAATACACTAGGACAAGCACGGAGTACTGTCCCCTTATCATTAGTAAAGACAGCCAGAGTTACTACTTTATCTCATGTAAATACAAACATTCCAATATTAAAAGTGGGATGACTTGGGAGGGCTGGTTAACATATTGGAAGAATTTCCCAATCACAACTTGTAAGTGTCTATGTACTCTCTACCTCTGAATATCTTTAAAGGCAGCCATAACAAAAATAGAGTTTGTGCCATGAGCTCAATACACATTCCTTTGGAGGCAGTGTCTCACACTGGACACCCAATCTTTAAATAAGAACTGCCTGAGCTTAGATACATACCATTCACATTCCCTAACACCACATTTGTCAGTCGTTTTCTCCATCCATCTCTTACAAGAACCTTCCAATATGGCCACGGTTACAATGCCCCTTAAACATAACTGCCCCATGGGCTTTAACAATAACTACAAACATTTCTATTAGCGTATACAATCAAGTACAACATTACAACACATTAGAAGGCAGACATATATATTATGGTGATAACAGTTATGATTGGTGAGTACATTGTTTTACAGCCTACTGCTCTATTCGAAACATACGAAAACTGTTTAAATATGGCCGCGGTCTTCAAACCTCTTTATTCACTCGTTTCTCAAGGTACCAATAATAAGAGAAGGACTACATCTAGGAATACATCAAATATGGCGCTGGGCTAAAACGCCGGGTATAGCGAGGTGGGACTCATCCCAAGACGTAGACCTACGGCATTTTCGCCAATGGACAAGTAAGTGGCCCGATAACCAAGGGGCCAAAATGTTTAACATCCCAGTAATAGAGACACTGTTTTCGATAAACTTTAGACCAACTATTTAACTCAAAGACAGTCTAAGCTTCTCCTCTGAGATAAGATTGGCTGTGTACTAACTATTATTTGAATACACTCCCTTCCGGGCTGCCTTAAATTATACCATCTACAATATGTGTACAACAGTTGTCATAAATATGCACAGATATTCTCTCTTGGCAAATTGATTTGACTCAAGTTTCATATAAACAGATTAAAATGTCATAGCTGGGTCTGCTTAAAAGATGATTTCCACATTTTTGCTTCGTTCTGTTCAATACTAGTGTTGGGTAGTCATTTTAGTTATAGCTCCATGCACGTTATTTTAGCACACTAGGGCTGCAGCTGTGCACTTTAACCTAGATTTAGTTTATTTGGCTTTGTTTATTATTTTAGCAATAGTAAAATTTGCGGTCTTGTTTTATTTCTCTCTATCTAGCTGTTCTTTGCCTAGGCCAGCACTGCATTCTTAAACAAGACATTTCGTTCACTCTGTGCTTCTCTCAAGGCTGCAGTAAGATAGGTTGCCGGTAAACGTGGTAAAGCTTTGTCTCTGGTATTCATAGAAACATACACATCTGTACGTAGGGACATTTTCTCAGAACATCAGCTCTTTTATTATATAAACACTTCCCTGTCCCATACATGTTAGAGGGAGATTCCAGCCAGATGATCACAACTGTATGCTGATTGCTGAACGCTTGGCTACAGCTGCTTATGCAGACTTCAGGCCTCTTGCTCAGGTGTGGGGGATGATGTCTTCCCAGGGGAACCTGAAGGGCAGAACTAGAGCTTAAGATGCTGTGCTCTAATATAGCCTAGGTAGCAATTAGTTTAATTATTCTAGTGACAATATGGTAGCGGTATTTTTATGCTTCACTCTCCTTGTCACAATTTTAATCCTGTCATGCTTCATCGTCCTGGTTATTGCAGTACATACTTTATTATCTAAGACGCAGTTGCTTCATTAAAACCTTATTGAAACCTATTCTGCCTCTGATTGTCCTTGAATATGTCAGACTAATATATCTGAGAGAAACGGATGAGATCTGAGTGACCACGATTTCCCTGAGGAATCAATTGTGTCATGCGCTCGGCTGCCCAATCATCCCTGCTCTTGGGAAGAGATGAGGCACTGCTAGTTAGCCGGAGCAAAACCAGGATTGTACTGACAGGTGTCACCTGTAGTGGGTTAGACTCAGTCCCCCACCCGCAGGCGATTCTGCCACTCAAATCCAGTAGTCTCATTAGAATAATGAGAGCCTACACGACATGGCACCACCAAAGTTTGGTCGGGCTCTAATTTTGGGGTCCTCCTAAGTATCTCTGTCTCACTACATACAAAGACACCTCAGTACTATATACAGAGACGTCTGTGGTATTGAGGATTTCCTCCTCAGCTAAGTAGGGAATACTAACTAACGCTGTAGGTTGATCAAGCTTGAACCATTAAAAGGATAATCCCATTTGGTGTGCTTATCTCTGAACAAATTTACCATTCATTATGGCGAATCCACAACAGGTAGCAATTGCCATCAATATGCGACCATCCCTTCCTACACATTTATTGGCACGTGGCCTAACGGTCCAGGAGTCCGATCACATTTGTTGTTGAGGCTCACCCAGACTATAGAACAGAACTTTTTTATTCTTGGGTCGCATTTCCAGCAGTTGATGGGAACACCAATACATTTAATCACTATACACCTGCAAACGTACCTGCACAATACAGAACATATGCATATCTAGAAATACCTTTATTTTATCAAGAACATAATAATTGGCTTGATGGTGCCCTACCCCACACAATTGTACATGTTAGGTTAGGTCCTCTAAGTAATGATGGTCCTACCTGGCCTTTATTTGCCACTTATACACCACACCCTGCTGCAGCGAATATAACTGCAGCTGAAGTCCGCCCCTTACATGCTGAGCTGACAGCAATATACAGACGATTAGTACAGCTTGTAATGCAAACATTAAACACAAACCCAGCACGTGCTGCACCAGTGCAACCACATGCAGTAATGCAGGTATTAATCCTGTGACTGTACATTTGATCATGGGTAAAGTACCCGCCAAACGAGAAGAAATTCAGTTTTGGTTAGCTCAAAAAATAAACACGCTGGAAGCAGTGTTTCCCCATAAGGGACCTCAGGATAAACACAGAATATTAACTATGTGCTTGCCATTTGGGATGGTTCCCACTATAGATAATTGTAATACATGGGGCATGGTATTTGCCACGCTCTATACTACCGCACACGGTATACGGACACTTGCCAATTTACCTGAAATGTTAAAACAAATTCAAGATGAATACGGGGCTGCCCCGGCACTGGACTTGGGGATGGAACTAATGGGCATCTTTGCCACAGTATCCTCAATTATATTAAGTAACCTTAAAGGGGAAGCGGTCGCACTAGCGGTGCGCATGCAGCTCCGGGATGTTCCTCCACAGGATCAAGAACGTGAGCTACCAAAGATTATCATGGAGACCTACTCTAGCATTGTTCGAGATAGTCTGGGGTCCAGACCAACAAAGCCACAATTTCAAGGTAAATCTAATAAAGATTCTATCAAGCAAGCTCCTGAGGGTACTAAGAAACGCTGGGATAAAAAACAACAAACACCTAAAAAAGAAAGGGGAGAATCTCCGCATACGGAGACCCCACAGAATAAATATAATCTGAGAAATAGAGCTAATATAAAAACGCCTGACAGATATAAATATACTGATACACGCCAATCTTGTTCCTTTCAGGTCTCACCGGAAAAACACAGTGAGAGAGGTGGACGGTCAGAGCGAAGAACTGAGTACATGAAACCGAGACAGGAATCACAACTCTCAACAGAAGTTTCCCAATTCAAAAAGAAAAAGGTGGCAGCAGTTGCAGTTCGACATGCCACTCAAGAAGAGGGCTCTATTGAAGAACAAGAAGTGGGCATTAGTGCTATTAGACAGCGCAGCAGAGGTCACAATAGTTTACCAGAATCTTCTGGAGCGTCTGGAGGTGAAAGCAAATTATGACTACCTACAAGTAGAGACTGCGGACATGCATGTATCCATGCCTGATAGGGTGTACAAAGTAATGCTACAGTTAGGAGACATTGAATGCACAATTGATGCAATCTTTTGGGATCACTTCGTAAACATATATGATATTCTACTGGCCCAAAGGGATTGTCCACCTGAGTTTGTCTGTACCTGCCCATATGGGGAAGATGTTATCAAACCTTCTTTCTTGCCCCTGGTTCCTGAGGAGCTTGCAGAATCCTACGCCATGAATTGGGCATTGGTGCAGGCACCCGCGTTATATCGCAACCACGTAGGAGGGGACAATGATTCCCCCTATCATGTAATCCCTATTAAAAATGAACCCCAACCACAACCCCAATATCCAATAAAACATGATGGAAAAGCACCTGTGAGGGAAATCATCACACAATTGGAGTACCAGGGCGTAATTGAACCCTCTGTCTCACCAGCGAATAATCCCTTATTCCCAGTAGCTAAACTGGACCATTCGTACAGAATAGGCTTGGACTACAGACATTTAAACAGTCATACACACAAATACGCTATACAAAACCCACATAGCACAGCACTCATGAACAACATAGTGAGTAAAAAATACAAAACAACACTGGACATCTCCACTTATTTCTTCTGCCAAAATATAGAGCCTGAGAGTAGAGACTTAACAAGTTTCAGCACACTAGGCTTCCAGAAAACAATCCAGGACTGTTCGCAGCTCGTGTGACTGCAATATTGCACGACATTGACCCTGAAGCATTGCCCTATGTAGATGATATTCATCTCACAGATGATGAATTACTGCAACATTTACGACAGGTAGCGGCATTGTTGTGGGATATGCCGAATTCGGCTACAAATTCAATAAAAAAAAAAAAATAGCCTTCCTTAGCATCCTGTTTTTGGGATAGGAGCTATCAAGTGAAGGAAAGAGCCTAGCGCCAAAATTCTTGGAGAAATGCGCACAATTACAACCTCCAAATACTATTAAAAATTTCCAATCCCTATTGGGTTTCCTACATTTTGGCAGAACTTGCATTCCAGATTATGCATCACGCATAAAACCATTATATGACTTAATACGTCCTGACTTCAAGTAAATTTTGGACAGTCGAACACACACACATTCTCATAGCTTTGCAAACAGACATACTTGCAGCACAACACCTACACACAAGGGACAACTAAAAACATCTGGTCATTAGAGTAATTGCTGGTGCCATTGGTTTCACCTATGTAACTTTCAACGAGGGTGAGACAGTCCCGACTGCATACAAATCTCATTTGTATTCAGCACCAGAACAACACTTTGCTCCCACTGACAAGATTCTCACTGCTGTTCAGATGGCCGTCATTAAAGAAAGGCTGCTAGCCCAAGGCAAATGCATTATTGTCGTCTCTCCAATTCCAGCCCTTGAGGTTGTTACCAAAGCCAGCGTTCCAAACCCTAAGGCATGACATCAACGTTGGATTCAATGGGCAAGCTGTCTGACGGCCACTGATGTAGACTACATTTTGGACCAAAAATTACAAACTCAATAATTTTTGCAATATGATCTAGAATACCCAGTTCCAGCAAATACATTGCCAATTGATCAATATCAAAGAGTCATGTACACCAATGGCTCAGTGCAACCTGCAATTGGCATGAAACATCAATACTCCGCTGCTTGCGCAGTCGTAAGTGGCTATATGGATGATAATAAATTTAGTCCCCAACATACATACACGCAAACCCTAGGGGATTGCACAGCACAATTAGAAGAGCTAAAGGCTCTGGTGATAGCCCTGGAAAATACAGATCCTGTACAATTAACACTGATTGTTTGTAATTCGTACTACTGTGTCCAGTCATCCAATGAATACCTAAATTACTGGTGCCAGAATGGGTTCAGAGATTCCAAAGGCAACACCATCAAACACAGACTTCTGTGGGGGAAAGTAGCGGATCTGAAGGAAACGCTACCAAACGTCCATGTTGCACATACACTTGGACACCAGAGTGTTGGAATACACATTGCTGGAAATACACTTGCTGATAAAGCCGCAAAATCAGCAGTAGCTACGGCTGTTGTTGCTGCAGTAACCTATTCTGGAACTAAACCGGATGATGACATACGGGCTGCTGTGAAAGCTACAGCTGAACGCACGCCCTATCCAAAAGCATTTCCTGCTAAATATTCCTACGGAATGGGAGGCTGTCTAGATACCAAAGTAAAGATACCAGGCATGGGGGTTTGAGTAATTTCCAACTTAGATATAAGATCAGAGTTGCTTAAAGCATCTCATAAGGGGATAGCATCTGCCCATGCTTGTGTGGCGGCTACAATGTCATTGTTGCAAGCACGTTATTGGTGGCCAGGTCTATACAAACAGGCCAAGCAGTATGTCCTTTGTTGTGACTTCTGGCAACAAATTAAGGGTTCCACCGTCAAATGCCCACCGCAGACACCCCTCTCAATTTCCAACAAACCATTTCAATGTGTGTACTAGGACCATTGTGGTCCCCTAACACCAGATAGTGCATGCAAATACATTTTAGTTGAAGTTGACTCTTGCTCCAGAGCCACAATGCTCAGCTGACGCTCAGACTGTTATTAAAGAGTTGCGAGTCTTTATTGGTACAAATGCAGTTGCGGCTTTCCAGTCGGACTAGGGCCCTGTTTTTGCCTCAAAGGCATTCAGGGACGCCATGGCTTCATTAGGGATCCAACTCCATTACTCGTCTCCATTTCATCCCGAGGAAAATAGTGTAGTGGATTGACGAAACCTTGATTTAAAGCAGTCCTTAACAGCCAGAGTCTTAGGTACGGGTCGTAGTTGGCTTAATCACCTGTATGGAGTCCAGAGCTTTCCTCCTTTGGATTGGTTTTGTCTTAACATTCTTTCCAATAATACATGGTCATTTTTTTCCTGAAAGATCAACAGTTGAACTGGTGGATGAAGCCCTAAATCCCCATTTTTCATCTCACAAAGTCCGCGCACACTTGTCTTACGTGAACATTTCCATTATACCAATTCCTGATGGGATTACTTGGGATAAAGTAACATTTGACATGTACGGCCCGTCAGAGGTCATGCAAATACCATATGTGTTTAAACTTTCAACGAATGATGTAATAATACCCAGAGTTGTTTCTGATGACTGTGATGTGAAAACAGTTGATTCCATGATGACTCAATTTCAGTATTCTACTGTATTTGAAAGTAAAGATTTTTATTAATCTAAAGAGAATTATGGTGATATGTTTTGCTAAAATTATTATGAACACCATTTCATTCACAGAGCAAGTACCCCAAATACTATTTTTAATTACACGCAATGGGAACATTGTCCAACTCCACCACAAGGGAGTTCTAAAACATATTCGGAAAAGTTTGCATATTTTTCTGGGCACAATGTTAAAAATGCTGAGTCATAGTATTTCAGATTGCCATTAATGGAAAATGTACACATATTATTGTCAGATACAAAATTCATTTATTTAGATTCTTTTGTTTCCCGGTTGGCTATAAAAGGCTATGAATATTGGCTGAAGTCGATTGACTTAAAAATTGTGTGGGGAACTAGAAATTGGTAAATAAGGGGGAAGGAAGCTTTATTCAGAGCATGCCTGATACCTGTTAAAATGATATTTTTAAATGAAACTGTACAACAAACAAGTTGTTTAGGTTTAGCAAAGATAAAGGAATTGAATGTGCCCAGTATCCCTGCTCCTGCAGAATTTTACAAATGGCAAAAATGGGCAACTGAAGATCAGTTTGTTGAATGGGTCCAGAATGGCACATTTAATGCTACACTGTCACGTCCTGGCGGGTGATTATTATGGCCAATAGATACCAATGGGTGTCATAAACGTTTTATAAACACCAATGGGGTTTTAGAAATAGTAGGCCGGACCCTCGCTATGTGTCATCCGAACATGCGGGTATAGTAACAACATACAGTGTAGGGAAACTATGCCAGCAATGGTTGAAGAGTTCATCACTAGATGCTGTTGGAGAACACCTTAGTCTCCTGTCTAATAACACTGATTTACAGGACTTCCTGTTAGGCCCCAGAAAACAACACAGAGGCGCTACTTATATGCAGTATATAATGACATTTGGAAGGTTCCCCAACAAGAAGCTGCTGCCCGGTTAAGGCAAATAGACCAGGAAAACTTACAGAAGGCAACAGCTGTTGTAGATAATGGGATTAATACCCTGTCCGACCGGATATACACCTTAAACAACATCATCTCATCTGCAATAGACATAATACAAAGTGATATGTCTTCATTACACCATGGACAAAGCAAACTAAGTTCCATTATGCAGTTGGGTTGGACACAGGCAGGTTGTGTTCCCTGGCAACACGTTAGCGCAAGGGATATATTTTCTACATTTAATTTAACGCAACAACAACAACTAATGGCTAAGAAAGAAGCAACTTACGTCATGTTAAATATAGAAAAGTTAGAAAAGTTACCTTTTACTGTGGCTGAAATACCATCTGCTGAGTGGTTCATACACGGGGTCATTAATCTGTCTAGTTCAACACTTCAATTCACGTCCTGTTTAAAACACATTCCAATAGGCAGAAATGAAAGGTGGGGAGATAGTTACATGCACGAGGTGTGGGAGCTGCCTTTCTTGTACAAATGTCTCAGTGGCATGAAAGAGGTCTTTCTTAGAGGTAGTGAATGCAAGACTTCTGTCAGCATTTCGATGATTTGTAACCACCTGTCCTTGCACGGAACGTGTAACGGTTCGGCAGTGAACTTGGCTTGTTATCTGACGGGAGTTCCAGTCCCCTTCGTTAAACCTGCGTTACAGGTGCTTTCAAATGGCAGCTATGTCTTCCTCAAAAGTGAAAACTGTTGTGGGATGCAAGCCAGAATAGTTTATGTTGTTTCGGTCTCTAAGCTTGTTACATGATGCATGAACATACTTTTTCCTCCCAGAAGACAAAGAGAAGTAGCTGAGATTTGGCCCCATATTGCTACTTCTAATGTGAATTATGACAAGTTGAGCAGACTCAAGGCTTTATTGTTCCAAAAACATGGGGAGCTCACATCTGCATGCAAGACCTACACACTTCAGGTGGCAAGGTCATCAGCAGAGATACAGTCTCTTTTAAGTACTAACTACGCACTGCTTGCTTTCATTGGACTCTGATCTGTTGATGTTCTCGCTGAGGGCTCATTACCAGACATGCGCGTTGAGGGTGCGTATGCTATGGGAAGCTGTTTATGAGTTGTCCTTCATGGAGGATGCAGCTCTGAACTCATTACTGGGCACACCACGGAATGCTGCTGCCTTGACTGACGCTTAGGCTTTGGAACACTAATGCTCCTTGGTTCTTCTTGGCAATGAATTTCTTACTTTATCACCTGCCGATGTGGAAGATTTCCTGTCTTCAATTGTCTCAGATTTGATTGGCAACTTCAGCCTTTTTTACGACACAAGTTAATATTTTTAAATTGTCCTTTTATATATGCTCAAGTGTCTTTTTCACTTGTTATTATTGACATTTATATATATAGCTTAGGTTGAATTTTAGTAACTTTTATACATAATTAGGCTTTGAACCATCTTTGAACAGGCAAGGGGAGGGTCTTGTGTAGCCATTTTAGTTATAGCTCCATGCATGTTATTTTAGCACACTAGGCCTGCCGCTGTGCACTTTAACCTAGATATATTTTATTCAGCTTTGTTTATTTTAGCAATAGTCACATTTGCGTCTTGTTTTATTTCTCTCCATCTAGCCATTCTTTGTTAGGCCAGCACTGCGTTCTTAAGCAAGACATTTTGTTCACTCTGTGCTTCTCTCAAGGCTGCAGTAAGATAGGTTGCGGGTAAAAGTGGTAACACTTTGGGGGTGATTCTAAGTCCGGCGGGCGGCGGAGGCCGCCCGCCAGACTTCCCCCACCAAAATACCGCTCCGCGGTCGAAAGACCGCTAAGGGTATTTTGGGATTTGCCCTGGGCTGGCGGGCGGCCGCCAAAAGGCCGCCCGCCAGCCCAGGGCAAATCAACCTTCCCACGAGGATGCCGGCTCAGAATTGAGCCGGCGTAGTGGGAAGGTGCGACGGGTGCAGTGGCACCCGTCGCGTATTTCAGTGTCTGCAAAGCAGACACTGAAATACTTTGTGGGGCCCTCTTACGGGGGCCCCTGCAGTGCCCATGCCATTGGCATGGGCACTGCAGGGGCCCCCAGGGGCCCCACGGCACCCCCTACCGCCATCCTGTTCCTGGCGGGAGACCCGCCAGGAACAGGATGGCGGTAGGGGGTGTCAGAATCCCCATGGCGGCGGAGCGCACTCCGCCGCCATGGAGGATTCTGCAGGGCAGCGGGAAACCGGCGGGAGACCGCCGGTTTCCCGCATCTGACCGCGGCCGAACCGCCGCGGTCAGAATGCCCTGCGGGGCACCGCCGGTCTGTCGGCGGTGCTCCCGCCGACCCTGGCCCCGGCGGTCTCTGACCGCCGGGGTCAGAATGACCCCCTATGTCTCTGGTATTCATAGAAACATACACATCCTTACATAGGGACATTTTCTCAGAACATCAGTTGTTTTATTATAAAAACACTTCCCTGTCCCATATACGTTAGAGGGAGATTCCAGCCAGATGACAGCAACTGTATGCTGATTGCTGAATGCGTGGCTACAGCTGCTTATGCAGACTTCAGGCCTCTTGCTCAGGTATGGGGTTGATGTCTTCCCAGGGGAACCTGAAGGGCAGAACTAGAGCTTAACATGTTGTGCTCCTATATAGCCTAGGTAGGAATTAGTTTAATGATTCTAGTGACAATACAGTAGCGTTATTTTTATGCTTCACTCTCCTTGTTACAATTTTAATCCTATCATGCTTCATCGTCCTGGTTATTGCAGTACATGCTTTATTAACTAAGATGCAGTTGCTTCATTAAGACCTTATTGATGCCTCTGATTGTCCTTGAATATGTGAGACTAATGTATCTGAGAGACACAGGTGGGATCTAAGTGACCACGATTTCCCTGAGGAGTCAATTTTTAATGCGTTCGGCTACCCAATCCTTGCAGCTCTTGGGTAGAGATGAGGCACTGCTAGTTAGCCGGAGTAAAACCCGGATTGGACCAACAGGTGTCACCTGTAGTGGGTTAGACTCAGTCTCCCACCCAGCAGGCAATTCTGCTGCTCAAATCCAGTAGTCTCATTAGTATAATGAGATCCTACGCGACACTAGCAACCTAATTGCTCACGATTATAGATACAAATTAATCATACTGTTACCACTCTTTGACATATTGAAATGTAATATGACCCGATATATAGAAACTTCAATGTGACTATTTTCTCTAACAGATTGAATATAATGACCAACAAAAAGTGTTCCCGATAATGGAGTTATTGTGATTACGTTAACTAGGTATGAGCTGTCTCCATATTTCACTTACTGGTACCATAATATTGATAGATTAATCCAGTGATATTGCTCTTATAAGAAGACAGCTTACTAATCATTCCTTGCCAGCATCTATCTGGCTAATTAATAGCACATTCAGACATGCATGAATCAGCAATAATTAATAAAGTGAGTCACCAAGTTGATTTTAATCTTTCAAATTTAACTCACGGATAACATTGGTTGGAATATTTTTTGTCTCTTCTCTTGGATATTACCCATACTCCCCTCACAAGGGGATGCCCTTATTTACATCTCCCTTTTCTATACCTGCACCAAATTCACTGGATACCTCTTAGCACTCCTTCCTTCCTATGTCACATCAAATAATATGCATGACACAAAGCACTTAGTTCTTTCAATAGTCTTCTCACATATTGAACCCTTACCATCTATATCTTACAGCCTTGAAAAAGCCCCAGGCAGACCCACCACAGGAGGGTGGGTCAAAACATGTGTCGGCTCCTTGTCTTATTGTCTCAAACATGCACAAACCTTGTTTGAAATGGACATCAATAAATAACCTTGGACTTCAAGGCTATCGGATAAAATGTCTGCTTGAATTTTAAATCAGTTAAAAAATTGAATTCTTGCAGTGGGTTTTTAATCTTTCATAACCTCACTGGAGGTTGCGCAGTAGCCTCCATAAATAGTCCTAGGAGGTGGAAGGGGCTGGCATGGAGGTGGTAGGGTGGTGGGTGGGGGAAGGAAGATGCAGGAAAAAAAACAGCGGGAAGAAACTTGCAAACAAAGTATAGGCAACAATAGGGCACAGCAAGGAGGCAAAGCAGAATGGAGCAAGGGTCTAGAAAATCAAGACTATAATTACACTTTACAAAAAAACACTTTACAAAAAACAATTACCATGACAGCAATTACACAAGGTAGTGAGTCAGTCCAAGTGGACCGCAAGATCGAACAGGCGGCCTCATGTGCTGCACCTGGGTACCAGACACAAAGAGCAAGGCAGAAGCAACATGGGAGAGCACTGAGACCAGAGCCAGGGACTACTCACTGGAGGTCATGCAGTGGCTTCCATTAGTAGTCCCAGGAGGTGGTAGGGGCTGGCAGGGGGTGGGGGAAAGAAAAGATTTGAATTCTTCCAGTGGGTTTTCAATCTTTCATAACCTCACTGGAGGTTGCGCAGTAGCCTCCATAAATAGCCCTAGGAGGCGGAAGGGGCTGGCACGGAGGTGGTAGGGTGGTGGGTGGGGGAAGGAAGATGCAGGAAAAAAAACAGCAGGAAAAAACTGACAGGCAACCAAAGAGCATAGCAAGGAAGCAAAGCAGAACGGGGCAATTAAGGTTCCAGAAAAACAAGACTATAATTACACTTTACAAAAAAACACTTTAGAAAAATCCTTTACTGGGACAGCAAATACACAAGGCAGTGAGTCAGTCCAGGTGACCTGCGGGATTGAACTGGCAGCCTCATGTGCTGCAGCTGGGCAACAGACACGAGGAGCAATAAAGAGGCAGCGAGGGAGAGTGTTGAGATGGGGGCCAGAAGATACTTTCTTGCTGGTCCCCAAGCGTCTCTAAAAAAGAATCAAGGAATGGTTTGCAAACATCAAAGGGATGTTCCATGAGGTTCATACTAAAAACATTTTAAAACTACTGTGAAGTCACTTGGGGACTAGCAAGAAATTGCTACCCTTAGTTGTTGATGTATTGATTACAAGCTCTGTGTTGAGATTTTGGAAGGTGAGGAATTTGTGCCCTGCCTGAATGCTTTTTAAGTATTATGCTTGCCATCTTCTTTGGAGGCCTCCACAAGTGACCAGTCCCTACTTGTGGCAGACCTTTACCATCTGCATCCTTTTTTGCCACCCAGATTCTCAGCTTCATCCTCCCTCTTGCTTCTGCCAGCTGGTCAAACCAACCCACCTAAAAAGGCTGAGGTCTACTATGCCGCAGGTACCTACCACTGCCCCTCCCCTCCTGGCTGCGCTCAGTGAACAGGCTAATAACCTCTTATGCTGCATTTCTGTAGGCCAGACAGTATTCGTGAATGGCATCCAGGGCCTTAGTTGCCAAATGGTTGCATTTCTGGATACCATTAATAGTTCAATGTTTGGCATGCAATGATCACTTGCAAAAATGTCCTGTGCACTGACTGCAGCCCCCCAACCAGGCCAACTTTGTGCCCCTACTCTGGTCCCTTCCTCATCCCAAATCCCAACACTCACCTCAATCCCAAGCACACTCACTTCTTTGCAGGCACTCATTCCAACACAAGGAGCACACACACACACATAGACACAAAGAAAAACAAACAATCATCAAACATATGCACACTACTGATACTACACCCACAGGCACGACAACCACCACCACAACCACTGCACCAATCACCACACCCACAAAAACCACTGCCACCAGCACACCCACAAGCCCCACAACCACTACCACACAAACACACTCACACCCACCACATGCACCACTACAGCCAAAAGCACCACAGCCTCCACCACACCCTCATCTACCAGCACACCCACAATCACTCCAACCACTAGCTCACTAACAACCGCAAGCACACCCACAACTACCACCACATAGACATGCACCACAACCACAACATCCACCTCAACAGCACACTCATCCCAACAAAGTCACACAAATGTACACCAAAACTCAAAACAAGACTCACCAAACCTAAACACACACACTCACCTGAATATAAAACACCTACTAAACCACACACATCCAACCATATACCAGACACACTTGCAACTGCAAAACATACAGAAACATGTACCACAACCAAACCAACCTCCTCATCAGCACACTCATCCAAATGAACACTCTCACACTAAAGCACAGCCACAACACCAACCAAACCCAAATGCATACACCCACCTGAACACCCAATAAACACTCAAACATACACCACATACACCAGACCCACATGCAATTACAAAAGAGGCACAACAGATCACCCACTCAAGCTCCCTCTACCTCCCAAACTGAATCCTCTCCCATCCCTTGTACCCATACTACTCCACCTGAATTGATATCATACCTGTGAAACCCAAACTCACCTCTCTCAAGAAGGATCCTTGAGGTGTCTTCGCTTCCTGAGATGATCCCATTGCTGTGTAAATAGGAGGCAAATTCTGGGCCAAAAGCCCAACCCTTGATGCTATGTATCCTTTTTCTGGACATTTATTGTTTGTTCAATAAAAAAGTTATTGAGAGAAGTATCCCATTTCAATATGAAATATAGTATTCTGTTCACAAGGTTTGTCTTGATATATTTTTTTAATTACAAGTCATCAATTAATAACAATGTTAATTATGAAAATGTGAGTGACACAAAATTACGTAATTTACGATATTGAACAAAAAAGGTTTTTTATTTACATATTTGTACAGTGCATACATTAGTAATGAACAATTGTAATGGACATAGTATTTGTGTTGCAAACATTCATCACAACAATAGACACAAACCAAAATTAAACATAGTTTGAACTTGTTAATACAGGTGTGTTCGCTTTAAAATAAGTGTTAAAAATAAACACATATGCACTATACATTTAACCCCTTCTGTGCCGTGGACCTAATGGTTACGTCCAACGGCAAATGCTCATGTGCCGAGGATGCAACCATTACATCCTTGGCACTGAGCTAAAAGGGAGCGCTAGTGCTCCCTCCATGGGCTTCCCTCCTACCCCCCAAGGCAGGGAGTGAAGGGGAAGCCCTTAACCTTCCACCACCACCGCCTTTCAACCCCCCTAATGACGTCAGCGCAATCACACGCTATGACATCATTACAGGGTGCCGGTCGCACTGGAAGCCATTTGCTTCCAGTGCGATTGAGGAGAAAGAAGTCAGTTTCTCCTCCTGCGGGTGGGGTTTCAAACAAAGAGGTGCACCCCCTCAAGGGGGCATTGAACTGTTGCCCATTTCTGCCCCCTTTGGGGGCAGATGGGCCTATTTTGTTTTAGTCCCATCTGCCCCCATGGGGGGCAGAAGTCACTTAGACACAAGGGATAGTGTGTGTGTGTGTGTTAGTGGATGGGGGGCGGCCCCTTGGGCAAGGGTCACCCCCCTTTGGGGGCATGTGTACCAAGGCCATTTCTGCCCCCCTTGGGGGCAGATGGGCGTATTATTTTTAAGGCTGATCTGCCCCCCAGGAGGGCAGAAACCACTAGAACGCGAGGGATTTTTTTTATATGTTTCTTTATGTGGGGGGCGTCCCCTTGGGCAAGGAGCGCCCCCCCCAAGGGGGGCATTGAACTGTTGCCCATTTCTGCCTCCCATGGGGGCAGATGGGCCCATTTTTTTAGGCCCATGTGCCCCCAAGGGGGCCAGAAGCCACTTAGGCACCAGAGATAGTGTGTGTGTGTTTTTTTTTGTTTGGGGGGTGGACCCTTGGGCAAGGGTCGCTCCCCATGGGGACACACTACTAAAGGTATTTTCTGCCCCCCCTTGGGGCAGATAGGCCTATATTTTAGTAGGCCCATCTGCCCCTATTGGGGCAGAATCCACTTAGGCACCAATTTCTAAATGCTTGATGGTGGGGTGTTTGTCAACTGGCGAAGTATTTGCATTTGTGATAAAAAAAAATTCTCCTTTTTGTTCTAGTTCAAAGCTTTTGCTTTCTTTACTGTGGCTCCTTGCGGTTTTGGCGGTGGTTGACCTGCGGTTTGCATAGTTGCATGTTTTAGGTAAGTAAAAACAATTTACTCCAAAGGAGTATTGTTGCCATGCATGAATGACATGTTTGTAGGTGGTGTACTAAATGCAGGATTGTGTGTAATTGTCCTTAGATTTGTGCACAATGATATTTGTGTTGTCTTATTTCTAATTTGATTTTCTTTCTTTCTTTCTTTCTTTTTAGTGGGATATCATTGGTGATTGCTGTGTCTGTGCAGAGTAGTTGCTGGAGAGTCAAGCTTTTTCAGGCAAGTGAGCGGTATAGTTTTTGAGTTTATAACTCATACTGATAAAGCTACACTTTATTACTTATCTTACACAGTGCTGGTTGTTGGTGGTGCATTAGTCCAGTTTTTGAGGGGCAACGCTGCTAGACTTAGGCCCACTCTAGAGCTACCCAGTGGATTCCTATAAATTTGGAGGAGATGAAAAGGTTTTTGGGTTTGACTCTTTTGATGGGGTTGATAAGGAAGCTGTCACTTGCTTCTTATTGGTCTACTAGTCCCTTGATGGCAACAGCTATATTTCCTGCAACCATGAGTCGTAACCAGTATTTGCTTCTTCTTAGGATGCTGCATTTTGTTGACAATGTATTAGCCTTGCCACGAGATCACCCTGATTCTGACTGTCTTTTCAAGATTAGGCCTGTCCTTGATCATTTTGTCGATCAGTTTTCAGAGGTCTATGTTCCAGGCAAAGAAATAGCTGTGGACGAATCTTTGGTCCTCTTCAAGGGTCGTTTGGTTTTAAGGCAGTACGTTCCTAGCAAGCAAAATTGTATATGCTGTCTGAAAGTAGTACAGGATATGAGTATAGTTTCCGTGTCTACACTGGTAGGGATTCCAGTATTGACCCCCCTTGGTTGTCCTCCCACGTTTGGAGTTACTGAGGAAATTGTGTGGGAACTTGGTAGACGACTGTTCAACAAAGGTCACCATTTGTATAAATTCTACACTGGAGTGCAGTTGTTCAAGGAATTGTTTAGAGTGGAAAACGGTTGCTTGTGGCACAATTCGTTGTAACAGGAAAGGCTATCCAAGGGAGCTTGTCTGTAAAAAACTTGAGAGGGGACAGTGCAGTGCCTTGCGGAATGATGAGCTGCTAGCTTTGAAATTTTCAGACAAGAGGGATGTCTACATGCTAAGTACCATCCATGATGACAGTACTTCCCCGTGACTTTTTGGGGTTAGTTTGCTGAAGTGCACAAACCTGTGTGCATTTTAGATTATAATAAGCACATGGGAGGTGTAGATAGAGTTGATCAGAGCTTGGAACCTTATACTGCTATCCATAAGTCTTAAGTTTGGTATAAGAAGTTAGCAATTCACCTCTTCCACTTGGCAACTTTTAATGCCATTGTGTGTGGAGTGGCGCTTGGCTTACGGTGTGCATATTGACTTGCTGTTGGCTACTGCAACACACTGCCAGCCAAACACCAGTCCACACACTCCCATCAACTGGTGTGATTGCTGTATCAGGCCTGTGGGCGTATGTAAGTGATGGGCCCTGGAGTGGCGCTGTCTGTCGATGCGAGTGTTGCAATGTGCTGGGCCCGTGGCGTGAATGGTCTTGTGCATGTCATGCATGAAAGGTATGTGAATGGACTGTAAAGCGGTTGGTGCCTTGCCATGGCTTTACAGCTCACGAGCTGTGAGTCACTGGTTCAGTTTTTTGGCCCTTCAGTTAGTAACAGTGCATTTCATTTTTGTGAAATCTCTCGTTAATAAAATTTGATCTACTGAACTCACCCGCGTGCCAAATTCAACCAGTTTGTATGCTAAAAATGACAAAACCTTATCCGCTGTAATCAGCTGTTGCAGCACACTTGTGACACGCTAGGTGTCTCGGGTGGGACCCCAATGATGAAGCATGCCACCAACTTGGTTGGTGGGTGAGGGGCCTTTTTAACATAACCTAAGTGCATTTCTTTTCACTATTTTAGTGTTTGGAACATCACATAAGTATGTGGACACACCAAAATGATCTATTGCAAAACTACCTGTGTTTGGTGGGGGGGGTGGGGTGGGACCTATGTTTTTGGTCCTGGGTGCGGCCTTCATCTAGGGAAACCTACCAAACCCAGACATGTTTTAAAAATAGACACCTCAAGGAGTCCAAGGAGGTGTGGCTTGCCTGGATCTCCCAACATTTTCTTACCCAGACTCCTCGGCAAACCTCAAAATTTGCTTAAAAAAATCATATTTTCCTTACTTTTCTTTGTAGGATCACTCCTGCGGCACAAATTTCCTACCACCCAGCGTTCCCCTCAGTCTTTCAAGTAAAATGATACCGCTACCAGAGGGACACCAAGTCCCTGGATCCACTTTGTCTTGCTGACTGCAGGGGGAGCAGCCTCTTCATTGCGGGTGATTATAGCGCGCCGCACATCACCGCTGCCTTCTCCCGCTACCAGAGGGACACCAAGTCCCAGGATCCACTTTGTCTTGACTACAGGGGGAGCGGCCTCTTCATCGTGGGTGCTTATAGCGCGCTGCACATCACCTCTGCGCAGGACGCGCCCAGGCAAAGCCCGTCCAAGGGCGGGCCCATCAGCGCCTGGAAGAGGCTGGGCTGGGCCAGCCCCCTAAGAAGGAAGTATTAATTTCTGCTGGCACGGTACGTGGTTATTGGGTTTCTACATGTTTATTGACAGTAGTGTTTGCAGTGGTTTGCTATAAGAAACAGTGCTGAACTGTAGCTTTTGGGCTAACCAGCCCTTTGAGTTCTTCCCATCTTTCACTGCATGCCACTACTAGTGGGAGTCTAAACAATAGGCCAATATTCCTGAGTGTGCAATTAACAGAGATTTATGACATGGGGAAGCGGAAGGCTGCTGATGTACCAGCACCCCCTTCAGTGGTTAAGAAATAAAAAAAACTGCCTGATAAGACCTTGGTTGGGCGTTGGGCCACAAACTCAAACCAATTTAAAACAATTGACTCTTTGTTTGAAGAGGTTGAGGCAATATTGAGGAGTCCTTCCATTGCTGCTCTCTCCAATCTAGATACCTCTCCGCCCAAGAAGATTCCTGACTTTTTTAAGAAAAAAACATCTATGCCCAGGATGGAGGTTGAGGTGGACTTGCATCCCCCTCCCAAATTTCAGGATATACTCCCCTCTCCTCCAATGAAGTCTTTGTCATCTTTAGCAACCGTGGAAATAGCAGGACGACTTCATGCTGAGGACGTCTTACCCCTTAGCTCCATGTCACCGTCTATTATTGATATCCCATGCTCCAATAGGTTTTCGGTTCTCTCCTCTAGCAATACAAGACCGGAATGCCCTCAAATTTTAACCGCAGATGGAACTAACAAGGAGATCCAGGCTTGCAAGGTGGGCAGTAATTAAGATTCCCAATTGGTAATCATCTCCCATAAACTGGATGATATTAAGTCATTATTTATAACACTTCTGAATAAAATTTCCGATCACAAAGACCAGATGGGAGATCCCAAGGGTATTTCGGCAGATGAGGTTGCTCTTAAACTCGATCCGGTAACAAGCACCAACGTTTCAAGTTTATCTAATTGTAACGGCAAATGACCTCCATTCCTATTTGTAACCAGGACAGGGGAACTAATGACAGGCCGTCCTGCCAGCCCATTAATAATACTAATAAGCGAACCTTTAAACCTGGTGCCAATAAATATGTTTGGTCTGTTGGGCGGTGGGATTCAGGTACTGTTTGTCCTACAGTTTCGAACAAAGTCCATGAAAGATTTCTTAGAGCAGGTTTTCATGCAAGTCCTCCTCGAGCTTCTTCCTTTGATTTCGTGAGACCTATACAATCGCTTGATCTGAAAGGGACAAATGGACGAAGGAGGGATGGTAATTGCTTATACTTAACTGGGGTATCCAGATTGCCACAGGGTAACATAGAATCCAAGGATTCTCTCATTAATAAAGTAATCTTCTGGATACGTACACAAAGGAGTTGTCTTTCTGTCATCCGGTCTGATATACAAGAGGTCGTAGACATAATCAACTGGGGTCGGATTTTGATTTTATATCTATACTCTTTTATGATAGTAGTATTGTCAACAACCTCATATCCTTTGATGCACGGACCAGTTCTCTAAGTTCTGGTAGGAAGTCGGTCCTTAGACTCTGCAGGCACCCTCCTGGAGACATGTTGCACAGGGGCTGCTGCTCAATTGGAAATCAGGCAGATGGAGTCGTTATTCCACCATCTATCCATTTATCATCTAAGGCTGAGAATCATTCCCCTTCACTTTCCGATTTGGATTGACTATCTGCTTCTCATGCAAAATGCCAATTACAACAAATGGAGAATGCCAGGAAGAATATAAAGGGAGTTTAATGACTGTACCTCAAATAAGAACTCAAACGGTGATTTTACAACCAAAACTTACTGTTATGTCCTGGAATATTGCGGGAATAGAATCAAAGCTAGATGATCCAGAATGGTCCGGCTTTGTTAACAATTACGATGTCTGTTTATTTCAGGAAACCTGGGCTGTGGAATCATACCATCTAGAGGGTTTCACATCTTATTTCTCTCCTGCCCAATCGGCTACTAGAGGATTTGGTAGATGTATAGGAGGACTCATGATCTCATTGAATAATAGGCTAGATTGTGATCATTCTGTGATTGAATTTAACTCTCATGATTTGTTGGGTATACAGCTCACATTTTGTCCTGGCTTTAGGTTAACTATATTAAAAGTATATGCAAGGTCTGTTCCACGTACCACCGAATCTGAGATACTCACACATCTGTCTGAGTTTGTAGAGTCCTTAGATCCTTCAGATTTTTTGATGCTTGCAGGTGATTTTAACTGTTCTTTTGTACCTGTTAGCACTATTATTACCTTAATTAGTGAGGAAGATGAAGTATGGGGTATCCCTCAACCCAAGGAAATGGTTCCCTTTCCTGCATCATGTGTATCTATGCAGTTGGCCTCACTCTGTTTAAAATATGGTTTGAGAGAATGCAACGGTCGCACTAGATCTGATCTAAATCGTGCTCTTACATTTAAGCGAGGGCTTTCCTTTAGCACTATCGATTACATTCTGGTGGATATCAGGCTTTGGTCAAGTACACTACATATGGAAATCATTTCTTGCCATGACAGTGATCATAATCCCTTGTGTCTTGTACTAACCAACCAAGCTTTTCTAAAAAACGCGACACACAGAGATTACTAATGTTCCAATCCCTCGACTGAATCATAGACGAACTTGCGTTAGCTGGCAAAATGTGGCAGCAAATCCATATCAGATCAGGGATATATATTTATCATTTCTAAATCTCTTTTCGGTTTTTAGGGAACAAGAGGTCGCTACTATACCTATTCTGACAATTCATACAGAATTGGTGGATACCATACGGGATATTTTCTATAAAGAAACTTGCCTAAAGCGGTCACCTGATATCATCTCTTCTAACGAATGGTATAATAAGGATTGCGCTCTAGCAAGATCTAATTTAAAAGAAGCATCAAAAAACCTCATTCAAGAAGATAATGTGGATGCTAGATCTAAATATGCTTAGGCCCTGAAGCAAGCAAAAAAAAGCTGGGAAGACAGAATCTGGCAGAGGTTATTGGTTGCAGTTAAAAATAAGGATGATGGTTCTTTTTGGAGACTGCTGGCTTGCAGATCGAGAGGGGGAAATGACTCTATCAGCTCATATATTCAACCCGATAGATGGGTGACCCATTTCTCTGAAATTTATGCCTATCCTGTATTGCATGACCCTAAGGTTATCAGTTATGATGTTGATGTGGCTTCTACAAACAGCTCCTCTGAGAGCATTGTCTTTTCTATAGCTGAAACAACTGATGCTATTAATTCTATGAGGCCAGCTAAAGCCCCTGGCCCTGATAAGATACCTGGGGATCTGTTTAAATCTGAGCCCACTACATGGGCATGGTATATCAATTTATTGTCCAATGCCATAGCAGCAGGTGGTCCCATTCCTGATTCATGGCTAGGTGCAGACATAATCCCTGTTTACATGAAAGGCAATGTAGGTTTGTCAGCGAACTATCGACCAATTAGCCTTATTGATATTCTCCAAAAGATTTTTGCAAAACAAATTTTGGCCAGACTTACGGAATGGGTTTTGAAGAACCAGATTTGATCCCCTCTACAGGCTGGATTTCATTCAAAAACTAACACTATGGACCAAGTCTTCAGGTTGTCACTATTATTCTGGAAGTATGTCACCTTAGCCAGACAGAAATTATATGTGGCCTTTGTAGACCTGAGATCTGCTTTTGATCTTGTGCCAAGAGAGAAACTGTGGGGAGTCCTGAACAAAATTGGTACCCCAGAGAACTTAGTACATTTAATCCAAAGATTGCACAAGAACACTTATGCACAAGTAAGATGGGGCAACCAGGGGGAACTCACTGACAGAATAGATATCAGGAGAGGGGTACGACAGGGTTGTGTCCTTGCTCCGACTCTTTTCATCTTGTTTATCAATGAGGTAGTGCAAGTTATTACTAATTGCCAAAATGATGCGCCCTCTTTGAATAACACAAAATCCCGATTCTGCTATTCGCTGATGATTCTCTCTTGATCTCCTGAACACCGATGGGCCTACAGGTATTAATGGATAGGTTTAGCTTGTTCTGTGATGACTTTGGGTTGGAGCTTAATCACACCAAAACTAAAGTTATGACCATGGGACATGGTCCCACCAAAGGATATACCATCCTTCACAAAGGGACTCCATTGAGTAAGGTTTGCTCCATTGATTATCTGGGGGTCAGAATTAGTAAGGATATGCAGTGGGAGGCCCAGATTAATAAAAGCTCAGCCCTCCTGGCACATAGATCTTGGGCAATTCTGTGCTTCCACAAGTCGACTATGGAGAGAGTAGTCACTCCAGCAGTAAAAATGTATCGGGCAAAGGCTCAGAGTGCTGTGGCTTACGGGGCAGAAGTCTGGGGATACTCAAATGCTGGTAAACTTTCAATAGGAGAAAATAATTTTGTAAGATCACTCGTGGCATGTCCAAGTAATACTCCTTTGTTACCAATGTTTTGGGACCTCGGACTTGCACGTATCTCAGACATTATAGCTTTTCTGGGTACATGTTTGGACTACTCCTGAGCTACTCACATATAAGGAATCCATCCAAGATATTTAGACAGACCTAACTTGCTTACTATTCCTTGGTTTAAACACATATCAAAATGGTTTTACATTCTGGGTCTCAGTAACTACTGGAGCCATCCTTATAACTTAAGGAAAGAGCAGAAGAAGCATCTAAAAACAGCTTATTGGGCGTATGTCAGGGGAAACTACTTGCTTCATTTGTCCCTTGGCAGATTGACTTCTCAGTTTCTTGACACCAAGTGGCATCCGTGTTTTGAACTGTTTATGAATCTTATTACTGATCCATTAAGCAAGAGTTTGTATTTTCAGTTCAGATATGGATGCCTACCTCTTAAATCTTTTGGCATTAGGCGGGATTCTGCTCCGAGAATTGATTTATGCCCGAGTTGAGCACTTCTCCGGAAACCATTGTGCATTTTATGTTCATATGCCCAGCATATGGGATTGCTCGTCAGAGGTGGCTACGTCCAGTTTGTAAGAACATGGGGATCAGATGTTGTATATATGCTTTAAGGAATATGATGAGGGACACATCCTGTCCCCTGTTCTGTGCAGTTAGCAAGTTCCTTGCGGCTGCATGGCATAAACGGATTTGCCAGCTAAAAAATTCTTCTTGATTATTACGAGGCAATATGATTAGGGTGTTAGTTCGCTGGATGATATTTTGGCTATCTTGAGGAACAAGGTTTAGGTAGTTATGCACTGTGTGAAGAGAAATACCTCCTTGATTTTAGTATTTATGTTTTTATACCTTTTATGTATTTTTGAATGTAAGATATTTATGATTTTAAATTTTATTCTTGTATTGTGTGATTTATGCTTTGATGGTTTAAATTAACCGAATAAAGCGATGTGTTGATGATGATGATGATGATACCTCACTTGCGTGGGTCCCCAAAGCAGAGTCAGCCTAAAAGATGTATAAAAGAAAAATATGTGCTTATCAACTTGCTGTGCTATTCCTTCAATCTCTACAGGTTGTTGGTATTTTTCTGTTGCAGGCACCTGGGCCACCCACACAAGTGAGGTATCATTTTTATCGGGAGACTTTGGGGAAAGCTGGGTGGAAGGAAATTTGTGGCTCCTCTCAGATTCCAGAACTTTCTGTCACCGAAAGGAGAGGAAAACGTGTTTTTTTGGCCAAATTTTGAGGTTTGCAAAGGATTCTAGGTAACAGAACCTGGTCAGAGCCCCACAAGTCAGCTCTGTTATCTTTGTGAAAATGTGATGTGTCCATTTTGTGTTTCATGTTGCGGGAGCTAGACCTACCCACGCAAATGAGGTACTGTTTTTATCGGGAGACTTGGGGGAACACAGAAAAGCAAAACAAATGTTATTGCCCCTTGTCTTTCGCTACATTTTTTTCCTTCCAAATGTAAGACAGTGTGTAAAAAGGACGTCTATTTGAGAAATGCCCTGAAATTCACATGCTAGTATGGGCACCACGGAATTCAGAGAAGTGCAAATAACCACTGCTTCTCAACACCTTATCTTGTGGCCATTTTGGAAATACAAAGGTTTTCTTGATACCTATTTTTCACTTTTTATATCTCAGCAAATGAATTGCTGTATGCCCGGTATAGAATGAAAACCCATTGTAAGGTGTAGCACATTTATTGGCTCTGGGTACCTAGGGTTCTAGATGAACCTACAAGCCCTATATATCCCCACAACCATAGGAGTCCAGGTGACGTAACGGTATATTGCTTTCAAACATCTGACATCGCAGGAAAAAGTTACAGAGTAAAACGTGAAGAAAAATGGCTGTTTTTTTTTACCTTAATTTCAATATTCTTTTATTTCAGCTGTTATTGTCTGTAGGAAACACTTGTAGGATCTACACAAATGACCCCTGGCTGAATTAAGAATTTTGTCTACTTTTCAGAAATGTTTAGCTTTCTGGGATCCAGCATTGGTTTCTTACCCATTTCGGTCACTAACTGGAAGGAGGCTGAAAGCACAAAAAATAGTAAAAATGGGGTATGCCCCAGTAAAATGTCAAAATTGTGTTGAAAAATAGGATTTTCTAATTCAAGTCTGCCTGTTCCTGAATGCTGGGAAGATGGTGATTTTACCACCGCAAACCCTTTGTTGATGCCATTTTCAGGGGAAAAAAACACGAGCCTGCTTCTGCAGCCCTTTTTTCCCATTTTAAAAAAAACCTAAATGTTCGCTGTATTTTGGCTAATTTCTTGGTCTCCTTCAGGGGAACCCACAAAGTCTGGGTACCTCTAGAATCCCTAGGATGTTGGAAAAAAAGGACGCAAATTTGGCATGGGTAGCTTATGTGGAGAAAAAGTTATGAGGGCCTAAGCGCGAACTGCCCCAAATAGCCAAAAAAAAGCCATGGCAGCGAAGGGGTTAAAGAAATGATATGCAGACAATGGACTAGACAAGGAGAAATGTTACATTAATATATAAATGTTTTAAGTTTACAAGTAACCATTATTTTAAAATTTCTTGTAAACTATGTTTTGCCTTTTCTAGTACAAGTTCAACATTTTAATACATTTGTGTTGTTCCAATAATGTCATGCACATGTATCGGATTTGATAGTTTAGGGAAAATGATTACACACACCTGTATAGACATATTTTGAATTTGGGATTAATGTGACTTTTGTGTAGGTGTCCATTGCATGAAGGTATCTTGGACCATATTTGGAAATGTAAATATATATACAGATGAGTTTATTTACATTTCTTGAACTATCACATTACACAAGTATGCATTTCACATTATTATACTATTGCTTGTATGTAGGGATTAAAAATGCAGCAGTCCAGAGCTAATGTAATCAGACACTTTCGACAGTAACAGTTCAAATAAAAAACACTTACCTTTGATTCTGTTAACGACAGGGCTATTTTGCATTGTGGTTAAGTAGCAGCAGCAAAGCAAGGACTTGTACAATTGGATTCATGTCAGAAAGGGAAGTGATAAAAGAGTAAAAAGGTAAGTTTCAAGCTTATATCCTTTTCAATCTGCCAACTCAGGTGTGGAGGTTTCCCCACCACAGCACATCGTGATTGGCCTGGTGGTAAAACTGGCTGTGATCATGTTCGTGCCACTAGTCACTTTTGCCTATGGTGCTGTCGACCCGGGTGTAAAATTCTGTCGGTGACGGCATGTCGCTGACGTGCTATTGTCTATGGACCATCCAGAATCTAAATAAAGTATGCTGAATGCCTAGTTGGCAGATAGATTATCTGATGGAAAAATTATGGTGGGACCAATTCTGCCAAGATCTAAATGAGGCCTTAAATCTACAAATTAGAGAAGCTTGTATCAAAGTCTTATGCAAAAGAGAATAATTCTGATGACATGACAAATTGAATATGTTGCAAGCTCTGCTCTAGTTGAGCTGGCTCAAACAAAACTATTCAAATGAAGGAAATCTTTCTATGCTGTAAATGATTCTCTCAAGAACTGAAAAGCCTGACAGTCCACTTGGAGGAAAATTTGAAGTGAACAAAATAAAATCCAATATATGTGACAGATGAGAATATACAGTTAACATGATCAGGACCACCACAAAGAAGTATTACAATTCAGGATGTGGGTAATCTTCACTTTGAAGATTTAAAACACTTTAACTACTTATGAATTCTGAAGCTAGTAGGAATAAGATAACCTCTTCTAAAAGCTAGCTGAGAATCTCTCTAAACAGCATGTGTTTAATGAATCTCTGAATATCTCTCAAAGTGATGTAGGTAATAAAATCCAATACAAATTCAAACAGGTAGTAGATGACTCTCAAATGTAGAGTGCATGTAACAACTTATTTTTGATCTCAGAAGTTCAGAATCTCTCTACTGCAGAAGTAAAATCAGTGATGGATCAAAGTATCAGGCTCACCCTATACATCTCTCTGGGTAAATACCTCAAAGAAATCAGCCATTCCATATCACCAGAGGTTGCAGAAATTTAAAATATCTCATTTAGCACAGGAAATGTATCCAATCCCTTAAATATTAATTGTTTTCACCACTTCTTAAAAACCTATCTTTGATACACAGACCCCACAATTTTCTGAAAGACAGGGCTAAAAAGCAGCAACCCAAAAACTACTGTAAACATTAGGAACTTCAAAATTGTTATACTCCACCCAGATAATCTGCAGGCCACACACACAAGCCAAATCAGTCACTGTAACTTCATTAGATCACCTAAGGATTATAGCAGTTGGTGGTGTACCAGGACCAGCAATCCTATTAGACTTTAATGCAGTATTTAGCAACTTCATCACACCCTGCTCATGAAATTATTAAAAAGCCTTAACATCAAGGGTAAATATCCTCACATGGATGTCCTTCTTTTGATCATAAAGGTCTCTGGCAATTCAAATAGGATAGGAAACCATAAATCTAGTTTCTGTCTAGTTCACTGGGGAGGTCTTCAAGGATCAACACCACCCCTTTATTATTTTACTTGTATATGAATCCACTGGCCCGATGGCTCTATATATTTAGTGTCAACCCACACTTATATGAGGCATAAATCAGTTAAAATCATTCTACAGTGAAGAAGGAAGGGTCTAGGAACATCGTAAAATCAAACGTAGATGTCTATGAACTTTTAAAATTAAATCCACCAAATAACAATTTTAGTGGTAAATAGCAATCTGAACTTGTGACAGCCAAAATGATAAGCAGATTACATAGGAAAGCCAAGGATGTCTATTATTTTGGAGTTGTACTTGATTTAGTGCTGACTGTAGACATCCAATCTACATGTGTCACTAGATCAGGATTCTTTTACATGTGATCTTTCTAAATTTCCTCACAGGAGATTATTGTGATCAATGATGTCATCCAGATGAGAATGAGAATGGAGTATGGGAACACTCTTTTCATTGGCATGTATGGTTATAATTTTCCAAAATAGCCGTAAGACTCCTATTTAGATTGGAAAGTTTGACCATGTCTCTGAGTTTTTGTGAAACTTGCAATGGCTCCTAATGAAAACAATATAAATATTTAAAGCGGCATGCGCTGTTTACCAAGCCTTTTACAACAACTCCCCATCTCCTCCAGTAAATATTTGTTAAATATGAACCAAAAAGAAAGCTTCACTCATCATATGCTTCGTTATTAACCTTCCCAAAAGCGAAACTAAGCCAATGATGTGGTAAAACTTTAAGTGTGGAAGTTGCCCGACTCCAGAACGTCAACCCTCTGGAGATATGCAGCGCACCAACACCTCTCACTTTTCATTAAAAAACTAAAATTGTGTCTCTTCAATAAATAGTTAGGATATATCCTGCTGAGACTTCCCCAACCCCATGTTAGAATTGTCATAGTTTCCTACAGTGCCTACAACCACCTACAGCATAAAACGGTGCTTTGCCAAACCCCTAATAATAATTTTAAGATTAATAATAATAGGTTCAGTTCAATCCAGGCACATCTAACATTACACTGGCCACTATATTAATTGTAGTCAGGTTCAGTTACATCAAAATGAACAAATCAGTCAGAAGATTTGTGCACAGCTGTTAAACAAAGCTGTAGGTGGGAAAAAGAATGGGGAAGTGGGGGACAGAAAGGATGTCCACAGATCTATCAGTGACTGAGACAATCTTTAAATGCTGGGCATGATTAGTGATCTTTAGTTTTTCCGTGCCAAGATGCATGCAGGTTTCGCTACTCAAGTACTCCACTAATGCTGATCGGGATGATCCCGACAACGACCACTTATTCCAATAATTAATTGATTCATGTAGGTCAGCATATCATCATGTTTGATCAATTTAGGCACGCATGGCTCCCAGAGTAGGGACATGTTTCTAGTAACTGCCCTGATACACTTGACGCTATGCAGCTTAATCTCTTCCTCTGTCCTTATTGTCATATCATGCATTTACTCGAGGCAGTAGCATACAGAGGCACAGCTAGCTTATGTGTACCTACTAACAGGTCCAGATCTATGAACTTACATTTGCCTTGTAAATTCCTAGGTATAGCCATAATACCTAATACGCCAGGCTCAGGCTGAGCATAAACTAGGTCTGCCAGCTGTAGATGAGAGTAATTCAATCACGGTCTTTCAAAAAGATTTTAGTTGTGAGCCAGCACAAAGCACATGCTTAAATTCAGCACCATTGAGGACGCACCTCGGGATCTGTTAGACCTGACATGCCTTAGGGTGGTCACCCCTAACTTTTTGCCTGCCTCCCTCCACTTTTTGGACTCTGTTTTGCTGGCTTTTAGACTCTGCGCACTTTACCACTGCTAACCAGTGCTAAAGTGCATATGCTCTCTCCCCTTAAACATGGTAACTTTGCATCATATCCAATTGGACTATTTAATATACCTATAAGTCCCTAGAAATGTGCACTGTATGTGCCTAGGGCCTGTAGATTAAATGCTACTAGTGGGCCTGCAGCACTGGTTGTGCCACCCACTCAAGTAGCCCCTTTACCTTGTACCAGGCCTGCCAGGGCAAGGCCTGTGTGTGCAGTTTCACTGCCACTTCGACTTGGCATTTAAAAGTACTTGCCAAGCCTAAAGCTCCCCTTTTTCTACATATAAATCACCTCTAATATGTGCCCTAGGTAACCCCTATGGCAGGGTGCTGTGTGGGTAAAAGGCAGGACATGTACCTGTGTAGTTTACATGTTCTGGTAGTGTAAAACTCCTAAATTCGTTTTTACACTACTGTGAGGCCTGCTCCCTTCATAGGCTAACATTGGGGCTGCCCTCATACATTGTTGAAGTGGCAGCTGCTGATCTGAAGGGAGTAGGAAGGTCATATTTAGTATGGCCAGAATGGTAATATAAAATCCTGCTGACTGGTGAAGTTGGATTTAATATTACTATTTTAGAAATGCCACTTTTAGAAAGTGAGCATTTCTCTGCACTTACATCTTTCTGTGCCGTACAATCCACGTCTGGCTAGGTTTAGTTGACAGCTCCTTGTGCATTCACTCAGACACACCCCAAACACAGGGTACTCAGCCTCACTTGCATACATCTGCATTTTGAATGGGTCTTCCTGGGCTGAGAAGGTGGAGGGCCTGCTCTGACACAAAGGACTGCCACACCCCCTACTGGGACCCTGGCAGACAGGATTGAACGGAAAGGGGACCTGGTGCACTTCTAAACCACACTTTGAAGTCTCCCCCACTTCAAAGGCACATTTGGGTATAAAACAAGGCCTCTGCCCTACCACCTCAGACACTTGCTGGAGAAGAAACCTGAACCAGAACCTGCATCCTGCCAAGAAGAACTGCCTGGCTGCTCAAAGGACTCACCTGTCTGCTTTCTACAAAGGACTGCTGCCTTGCTGTTGGCCTGCTGCCTTGCTGAACTCTTGTCTGGCTGCCAAAGTGCTCTCCAAGGGCTTGGATAGAGCTTGCCTCCTGTTCCCTGAAGTCTCAGGACCAAAAAGACTTCTCTTTTTTTCATTTGGACTCCTCGTTCGCCGAAACATTCGACGCACAGCTTGCTCCGTGGTGAGAAAATCGCTGCACGCTGACGCTGCCCGACGTGACGCCTACGGGGAGACTGGAACTTCGACGCACGGCCTCGCATGGACAACGCCGCCCGGCTTTCAGAGAGGAAATCGACGCAACGCCTGCTGTGAGAACGAAAATTCCACGCACAGCCTCCCGGAACGACGCACAGCCGGATAACAAGCCGAGGAATATACACACAGACCCTGGGACATCTGGTAATCCCACGAACCATAGAAGGAGTCGGCCCGCGTGCCGGAAAACGACGCACGTCTTCCCCGAGTTTAAAATAACGACGCAAGTCCATGTGTGAAGGGGCGAAACCGACGCACACACCATTTTTCTTCCCGCAGAACGACGCACGTCTCCCCGCGTGAAAAATAACAGTGCAAGTCTGTGTGTGAAGGGGCGAAACAGACGCACCCACCATTTTTCCACGCATCTCCTCCTAAGCGGCGCTCTGCGGAGATTTTCCACTCCAAACCAGGTACTTTGTGCTTGAAAGAGACTTTGTTTGCTTTTTAAAGACTTAAGACACTTTATATCACTCTTCAGTGATACTTCTACAAATTCTTCTTGCATCTTTTATTTCGTTGATCTACAAATATCCAGATAAATATTCTATATTTTTCTAACCACTGTGTGGTGTATTTTTGTGGTGCTATATGGTGTTATTGTATGATTTATTGCACAAATACTTTACACATTGCCTTCTAAGTTAATCCTGACTGCTCGTGCCAAGCTACCAGAGGGTGGGCACAGGATAATTTGGATTGTGTGTGACTTACCCTGACTAGAGTGAGGGTTCTTGCTTGGACAGAGGGTAACCTGACTGCCAACCAAAAACCCCATTTCTAACAGGATCTTGTTAACTGCTCTATTGTATAGCCTGCTGAGGCACATTGTATAGCCTGCTAAGTCACTTTATGTCAGCCTGCTGTAGGAAATTACCCTTTAAAGAAGCATTTCGGGACAGCAGGTGTGTATTGTCTGTACTTCTGAAAGAGCTATTTAACTGGGTCACTGGTCTTATTTGCTGGGTCCCCACTCACTTTCTCTCATTACTTCGAGTCAGTGTTGTCTGCAAGACCATTTAGTCCAGTATTACAGTACTCTCACAGACCCTGGTGTGGTGCGTAGAGTACAACAGGTGACGTTAGTGATGTTAAGTAATCAATTGTTCCCCTGGAGGATCATAGTTTTGTTTAAGGTCTGTGAATGTAAGCAGTAAGCCAGATTTCCTTAAATCACTTAAGACACTGTTAGTGGTTGCACCTGCCCTTGACCATTTTACCTCTCCTGCTCTTAAAATGAATAGGAAGAAACCAGGGAGTGCCCAAAGTGATATAAAAGGAGTGTAGGTGACTTGGCAGCTGATAGCGATATGCACTTTATCCCAAACCATTGTCTGTGTGTATTAGTTTAGGGAATGTCAACCCCCTTTGAAGGTTACTATCAATCAAAACACCTAAAGAAACTAGAGATAGATCACATTTATTGTACTGTGCTTCATTATGTCTGTTCTGAGTCATCACCAGGAGACCCAATAGAGATGAACTGCTAAAGTGCGATTCATCAAAGTATGGGGTTCACTTGTCTTACTTGCATAGCAGTAACATCCCCTTGTGCAGAGAAACACATTTATTTCTCCAGTCCACACCAATTACACATCACTGACATTTTTCTTTAAAAAAACATAAGGGTAGCATTAGGGGGAGTTTCACAAGCAAAAAAGGCTCTTGTGAAAGTATAATAATCTTGGGCGGGCCACATGTCCCATTGATGAGAGAGGGATCTGAAATTATGAGAACACACTGCTTTGAAATGCTGCCATAGCCCTAAAAAACTAACATTTGAAAATATTATTACCCCATGATAAATCCCAACCCCAAGATTGTAAACATGATCAGAGCGCATCTCATTGGAATGCCATCATGTAGGCATTGAGTCTGTTCATCGTTTGACCTCCAGGGGAATATACATTATTTATACTAACTTACAACCATGTTACCAATCATATCGAATAGTTGGATTGTTAGGGGTAAGTCATGCCAGAGATCACAGTATCATCCATCGACATAAAGCGACATGAGGTGACATGTGGCATACACTGTAAACACATTCTTCCACCGTACATGACAGACTAGAGGTTGCAGGATAATCAACACAAATAGCAGCTTTGGAAGCGGGCAACCTCTCTGAATGCCCTGCTTATCTAGCCAGACCGCAGATATTACCTGCTTCATATGTACTCCTGTGCATGGGCTTAAATTTAATAGCTTGATCCAACTTATCTCCACCTAAAATTAGTAGCCAACCGTCCCAGATATAAATAGACTATTCTAAGGCTACAAAGTTTGATTGTAAGCTATCTAAAACCTTCTCTATATCACACAATGCCACTCGGGGTGCCTAACTCCCATAAAGCAGTCTACCCATAGTACTGAACAACACATGTAGTTACAAAATAAAACTGTTAACAGTTGGGTGGATTCTAGATTCTAGTCCCCTGAATATTCACCAGCATGTTGCAGTCTAGGTTTAACATTGACAATGGACAGTAGGACCACTTATCAATGAGGGCTCAATCAGGCTGTAAAATCACAACCATTAATGCGTCTATAGTCACTAGGAGAAATGAATGTTCCCACTGACGTACCATAGGGCAAGTACGGATTCATTTGCTGCATCAAATTCTGCTGGAAGGCCATTACTAACTTTGGTTGTTACAGTCAGCAAAAGCCTAGTTGCATTCAAAATATAAGCTCTTTGTCAATAGTCAGGACATGGTAGGTGCTCCTTTAACCAATTTACCTTAATGCCTAACAGGTAGGTTGGAAATAGTGTGTGTTAATTGTGCACAGACCTTTTGTGACCTGCCTGTCTTTCTGTGATGTCACATATGTACTATTAGGTTATGTCATAAAATTCCCACGTCGAGGTGGTCACAGAAATATCAACCAAGACAGGCCATTATTTTGGACCTCCTGCTATTGTCTAGGTGGCAAGCAAGAATTTCGAAATGGGAAGCATTTTATTTAGAGAAGCTGTGACCCTTAAAAGAACAGATGCGCTTTATAAATGTGTTCCATTTATCACAGTCAGTGGTCCTCTGCGCCACTGTCTGTTCCCTAAGACTGCCCAAAACAATCCCCAAAGGAGAAGCAGTCCATCAGGAATAACTTCTTAATTTCCACTAAGGTACGACCTACTGTGAGGTGTCAATAATTGTTTGCTGCTGAAGTTCTATCACAAATCGTTAATAAATCAAATTATGAATCCTGATTGGAGGGTTGCCCCTTTCACCCCTCTTTATTGTGCTGGAGCATGTATTTCAGTTAAATATTGGTTTACAAGGTAAAGCTTAACAACTTATCAGTTCCTCCAGTCAGCCAATCTGCTATCAATATCTTCATGGGAACAGGAACATTTCATCGCCTTCTCACCAGGAAAAAAAATAGCCCACAGACAGCAATGTTTAAATGAATCATTTTTATCAACTACTTTGTCAAATCTACGAGGGTTCTCATCATTTACTTCCCTTAAGAAAACTGAAGTTTCATGTTTAAGCTTCTAGATGATTTCACTAAAGCACAAGATACTTATTCATTCTCTATACTAAGGGGGTCATTACAAGTTTAGTGGGCAGAAAAGGCCGCCCGGCAAACTCTTGCGGTCAGATTGCCGCCAGTGCGGCTGCCTTCCAGTGGGCCCCATTACAAGTTCCCTGCTGGGTCAGCGGGGACAGCCCACAACATTGACGCCAGCTCATAATTGAGCAGGCGGCAATGTTGCGGTGCGTGGGGTGTAACTGCACTTTTCACTGTCTGCAATGGTGCGACAGTGCTGTGCACGGGGGCCGCTGCACTGCCCATGCCAAGAGCATGGGCAGTGCAGGGGCCCCCATGGGGTCCCCTGCACCCCATCTCCGCCAGCTTTTACATGGCAGTGCAACTGCCATATAACAGCTAGTGGAAAGGGGGGTCGTAATACACAGGGCAGCGCTGCATGCAGCACTGCCCTGGGGGATTAGGACCGCCAGCACCGCGGGTACCTCTAGTGGAGAGAAACTGGCGGTCCGACCTTGGCCCAACCGCAACAGTCATGTTGTAGTGTTCTGACCGCCGCCAAAGCAGTTGGACCACTGCTTTGGCGGCAGTCATACCACCACTGCAGCCCTGGCGGTCTGAAGACCGACAGGGTCGTAATGAGGGGCTAATTCTATGTATGATTAGAAACCCTTTTTCAGAGGTAACCTAAAACATTTTTTATACATTATTGTAGTCTATGGAAAGTGTCAGAACTAACTTTTTTTTTACATTAACTTATCGCTTTCAGAACATGTCAGCTTGTCAAAAATTAAACACTTCACATTCTGAACCTAGGTCAGCTTTGCAGAAAATGCTGTTATTTATTCAATCCTAATATGTGTAATTGTGGAAGCCTAAGGCATTTACTTGAAATTGAAAGCATTATTCTTCATCTAAGGCCTGCATGTTAATTCTGCACATTATTGCATTAATTGTCAATGTTTTAAAATGCTTCCTCAATTGCAGTTTGTAAGAACTCACAACACGACTTTTGATATTCGAAAAGGCTTTACTGAATTACAAAAGGGGTTAAGTACATGGCAAAACGTTTTGCATCACAAACCTTTTGATTTTGGAAATTGCAGGGTTTTCAACTGCAAAATTAATTCTTACATGTGGCCCCATGTCTTGCAATTGTGGCATCAAATGTGAGAAACAGAAGCAGAAATATTCGCTAAAACTAATGTCATTTTGTGAGTAGTATCCTTTGCTGTTAGAGTCTGTCAGAGCTGCCAATGCCTGCATATCACCATCTCCTCTAATGAATTGAGAAAGCATGCAATCAGATTTGCTTTATCATGGGTCCTAGCAATACAGTCTCTGTGGTCTAGATATCAGAGTCTCTCCAATAACACAGTGCTGTTTCTTACTGGGTAAAAGTATAGTCAGCACGGTATGGTTGAATAGCAGTTCACTCCCTAAATTCCACAGATGCTAATCCTGTGCTATTGCAGCACTGCCCTGCATGTCATTTTAATTCCTACACTGCCTTTAAAGCTTCCCACTCCAGGTCCAATCGATCCACTGATCCATTGATTTCCCTACAGTAGTGGGTGATAGCCACCTGGGTTGTACTCTTGAATACAGAAACTTACAAGGTACTGGAGGACATTGTTATGCAGCTTTGTGGTCTACCCCACGTTACAGAGATGAGGTGGGGTTATCCGCCAAGGGCCATCATACATAGATACTGCACATGAAGTGTTAACCCTGCCCTGTGGGAGGGTGCTGTGGGAATAAAGAGACTAAATCAAGCCCAGTAAATAGTGCATGTATTTGCTAATAATCGTGGCATCTTTTGGTGAATCCACATGTAATTTGGCACATATTTCATAGGTTGAATATTCTGAAGGGAAAGGCAAGAGGCATGCAGATCTATTAAAGGGGGTGCAAGGTTTAAAGGTAGGACAAACACATTTTCATGTGCTAATCCCTATGGTACAGATCAATGAATCTGCATACAATTTGGAAGGCTATTAATAAGTTAATCCCATCTCATGTTTTTTGTTGATCCAGCAGTTGGAGGAGCAGGGGTATGAGGTTAAGGTAAGGCAGTCAAAAAAATCATTACAAAAGCAAATATCATTGGTGCAGATTTACGGGTCTGCATAATATTTTGTAGATAGCATGGCCAGCATAGTCTTGATGTTTTTGAGTTTCATGCAAATCCATCAAGGGGGTCACAGGTTAAGGGTGCTCTAAAATGTTTTAATATTCCAATAACTTTGGTGGTATTCAATGAATCTCTATAAACTTAGGAAAACTGTTAGCAAGTTAAGCTTAGTCCACAAATTTCAGGGTTCGATGAGATCTGATAATGAAGGAGCAAAGTTAAAAGGAGAAGAGGAAAAACCTTTGATCTCTTAAAGACTTTGGTTCCATTTTACAGATCAGCACAAACTTTGGCAGACACTTTTTTAACTTACCTTTGATATTTTGAGTTTCATGCTTATCAATGAAGGCGGGCATGGTTAAAAAAGGAGGGAACTTTTTCATTACCTAATAATGTTGCCACCCTTGTCGTGGGTTAATTATACACTCTGCTTGGGCACACATATTTTAGCTTAGCTTAGGCCTGTGTCCTGTCCCCTTTCACCTACATATCTGCTCCGATTTAATTTATCCAGTTTTATAAATTTTTTGTGAGCCTGCTTACAGCAGAGATGTTTTTTCCTAATCAGCTGCAATTTTGTGATTCTGCGAAAGCATTGTTATTATTATTCTGTGCATGACATTTCATCATGCACCTCTGTCCAAGGCTGACAAGAAGAGCACATGATAATCCAGCTAGAAATTGTCACCAGAAGAGTATGTAAACAGTCCGACACCTAGGCACATGCCTACGTCAGACCTTTTTCATGGAACGAAAATATGTTTCTTATTAAAAAAAAAATGTATAGGCCAAGGGACAACAGGGAGGTCAGTCCAGCCAGGATTCCGTCCATGCTGCAGGCCATTTTCATTGCTGACCTGCAACCAACCAAGGAGAAGACGGGCAGACCCCAATATCCCACAAAATCTCATGGACTAAGGACAAACAGATTGGCTATCACGGTTAGGCTCTCTCTTAGGAGTTAAGGCTTAGGTAGAATTAATCTATGTATGTTATTCCAATATTTTGGGACTGTTTATTTTCTTCTCACTGGTCACCACCATTCTAATTCTGTTCTGTCTCATTGCCCTAACAATTGCAGCTCACATATTTTATCGTAGATTGCAGTCTATTCAATAAATGTATTGAAAATCACCCTGCTTCTTTTCTCTGGCCTATTTGTGTGTATGGGACCTTTTGCTAACAATAGAAAGAGGTGAGACTTGCTAACCACGACTTCCCCTGAGACGCCAGAGTGTCATGTTTCAGGCTTCCACAAATCACCGTTTCTTTCAGGTTTGGGTGAGGTGCTGCTAGCTAGCCAAAAGGTTTAGGCTGACAACGGTCAGGACGGTGTGGGACTGGTTCATTCACCACCCACAAACGGTGCTGCAGCCCCTGATCCAGCAGTCTTGTTTTAATAGCGGGAGTCCTATGACACCCCTTGACAAATCCATTCAAAATTGAACAGAAATTTACATGTTGAGCTTTTTGTTGTGTGAAATTAAGTCCATATTAAGGATCCTGGGTTTTATGCAGATATGAAAATACTGAGTAAAGTTAAAGGGGAGGCTAACAAAAGATTTAATTGGCTAATGGCTTTGGCATCATTTGATAGATTTTCATAAAAGGTCTGACAACAAAATTGGGTTTAATTAACTGCAACTCCCTGCATCGAAGGCTGATTGTCTATGGCAAACCACCCCTGCACATGACTAAAAGCTATGTGCAATAGTGGTTAGCCACAAGATGGGTTAGCACAGGGCCAAGCAGCCCGGCCCGCCATTTAACCCACATTGCACTCTGCTAATGGCCACGCAAAACAGGAAAGCCTTCAACATGATTCAGATATTATCAGTCACCACTACACCTACCGAACCCCCACCACAGACCTGCACAAACCCCAGTAAAACACTTTTATCTTTCCATTAAAGAAAACCACAGTTAGCATTAAGGTATGGTTTAATTTGGTCACAACACAATCTACATTTAAAATTAGTTAAAGTGCAATCATGGTTATTAAATAAAGCAAAAAAACATTACCATATTAAAACATTAAATTCCAAAATTGGGCGTGAAGGGAAGGCCAGGTTAAAAAAATAAAAACACCTTTGAATGGAGACACGTTTGTCTCCCCTCTGTCCTATTCCTGGCTGCACACAGGCTCCCAGTCAATCACGACGCTGCTGTCACCAGCACGACAGCATTTTGTGATTGGTCTGAGCGGCCTGCTTCGCCACTCAGACTAGGAGTGGGAGCCTGAGCATGTTCTCCAATCAACTGTGCAATACAGCCAGGTAGAGAACATGCAAATGCACATGTCTGTATGGCCAGCTAAGCAGACATGCACACCTATTGTGCATAGCCCTCCTTTGGCCCCCTCCCTCCAGCCCAGCCCCACCCCTTACTCTCTGGAAAAATAAAATTATAATAACGTAGTGTATGTTAATATCCTTTTATTTTTACTCTTTTTTTTTAATCCAGTGGGCCGACGCTCCTCTGCCTTAGCGGAGGAGCTGCCTCTCTATGTATGTATATATATATATATATATGAAAATCAAATTCCTTAGCAAAAATGAAGGAATGACCGCACTCCAAAGTTGACGTTTTCAATGCTCCTTTATTTCTGGGCTTAATTTTGGTTATATTCAACACAATACCGCCCATATATATTCATTAAAAACAAAACAAAGGTTAGAGAGATGTTATAGTTAGGTTCTGAATTTACATGTACAAAACCACAGAAATTCAGCTGTTATAGTTAGAGTTATTTTAAGTAAGTATAACTTGTGCCCTAAGGTAAATATAACTCACGCCCCTGCCATGCACAGTTTTCTCATCAATAGGTTTACTGCAAATGTTACAGCGTTATTATCAATGATGTCATAGAAGATGTCTAGAGTGATGTAAAATATGGGGAAATTAGCAGTGCACGTCTAGGGCGCAAGTTATACCCACCATGGCCAATTTGGACTTCTAGCTCATTTTACATACTTATAGTATTTACAAGGGAGACCAATGTGCTCTGTTCTCAATAGCACATAGCAAGAAAAAAAACATTAATCACAGCCACTACATAAGATATTGTGCTTGAAACAGCAACAATGCAAACACCTACAGCCAGGATTTCAGATAACTTATGAAATTGGAACTTTAGAGAGAACACAAGAACTTTCCCTTGCCCAAGCGCAAGAAGTTTCAATGATTTGTACTTAACGGAAGGGGAGCTTCAATTGAGGCACCTGTTCTGTTTGTATTTGTAAGTGCTTCCCGCTGAGGTTTAATTTCTATGAAATGAGTATCAGTGTCAGAATGCATTCTAACCTGCTTATTTATGTAGAAATCGGCCACAGTTTACCCAACAGGAGTAATTTGTACTGGGTAATTAGCAACTGCTATCTTGTTGGGTAAATGTATAGTGCGTATTCTACGCTATAGTTGCGTAAAGGACGTCAAAATAATGTCTCAAGTGACCTTGTGTGTCTGTAATATTGACAAGGGTTCCTCGAGGGTTTACAAAAAGAAATCTGCAAAAACATGAATGTTGGTGTGCCAAGGGCAACAAGACTATAAAGAGTTGAATATCCAACAAACAAGGGCATGTCCTCTTAATTATATGTATTAAGTGCTTCTTTGTTTGGTGTGCTCATATTCCTCTGAATCTGGGACCACGGAGAAGCCTGAATGCCCCCACAGTCCCTGCTGGCTCCCTACCTCCTGCGGGAATCGGCATAGCTCCCGCACACAGAGACCTGCAACAAAATGCAACTCCTTGTGTGCGGGAGCAATCCTTTTATCTGTTTTCTTGCCCACAGATGAAGTCTGCTCCCAGGAAGCGAGAGCGTGGCGGTCCCCAGGGCCATTAATAGCTCAAGGAGTGGGGTGCCCCTCCTTTTTTGCATGGGCCGGCCCAGGGAGGTGGTGGTCCCCGTGACCGTATATGACCCAGGACGGGGACCACCTCCCACTTTTAATTTCATTACATGCCCTTGGGACGTGGTTGTCCCCAGGGCTCAAAAGAGCCACAGCAGAGGGTCTGCATGCCCCCACATAAAAGAAATCAAAACTCAGGGACTGTGGCTCAAAAGAGCAGAAGGGTCTTAACAATGATGAGGAGCTTTAAACCCGTCATTGAATGGTTTAAGTATAGTTTTTCTGTGAGTTTTTATAACAGATGTTGTGTTTTCTGTTTGTACTTGCAGGAGAACAGCTGGAATAGATATAGACAGATTTAAAGGACAATTTTTGCAGTTAAGAAGATAGTCAGATGCACTGATTTGAAGAGAAGTGCAGATGAGGGCAATTTATTTATCCTATTATCATCATTATCATTTATCTGATCATTAATCTGATCATTAACATCATGCAGCTGTTATAGTGACATTATCAATGAGGTTATCAAAGATGTCATGAATGCTGTAATTTGTGGGGTAATTAGCAGTGCATGTCAAGAGCGCGAGTTATAGTTACATTAGGGTGCAATTCATAGTTACTTGAAATAACTCGAACTATAACATGAATTTCTATGGCTTTGTACGTGTAAAATGTGAGCCTAACTATAACGTCCCGGTAATGATCGCAGGCCCTATAGTCAACCCCTATAACCACCCTACCCAGTGCTGCGCATGGCCTTTGGCAGTGCGCAACGGGGACTGCCCACAGGGCCTGGCCTGCAGCCAACCCCTATAACAACTCAACCCCTGCTGCGTACGACATTGCAAGAGTTGGCCCTGGGAGGGGGGTGGCAGTCCCTATGGCTATCTGTGCCTCCTCCAGGGGGCCACACGCCACCCCCCCAAAAAATAGCCCCTGGGATGTAGTGGCCCTCGAGGCTCCAAAACAGACCCCCCCTATCTTTTTTAAAATTATCACCGGGTAGGTGGTGATGCCCGGTCCTGCGGGATGCTGAGCGCCCCCCCCCAACATTCCATTTAAAGCTCTGCCATGGGGAGGAGGTGGCCCCAGGGCTTCAGGTGGGCCCCATCCATTTTCTAAAAAGAACCAGGGGGGTGGTGGTCCCTGGGTCTGTGGGGGAGCAGGCAGTCCCCCATTCAAAATGCAATTGCCCCTGCAACCTGGTCCACCCATGGTTTGTTTATAAAACAAGTGCAGAAGCCCGTACTTATTTTTTTTTTTTACATTTTCAGTACAGCCCTTGGGGGGTCCCCTGGAGCCCCAGCACCAGAGCTAAGGGGTCAGGGTGACTGTACCCTGGCCCCTTTTGTTTTTTTCACCATTTGTTTTCAGGGACTTGGCTGAAGCAGAGTCCCAACATGGCTGCCAATACTTCCTTGTAGTGTTGGCAGCCAATCAGATCTAAGCACGAGATCGGGATGGTTCGCGGAGTGTTTGCATCCCCATATATACAAATTTGGATTTTCTTTAATTTCTCAAAAACTACTGAATGGATTTACACCAAATATAAAAAAGGGTGCTTTTTGGATTAAGAGCTACCTTTCTGCCAAATTTGGTGTAATTCCATCCTGTGGTTCAAAAGGAAGTAGACCTGTTCAAAATCCCAAGGGAACTAACATTGGAAACTCACCTTTTTTTAAATCACCCCCTTGTTAATGGTCCACGCTTGACGGATCGCCGCAAACTTTCCAGACAGCAGCAGATGTGACTGTCTCATTTTTTGAGAAAATTTTCTGAAGATTCATCAAGTGGCGCCAAAGATATAGACAAGTCAAAAAAAGCAAAAACACTTTTTCTATAGAAACTAGGTCCTAACTATGACTACCTAGTGGTGACTGCCACTAGCTAACACATATATATATATATATATATATATATATATATATATCCAACACCAACAATTGCAATTGATTTGTTTTCACTCCAGGAGAGTTTTATTACTTCTATCCAAAAAGAAGTGTAAAAAAGATACCACCAACTCGTTTCAACCTCTCAGTCTTGATCACAGTTTACAAAGCAAACCTTCCCATGAGTCTCTATTTATAGTTCATTTTCCTACCACCACCAAGTGCATTCTGGGATACGCAGTCCCCTACAATAACTTATGACAATTAAAACATAATCAAAATCCACTAATCTTTTCTGTTATTATCAAACCTCTAAAACATAGTGGAATAATTGATTACAAAATTATCTATAAAGCCAAGACAGATTCAATAGTTTACATATATACAGAGATGAATAATATCTGTGGAATACATGTTGCCATGCTTATCATATGTATGGGATGTTGGGCTAATGGTTGCATTTTATGCATGATATATTTCTGGCAATATTTACATTATGAGACTAAGGGTGTTCACCTAGTTCCCGGGACAATGATCTTCCTTGTATCTATTAATCTGCTATGTATGCCTGATATAGTATTTGGAGCCACATATTTATTGCTTCATATATATCTATGGTCCTCTAGTAACTCACACAGACATAATACTCATCTTAATGCATATAAATACCTACAATCTCTATATCTTCAACCTCATTCCTCCATATGGTTGATCTGATATCTATTACCTCACAGCCATTAGGTGCTTATTAAACCTGCATAATATCACTTCATTAAATGGCGTCTAATTACACTCATTACTTTTATAGCCAAAAAACATCATAGGTGGTAATGAAGTTCTTCATCGCCATTTAATCCCCTCGGAGTCTTTGTTTTGAGTTGTACTATCAGTCTGGACTCTAAGCATCTAAGCTTGAGCTCACGGTTCCCTCCTCTTTCATTATGCTCAATGGTTGCGATCCCAAAAAACATCATATTCGTCCAGTTTTTTCCTTCATGTGTAACTAGATGTCTAGCCAGAACATAGTTTACATCCTTATTTTGCACAGCCCTGATATGTTCAAGTATGCAGTTTTTTTTTCAAAGGACAAATTGTACTTCCTACATAACGAAGACCACATTCACATTCAATTATGTATACCACATGAGTGGTTTCACATGTAATTCTCTTTGTAATTCTTAATGACCTTCCTTTTGAATCTTGGTATTCCCTTTTATACCTATCTGACAGGCCTTGCACTTACCACAGCATGTAAAACCTATTGTCTGTAACCAATTCAAAGGTTTAGTTAACTGAAAGTGACTGTTCACCAGAAGGTCTTGTATAGATGATACCTTCCTGTATGTCACCATAGGTCTTTCCCCAATCAATTTTCCAATATCGGGATCCTTCTTTATGATATCCCAATATTTGTTGAGTATTTTTAGGATCAGATGATTTTCCTTACTGTATGTCATGATCATCCTAATAATGGAATCCTTATTGTCCCTCTCGGATTTAGATTTGTTCAGAATTTCATCTCTCGTTTTGGATCAAGCTTTACTTTTTCCCAAATTTATATCTTTTAATTTATATTTCCTCTGTACAAATCTTTGTCGAGTTTCTTTAAATTTCAATTCCATTTCATGTTCTGTAGAACAATTGCGTTTGATCCTAATAAATTCTCCATATGGTATGCTTTTCTTCAGGGATGTTGGGTGAAAACTATCTCCATGTAATATACTGTTTGTGGAAGTAGCTTTACGATATAATGTCGTTTCAATTTTATTGTTTTCAATGTATACTAGAACATCCAGAAATTGAATGGACTGGGAGCTGATATTATAGGTAACTTTTAAGCTCACTTCATTCTCAATCAAACGTTCAAAATACTGTACAAATTCCTTTTCAGTTCCATTCCAAATGATGAATAAATCATCAATGTATCTCAGCCACATAATGGCTTTTGTTGCAAATATCTCATTGTCGTCACTCCATGCTACATGTTTCTCCCACTATCCCATCATCAGGTTCGCATAACTGGGTGAAAAGGAAACCCTCATCGCTGTCCCACATATTTGGGCATATAACTGATTGTTGAAAAGAAAGATATTATTCTTCAAACACAGATCTATCATCTTCATTAGCATTTTTAAATGTTTCAAATACTTTATATCCTGCTGTTGTAAAAAATAATGTACTGCCATGAGACCCATTTCATGCTTAATTGATGTGTATAAGGATACAACATCTATAGTGACAAGTTTATATTCTGGTTCCCAATTAATTCCTGAGAGTGCTCTTAAAAAGTCCCCTGTATCTTTGATGTAAGAACTCAGACTTGTTACTATCAGGGCTAGAAAGGAATCCACATATGTTGATAAATTCTCATATAAGGAACCACAACTGGAAATTATTGGGCGACCTGGTGGTTTTTCCAAACTTTTGTGGATTTTTGGCAGAAAACAGATTGTAGGCATAATTGGATTATCATTCGCCGAGAATAATCTCTCATCCTTATTTAATAAGCCATCATTGTACCAAGTATCCAACAATTGGTTTAATTGTATGGTTAATTTGTTGATGGGATTTGTCTTGAGTTTAAGATAGTGATCTTTAATATTCAACTGCCTATGTGCTTCTTTCATATAGTCTAGTTTATCCATAATCACTACATTTCCCCCTTGTTCAGCCGGTTTGATTTCCGAATCTTGATTATCCATCAATGCTTTGACATATATATTTTGTTCCTTAAAGCATCCCATAAGATTATTGTCAATCACCTTATTAACTGTCTGGAGTCTGTGTGGTCTATCAAATTAGTTTGGGACAAGGGGCATTTCGCTTTTCAGAAAAGCCGCCCTGCACAAGAGAAATATGGATTCTGTTCAGTAAGATATATTTAATTTGCTAAAGCAGTTTTATTCATAGTAGCTGCTACACAGAGTTGGATTGGGAACACAATTTGGCCTGGGCACTCCCAAAAAAGTGGCCCACATTCACGAATCGTTATTATTTTTTGTAGTTTTATATAGTATGAACTCAGCCTAAAGGCATTGAGGCAATTTACACAAGAACCAGATACACTGCACAAGATGAACTTCATTTTTATTTTAGGGAAGGAGATAAGTGATTTGCCCAGAATCACAGGATGTTGAGCTCCAACTTCGGCAGCTTTGACTACACCGGTACACCCCATATTTTATTCCTTTGGGAAAGGTGGCCTTAAAGCGAGGCCTATACAAACACACCCCACCCCTCCATCAAAGCCTAAAAGACAGTGGGAAGTTACATCTGGTCCCTAGTGAGGCCACGTCTCTTACTCACCCCCTCCTAGCCCACTTTAGCCTCAGGCCTGGCAGGGGAGGGTTCAAGAAAAACACAAATCTCCTGCTGTTCCATGGGCTTAGGTTAGAATGGGCTCCCTGTGAGGCCCCTGCAAACTCCCACCCTCCCTGCATGCACCATGGCCTGAACGTAATTTCCCAGTGGGGATGGCACTGCTTCTGGGCCAGGCCACACGGGGCAGGAGACCAAGGTGAGACAGACATATTAGCCAGAGCAACACCTGGCACCCAGCCTCAGTTTGACAGCATGGCAGGAGAGTTCCCATAAAGCTGTTGCCACTTTACAGTGGTCGGACAGGGACTAGGAAAGACAGGAAGTCTCTGTGGGCTGATTTACAGAGGCCCTAAAAAAATCAGACCACAGGTGACCCTGAGGCAACAACCGAACCCCCAATTCTCGACTGCCTGCCTTCCCAATCGGACACTGCTACTACTTGTCTCAGAGGTAGTTAACTGCTCTCATAAGAGTGGTGTTTTTCAAGGTCATCTAGTGATTAGAGATGAATCCAGCCATACAGTTCTGCCCTTTTGTTGTAAATCAGGATAGCCCAACACAGAAATTGAGTCATAACATTGGTTTATGCTTCTATTCAAAAATAATAATTTGGCAAAGTCTAGCTTTTTTGTCTAGTGTCTCCTTATGTAAAGGTGTGGTTGGTGTACAAGTTAGATTTTAAAACAGTCTTCAGGGGAATGGCTTCCTTTCTCTGTTTGGGATATGATGCTTTGTAAGCCTGATAGCCCTTTAATATTGCTCCCCAAAGTTTCAATGGATCACAGTTATCATAGTTTAGTTGTTAATGCCAGAGCTGTACTACATTGAAAAATGTTTTCTATCTGCACTCATGAAGCTGAGTAGCAGTGCATGGCCGGTTTTATGTTTTTATGGTTCATGTTGGTTGGGCGAGTCTTGTATGATAGTATCCAAGATTCTTAAAGTAATGGATTTTGAACTTATGTACTTCAGTGTCAATGGTTGATGGTGGGGGGCACCAGCACTTATTTTTGGGAACCACTACTTATTTTTCCGCTTCCGATTTTCTCCAAGCGCTAGAGAGAGAAAACACACAGATGGGAAAGAAGGACAAAATAACTGGAATACAGGCATAAAGCAGGAACCTGTAAGATTAAGATAAATGAGTGTCTGGGGGTGGATTAAAGAGGCATTAGGTGGATTGAAAGCTACTCAGCCCTAGTGCTCGGCATGCAGAAGTTTAATTCTTCTGAGCCGGGCTTTGGTCAGTGGCACTCTTTTTTCACAAATTACAAATTAAGTACGGAGTATTCCCTCCAGGAAAACAGTTTTGCTTTTGCTTGTTTGTTGAATGAGGTTGTGTCAACAAATTCTCGATGTCTATTCTATGTATTTTGCGTCTTGAATTGCTTAGTCATCTGGGGCTTCATGTTTGGAGAAAAGGAAATTATAAAGTATTCTGTTCATTCTAATAGATTTGGGTTTAGGAATTGGGGACTCTGTGCTTTGATAAGACTAAGGATCAAAGTTATCTCAGCTGTGTGAGTGTAAGGAGTGTAAGCAAGCAGTGTGTAGTGGGGAAAGAGAACAATGAAGTTTAAGAACTTTACAGAAAGCCTTGAAACATGTTGGATTAGTCTTTCATTCAAGATTTTAAACTGAGGTATTATGATATCAGTCTGTTAGTCTACAATCTGCTGGTTTATGTATTTGTTTTTCAATAGTATAGGGTGGTTTATTTGAGGTCCATTTACTAAAACCTCAAGGGCCCAAATATATAACAATCTTCAATGCAGAGAATAAACCCCTGACACCTCTCAGTGTCTTGTTCAATAGCAGAAACACAGAGGATAAAAGAGTATGCCAACAGAAAACAAGAATTTGAGTTTATAACTCATAGTAAAAAATATCTTGCTCCAGCAGATAGATCCAAAAGTAAGAACATACAGGCATAAGAATCTAAGGTAAGCAGAAATATCCTAATGCCAAATTTAACCACTAGCAGATGGACCCACAGAGAAGAAGGAAAATAGAATGATACAGACTGTATAGATGGGTGACATCTAGAGTTCTGCCTACCTGCATTACCATATGAAATAAATATGCATATCCTGCTTAAACATTAAGGCCCTCATTACAATCTGAGAAGACCGCTGAGGCTGCGCCAGCTGGCGGTAGTTCTGGCTCCCTATTTTGACTTTTCTGCTGGGCCAGCGGACGGTAACAGCGTTACCGTCCGCTGGCCCAGCAGAAAAGTCACATCAACATTGCTGCCGGCTGTGCATGGGCATGGGCAGTGTAGGGGCCCCCAGGGGCACCCGAGTCCCCTTACTGCCAGCCTTTCCATGGTGGTGTCGACCACTGTGGACAGGCTGGCAGTAAGGGGAGTCAAAATCCCGCTGCCCTGGCGGATTACGACTGTCGGGACTGCCATGGCGGTATACCGCCAGTCCCGGCGGTATTACCGTGGCGGAAGCACCACGTTCAAAATGAGGCAGGCAGTACCGCAAGCCTGTTGGCAGTACTACCGCCACAATAGCCCTGGCGGCCACCGACCGCCAGGGTTATAATGAGGGCCTAAGTGCTTTAGATTAGAGACACATTAACATTTAACATTTTTCATAGTTGAATCTGAAACACACTGCTTTCAGACAAGCCCAGTAATTACATATGCTGCTTGCTGTTTACATGAGGAACATAAATAAAATATGTGTACTTACCCAAAAGAGGAAATTGAACACAAATAAAAGATATTTGAGACAGACTGTTGGGCAATCATCTTCTTCCTCTTTGTATAGATGTGTCATTGTTTAAAAATCTGTATAAAAAATAGAGAAATTTTTTAAAACTGCAAGATTGAACAACTAAAACCCATATTTCAGTAAGTACGTTAAAGCACTGCAGAGGAAGGTAGGTCTTCAATTAAGAGTATCTATCTATTTTTTTCACTGAAAACAACAAAGGTTAAAGTGACGTTATAGTCAGGAATTGTAACAATAAGTTGCCTTACATTAAAAAAGTTTAGAAATTCAATGAAAAAATACAAAGTTTAAAAAGGTCTTAGGTGAAAATATCAGTTAAAACATACTATTTCAAACAAACAAAACCACTGAAATTCACTAGTTACAGTTATCTCAAGTTAACTATAACTTGTGCCCTAAAGTAACTATAACTTGCGCCCCTGCCATGCACAGTGTTGTCATCAATGATGTCATTTCAGATATTGTTGTGATGTTATCAATGATGTCACACAACATGTTGTAAGTGATGCAATAGCTGTGGTACTTAGCAGAATGTGGTGAGAGTCTGAGTTATAGTTACTAGAGGGGCAAGGTATCCCTACCCTGCCCTCTGTATATTTTTTTTAACTTTTTTATTTAGGCCAGAGGACTGAGTCCCTGAGTCCCAAAATGCCTGCCACTACATGTTGTGGCAGCCAATCATATCTTATCTAGAGATCTGCTGGCACCACTGACCCTCCACAGTATGAAATATACCTTAATTCATATCCTTCATTTCTCAAAAACTACTGAATGGATTTAGACCAAATCACAAAAAGCACACTTTAAGACTGAGATTTAGGATTTTCAAAAATTTGGTGTACATCCGTTCAGCAATTTATACAGTATCACTGTTCAATTTTCATATGGAATAATGAATGGGGAAAACACGTTTTGGGACCCCCCCTTTTTCTCAGGCCCCACTTGCAGGAGCTGAGACAGATGAGACTTGTTTTGGAAAATGTTCTAAAGATTTGACAAACAGTGGTAAAGTTATAAGCAAAATAAAAAAAATGCTATTTCTACATAAACGCTGTCCTAACTAAACCTATAACTAGTCATAAATATGAGTTTGCATAGGAGGAAAACTCAACGAAGTAAGTACAGCAAACAATAAAGACAATATTACACTTTGATGAAGAAACTGCAATCCAATAAAGAAATAGTGGTATGAAATTTGGACAAAGGAAGCAATGTAGTTCTATGGCCACTGAGTATGTATGTAAAGGAAGCTCGTCGACAACTTGATGAGCCAGGATGCTACAACCATAGCGATCAATCCGAATAGGCCAGGATTAAGTTACAATATCATTCAGAGGTGTTTGAATGGAGGAACGATGGACTATTGAGTCAAGAGGAATACCTTTTCCTAAGGAATGGTCATCCATGGATCCCGGTGTTATTTGCAATACCCAAGACCCATAAACAACCACTAGGAAGGCTAATAATTTTAGCAATTAAAGGCTTGCTTGAAAACACATCCAAATATGTTTATTACTTCCTCCAAGAACATGTCCGTAACTTGACTTCATTTGTCAAGGACACGTCAGACTTTCTAAAGTGGATCAACGATATATCGTGGAAAGTTGAGTATATCTTGATGACATTAGATGTCACCTCATTGTATAAGAGTATAAAACATGAACATGGACTGAGAGCTGTTGAGCACTTTTTTAGGAGTAGGCCTGTTTGCCAAGAAGTTGTGCAGGCAGATGCACAGGAGGACGATGGGCACCTGCTCACCTATGCATTTTTGCATATGGGCTGGTGGAAGGAGTAGGTGTTCAGTGGCGACCATAGTACTGTGTTTGGCAGCAGTATCATATGCTGGATTAGATTCAGAAACAATGCGTTTGTTTTATGGTTCAGTCAGACACAGAGTTTGTACAAGTCATAAATCAAAATGATATAAATTTGCATTTCACAGAACATGCCAGTACAAATAAAGTAGAATTTTTGGAGTTACAGGTTTTTGTAAATCAGGCAAAATTGGAGAACAGACTATTTAGGAAGCCAACAGCAATCTATTTTATACACACCCAGTTTTCATTCCAAGCATACCATATACAACGTCACTTATGGGGAATTATTAAGGGTCAAAATAACAGCAGTTTGAACAAGGACTGGGAAAGCAGACAACAAGTGACAGTAGCACGTTTTTTACACAAAGGCTATTTTAAAAGAGCGTTAGAGGCAGCAGCAAGACATTTTGAGACAACGAGTAGAGAGTCTATAGTATTTCCAAAGAGAGAACAGAGTGTAGAGAGTCCCCAGATTGGAATGATTATAATTTACAACACAGCACACAAGGAATTGAGAATGATACTAAAGAAAAACTGGCATTTGGTAAAGGCAAACTAGGTGGCTGGTCATATGTTGCCTGATTCCCAACACATTACATTTAGGAGGGCTGGTGCCCTGAGGGATATGTCGGTAACCAGGAGCCCAGAGATTGGAAAGGAAACTACATGGCTACAACAAAAAGGTTTCCACAAGTGCCATAGGTGTAAGGCATGCAAACCTGGGCTTCATATTGAGAAGGTATGGTCACCTTTCTGAGAGAAACCTATTTACATACAGGGACCATACAATTGCAAGACAAAGAGTGCAGTTTATGTTCTGGTGTGCTCATTTGGCCTATGATATGCAGGCTGCACAAAGCTACAGGTCCACATAAGAGTGTTGCAGCATTTTAGGGCAATAACTAGTAAGGACTGGTCATATCCAGTAGCCCGGCATTTCTCAGAATAACACAGTAAGAACACAAACCATCTGAGATATTCTGTGATAGATGCAGTGCCAGTACATCCCAGGGGAGGAGACAGGGAACAGACATTGAGACAAAAGGAGAGCAGATATATTATGAAATTGGACATTAAAACACCAAATGGGTTAAACATTGAGCAGGAAGTGCACCGTTTTTTTACAATGGTCAATCAGGGATCTCAAAAAGTGAAGCTTGTATAGGTAAATAGATCATGTAGGCAATCAACAAGCATGCTCTTACGAGCAGAATATTTTAAGACTGGAGCCTTGGTGAGGATGTTTGCATACAACCTAAGCAAGGGAGTAAGGGAATACCACGTTTTTAATATAATATTTTGTGATAACAGGAAATAGCACAGCAGTGTGAATAGAGATACACTTGGAAATTTCTGTGTGAAACAGTTAATTGTGGAACACAGAAATTAAGGAAATGTAACCATATATTTGCATAGAGTTGGGAGACAGAAAAAATATCATACCTGTAGATTCTGGCTGAGGGGTAATAGAGACACGTAAAATGAAGAGGAGGAAATCCTGATTGACAAAGGTGATTAATTATACCCACTTAGGCTTGACAAATGGTTGACACATTCAAACATAAATTGGGTACAGGAATGATTAATTAGTGGGCACAAATGGGCAAACGTCTTGGTAGGTGAACAGATGGTACATAAGACAATATAATGAGTAGGAGATATCAATGGTATGCAGGCCCACAAATTGATCAAATAGAAAACATATGCTGTATAAGTATTACCCACTTGGGTTTAAAATGGGTCACTTCTTTCACGGATGCAAGTAAAATGAAGTATTGAGTCCAGTGCTTCTAAAAATGCATTTTAGTAGTAACACGTATCATAATTCAAGTCATTTGATTTAGTGAATATTAAATTGATTAAATGAGAAAATATTTTCACACTGCTGCAGCACTAAATCATGGATCAAGTGAATATTATCTGTATGAACAAAATTATTTTATTTCCTTGTTGGTCGTTTTGCTTTGCCTAGCGGAGACAGAAAAGAATCTTGTTAGTTTTCATTATGAAGCAATCACGCGGTGTGGTTAAATACGAAATGTCATGGCGTAGTGCGTCATGCGAACAAGGCCATTTGTTTGGTAATTGTAATGGGAGACAACTATATATATATATATATATATATATATATATATATATATATATATATATATATACCCCATCTACTATCAGAAAGAAACTGCTTGCAACTCTAAATTACATGGCAATAGTGGGCATCCCGTAGCACTGTAATGGAGCATCCCCTACAGTCAATTACTGAGAGCCTGCATAATCTGCTCCTCTGATGAGGCATTTGAAGAAGTCGTTATGATGATTGAGAGATTCCGGAAAAGGGGTTATTTTGAAAAGAATCCTCTATCCTCTAAGCACACAAATGAGTAGACACAAAAGAGAAGAGAGAGGAACAACTATACAAAATGGAGCAAGACAATTTCAGGATATACATACAATAAGAGATGCACAGCACAATGAACATCAGATTAGAATGTTTATGAAGTATTAAACTGAGCATCAGAATATAAATTCTATTTTAGAATTAAGTTGGCATATTGTCCAGCATGATGAGCATTTAAAGGGTACACTGAACCAACATCCACAAATTACATACTGCAAAGCAAGATCACACAAATTACATACTGCAAAGCAAGATCATTAGGCAATATACTCACCAATAGTCTGTATCTCTCAGAAGAGATAAAAGTTTGGCTCACACATAGCAATGGATTTTGAAAATGTGGAAAATGCAAAGCTTGCGTATATGAAGTCAACAAAATCGAGAATGAAACCTTAGAGAAGAGAACCCGAGTAATATTGTGTATGGAGTTCAATGGAGTCAGCAGCCAAACTTGGAAACATGTGAAACATATTCAGAACCACATACATTATATCCTGGTGTGCCTATTTGAGCTGCTTAATATGTAGATAATGTTGGACAGATCACAATTGCAAAGAAATGCCATAGTTAATTTAATATGTCTGAATCCTCATTGAGATGTGAATTATTGTTCAACTACTTATAGATAATATTCTGCTAACCTTTGGCAACATATCTTTACACTTTAATGCACCATGAAACTTTTTTGAGAAAATTGTGGGAATATTTTGCACCTTAATATGTAACAAGTGGGTGGTCTGTTTTTGCACTTTGCCACACAGTGCCACTTTATACCCTAAAGAATGGTTTGCAAATTTGAACATACATTGACATCTGAAGATGTTTGCAGTTTAGCATAAAGCACTTTAGATGAAAATGAAAGGAGGAAGGAAATAAAGGAGGGATGGAGCAGCCTAAAAGGAACTATGAGAGCAGGAAACAGAGAGGGAAATGGTATGAAGGTTGACTTAATATAGTATGTATGAGTATGGGGTCAATGACTAGAATGGTACGATTAAAACAGGTTTTGAAATATTGCATCTCAATCTGTAAACAGTCCAGATTGACACTGTATTTTATTTCACTTGAACACTACTTGTGAATGTATACATGTGAATTTGCACAAAAGAAAAAACGTTTTGGAAGATGTTTATTTTTATTTTGAGAGGTGTGCATTAGTAAAAAGAAGTAATGATAAAGAAAAGAGTAGGAGATACCGTGCATATTATACACCACATTACAATGAATATAAGAGACCATTAAGTAGAAAGCTATGAGGAGTGTCATGGCGGACACACAGCAATACACACATCATTAGGTTAGCAGCCTAGTAGTTGATCTAGAGTGAATTGCAATGGAAGAAAGACTGTATAATGGTAGCGGGTTGGCTCAGTTGAGGTTGTTGGCCAAAACGTACTGTCTTCCCATGATGGTGTTTATGTACAATAAAGAAAAGTAATCTAAACCTGTATGGTGCTTCAATTATGAATGGCGGATGTGGTGTGACATGACACAAGGCGATACGAGGATCTTGAAACTGTGAATATATATATATAGATGTATACAAATCTGCAGAGTGTAAGAATCTATTCATTACAATTGTTGAATGCTTGAATCTGGGGGAAGCCATGACTAATGAAAGGCAAAGCCTCTCCACTACCTCAACACTCGGACCAAGCAAAGGTAAACTACCTCTCTCCATGGATTTATCAGGTACTTCATTTTTGGAACGAATCCAGCCTTTCCCAATTCTTGATTTGTTTTGGATTGCAAAGGACACAGGGTTTCTTTTAAATGCAGAAGGACCCGTCATCATTTTCCTCCCACAGCTCTCTGATAAGCCAATGATAGTTCCACCAATCCTACTGCAGTTAGCTTAGGGTGCTGCTTCACTCACCTTAGCTTTGGAGCAAGCAATGTCTCAATGTATTATTCCAGTGCTAATTTATCTCAGCTCTCATCTGGAACTAGGAATTTGTATCCATTTCTCTGCTGCACGAGGTGCTCTGTAGTACAGCTGACTGGAAGTTCTTCGGCATAACTGAGACATTCTAATATAGGTTTTGTAATTACTTTATAAATTATGCTACTATTATAGTACTATCAGGATTTGCTGCTTGGTAAGCTAATTGCATTTCACTGGCTAGCAGAGGTGCTGTATAATAGATCCTCCCTTCCTCGATATCTCTCATCTCTCTCGAGGCTATGTTGAATTATGGTCTACTTATTCAAACACAACAAAACGTATACATTGGGGATGTTCTACCAGCGTATAACAAACAGCTGATCTGACCAGCAAGAAAGGCTTATGTATACCCCAATTATGTCTACTGGAATTAATGCCTTGACAAAAAGCCGAGGAATCTACAATTTTGAATTCAAACATTTGGCAATGCTGTGGGCGAAAAGATTAATATCAAGGAATTGAGAAGTCAATCCTTGAGTCCTAAATTACCATGTGGAGGCCCAACCTCTTTAAGAAGACAGCAGGGAAAGTTGAGATGAACAGGATATTTATCCAAAGGTCTGTTGGAGAAATGACACCCATGAATTGGGAAACTACTGCTTGAATGTGCCAATAAATCCGCTGCCAGGCCACCTTGAAACTACTGATATAGTTATATAATTATGTCAGAAAGAATACTTAAGGTTTAGCGACGGACTCAATATAGGCCCAAGTTCTTGATAAATCGATTTCAATACAGTACTAAAAGCATATGTGGGCAGTGATACTGGCAGATTCATTATGCAGCTAACAACAAAACCCGATAACATATCTAGATTGTTTGAGAGGCTTGCCTATTTTTTTAGGCCTGAGATTGATGGTTCTACGTAAAAAATCAATAGAAAATACATTTCAAAATCTTGGACTGATAAAAAAATAATTATAATACATATTATCAATGTGTTATTTGAAGTTAATAATTTCTGATGAATAGTAATAACAACACGGCATGCAGAAACAGAACTTGCTTCATATCAACAACCTAAAACATGTTAGTGGAATCCAGAATTTACAGTGTACCTGGAACGTGATGGAGGAGCCGGAATAGTGGGATATAGAAGAGACTAAGGACCAGATGTACTAAACTTTTTGCACGTCGCGCGACGTGCAAAAAGCACATCGCGATGCCCAAACCCCATTTTGCGTTTCGATAACCTGGTTACTGAATCGCAAAACGGGATTACAAGTCGCAATTAGGAAGGGGTGTTCCCTTCCTAATTGCGAGTCACAGCGCGATGTTGTATTGTTTTGTGACCTCGAACGCGGTCGCAAAACAATCGCAGTTAGCACCCATTTCAAATGGCATTAAACATTTTTTTCCAGAGCAGGCAGTGGTCCTATGGACCACTGCTTGCTCTGAAAAAATGAAACAAAAACGTTTCATTTTTTAGTTTTGTAATGCCTCTCGTTTTCCTTAAAGGAAAAGAGGCTGCATTACAAAAAAAACTGCTTTATTTAAAAGCAGTCACAGACATGGTGGTCTGCTGTCTCCAGCAGGTCACCATCCGTGTGAGTGCCGCGAGTCTCAATGGGGTCGCAAATTGTGACCCACCTCATGAATATACATGAGGTGGGCCTTTGCGACCCCCTTGCGAGTCGCAGATGGTGTCAGGGACACCATCCTACATTCGGATTTGCGACTCGCAAATTGGGAGACCCTCTGACTCGCAATTTGCAAGTCGCAAATCGGAACCTACCTACATCTGGCCCTAAAGCACCAGTGGAAAATGAAAGAGATATAGGTCAGATAGTGAGAGAGAGAGAGTGTTGGTCATTTGATTGAACTGCCAAGTTACACTTGAACAACATTGGCAGTGTATGAAATTGTTACTATATGATGCCAACTTTTTCATAACATTGAAATGGGGGCTTCTGCCCCCATTGTGCCCCCCTGATTGCTGTCTCCCCGATCGTGTATTGTGCCAGTATTGTATTTCTTATTGTGTGGTTTTTCTTATTGTGACTGCCTTTAGTTTTGCTCGTTTTCTGTGTTTTTGCCCCTTGTGCGCTCCCCGATCCCTGCCGCTGCCTCCCTGCGGCCCGCCCCCCTCACGCCCCCATTTGCCGCTCCCTCCCGCCTCCCGCCTCCCAGCTGCTCCTCCCTCCCCCCTCCCTTCTTAATGGCTGGCGCTGCGCGTCGCGAGTGAGCGAACTCTGACCTGTTTTAGGTCCTGAGCTCGCCCCCCACGACCGCAGCACCAACCTGCTGCCTCCTGCCTCTGTCAGACGACCACGCTGCCGTTTGCGTGTTCGAGGCCCTCCTCCACCCGCAGGCATCCTCCTGCGCCTCATCCCTGGTGGCTAGTGGGCTCACTTGACCCGTGTGCCGCTTCCGCCGTCCCGTAAGTTGTTTTTCGTTTTTTCTGCGCCTCGCCGCCGGCGCTTCTGCCCCCATTGTGCCTCCCTGATTGCTGTCTCCCCGATCGTGTATTGTGCCAGTATTGTATTTCTTATTGTGTGGTTTTTCTTATTGTGACTGCCTTTAGTTTTGCTCGTTTTCTGTGTTTTTGCCCCTTGTGCGCTCCCCGATCCCTGCCGCTGCCTCCCTGCGGCCCGCCCCCCCATTTGCCGCTCCCTCCCGCCTCCCACCTCCCAGCTGCTCCTCCCTCCCCCCTCCCTTCTTAATGGCTGGCGCTGCGCGTCGCGAGTGAGCGAACTCTGACCTGTTTTAGGTCCTGAGCTCGCCCCTCACGACCGCAGCACCAACCTGCTGCCTCCTGCCTCTGTCCCACGACCACGCTGCCGTTTGCGTGTTCGAGGCCCTCCTCCACCCGCAGGCATCCTCCTGCGCCTCATCCCTGGTGGCTAGTGGGCTCACTTGACCCGTGTGCCGCTTCCGCCGTCCCGTAAGTTGTTTTTCGTTTTTTCTGCGCCTCGCCGCCGGCGCTTCTGCCCCCATTGTGCCCCCCTGATTGCTGTCTCCCCGATCGTGTATTGTGCCAGTATTGTATTTCTTATTGTGTGTTTTTTCTTATTGTGACTGCCTTTAGTTTTGCTCGTTTTCTGTGTTTTTGCCCCTTGTGCGCTCCCCGATCCCTGCCGCTGCCTCCCTGCGGCCCGCCCCCCTCGTGCCCCCATTTGCCGCTCCCTCCCGCCTCCCGCCTCCCAGCTGCTCCTCCCTCCCCCCTCCCTTCTTAATGGCTGGCGCTGCGCGTCGCGAGTGAGCGAACTCTGACCTGTTTTAGGTCCTGAGCTCGCCCCCCACGACCGCAGCACCAACCTGCAGCCTCCTGCCTCTGTCCCACGACCACGCTGCCGTTTGCGTGTTCGAGGCCCTCCTCCACCCGCAGGCATCCTCCTGCGCCTCATCCCTGGTGGCTAGTGGGCTCACTTGACCCGTGTGCCGCTTCCGCCGTCCCGTAAGTTGTTTTTCGTTTTTTCTGCGCATCGCCGCCAGCGCTACTGCCCCCATTGTGCCCCCCTGATTGCTGTCTCCCCGATCGTGTATTGTGCCAGTATTGTATTTCTTATTGTGTGGTTTTTCTTATTGTGACTGCCTTTAGTTTTGCTCGTTTTCTGTGTTTTTGCCCCTTTTGCGCTCCCCGATCCCTGCCGCTGCCTCCCTGCGGCCCGCCCCCCTCGCGCCCCCATTTGCCGCTCCCTCCCGCCTCCGCCTCCCAGCTGCTCCTCCCTCCCCCCTCCCTTCTTAATGGCTGGCACTGCGCGTCGCGAGTGAGCGAACTCTGACCTGTTTTAGGTCCTGAGCTCGCCCCCCACGACCGCAGCACCAACCTGCTGCCTCCTGCCTCTGTCCCACAACCACGCTGCTGTTTGCATGTTCGAGGCCCTCCTCCACCCGCAGGCATCCTCCTGCGCCTCATCTCTGGTGGCTAGTGGGCTCACTTGACCCGTGTGCCGCTTCCGCCGTCCCGTAAGTTGTTTTTCGTTTTTTCTGCGCCTCGCCGCCGGCGCTTCTGCCCCCATTGTGCCCCCCTGATTGCTGTCTCCCCGATCGTGTATTGTGCCAGTATTGTATTTCTTATTGTGTGGTTTTTCTTATTGTGACTGCCTTTAGTTTTGCTCGTTTTCTGTGTTTTTGCCCCTTGTGCGCTCCCCGATCCCTGCCGCTGCCTCCCTGCGGCCCCGCCCCCCTCGCGCCCCCATTTGCCACTCCCTCCCGCCTCCCGCCTCCCAGCTGCTCCTCCCTCCCCCCTCCCCCCTCCTTTCTTAATGGCTGGCGCTGCGCGTCCGCGCCGCTGGCGCGACGAAGGCGCGCCAGAGGCAAGCCCGTCCGCGTCTGGACCGCGCCCAGCGCCACCCCCCCTGGTCCTCGCGCCCCCCGCATCCGCTACTCAGCCAACGAACTCTGCGCTTTCAACACCGGCTCCTCCACGGAGTGCTTCCTGGCGTCCCCGAAGCACACTAAAGGACCTTTTTCCTGCCGCTCCTGCAACTTCTCCTGCATCAGAACGACAAAACCAACAATAGAATCACTCAACCCCAACCACCTGAACTGCATCCTCATCAACACCCGCTCCGCACGAAAACACGCCATCGAGCTCTGGGATTTGCTCGACTCCACTGCACCCGACGTGGCCTTCCTGACCGAAACCTGGTGGAACGACTCCTCGGCTCCGGACATCGCCATCGCCATACCGGACGGTTACAAAATCACCAGAAGAGACCGAACCAACGGAATCGGCGGCGGAATAGCCATCGCTCACAAAGCTTCCCTCAAAATCCACACCCACACTGACGACACCCTCAAGACAGCCGAACACCTCCACTTCCAGATCCACACAGACCCCAACACGACCCTCAGAGGAACCCTCATATACCGCCCTCCAGGACCAAGAGCCCCCTTCAGCGACACCATCGCCGACCTCGCAAGCACCCACGCCCTCGCTTCCCCGGATTACATCCTCCTGGGAGACCTAAACTACCATATGGAAAATATCAACGACGTCAACACCGCAGCACTGACCTCCAACCTCCTCAACCTCGGACTCCGCCAGCTGGTCAACACTCCCACCCACATCGCTGGACACACCCTCGACCCCCTCTTCACCTCAAGCAACCACATCTCTTTCAGCCACACCTCCGAACTCTACTGGACCGACCATCACTGCGTCCATTTCTCCTATAAGAAAATTACCGAGCAGCACCGCATCCATCTACCCCCCTACCGCCGCTGGGGCAAAGTCACCCAAGACCAACTGACCAGCACCCTCGTTAAAAACCCTCCACCCGACGCGACCGACCCGAGCACAGCCGCCATCAACCTCCATCAATGGATCCTCGACTGCGCCAACACCTTAGCCCCACTCAAGAAGCCCACCGCCAACCAAGGAAAGAAAAAACCAGCCTGGATCACAGACGAACTAACCACCTCCAAAAGCCGTTGTCAGAAGCTCAAAAAGAAATGGATCCTAGAACGCACGCCCGACAACCTCGCCTCCCTCAAAGACGCAAACCGTGAACACCACCAACGGATCCGCGTCGCCAAGAGCGCCCACTTCACCGAACGCATCAACAACAACGCCCACGACTGCAAAGAACTCTTTGGCATCGTGAAAGAACTCTCAAATCCAAAAGCCAACGACATCCCGCCCTCCCAGAAACTCTGCGACGACCTCTCCACCTTCTTCCACCAGAAAATCGCTACCATCCACAACAGATTCAACACCGGCCCACCGCCAGATCCCCCCCCAACGTCTCCAACCGCGACTGCCGCCTCACCGCCTGGACCCACGTGGACGACGCAGAAACCATGGCAACCATAAACACCATCCACTCAGGCTCCCCCACGGACCCATGCCCTCATCATGTTTTCAACACAGCCAACGCCACCATCGCCCCCAAACTCCGCAAGATCATCAACCTCTCCTTCACTTCCGCCACCTTCCCGGACAGCTGGAAACACGCTGAAATCCAACCCCTCCTCAAGAAACCCAAGGCCGACCCCAACGATCTCAAAAACTTCCGCCCGATCTCTCTCCTCCCTTTTCCAGCAAAAGTCATCGAGAAGATCGTCAACACACAACTCACCCACTTCCTCGAAGACAACTCCATCCTGGACCCCTCACAATCCGGATTCAGACGAAACCACAGCACGGAGACTGCTCTCCTCGCCGCCACAGATGACATCAGACATCAAATGGACAACGGCGAAACCTCGGCCCTCATCCTTCTCGACCTATCAGCCGCTTTTGACACAGTCTGCCACCGCACCCTACTGACCCGCCTCCAGGAAGCCGGCATCCAAGACAAAGCCCTCCACTGGATCTCATCCTTTCTCTCCGACAGAACTCAGAGAGTCCGACTCTCCCCCTTTCGCTCCAAAGCCACCAACCTCATCTGCGGCGTCCCCCAAGGATCCTCCCTCAGCCCTACTTTGTTCAACGTCTACATGGCCCCCCTCGCAAAACTGGCCCGCCAGCATCACCTCAGCATCATCTCCTACGCCGACGACACCCAGCTCGTCCTCTCCCTGACCAAAGACCCACTCACCGCCAAAACAAACATCCACGAAGGACTAAAATCCATCGCCGAATGGATGAACAACAGTCGCCTGAAACTCAACTCCGACAAGACGGAAATCCTCATCCTCGGGCGCTCTCCTTCGGCCTGGAACGACTCATGGTGGCCCGCCGACCTCGGACCCCCACCCACCCCTGCCAGCCACGCAAGAAACCTCGGCTTCATCCTGGACTCTGCACTCACCATGTCCAAACAGGTCAGCACCGTCTCCTCCTCCTGTTTCAACACCCTCCGCATGCTCCGCAGAATCTTCAAGTGGATTCCAACAGAGACCAGAAAGATGGTGACCCAAGCCCTCGTCAGCAGCAGACTTGACTACGGCAACGCACTCTACACAGGCATCCCAACCAAAGACATCAAACGACTCCAGCGTATCCAAAATGCCTCCGCCCGACTGATCCTCGACATACCCCGCTGATGTCACATCTCCCCTCACCTGAGGGAACTCCACTGGCTCCCGGTGGAGAAGAGGATCACCTTTAAACTCCTCACCCACGCTCACAAGGCACTTCACAACGCCGGACCCTCCTACCTCAACTCCAGACTCAATTTCTACGCTCCCACACGTCAACTTCGATCCGCCAACCTCGCCCTCGCCGTCGTCCCCCGAATCCAGCGCAAGACCTGCGGCGGCAGATCCTTCTCCTTCCTCGCCGCCAAGTCCTGGAACTCTCTCCCCACATCTCTACGCCAGACCCAGGACCTCCTCACCTTCAGGAGACTCCTCAAAACCTGGCTCTTCGACCGCTAACTGCAGCACACCTCCACCCCCCCCCCTTCCCCCCAACGCCTCGAAACCCTGACGGGTACATAGCGCGCTTTATAAATATCATGATTGATTGATTGATAACATCCATCTTGTCCATGTGTAGAATAGAGTGCAAAGTTTTTAATGTGTATCTTTGTGCTGATACTCCTATGATATAAGCAACTCCACACAAACATATTATTATTTTCCAGTGTCCTCTGTCACTTCGTTGGTGTTACAGAAAAACCCGAAAAACAAAATATTAAGTGAATTAATCAGTTTCTTCCATGATTACTTTAAAACAGCTTCTGGCACATGGACTGTCGGTGGTTCTTAGTCTTCCTATACATTTTTATTTATTTTTCTTTCTCATATGTACCTTGCAAGAGCAATGTGTATATTAGTACAAGTTACTGTGATGAAGTTACTATATGTTCTGTACTGACATGGCTTGTGTTCATGATTATGTTTAAAATGAAAATGTAGCCACAAAAAATATGCTTCAATGACACCAACAGACTAATAATTCATAATCACTTACAAACACTGTGATAAAACAGGGCTGATTGCAGAGTCCCCCTAACTTTATGCCCCATTTTTCACTTTTTGTGGTGTTTTCCTGACTCTGATGGTGCCCTGCGTACTGCTAACCAGTCCCAGAGCCTGTGTTCTGTATAAAATGAGTGTGCAGATTAGGCTAATTATAATTGGCTATGTGAGCCTACCTATAAGTCCCTAGGATATGTAGGTTTAGGGACTCCAGCATAGGTAGTGCCCCCATAGGTGAACCGCTGTGGTGCCCAGTGTCATTTTAAAGGCAGGCCTGCCTTGCTGGCTGCTTTTAAACTAAAGTTATCTGCAAATTCGACTCTGGAATTTAAAGTACTTTCAAAGTCTTAAACTACCTTATTTTTAAATATAAGTCACCCTTAAGGTGTGTCCTCTGTGCCTCTAGGGTTGGGTGCCTCACTGTAGTGAATGGCCTCCATATGCTAACATGGGGAGACTTTATTTCAATTAACAAAGTCCCCTTAAGTGTCAGATACCTTGAGTGTGGTATCTAATTGATTGTTATAATAAATCCCACAACTTAAAATTGTTGGATTTAATATAACTAGTTCAGGTAAAGAGTTTTAAAACTCTACCTGAAAGTTGCCAACTTCAGCTCTGTAGTGCCCTTCTCTGATTGGCCAGCCTCTGGCAGCCTGGCCTGGCTGCCTTGATGAGGTGTGAAGTGGCCTGGGCTGAACACAAAGGATGTGCCTGGGGGAGGAGATCTGCCTCAGCAGATGGAAAGCAGGAAGGGAGGAGGGCAGCCAAACTGGTCTTCAAAGGCAGGGAAGGACATTTGAAACAGCTCAGCACCTCCCTCACATCCTGCAACCCCAGACAATTAGGTGCCTCCTTGATTAAATTAGGAGTGGGCAGGAGAGGGGTGTGTTTGGGATTTGTAGCCACACCAGTGAGTAGTCTCAGCCATATCTAACCTTCAAAAATCACTTTCAGCCATGTTGGATTTTTGAGGAATGTTGCTCCCCGGGATTGCTTTTTGCAACGCTTCCCAGGAAGTGGTCATCAAAGGGGGAAGGAGCCTGTCTGTGCTTGGATACCAGGACCCCCATGTTTTTCACCCAGGAGCAAGAATAAATATGTCAGAGCTGCACCCAAATCTCATATCCCTACAAGGAAGAACAAAAAAGAAGAAGAACTGCCCTGCTGGACCCCTGACCTGCACCTGGACACTGCACTCTAAATGACTGCACCAGCAGCAGTTGAGGAATCTGACCAGGTGCATTCTGGAAATTGTAGTCCCAACTCCCAAGAAGCGACTCAGAGCTTCTGGAGCCTTGGATAAAGTTGTGGACACTTCAACGACCCAAAAAGGACCTCTGGAAGAAGAACCAGAGACGTTTGGAGCAACTCAATAAGTTGAAGACGTACATTGTGGGAGATGTAGTCCCAGACCCCAAGAGGCAAACCACAGCCTCTGAATCCTTGGCTGATGCTGTGGACCACTTTTCTATAACAAAAAACACTTCTGAAAGTAAGTGGAACAGAGTTACCTCATGGGTGGCTTGAACTTTGGACTTTGTCCGTTTCCAGTGTGACCTTTTTTAAACCTTTGAGCGCTAGTTGCTTCTATGCGCTAGAAAACATTAATTATTTAAAAATTCATATCTTCAATTCTTCTTATCCAATTTTAATCATTTTGGTGTCATGTTAAAGATAGAAATATAATCCATTGTAATAAACTGGTGTTGGATTTTTATTGTGTTTTGTGTTTTACTTATTTGCTGTTTTGTGATTTTTAAATGCTGTATACACTTATCTTCTAAGTTCAGCCTTGTCGCTCATTGCCAATCTACCAAGGGTTGAGCTGGGTTTAATTTATTAAGACCTAACTGGACCTAAGCAGAGGTGAGTGGCCTATTGCTAAGTGTAGGTACATTTCCTGCCCTTACCAATAATCCACTTTCCAACAAACACCTTCAAGAAACTTATTACATTTCTTTCTAGAGTACTTTTCACCTAGTACCCACACCTTACAGAGTGATAGCAAGTTATGTACAACACCCACTTTAAACCTATTTAAAAGGTTTGGTTCATAAGCATTTACACATCAGGCTGTACACCAATGGTAGTTTTTGTCAGAATTCAGAACCTATCACTACCTTTGGCAAGCTGATTTCCCTCTCTAATTAAGGCTCTTCTCTCAATGTGATTTATGATTTGATTTTGTAAAGCCTCAATTGCCACAAGGTGCCTTGATACTAAAAACAGACTCTTGAACCTGGCCTTTTCTGCAGGTCCATCCCCAAACGTTTTGCCTTCCGTCTCCTATTTTTGCTGAATTTGTTTTTGTTAGCCGTAATACTCTGCACACCTTACCACTACTAACCAGTGATAAAGTGCTTGTGCTCCATTCTAAAAATATGGTAGCATTGGCTTAAACCCCAATTGGCGTACTTACTTTACTTATAAATCCCAAGTAAATTGCACTACCAGTACATGAAAATACCTATTTACACCATTTGCACTACAAGAATATGTTAATTAACTGTTGCCAGTGGGCTGGCAGCACTGATTATGCCACCCATTCACGTAGCCATTAAACCATGGCTCAGGCCTACCATTGCAGAGCACCATTGGGTGCAGTTTAAACTGCCATGTCAATCTGGCAAAACAAACCTTTTGCCGGGCCCAAACCTTTCTTTTTAATACATATTATTCACCCCTGAGGTAGGCCCTGGCAACTTCAAGAGCAGGGTGTAGTGTATTTGAAACGTTGGACATGTACAAGTCCTGGTGCCGAACAACACAAATTCATTTTCCATGATTGCACTATTTCTCCCATGGTATAACATTGGAGTTGCTTTATGACAATTTATAAGTGTAATTTTCAAATTGGAAGAGATCATTCATTCATGTTTTATGATGCTGGAATCCTAAATTAAAACCCTAAAATGGTGAAGTCAGATTTTAAATTACTATTCTGAAAATGCCACTTTTAGAAAGCTGCCATTTTCTTACCTGAGCTATTTGGTGTCTGTAGCCTGTCCCTGGTCACTTGAATGGGTGTAGCTGGTAGCTGGACTTTGTGTATTCCTCCTGACAACCACACAGAATGGGGGCTTACATGTGACGGGATGGGCCATTGTTAACGCGTCAGACCTTATTAAATAAACTTACAAGGGAGATGCATCTATGCCGCTGGACCTTTTGACTGCGCTTCGAGTTGTTCCCACCATGTAACCACCCCCTAATACAAATCAATAGCAATATCAATGGCATCAATAATCAATAGGAGTCAGTAATTTCCACACACCAGCACCTCTCAGCCATGAATAACCACACCTTTATGTAAAAGGTAGAATCTTTATTTCCCTATATTAACAATGGTAAAGTCATGTAACTTAGTCTCAAAATCAAATGATAAACAGACAAAAACAATACTGGCTGACCAAAGCGGTGAAAGAATTGCAATCTAATCAAAGCTTGAGCTACCATACATTCTAAAGTTATAGTACAAATTAATAATACGAATAGCTGCACAAATGAAATAGCATACATTTAGATTCAGCAAAGAAAATACATCAACAATTATTACATATAGCAAACTTCAGCAGTGAGAACCCTAACTAACATCAGATTAGAAAACCATGTTTCAGCTTCATGCAAAACAATTTAGTCACACAATTTGGAAAAACATCTAACTATGGCTCTATCAAAATAGCGGTTGGTACCTACAAACAAAAGCAAATAGACATACCAATCAGTAACATTGTCTTATACCTGTCCTCATTAAGGTTCAGCAAGCTGTGACAGTCTTCATCAATAGGACATCAGTTTGGTGAGCTCTACATCAGGATTCAGCATCAAAGTTCAGAAAAAGCAAAGTCTCTTTGAGCAATAAAGTTAAGCACATCACTTCTCAGGATGGTCAAGAAAATATTGGCGAAGGTGGCTCTCTGGGCAGTTCGAAAGAATAGAGCTAGCGGCGTATCTCCTCTTGGTGCAGTCCGGCTAAGTTAGAGTTCCTAAAACTATTTCCTACGTCCTTATTGGTCAAAGAATCACATGTTTACACTTAGTCCAATGAAAATTGACCCTCAAATCTAAATATTTACTACTACATGGTTCACATGTCAATGACTGGCTCTTCTTCTCCTGTTCCCATTGTTCGGCTTGTCAGGTATCAATATTGTTGCAACTTATACTTCAGTCAGTGCATCCATTGTCTTCTCCTGGGAAGGTCAGCCTTATACATACGACATTATACAATGTTTCCCTAGCTAGTACAGCACCTTCTAGCAAACAGTTTCTCATGAGAACTAACTTCAGCTACGAGCACATGGCCAGTACAGTGGAAAATGACAATTTAATTTTCTAAGTAGCTATTTTATGTATTGCCTCAGAAATGCAGCTTGACATGAGGCTGTGCAACTAGGCCCAAGACCTCGCTAAGTTAAAGCCTATGATTAATAAAGCTAATACATAATACATAACCCTTCATATGACATATTACTACATTAACATAAGCTCAACATTTCATATTAATAAATCATTAATAAGTACACTTTGTGAACATATGGGGCCACTCAGGTGGGCGCAACGTCAAATGCATGCATTAATTTTCTCTTGGTTAATACATTTTCTATACAAATGCAACACTCAGAATACATGAATATTCATTAATAAAGTTCAGCATTAACACTATCACTGGAAGGATGGGAGGGAGAAGCATAGCCAAGCCTCACTTATACCTGAATAGGCTGTCTCCTGTCTCCACACAAAGGGCTGCATCTCCTTCGTAGGTAGTCTGGAGCCAGGACTGGGAAGACAGGGCATCTGTGCACTTCAAAAGCATGCCTCTATAAGCTTCTTCCCATTTCAAAGGCACAAGTGTATATAAAAGAAGAACATCAGACACCATGGTGTGTCTCTTGAGTTCTTAAATGTACGCTTTTGGGCTCTTTGCGACCAGGAAGGGGCCTGTTCACACCAGAACTATGTCACTTCCACTGAAAAACAGTGTGAGCCGCCTCCAGCCCATCTCATTGCACAGCAGCATTGACCACTCACAGGGGACCACCAGCGCAAAGCACCAGCCTTCCCGTCCACTATGGCCGGCCTGCTCCTCACGCCACACCATCCACCACCCACAAGGTTCTCCTTGCTCCTCATGACCCTCTCCTACATGAATGGGATTCGGCACAAAACCTGAGAAGGTAAAACTTCAGCAGGACTAACCTAGGATTATATCCGACCCATGTTCCGTCATGGCCTGCCTGAACATTTGAATTTGACACAGTCCAGCGCGATCAGATAGCCACGGTTGGTGCTTAAGACGTTTAGCTACTATATTGCATATTTAAAATTTCTTTACTTAATTCAGCTCTATTTTTCTAACTTGGTGTAGTATACGTTTTATGTGGTATTTTCACAGATTTACAGTTTGAAGTGTTGCATAAATAGTTTAGACATTGCTTCTAAGTTAAGCTTGCCTGCTGTGTGCCAAGCTACCAGTGGGTTGACCATTCTCTATCTGAAGGTACTGAAGAAAAACTGATTATCACGGTCAATAAGTCAACTCTTTAACTGTTTCCTAAAACTGAAAAGTCATCATAAAGGTTCTTGTTGCCCAGGATTTATCAGATTTCTTGATATTCCATGGGCAGTCAGTTTTACAGTTTGAAGTGTTTCACAAATACTTTACACACTGCTTCTAAGTTAAGCTCGCCTGCTGTGTGCCATGCTACCAGGCGGTCGAGCACAGTTTAATTTGGGGTTTGCTTGTGCCTTACCCTGACCAAGACTGTGGTTGCTGCTTGACCACCGTTCACACCCCAGTCAACCAGTAACACAATTTCTAACACAGACCATTCTCTATCTGAAGGTCCCGAAGAACAACTGATTATTACAGTGAGAAAGTCAACTCTTTAACTGTTTCCTAAAACTGAAAAGTCATCATAAAAGTTCTTGTTGCCCAGGATTTATTGGATTTATTGATATTCCATGGGCAGTCAAATAACTCAAGACGGCATAGTTCAGAAGAAGCAATCCTGGTATAGTTTAGACAGTTAATTTTTCCAGAGCTTCCCAAATTTATAGCATTTCGAATGATCTCCTATGTGAAACTGACTCTTGAATTAGACCTTACAGAAACCTACAAAAGATGTGTCACCACTTTATACATACAATGTCTTCCAAATAATAGAGAACACATTTATCATGGCAAATATAGTGAGAGGTACAGTGAAATGGAACCAAGAGGCACTGATAAAGTCAATATTCCTCCAATTGTAGACTTGACACATAAGTGGTGCCTCAAATGACTGCATCATATGAGGCTTTGGAAATACATTTATGGATGTAAACGGTCTTGATCATTGCAAAGGTCTGTGCCAATCATAGAGGAAAAGTTACAGTTTAAATACATTTTAACCTTCCACGCTGTAAGCAATTGCCCATTTTTCATGTTAACAAAACAAACGCATAGGTAGGAAAAAGAGGAAAGTTTCTTCAAACGTGGCCATTAATAGAAAATATTCTCATTTTGGAGGACGTGGGCCCAGTGAGTTAAACAAATGAATCTGAAATGTTTATAATATTATCTGAATAGTCCATGTAATTTGAATAACATTCTATCAACCTTTTTAGCCCATTAGCCATGAGAGATATCTAGACTGCATCATCTGTATATAAGAGCAGAGCAATCAATTTACAGCCAACTATACAAGTGCCGTTCCAAGTTTCCAATAGGTGATTTTCCAATTGACTGTTGTATAAAAAAAAGGGTTGGGGCAACACAAAACCCTGACAAACACCTCTGACTATCTCAAAACTTTCATTATCATCAGGGCCAAATCTTACTACAGCAGTTACATCACAATGAAGACACTTCTCAAATCTCATAATAGCATTATCTTCACTAATAGTGTCAACAAATCAACCTTGTCTTTTTAAATCAATCAAAGGCTGATGTAAGATCCAAAAAGCTAAATGTAAGGATGCCCTACTATGTAACATTGTTACATGGTAACAAGTACATATTTGGGCATTGCTTCACAGTACTCAAACCTGCTCTAAACTCATAATCCCTTTGGAAGCCGAAATCTCGTTGGAAGCTGTACAGTCCTGAATTACGGTCATCAAAATTCTGCCTACCACTTTTATAGTTAAATCAATCAATGAAATCAGTCTATAGCACGTTAGCTTGCTAGCATCTCCTTTTGTGCACACAGGAACAACAGTAGATGTTTATTTTAAACATATTTCTATTGAGTTTTTCATAATTACCATCTTATTGCATGTAATACTCACACTTTTAGATCATACGGTAGTGATAAAGATCAACAACATTGCTTGCTTTAAGTTAGTTTCAACTCATATTCATGACAACCTTGTAACTATAACTAATAACTTTTGTGCCCCAGCTGCAAGATGTCTCAAATCATGTCTCCCCATGGTCTAGTTCACTATGTCAGTGGCAATCTGATCTCTTCTGCTGGTGTGCGGTTGCTTCCCTACTTTCACTATCCCACAGTTTACTGCAAGTAGGAGGCCCTGAAACAGAACCCTGCCACAGTATATAGTCATAAACAAAAATGATTCTGTCAGACCTGCTTAAAGCAAGAACAGTTTAGAGTTGGGGAGAAGTCTCTAGTGGAGATACTCTTCATTAGTATGAATAAAAGGCACACATTATAAGGATAGTCCACTGAGTGTGAACCTAATTCTGTATTAAAAAATGCATTTCAATAACATTGATGAGATGTAGACACGGGTGCTCCACAAATTACAGAACATAGGTGCTGCAGCGCAATGCTTGTGTAAAGTGAATAGGTTAAAATTAAAATCAAGATAACATAACAGTCTGGTTAGAACTGAAGCAAAGCATATTGGTGTATAGTAACCCCATAAAATCATAGTGTCACTGTTAGATATTGGGTCTCTGGTTTGCAGAGGTATGCACCCTGTACAAATAGGGACCACAATCCTAGTCAGGGTAAGTCAGATACACACCCTAAATTAACTTGTGCTCCCCCTCTGGTAGCTTGGCACAGAGCAGTCAGGCTTATCTTAAGAGGCAATGTGTAAATTGTTTGTGCAACACTTCAGTGAAAACACCACAAAAAGGCTCCACTTATTTATCTGAGTAAAACAAGACCAAAGTGACAAAAAAACAATCAGTAGAACTCAAAATCTAAACGTTTAAAGATTAAACTGCAATACACCACACATACAGGACTGGATGACAGGGATGGAACACTGTAAACTGATGGAAAAAGAAGTGAATGGGGATGAGGCTGCATGAGGAAATACGAGAAAATGTGGAATGGCTGGGAAATAGAACTGAACTAAACACACAGGTGTTTTAGTCAAACTCTGCAAAACAACACATGGAGGAACCAGACCTGGACACACAAGGGACACACATGACTGATAGAGACAACATGGAAAGGGACCATTGGAACTGGGGTTGGCCATGAGATAGGGGTCTTGAGTAGTTGTTTATACCAGTATCATTGGGAATAAAGAGATACACAGGATATGGGTAGATTAAGTTGTATGTAATGTTTGCGTTACGATGCAAAACAACAACAAAAAATATATTTTTTAAAACCCTGCAATATAGTGCTTAGAAGCATAAAGGACCAACCGGGGACATCTGGCCGCACTAGACTGGGTTGAATTCATAAGTTGAGGCCTAACGCGATGGAGCGCACATCAGATACCGTCCCGGATAAGTCCAGCTGAAGTTTTACCTTCTCAAGAATTGGGCCAAGAGTCCCACTCATAAGGAAGAGCTTCGCCGGGAGCAAGGACAGCGTCACTGGCGGTGGTCCGCGGGGCGCAAACAGCCACCAAGCATCATGGATGGACAAGATGGAGCCTCGCTGTCATGAGTGACAATCCTTGTTGTGACAAGAGATGGACTTGCACTCGCTCCTGGTGATCCTTTGTGCGAGTGCTATTGTTCTGGTGCGAATGGGCCCATTTGCGGTCACGAAGAGGCCAAAAGCTTGATTTCAAACACCACTTCTAAGGGCCCAGGACTGTATGGGAGCCTCTTAGGGGGGTCAGAAGCTGGCTGAAGACTGGTCGAAGAACTGTAATAGAGTTGAGGGGTAGTCTTTAATGGCCCTGAAACTTCTAGAACAGAAGGCAAGCCATCAGGCCCTTAGAGTCCCTTGGTTCTGAAGAGGATGTAGAGAGTAAAGTCCAGTCCTTCTCACTCCCAAGTAAGAGGTAGCAGGCCAAAACAGCAATGCAGATGAGCTGAGTGGCAGTGCCTCGCAGAATCCCAGCAGTCCTTCTTCCTGGAAGAATGTCCTTCAGATACAGAAGTGTACTGATTTGTTTGGGTTGGGGTCCAATACTTATACCAAGTTGAGCCTTTGAAGTTGTCAGGACTGCAGACAGAGCCCTTTGATGTGCACAAGGTCCCAGCCATTCCTTATCTGGCTCCATATACTCTACAGGGGGTAATGCAGCCCTCTGTGTGGGACGACGACAGCCCTATTCAGGTGTCAGCTCCTCCCTCTCATTTTGCCCAGGAAGACCCATCAGTCTGGTAAAGGGCCATCAGGATGCAAATGTCACACCCCAGCTCCATTTATGTAGAGCTGCCTGGAGGGAATGTGCAAAGCTCAGCTGTCACCTACCCAGACATGTACCCAGAGTCAGACTTTCTAAAAGTGGCATTTCCAGACTTACAATTTAAAATCCAACTTCACCATAAGTTGTGATTTTAAATTGTGAGTCTAGAGACACCAAACTCCAAGTTTCTATCTTTTACTAATTGGAAGTTACACTTAAAGGTTGCTTTGCTTCAGGGTAACCCCAATGTTAGCCCATGAGGCAGATAGGTCTTGAAGTAGTGAAAAAAATAATTTAATAGTATTTCACTACTAGGACATGTCCAGTTTTTTAATTGTACTGCCCCAGAGGCAGGGTGCAGTATAATTAAAAAGCTATGACAAGTCCAGCTTTTTAATTGTACTACACCCTGCCTCTGGGGCTAGCCAGGGCCTACTTTACGGGTGACTTCCATGTAATAAAAAGGACGGTTTGGGCCTGGCAACTGGGTCAAATGGTGGTTTATGACTACCTACACAGGCTCTGTAGTGGCAGGCCTGAGACATTTTTAAAGTGCTACCGAAGTGGGTAGCACAATCAGTGTGTTATCTGCTATGCATTTAATGCATTCTGTACACACCCCCATTGTTCTCTGCTCTGCTCAGCCAGTGTGCAATACCATGAAAAGTTGTTGAGTTACTAGAGTAGTGTGACAGTTAGAGAGAGTGGGCTGAGCAGAGAGGATGCTGCTCCTGGTGGGATCTCCTTTTTAAGTAACTTGTAGCTTATCCTGTAACTTTTTAAATAAATGTACAACCTCTATCCTGTGTGTAGTGGTTATCTGACTCCTACTTGTCAAGGAGGAATCTTTGATTACAACACTGGTGATGAGGATAGGATGAACCAACGAATAAGGAAACTCATGAAACAAAGAAATGAAGGAACATTCAAGAAGCAGCAGAAGAAAAGAGACAAATGAAAAGAAAAAGCAGACACCCGGAACCCCTCCAGTGGCTTTCCCAGCGGACAGCCTGCAGCCTGACAGGGTGGTCTACTTAACTGTACACAGATGAACAAAGGCGCAGTCAAGCAGTCACTGTTTTGAGCCAGGCCTGCTGTGCCTGGTAGGAACTGTGTCAGATGCAGATTTATTTGGTTTGATATTGAACAGACTACAAATACCGAAGAAGTGGCCTACTAAACTTCGCATGCACACAGTTTGACTAAATGCAGAGTTGATCTAACCCTATGGAATGGAGTGGTTTGCAGTCAGCATTCTTTCTGATGAGTGAACTGACAGCAAGTATAAAAGAGAAGGGCCGTGCATGTCACCAAATTTGCAAGCTGCCTCCTGCAGTGCATTGTTTTTAGCACTAAGACTGAGTGCTTACAATTGATTTACTGTGAGCCTCAGTGCACAAGTGACTTGGTGTACGGTTATTTGGAGACACAGACTATTTCCTATATCATTAAATGCATTGCCAGGGGAAAGTGGTTGCTCACAAGCGCATGGTGAGAGAGCAATCAGATTGTGTTATCTGTTGAAGGCAGTGTGTGCCATCAAGAGTGCATGCTCAGCTAGTAAGTGAGATTTACCTCATGCTGTCATAGTAGAGGTGCGAGCACTTGCATATTTCCTCTATCCTTCCATCATCTGTGGGATTCCAAACGCGAGTTCCTAGTAGCGAGGGAACATAATCCTGAGCATGCGCACATTGTGATCAGTGTTGCCTGGGTACACATCAGAGCGAAGTACAAAGAAGCAGCTAAAGACTAAACCACATTTCCACTGTGATGCGTGAATCACTGGTGTTGGTATCACAGTTTTTGGAAACACATCAAGGCGGCATGCCTTTTCATTATTTGAAGCCAAATCGCACTGCAGGATCAATATAAGAGAAATGCAGTGTTGCTAGGATCAGCAAAATTCATCCACCATTCAACTCAGCATCTAGGGAACAGTAATGTGTCTTTAAGTACTGGATCTATGCCTTGGTATTGTGTGCAGTTGGTGTGAGATGTTGCTCACTTGAGTGGAGAACTTTGTGTTACCTGACGTGGCTATTTTTCTTTTGTGTCATGCTTATTTTGCTGCTACTTATACTGTCGTGGGTTCTGTGTGGCATATTCGGGTGAAGTATCTCTCACTATTGTGGAGGACTTTGGGTTTGCCATTTTTTGCCATCCTGATTTTGCTGCTTCAATCTATGCTTCCATTTACTCCATTTTCGAGAGGAGTGGTCAGTAGAATGTTTTAAATAGGTGTTGCATGCAATGTAATGCTGAATGGTTATATATGATATCTAGTCATATTGTGATAATTTTGTGCAATGTTATGCTGATGTTTTACTGACAATCTCACTTGCGAAAAGTATTTTGTTAATTTTTCGTTTGTGCTCTTGTAAGAGTGTGCAGCAGTTTTGGTGAGTGGAAGTGGCTATGGATGAGTCTGTGTTTTGTGTCACTGGTTCTGTAAATGGTTACACAGTATTGGGTGAACGTGTAGTATAAGTCCTGTTGCTAAATTCACAGGATACCCACTGTTGTATTGGGATGAGTGTGGGTTGAAAGAGACCCGTTGCTAAGTTCACAAGATGCCCTGATGTTTGGGATGAGTGTGGGTTGAAAGACACCCACTGCTAAATTCACAGGATACCCACTGTTGTGGGTTGTGTGTGGTATGAAAGGGACCTGCTGGTAATTTCACAAAATATCCTGTTGTTTTGTGATGTGTATGGATTGAAAGAGACCAAGTGCTAAATTCACAAGATACCCACTGTTCTGGGTTGAGTGTGGGTTGAAAGAGATCAGTTGCTAAGCTCACAAGATGTCCGGGTGTTTGGGATGAGTGTGGGTTGAAAGAGACTCATTGCCTAGTTCAGAAGGTACTGTCAACATGAGGACAGTGCGCACTCTACGGGCGACGTAAATGCAAAAACCCAGTCCTTATGAAGAGGCATATTTCATGCACTGTGTTTCTATGCAGTATATTAACCTTTTGCATTGCAGAACTTTTACCTTGAAAAGTCATTAATGATGTTTGTAATTCATTGTTCATTTGCAAGGCTTGTTTGCAGGACTACAGGGTGTGGTCCTTTATTCTAAGACTTTCTAGAAACATGGTTGGGTGTGGCTCGTGGGTGGGGCTTGGCTCTATATAAGGGAGCCAGCCCTGCTCCACGTGCTCACTAATCAGAGGTCCCGGTGCAGAGCAGCAGCAGTTTAAAGATCTCCTGTCCCGGAAGCCTATCCAGTCATTTCCAGGCCTGCACTTGCTTATTTGGTGATCTGCAGGCAGGGCGGTAAGGCGGAGGTCGGGTTATGCCCCGACTCCGTTTTTCAGTGACATTCGAGTTTTGAGCCTAAACTTGAAATCGCGTGTTCGCGATTCTTTCCAGGCATTTATTTCTTGGCATCCAGATCGGCAGTGTGCACGATCATTTCATGGCATTTGCATTGTGAATTCCGAATCGGTAACAGTGTGCGTGATTCTTTCCAGGCACTTATTTCTTGGCATTCAGATCGGCAGCGTGCGCGATCATTTCATGGCATTTGCATTGTGAATTCCGAATCGGCAACAGTGTGTGCGATTCTTTCCAGGTATTTATTTCTTGGCATTCAGATCGGCAGTGTGCGCGATCATTTCATGGCATTTGCATTGTGAATTCCAAATCGCAACAGTGTGCGCGATTCTTTCCAGGCATTTATTTCTTGGCATTCAAATCGGCAGTGTGCACAATCATTTCATGGCATTGGCATTGTGAATTCCGAATCGGCAAAAGTGTGCGCAATTCTTTCCAGGCATTTATTTCTTGGCATTCAGATCGGCAGTGCGCGCGATCCTTTCAGGGCATTTACATTGTGAATTCCGAATCAGCAACAGTGTGCGCAATTCCTTCCAGGCATTTACTTCTTGGCATTCAGATCGGCAGTGCGCGCGATCATTTCATGGCATTTACATTGTGAATTCCGAATCGGCAACAGTGTGCGCGATTCCTTCCAGGCATTTACTTCATGGCATTCAGATCGGCAGTGTGCGCGATCATTTCATGACATTTGTATCGTGAATTCTGAATCGGCACCAGTGTGCGTGATTTTTTCCCTGCATTTAAATCTTGAATCATAGATCGGCGTTGTGCGAGATCGTTTCATTGCAGAAAAATCTAGATGTTCGAATTGGCAACAGAGTGCACGATTTTTTCCTGGTGTTTAACTTTTGAAATACAGATCGGCGGAGTGCGCAATCATTTCTAGACATTGAAACTTAGATGAGCAGTTTTGATTAAAGTGCATAATATTCCCTAAAAATTTAAGTCTTGAAACTCTTAATCAGAGCGTGATGTAGAAGTGTTATTCATGGTATTTGTACAGTTCATTCATGTAGAGGAAAAAAAAAGCATGTGCTCTTTGATTCTTGCTACAATGCAGAGATTGTTCTAAGCAGTATTTTGGAGAGAGTTTATTGTTCAAAGTACAATATGCTAATTCTAAAATGTTCATGTGAAAACCTTGCATAACCTTTCTTGATTTCCAGGTACCTAGATTCTTGAGGCCTAGTTATAGTGAAGCCTTAGGCCATTCATGTTTTCAGCATAAGTGTTTTATTTGAAACAAAACTTATTGAAAGTCATTGTGATTAATCTTGCAATTGTGTTGTTTAACTCTTGCTTCCCCAGGTCTCCTTCCCCGCTGTTCCCAACTCAAAACCCATTCCCCCACTTGGCCATTCTTTAACTCTGTGCTATATAACTAGTGGAGTTTGGAGCTGCCAAGAGGTGGACATGTTGGGAACATGCGCAAGCCCCGAGGATCTGGTCTCCTTGACAGGTACCCACTGTGTGTCGGTTGAAAGAGAACCATTTGCTACATTTAGGAGGTTCTCTGTTGCCACAAATTGGATGAGAGTTGAAAGATACCCATTGCAGTTTTCTAGAATGAGGGTTGGAAGACATCCTTTGCCTACTGCTGTAGTGAGGGTAGAAAGACACCCATTGTGTTATGCACAATTTGCCCTGTTCTGAGTTGAGTGAGGGTTTAAAGATACCCACTATTCTGGGTTGAGTGAGGGTTTAAAGATACCCATTTTGTGGTTAGTTTGATTGTTTCTGCCTGGTTGAGTAATAGGAGGTGTATTAAGGGTTGAGTGGGACATGTATATGGGTGTGCTTTTGTTTTGATAGGGTTGAATGTAACCACTGTGTGAATAATTTACAGGGTTGAATAATTAATATAACTTATTAAAGCTAAGGTCTCTAATGTTTTTTGCTTGCATTTTATTATTTCTATCTTACATTTCCTGTTTGTATTTTATTACTTTCAAAAGAAACTGGATGTGTTATAATCTGCTATGCCTGTAATGCATTCTGTGCATACCTCCATTGTTCTCGGCTCTGCTCAGTCAGTGTATGATGTCATGGAATGTTGGTGAGTGACTAGAGGAGTGTGACAGAGTGAGTGTGCTGAGTAGAAAGGATGCTACTCCTGGAGGGCTCTCCTCTTTAAGTAATGTGTACCTTATACTGTAACCTTTTAAATAAGTTTACAACCTCTATCCTATGTGAACTGGATACCTGACTTCTATTTACCAGAAGGGATCTTTGATTACAACACAGTGCTACAGGCCCACTTATAGCATTTCATTTACAGGCCCTGGACACACGCAGTACACTTTAATAGGGACTTACAAGTAAATTAAATATGCCAATCAAGGAAAAGTCAATGTTACCATTTTCAGAGTAGAGAGCACCTGCACTTCAGCACTGGTCAACAGTGGTAAAATGCAGAGTCCTAAAGCCAACAAAAACGAATTAAACAAAAATAGGAGGAAAAAGGCAAAAATACTGGGCATGATCCAGAAAGGGCCAGATCCAACAGTCACTCTTTACCAAATCTAGGCTGTTTAAGCAATAGCAGAATAACTAATGTCAACCCCCAGGTCTTAATGCATTTACCCCAGGAAAGGCACAAGAATCTCCATCCAAGTATCAACCAGTGTTTCTTTCCACAGACCCTTCTGCTTCTCGTCGTGAAGTGCATTTCCATCTATTACCTATTTTTCCACTTCTTTTTTCCATCTGTTATGTGGCAGTCCCTCAGGGGATCTCCGGTGCCACTCTTTGTCCCCGCGTGTCAACACCAGGACAGTGCGCGCTCTACGGGCATCTAGAATGCAAAAACCCAACACTTGCAAGATAAAGTAATTTATGCATTGTGATGATATGTTATTGTTTAACTTTTTGCATTGCAGAATTCCATCCAAACGATTAATTTTTAAGGTGCTTATAAATACTGTACATTTACAATGTATTGCTGCAGACATTCAGAGTGTGTTAGGGTGTGGTCCCTTTCCAGGGCCTTCTGGAGACTTTCCCTGCAACATGCCTGGGCGTGGTTCTAGGCTGGGCCAAGACTCTATAAAAGAGAGTCAGCCCAACTTCCAGTGCTCACTATTCAGAGGTCCCGCTGCAGAGCAGCAGCTTCTTCCTGAGCTCCTGTCCTGGCGGCCTATTTGGATTTTCCAGTCTTCTGCACTCATCTCTCACTGGTGATCACTGTTTCCAGGCGGTAAGACGGTGTTTGGACATTTCCCAACACCGTAATTGAGAATCTTCATATTCTTGCTTTTAATTCTTAAATGAATAACAGATTACTTGTGCGCTGCCATTTTTTGACATTTGTATAGTGGTTTGCAAATAGGGAGGACGCGCAATTTATTCCATAAAGATTTCACTTCGTTATTACATTATTGTTCATTGCGCGCTGATATTTCTTGACATTTACATGATGTTTTACGAGTTGGCAAGACGTGCAACTCGTTTCATGAGCATTTAACTTTGTTGTTCATTGCGCGCTATCTTTTCTTGACATTTACATGGTGGCATTCGAATCGGCGAAACGCGCGATTCACTTCTCGTGTGTAATTCATGCTGTTCATTGTGCGCTATCATTTTCTGGCATTTACATGGTGGCATTCGAATCTGCAGCACGCGCGATTCTTTCCTTGAGTGTTTTTTCATGTTATTCATTGTGCGCTACCATTTCTTGACATTTGTATGGTGGCATTTGAATAGACAAGACGCGCGATTCTTTCCCTGAGTGCTTTTCATGTTGTTCATTGTGTGCTACTATTTCTTGGCATTTGTATGGTGGCATTTGAATCGGCAAGACGCGCAATTCTTTCCTCGTGTATAAATAATGTAAGTTACTGTGCGCTACCATTCTAAGACATTTTCTTGGTAGCATTTCAAGTTGACACGTCGCGTGATTTATTCCTTGAATCTACGTTGTGTGATTTCATGGTGCACAAACCTTTATGGTGTTTAATACTCATATAAAAATCTGCAATGTGCGCAATTTACTTCCAAATGTTTTTTCTGAGATGAACACAACAATACCAGAATTTTAGATGTAATGCTGCGTGTTCCTGAAATGTATTCATAAATGGAGATTCATATGGTTGTTTAGAAATTGCTCAGAGTGTTTCCTGATTCTCATGCTAAAGAAAGTACTTGAATCTGAAAGTCCTATTTAACTTTTCCTGTTTCCTCCTCAGGTATTCGGTCATCTAAAGCCTAGTCAGTTTTAGGATTATTCCAGGGTTGTTCATGTTTTTTTTGGAAAAGACGAAGCTTAGAGTTGTAGCATGGTTCTGATTTCATGAGATGTAATTTTGATGTTGTGTTTTAACCCTTTGCTTCCTACAGGTCTCCTTCCCAGCTGTTCCCGTCCTAATCCCCTTTTCCCCACTTGGACTCTCTTAGACTCTGTGATAAATCTAATCAGAGTATTGGAGCTGTCTTGTGGTGGAAGTGTTGGGAACGTGCACAGACCCCGAGGATCTGGTGACTCTCACACCGCGTGCTAGGATGAGGGTCAGATCCAAAAATCTGTTTTCCTGGAGGTGTGAGCGTGAAAAATTTGGATTATAGGTTTTGGGGGTTGGGGTTGAAGTCCCATTCAGACAACAACCACAACCCTTGTCTGGGTAAGTCACAAGAGTCACTACATTAACCTGTGCTTAACATTTGTGTAGCTTGGCGCAAAGCAGTCAGGCTTGACTTAATGTCAATCTGTAAAATTGTTATGGAGCACTCACACAGCACTAAAGTGAAAACACAACGCAAAAAAAATCTTAAACCAACTTAGACAACCAAAGTAAATGTTATTAATTAAAATGATATTAGAATGACAAAAATCCAATCAGTAGAATTGTAGATATGCAATTTTAATGTTTTGAGTAGAAACAGTGCATAAAAGCACAAAGCGCCACTCGTGCTCATCTGGTCATGCTAGAACAAGTAAAGGTTATAGGCCAACAATGAGGCAGCGCAGGTCAGTTACAGGGACCAGGTTAGTCCCTTGGAATAGTTACCTTCTAAGAGTCGGTCTTAGAAGTCACTGTATCGCAAAGAGCCAGCCAAGTGTTGCGAACAGTCGTTCTTTAGCTTTGTGCTGGTGGTAATTGTGGGCTGTCACTGCTACAGCATGACATGGGTGGGGGACTCGTGTTGCCAGTTGTGGCTGACAGTCACTGTTGACGTGAAGAGCTGGTCTCACAGGAGCTTTTGGTTGGCAGTCATTGTAAGCAGCAGAGTTCTGGTGCAAATGGTCCCATTTGCGGTTGTGAAGAACCCAAACTTCAAGATTTTCAATTTTTTTCTTCTGAGGAGTGCACTCTTGTAGCATGGCCCATGTTAGGTCTCCATTTTAGAGTTACGTTATAGCTTGTCATTTTTTTCTAAATGGTGCCTTTTTACATATGTTTCCATTAATGTGTCTGTGCTGTATACGCATTTATTCTTAGAAGACATTGTCATCCTGTAGTCTGCACATTTGGTTCAGGGACATGAAATCAGAATACAATGCATTGTTTTCTTTTTCTGTGCTCATTAGGAAGCAACCCATTTGTTCTAGACAAACCACAGTGGCAGCGCTGCACCTCGTTCACAGTGCGATATGGAAAGAGTTTTGTTATATGAACTGCATCCCTGCTACACTCTTTGAGAGGAGCACTTCACGCCAGCTGATCATGGAACCACTGTGATGTTTGACTGAGATTCAGCTCTGCTGACTCCAACCTCATTTCAACCTGTACCGGCTTTCTGAAACCAAACACCAAAGTGTGGAGGGGAGACTATCCCAACTTATCTATCAAAGGGTACTCCCACTATGCTCTCTTTAGTATAGTATTGTAGTGAGGCCTTCTTGGGCACATGATGGTTCGCCATTTTAGTTTGGTTTCTTATTTTATATTTTACATGTTTTTAGCAATGACATTTTAAACACTTGATGCTCGCATGACATTATTACGAGAATACATTGTACATGCTGTTTGTTTTTCGTTAGCCTTTCTCGACATGTAATCTTACACTCTGTTCAAGTCTAGGAACACAGTGCAAGATATCCTAGTGCTGGCATTGCCAGTTTGGAGAGAGCTTCTAACATCTAGACATATCAGTGCATCAGAGTGGTGCCTCTAATAAATGGTGATTTTGATTATATGAACTGTGCACTGCCAGAAGAGCAATCCAGCCACTACTGTCCTGGAACAATTCCTTTGATCGACATGCAGCTCTGCTGATGCAGATCTCTCACCTTTCAGAGAAGGATTGCCAGCTTCAATCTAGATTGGCACCCTGGCTGAGTTCTCCAGGCATTGGGGTCTTAGACTATCCCATTAGATTGGGCACAATCTGCTATGCACTCAGATTATAGATAGTGCTAGGTAGGAAGATATACATTTAAGATTATCATGGTTGGACTGTTCACCGTGGCGGTAATGCTCGTTACAATGGTTTGTTTTATTCACCTTTCTCCGATTCTCTCTATGCAAAAATAAAATTATTTCAATAAGTGTTTGAAAACTTTTATTCCTATATTTCTTGTGTTTACCCTGAGCATCAATGAGTAAACAACAAAAGGGGTAAGACCTGTTTCCACTACTTCCTTGGGAGAAAGAGTGTAATGATTGAGGATGCTGTAATCATCTAATACCAGGGGAAATTTAGGGGTTCAGGTGAGACACAATGAGCTAGCTAAAAATCGGGTTGACAATTTCTAATGGTACAGATGGGCTAAATCCTCTCACCCTGAAGTTCTGCTGCCCCAACACAGTCCTACCTTTTTAGTGGGAGCAGTATTAGATATAGATAGGAGTATGCAACCATTAGCAACAATTACCATGGTTGAATTGTTCATATTGTTTAATATTCTAATAATGCTGATTACAGTAATATGTCTCATCTGTCTAAGAATCGCAGCACCTACTTTTTATACAGGAATACAGTCATTTCAAGAAATGTTTTGAAAATTATTTTCGTATCTGTCTTGTGTTTACCTTGGGCAAGCAAGAGTGACTAACAAAAACATTAGATCTGTTTCTGCTGATTCCTTGGGAATCAGAGTGCGTTGTTCGAGGTTGCCAACACCTCATCTTGGTCAGTTTATGAGTTCAGTGTGGTACTGTAAACTAGCAGAGAAATGCAACCCTTACTGATGATATACGTGGACTACGGGCCTGAGTACAGTCACATCACAAGGACACTGGCAGAAGGCACAAATTGTTAGGACAAGAAAATAGCAACTTTCTAAAAGTGGCAATTTCAGATTCAGTTATGACCTAAAATCCGACTTCACTGTTAAAGAGGATTTTAAATTTGAGTGTAATTACCTCTCTATCCAAAGTTATCTCTTATTATCTCTTATTAAATGTAATAAGGTAACCCATTGTTGGCCAATTTGAAAGATAGGCCTTACAACAGGAAACAAAGGCATTATTATTATTTATAGTCTTATAAAGCGTGACAGCTACCCACGTATGGTTTCCTGGCACTAAGCAAAAGGTTGAAAGCAGCAACTTAAAATAGCCCGGTCTTCAGACCTTTACGGAATGCAAGAAGTGAGGTACAATTTCTTAAAGGTTCTAGGAGAGCGTTCCAGTCTTGGGCCCAAAAATAAGAAGGAGCGACCTCCCATACGTACATGTAGCACAAGGCTCTGAACTAGATGTGCATTGTAATTGTAATCCAATGAAGCTCATGGAAAATATATGGGAAGGTAGCATATTTTGGCAGCCAACACTGAAGTCTAGCAGCTGAATTCTGGGCTAGCTGGAACCGTCAGATTTAACTCTTATCAATACCTAAATACAGCACATTGCCATAGTCTAGCCTCAATAAGGTAAGGCCTTGAATCAGAGTCCTTTGACTTGGTTGGGAAAGCATCCAGATGATTTTTTTACTCACATGAGCACCATGAAGCAGGTGCAGACGACCTTGGCCACCTGAGACTTGAGGATTTTTTCACTGACATGCCATGTAAAAAGTAAGTACATATGTCCTACTTTTTAAAATACAAGGCACCTGCCCTGTGAGTCTTTAGGGCCTAACTTAAAAGTGACTTATTGTTATGCGGTTCCTACTTTGGTAATAGGACTGCATGCTTGGGATGGCAGCACTGCAGAGTGTTGGAGACTGTGTGCACCAAATATCTTATTTATCTGTTAGCCTATCTCCTGACCTGCTCACAGTGCCTCGCCCAATCTTCAATATCACCTGGGGAAAAGATGATTATGGCAACCTGAACATGACATGCAAACTCCCCAGGGAAGTCATGAAAACAGATCAGACCCCTTTCTCTCAGTTAGTCATGCATGCTGAGGTGAGTCAAAAAGATGCAAGATAAGTTTTCAATACATTTATAGAAACAATCGCAATCTAGCATATAAAGAGTGAGCTGCGATTTTTAGGCAGATAAAACATAGCAAAGTAATCAGCATTACGATCAGGGTAAAGGAGATAAACAATCCAACCATGATGTATGTGGTTTTAGATGTTCCAGATGTTCTAGAGATTCCTACCTAACCCTATGTCTAAATCTAAGAGCATAGTGGTTGGAACCTTCTGTCTGGCCCGATCTAAGGGAAAAGCCCCAGTCCCATAGCGGGATACAGTATCAGGAATCAGCCATTGGTGTGGAAGACAATCCTCACAGGAGCTGGCAGATCAGCACCAGCCGAGCTGTGTGTCACACAACATGTGTTCCAGGAGCGTTGTAGCAAGAATGCCCTCTGTCCTCCTTGGGTCACTGCATGGTTTATATAATAAAACAAGGCACTTCGGGGATACAGTTCTGATGTAATACTGTGTCTTGGTGATAGACATTGTCTCCTGTATGGGCACCACAAGCTAGCATATCGTATACCACGTTTCATAGCCTTGGACAGAAGGTACTCATTATGCATGTCATGCAGAGGGTAAGCTAAACAAGCAGTATGTTCCTTACTTTCCTAGAACAAAGCAAACTGATAAAACGTATGAAAGCCTTTTCCTAAGAGCAGTCTTGCTAGCACAAATTAAATGTGCATAAAATGTGAATAAAAACATAAGCAGTAAAACCAAGCTAAAACTGGGGTGACCACCCCGGGTCCTAAAAGGGTACTCACAACACCCTACCCTTGCCAGGAAATGAAGTACAGATTCTAAAACCAATCTAAAATCATTACACATCTAAAATGCCTTAAAAATGTCCACACTGAGAAGCACAGCATGCCGATTAAAAGGGCAGCCAATCTAAGTTCATATTTTTAGATCAGGACCAAATTAAAAGTCTTGGCAGTTCGACATGAAGTAATCAAAAACATCACTAGAGATGGAATCTAAGAGGGACTTAGCTTCTGCAGATGATATTACCACCAAAGCCACCACCAGAAGTTCCAAACATGAACCAAGGCCTCATCTGAAGCTGAGGAGGCAGCGTTCTGTGCCATGCCATTAGAAATGACTCCTTGAGCTGTAGCATTCATGTTCCTGTAAAGTGGCTCATAGAAGGCGTCATGGAGCAACCGTATTCTTATAGGAAAACTCTGAGAATAAACCTTCAACTGCCTGTAAGAAGTACCTGTCACTTAGCAAGACACATTTCCAGTGAACCCTCAAAACAGCACCACAAGCGGAGGAACACAGGCATAAGCACAATAGAATACTGGCCGAAAAGACAATGACCCATCTTTGTTTAGTTTCTCCAACAGCGTACTCCAAAGTACTGCATCATTTGATCACAACACAGCTGGGTTGATGGCAGCTCCATCACCCTCCTGTTTTGAGATAGGACAGTCATTGAGGAGCAAAAAGAGCAATAGCAAAATACCACCACTTAATGCCAATACCAGCGGTACGCCTCCAAAAGCACTTTAAAATAAAAGTGGATGGCTGATGGTATATCTCCAGTCTGGAATGTCATTACAAAGCCAGACCCTATTCCCTTAAAAAAGTGTACAACGCTTGCAGAGTTTGAAGCATTTAAAATGTGACTTACCATTTAACCGAAGTGCCTTGGAAAGTTGGTACTTAAGTGTTTGTATCTCTGCTGATAGCCTGACTACTTGTGAGTCATAGATTTCACAGGCAAATGTGAGCGCCACATGTTTTTGAAACAATAATGCTTTCAGCCTGCTCAGCTTGTGGAAGTTGACATTTAAAATGCATTGGAAGGCCACATATTTTCTACTCTAATCTCATGTGTGAGGGAGAATAACACATTTCTACAGCAGGTCACTAAATCAAAAAAAGAATTCACATATGGGGCACCTGCTCTCATCCCACAGTAGCTTTGATCACTCAGCATAAAGTACTTTCCATTTGAAAGTAACTGAAACACTGGGCGAATCAAAGGGATGGGAATACCTTTCAAGTAGCAGGCTAAATTAACCAACAGTATATTACATATCATGACATGCAATGTCACCTGTTTACAAATCACTGAATGGATTCCTGAAGATTCACAATCACTACAAGTAAGTATAAACTTCCTTTTCCCCACTCATACACTTGTAATCAAAAGCCAGTTCCCACACCTCATGAATAAAACTCTCCACTAAACCTTCAAACCTGCCTCCCAGAAAATGTTTCAAACAAGAAGTGAATTGAAAGGTTGATATTGGCAGGCATCTTACTCCATGGACTAACCACACTGATGACTGTGTTTCAACCACTCTAAATGGCAACTTTTCTGTGTTAAGCATAGCATATGTTGCATATTTCTTCACCATCATCTGTTGTTTACATGTTAAGTTAAAAGGTGCAAATAACTCTTTGGAGTTGGCGTGCTTCCAAGGCTCGGAGTTAAATTTCACAACCTGCAAAGTCCAGTTCTGCTGCTTCATAGACCTAAGCTGACTTTGTTCATGTTGCAAGAATGACATGTCATTTTGTTTGATGTGTATTGCAGATAACACAATGTTGTTTAAAATGGAAATGTGAGTGGACAATGTATTCATGCCATTATTGACAATTACAAATGCTTTCTCTACATTTGCCTGATCTATTTGCCTTAAACGAGGAGCAGTTTCTATTTCAGAAGCTTCCAAATTTTGTTATACATTGCATAAAATAATCTTTTGGAGCGTGGTTTTCTAGATCCTATGAAGAAATCTTTTCACTCTATCTTCTCAGAAAGGAGAGAGGTGTTTTTTTACAATTGTCAAAGTGGAATGTGGCAACCAGTTCTAAAAGCACTTGCCCACTCTGTATGTAGTAACTATACCTGTAGGTTGTGTAGTGATATAACAAGGGCCCAGTCTGCTTGTTTCAAAACCCTGTGTAAAGTTTCAAAACATGCATGACAACCATTTGTGTCCATTGACCACAATAACCACCTGTTGGAACCTGAAAGTGTATAATTAAATGTTCCATTTTCCCCATACCATCGAGCTGATATTTTGTACAATTCAGAATACTAATTGTCAAATTTTGCAATTGAGGTAATCCTGGGTACATTCCTATCTTTGAATTTTGATACACCTAAACAGGTTGTTTGTTGAACAATATTGTTCAGAAAAATCATCTGAAATGGAATAAGACATGCTTTAAAAAAGGCACCCATGCCCTGTACGTGCCAATCTTTTGCTCCCCAAACTAACTTCAAATCAACATTTTGTTTCCAATAATCATAGACCTTAATGGCTTGTTGGGAAACAAATGAAATTGAAAAAAATAATTTAGTATCAGTCAGCAAAGTGTTTCTTGCTTTTGTTGCTGGTAATTTGAAATAATATAACACAGGATCAGTAGCATCATCCCCAGAAAAATAAGTGAATTTGTCTGTATATGTTTTAGAACTCTCCAGTGGTGGAGTTGAACAATGTTCCCATTGTGTGCAAATAAAAACTGTATGTGGGTGCTAGCTCTGTGTAGGTAATGGTGTCTATAATAATGATAAACAAACATTATGCCATAATCAGCGGAGTTCATGTAAATATCTTCACTTTCAAATACAGTATGATATATAGGCTCAGAGAACACTGAATCAACCATTTTTATGTCCTAGTCATCAGACACAACACCAGATGTGATTATATCATTCATAGAAATTTTGGAAACATATGGAATTCAAATAGTTTCAGTAGGGCCAAATATATCATATGTTACTTTATCCCAAACAATCCCATCTGGAACTGGCACAACAGAAATCTTCACATTGGACAGTCTGTTTGCACTATATGAGAAGTGAGGCTTCAATACCTCATCTGTCAGTTCAACAGCAGACGGTTCAGGAAGCAGAAAGAAAACAATCCCATATCCAATCCACAGGAAGAAAGGATGCAAAGTCAGAAGAATCCACAAGTAGGACCACGGCCAGATCAGATCAATGTGTTTAAGCCATTTAAAAGGCTTACATACACCATGAATCAATAGAGTTGATGAGTTGGAAGAAAAGTCGTCAATGTCGACAAAATATCCATAAGTAGTCTGTGTGAAGACAGGAGCCACTGCTGGTGAAAGAGAACTGGTAGACGCCTCCAATTATGCTTTATCGTAAACAACTCAGTTGGTTTGAGATGTAGTAGAGAACTGTAGACCTACATCAAGTGCATTTCTGGTGCTTTTAGTGGTAATTAGAATCAACAAAAGTTAATTCTCTGCCCTCCCCAGCCTAGTGGAAACAATATCAGCATTGTTTAATGCTTGAAGAAGTACCTCCTGTATGGTAGTGAGAGGGAATAGGGAACTACCCACAAATCCTGTTGGTCTAATGTGCAGGACTGGCCACATGTTGCATTTTGACTTGATCAATGTAGACAAACTATTTGTCTTTACCACCAGCAAGCGGTGGTAGGATCATAGTTCTAATACTTTGGATTTCGAGAACTGGCACCAGTACACGGTATGATGGGCCTAACTTTTTTCACAGCAATCTTTTCATGAACCTGATCCCCAACTTTTGGAATCCAGGCGGTAGATGTTGGTAAATCCTTCAAGTGGCGTCATGTGTGTTAGAACACTAATTTCAGAAATGTTATGATTCCTACAAGACAGTGAGAAGTAAATTTATGTCAAAGGGGCGTTCTGCCGCCACTGCGCCAGGACCATCAAGATCTAGGACAAACATCAGAATGCCAAATATGACCTCATATGGGGTATGTACACCTAAAGATCTTCTAGGCAGATTATGTTATGCTGTCTGGATCCTATATAAGTGATGGATCCAGCTACGCCATGAACATAATACTTCAGCTGTTAAGGATTGCTTTAAGTCTCTTTTTTCTTCTTTCCATTATCAAATTTCCCTGTGGGATGATAGGGGGAAGAATAATGCACTGCTACACTCAGGGTTCCCATGGTATCCCTGTAAGCCTTTGAGGCAAAAGCAGGGCCCTGGTCCAAGTGGAATGTAGCAACTTCATTGCAAATCTTTAATAACAATACAAGCTTAAGCCGATCATTGTGGCCTTGCCCAAATATAATCTGGAACAAGAGTTTACTGCTAGTAGAACCTATTTGAATGCACCATTTGAATTTAAAGGACCACAATGGTCTGGGTACACACACTGCATAGGCTTGTTGACTGTGGTGGGTATTTAGTGGTGGAACCTTTATTTTGCTGGCATACTGCTTTGTCTATTTGTATAGAAGATGCCACCAATAGCGTTTTTGTAGTAATGAAATAGTAGCCACCACACCAGCATGGACAGAAGCAACACCCTCATGAGCTACCTGAATTAATTCTAGCCTACAACACAACCACCCACCCCTGGAATTGTTACATTAGGAATATTTTGGGCCCTTAAGTGGTAGGAATATTGTTCTGGACATGCTTTGGGTAAGGGAGTGCCACCAGCCGAACTGTTCACGGCAGCCAGTATATATTCATCCACCCTCATGTGAGAACAAGTAATTGCAGCTACAGTTGCAGTAATTACTAGGATGCGGGCGGCAAACTCTGCTCCGCCAACGGAGTACTGAGTTTATGCTACTCCATGCTCTGCTTGGACTGTGGAGCTCGGCAAAAAAACTCTGCCTACCGTTGGCGGAACAGAGTTTACTGGTGCACACTCTGACTCACTCTAAGCACCCTACCTTGCTGTCACAGGTGTCTCTCCCGTTCTTCCCGCAGCATCTAGCAGATGGAACAGGACCTCCCTGAAGACTATTGTGCGCTCCTCTATCCCAGGCCTTTTACCTAGCTAAGGGAGGCAGTGCAGTTTGTGTGTCCTGCTGGAGGTGGAAGACCCCCGTGTCACTCCCTTGCTGCACCTACATATGCCTTAGATACCGGTCTCTGTACTGGAGGCGAAGGTCAGGCTCTCTCCCATACCCTTGAGGCCACTCCTCTAAGGTGCCCAGCGGGAGCTCAGGCTGCCCCGTGGCCAGGATAGCAATGCAGTAGCGCCAGTAAGAGAGCTTCACAAATGTGTATTTCTCATGTATTTGTGTAACATGCTTTGTATAATGCTTCATGCTGCCCGGACTGCATTGGGGAGCTAGGCTAAAAGAAGTGAATGTTCACAGAGCACAATGGGTGGACCGTGAAGGAGAGGGGTTGATTAGAGAGAGTCAAGCACTTGTTATGGCAGAGGAGCAGTCTGCTCTGTAACCAATAGCCCGAGCCTCTGATGCGCTCCCACATTACACTGCGAGCCCGAACAAGCATGAGTGGTATGGGGTGTGTGTTGGTGGGTGTGTAAAAGATGGGCTGTCTTGTGAGAGGTTTGGTTCTAAATGCACTCCATGAAAACCCGGGCACTTCCCAGAGCGCACACGTGTCAAACGCGGCCGTTATTTAGCAAGTTTTTCATAATAACTTTCTCCATCAGCAAATACAGTGGCACTGCTGTTAAAACTTTTCCAAAAGCCGATTCTTGAATATAATTTCATATTAGAACAATTTTCCACTAACCTCAGCCCAAGACTGCCAAACCTCTTTCCTTCGGAAGCACACTGCTGTTATTGTGATGTACAAAAATAATATTAGTGGAAACAATGGATTCTGGGGCAGAAATCCTGAGTCTGTTGTTAGTTTCTACTTGCTTGTATATTGACCATCTTCCCGTTTTGACCTTCAATTTCACACTCAACTGACTTTATCATTTATGGGGTGGGTAAAAACTCAGCTTGCACGTAGAACTCTGTGGACTTCCACAGAATTTTTCGATGACTCCACGGACTGCAAATTTGGCTACTTCATCAGCCACTGTATTCCCTACAATGTGTATTCCAACACGTCGATGTCCCAATGTATGTATTACATCAGCCCGTGGCAGTTTGTCTTTGAACTCTGCCACTCCCCCTCTCATAGCATTTTATCCTTGATGGTGTTTCTGTTGGAGTCTCTGAATCCGTTAAGGTGCCAGTAATGAAAATTTTCATTGAAAAACTGGGCACAATAGTACGAATCACCTACAATATGTGTCAGGGATTCAGGATTTGTGTGTTCAAGTGCTAGAATCAATGTTTTTAGTTCAGCCAGCTATGCTCTGCAATCTCCGAGAGACTGTGTAAAGGACTGTTGAGGGTGGAATTCTCTATCCCTCATAACTACATAAACAGCTGCCAAGCCGTGGGTACTGATGTTTAGTACCTACAGCAGGCTGAGTTGAACCATCAGTGTAAATAATATATTTATACTGATCAAGAAGCATAATGCTGGTGGGCTTCGGGTAGTCCAGTTTGTATTGGAGAAATTCCAGAGTTTGCAATCACTGGCAGTCAAGGAAGTGGCCCATTGTGTCCATCGTGGATGTAAGGCTTTGACATTTGGATTGCTAGCCTTTGTAACTGCCACTAAGGCAAGTACTAGAGTTACAACAATTATGCATTTTCCCTGATCCAGTGGTCTTTCCTTAATGACAGCCATCTGAACTGCAGTCAATATCTTTTCAGTAGATGCAGAGCGCCTTTCAGCATTGGAATATAAATGTGATTTATAAGCAATTGACACTGTGTCACCCTCACTGAGTGCGATAGAGGTAAGACCAATGGCACCCAGAATGATCCAGATGACCAGGTTTGTTTTGTATTCACATGTATGTGTTTTGCTTCAAGCATGTCAGTGTGTAAAATCTCAGAGTATTTGTGTGTTTTCTGGTGTCCAGTGTTTACCAGAAAAATCTGGATGAATTAAGTCATAAAATGGTCTTTTCCGTTGTGCATAATCAGGTATGTATGTTCTGCCAAAGGTAAAGATTCCTAACTAGGATTGTAGTATTTGGTGGTTGAAGCTGTGCACACTTATCTGAAAGTGTGGTGACAGACTCTTCCCCTCTTTCGTAAGCTCTTATACTAAGAACAAGACACTGACGGAAGCAATTTTTGTTTTCTGAAAATTGAATTTGTAGCCATGTTCAGCAAATCCCAATATAATGAGATCCGGCCTGGATAATTATATGTTTAGGTCATCATCCTTCAGATATACGCCATCTACATAGGGCAATGCCTCTGGGTAACTATCATGCAATATTGATGTCACCGGGCAGAGAACAGCCTTGGACTGTTCGCATACCCTTGGAGTCAGCAAAATCAATTGCTCCCTGGTACTTGAGTTATGATAGAATATCTTGTTTTTTCGAAAGAAGGCAGCGGGCTATAACTCCATGCACCTAACCACTATCACCTCCTTTGTATTGCAACATTCAATTTAGAAAACAGTGTGCACAGGTTCAAACAACTTCTGCCCGGATGCAGCCCAATGAGAAAAAATGTACAAATCAATTATTGACAGTGCACCACCCTCAACAAAATTCATAGAGTCCAATATAAGTCAATTTTATATCTTCTTTTTATTCTTCTTTATTTTTCTTTGTAGTAACCCAGACATCACAGAAAAAACACAGCCACAGCCAACGCGTTTCGTCCACAAACGGACTTCATCAGGGCTGTAATACAAGACATATAATTTACTACAACCATACATGTGAATATATATAAAATGACATGGATGTGTACATAAAACAGTTAACACAGGATGTATATATATATACATATGTACATTAGTCACTGAAAAAAATCGACTTGGGGTAAAACCATGGACCAAGAAAGAAACACACACACACACATATTTATACAAATAGGCAATAGGAGGAAAAGGAGAAAGAAAAAGGAATGTAAAAATGGAGAACGAAAGTACAAAGGAAAAGCAAAGGAAAGTACCAACAACCCAAATATATCTATATTTACTGATAATGTGTACAAACCCCATCTTGTAGGAAAAGACAATACAACATAATTAATTAAAAGATACCAATCGGGGGGCGTGTCCAAGATGGCAGCGCGCTAGGACATGCCCGTCCGCGCTCCGCCGCTTCGACCCGCAAAAGTGCCTTTCGGCCCGGCGGGGGGAGGCCTGGTGGCTCCGGCCGAACTGTGAGGCACTCCTGGGGTGCTTTGCTGCTCGGCAACGGCCCTGATCTGAGCCGCGCCGCTCCCGCGGGGAGAACAGAGATCGGGGCGGGCCGCGGAGCGGCACGAGAGGCGGCCTGGGCCGCGAGAAGGACTTTCCCCCGGCGGCCCATTGAGCTTGGCGCCGGGGGACTAGGGGGCCTACGGGGCTCACTCTGGGCCCCGGGAGCGGCTGGACCGCGGAGTGGGCCTCGGCCCTGAGGCACCTGAGCGCCCTGAAGGAGAGGGGCGCTCCCGCACGTGAAATTGGATTGGGGGTTGCAGGCCGGCGCTCTCTATCCTGGCGCCTGTGAGTGGGGCTGCGCAGAAGATTGAGGCCCGACAGAAGACAATGGGCCTTGCCGTTTGGCCCCAATACTGCTGCACTTCATCACCTAAACTGTAATTAAGAGTGGGCCCGCATATACGGCGGAGGAGGAGGCATCTGAAGTGGATCTTTGGAGGTGGTGGCTACCGGGTGTTGGATCTGGGCGTGGTCCCTGACACGGTGGCATTTGGTGGTCGGTCTCAGACTCAGAGACTTGGGAGGACCTGCAGGGTTGAGCCGGCGAATCGTGAGTAGGCCGGTGCGCCATGGCGACGTACAAATCCAAACGTGAGCGCTCAGTAAGGGACATGCTTGCGGGGCGCGTCTGACATCTGGGAATATGGCGGAGGACTTACCTGCGGCGAAGACCCTGGAGACTCAGGTGGAGACAGACCCAGATGAGAGTTCTCCCGTTACGAAGGGCTTCCTGACCTCCTTGTTTGATTTGCTTCGGAGCGTTATCCAAGAGCTGCGTAGGGACATCTCACAGGAGGTGAAGGAGTTGAGAGGAGAGGTTACCTCCTTGGGTGAATGAGTATCGCAGCTAGAAGATGGTGAGGTCCCACACGGTGTAGAAGTGGCGGTCCTGCAGCAGGAGGTAGTCCGCCTCCGAGAGCAGCAGGACCTCCTCCAGATAGCGGTCGAGGATTTGGAAAACCGCTCGAGGCAACAAAATATTCATATTAGAGGTGCTCCGGCTGGTGCTGAAAAGGAGAACATTGGGGACTACGTGGCGGACCTCTTTCGCTCTCTGATTGGCCCGGACGAGACACAGGAGGTGGTCCTGGATCGGGTTCATCGTGTTGGGTGTGCTGGTGTCCCTGGAGACCGCCCTCCGGACATTCTAGCCTGTCTCCATAATTTTGTTCTCAAAGAAAAGATCCTACAGCGGGCCCGCAAACTTCAGCAGGTACTCTTTCGAGGGCATGAACTCCAACTATTTCACGACCTATCTGTGCGGACTTTGCAGAGGCGGAGGGAATTTAGACCGATCACGGATCACTTGCGAGCCCACAAAGTGTCCTATTCTTGGGGCCATCCGTTCCGCTTGGTCTTCCGCTGGGAGGAGCAGCTCCGGCAGGTGAAATCCGCCTTGGAAGCCAGCCGTATCCTGGGCCTGGAGGATATAGGCCGGGAGGCGAGCGAGGAGGCGATCCTGACAGTGGAGGGTCCTCCCCGTTGGCGGAGGAAAGAGAAAAGAAGGAAGCTGCAACGCCCAACGGCCTCAGTGCTGAGGTCGGAGAGAGAATCTGTTTTGAACAGTGTGGCCGCCGAAACTTCAGCCTAGAGAGGGCCGCCGGGGGTGCCCGGGACTGCTTCTGGGCGCGCTGCTAACAGCATGCTGATCGTTGAAGAGGGTCGGGGCGGCGGGGGCGATGGACCTGGTTAATCGACATGGTTGGATATAATGCCCGTGGAGACTTCACCTCGCGAAGATGGACGATCGAGGACTTCTGTGTTCTATGCACCTGTTGTGCGTATTAGTTGCTTGTTGTTGGGTTTCCCTGCGATACTGGCTCTTTGTAGAGATTCCCTTAGGCCTGGGTGTTCTATGTGATCTAGATCTTTATGCGGGGTGGCCCTCTATCGTGCTCCCTTCTCTTCTGCTTGTTCCCCTCAGTATAGGATATGATCATTAAATGTATAAGCTTAAATGTTCGGGGGCTCAATAACCCTACCAAGAGGCTAGCCATCCTATCTGCCTTAGAGAGATCGGGGAGTCATATTTGTCTCCTGCAGGAGACGCACCTTGTTTTCAAAGATACTTATCGCATGCGCTCTAAGTGGTTCCCCAGACAGTTCTCGTCTTCGCTACCATCAAAGCATGCTGGGGTGGCAATACTTCTATCACGCTCATTCCCTGGGGAAGTGATATCAAAACTGCACGAGGTTCCAGGGAGGCTTTTAGCCATGAGGTTTAGACTGGGGGGCTTTTCCTTCATGATTGCTTCCCTGTATGCGCCTAACTCCCAGCAGGAAGTTTTCCTATGAAGGCTTTGACTCCGCTGCTCCAATCCCCTGTGGTGCTGTCCTGTTGGGGGGCGATTTTAATTTGGTGATGGATGGGGACCTGGATCGGTCAGGCCATCGGTATGGGCAGACGGGGTCTTTGTTGGAGGCTGGTCGACAGTGGCTGAGTGAGTGTGGCCTGGTGGATATGTGGAGGAGTGTGCATTCCACGTTAAGGGACTATTCCTTTTACTCAGCAGCAACTAAAACATACGCTAGGTTGGACCTCTTTCTGGCAACACAGGAGCTTCTCCCCCGGATTAGGGACTCAGCGATTGAGCCGCAAGCCTTATCAGATCACGCCCGGTTCCAGTTGAGATCCATATGAACATGGAGCGGGTAGGCGCATCGGGGTGGCGATTTAGGGATTCGATGCTCCAGAATGGTGCAACGTTAGAGGTGATCCGAAGGGCAATAAGAGACTATCTCAGCTTTAACGATGATGGGATAAGCATTGAGACGCTGTGGGAGGCACTGAAGGCTGTGCTGAGGGGCGAGGTGATGTTGCTTTCTGCTAGGGACAATAAGGCAAGAAATCGACTCAGGGAGGACTTAGAGCAGCGGGTGAGGGTGTTGGAGCGTTCACATAAGCACACCGGCGCTCCTAGAATTTGGCGAGAGCTTGAGAACGTGAGGAAGCAGCTGAGGAGGTTGGACTGGGACAGGGCAGAGTATGCTGTTGTCCGCCTTAAACAAAAGTACTATGCAGGAAGTAACAAGTGCGGGAAGCTACTGGAGCATAGGTTGAGAGCGCAGCGTTCGGCGTCAATGATAAAAATGGTTCGCTCGCCCTCGGGAGCAGAAGCACATACTAGCGATCAAATAGCGGAGGCTTTTGCGGAATTTTATCGAGGTCTCTATGGGGCCGAGGAGTCCGGTTCCTTAACTCCGGAATCCTTCTTAAGAGGGTATAGCAATTACCCCCTTGACTGTAAGGGAGGCAACCTCGTTAGACCAACCTATAAGGGCAGAGGAGGTCATATCAGCAATTGCAAGGCTGCAGACCGGGAAGTCACCTGGCCCCAATGTTTTTTCTGCGCTCTTTTATAAATCCTTCTGTATGGAACTTGTACCCGTTCTAGTGCGACTCTTTAATTCCTTTCGTCAAACGGTCGCCCTCACGCCTAGCATGTTAGACGCTACTATCGTGGTTATCCCGAAACCGGGGAAGAACCCCGAGGAATGCGCCTCATACAGGCCGATCTCTCTCCTGAATATTGATGCCAAATTATTCACTGGCATTTTGGCACACCGTCTTAACTATTATATGCCGGGGCTGGTGGATCCCGACCAAGCGGGATTTATACTGCATAGGCAGTGTAGTGACAATACCAAGCGACTGCTCCATCTGCTGGATAAAACCGAACGCTCCCGTAGGGAAGCGCTCTACCTATCTATCGATGCCGAAAAGGCGTTCGATAGGGTTCACTGGCCATACCTGTTCAAAGTGCTAGAGCGCTTCCGGCTGGGTCTAGGTTTCATGGCATGGATCCGCTGCATTTATCAGGCGCCTCGGGCGGTGGTTCGAGTTAATGGGACGCTCTCTTTACCATTCGCTGTCCAAAGAGGGACCAGGCAGGGGTGAACGCTTTCGCCCCTCTTGTTCGCACTCTACATGGAGCCTATGGCGCAAAGGCTCCGGGACAACCCTCAGATCACAGGCGTGAAGTTTGGGGGGGATGAGCATCTCATATCGCTATATGCGGACAACGTCATCCTTACTTTGGCGGAGCCTACCACCTCATTGCCAGCGCTAATGGGTGTATTAGAGGAATTTGGACGGGTCTCGGGATTCCGGATGAACATGCTAAAATCGCAGGCTATGGCCAAGTTCATCAGTGCTGAGCATGAAAGGGACCTGAAGGCCAGATTCCATTTTATATGGTCTTCCTCTGGGCTTCCGTACCTGGAGATCGAGCTGGGCTCCACAGTCACCCGCACGGCGTCGTTGAATTACACTAAACTAATCCGGGAGGTGCAGCGTGATTTAGAGACATGGGGGAGAATCAAACTATCTTGGCTGGGCAGGGTGGCGGCAGTGAAGATGACCATTCTACCACGTATACTGTACCTGTTTCAGGCGCTTCCGCTGGAGCCCCTGCCGCGAATGATAGCGACCCTCCAAACGGCGGTTCTAAGATTTATATGGGAAGGGAGGGCGGCGGGGCTACCGCGACAGGTGCTGTATCGCCCTAAGCAGGAGGGCGGGCTGGCGGTCCCTTGCCTCCTTCGATACTACCAAGCAGCACAATTGCGTTTCCTCTTGGAATGGAGCCGACCGTCTTCTGAGAAACATTGGTGCTTCATGGACCAGGCAGTGGCTGGCTCACACATATGGAAGGAACCCTGGCTTAGGCGCCGTCACAGAGTGCGGGGGCTGTATGTTTCCCCGGTTACAGGGGTTTCGATGGGGGTGTGGGATCGGGTGGTCTACAGGGTCGGCTTGACGACCTTCCCATCCCCAATGACTCCCTTGGGTGCGAACCCTGATTTTGGTCCGGGCGTGCAGCCTAAGGCATTGCGTCGATGGTATGAGGAGGGCTGTAAATGGGTGGGATATTTATTCGATGAGCAGGGGGTTATCCCCTTTGACCAGCTGAGAGCATAGAGCTCAGAAACCACGCAATTATCACCCTTTTTCATTAGAATCCATTTTTCAAACGGTGTTAGCGGCCTGTCTTTTAAAGTCCTATTGGCTGGAAGCAGGGCCCAATGTTGTATTTGATAATACATCATCCTATTGGCCTCGGTTAACCATACATCTCCCTTTGACCAGCTGAGGGAGACGTATGGCCTAACCGAGGCCGATAGGATGATGTATTATCAATACGACATTGGGCCCTGCTTCCAGCCAATAGGTCTTTAATAGACAGGCCGTTAACACCGTTTGAAAAATTTATTCTAATGAAAAAGGGCGATAAGCGCGTGGTTTCTGAGCTCTATGCTCTCTTGCGGGGGAAGGCCCGCCTGCCCAAGACTAAGGGTCAATTAAGATGGGAGAGGGAACTGGAGAGAGAGCTATCGGAAGACGAGTGGGGGAGTATTTTTTATAGGGCGCACCACACAGCTTACAATGCAGCAGGCACAGAGACAGCCTACAAAGTGGCCTCCTCCTGGTATTACACCCCAGCAAGGATCCACGCATGGGATCACGATAAATCTAATCTTTGCTGGAGGGGGTGTGGAGGAGGGGGGGTCGCTTGTGCATTTATTATGGCACTGTCCCAAAATACATTGGTACTGGAAGAACATAATAGATACTATTGACACGGCTTTTGACACTCAGATCCCTAGATTCCCTGCGTATATCTTGTTGGGCCTTCCCAACCCTCTCACTTTTCCCCTGAGATCATTGGAGGGACGGCAGATGGCCTTAGCTTTAAATGCTGCAATACAGCTGTTGCCATCCGTGTGGGGGACTGAGCAGATTCCGACAACAGTTTCATGGCTACACAAGCTCTGGTTTATCCTCGCTATGGAAAAGCTCACCCTGACTTCTCAGCAGCGGAGACTTTGAAGAACTTTGGCAACCATACTTACGAATTCTATCTGGGGAGTTCTCAGAATTGACATGTCCGACTTACTTGAGGGTTCTGAATTTGAATTGAGTGGATGGGAGCGAACCTTTGGGAAGATGTATACATAGGACCGGGACTATATTGTAAAGGAGCCTGGGATTGTGTGATTCTTGTATTGTCAGCCAGCTGTGGGGAAACTTAGTTGTATTTTGGATTTAAGTTTTTTTTTTCTATCGCTGCGCATGGTGTAAGCTGTCTATGAAACCAATGGTATTACTTTGATGTGTTGCGTATGCGATGTTCTATAATTGAAAAGTCAATAAACAGATTTGATCCATAAAAGATACCAATCATCCACACCCAATGGTGCAAAACTACACATATAATGAATTAATTAAGAATGTGTGCAAGAAGGTATTTTTATCCTAGATGCAAGAAAAAATAATATCACAGACGTACCCTTGAGTTCAATGTAAGGTAAGCATACATATTCATGACGCGAACTGAGCATCCAGTGTATAACACATCACCACCTAATTGAAAATGAATTAATATATCATGTCCTAACGGATACTTATTTAATCAAACTGATAATTTTATCAGAACCTGAGTACCCCCAATTGGCAGCCGATACTGAGAATGCAATGAAACAAATCAAGTCCGAAAAATATATTAATAAACATCTCTAAGTTGCTGAGACAACCACCGTAGAACACATCCTACAGATACCCGGAAAATAACATCCTCCACATACTAAGGTGAACTCAGTAACGCGCAGAGCGCGCACATTCAAGAAATGTAGGGAAGGTAACCAGTGCATACCTTGCGTTGGGTCATCAATGACCATGCCGTAACCACATTCCTCACTCCAGCACCAGCAGTAGAAACTGAAAACCCGGCCGCACAAATTTGGACGGAATTTAAAGCTCCTGCCGCCCAATTACCCAAAATTCACCGGGCGAGCACGGGCGTCATTCATATCCACAACAGTGGCGGCCATATTGGAGTGGACCCAAGTAATGCTTAGAAACAGTGAACCTCAACAACATAGTACACAGCAGGTGGACCAATAATAACATAAGCAACCGATCATGGAAGCTCGAACTCTTTAACCACTATCAACCGCAAACAATATATCTAAGTCTAAACCATGTTCATACAATACAATGGATTGAGACCAATACATGCAGCATAGGACAATTATGGATTGTGGTCATCTTGAAACACATACTATTCCAAAGCTACATAATGGTGGTGATACAAAAGAACACAACAATGTGGCACAATGGTTACAGCTGAGTATTAATAAGGCTATGTATTAAGGGTTATCCACATAGTGATTAACCTGTGAGTAAAAAAAATCAGTGCTGAGAGCGGAGCATGGAAAAGTGGTTAGATCCCTGCTTTCAGGACTTATGTTTTCGCAGAAAAAAAAGATTGGAAATATCCAAGGTTGTTTTGTATTTTTTGCAGACAATCTTATTCATTAGTGCTTTACTGTGGGAGTTTTGTATTGCAAACGTGAGTTTATGACTATTTAAATGTCTTTGATCTAAGAATATTGTATAGAAATGGTCTGTCTTAGCTACAGGGAATAAAGGGTGATTCATAGGAGATACACAGCGTTCTATTGCTCCCTGGTACTTGAGTTATGAGAGAATATCCCTCAAAGGAGCTTTTGCTTCATGTATTATAAGATAGTGTGGTTGTACTTGCAAGCTGAACCTTATGAGTATTACATAACAGGAAGAGTCCCTATCCCAGTCCACATGGTAGCCGTACAGTGCTGGGGCTTGTGGAAGTGCCCTAGCTGCAGAATAGGCTTGCTTTACTTGCTCTAGAACTAAGACTGAGAAAGACAGTAAAATCACATCTTCTGCCTTGTAGAAGGGTTCTAACAAACTCCGGTGGCCCATCTTTTTTCCGCCAAAAGAATGTCATAGCTAGGGGTTAACCTTTCCCAGAAAATTATTTTAATTGTGTGCAATATGGCCCCCTACATTTGTATGTTTATTTTATAAATACGATCTGGAAGGGTGGCTCGCCTGTCTCGGGTTTCAACTTCTATGTAGTCATCAGTTGCTCTATCATCCTGAAATTCTTGAAGATTCTGGTGAACTATTGTGACCTCTGCTGCGCTGTCTAGCAGACCCACTGACTACGTCCTGTTCTTTAGTAACGTTCTCTATGTGTGGCATATTTTGCTGAAATTCTCACAATCTTCTTTTTGAATTGGGGTTTTTGTTGAGGAAGTTTATCTTCCTTTTCAATTGTTACGTCTTGACGAGCGTGTGAGTCCTTCTTTGGTTTCACATACTCTTTTTGTCTGCGCTCTGACCGCTGTCCTCTCTCGGTCCATTTGTTGGATGAGTCCTGAAAGGAATGAGGAAGGCATGTATCAGTATACTGATGCCTGTCAGGTTGTTTTCAAATCATTACTGTTGCGTAGGTTGAAATGTTTTTCAGAGTTCTCCGAATGCAGATTTTCCATGTCATTTGACTTTACCTTTATTTTATTTTCTGCTTGCCCCAGCATTTTTTAGAAGTTTCTTGTGCTTGCTCGGTATTATACTTTTCAGAATTACCCTTAAGCTGTGTTTTATTTGGTCTGGCTCCAAAATTATCGTGACCTATACACGTATACGTTTTGACAATAATTTTTGGCAACTTGCGCTTCTCATCTACTAAAGGAACTTGTGCGAAACCTTAGTAAACTGCCAATGCTGTTCTCCTCCATTTGTGTTTCCTAAAATAATTGAGGACACTGTGGCAAAACTGCCAAATAAGTTTAGTCCTAAATCTAGGCACAGGGGCAGCCCCAGATTTGTTTTGAATTTAACACTTCTAATAATACTGCAAGTGATGGTCCACCATGTGTTATGGTATAAATTGGAGCAAAAACTGTCCCCCAAGTAACACAGTCATCTATTGAGGGTACCATTCCAGGTTGCAAGCACATTGTGGGAATTCTATGTTTATCTTGAAGTCCCATATGGGGAAACACTGCTTCAAGCTGACTAGTTTCTGAGAAATCCAGAACCGAATCTCTTCCTATTTGGTGGGTACCTTACTCCTAATAGCATGGAGGTCACAGGAGTGATCCCAGGTGTGGCCAATTGTTGGTGGGCAGGTGGAGCAGCCCTTGCTGGGGCAGTATGTAATGTTCGCTTTACGAACTTTGTTAAGCATCTATATAGGCTTATTAAACTATTGTTTAATGGGCGCTGATCTGCTGCCTGTAAATTCTGTATATTTGGATGTACAGTAGCCCGGGGTTACTTGACTGTCTCACTTTGATATATGTTGAATCTATTTTGAGAATATGCTGGCACTATGTGGACATTATGCTGGTACTAGGTTGAGAATATGTTGGTTTTAGGTAGACACCTTACTGATAACTCGTTGAAACTCCGTTGACTCTATGCAGACACTATGTTGATATTATGTGAGGGCTATATTGATAGTAAGTGGAAAATTTACTGCAATCTGTACATTGCACTCCATAAGTATGAAATACATCGGATACCATTTTTCACAACCCTAACTGTAGTCATGACAAAGTACACAGCAGAAATAATGACACACGTGTCACCAACCAACACCCATCCCACAAATAGCCACCTCTTTTACTACAAATATTACACTTTCTATATATACTACATCTACTATATCTGCAAATATATTAATATAAACCATAGAATTCACATTATTATCCACGCCCACTAAATGACAATTAACTCATTAGGCACCACTAGGGAAACAATGGCAGGCACTCCAGCCACCATACAATATAGGTAAACATACCATACTTAGACATTGCCGTGACTATTAATACATACTCCATTCTATACAGGGCGCAGCAAGACTGCACTCCCGACTTAGGCTTGACCACCCGTAGCCTCCATTGCCTCTCCTCAGTTACATTTTGTCGGATACCTCTTCATGGTATCTAGATTCTCATCACAAATACTTAAGCAATCACTATACTATAGTTTTCTCTTCCATTGCCATTTTACTTTTCATATATTTCCTCCTGTCCTGTGCTACTCTACTATCTCCTTTCCCTCCTCCCTACCCACTCCTCTTCCTTTCCCACCCATTCTGTTTCCCCTCACCCATGTCATCCCCTCAAACTCAAAACCCCTACCTCCCTGGCAAACAATAATTGGCATTTAGCTGGTTACATCGACAAGAAGACTCACCTCCCACAAAAATGCAGAACATAAAAATACTCTCCCTCAAGGTCAAGGGTCTAAATCACCCACCCAAATGACAGAAAATCAGAGACTATACACACAAAGTTATGGGAAGCCTCATTCTCGTTCAAGAAACCAAGATGGCCATGGAAGAGGCAATCCTAAAAAAAAAAAAGCATGGGTTAGTGACTTATCGTGCGCCCCAGACACGAACAAAAAAATGGGCTGATCACCCTTATCTTGAAATCCCCTGGCCTCACTATCCTGTCCTCAGAAACTGACACCAAAGGCAGATGAATTCTTACAAAATTACAGAGGAACAACACTGAAATTTTAGTCATGAACATCTATGCCCCCAATTACACCAGCCCTGCCTTTTGGATTAATCTAAAAAAACAATTCTCAATTCTACCTCCCAATTGCAAAATGATTTCAATTTACCCTGTGATTCCACCCTTGACAGGAATTCTGCATGTATATGTTAACCCAACAAATCCCATAAACAAATGCTAAACATGCGCAATTCTCTTGAACTTAGACATATGGAGACTATTCAATGCCGTAGGGAAAGATTACTCATTTTTCTCCCATCCACACAATACATTCTGTGGCATTGATTGTATATTAATTGACAAAACTCATGTCACAGTCACCTCTTATCCAACCATTGAACCAATCCTAGTCTCAGATCATGCCTGTATTTCATTACTCTACGACATCACTTGCAATACATCAGGAACAAAAACATGGAGAGTGAACAACCTCTTCACGGAGGAGCCCTCCTTCAAGGAAATAATAAAAAAAAGAGATCGATTAATATATAGAACGCAATAGGTCTTCTGTTCCAAATGCACAAATCTACTGGGACGTCCTGACACGTACTATCCGCAGGCACAAGATTAAACTTATGTCAAAGAAAAACAAACTAGACAACAAAACCTTAGACCAACTAGAACTAAAAATAAAAGCATTAGAGAAAGATCTCAAACGCACCAGACAAAACTCAGTTAAACAAACAAATTAAACTCAAGTATGAATACAACAACTTTCTGAGTAACAAAGCCCATCTAATAGTCCAAACATACAAAGGTATCAGTTTTTGTTGGCATAATAGAGCTGACAAAATACTTGCATCTTATTTAAAACAGACCCGTCAGAAGACAAGAATAACCTTTATAATCAACGAACATGTCGTCACACGGACAAACAAAAAGGACATCCTAAATACCTTCAAAAAATATTACCATACCCTCTACCCCAAAAGTAATAACACATCTTATGACATATGCTTAAACTACCTCAACAATATTAATGTAACTAACATAGGTGAATCAACAAAAGAATAACTAGAACAACCAATTTCTCGCAATAAAAATCATAAACGTAATCAAAACAATGAAAGCCAGAAAGGCTCTGGGTCTAGACGACCTCCCGGAGTCTTGGGCTACCCCTTAATCACTCTCTTAGAAGACTTATTCACCCAATTCTCCTCCACTGGCTCCGTTGATGGCTCCGTTGGGGAGGCAACCAAAATTATACCCAAATAAGGGAAAGACTCATCCAAGCCCAACAACCTCTGACCCGCATACCTCATAAACACAGACTGCAAAGTATACGTAAAGATCCTAGCCCTCAGAATAGAGCCCATTCTAAAAAACATATTACATTCCTCTCAATCAGAATTTACCGAAGGGAGAATCAGTGCGGATGAAATCAGACTTTTTAGCCATGCAATTGAAATAGGCAAACTTCTGCACCAACCAACCTTTAATTTAATAAGGTATCATTGACCTTCCTCCAAGCCTAACTCACCTCCTTCAACTTTGGCCCTGCTCTCTCAAAAATGATCCTTGCTCTATACAAAGAGCCGAAAGCTAGAATAAACATCAATGGAATGTTGTCTAATCCCTTTTACCTCTAACAAGGAACCAGACAAGGATGCCTTCTATCCCCCCTATTATATCCACTCATCCCAGGTATCTATTTCTCATCAGGCCCATAAAACCTAGCTGCCTATGCAGATGACAAACTCCTTTTTACTACCAAGGTAGACTCAGCCTTGCCCCACATCATATCCACCATCAACGACTACACTAAGTTGTCAGGCTACTGCCTCAACAAGGAAAATAGAGGTTCTTCCTCTCAATGTGTACTGCAACAGCTCACATATCAGCCCCTAATGCCTCAAATGGGCCCCAGATAAGATAAAATACCTGGATACGTGGTTCACCCATAGCCTTAAAGACTTCATCAATCTTAATTTGAAAAAGATGCTAGAACATCATCAAAGATAGCTGAGACAAATGGCCAATCATTACTTGGTGGGGTAGAATGTAATCCAGCAAACTAATGATTACCCCCTCATTAACATTTTAATCAGCATGTCCCTCATATACCTCTCACACACCTTTTTTTAAAACTAAAATAGACATGTTACTTACCGAATTCCTGTGGGAGTCTAAAAAGCCCAGAATTGCCCTAATGAAACGGAGACTTTCTAAAAAAAACTTGGCTGCTTAAACTTACCCAATTACCAGAGATACCAACATGCCTTCCTAGCAAAATAGGGGAGCCACTGGCTCCTAACTACCACCAACCCCTCGCCGCCATGGCTCGCTATTGAAATCGCCCTTGCTAAACCCTTATCCCTCACTTCATTTCTAAGTGTAAAAAAAATTCAAGCATGCCACTCAATAAACGTTCTATCCAGCACAGCACAAGCACACCAAAAAACTGACAACAAACTACCCAACAAAATTAAACATTCATGTTTAGCCTCGCTATGGCACAATGAAAACTTAAAACTAGAAGGGAGAAAGATGTATATAGAGAAATGGGCAGAGAAATATATTCTCCTGGTAAGAGATATCAGCACCCCCTTACAACCCATTCGGTCCTCTCAAATTAAAGATACATTTGACATAAACGACCTAGAGTTTACCATTTCCTTAAAATAAAATCACTTATAGCCAAACATAACCCTCCAACCCCGCTGATCTACCTAACACACTAGAAACATTTACCATAGGCGGTCATCTAGCTTCCAAACTGTACTCCCTCCTATCCCCCACAAAAAACTAATTAAATAAACCAACACAAGACAAGTGGGAAACTCTGCTATCAGAGTCCAGCAACACTCCAAAAGTCTCACCGGACTGGCCATTTAACCGGAGTAACCTCACTTCTAACATAATAAATCCACTACTAGCACAAATCAGATACTGGATTGCCAATATGGCTTACTGGACTCCAGCCAAACATTATAAACTAGGCCTCTGATCCTCTGACACATGCTGGAGATGTGAGAAGGAAGCAGGAGACTCAAAACACATGCTGATGGAAAGGTCCTCCACCAAAAAGTTCTGCCAGTACACCAGTAATATAATATCTCAAATACTTCATACAAAATGGACTCCTACTTTATCCTCTATTACACTGGGCATCCTCCCCACTGACCTTAAACAGGCATTAAACTAAGAGAAAAGTCTTGTATGGGACATTCTAGTCACAACTGGCCTTAAAGTTATTTTCAATGAATGGAAAGACTCATCCAAACTATTGTACCACTCATTGTGGGAATGGGTACAATTCATTGGAACTGCCTGTAACTCAATAAATTTATACTTGAAGACCACACCAATGAAGAATGGTAACTTCTGGTGCAAACTAGACAGGTTTATGTCTCCCATGTCTATGTAACTACGATCACCTGATCACTCAATCATTCATGCATTCACTCACTCTTCCCCCCTCCTCTCCCCACTATCCCATCTCCTCCTCTCCCTACCCACCCCCTTCCCCATGTACTCCCTACTTTTCACCCCATCACCTTCTTTTCTTCTCTTGTCACCTCTCTTCTACTGTATCTCATTCATCCACAACCGAGGTACATTAATCATTTACCACAACATCAAAAAACAGTCTGTCACAATACATTCAGGGATTAACCTTACCTCACCATTGTAAACAAATACACTTATCTCTACTGTCTACTTTTATAAATGTAGACCAACTCCTCATGCTATATCCTAAACTACTGTTCCCACTTGATTTGATGGTACCATACAATGTATTGTTTCTTTTCATTTATGCTATTTATTTTTCCTATTATATAAAATCCCAATAAAGCACTCTTGAAATATTGAAATAAAAAAAACCAATCCAACTATGATGTATGTGGTTCTAGATGTTCCAGAGATTCTAGAGACTCCTGCCTAGCCCTATGCCTAAATCTGAAAGCATAGTGGTTGTAAACCTCTGCCTAGCCCGATCTAAGGGATAAGCCCCAGCCCCATGCCTGGATACAGTGTCAGGAAACAGCCTGTGGCATGGACGGCAATCCTGTCGGAAGCTAGCTGATCAGTGCATTTGTCCCAGGATCACCAGGGCCAGAATGCCCTCTGCAATCCTTGGGTCACAAGATGTTTTTTATAATAAACCATGCCACCTCGGGATACAGTTCTGTTGTAATGCTGTGTCTGGGTGATAGAAGCTGTCTCCTGTACAGGCACAACAAGCTAGCATACTGTGCAAAGGCAAAGCTAAGTCAGCAGCATGTCCCTTGTTTTCCCAGAAAAAAATCTAACTGATAAAACGTGTAAAAGCTTTTTCTAAATGCAGTCTTGCTAGCACAAATTAAATGTGTGCAAAATGTGAATAAAACCTAAGCAGTAAAACCAAGGTAAAACAGGGGTGACCAACCCTTGTCCTGAAAGGATTCGCACCACAGTATAGTTATTAAAAAGGATGGTTTAGGCCTGATAAAAGGTTTATTTTGCCAGGTTGAAATGGAAGTTTGATATTGCACAACAGGCCCCAGTGACAGACCAGAGACATGTTTTAAAAGGCAATTTTAGTGGGTGGTACAATGAGTGCTGTGGATTCACTAGTAGCAATTAATTTACAGGCCCTGGGTAGATGGAGAGCGATTTCTAGGGACTTCCAAGCAAATTAAATGTGCCAGTTAAGTGCAGATAATTTTTACTTACCATGTTTGAAGTCTAGAGCACAAGCACTTTAGCGCTGGTTAACAATGGTAAAGTGCGTAGAGTCCTAAAGACAACAAAAGCTAAATTAGCAAAACAGGAAGTGTGAAGGAAAAATGTCTGGGGGAATACCACGCTAAGAATGTGAGGTCTAACACTGTATGCCCAACAAGCATTATTCTACAAGGAACAATAGATGTTGACCAGGAATCGAGGTATGGGCAGTTAAAGGGGAATTTAGAACATTTGTTAAAAGGATGGGCCACAATTGCAGGCTATGTTTGAAGATACCCAAACAAACCCTATTTGATACACGGGCTTTATCGGAAGAACTACTCTGCAGAGGAATAGTAACTTCTTCAAGAGTGAATTTCAGACTATCTTGCCTCTTCAGAGTGCTTCAGCAATATCGTCCAATGTTCTCCTAGCCTTCAATAGGTGTAAATCTGTTATCGGACGGTCAAGACTTGTGAGGATATAATTCTGTTTTTTACTGAATGGAACAAATGATCTCGCTGAAACTGCTGCTGACCTAGAGGAGTGTGGACAACAAGAAAAGAAACAGCATGAAAAGAACTCTGGATGCAAGACCAATGGTTGAAAGTACAGGGAGGGTGGGAGCACACTGCCTCACATCCCAGCACTCAATTTGCCCCAAAGCACCATGGTAAATTCAGTGCATGGTAGCACTTCCTTCAGCCTTGTTGATGCAGCCTGTTCTGTGTAACTCTATAAACTTGTTTCTGGATCCATTCCGTCATCAGTATAAAGCAGCAATTAATTTAAGGGTGTTGGAAATGCTGCCCGAAGTCTTGTCGAGTCTTTGTACATTCAATGGGATGCAGGTGCATCAACACATGCTTGTCAGCTCAATAGATCAAGGGAGCCTTTTCAAACAAAAGGAGGGTGGGAGCACACTGCCCCACATCCCAGCACACAATGTGCCCAGTTCAGTGCATGATAACTCTTACTTCAATAGTAGTCTTTCATTGTTCACCCTTATTGGTGCAACCTGCGCTGAGTAACTCTAGACACACATTTCCGCATTCATTCCTTCATCAATAGGGAGCAACAAGTCGTTTTGGGGGTGCTGTTTGAAAATTATTTACCATCCACATTGTGGCACCTAAAACTAATTACAATGCAATCACCTCCTTCTGATTACACCTGGGCGTAATTTCAAGAATGAGGAGTAGTCAGAGTAATTTTGGTAACTCTGCGCTACTCTTTGATGCAGAACTACTGATAATAACGTGATTACGCCTGCTCAAGTAATTAAAAATAATCTGGGGGCAAAATATCCTACGGTAGGAGCATGAGCAGATGCTCCTGCTTGCTATTCATGTTCTGTTTTATTAGTGCTATTTTGAGTTCACATTGCATCCAGATTTACTCTTCTCACATATTTCTATGTTATCTTGAAGAACGTTGGCTAATTCGGTTCGACAACCCCACATGAAATTACATGAGTTACATCAATTCTGATTCTGATTTTCTTCAGTCTCTTACCTATCTAACCCTTCTTACCATGTTAATATTTGTATGAAACACACAGTTGGCGCTGTTTGGCCTAGAATTAATTAATTTTAAAAATTCATTAATTAATTACAAATAATTTGAGCAACGAATAGTTGTTGTTTTAGATACAAATGTCTCTCACTTTGAGACTGAATTAAAGAGGGCACATTTTTTAGAACCAAAACAGGAAGTTGCCTTGTGCACGTCCAGGGTTGTTTCATTTAAGCTATTACAGTAGCTCGGCTATATTTACAGTTAGAGATATTCACACCGTCACTATTATTATAACGTTGATTGGGAGATTTAAAACAGACGTTCTAATGAAAGTGGAACAAGTAACAGATGTTAGATGTTGCAGCTTGAGTGTCCCGGACTTAATTAGCGAAGGCTTGTTCTAAACAATTCTCAGTGTGCATCGCCTGATCACGCACCTTAACTGGCTGTTTTAAAGGCATAATATTTTTTGCGCAAATGTATTCGGGCAGATTGAAATAATAAACTCTAATTTGCCCGGAACACAATTCAGTTCAGGACTACAGCTATCCTCAGGCAGGGCCAGATTTTTTTAAATGTGCGATCGCCAGCCTTTCTTTTCATCAGTCTTCTGGAGACGGAGGCAACGACAAACCAGGCTCCCGTATTCTCAGGAAGCCCGGCAATAGGTCTAGGTAGCCCTAGTTGTAGCAGATTGTTCAGATTGTTCATCAGATAGCGAGTTTAAAATTTCAATACACGATTCTCCGCTTCTTGTTCAGCAGTAATGTATGACATGCTATGTGCATGTCTCCATTTAGTACATCCAATGACTTCCCTAAAAAGCTACTAGTAGTTTAAAACTGGTGCTTTTTACTTGAAATAGCTTTTGAGAGTGGCGTAGTTGTTTGAGCTTACACGTGTTGTTGGAGGCCTCTAAAGTGGTGGTATAGCCCGTAGGGTTAGGACCAAAAACCAAGAGACTAGGCCCAGCCCTTTAACAGATCACATGTGTGCCCCGGGAAGGAGGCCATGAGTGCATCCTGCAGCACAGGGAGAGAACATCTTTACTTCTGTTGGGGGTCACAGTGGCTGGGGCCTCTTGTTTTAAGGAGCCATGGAAATTTTGCATCCTCTGTGAGTTCTGACTTCCTTTTTGTCCTTCAACACAATGATATAAAAGAGTCATGTGCAGCAGAGGGAATAGACACTTTTGCCCCTGTCGGGGACATAGTGGGCAGAGCCTTTATCAAAGTAGTAAGTAGTCCCCTTGAGAGCCCTGACATCCCTCTTCCTTTTCAGCACAGCAGAATACATGCTTCCAGCAGTGGGACATTTTGTTGCATGTTGCTAATAAAGTTCTAGTCCTCTGTTGAGTTCTGACTGCCTCCTTCCGCAAAACTCCTCTGTCCCGTGCCATAGAGAGAGGTGAGACTGCTTTTACCTCTATGCTAGACACAGGGAGAAGAGTTTCTTGTGGATGTTGGAGTCACCCTGTGAGTTCTAACCTCCTTTGCCTTCTTCTGTAAAGATGGCCTACTTTTATAGGGAAATCGCTGTTTAGGAACCATTGCAGTGTTACACAAAATAATCAATGTTTGAGGAGAAGTTCCGTTTTCATCGATTAAGTTTCAAGGCCATCCATCAATAGGTGATTAACAGACAGTCTGCCATGGAGGCTGAAGGGAGTCTTTCAGATCTGGAGTGTTGGCAAAGCCAGCATACACATAAAAATGTGCTGCCAATTAATGGAGTAGACAAGCTGGGGAAAGAGATATAGATTAAGGAAATAGGCGACAAAATGAAACATTGAGGAATACCGCAATTAAAAATCTTCGGTTCCACTTGACGGGGCGAGAGGGCAATAATTCGCTGTTGATCTTCCAGAAATTTAGATTAGATTTAGAGCTCCGAGACCATCGTCGTTCACTTGTCTGCATAGGTCGACAAAGATTTACACAGTAACCACATTTGTACTTCTTCACAGGCGAAAGCCCACTTGATTTTCAGGATATTGTGGCACTCAGGATGGATTTGCAGTAGTTAAAACACCAACTTCTCTCCTAATTTGCAAATAATAAGATGTAGAGATATGCACCTGTGGTTGCTTATGCCCTCGGGGCATTACATAGGCTTTTCAGAAGAGGACTGGTGACAGCTTTCTTCCATAGTGCAGGCATGATATAAGAACGGAAAGAGAGTGCTGTTAAACATGGCGACCACGTCTTCAAGTAACAGTCCAACAAAACCTTTCATCCATCTAGCTGAGCAGATGTAGTCTCTGACCAGCAGGGTGGTTAGTGTTCACTCGGGCAAAAGGGTTCACAGTGGAAGGATAAAGATGTGGCTCAGAGTGGGCACCGGGGAGGGTTGACAAGTGACAGGTTCAAGCGAGTGAGATTTGGCAACATAACTGGCTGCTCTTTCTAGGTGCATTTTCAGAATCTGTTCTACAAAGAATGTGGCCAAGTGGTTGTATGAGGTTTCTGATGGGTTAATTAGTTATTTGACAGCACAGAAGGGCCAGAATTCGTTCATAAGTCTGAAGAGCACTTTATAAATTAAATAATGGGAGCTCTACTTATCCAGTTAAAAAAGTACACTTTTTTTAGCAGTCTAAATTTGATCCTTGTAGGATTTGTAGACCTCAGAGTAGATAACATTTAAAGTAGGAGCATGAGACCTGCACAATCTGTATTCAAGCTGTCAGGCCTGCAGTTTTAGCTTGCTGAGTTTGGGGGAAGAACCAAAGCGTGTGCTATGTAAACCTATTAATTATGTGTTTCTGTACGGGAATCAGGGGCATAACCTAGTCACTAAAAAAAGCGGTGGGCCACAGGGTGAATGTGTAGGTGACCAAAGTTCGGAATGGACTGATGCTATTAGGTGGGCCTTTCGCTGGTTCAGAGTTTTGGCGCACAGGTACTCTGTTGCAAAAGCAACGGACTTCCCTCTCTTCCAAAACCAAGGTCCGTCTTTCGAACTCCGAATCGGGCAGACGCACGTTTTATGCCAATGGAGTAAAATGTACTCTGTTAGTGTAAAACTGACTCTGACGGCTCAAGGAAGTAGATGCAATCGGAAGTAAGCCACCCAACTGTCTACCCTATTCAGAGTGGAAGGTAAGAAGATTTTTATATTATTGACCATCACTACAATGCCTGGCAGTGAGGAATAGTTGAATAAAAGGAAACATTGCCTCCATACTATAGGAGAAAACTGGTGTGGGGGTCATTACCTTTTTTTTTTTCAAAAACAAACTGCCACATATATCTCCAAATATAGCTGGTAAAGTACAGGCAGTAAAGTACTCCGCCACCATGTCATCCTTTACTACATCTGCTTAATTCTAAATAAGGCCCTCAATGTAGAGTGGATCAGTGGGAAAAAAGCTATGGTTTGGAACGCCACCTCAAGGGCTCGCCTTGGGTTAGACTAATTGCAAGCATTCACCCACACACCTTTTGGGTGTTTGAATGCCAGTAGTAAGTCTGTTAATCTGAGACTAGTGTACTTTTCCAAGCCTCTTGTAGCCAGTATGTGAGAATTATGTGAAGTAGTAAAGTTGCATTCACTCAAGGAATACTTCTGTGGGTGCTGATTTGGTACTTTTTTGGTAAACCAGTCACTACGAATTACAAATAAGTCACCTGAAGAGAGTAGAACAGCACCATCTCCACAAAGAAATGTCACAATTCTGGTCACCCAATGTGCTGGTGCACTTTGGGCTCCCTGGCGCCAACACAGGCACTCTTACGCCATACTGTGCAAGGGTGTCTGTGCTATGGTCAGGATAGTTTTCATGCAAGAAGGGGTACCTTTCTGCACAGAAAATCTATCACTGGGGAATTTGTTCTCTTTGTATGTGTGCAGCACAGATGCATATGGGAAAGAACAAGGAGAAATAGATATATTTCTCCTTGTTATACCTAGGGTGACCACCCGTCCGTGAATTTCACGGACTGTCCGTAATTTCGCCCTGCTGTCCGTGATGAAAGCTTTAACGGACGCCATTTGTACGTAATTTTAGCCTTTCACCTAAAGGGCAACGGAGGCAGGGCGAAATTACAGGCAGAGGAGTTTCCCCAGCTGGGCTGGAAGGCAGGGGGTCTCCTGTGCTCTGAGGGAGGGGCAGACAGATAAGAAAAGGCCTTCTTGCCAGGGGGTCGCCTTCCCTAAAGACATGCAAATGTGGGCAACTGGTAAATCTGCAAATACAAAGGAGCTTGAAAACCTGCATTGACTTTACTAAAAGGAGTCACTTGAAGTTTTCTGGTGGCAAAGATATTTCTTTCAGAGAGGTATTGTAATGGTGTTCCAAGGTGAGCTGTGGAGTGTGTGGTTTTAATGGAGTGTTATAATTTTTTTTAGCACTAGGTATAAACTGTATATTATTCAAATCTGTATTTGAGAAGCACTTTTGTTTTTATTTAACCGAAATGTATTTGCGCATTTTGTAGCAGCCTTTATTATGATGTAATTGTATTTTTCACAGTTCTTTCAGGTACCTCAGTACCTCATAGTACTAACAAACATTGGCAAAGCCAATAGGTCTCATCTACGAAAGAGTTATTGGCTTTGCTAATGTGTTTTAGCCATTAGCCATGTTATACACCAGAGTAGCTGCTGTTCAGCATGGCTTAAAGCTAGTGGCATAGTGGTGTGGAGTGGAGTAGAGTAGAGTAGCATCGGAGCAGTGGCGTAGAGACCAGTGGTGCAAAGTACAGTGCAGTGGGTTACAGTGCAGTTGTTTAGAGTGCGTTAGCGTAGAGTGCAGTGGTTTAGAGTGCAGTGGCATTGAGTGGCATGGGACAGAGTAGAGTGGCATAGAGTGCAGTGGAGTAGAGTGGCATACAATAGAGTAGCAGAGAGAGCAGTAGTGTAGAGTGGTGCAGTGGCATAGATTGGAGAGTAGACTCACATTGCAGGGAGTGCAGTGGTGTAGTGTAGAGTGGTGCAGAGTATGGCAAAGTGCTGTAGAGTGGAGTGATGCAGAGTAAAGTGGTATAGAGTGCAGTGGCATAGAATGCTGTAGTACATAGTACATTGGTGTATAGTACGGTGGTGGAGAGTGCAAAACTGCAGAGTAGAGTGTCAGTGCAGTGATGTAGAGTGGAGTAGAGTGACACAGAACAGTGGCGTAGAGTACAGTGGTACAGAGTAGAGGGCAGTGGCGTACAGTGCAGTTGTTTAGAGTGCATTGGCGCAGAGTGCAGTGGCATAGAGTGGCATGGGGTGGAGTTACATAGAGTGCAGTGGAGTAGAGTGGCATACAATAGAGTAGCAGAGAGTGCAGTAATGCAGAGTGGTGCAGTGTCATAGAATGCAGAGTAGACTGGTGGCATAGAGTGTAGTGGTGTAGAGTGGTGCAGAGTGTAGTATTGTAGAGTGGTGTAGAGTATAGTGCCTAGAGTGCAGTGGCATAGAGTAGAGTGGTGTAGAGTGCAGAGTTGCAGAGTAGAGTGTCAGTGCAGTGGTGTAGAGTGGTACAGAGAACAGTGGCATAGAGTACAGTGGTGCAGAGTAAAGGGCAGTGCAGTTGTTTAGAGTGCACTGGTGTAGAGTGCAGTTGCATAGAGTGGCATTGGGCAGAGTAGAGTGGCATAGAATGCAGTGGAATAGAGTATATTGGTGCAAAATGCAGTAGTACAGGGCAGATTGGTGTAGAGTATAGTGGCGGCCAGAGCAGTGTTGCAGAGTGTCTGCTTGCAGTGGTGTAGAGTGCATTGAACTAGAGTGCAGTGGTCAGAGTGGTATAGAGTACAGTGGCGTAGAATAGATTGTTTCAGAGTAGAGTGCAGTTGCATAGAGTGGAGAGGTGCAGGGTAGAGTGCCGTGGCATAGAATGCAGTGGCACAGAGTGCGGTGGCATAAAGTAGATTATTTCACAGTAGACTGAGGTGGCTTAGAGTGGAGAAGTGCAGGTTAGAGTGGAGTTGCATAAAGTGGCATAGAGTGTGATGGCATAAAGTAGTGTAGAGTGCTGTGGCATAGAGTGCAGAGGTGCAGAGTAGATTAGAATGATGTACAGTGTATTGATGTAGAGTGCAGGGTCATAGAGTTGAGTGTTACAGAGTAAAGTGCATTAGCATATAGTGTATTAGCTTAGAGTGCAGTGGCGTACAGTGCAGCGTTGCAGAGTGGCAGAGAGTGGAGTTGTGCGGATTAGATTGGTGTTGCCTAGACTGGAGTGGTATGGCGTGCAGACAAGCAGAGCGCAGTGGTGTAGAAAGGCGCAAAGTGCAGTGGCTTAGAGTAGATTAGTACAGAGTAGAGAGGCATAGTGTGAAGTAGCATAGAGAGAAGTAGCATAATGTGGAGTGGTTCCGAATGGAGAAGAGAACAGTGGCATGGAGTGGCGTAAAGTGGAGTGATACAGAGTAGGGTGCAATTCTGATATATTCTGAAGTCTATTTAAATGTTGTCATGTGATAGAAAAAACTCTTTCCTAACCCCAGTATCCAGCAAGATTGTTGCATAAATCCTCTCACTTTGAAGTCAGAGAAAGGAAAGTAAACACTAAGGGGGTCATTACAACCCTGGCGGACGGTGTTAAAGCGGCGGTAAGACTGCCAACAGGCTGGCGGTCTTATTTTTGGAATTATGACCATGGCGGTTACCGCCATGGTCATCCGCCGCTTCTCCGTTCCGCCCGCCATGGCGGAGACGACCGCTGGGCTGGACCAGGTCTCCAACCCGGCGGCCGTGACAATACCGCCGCCGGTATTTTGACCCGGCTTACCGCCGTGGATTTCCAGCGGTAGGAACCGCCATGAAATCCATGGCGGTAAGCACTATCAGTGCCAGGGAATTGCTTCCCTGGCACTGATAGGGGTCTCCGCCACCACCCCACCCCCACCCCGACTCCCTCCCCTACACCACCCACCACCACTGCCACCCCCCAAAGGTGGCAGGATCCCCGTCCCCACCCCGCCCCCGACATTACCTTACCCACACACCCGACACGCATGCAGGCACCACCAACACACATACACACACACACAACGACACACATGCCAACATCCTGAAAACACAGTCAGACACGTACACCCACATTCACGCATACATCCACACAGACATACCTACATACATACACGCACTCATTCCCAAAACACGCAACACCCCGCAAGCATACACACACTCACACCCCCCCTACATACACAGACGCACAACCCCATGCACCCACACAACACCCCCCCCTCCCCTAACGGACGATCGACTTACCTGTTCCATCGATCCACCGGGAGGGGACGGGAGCCATGGGGGCAGCTCCGCCGACACCACACCGCCAACAGAACACCGCCGCGCAGAATCACAGGACGTGATTAGCTGGGCGGTGTTCTGTTGGCGTGGCGGTGGAGGTGAGCAACCTCCACTTCCCCGCTGCCCGCAAGTATGGCTGTTGGCGGCTCTCCGTCGGAAAAACGACGGAGGGCAGCCAACGGTCATAATACGCCGAGCGGCAAACCGCCACTACTGGCGGTCTTCCGCACGGCGGCCCCTCGGCGGTCTTGTTAAAAGACCGCCGAGGTTGTAATGACCACCAAAGTTCCCACCGAAGACAGAGCCTGACATTTGACTTTGTTCTTTGAATGCACAGCAAATATGATAAGATAAGAACAAGATTTACAGGCCTGTTTACAGAAAGGGAGCACTCGGCAGGATACTGTAAGTAAGGTTTTGGCAAGGGAAGAGACGAATTCAAGCTGCATAACCTAAAACAAATAAAGCCAGCAAATTGAAAGCAACAAATTGTGAGTTACAAACCACAAGGCCAATGGCAAGCAACGGGCAGAATGCATTCACAAGGAAGCACTATGAATTTACTTAAAGTTTCAGCTGTGGGATACTTTGTGGGGAAAGTCCAGTATTTTAGTCCATATCTTGCAGAGGTTTGGCTACATCAATCACCCAGGTAGTATGACAAGAAGACCTGGAGTGGTTTCCATGTTGCAGGATAGGTCTGTACACCCATTCTATCAGTTTGCCACCATTTCCTATGCTACAGAGCTTCTGACACACCTCTTGTAGGGTTAGTGCTAGGTAGCAGACATGAAATAGGGCATTTAATGATTATTTAAGGTGGTTGTAAGTAAGGAGTTGACCGGGGGGAAGATGGTAGTCTGCCACAAGGGTTTGGAAATTTAGTAGCTCACTGTTCAGAAACAAACTCCCCAATTTTAAAACACCTGCAACATGCCACTGATTGAGTTGCTCTGAGCACAGCCATCCTGTGCGAGTGGGAAGGCTTAGCAAAGGTAGTGCAGGAGCATAGGGTTTAATTGTGTCAGTGAGTTTACAGGTTCTGGCAAGGCAAGAGAAAGCCATGCATGATAACCCCGGATGGTGATCGATAGAATGGTCAGTAGGAAATGATGAGCAGTGCATTAAGCCTTCCTTAAAAGTCTTTACTGGTAAACCCCATCTCATGCAGGGAGGTGGGCAGAAAGCCAGTGAGCCACCCATTGGACATCTGCAGCTGAATAAAAGCATTCTAAGTCCAGAAGATCTAATCCACCCGCAGTCACAGTTAGCTTTAGAGTGGAAAGAGCTCCTGATGGCGCTGCAGTGACCAAATCAGATGTGTGGCCTGTCTGAAGAGGGAATGAAGGACGAGCAGGGGAAGGTTTGCAAAATAATACTATCATTGGGGTAGCACACCATCTTCGCTAGTGCCACATGGCCTCTACAGAAAGCAGAAGAGAAGACCAAAAAGCAAACTGGGCTTGGAGGGACCATTCGCTCTGCCGAGATTTTCATCCTGGAAATCAGTGTAAGAATGGTAGATATTAATCACTAGGTATCAAAAGGTAACTGGTTCCCTGTTCAATCTGAGATCTAATTGTGTAAGAAGGCGAAAACAGTGCCATATGTTAAAGAAACACTAATAACATTTTTAAATTTGTAAATTTTGTTTGTGCAATTTACATCCCAAATATTTTGAAGATTCTATGTGTACTTGACACTTAGGGATAACCCAGATCTCTAGTTTGGCTTTTGCTCAATTGCAAAACCATATAAAGACATGGACTAAGCGGGCAATTGCCTTGCACAACCTTGCAAGGGGTCTGGCCCCTGCTCACCCTTCACAAGCACTAACAGCGAACCATTGCACCAGAAGAGTTTGCCAAGGTGGATGGGTGTTGATTGTTCAACCACTTGACAGTGCCCCTTCTGTTTCGCTCCTGTGTGCAGACAACTCCCCAGGTACCCAATACCTTCAAATAGTCTTGGTAGACCCATCTTGTCTGATTTTAGGAATTGTCCCACCTTGTTCTTCTCTTCTTTATTTATCCAGTTGTTAGCAACAACCCTTTGAATTACTTGCCGTGGATCTCCCATTTGATCTCGATTTCATCCTACTCTTTTATTATCTTTGATTGGTAGTCCGGGCTCCCATTTCTGAGATAAATGTAGAGTCCCAAACATACACTCTAGTGCAGTGAGACTACAGACAAGTTATGGGTACATCACATCCTGTCATTAGGTGTGAGACTGTCACCCACACCATCTGCCTTGCCTCTTTAAAAAATAATAGGTTGAAAGTCCATGGGCGGTTGGGGTAAGCCAGATGTTTTTGTTCAATTTGTTTAAACTAGCATAAGGTTAATTACCTTAATGTTTCCCAAACTGTTTGCCAGGGGTTTTGAAATGATCAGAAACATAATACAAATTTTGCTGTTACTTTCTCTTCAGGAAAGATCGGGTAGATTTGGGTAGGGGTGATGGCCTTGCCGTGAAGGGCATTAATTTACTACTGAACAAGGACGTAATGTGACACCTGAATGTAGCACACCAGGAGGCAATCACAAAAGGTCCACAGTGAATAAATAGTGCTATGTTAAAGAGTACATAAATGCACTGACAACATAGTGAGGCATGGCCTCTCTTGCGTGTGTCTGTAAAACTGACGTTTGTACTTGAATTTTTGTCCTGAATTTTGACCCTTTGTCCTGAATTTATGTCCTGAATTTTGACCCTTTGTCCTGAATTTTTTACAGTCCTGTCCAGAATTTGCCTCAATGCCAGGTCACCCTAGTTATACCAGCCTCAGGCAGGAACACCACTTTGGTGCAAACCCATGTCAACAACTCATTGTAAATATGCATTTGCATCTACGTAAATGGGTGGATATATTAAAGTTCCTGATCTAAAACAAGTTCATACCCCTTCGTAAAAATCAGTATGGCAAGAAAAACTGACACAGGCATATCAGGCCCGAATCAAGGCCCATGGACCCAACTACTGATTCAAAAATGTATTTATTTGGGGGTGTCAGTGTGCTACACACCTGATGGGAATAGTAGAATGCAATGACTCTGACAGGTAGCTATTAAAAATTTTCAAAATGCCATCAGGGTTATGGTTTAAAATGTGATTGAAATAAAGGTTTACATAATGCCATGTCGGAGGGGCAACTGATTTAGGGTAACAGTGATTTTAGCTTCTTCTAAACAGGACGTCAGTAACAAACTAGTGAATTAAGTAATAAAATGGATGCCCCATAAGAGTGAGATTGGCTTTGACAAGCAAACAATATCATCTGCATATGTTACTAAGGGCAGGCCCAGAAAGGACTGGGCGTTCCGAACCCCGGGTTGCCTTCATAATGGTGATAGTCATCTTTTTAACTATGCCCTTGGGACTTCACACTTTATATTGATAACCAGCAAGGTCACTATTAAGCGATAATAATAAATAATAATCTTCATATAAGATGTGCTTCTCAGTTGTGCCATTTTGTGGCACTTTCATTACTAGGTGTTACATAAACACCGTCTCAGTGGTAATTAATATATGGAGCTGGAGAAGATAAGGGCTGAGACGTCCAGGGATTCACACCTGTGCCATGCGAACTGTACACAGATGTGCCCAGAAGGAGCTGACCTTACCAAATTTTCTCACAGACTCTAAACGGACAAAGGAATAGCAAAATAATGGACACAAAAAACATTAGGACTTAGAAATAATATCGAGAATAGGAGTAAGACAATCTATCCTATAAAAAGTTATCAATTAATGGGATTCCTATGGATACAGTGCCACCTGAGCACAGTGGTGAAATCATCCTGTGCTTCAGCTTTGCTCAGAATCATCCTTCCATTGTAAGAGCACCATTCAACCTAATCGCAATCCCACATCATTATTTTTAACCCAAATTTACTGATACTGTAGGGTATCAATTGACATTCTTTATCTAGGTAGTTAAACCCTCTTCTGTAGTCCTCCTTCTGCAGATGTGCTATGTGTACAGTCAAGGGGGTATTAAAGTTCCTCAGAAAATCAAATCATGCTGTCAAACACTCCACAAATTTAAACAATGCAAAGTTAAACAATGTTGAAGTATGTACTGTGAGTTGTAGCAAAAATTGCTGTGCCTTACATTACCATCTCTACGTGGTTGTTGCAACCTGCAGAGCTGAATCACATGTTTGTTTCAGAAGTAGACTTTTAATTAAAGGTTGCTCAGTACAAAGCTACATGATGGAAAAATTACACTAATGTTCATTAGGAATTAGAAGAAGAATACCACTGGACCCAACAACAGATACATTGGAAAAAAGAAGGGAGGACTTTGCCTGGCATGCCAACACACAATTAGGCCAGATGTATTGTGGTAAATGCAGTGCATAAGAACACTCATTTCAGTTGGAAGTCTTTCATACTATAAACACGAGAAGGGGGCAAGGAGCTGATAAAGGTCCTGCACTTATGCACCTAAATCAGAATCAATAAACCAAAAGAGGTGCTGTTCCTATAGAAATGAGGAGAATATGGAAGGTTGGAAATAAAAAGTTGAGAGGGAATCCGTATGATCAAGAATTGGTGCCCTCACACACCCATATGGGTGACATGCTTCCTTATAGGGCTAGCTCCGTGTTGGGCTGGTTCTGCAATGCGTTACGGGCCACGCAAAAGGGCTCTTTCTCAGAGATCTTTTTTTAATTTTTTTGCTGTAATGATGGGTGTGAAGACTTATTATGTGTAGGGTGGGAGCTAGTGCAATTAAAGGGGGGGAGCCTTGTGAGTTAAAGCTGGTTAAGGGGTACCTTAATATAGTGGTCCCCCTGGCAGAGATAAAAATAGAAGAAAGTGCTATCCTGTGGGCTTAATGTACCTGGGTAGCCTTAATGTGATTCATGTAGGGTCAACATGTTTTCCGCCTATTGGTCCAGTTGGAGCTTTGGCTCTTTATCAGGACCAGGAAAATCCCTACTCTACACCTAGATGGGATATGTGTATATTTCATGTGATTCTCAAGTGTCGTCACATTGCATGGGGCTGTGTACCCTATATTTATGCTACAGCGCTTGACTTCACCATTTACCTTCAGGTGAGAAGAATTTGGGTAGGACACTAGTGCTCTCCGCGCATGACCATGTGAGTACATTATTGTATGCTATGAATGCGGCTCCCTGCAAATAAAGGGTTCCATTTTGATCATGGTTTTACAAGTCATTTTCCAGTTTCATTCCAACAGTACATGCTACTCTGCTTCTGACCTAAGGGGCCTAACGGACTGATCCAAAAGGGTGACTCCCACCCTGACTGATTTGGGTATTGCTACCCTTGAGTCATTTGTGTTATATTTTTTATGTCTGCACTGTCCTATGATTTTTACAGTTTATACATGTGTGGTCACCTGCCTGGCTTGCTGTTCATATGAGCACCAATCACTTGATAGCAACTTTTTGTGCCTGCAGCATGCAATGTGAGGACACTTGAGAATCACCTGAAATATAAGGAAATGTCAATCTACATGCTCTCTGAGGTGACAGCTGAAATGATATTTTTTATTTGTTCTATTTATCTCTTATAGGTTGGACTACACTACAGTGAGATATTTTGTATCTGTTATGAAACATCTATAATCACATATCCCATCTAGGTGTAGGGTAGGGATGTTCCTGGTCCTGACGAAGAGCCAAGGATCGGACTGGACAAATAGGCGTGAAACATGTTGACCCTACATGAATCACATTAAAGTTACCTGGGTACATTAAGCCCACAGGGCACCACTTTTTCTGTTTTTATCTTTGCCAAGGGGACCACTATGTTCAAACTACTTAGGCACCCCTTAGAAAGCTGTAACTCACATGTCCACCCTTTTACTGCACTAACTCCACCCTACACACAATATGCCTTCACATACACATCCATCATTATAGCAAAAAATCTAAAAGATCTCTTAAAAAGAGCCCTCTCACGGGGCCCCTTGAGCATTGCAGCGTTGACCCGATGAGGAGCTAGCCTGTGGTGAAGCATGACACCCATTTTGTTGTGTAAGGGCACCAATGCATGATCATAGTGATTCCCTCTCAACTTTTTAGTTACAACCATCCGTCTTCCCTTTCTTTATGTTGGAACAGCACCTCTTTTGGATTATAGAAAGTCTTTCATATTCACCATTATTGGTGCAGCCAGTGCTGTGTATCTCGAGACGTTTTTGAGGATTGTCGTTCTTCTTCAGTAGAGAGTAACAAGGGAAATTTGGGGGTGCTGGCAATGCTGCTCGCAGTCTTCTCTGGTTTAGTTCCACTCCCAGAGCACAGGTGCATCCCAGAGCTCGTCAGCCCAATAACCCAAGGAGCCAATCACAAAAGGAGGCAGAAGCAGTCAATCAGACCAGATGCACTGTGGTAAGTGCCTTTCAATGCAACAATCACTTCAGTTGAAGTCTTTAGCATTCACCACTTTTGGTGCAGCCAGTGCTGTTTATCTCTATTCATGTGTTTCAGGATTGTTGGCCTTCTTCAATAAAGAGTAACAAGTGAAATGTGGGGGTCTGGGCAATGTATTCACAGTCGTCTCAGGTTCAGAACCACTCCCAGAGCACAGGTGCATCCCAGAGCTCATCAGTCCAACAAATCAGCAGGGAGCCAATCACAAAGAGAGGAGGGAACACACTGTAATCCCACCTTTTGCATACCTCCTCCACTTTTCTGAACTCGTTTTTGGTTGCTTTAGGACTCTGTGACCTTTACTACTGCTAACCAGTGCTAAAGGATTGTGCTCTCTCTCCAACTGGCATATTTAGTTTACTTATAAGCCCCTCTTAAAGAGATGCTACATATACTCAGGACCTGTAAATTAAATGCTACTAGTGGGCCTGCAGCACTGATTGTGCCACCCACTTAAGTAGCTGTTTAACCATGTCCCAGGCCTGCCACTGCAGAGCCCGTAGGTGCATGTTTACACTGTCATGTTGACCTTGTAAAATAACCTGTTTGCCAGGCACAAACATTCAATTTTATACATATAAGTCACCCCTAAGGAAGGCCACAGACAAGCCAGAGGGCTGACTGCAATGTATTTAAAAGGCAGGACATGTACTTTTAACTTTTACATGCCCTGGTAGTAAAAAAACTCCAAAAGTCATTTTTCGCTACTCCAAGGTCTATCTCTCCCATATGATAACATTGGGATTACCCAATGGTGTATCTGGAATCACAATTTGAAATCACAACCTATTGTAAGGTCTGATTTTAAATTGTAATTTAGATTGTAATTCTGAAAATTCAACTTTTAGAATTTTCTTACTTCAGACGTTTGGTGCCTGTTGCCCGTCTCTATTCACTTGTCTGAGGTGGGTGACAGCTGGGCTTTGTGTATTCCCTCTAGACAGCCACACACAATGGGAGTTTGAGTATGACGTGATGGGCTATCCTGGCAGGATGGGAGGGAGGGGCTGGCCACAGCTTCAGTTACACATCAATACGCTGTGTCCTGTCCCAACACAAAGGGCTGCATAACCCCCTGTAGTGCGTCTGGAGCCACGGCAGGAAGGGCAGGAGCTCTGTGCACTTCAAAGGTCCAACTGGATATAAGTACTGGACCTCTGATGCCAGCACTTCTGTACAATTCAGAAACTATGAATACTCAGCCAGAAAGAAGGAATGCTGTGTTGATGAAGGACTGCCACTCTGCTGGACTGCTGCTTTGCTGGACTCCTGCCTTGCTGTGCTGCCCTGCTGCTTCTTTACCTGTGTGAGAAGGAATGGACCTCCATCACTTGAATATAGAGTGACTCCAAGGGCTAGCTGGCTGGCCTCCTGACATTAAATCTCATGGTTATAAAAGACTTCTAACCACCCTTCTCCTGCACCTGGACTCTGCCATCAGTGAGTCTACCTTGTCAAGTGGTGCTGCTTCAGCCCTAGACCTTTGAAAGTGGGCCTATGGTGTTTGCTCCAGCTGAACTGATGCATCCTCTGCTATGTGAGGCAGTGTGCTTCCACCCTCTTTTTGTCTGAAAAGGCTCCCTGGAGCTAATGAGCTGACAAACTCTGGTTGAGGCACCCGAACCCAGTGAAGATACAGAGCCTTGAGAAGTCTTTGGGCAGCATTTCCAGCACAGACAAAAAGATGTTGTGCTCTCTACTGAAGAAGGATAACTATCCTGAAATATGTGTCTGGAGATACACAGCACCGGCTGCACCAACAAGGGTGAAAAACTAAAGGCTGTCACTGAAGTAAGTATTATAATGCACTGCATTTACCATAATGCAGCGGGATGAACTGCCTGCTGGGATGTAAGTGTGCTCTCAACTTCTTTTTGTTTGAAACAGTTAAATTGGGGCCATGACATCCAGGCGAAGAATACTTTTAATCTAGTAGGTGAAAACAATACTACTCATTCTCTGGTCTCCTCTTTTTCTCTGTCTTTCTTTTTCTCTCTCTCTCTCTCTTGTCTGTGGTTTCTTCTGATGTTCTTTCAGGTTACTAGTCTTTACAGACCTATATGTTCATTCCAATGAGAAGCTTGAACAATTTTGGAAATGACAATCTAGTTTTGAGTTGTCATACACACTCATAGCTATAGAAAGAAACAGCAAATGCACAGGCTCATTTTAAGGGCATTTTCTGCTTGTGTTCAGTTTTTAATGTTTTAGCCACAACTTAACAAATGACCGCAGGGTCACACGGCCCAACAAGAAAAGGAATAAAGCACGATGGAGTGTGCCAGAAGGTCCCAAAAACTTGGTTGTAATTTGTAATGCTAACCAGAGTCCTCATACATGCTTCTTCATCTCACTAGAAATATCAGTCCATGAGGAATCTATTTAATGCACAGACACGTGCTCCATTATCTAACATCACATTTGTTTCTCATTTTGGTCAATTTTGTAAGAGTATATAATCATCTCCAAACCCTGAATACTTGAAGGACAGCCACTTACTTTAGCCCCAGGTGAGTACTGAACATATAAACATTATAAGTAATGATAGTGCTTCAAAAAAGGAGTCAGCATTGGCACGTCACTCACCTGCGTGCCTCAACTTAATGTCAGTGGTATCTGGGGAGCTCCTCCCTTTATTTCTTACTTTCTAACAATGGCAGGCGAGTGAGGAGCACTCTGCTCTGTGATGATGTGAATTCATGAATGACTAAGTTGTAGAGATGAATGAATTACTTAATGTGGCTAATTATCAAGCAGGAGGGCTAGGCCTATTAAACAAGTGGACACTGTTATAAGACATAAGATGCACGTGCCTTTTGCATTTGTATTAGAATACCACACACCTGCTCATGAAACTGCTTTCTGTGGAGGGAGTAAGTGGAAGGCGCAGGGAACCAGGAACCTGCTATTAGTTTAGATGGCTGTCACTCCAAAGGAGTGGAGCCAAGCTTCTCTGCCTCTATCCATCTTGAGGATGTACATGGGAGGGCTGCATGTCTACAAGGAACTAACTAGCTCCTGGCAAGCTCCCAGAATATCTAAGGCTACCGGTCGGTGCTGACCTCTATTGTAGGGTTGGTCTGCTTGGGTGCAGTCTGCCATGTTCAGCCTGCTGCTTAGGCAGATCAACCATGTTCACTCCACAGTTGAAACAGCAGTTTAAGTTCCCGAGTATTTCCTGTACTAGATTCTTGAATTATTCTTGAAATATTGTCAAAACAGAAGTTAGGGTTTGGGCAGACTCAGATAATAAAAACTCTTTTTTGGTTGAGTATGTTGACTATAAACTGTCTTGGGGCAGGGCTTATACCTGCAAAGGGTTGTATCGAGGGTGGGAGGTTTCAATTTACCCTATTTCTTAGATACATAGAATATAGGATTGAAACTGGAAGATGAGGCGAGCAGTAGACATGACAAGCGCAGACTTCACTGAACTGTGCTTTTGTGAGAGACATCTATTGTATGCTTCTTTCGGTGTGCAAAGGATACTCAACTTTCTAAATTTAGTCTAATATTTCTTGATTGTTTCTTGTAATCTTCAAAATAGATTCCCAAATACTCATGGGTCGATTTACGCATTTTCAGATGTTTCATCAATGCTTTAGTGAAAAGATTTTAGAAATCTAGTTCAATTTGTCAACATACTTTTTGTAGAGAGTGGTTTCAGCAAATATCCTAACAATTTCAGGATCTATTGTGGTTTCGTTGATAAATAGCATATTTTTTCAAGCAAATAAAGCATTGTTTTTATCATGCAATATAACATGTATTATTATGTTGCGAAACACCATTTTCAGGGTAGCACGGGGTGATATCAAGGTTTCATTGTATGACAAATTTAAAGGACCGCAAAATGTAGTTCACTTTATGCTGCATCTTCCTCGATATACTATGGCTTCCCACCCATACTGTAATGTACTCTGTTACATGAAAGTTGTGCTGGCAAAATTAAATTCTGAGCCCTTGTAGGCCACTATAGATCTGCTTTACATGTTTGTAACAAATATGTCTTGTCAGCTGGAGAGTCATGATTTTCACTAATGTAAGCACCCGTGGGAAACGTAATTCAATGTGAATTGAAGTAATGTTGTTATCTCAACATTGAGGTTTTATTTTTAGAACAAGCACATAATTTAATAAGGACAAATTAGTTTCTATCTTGTCAAACTTCATCCTACATCATACGTCTTCGACGAATTCTACATGCAGAACCCTTCATGCAGAAGTTGCAGTTTCATTTAAGTGTGTTACACTCTTGTTCCAACAAGTGGAACAAGCTGAAGAGAACTGCTTCATGGACATATAAAGTCATCTGGAATGAACACTGTAGGGACAGGAAAGAAGACGCAGGCCTCAACTCAAAAACAATTTAATCATATCCTTGCCTACAGGTATTATACAAGGACATTTTTTGGAAGGACACTTCAAAAACAGGCACGGACAACACCAAAAGGTCCCGCTCAGAAGGAGGGCAGTGTGGCTTCTAAGAGGGATCGTAGTGTAGCTACAGCCTGGGCAGAGGCTAATATGTAGCATGGGATGAGTTACTAGTGTACGGGAGCATGAGAGGTGCAAAAACTGGTGCATGACAGAGTAGAATTTTGTGTGACTACAAATGCAGAATGAGAGGGTAGTGTTGAAGCTGAAGAGTACAAACTCAGTGTTTGGTTGGTGGCGCAAAAGTGGCTGTGGAAGTATCTTGAACAAATGGGCAGTGGATATCCTGCAGGAGTATGATCAGTGTATGTTTACTGGTCACATTTGTGAACCAAAGCTGAGAACGTCCCCACTTATGGGAACACTATTATGACAAAAAGAGGAGGAGAAATGTTTTCGAGACTAGTGTCACCGATCGATAAACATGCAAGGGCTGAATGTTTCAGTGTCTTTGATATCATGCTCACTAGAGCCCTCATGGTCCTTGTTGGACTCTAGAGAAGAATTATGTAATCGGATGTGAGGTGTTAAGGTGTGGTTATAAAAGTTATGATGCAATGAGTGAAGGTCTCAATAGTAGAAGAACAAAGATGTCTGTTATAGTGCTCAGTGTGTGTCATATTAATTTGCATGCTCCCGGGCACGAGAGGACGCTACAAATATCGTCAGCAAGATGGTGTCAGGTGATGACAAAGGCAAAAAGTGTTTGGAAGGAACTCCAACCAAAATGCATGATGCCTGTGTCTTACTGTGGGGGAAGTAGGAGTGGCAAATGAAGTGCCAGAGTGGCAATTTTTTAATCTGTGTACTAGATGAATAGGCATGGAGTAGAAGGCTGGACAGGGATGGGAGAGTTTAACTTCAAGAAACACTTTCCTCTTTCCTGTGGCATCATTTCAGCTGTTCCTAGATCTTACCACTCTGAAATGAGCACCTTTGAAGCAACTGATAGTAAATATCAAGGAAGGACTTATAAAAAGATGTCTCTGTTTTTCTAAGCATGAAACAATCCCATTCCAAGATGGTCACCACAGAAGGGAATGCCCAAAGTTGCAGACACAGATTATTCTTCCATGGTTGCCATCACTGAATTTGGTGAATCGCCAAATGAGTCTGAATGAATCTTTAATGTATAGTTGGTAACAACCATTACAATCAGAAACAAATCTTAATATCGCCACATAAATATTAGAACTCCTTAAACAAGACATAGAAAAGTAGAATTAAAACATGACCTCCAAGTTCTGCTTGACCTGTGCCGGGGTTAGTCCGAATTTTGCAGTATCTTATTCTCTCTCTCCTGGTGCTGACGTTATTCTTTTTTTCTCTGCCTGCTTTAGAAATTTCACCATACAGAAGTTCAGGATCATGGATGGGATCATGTGGGTTTAAAGAAGCTATTACTGCTTGTCTACAGGTCTGTATGCCGCACTGATTAAAAATGTTTTTTAACAAACATTTCCTTCCTTGCCTTAAGGCTGGGCACAAACAGATGTATCAGAGTCCTCTTTCCAGATTTGGATAGCCTACAGCTCTCCTTCGAGCTCTGCCTCTCCCTTGAGTAATCACCACTGTCACCCGGTAGCTCCCCTAAACGGATTTGCAAGAATACCATTTTTATAACTGGGGACCAGCCTGTTTCAAAATACAGCTGGTGTTGAAGGATCTTGTAACCATTTAGCACCCCCCCATGCATGTGATCTTTTTGATAATGTTTCTTTGTCTTCCAACATAGATAAACTCTTCATTATATTATTTACTACTCTTTTAAAGCATCCTATAGATAAATCACTTCCACAGCTTCCTGGCAACTCTAAGGGCCAGATGTAGCAAAACGCCAATTTGCGACTTGCAAATTGCGAGTCCCTGCAACTCGCAATTTGCAACTCGCAAATTGGTATGCAGTACGGTGTCTCAGACACCGACTGCGACTCGCTATGGGGTCGCAATGACCCACCTCATTAATATTCATGAGGTGGGTCGCTAATTGCGCCCCCATAGCGAGTCTAGGCACTCGCAAACATGGAGGCCTGCTGTCGTCAGCAGACCTCCATGTTCGTGACTGCTTTAAATAAAGCAGTTTTTAGTTTTTTTAAGTGTAGCCCGTTTTCCTTAAAGGAAAACAAGCCGCACTTAAAAAAAAAAAACGAAACCTTTAGTTTCGGTATTTTTTCAGGGCAGGGAGTGGTCCCTTGGACCACTCCCTGCCCTGAAAAAATATTTATGGGTCCATTCACAAAGTGGAAGGGGTCCCATGGGGACCCCTTCCAATTTGCGAGTGGGTTACCATCCACTTCAAGTGGATGGTAACTGCGACTCCATTTGCGACCGCATATGCGGTCGCAAATGGAATTGCATTCCACTCCGAATCGCAAATAGGAAGGGAACACCCCTTCCTATTTGCGATTCTGAAATGCATATTGCGAGTCGGTCCCGACTCGCAATATGCATTTCTGAATAGCAAAGAGGCTTTTGCGCCTCGCAAACGGTGATTTTCGCCGTTTGCGAGGCGCAAACCCTTTGCTACATCTGGCCCCAAGTCCTTTATTGCCCAGTCCAAATAAAGAGAGGCAGGTGATCCGCTATTATTCTTAAGTTCTTTCCACAGCACCTGGCATAGGCCATTCCTATTGTCTGCTTTTATACTATACCAGCCTCTCCTGGCTATTATCTGATTTATTAACCAAAACTTCAAACGTATTTGTGCAGGTGATGAGTTTGGCAGTGGGTAAAATAGCTGCCTATATGTTTTTACTATCCTCGTGTTTAGACATGCAGCGTCACGGTGGCGCAGTGCCACACTGCCATAAGTTAGGGTGGGTGCCAATTTAGCTGATATCACCATTAACAAGGGTAGAATACTATGGCCATTTAAGGTCCTTTTTAAGGTTTGAAAAGCTAGCCACAATGTTGAACCCTTCCGTTTTAGTTCATCCTTATGTTGGGTGCATCAAATAGCACTCCCAGATAACGGTAAGATTGAACTTTCTCAACCTGCTCCCCATTCAGGGACCATTTATGGTTCCTACTTACTTTCCTGCTACATTTCATTACTTTAGTCTTTTTTTAGATTCGCTGTTAGACCATTATCCTTCATATAATCTGCTAATCTTCCCATTAATCTATGTAATCCAGTCTGTGTTTGATTTAGAAGAACAACATCATCTGCATATAAGAGATTTGATATGTTGCAGATTTAGCAGATGTCACCTTCATATTTAATTCTTTGGCATCTCAAGGTGGTGCAGGTACTTATAGCACAGTCAATCTTTATAGATCAGCCATTTCCGCAAACCATCCCCATATCACCGGCAAAACAGTGGGCAAACATCCTTTTGTCTGTCATTATTTAAAGGGAGCAACATTTTGAAATCCACCGCTTCCTAAATACAGTCAACTGTGAGATGTCAATTTGGTCCTTCAAATGTTCATTTCATGTCCAGAAAATGTTTGCTTTTGCTTAACATGCTCCCCGCTAGACTCATTATGTTGTTGTATTTAATCTCTATCAAACGCCTTTCTGATGCTAGAGCTTTAGACATTTACTCATGCCATCTCACTCCCACGGGGTTTGTCTTTAACATAAAGAAATGTACTAAGACAAATTTAATTTCCAAGTTTTATCCTTATTTTTCTCCCCAGGCTAAATTCTGTGCGGTAAACTGTCTGAAATCATACCAACAAAGGACCATCCAGCTCAGAACGCCCTCCGACACTCAACTACTCATTTTCATTCGTAAACCTCACAAATCGTTTTTCTCCTCTACCCTTGCCCAGTAGGTTAAATGGGCCATGTCCTTAGTGGGGATAGATACTTCCATTTTTGGTTATTATTCCGCTAGAGGTGCCATGGCATCGTAAGCCTTTTGGGCAGGTTCCCACCTGGAGGGCATTCTGCGATTAGCTGACTGATCAAATGATAACACCTTTCACACCTTTTATTGCAAACCTGTTCATACCGCTTCTTCGGTGGTGATAGATATGCTTAAACAAGCATAATGGAAGCCTCCATGTCCTACCCTAAAAGGTAGATTTTCCTAGTATTCATGAAGGAAAGTCTTAATTTTATTAAGGACATGGTGGCGAGTATTATACCAGTGCAACATTGAAACTATATTTTTCTTCTACCCTTACAGTGTCTGTTCCATCAACATATACTGCCACATAGCATGTCTCTAAATCACTTCAATCTGTGCTGTTCAGTGTCACCACCTGCTCAATCTCGAACCATCCTCAAGTCTCCTGATTTCACATCTTGACCTTCTTCAAGACGAAGATTTCTGGACGCTTCTCAAGAATTGTTTTCCTTTATCTTAGCAGTTGCTATTGTTTTTCTCAGTTGGCTTATGTTCCATGCTACTTAATGACTTCTCGCTCATGAAAAAAACTGTTTGCAGTCAAGATAGGTATTAAAGGGTCAATAGATACTTGATTGGTCAGATTTGATAACGTTGTTTGTTCTCATTTGACTTATTGTTGCTAAGCCTGATGGGATTTGTATTTTTTTCATGCTTCTTGACTGCTGCTATTTAAAATGAAGATTAAAAAGCATAATACTCGCCTTTGTGTCCTTAATAAGATGAAGACATTCCACGCCTTAGAATGTTCGGTTCTACTGCAGTCTCCAGCAAATATTGTTTTTAGTTTATAGGTTTTAATGTTACATGTACCCTGACATCTGCATCTTGTTGAACTGGTGGCCCTGGTTCATTAGTTTGACTTTTTTTTATTGTTTTGTCTCCTCTGGTACATATACCTCCCCCCTGTTCCTACTCCCCCCCCCTTAAAGGAGGCACCTCTGCTCCCCATGAAAGGAGTAGCAAGGGCATACTGTTTCAATACCTCTTGCCTGTATTCTGCAGGTGAGAAACATTAAGCTGTTGCCTCCCCACTTGCCAGCAAGTCATTTCTGGCAGGCAGGGAGCCAATTTGGCAGTGCAGGAGTGGGATCCCTGAGCTGCCACTTCTTTTTTAGAAAAAAAACAAAGGCGGTGGATCCCCCAGGTGAGACCGACACACTAAAAAAAAAAACAGAGCACCCACCAGAAACAAAGTGGCCAGCTCCCATCGGCACCCACAATAGGTGATGGTTAGGGAGCATCACAATGGGTGATGGTGTGGGCCTTGGGACTCTCCCATGGCCCTAAATAAAATAGCGGTATGTGTCCTGAGTGGTAATGGGACACTCACAAAAATAGTAATAAATATGAATTAGGAGAAAGAATAATAAATGAGAGTCCGGAGCCCTTCATTTACTGCTTCAGAAAGGAGCGCAGCACAATGCCTTTTCTGGGCTAATTCAAATCTGTATTGGTGTGTGGTGCCCCCGTCTGGGCAGGGGCACCAACAGCATCATGTTAAGTGTTGTAGGGGGCTGAAAGGAGTACAGCAAATGTCTAAAACATAAACCTATGTTCCTTAGTGTCTATAGAACATGGCACCAGGAAAATATGATCATATTATTGAGGATTCCCAAAGCTGGAGCTTTTGCTCTTCATCTTGTAGTTGGTCTTATGGCTGCATAATTGGGCTTGAGGAGTATAAAAGAAAAGCTTTGTATAATAATGTTTTGATTATAAATGCTTTATTCAAATGTTTTTTGACAGTCATTGCAATGACCATTGACAAAACCAATAGGCCTGCCTTTATCTGTTACAGTTACCTGAAGTAACTAGACCTCATACCTTAAAGTAACAATAACTCATGCCCTCACCAAGAATTGCTAATTAGCTCACATTTTATATGAGTTTTTGTAAAGGTCTCTAATTCCACAAAGTGCAGCAGCCATATAGACAACCTGTAAATAAATACAATGCAGTCTAAATTTGGCCGGCGAGGTATCCTCGCCATGGCAGGTGTAAATTAGAGACATCCAAGAGCCCAGAGAACACCTCTTTCATGTACAGGAACCATGCTGATTGTGGTTCCTGTAAATGCTTTGAAAGTTTGACGGATGACTCCATCAAAATGATAGAGCCATGCATCTAACTTTCAACTTTTTTTTTTTCAAAAATAAAAACCCAAACCTTTATTTTGCTTTTGAAAAAAAACCAATTACCCCTCACCATGGGAGTTTTCTCCAATGGTGTGGGGGTCATTTTGCAGTTTTCACTGAACCTTTAGGCCATGTTTTACCTGCTGGAGACAGACAGTGAAAACTTGCCATGTGTCTGCTCACTCAAAATAGGGTGTTGCTGGGAGCAAATAGCAAAATCTCCAACAGCAATCACTCTGTTGGGCCACTAGAGTTGCATGTCGGGTGTACTGAGTAGTATCCGCCTACAGCATACTAAAGATCTGCCTGACTTCAAACGAAGCAGGCAGGCCTTCAGTTTGGCAGAGAGGGTACTCAATCGCTGTTGGACAAAATATCTTCCCCTCAAAACTCTAAATCGGGCCCTTTGTCTGTGAAAAATGTGGTCAATTTGGAAAAGAATTCCCTAGCCTTTCATGAAACTCCAGGACACACCTGTGAAGTGCAAACCACAGTTGAGTTCTTTTTGATTCTGATATTCTCCTTCAACACATGACTGCAGCAGGGAACATTTTTGACTCCTGATACAGACTCTCACTAAGGGTGGCCCCTTTACTAACTCTGCTCCAATTGATTGCTGGGCTTTGGGTTTCTTCATGGATATATGATTTAATGAAAAAATGGTTTACCCAAACAAAACAAGGAAGCACTTGAACCTATCATAGGAATTTATGTAAACCCTCTGATTTCTGGAGAAGTGTGATGGGACACCCCTCCGTTGGAATGGCATTTAACAATGGACACTCATAAATAATTCAATTTGGACTCATTTAAACTCGTGCCTTTGATGTGTTGTTAGGTACGCCTTGTTTAAGGGGTCAATCCCTCCATTGACTGGGTACAACAGACCATTATCTTCTCATGTCAAAGTTGCCATTAGCACTGCTTTCCTAGGAAGGGATCAGAATAGGTTCTGGCTTTAATGTGATGTGTGGTACACAAGAAGGTTTTCCAAACATCAATAACCGATGCACATAAGGATTTACCAGGTCATCTGCAGTAAAAGACAGGCTGATCCACTGTCACTCTTTCAATTTAATTCCAGGAGAATATATTCCCAAAAATTGAAAGAAGATAGGATTCTCCAAAAGGAAATTACAGTGCGCGCCGCTGCCAAATTTGGTGCAGCATCGCACGCCATCATTTCCAAGTAAATGAGGCCCTACGTGAGTCTCTGTTCATGAGGCAGCAATCTTTGAAACTCACTGGCAAATCAAGAAAGGCTACATATTACGTCACCTGACATGATTGAAAACTATTCATACCACAGAATAAAATACCTTTATATTGGAGGTGATGGCTATAATAAGAAATGATTTGTAGGACCAATACTCTTTGCATATATTACATAGATTCTAATTGTATATAAGTCATACAAAGAATCTAGAGGGTTTGAAATATGAGATTATTTAAAGGTATATCATAGGTAGCTTTGAGCGTTTGTGCTGAAGTCAGAATGATAAACTTACAAAAGACTTTCTCTTGTCATTAGATATCAAGGTGTGTTGATCGTGAAGGGCCGGGCAACCAGGCAGAATGACCATATCCACCCTTTCACTAGATCTACTAACAACCAGGATGCTGTCAGTGTATGGTTTACGGGGGTTTGGAGAAGTTTAGAAGAAAACACTACTACCAAAACATCTTGATTGCAAAGAAAGTACACAAGGACAGTACACAAGGACAGAAGCAAGCGGGCTGAACACAAATCCCTGAAATACAGCCCAAGGATCAGCAAAACAAACATGATGAGGGCTAGATGTATTCAGGCAGAACAGGGAAATAAATCTGAAATACAAACAAAAACGGGTCTGGAAGTGTGCAGAGAAAACAAGTAACTGCAATACTGGACAAATGGAGAGCACTAAAACCGGAGCATGGACAGGGAAGACCTAACAGCAAAACAGATACTAAAAAATAAGATATAATGAATATGAAAACCATAGATAAGCTAGGTATAAGTAATTAAGCAGAGAAGCAAATTAAATCAGATTAACAGAGTCTTAGTGGGAAGATGTCTGCTAGAACTTCAAGCGATGTGCTCACAGAGAAGATATAGCTGGTAACTCGGATAGGGGGGCAGAGCTGCAGAGAAGGAGCTAGGTGAAAGCAATTATCCAGGTGCTAGGAATCAGAGGTCAACTTTGGGAAGAAAGACTGCAGCTGTAGCTGGGAAGGCAAATACTAAAGAAGGCAGAAGAAGCAAAACAGGGAATCCTGGAAAGGTGTCTGGATCAAAGCTGAGATAAAGGAAAGTCAGGAAATCATATTCCATGAACCACTGAGTATTCTGTTGTAAACAGATTTGAAGCTAGGGCCCCAAAGGGCCCTAGTGAGAGCTACCTCATGGCAGAATGGCAGAATCCTCGCAAGTGCAATGCCATACTGCATCCATTCTTAGTGTGTATAATTTTACACCAACGGAGCAGTTCATTAACCCCTAGAGTGCCCGGGACGAGCTGGTCTCGCCCTTGGCAACTGTTGCCCGGTGCCGAGGACGAGACCAGCTCGTCCTGCTATGGTCGATGGCCAAGCACCTCCCTCCCCTGGGCAGGGATGGAAGGGGAATCGCTTCCCGTTCCTCCCCCGCCCCCGCCCCCCCCAGTAGCGTCTGATGACGTCAGCGCGTTATCGCGCGCTGACCTCATCTGAGGCCTTCCCCTCTGCGCTGAAAGCTCAGATTCCAGCGCTGATATGAGGAGAAATGCAAAAGCATTTCTCCTCCGATCACATGGAGGGGGCAGAGAGACATGAAAGGGGAGGAAAGGTCTTTCCTCTCCTTTCATGTCTCTCTGAGCATTTCTGTTGCACGATCGCGATGCGATCGGGCAGCAGAAATGCCTCTAGACACCTGGGAATTTTTCTGTTTGTTTGTTTATGACATAAGGGGAGCGGCCCCTTGGGCAAGGGCCGCTCCCCAGGGGGGCAATTTATTTTTATGCTATTTCTGCCCCCCATGGGGGCAGATAGGCCTATTATAATTAGGCCGATCTGCCCTCAGGGGGGCAGAAACCCCTACACATTAGGGATTTTTGTTGTTGTTTGTTTTTTGTTTTCTTTTTATATGTGGGGAGCGACCCCTAAGGCAAGGGTCGCTCCCCTGCAGGAAAAATTTATTCTACGCTGTTTCTGCTCCCCTTGGGGGCAGATCGGCCTATTTTTATTAGGCCAATCTGCCCCCAAAGGGGGCAGAAACCACTAGAAACTGGGGATTCTTTTTTTTGTCAGTTTCACATGAGGGGAGCAACCCCTTAGGCAAGGGCCACTCCCCTGGGTGGCAAATTTGTTTTAGGCCATCAGCATATTGTAATTGGGGGGGGGGGCACAAACCTCTAGGCACCAGGGATTTTTATTTTTAATATATATCTTTTTTTTTTTATATGTGGGGAGCGACCCATTAGGCAAGGGTCGCTCCCCTGGGGGCAAAATTATCTTTAGGCCATTTCTGCCCGCCTTGGGGGCAGATCGGCCTATTTTTATTAGGCCAATCTGCCCCCAAGGGGGGCAGAAACCACTAGACACCAGGGATTTTTTTTTTTTGTGTCAATTTCACGCAAGGGGAGCGATCCCTTAGGCAAGGGTCATTACCCTAGGGGGAAAACTTATTTTAGGACATTTCTGTCCCCCTGTGGGCAGGTCGGCCTTATTTTTATTAGGTCAATCTGCCCCCAAGGGAGCCAGAAACCCCTAGGCACCAGGGATTTCTTTGCACCAAATTCACGCAAGAGGAGCGACCCGTTCGGCAAGGGTCGCTCCCCTTGGGGGGCAAATTTATTTTAGGCCATTTGTGCTCCCCTTGGGGGCAGATCAGCTGATTTCTATTAGGCCGATCTGCCCCCGGGGGGCAGAAACCACTTAGGCACCAGGGATTGGTGTGTGTTTGTGTATGGGTGTGTTTTATTTGGGGGCAGCCCCTTGGGAAAGGGTCGCTCCCCATGGGGGCACATTAATGTGGGCCATATCTTCCCCCCTTGGGGGCAGATTGGCCTATTTCTGGAAGGCCCATCTGCCCCCAAGGGGGGCAGAAAGCCAACCAGAGACCAGGGAAGATTTTGTTTTCAAAATAAGAGGGTGGGGGTATGGCCATACCCCCACCCCAAATAAATGGGGCTGAAGTTGTTCTGCCCACCAGTGGGCAGATGGGGCAATTACCCCCGATCCACACCCCAGGTGGGAGGGGGGGGCAGAAAGTCTACTAAATCCCAGGGAATACAAAAAAAAATAGTGTTGTGGTAGCTACCAACGAGTATGGGCATGTGTTAGAAATGGGTTTTTTGGTTGGCAGTCAGGTTGCCCTCTGTCCAAGCAAGAACCCTCACTCTAGTCAGGGTAAGTCACACACAATCCAAAATCAGCCTGTGCTCACCCTCTGGTAGCTTGGCACGAGCAGTCAGGCTTAACTTAGAAGGCAATGTGTAAAGCATTTGTGCAATAAATCATACAACACCATAGCATAACACCACAAAAATACACCACACAGTGTTTGGAAAAATATATAATATTTATCTGGGTATCTTCAGGTCAAAACGATCAAAGTTGCAATATGAATTTGTAAAGATATCACTGAAAAGTGATATAAAGCGTCTTAAGTCTTTAGAAAGTAAACAGAGTCTCTTTCAAACACAAAGTACCTGGTTTCTGGTGGAAAATCTCCTCAGAGGGCCACAAAGGAAGAGGTGCGTGGAAAAAGGGTGTGTGCGTCGATTTCTCCCCAGCACACACGGACTTGTGTCGTTATTTTCCACGCGGGGAAGTCGGACGTCGTTTTCCGGCGCGCGGACAGTCTCTTTCTGTGGGTCGCGGGGATTACCAGATGTCCCGGGTCTGTGCGTGGATTTTCCTGCTTGTTTTCCGGCTGCGCGTCGTTCTGCGGGGCTGCGCGTCGAAGTTTCGATCTCACGGCAGGCGTTGCGTCGATTTCTCCTGCGGAGTCGCGCGGCGTTGTCCTTGCGAGGCCGTGCGTCAAAGTTTTGATCTCACGGCAGGCGTCGCGTCGATTTCTCCTGCGGAGTCGAGCGGCGTTGTCCTTGCGAGGCCGTGCGTCAAAGTTTTGATCTCACAGCAGGCGTCGCGTCGATTTCTCCCGGGAAGTCGGGCGGCATTGTCCTTGCGAGGCCGTGCATCAAAGTTTCGGTCGTCCCGATGCGTCGCGTTGATCAGCGTCGGTGTGCGGCGTTTTTCTTGCTGCGGAACAAGCTGTGCGTCGAAAAGTTCGGCGCACGGAGCGTCCAAGAGGAAGAGTGAAGTTTTTTTGGTCCTGAGACTTCAGGGAACAGGAGGCAAGCTCTATCCAAGCCCTTGGAGAGCACTTTTACAGCCAGGCAAGAGTTCAGCAAGGCAGCAGGCCAACAGCAAGGCAGCAGTCCTTTGTAGAAAAGCAGACAGGTGAATCCTTTGAGCAGCCAGGCAGTTCTTGGCAGGATGTAGTTTCTGGTTCAGGTTTCTTCTCCAGCAAGTGTCTGATGAGGTAGGGCAGAGGCCCTGTTTTATACTAAGTTGTGCCTTTGAAGTGGGGGTGACTTCAAAGAGTCTCTAAGAAATGCACCAAGCCCCCTTTCAGTTCAATCCTGTCTGCCAGAGTCCCAGTAGGGGGTGTGGCAGTCCTTTGTGTGAGGGCAGGCCCTCCACCCTCCCAGCCCAGGAAGACCCATTCAAAATGCAGATGTATGCAAGTGAGGCTGAGTACCCTGTGTTTGGGGTGTGTCTGAGTGAATGCACAAGGAGCTGTCAACTAAACCTAGCCAGACGTGGATTCAAGGGCACAACAAGATTTTAGTGCAAAGAAATGCTCACTTTCTAAAAGTGGCATTTCTAGAATAGTCATCGTAAATCCGACTTCACCAGTCAGCAGGATTTTGTATTACCATTCTGGCCATACTAAATATGACCTTCCTGCTCCTTTCAGATCAGCAGCTGCCACTTCAACAGTGTATGAGGGCAGCCCCAATGTTAGCCTATGAAAGGAGCAGGCCTCACAGTAGTGTAAAAACGAATTTAGGAGTTTTACGCTACCAGGACATATAACTACACAGGTACATGTCCTGCCTTTTACCTACACAGCACCCTGCTCTAGGGGTTACCTAGGGCACACATTAGGGATGACTTATATGTAGTAAAAGGGGAGTTCTAGGCTTGGCAAGTACTTTTAAATGCCAAGTCGAAGTGGCAGTGAAACTGCACACACAGGCCTTGCAATGGCAGGCCTGAGACAGGGTTAAGGGGCTACTGAGGTGGGTGGCACAACCGGTGCTGCAGGCCCACTAGTAGCATTTAATCTACCTGCCCTAGGCACATGTAGTGCACTCTACCAGGGACTTACAAGTAAATTAAATAGTCAATCATGGATAAATCAATCAGTAGTACAATTTACACAGAGAGCATATGCACTTTAGCACTGGTTAGCAGTGGTAAAGTGCCCAGAGGTCAAAAGCCAACAACAACAGGTCAGAAAAAATAGGAGGAAAGTGGCAAAAAGTTTGGGGATGTCCCTGTCAAAAAGCCAGGTCCAACATGACCCCCTACCAGCCTAAAGCCAGGGGAGAACAATCACTATCCTGATGTACTTCCCTGTTTGAGGCGACAGAACAAGGACCCAGGCCCACAACAGCAGGGGCATGCTCCAGTTCTTCGCCTTCCTGACTCCAATTGGATCCCTCTGTCCATACTCTCAGGGCCCACTAAGCCAACCCATGGGGAACCTTTCTCCTTACCTGCGGATCCCATCTGTGCAGCACCTAACTTTACTTTGCTCACAGATGTATCCCAGGAGCAGGATAGTACCACCATGACCAACACAGTGGTGTTGCCCACTCTACCCCCGGGGTGTGACACTTGTCCCCTCCCCAGGGATAACTCTGTCCACCCGGACAGCAAGCCACAGTGATTACTGACAGCTGCCAGGGATGAGAGCCAGGCCCCAGGCCTCTCAAAGCTCTCCAACCACTGTGGCTGTGGAGAGTGGGGGGCGGTAGCCCCAGGTGCTGGGCATCCTTTAACCACTCTCCCTTCCACCAGGTCAGGGATGACAGCCTGAACCTGGTCCTCCCCTCTGGGGCTCTGTACCTTCCCTCCTGGAGCGGTACCCCCAGAGTCCAACATGGTCAGGGTGCTTACAGAAGTCGCCCTGTACCATTCCTCCACCAGTGCAGGGCTGTTAACCTGCAACTGGCCCTCCAACCTAGGGCCTGTACCTTCAGGTTGGACTAGGGCCCGGGGTGAGGCTTCCCTCCCAATGCCCTCCCTTCTGGGGTCCAGCACCCTCCAACTAGGAGTGGCCTCCTCAGAAGACAACATGGTAGGGGCACTGTTATCAGTAGCCCCTCCCTCCAGGTCTGGGGGGACACCCTGAACCTGGTCTTCCAGCCCAGGGTCTGTACCCTCAGACTGGATCACTGCCTGGCAAACCAGGACTTCCTGGGAGGCACACCTACCCCCCACCAGGTCAGAGTTTAACCTCTGCACCTGACCATTCAACTCAGAGTCACCACCCTGAAGTTGAACAATTGCCTGGCACGCCAGGACTTCCTGGAGGGCACACTGACCCTCCACCAGGTCAGAGTTAAACCTCTGAACTGGGCCATTCAACTCAGAGTCACCACCCTGAAGTTGAACAATTGCCTGGTGCACCAGGACTTTCTGGGAGGCACACCTACCTCCCACCAGGTCAGAGTTTAACCTCTGAACCTGGTCATCCAACCCAAAGTCAACACCCTGAGGTTGGACAATTGCCTGGCACAGCAGGACTTCTTGGGAGGCACACCTACCCCCCACCAGGTCAGAGTTTAACCTCTGAACCCGGTCATCCAACCCAGAGTCAGTACTCTGAGGTTGGACCACTGCCTGGTACACCAGGACTTTCTGGGGGGCACACCTACCCCCCAACAGGTCAGAGTTTATCCCCTGAACCTGGTTAGCCAGCCCAGAGTCACCACCCTGAGGTTGAACCATTGCCTGGCAGGCCAGGACTTCCAGGGAGGGACACCTACCTCCCACCAGGTCAGAGTTTAACCTCTGAGCCTGGTTCCCCAACCCAGAGTCACCACTCTGAGGTTGGGCAATTGCCTGGCACGCCAGGACTTTCTGGGGGGCACACCTACCCCCCACCAGGTCAGAGTTTAACCTCTGAACCTGGTCATCCAACCCAGAGTCAACACCCTGAGGTTGGACAATTGCCTGGCACAGCAGGACTTCTTGGGAGGCACATCTACCTCCCACCAGGTCAGAGTTTAACCTCTGAGCTTGGTTCCCCAACCCAGGGTCACCACCCTGAGGTTGGGCAATTGCCTGGCATGCCAGGACTTTCTGCGGGGCACACCTACCCCCCACCAGGTCAGAGTTTAACCTCTGAACCTGGTCATCCAACCCAGAGTCAACACCCTGATGTTGGACAATTGCCTGGCACAGCAGGACTTCTTGGGTGGCACATCTACCCCCCACCAGGTCAGAGTTTAACCTCTGAACCTGGGTATCCAACCCAGAGTCACCACCCTGAGGTTGAATCTTTGCCTGGCATGCCAGGACTTCCTGGGGGGCACTCTCACCCCCCACAAGGGACACACCGTCCCCAAGGGCCACACAAGAGTCTGGTTGGCGCAGGTCTACCGACCTCTGCCCATCCGGCAGAGTCTGGGTTTCCCCCAAACCAGAAACGGTTTCACCTGGGTCATTCCTGGGGGGCTCTGCTCTCAGAGCTGTCCCCTGACTCTCAAGGTCCTCCACTGGGGTCTGCAACCCCCTCTCAACCCTATGTCTGGACTTCTGCACCCCCTCACTAGGAGGGGTACTGCCAGACACCAGAACTGTTGGGATGCTGGCTACAGTCACCCCTCCAAGTTCTTCTGACACTGCGGGGCTTCCCTCAAAAGGTGGCCCTACGGTACAGGCTAGGCTTCCCTCCTGGTGTTCCCTCATGGAACCCTCTAGGACCTGGGACCTACCTGGGACACTACAATCCTTTCCCACCACACTCGGTTGGGAACCACCTAGACCACTCCCTTCAGGAGCACCCCCAAATGCCTCTTCAGACTCTCTGGTACTCACCCAGAAGTCTGCCTCCATTGTAAGTTCCCTGGGGTCAGAGAACTCACACTCCACCTGGTGTTGGCGTAGCTCTGGAAAATAAGGACCAGACATATGCTCTGCAGCAATTACATCACTCTGCCCTTCACATGTATTAACCACAGTACCCTTCACCCAACCACCCAGTAACTCAACCTTGGAAAAGCACTCTACTTCACCCTCCTGAGACTGGTGAGACAGTATCTGTCTGTCCCTGACACTCAACCCATACTCTTCTGGGATGTCTCTACACTCTATATCCAGGACGTCCACAAGGGGGGAACCCTTTTCTCTGTCACACTCTGCTAGAGTCAGTAAAGTGTCCCTCCCCCCAGTAGGAATATGACTCCCTGTGCCAGTCCCCCAATCCTTCTCAGGGACCCTGTGCATAACGGGAACTACCTCATACCCTTGAACCGCCTGGGGTGTGTCAACTCCCTTCTTCAAGTTGGGCACCACATCTCTGGGCTTGTGCCCTCCTTCAGCAGTACTAGATGCAAGATTTGTGCTGCCACCATCTGAACTGGACTCAGCCCTTCCGGCCTCCAGTTTCAGCTCTTTACAGCTCAGTTCTTGAGCTGCAACCTTTTCTTCTTCCAGGGCTAAGAGTCTTTTTGCCTCAACCTCTGCAAGATACTCCTCTAATTGTTGGTCCTGTCGCCTTTGACCTCGGAGCCATTCATCTATTTCTGGGTCACTGTCCAACTCTGAGTAGTCTTCCTCCTCATGTGAGAAGTCTTCCTCCTCCTGTGCGTAGTCCTCCTCCTCATCTGAGGGGTACTTAGTCATTTGGTTTCTTGCTGCCTCTCTCTCTGCCCATCTTTCCTCCCCCCAGACTATGTAGTGATGGAGCATCTCCGCCTTAGTAGATCTCCTTGCTACAGGAAGGCCCCATTTTCTGCAAAGCTTCCTTAGGTCAGCCTTAGTGAGGTGGTCAGTACGAACAAAGAATGAGTAGGTACACAATCCCATTTTGATAAGATCTTATCAGCAAAAACCAAAATCCAAAGTCCAAAATATCAATAGTATATCCAGGAGGACATCAGAGAACCAAGAGCCAAAAAAGATGAAAAATCAAGTTGACCTTCAACTGTGGGTAGGTAGTGAAATACTTAGCTACTGTATGTCACTGCACAAACACAAGTCCTATCCTCACCGCTGATCACCAATGTTAGAAATGGGGTTTTAGTTTGGCAGTCAGGTTGCCCTCTGTCCAAGCAAGAACCCTCACTCTAGTCAGGGTAAGTCACACACAATCCAAAATCAGCCTGTGCTCACCCTCTGGTAGCTTGGCACGAGCAGTCAGGCTTAACTTAGAAGGCAATGTGTAAAGCATTTGTGCAATAAATCATACAACACCATAGCATAACACCACAAAAATACACCACACAGTGTTTAGAAAAATATATAATATTTATCTGGGTATCTTCAGGTCAAAACGATCAAAGTTGCAATATGAATTTGTAAAGATATCACTGAAAAGTGATATAAAGCGTCTTAAGTCTTTAGAAAGTAAACAGAGTCTCTTTCAAACACAAAGTACCTGGTTTCTGGTGGAAAATCTCCTCAGAGGGCCACAAAGGAAGAGGTGCGTGGAAAAAGGGTGTGTGCGTCGATTTCTCCCCAGCACACACAGACTTGCGTCGTTATTTTCCACGCGGGGAAGTCGGGCGTCGTTTTCCGGCGCGCGGACAGTCTCTTTCTGTGGGTCGCGGGGATTACCAGATGTCCTGGGTCTGTGCGTGGATTTTCCTGCTTGTTTTCCGGCTGCGCGTCGTTCTGCGGGGCTGCGCGTCGTTCTGCGGGGCTGCGCGTCGAAGTTTCGATCTCACGGCAGGCGTCGCGTCGATTTCTCCTGCGGAGTCGGGCGGCGTTGTCCTTGCGAGGCCGTGCGTCAAAGTTTTGATCTCACGGCAGGCGTCGCGTCGATTTCTCCTGCGGAGTCGGGCGGCGTTGTCCTTGCGAGGCCGTGCGTCAAAGTTTTGATCTCACAGCAGGCGTCGCGTCGATTTCTCCCGGGAAGTCGGGCGGCGTTGTCCTTGCGAGGCCGTGCGTCAAAGTTTCGGTCGTCCCGAAGGCGTCGCGTTGATCAGCGTCGGTGTGCAGAGTTTTTCTTGCTGCGGAACAAGCTGTGCGTCGAAAAGTTCGGCGCACGGAGCGTCCAAGAAGAAGAGTGAAGTCTTTTTGGTCCTGAGACTTCAGGGAACAGGAGGCAAGCTCTATCCAAGCCCTTGGAGAGCACTTTTACAGCCAGGCAAGAGTTCAGCAAGGCAGCAGGCCAACAGCAAGGCAGCAGTCCTTTGTAGAAAAGCAGACAGGTGAGTCCTTTGAGCAGCCAGGCAGTTCTTCTTGGCAGGATGTAGTTTCTGGTTCAGGTTTCTTCTCCAGCAAGTGTCTGATGAGGTAGGGCAGAGGCCCTGTTTTATACTAAGTTGTGCCTTTGAAGTGGGGGTGACTTCAAAGAGTCTCTAAGAAATGCACCAAGCCCCCTTTCAGTTCAATCCTGTCTGCCAGAGTCCCAGTAGGGGGTGTGGCAGTCCTTTGTGTGAGGGCAGGCCCTCCACCCTCCCAGCCCAGGAAGACCCATTCAAAATGCAGATGTATGCAAGTGAGGCTGAGTACCCTGTGTTTGGGGTGTGTCTGAGTGAATGCACAAGGAGCTGTCAACTAAACCTAGCCAGACGTGGATTCAAGGGCACAACAAGATTTTAGTGCAAAGAAATGCTCACTTTCTAAAAGTGGCATTTCTAGAATAGTAATATTAAATCCGACTTCACCAGTCAGCAGGATTTTGTATTACCATTCTGGCCATACTAAATATGACCTTCCTGCTCCTTTTAGATCAGCAGCTGCCACTTCAACAGTGTATGAGGGCAGCCCCAATGTTAGCCTATGAAAGGAGCAGGCCTCACAGTAGTGTAAAAACGAATTTAGGAGTTTTACACTACCAGGACATATAACTACACAGGTACATGTCCTGCCTTTTACCTACACAGCACCCTGCTCTAGGCGTTACCTAGGGCACACATTAGGGATGACTTATATGTAGTAAAAGGGGAGTTCTAGGCTTGGCAAGTACTTTTAAATGCCAAGTCGAAGTGGCAGTGAAACTGCACACACAGGCCTTGCAATGGCAGGCCTGAGACAGGGTTAAGGGGCTACTGAGGTGGGTGGCACAACCAGTGCTGCAGGCCCACTAGTAGCATTTAATCTACCTGCCCTAGGCACATGTAGTGCACTCTACCAGGGACTTACAAGTAAATTAAATAGTCAATCATGGATAAACCAATCAGTAGTACAATTTACACAGAGAGCATATGCCCTTTAGCAATGGTTAGCAGTGGTAAAGTGCCCAGAGGTCAAAAGCCAAAAACAACAGGTCAGAAAAAATAGGAGGAAGGAGGCAAAAAGTTTGGGGATGTCCCTGTCAAAAAGCCAGGTCCAACAGCATGGTTATGCCCCCACCCCAACTGAAGGGAGTAACCGTCTTTCAGCTCCCCCCCCCCCACATACTAAAACATCTTATCCCATGGCAAGCAAGTGGACATTTGATTATTTGGGGTTTTGGTTGTACATTTGGGCCATGAAAGCTTCGCTAACTCTCAAAATTGTCCCACTTGGAATGGTGAGGGCTGCACTTTTTGGACTTCGGGACGCTGCCATGTAGAAAAATCCACAATACCTAGACACATCTGAAAACTAAACATCTGGGTTGAGTCCAAGGTGGTGTGCTTCACATGCAGCCCGCACCATTTTCTTATCCACAATGCCCTGCAAACCTCCAACTTTGCTGGAAATCACACATTTTTCCCCATTTTTGTGATGGAACCTTCCGGAATCTGCAGGAATCCACAAAATTCCTACCACCCAGCACTGTCTCATCTATACCAATAAAAATTCTGCTGCACTTGTCAGCCTAAAAATGTTTTTTTTTCAAACTGCCCTTTTGAACCCACTTTGGTTCCCCCTCAATTTCGAAATGTTTTTGGCTCTTCCCTGTTACAAGCGCTTGGCCTACCTAACAAGTGAGGTATAATTTTTACCAGGAGACTGAGGGGAACGTTGGGTGGTAGGAAATTAGTCCCGGTGCAGTGATCCCACACAGAAATGTGGGAAAAATGTGATTTTCTTTAGCTAAATTTGAGGTTTGCTGAGGATTCTGGGTAAGAAAACATTGGGGGATCCACGCAAGTCCCACCTCCCTGGACTCTCTCAGGTGTCTAGTTTTCAGAAATGTCTGGGTTTGGTAGGTTCCCCAGATGGCTGCTGAGTCCAGGACCAAAAACGCAGGTTCCCCCACCGCAAAAACAGGTAGTTTTGTATTTGATAATTTTGATGTGTCAGATAGAGTTTTGGGGGATTTCCTGTTGCGAGCACAAGGCCTACCCACACAAGTGAGGTATCATTTTTATCAGGAGACTTGGAGGAGTGCTGGGTGGAAGGAAATTTGTGGCTCCTCTCAAATTCCAGAACTTTCTGTCACCGAAATGTGAGGAAAAAGTATTTTCTTAGCCAAATTTTGAGGTTTGCAAAGGATTCTGGGTAACAAAACCTGATGACAGCCCCACAAGTCACCCAATCTTAGATTCCCCTAGGTCTCTAGTTTAAAAAAATGCACAGGTTTGGTAGGTTTCCCTAGGTGCTGGCTGAGCTAGAAGCCAAAATCCACCTCTGTTTTCTGTGGAAAAATGTGATTTGTCCACATTGTGTTTTGGGGCATTTCCTGTTGGGGGCACTAGGCCTATCCACACAAGTGAGGTATCATTTCTATCGGGAGACTTGGGGGAACGCTGGGTAAAGGAAATTTGTGGCATCTCTCAGATTCCAGAACTTGCTGTCACCGAAATGTGAGGAAAAAGTGTTTTTTAGCCACATTTTGAGCTTTGCAAAGGATTCTGGGTAACAGAAGCTGGTGAAAGCTCCACAAGTCACCCTATCTTGGATTCCCCTAGGTCTCTAGTTTTCAAAAATACACAGGTTTGGTAGGTTTCCATAGGTACCGGCTGAGCTAGAGGCCAAAATCCACAGGTAGGCACTTTGCAAAAAACACCTCTGTTTTCTTTCGGAAAATGTGATGTGTCCACGCTGTGTTTGGGGGCATTTCCTGTTGCAGGCGCTAGGCCTACCCACAAAAGCGAGGTATCATTTTTATCGGGAGACTTGGGGGAACATAGAATAGCAAAACAAGTGTTATTGCCCCTAGTCTTTCTCTACAGTTTTTCCTTCCAAATATAAGACTGTGTAAAAAAGACGTCTATTTGAGAAATGCCCTGAAATTCACATGCTAGTATGGGCACCCCGGAGTCCAGAGATGTGCAAATAACAACTGCTCCTCAACACCTTATCTTGTGCACATTTTGGAAATACAAAGGTTTTGTTGATACCTATTTTTCACTCTTTATATTTCAGCAAATGAATTGCTGTATACCCGGTACAGAATGAAAACCCACTGCAAGGTGAGGTGCAGCTCATTTATTGGCTCTGGGTACCTAGGGTTCTCGATGAACCTACAAACCCTAGATATCCCCACAACCAGAAGAGTCCAGCAGACGTAACTGTATATTGCTTTCAAAATTCTGACATCGCAGGAAAAAGTTACAGAGTGAAACGTAGAGCAAAACGGCTGTTTTTTTCACCTCAATTTCAATATTTTTTTATTTCAGTTGTTATTTTCTGTAGGACCTACACAAATTACCCATTGCTGAATTCAGAATTATGTCTACTTTTCAGAAATGTTTAGGTTTCAGGGATCCAGCCTTGTTTTCACACCTATTTCTGTTACTGACTGGAAGGAGGCTGAAAGCACTAAAAATCGTAAAAATGGGGTATGTTCCCGTAAAATGCAAAAACTGTGTTGAAAAATTGGGTTTTCTGATTTAAGTCTGCCTGTTCCTGAAAGCTGGTGATTTTAGCACTGCAAACCCTTTGTTGATGCCATTTTCAGGGAAAAAAACACAAGCCTTCTTCTGCAGCCCTTTTTCCCATTTTATTTAAAAAAAAACGAAAATCTCACTGTATTTTGGCTAATTCCTTGGTCTCCTTCAGGGGAACCCACAAAGTCTGAGTACCTCTACAATCCCTAGGATGTTGGTAAAAAAAGGACGCAAATTTGGCATGAGTTGCTTATGTAGACAAAAAGTTATGAGGGCATAAGTGCGCCCTGCCCCAAATAGCCAAAAAAAAGGCCTGGCACCTGGGGGGGGAAAAGGCCTGGCAGCAAAGGGGTTAAAGATCTGTTCATTGGCATTTGAAATTATTTCTTTTTTTTAAATCGCATATACATACAGAACTTGTATGAAAGTAAAACTAAACAAAAAATGTATGCTGTTGTTATACATTTTGTACTTTGACCATCCTAAAAGTCACATAACCCAAACTGGAGCAGTCCAATTACCTGGCCAATTTTAGGGATCAGTGGAAATGCACTAAGAGGTGTTTGATATTGTTTATCTATTTTTCTCTTAGTGATTTGTTGGGTACAATGTATTCTTTGTCCTGAAGAAGGTGGGGTGAACCACTGGCATGACCACCAAAATGCTGCGTCAACACTTCTGTATTAACACTTATAGTAGTTTAAAGTATATGAGTAACTTTAAATTTCCTTGCATATTTTGCAATATATTGTGCAATAGGTTTTATTAATAAAAGCGTTTATGCAAAAAATCAATTTAGGACATTATTAAAAACATTTTTGTACGAGTTATTAGACTGATTGTCAAATTTTTATTTTTATTTTATAAAAATATTGTGTTTTGGGTTTTACAAACAAACGTTTTTATGCACAAATTAATGAACAAAGAATTAAGAATACCTAGGGACAGATTTGTATAAATTGTATATTTCCTTAAACTAAGATATGAACACAATAATAAATGAAAGTATTATTACAAATAAGAAAAGGTTTGAAACAAGGGTGCTTATTACTGTATGAAAGGTTTTAACACGGCTAGAATATAACCATATTATTATAATAGTTTAATAGTAGTAGAGTACCAGCAATGCTTTATGTTTTTTTACTAAAATATCCATAAAGGGAGCTTTGTGTAACATAAATCAATCCCAATCCTTTACTAGCATAGGAGGTTTCGCTCTTAATTTTCTGGTGTTTTATAATAGCTGTTCAGATGGAGAGTCAAATAAATAAAAAATCCCATGGATACTTTAAAGACTTTTGGGTTCTCAGAAGATCAATTTAATAAAACTATTAATGAACCCTCTAAAAATATTAGTGCTTTAACTCTATCCAGTAGGGATAATGATAAATGGAAAAATTAAGAAAAAGTTGATTCATACCAAATTACACTCTGATTTTTTAATTGAATAGTATAAAAAAGGTGTGATACCTAAAGGTCTGCAAGCCAAAAACAAACCAGGCTTATTCATTAAGAATGAGAAATGTAAGGGATTTAAGGAACAATGGACATTTTTTGACAACAGATGCGACATATGGTCGGAAGAAAATAACATTCTATCCCCAGTGCAGTATGGCTTCCGCACAGGACTAGGTACAGTGGAACAGGCTCTGAACTTAACTATCCTAGTGGGGAAGTATACGAAGACCAGAGAGGGCAAGTGTAAGGTACGGGATGAGAGGGGAATGCACTAAGGGCCTCATTATGACCCTGGCGGTAGAGAACCGCCAGGGCCAACGGGGGCGGGAGCACCGCCGACAGGCCGGCGGTGCTCCCTTGGGCATTCTGACCACGGCGCTTTGGCCGCGGTCAGAAAGGGAAAACCGGCGGTCTCCCGCCGGTTTTCCACTGCCCCTAAGAATCCTCCAAGGGGATTCTGACCATCCTTACCGCCATCCTGTTCCTGGCGGCTCGCCCGCCAGGAACAGGATGGCGGTAAGGATTGTCGTGGGGCCCCCGTAAGAGGGCCCCGCTAGTATTTCACTGTCTGCGTAGCAGACAGTGAAATACGCGACGGGTGCAGTAGCACCCGTCGCACCTTCCCACTCCGCCGGCTCGATTACGAGCCGGCATCCTCGTGGGAAGGGAGTTTTTCCCTGGGCTGGCGGGCGGTCTTTTGGAGACCGCCCGCCAGCCCAGGGAAAAACTCATAATACCCTCCGCGGTCTTTTGACCGCGGAGCGGTATTATGGAGGGCTGAATTCTGGCGGGCGGCCTCCGCCGCCCGCCAGAATCAGAATGAGGGCCTAAGTCTTTTGGCATATACAGAGGGGTGCGCCAAGGCTGCGTTCTCGCACCACTTCTATTTTCATTATACATAAACAATCTAGAAAGTGAATTGATAAGCAATTGTAAAGACCTTCCACAAATAGGCAATCGCCCCGTCCCTGCACTCCTTTACGCAGATGATGCAGTACTCATGGCCAGGACACCGCTAGCCCTCCAGAAACTCCTAACCACTTGTATAAATTACATGACAGCCCTGGGCCTCACAGTCAACTGTTCGAAAACGTTCATAATGAACTGTGGCAGGAAACTGAGCAAGTCCTATAAAATCACTATTCACGAGGACAAGGTGAAGATAGCTCCCACCTTCTCATATTTGGGCATAATGTTCGATAAACAGGCCACTTGGGCACACTGCGTGAAAACAAAAAAAGACCAGATTATTAAAACAACGGCGGCCTTGAAGATTTTTTCCAAAAAACTAGGGGGGATCTCCCCGTCAAACATGGTAAAAATCTACAAGGCCAAATGTATCCCGGCGGCTACTTATGGAGCATGTATCTGGGGGTATACGAACTGCCATGCGATTCAGTTGGTGGAAAATGACTTCCTGAGATACCTGCTAATGGCACCAAATAGCGCGTCATCATATATTAGCCATTCGGAACTAGGGGTCCACTTTGTAACTGATCTAATTAAGATACAGCCTCTATTATTATGGCATAAAGTGTGGATCTCTGAGCATACCGGATTAAACCAGGCCATACTATCCGACTGCATGAATCTAACACACTCGCTTAGAGTTCCCTGGCTAAGATATATTATGACCTTTTTTAAAAATATGGGCTGCGAAGCATATTACCAAAACCCACAATCACTGGAAAAAATAACCAGGAGAGATTTGAGGGCTCTGACTTTGAAGTACTTGGATGAACAGAGATGGGAAGTGGAATCAAAAAAATCTACAGTAATGTCTAACCAACTAATTCTGTCGACGGATGCAGTCCAGCCCTACTTAGTAAGCGTGGCAAATCCCCGACATCGATTTGTCCTTACAAGATTCCGCTTAAATATCTTCCATCGACTAGTAACCTTTCCGATTATGTGCGACTGGAGTACAGTCTTAAGAGTATGTCCATGTGATGCAAAAGCTCCCCAATCTACAATGCATGTGGTCCTCTTTTGTAACTTTTATGATATTCCAAGAAAACGTATTTTATTGCCTTTTTTAAGATCGACTAATTTGCGTCAGTGCCGCGACGCATATTTTAGCTTACAGATTTTAGACTCTATTGAAATGTGTGGAATTTTAGCAAACTTTTTATGTACAGTACTCTCTGTAAGGAAGTCTATGGGCGTACTGAACTAATTTTATTTGAAAAATTTGGAATTTCCGGTAAACTCCTCACTTTCCAGAAAATACTGTAATTGAACTCGATTTTGCACTGATGTAAATTTATCAAGTTTTATATACCTGTCCTTGAATGAATTAACGATGTGTTTTATTATCTTCCCTATTTATTTATAATTGTTTCTTTTTTTTACATATTTATCAATGTACTATTACTTGATACTTTTATGGCCTGTTGAAAGCTGAATAAAGTCTGTTTGATGATGATGACAACAGATGCAGCAGTGACTGGATGTTGTTAATTATTGAGACGGCGTAAGAAGTAATAATACTAGAAAGAAAATAAATTGAAAGTTTAGAAATAGAATTGAGAGAAAAGAATGCTTTGGAGGAAGCAAAACGGGAACTTGAAGAGATACAGGATGATCTAGTGGGATATAAAGAATATTTGATAAATAAGAAACCCACAAAGTTAAGGAAAGATGTTAAACAATGTAGAAATGAACTTGTGTATCCATACTTACAGAAGGAGTATTACAATATGCCTCATAATGGAGGAGGACACAACAGGCAAGGGTCTCAAACTAAAGTGCCAGGTTTTAGGAAACATGTAACTTTTTCAGATACATCATTTCCAAGTACTGAATCTGAAGAAGAAAATATACCTGAAAGGAGAGGAGATAGGGAAAACAGAGAAGCAACTGCTGACAATTTCAATTTTTTAGAACAGAAGAGATATGTCAGAACCATCAGGACAGAGGATGAGGAGGTTACCAATACCAGAATTCAGGTCAGAAAAGACAGTATATGAGAACAAGGAGCCAAAGAGAGTGGGAATAGAAAGTAAGTGAGGACCCATTATCAACCTGTCTACAAAGGAATTGAGTGAGGTAGAAAGACAGGTATTAGAAAAGGGTTTGGGCTTTGCTCCCTCCACCTTTGTAGATAAGTACAGAATAGAGAGTGACATGAGGGATTTGTTTAGGAAAATCAGGCTAAAAAAGTACTTTGAAGATAAAAATATGGTAATAAAAGAAAACAAGTCAGGGTTGAAACCCCGTCGGTGTGGATACCATCTAGACAAATGGTAGGGAAAGAAGTAGAAGTGTTTGTTAGAGTAATAGAGAAAGGAGTGGAAAATTTGTATAAGAAAATAGCTTGGAATAATAATAATCTCACAAAGGAACAGAGAAACGCCCTTAAAGGGTAGCAAAACCTTACAGAAAATCAAGTAAGTAGGAATGGAGAGCATTAGGCATTAAAATCAAGGGATCATTACAGTCAGCAAAGGAAAATGAATTGATTTGTCAGGATGAATTTGATTTCTTGCATAATGAATGTCCCATGATACCAGCCTGATACCAGCCTTTTATGGTCTACCTAAGATCCATAAAATTATTATGGATCCACAGATGCGACCAATTATTTCTAGCTTAAACTCACTTATAGAACCCCTAAGTAAGTATGTGGATTGTTATGAAAGCCAGTGGTTTTTAAATAATCCTCATACATTAAGGATACAACAGATATGATCAGTAAGGTTGAAGGAATAAGTTTTGATCCCAATAAAGAATGGCTTGTAACTTTAGATATTGAAGCCCTATATACCAATAACAGTAGAAAATGTAAAGGGGATATCATGTGATGAAGAGGGTTATCTGTCCTCTCTTGCAGAATGAATCATAGAATGGGTGGAATTTTTTTTGAAGAGCAATATCTTCTTATTGAATGGTGACATGTTCTGTCAGACCAAAGGAACGAGCATAGGAGCAACCTGTGCCCAAGTTTGGCATGCCTCTATGTAGGGTTTTTTGAAGAAAAACATATACATAATGAATTCGTCCCATTTTATGAAAATGTGAGGAAGTGGGTACGTTTTATAGATGATATATTTTTAATCTGGCAGGGAAACAGAGGTGATTTTGATTACTTTGTAGTCTGGTTAAATTGTGGGGATCCCAATTTAAGATTTACCTCAACAATATGATTTTCTTGACATAAAGATAAAAGCAGTGGAGATGAAGTTAGAGGTTGAGTTATATACGAAACTGACAGATCATAACATCTTCTTGCATTATACCAGCAATCATCCTGGGTGCCAAAAATATAACATTCCATTTGGTCAATTCCTTAGGATAAGGTGGAACTGTACAGGAAGAAGGGATTTGAAACACATGCAAAAGTACTAGAGGAGAAGTTATTTGACAGAGGTTATCCAAAAAATGAATACGAAGAGCTTATGAGAGAGAGAAATACTATAATAGGGAAAGTTTATTTGAGGGGAAACAAAAAGTACAGGACAACAATCAAATCGTCTGTATTACAAATGATTCTAGTATCAATAATAAAGTAAAAAATGTAATAAATAGAAATTAGACACTTCTTAATGATGGGAATAGAGAGCGGTTAGAAAAACCCTTATTTGATTTCAGAAGAAACAGGACAATAAGGAATTGCTTGGTTCACACAGATAGAGAACCAAAGGGGGCCCAACAGAGAGACATAAGAGATGGGAATAAGGGAACTTTCCATGTGGGACCTGTGCAAACTGTAATAATATCAAGAAAGGTGCAGTAATGGAACTCAATGGGGTCAATCATCAAATTTGAGACATGTTGAATTGTAGAACAAAAAATGGGATATACTTAATTGTATGCCCATGTAACATGGGGTATGTAGGAGAGACAAGTAGAGAGATGAGATAACAGCTGAATGAACATAGATCAGCAACAAGAACCAAAAAGAATGCACCCCCTATTAGAGCATTGGATTGAACAAAATCACAAAGAAAGCGAGCTCTGGTGGTGTATCTTAGAAAAAGCAGAAGGTACAATGAGAGGGGGAGATAAAAACATAAAAAGGAAAAGTAGAGAAGAGTTCTACATGTGTAAATTTAAAACATACAAGGAAGATTTGAACAACAGAGAAGAATGGGAATATCTGGTGAGGTAAGATGTACTGATGTTAGAACCAGGATGGCAACAATACCACATCGGACAGTTGCCATAGGAATTGCATTAGTATACACATTAGTACCTCGAAAAAGTAAAAGAAATACTTTGAGTTCAGTGGTTTCTCATTGGAATTTTTTGGGATATTAGATTCAGAATTAGCAGGAATACATGAAGTAAAAGGAATAATATATAACTTGATGAACATCCCGAATCCCAAGGGTCTTTTTGATAATAAAGAAAAAAAGGGATAGTAATGAAAGGGCCTGAGGTTAAAATGGCGACCAATTGTGAGATCTTGCAGAAATATATATGGCATCATTTTTTAATTGATAGAGTTAAGATGATTAAACATATAAATTGTCTTACTATATATATTATATAAATATCTTTCCGCAGATATGATAAACCAATAAGTGTTGAAAAGTGTAAAAGGGGAAGATAACACATATAATGGCCTGAAGTTAAAATGGCGACCAAGAGCGACATCTTGCAGTAATACATATAGAAGCATTGTTTGATGTAGCCAATATGTTTAATTAAATTGTTTCAATATAAATATCAAATAAATATCTTCAGGCATTTATGACAGTGTAATGGGTTCGTTATCACACGAGAGAGAGATATTGGAATAATGCGACAGGCGCAAGGTTTGAGGGGGATAACAGATTTATTTGAGTTCTGATTACTGCGGACTGTTTTAATCTCTTGTTTCTTTTCACAAGATTTGTCCGGATACATTCACTCAAGACCCCTTTTCTTTTCCTTTCAAGGCTCTTGCTGTGATCCCGACGTGGTCTGGTCCAACCTCGAGAGAGGTCCGGTCTTCCCCTTGTTCCAGCCGCCCAGGTTTCCCAGAAACGAAAAAGAAGAACAAAAGCAGGTAAGTGGGGCGTACGGGGAAAAAGTCTCTATAGGGTTAGTAGGGTAGTGCGGGGATAGGTAGAAGGGGTGGCGGTTGTGATAGGATAATCTTTAATTGTTTGTGCCCTTCACTCTTTTGTGTGATCCCAGGAATTTCCCTTTCTCCTGATAGCTTCTTGTTGTGGCGTTCCTATACGTGGGTTAGGGATGTCGAGGTGAGGTTTCCCTTTCTGTTAGAGGATCTCCCCTTCTCTACAGGACCTCCCCGGTTTCCTCCCTTTATTCCCCCAACCGCCCCTTATTCCTGACAGCCACTCTGTCAGAACACCCCAGTTACGGTACACACGTACCTGAGGAGGCCACGCCCCTCCAGGGACGCGGCCGGCTGTTTGGCGGTCTCCCGGCTTCTCTTCCACAGGGGCGGGAGGCGCCCTGTGGTTCTTCTCCTTTCCGTTAGGTTCCGTTCGGCCGGGTTCCGTTTCTCCTTTTCTTCTTCCCTCGGTTTGTCTCCGCGCGCGTCTCTCTCCGTCTCTCTCTCGCGTCTCCTTTTGGTCCGTCTTCTCTGTTTTTTAACGTCCCGACGCCACCTGCGTCAGACGTCATACCCCGAGGCTCTCTCTGGTGCCCCGGGGGTATGTTGCTACGGACGCGGCCAGCACTGTGGACCCGTTGTCGGCGCCCGTCCCGTTACACATCCCCTCCCTTGAATGGGGCTGTTCGAGCCCCAAAGGCCCCGGGAACCGAGACAAATAGTCAGCCTGTCCCATAAGATCACCAGGGAGATGGCAAACCTGGAAGGAGAAAGGTTGAAGCTCCATAAACCATCTCAGAATGCGAATGTTGGTATCTTTATATCTCGAGAGCCAGGTAAGAGGAACGTGATCCGTGTACAATAGGAAGGGTCTCCCTAGGAGGTAATATTGAAGGCTTTCAATAGCCCACTTAATGGCGAGACACTCACGTTCTATTATGGGATATTTCTGTTCCCGGGGGAAAAGCTTGCGACTAATAAAGACTACCGGATGGATTACATTGGTTTTATCCTTCTGAAAAAGCACAGCCCCCAGGCCTACGTCCGAGGCATCTGTTTGAAGGTGAAATGGAAGATCAAACTCAGGGCATTTTAAAACCGGTTGTGTAGTGAGACACCTTGGTAAGGTATGATAACTATGTGGCTGTACCGGGTTTAGACTCGAAATATTTTTGGGCTGACCTTTCCTCAGGAGGTCTGTCAGAGGAGCGGCCAAGGTGGAATAATGCGGTATAAATCTCCGATAGTACCCCACCAGGCCCAAGAATGAACGGATTTCTTTTTTTGTTGTGGGGGTGCTTATGCGTAGGATGGCCTCTACTTTATTCATTTGGGGTCAAATGATCCCTTTCCCAATATGATATCCCAGGTAGGGGATTTCATTAAATGCTAGTTGGCTTTTTGAGGGATTGGCTGTCAGTCCAGCCATTCGTAGTGCTGTAAGGATTTTGTCTAAATGCGTTAAATGGTCTTCCCAGGTCTCGCTATAAATAACGATGTCATCCAGATAGGCGGCCGCGTATCTGGTATGAGGTCGTAGGATGGTATCGATGAGTCGTTGAAAAGTGGCGGGGGTCCCATGTAGTCCAAAAGGGAGAACATTAAAATGATACAGGCCGGAGGAGGTGGAGAACGCCGTTTTTTCTTTATCTTCTTTGGCTAAAGGAATCTGCCAGTACCCTTTTGTTAAGTCTAGGGTAGACATGTATTTAGCTTTACCTAGTCTTTCTAGGAGTTCATCTACCCTTGGAAGGGGATAAGTATCAAATTGGGATACGGCATTGACTTGTCTAAAATCAATACAAAAGCGTATAGACCCGTCCGGTTTTGGCACTAACACCACAGGGGAACACCAGGGGCTTTGGGAAGGCTCTATAATACCCAGGTCTAACATTTTTTTTATTTCATTTTCAACTATGACCTTCCTAGCTTCGGGAATACGGTAGGGCCGTAGCCTGACTATCTTACCAGGTTGCGTTCTAATCTGATGTTGCACTAATTTGGTTTTACCCGGTATCGGGGAAAATACATGGTTATGAATGTTGAGGAGTTGGGTTAATTGTCTGTTCTGTTGAACCGAAATTTCTATATTTTGATGGGGTACATCGTCTCGTGAGGGAAGTTCTGTGGGACACCATCCTATTTCCAGTTCCTTCACCGTATTAACTAAACAGCCCGTGGTCTGGTCTACCTGCGGTTCTTCCCATCTTTTAAGCAGGTTAACATGAAAGATCTGAGATCGTTTGGGATTAACTGCGAGTTGTAGGTTATATGTAACAGGAGTTACCACTCCTATCACATTATACGGCCCCTGCCATTTAGCCAAAAGTTTGTTATCTGAACTGGGTAGAAGCACTAATACCCTGTCTCCCTCCACAAAAGTTTGCAATTGTGTGTTCCTGTTGTAATATCGCTTTTGCTTCTCCTGAGCTTTTTCCATATGTCCCCTTACATCTTCCCATACCGTTTGTAATCGGGATTTTAAATCGCTGGTGTATTCCAGAAGAGATTTTTCCCCATCCTCCTCCTCCTCCCATAACTCTGCTGCCATGTCTAGTAATGTCCTAGGCTGCCGTCCAAACAGCAGTTCAAATGGACTATGTCTTGTAGAAGCTTGTTCATGGGACCTGATGGCATATAATACTAAGGGTAGTTTCCTGTCCCAGTCCTTACCTGACTCGGAAATTGACTTCCTTAGGAGTGTTTTTAGGGTGCGGTTGTACCTCTCCACTAACCCGTCTGTTTGGGGATGGTAGACCGCTGTCCTCAACTGCCTGATCCCTAGCAATTGACAAATCTGAGCCATCAAATTGGACATAAACTGGGTACCTTGGTCCGTTAATATTTCTCGGGGAAAACCGATTCGGGAAAAGAACCCTATCATGGCATTGGCAACACTTTTGGTGTTAATACTGGTGAGGGGTATGGCCTCAGGGTATCTAGTGGCGTAATCGACCAACACTAAAATATAACAGTAACCCTTGGAAGAAGGTAGAAGGGGACCTACTATGTCCATTCCTATCCTAGAGAAAGGTATGTCAATAATGGGAAGGGGATGGAATGGGGCTCTTTTCTTAGGTCCAGGGTCGATCAACTGACATTTAGGGCATTGCTGACAGCATTTTCTGATCTGAGAAAAGACCCCAGGCCAGTAGAACTTCCTTAACAGGTACTCTTCTGTCTTCTCCCTCCCATAATGACCACCCCCCGGTTGATTGTGGGCTAGATGCAGCACCTGCTGTCTATAGGGTTCAGGAACCAGTAGTTGTTTCTTTTCTTCTCTGCCACTATTGGTGATTCGGTATAACAGGTTTTTAACTATCGTAAAGGAGGGGCCCTTATCATCTAGGTTTCGGGGTCTGGCATTTTTCCAGGCATTGATCAAGCTTGGATCTTCTCTTTGACTACTTCGGAAAGGGGGAAGACCCGTGAGGGTGTGTACCTGTGTAAGTACCCTAGCGTGGCTCGCGTTCCCTCTCACATAGGACTTCCTTGCTTCTTGTTTTTCTCTTTTAGTAGGTTTATAGCGAACAACAGGGGCTTGTATGGGTAGCTTAGAAAAAGGAGCACTTCCCCACCAGGCTTTCAGGTCCTCCTTATTCCGTGTACTGTCTAACAGTACCGGAAAGTCTTCAAAGTCCGTTCCTATTATGGCCCTTTTCAACCAAACGTTCAACCACCCCCATCCTTATGGGGGTCTCTTTTCCTTCCCATGAAAGGGTAGTCCATATTAGGGGATATTCTCTTGTTTCCCCGTGTATACAGCAAATGGATACTGTGAGTCCCGGAGTGAAGGTATGGCCGGCCATTAAATCTGCCCTAACTATGGATTGACTGCACCCTGAGTCGATGAGGGCCACCATTTTTCTTCCATTGATGTAGAGCTCCTTTTTGTATTGGGTTTCTCTTCCCCCAGTGTAGAATACCCTGCCCCTAGTAACCCCTATCTCCATAGGTTCAGGTTTCTCGGATTTCAGAGGACAGAACCGGGCAATGTGACCCCATTCCCCACAACTAAAGCATTGGGGTTGCTGCACATAGGGCTTCACCGTCCCGCGTGGTTTTCCTGGTTCTTCTACCGGTCTTTTCCCCATGGCCGAGGATTGTCCCAGGTTCTGTCTAAGGGGGTTAGGCAATGTGCGCGGGAGGGGCGTTTTAAACTCGAGGGAGCGATGGAAAGCACAGGCTAGCTCAATGGTAGTGTTCGTATCTGGGTTGGGGTGTTGTTTGATCCAGTTACGTGTATTGGTAGGTAGGGCGTCTAGATATTGTTCCAAGAGGACAACCTCAATAATATCTTCCCTATTCGTCCCTATGGGTCCTAGCCACTTGAGACCCAAATCTTTGATCCGAAAGTATAACGCTCGAGGGTTCTCGGAGGGGCCCCACTTGGCTTTACAGAACCTAACCCGGTAATGTTCTGTGTCAAAGCCCACCCGTTCCAGGATGCTCTTCTTGATGTCCTGATAGGGCGTTGTTCCTCCCGGGTTAACCGCTTGATATGCTGCTTGGAGGGTCCCTGTTAACAAAGGAGCGATATACTGACCCCATCTATCTTGCGGCCAGGTGGCTGAAGTGGCAACGCGCTCAAAGTTGGTAAAGAAGGCGTCGGGATCCTCGCCTTCCTGATATCTCTGTAAAACTGAACTGGGTACATTAGGATGTACCCGGGTGGCTGCAATAGTATCAGTCAGGATCTTTATCGCGTTTTCATGTACCAACTGGTTGTTGGCCATGATAGTGGCCTGACTTTTAAGAGCCCTTTGTAGTGCCTCCCTTTCCACTTTGGCTTCTTTCTGTTGCTCCTTCCACACAATTTGTAGATGTCTCTGTCCTTCAGCTAACTGCTGCATCATGTCCGCTATTGTGGGAGTACCCTCCATGTTCTTGAATGATCCTGTCGCCCGTTCCAATATCCCACTTCTGACACCACTGTAATGGGTTCGTTATCACACGAGAGAGAGATATTGGAATAATGCGACAGGCGCAAGGTTTGAGGGGGATAACAGATTTATTTGAGTTCTGATTACTGCGGACTGTTTTAATCTCTTGTTTCTTTTCACAAGATTTGTCCGGATACATTCACTCAAGACCCCTTTTCTTTTCCTTTCAGGGCTCTTGCTGTGATCCCGACGTGGTCTGGTCCAACCTCGAGAGGGGTCTGGTCTTCCCCTTGTTCCAGCCGCCCAGGTTTCCCAGAAACGAAAAAGAAGAACAAAAGCAGGTAAGTGGGGCGTACGGGGAAAAAGTCTCTATAGGGTTAGTAGGGTAGTGCGGGGATAGGTAGAAGGGGTGGCGGTTGTGACGGGATAATCTTTAATTGTTTGTGCCTTTCACTCTTTTGTGTGATCCCAGGAATTTCCCTTTCTCCTGATAGCTTCTTGTTGTGGCGTTCCTATACGTGGGTTAGGGATGTCGAGGTGAGGTTTCCCTTTCTGTTAGAGGATCTCCCCTTCTCTACAGGACCTCCCCGGTTTCCTCCCTTTATTCCCGCAACCGCCCCTTATTCCTGACAGCCACTCTGTCAGAACACCCCAGTTACGGTACACACGTACCTGAGGAGGCCACGCCCCTCCGGGGACGCGGCCGGCTGTTTGGCGGTCTCCCGGCTTCTCTTCCACAGGGGCGGGAGGCGCCCTGTGGTTCTTCTCCTTTCCGTTAGGTTCCGTTCGGCCGTGTTCCGTTTCTCCTTTTCTTCTTCCCTCGGTTTATCTCCGCGGCGCGTCTCTCTCCGTCTCCCTCTCGCGTCTCCTTTTGGTCCGTCTTCTCTGTTTTTTAACGTCCCGACGCCTCCTGCGTCAGACGTCATACCCCCGAGGCTCTCTCTGGTGCCCCGGGGGTATGTTACTACGGACGCGGCCAGCACTGTGGACCCGTTGTCGGCGGCCGTCCTGTTACAGACAGGTTAACAAAAACGTCTGTAAACTAAAAAAAAGACAAGATTTGTTTCTAAATAAAACTTATCTTACGCTTACCCGGAATAAAAATAGTGAAACCGGAAACTGTAACTGATAATGCCCATAACATAAATACAGGATTTAGAAGGGCAGAAAAGCAAAATATCCATTAGAAATTATATTCTTAATCACAGTAAATTAAGTGACCTGCAAGGTAGGGGTTTCTGTGTAAAAAAAAAAAAAAAAAGATTACCCATTTAGGTTTCAGCATTTAAAACGGCAAGATTTCTCTTACGCATACCTGGAATAAAAATGGTGAAACCAGATAATCTAACCAATAATTCCCATTATATAAATACAGGATATAGAAGGGAACTAAAGACAAAATATCCATTAGCAAATTATATTTTCAATTGCAGTAATTTAAATGACCTGCAAGGTAGGGGTTTTTATATGTAAAAAAAAAGAAAATAAACATTACTGACTTAGGTGTGCCAGCAATTAAAATGGGGGGTAGGTAAGACAGAGCCGATATCCACACACATTGGGAACACATGGTGTAAATAAGGCAAGAAAAGATGGCGGCAATATAAACAACGAGGCAATACAATACATGAGTGACAGCAGAATGCTATTTCACAGGTGAGCAGAGAAATAGAAGCTTTTTCCCTTTTCAAGCACTACTTAAGAAAGAATAATACACATACGAGGGTTAGCTAAAGGACAGATGAGGGTATACGGGGGTAGGTAACTAAAGGTGAAAGGGCCCCTGTTTCTGTCTTGTAGATCTTGTGTGAGATAAAGAACATGGAGGAAATGTACTGTAAGAATAAACTGCCGAAGGAGGAAAAACTGCAGAAGGCACGACCGGGAAACGGTTTGGGATATTCAAACTTAAAAGATTTTCCCTATTGGCAGAAGAGAATAAATGATCTGCCATTTATTTGGTAGGTAACGTATAAGTCTCCATTGGGCAATAAAGGGCTTGAGGTATTAAAACAAAAATTAAAGAATTAAAATAATGAAACATTTATTTCTACCCTTGCAAAAATTAACAACAATATGAATGGCAGTGAGTAATGCTGTAATCAGATGCCTTCCATAACACAATAAATCAGTAAGTATTATGACATTTTTAAGAAAATTTTATTTCATTGGCATGCTGGCACTAGAAACGGATTACGTAAATGATTTTGATCACCATAAAAATACTTAGGAATTTGGTTTAGTAAATCCAAATAAATATTGCTCCTGGTACAAAGAGGTTTTGCTTGCAAGTTAATGAAGGGAGAGATGGTTTGGGATGATATTTTATCCGTTGCTAAACCTTAGTGTTAAACAATATGGGTTGTAATACCAAAACATTGTTTATCTATTTTTTTCTTTGTAATTCATTGGGTATGAAGTATACTTTGTCCTGAAGAAGGTGGGGTGAACCATTGGCAAGATCACCAAAATGCTGCGTTGACACTTCAGTATTAACACTTGTGTATGAGTAACTGTAAATTTCATTGCATATTTTGCAACATATTTTGCAATAGGTTTTATTAACAAAAGTTTTTATGCAAAAAATAAATTAAGGACATTGTTATTAAAAACATTTACATACAAGTGATTGGAACTTCATTTTATAAAAATATTGTGTATTAGGTGTTACAAACAAAAAAAATTATGCAAAAATGAATGAAAAAAGAATTAAGAATACCTAGGGACATATTTGTATAAATTGTTGTATATTTTCTTAAACTAATATATGAACACAATATTAAATGAAAGTATTATCACAAATAAGAAAAGTGTTGAAAGAGGGGTGCTTATTACTGTATGAAAGGTTTTAACACGGCTAGAACATAACCATATTATTATAATTGTTAAATAGTAGTAGAGTGCCAGCACCGCTTTCTGGGTTTTATACTAAAATATCCATAAAGGGAGCTTTGTGTTTGCATAACATATATCAACCCCGTTCCTTTATTGGCATGGGTTTTTTTTCTCTTAATTTTGGGTGTTTTAAGAGCCTGCCAGTGTCCAGATTCAAACTACCAGCAAATGCAATCAAAGACACATAATGATGCACTTTCTAATACCTGTTGACTCCAGACAAATGTGAGATAAGAACTAGCCACCACAAGGGAGTTCTCATGGACAAAGCACGAAAGCCTAGAAAAAGCACCCATGATGATGTCCCATCTTGACATCCTTGTCATGTAGGGAAATGAATCACCTTGATATTTTAGGGTTCTCCTCTTTCAGCTGCACTAGCCATGAGTGGTTTAAACTCAAAAATGAGTTCTGAATAGGTATAGTATTTAATTCTTCGGAGATGATACAACAGCAAAGGTCTCTTTTTCAAGGGTACTCTACCATATCCCTTAGATATGCAATGAATGCTATGGGATAGTTCTTCCCTTCAAGATTCAGCATGGAAAACACTGCCATAATTATACAGTGAAGTATCCATCTACATGGCAAAAATCCTTGCAATAATCATGTTGTTTGACCTGGACCTTTTTGCAGGTTACCCCCAGATTTTGCCCTTCTGTTGCTAAACTCATTTCATTTTGCCGTAGGGCTCTTTGTACTTTTTCCCTGCTAACCATTGGTAAAATGTTTGTATTCTCCCCTTAAAACATTGTAAAATTGGGCATTACCTAGCTGGCACATTTACTTTACTTATAAGACCCGAGTAAATGGTACTACATGTACCCAGGGCTTGTAAATTGAATGTGACTAGTGTGGCCTGCGGCACTCATTGTGCCTCCCGATGAAGTAGCCTTTTGAAACATCACAACCTGCCACTGCAACCTTTAGTGAAGTTTAAAACTGCCATTTCAACCAGGCAAAATAAACCTTCTTCAGGTCTAAATATTCCTGTTTAATACATATAAATCAGGGCCCTAAAAGCTCATAGGGTGGGGCACACAGTATTTAAAAAGTAGGACATTTGGGTTTAAGTTTTACATGTCCTAGTAATGAAAAACTCCTCTGGTTGATTTCCGCTACCATAAGGCTTATCTCGCCAACTGACTTACACTTGGTTACCCTATCACGCTTAATAAGTGATAACTTTGGATTAAGAGCAAATAGAAATATGCTGTTTATCCTCAAATGAACTGTAATTTAAAACTCTCTTTAATGGTGAAGTCGGGTTTTAAGTTACAATTCAGAAAATGATACTTTAGAAGAAAGTTGGCATTTTCTTGCCCTAACCATGTATCCTTTTGCAGTATCCTGGGTCACATGACTCTGAATGGCTATGCTGCAGTGATTTGTTTATTCTTCCCAGACACTGACACAAAGGGGACTAGATGTAGGCAGGATGGGCCATCCTGCCAGGATTGCTGGAGTCGGAGCTGTTACCTGCCCAACTTACACTTCGAAGGGCTTGCCTTGAGTACACACAAAGGAACCTAACAACAGCCTTTTGTCACCCCAGACTTCTTAAAACCTTAACAGGGAAAGGGAAGAACTTTGCAGAACCTGATTTGGGGGTTGTATAGGAAATCCCCACACTTCAAAGGCTGGCACCAGGTATAACTATGTGACACCCAGAGTCACTCTTCAGTACAGTCCTAGAATGGAGGACATCACAGAAGAAGGATGCCCCACCACCAGAAGACTGCAGTGACTACAGCTCGCACCACCTGGCCTCCTATTTGCACAACATCAATGACCATCAGCAATGCTCTCCCTGCTCCGAGCGACTTCCTCCACCGTGAATGGAACTCTTTGTGCTGGACTTTGAAAAGGTCACTTTTTCAGTGTTACTAACCTGGTCCCTGTATCTGGTCTATACTCCATCGTGGTCGGCCTGAACTTGTGACTTCCCCTCAGTCTAGCATGAACAAATAAATGTGCATGGTACTTTGTGCTTTTAGGTGCTATCTACTTAAAACAGTGAAACTGCATATGTCTGGTTCTACTGACTGCATTTTTGTCATTCTGGTCTCATTTATGAAAAAATATTTTTTTGTGTGGTGTGTTTTCACCTTATTACTGTTTCTGTGCTGCATAAAAACTTTACACTTTGCCTTTAAACTAAGCCAGAGTGTTTTGGGCCACACTGCCAGAGGGTTATGCAGAGGTTAATTTAGTGACTTTTGTGGTTGTTGACTTAAGTGGGGCTTCCACCTTTCTCAACCAGTAACCCAATTGCTTACATAAGTGCACTTAGCAGAGGTTATTTCAGTCTGTCAAATGCCTTTTGGAGATCTACAGTACAATGAAACACTATGGGCTGCTTTTTAGAAGACATCTCAGACAAGGGTGTAACTACACTCCCATGCCAGTTAACAAACCTGAGGCAGTACTAGTAAGGCCTGAGTCTGAACTCTGGGAGAATCCTAGCCTATAATGGTCTGGATCCAAGGCTGAGCAGGCTATTGTGATCTTTGGGTAACTGGTGGCACAGGTAAATCATAAAGCCTTGTTCTATTTGCCACATAATGGCCTTGGCAGTCAGACCTGCTACTGCAGAGTCTGAAGCACTTCTAAGACATGTTCCATGTGGTTCCCCCAACTGTAATCAAAATAAAAATATTGTCCTGGTAGGTGACATGGTTTTCCAGCTCAGCCTGGAGCCAGTTAATAATCCTCTGAAAGACTGGAGGGCATTTTGCAACCCAAACAGCATCACTGTTTACAGACTTTTAATAGTCTGTCAGGGAAAATGCAGACATCTCCTTTGCATCCTCTCTTAGGAAAACATGCCAGTACCCAGATGATCAAGCCAAAGTGCTGAGAAACTTGGCTATCCGTAACCTTTTGATGAGCTCATCAGCTTGAGGTATAAGATATACATTAGGCTTTTGTCTGAACTGAGCCCACTGTTGTCAACTTAGAAATGTAGTTCTTGGTTTCCCCCTTGGGGATAGGTTTTGGTACCATAACCACTGGGCTGGACCAAGATCTAGTGGAAGGTTCAATCAATCACAAAGTCAAAATTGTAGAGACCTTCACCTTACCCTGACATTATCTGACACCCAATGATTCTTGTACTTAAAAGGTTGTTGAGACCTGTGTCAATGTCATGGGTACACCAGTCCGCAAGCCCAGGGCCAGGCAGAAATAGCCTAATGAACTCACCCAGTAACTAGCAACTGTATTGCTGCTACCCGTCTGCCAAAGATCAAAACATCTTCCTCGGAGTCATGTTCTCTTGATGGGAGAGAAGGTCAGGGGGAGGCTATTCATCTATTCCTACTAGCATTAACATCTCAGCCCTGTTATAGTGTGGCTTAAGGTAACTTCCATGAAGTATCTTGTGGGAATTCCCGGAGGTGAGAGGACAAGGTCCAAAGGCACATGACTTTCCAGCATTCTCAATCAATGATCTTGTCCACTTGTCTTGGTATACCTTGGGGCTCCACTGGCTCTACCATACAAACCTTCTGTCCAGTCTGGCATTCAACCACAGGTGCCATCTGATCATTACCTGATCTGTTCTTGACTTGGCTCCAATTTGTTATTGGCCTTTTTCACGCACTGGGCCATTTTAAACCTTGGCTCCAGAACATGGTCCACAAAACCCTCTGTAGGATTCTTGTGAAGTTTTCCTCCCACTATTTATTCTCCAGACTTAAGAGATATTTGACAAGCTTTCCAGAATGAAGCTCAAAAAGGCTGAAGCCTACTGCCATCTGTAGACCTCCATAATGGCAAATGAAAACATGGCAACAGGAGATTACATTTCCTTATGAAGGGTCTTAAATCCCATAAACAAGTCTTTATTCATCTTTCAGCAAGTCAAGAGGTCTATGGGTGACAGACGTCGAGAACTTGCAGAAACTCCTACATGCATCCCAAAAAATGTTCATGTATGCAATTGTGAGGTTATTCCCCCTTTATGAAACACTCTCCTTGGGAGATTCGCTCAAATAAACATACCTAGCAGGCCTTTACCACTACTGATGCAAGTACTTACCTCAGAGAGACTAGTTCAGGGAATCTTGTGGCATGATTGTGTTTGACTGTCACCAGAATAACCCTATATCCTTGGAAATTCTTATGGTCTAGCATCCCACAATGCAAATCCCCAAACCATGAAAGGGCATCCCCCACTGGATATTGGAATGATGGATGCCTTACTCTGCCCTCTTACATGTGGCTGGCCTGGTAGGTCATATGGAAGTGACAGAAATTCTTCACCATGTCTCTCGTCTGAGGCTAGCAAAAGTGATTTGCTAGTCACTCTGTAGTCATGGGCCACTTATGCATCCTTGATGCCCCATGTCCATGTTCTTTGGTCTCACTGTTGCTGACACTGCAGTACCAATACCATTTAAATAATCTACTGATCTCATGCTTTTTTGTGCCTCAACTTCAAAGTGAATGCCTACCAGACAGGAGCATTCTCTCAACATCTTTCCGAAATCCACCTGGGATGGCTCTAATAAAGAGTGCAATGTGGTGGGATCAGGCCATCCCTCCAGGAAAACAAATCTATCCCTTTTGGTTCCTTGTCCCCTAAAGAATGACTCTATTTGGACTTAGGGAAATTCAGGGCTTTGTTTGGCTAATCCCTTTTCATTCGTGTAGGGACTTGGGCCATATTTTCAAGCTACATGCCCTCTGAACTCTCCTAATGGGCTATTAAGGCACCCATGGCCCTCTTGCTCACAAGCACCCGGACAGGCAATCCTAACATAGCTCCATGGGCTAATTTGTCAACCTCTGCCAATGCAGAGTTTTGTAGGTAATTTGCTAGCAGACATTCTACATGAATGTCAGGACTGTAACAGTAACCTTCATAGGGCCAAAGACACCCATCCCACTCTAGGGTAATCATTATTATCGGATTTGTGCTTTCCCTCATTGACCATACAGTGGAACAATGCAGAGGTAATTTACTCTATAGACATTGCTTTGTCCAACACTGTGGTGTCATGGGCTCCTGTGTCTCTCAGTGCCTCTACTGGGTTCCCATTGATGGATGACCACTGCACGTACTTCTCTATATTTGAAGTCATGGCAGCCACAGTTTCCACTTCGAGCCCAGCCATGCACATTATGGTACTGTCTGTCCTACCAATTGCCCTAGTAGGCCACCTCCCAAGCCCAACGCTCGGAGGAGATTCAGATATGGACTAAGCAGGTGGTCTCTAGACTTATGTTTAGAATCTGCTTTGATCTATGAAGTACTGCTTAATAGAATTTACAGGACGAAAAAGAGGGGGTGTGCACATTTATGTTAATGAAGAGAATAGAGTGAAAATTCACGTTTTTAAATGGAATGGAGTGCCTGTTTCTGAGCGCTGGATCAGGCTTCCTATTTAAGTACTGCAATGTGGGTAGGAAGGCCTTAGTATAATGCAGTTTAGCTGTAAGTTACTTGATCATAATCGTTGAAGTAATTAACAGTTTAGTAAAAGCCAAGGATTATTTTGGAAGTAGTAAACGTTTTCTCTCAAACTGACTAACAATTTGTTTAGCAAGTCCCTGTGTAATGCAAAGCCACAAACTAACTTACTGTGATTGTGAACAAATAACACACTAAGAGCCTTACAGTGCTGGGGGCAGGCTTTCTTGAGAGGAATTAAGAATTTGGGGCAATAACCTGCCTGCTGTGCCGTGCAATTAGGAGTTAAGCTCCCGGAAGGAGGAACACCCTGCAGACCTGGCATTATCAGGTGCTTTTCTGTATGGTTACTTCAGATTCTGATTAGTTTTTTTCCTCTCGATTGTCCCCTGCTGAAAGCAGGAAGTAAATGGGTGCTGGGGGAGGAGAAGGAGGCAAATGGGGATGAGGGGACAACATGATCTCAGGTTTCAGGGCAGGCTCCCCTGTTGCTGGGGGCATATATATATACTCACACTGTTTAAGAGAGACACACTGCAGGTGGCAGCTTAAGAACACCTTATTTTCGGTTAAATCGTACACATCTATATAATCCAGTCATTAGTTTACTGTCCGTTGTGATAGTGAATCCAAATACAATTATTAGCAGCATCTTCATGGTACCTGCAGGGGGAACTGCCTTCGCCCAGAATGTCTACAGTAGCTTATTACCTTAGAAGGGTCTATTCCGGTTTGTTTTCTTCAGCAGAATTCAGTGTTATTAATATTACGTTTTCTCATTCAAAGCACATATACAAGCTCAAACAACTCTTCGAGCCAGCGATAAGTCTCCGCAGCCGAACTCACAGGCGCTGGTCCCCATGAAACGGGACAACAATAAGGTCTTGCTACTTCTGAGGGGGCAGCTTTCTATTGTTTGAAACTAGTGCTGATATATTTTACCAGCTGCAACTTTAAATCCTGCAAGACTGGTACATTTGAGCGCACTGGAATACCTTTGGCTGAAATGAGTTTAGAAGGTTAGAGTTTAATTCATAACGTGATGCTTAAGAAAGTATTTTGAAAAATGTGTTAGCTTTTCATTTAAAGAATTTTTGTAATGGCTTGTTGTAATTCATTTTTTTACATCTAGTTTAAATTCTGCACATATTTTATGTACGTCCGAAAAAATTAACATCAGAGTAAGTGTTGCAATCTGTTGAAAGGTGAAAGTGGCTCAGAATTCGTGTTTATAACTCTAGAATCCACACACTCTTAGGTTTGTGTTTAATAGCAATGTAGCATCAAGCATGGCATTTTTTTGCATTTGTATACAAAATACATTGACCTGCAAATCTAGGTTTTATGACTGATATTTGGTGAGGTTAGAAGAAATAGACTCAGTGTAGACGCGACATTACAATGGGTGACATCATGTGAACGGTTCATGTGCTATAAATTATTGTCTACCTTTCACAGCATAGTTGGGCATTCCTTTGCCATGTTGGAGTAATTTATTTCTTTATATCTTTATCTGTCTTGCAGCCCATCGCCTTGCAGAGTGTTTTACTGTTAGAAACAAGTTAACATTAGAAAGCTTACATTTATGGAAAGTGGGTCCTGAACTAGCTCCTCCCGCTGTGCACCACTAGCGCTTGCAGTGTACTGCTTTCTAGTGCTGCCCCTACTGTTTCAGGCCCCTGCAGCCACCGGCTCCAGGTAGTGCTTTCTCCTGCTGCCCTGCAGTTTCAGGCCCCCACCGCCTCCCTTGCTGTTTTTCCCACTCTTTGCACTCTTGCTTGCGCCCCCCTCATTCTATCCCCTTCCCCCTCCCACCCCAGCACCTACTTAATGGCAATCGCTGCGCGACCCCACTGAGAAGATCCTGAACCAGCTCCCCATGCTGGGGACCACTAGCGCTCCTCTAGCACTTGCCATGTAGTGATGTCTCTTGCTGCCCCTGCTGTCTCATGCCCCAGCCGCCTCCCACTCCAGGTAGTGCTTTCTCCTGCTACCCCTGCACTTTCAGGCCCCCACTGCCTCCCATGTCGTTTTTCCCACTCTTTGTGCTCCTGCTCGTCTCCACTACCCCGCCCCTCCCACCCCAGGGCCTACGTATCCTCCCCTACTTAGACCCCACTGATCACGTTCTGAACCAGCTCCCCTCACTGTGCACCACTAGCGCTCCTCTAGCGCCTGCTGTGTAGGACTTTTCCTGCTGTCCCTGCTGTTTCAGGCCTGTTAGACTTGGCATCCTTGGCATGGTCTCCCCTAACGTTTTGCCTCTGTTTCCCAGGTTGCTGATGTATGCTGGACTCTGTTTTTGCTGTTTTTGTTACTCTGGGCACTCTACCACTGCTATCCAGTGCTAAAGTGCAAGCGCTCCTATGTAAAATATAGGTGTAATTGACTTTCCATGATTGGCATATTTGATTTACTAGTAGGTCCCTAGTATAGTGCACTATAGGTGCCCAGGGCCTGTTAATTAAATGCTACCAGTGGGCCTGCAGCACTGGTTGTGCCACCCACACAAGTAGCCCTGTAAACAGGGCACAGTCTCATGTTGAAGTCTTAGGGCCATTAAGGCTTCCCCTGACAGCACCTGGACTCTCTGCTGAGACTCCTGCACTGTCAAGTGGTACCCTTTCCAGTTCCTGGGCCCTTGAAAGTTGAAGCTGGCAGACAAGAACTGAAAATCCACACACAGACTGCTGTGCTGGGAAAGTTTAAACGCACCTTCAGTGACGCGGTTGATAAACGACGCGCCGTCGGCTTCGCGGCTAAAATCAATGCTCCATCTGCACCATGGCTGGAAGATCGATGCAACGCAGCTAGAGAAACGACATGCAACACCCACTAACGGAGGCTGATAACGATGCAAACCCCACGCAGTGTGGTTTTGTGATACCTTGCAGCCCAATTTTCAATGCAACATCGCTGGGCGCGGAAAATCAACGCAGAGCCTGCCCGGACCCGAGGATCTTGTCCAGATCGGCTCATCACTCTCTTGTGGGAGAGAAAAACTGACGTACGCCGACCCGACCGGAGGAGGAACGATGCGCGTTCTCGCTTGCAAGTGAGAAATCGATGCATTGCTGACCTTTTTTCGATGCACACTCGCCCATGCAGCTTTATTTTGACGCTACTAAGGTACTTTTTGAGCGCTTACCGCATTCTCACTGTTTTCTAAAGATTAAGGCCCTCATTACAACCTTGGCAGTTGGTGATAAAGCAGCGGTAATACCGCCAACAAGCCGGAGGTAACAAAAATTGAATTATGACCACAGCGGAAACCGCTCAGACAGACAGCCACTTTAACACATCAATCGCCAGGGCGGAAGCAACAAGCACCATGGCGGTAACCGCCAACAGCCAGGCGGAAGACAATGATCCGCGCACTCTATTATGACATGCCTATCCACCACCTTTTCCGGGGTGGTACCAACGACATCAAAAGCCTGGTGGAAACACTGTACAGAAGGGAAACGACTCATCTCTGGAGACACAGGGAACAACCACGCTGCCATGGAGCCCGAGTTGCAGGTGTTCCCCATGCTCGTCTATCTTCTTCTGCACTATGAACACCAACGCCGGCGAAGACGACCACGGTGAGTACTGCCGCCTAACACACCGGGGAGGGGGGAGGAAAAAGAGAGTGACATGCACATGCAACACCCCCACCCCCATACACACAAGCAGATGCAGTAACAGTACATACTCACCTCGTACCCCTCAGGAATAATGCAAGGACAAAATGATTTGAAGAAAGTGAGTGTAATAAGATAAAACACTATAAATAAGAGCCTCCATATTCAAACATATACACATGTTTACAAATGTAGGGACACTGCCCAGCCCTCAATGTCCGTTGGCCATAGGGCCACAATACATAGGCCAAGGCCCCACCTCACTCCTGCAACAACACGGAAAGAACACTACAGGGGCATCAGGTCGAAAACTGACAGGCACCTCAGGGGGATGGGGAATGGGGGGGCACCTCAGCCGGAAGATGGTACAACGCCACTGGCTCTGGAGGGGGCCACATGCCCATTACTCTGTCCTGGGGAGTGCAAGGCCACAGTCTCTCAAGAGGGTGGTCCGCCCATTGCTTGGTCCTGGGGAGTGCAAGGCCACAGTCTCTCAAGTGGTCGGTTTGCCCACTGCTTGGTCCTGGGGAGTGCAAGGCCACAGTCTCTCAAGTGGGTGCTTTACCCACTGCTTGGTCCTGGGGAGTGCAAAGCCACAGTCTCTCAAGTGGGTGGTTTGCCCACTGCTTGGTCCTGGGGAGTGCAAGGCCACAGTCTCTCAAGTGGGTGGTCTGCCCACTGCTTGGTCCTGGGGAGTGCAAGGGTGGTTTGCCCACTGCTTGGGCCTGGGGAGTGCAAAGACACAGTCTCTCAAGTGGGTGACTACTTCCACTGGTTCTGGAGGGGGCATTGTGCCCAGAGAGCTTCATCCTGTGGAGGATGGGGTGAGTGGATCGCTTCTTTCACTAGTTCTGGAGGGGGTATTGTACCCAGCAAAGCAGATCTTGGGGAGTGCAAGGGCACAGTCTCTCACACACCCACAGGATTTGCTGGAGCCAGACCGCACAACAGGCCATGGAGGCAGGACTACACACTGTCCGCAAGGGGTGATGGCTGCTCAGCGGTGGCAGTGGTGGAGCTGCTAGTGGTGCTGGCAGTGGTGGGGGGAGGCTCCAGCCCTTCCCCTGCAGCCTCGGACGTCTGCCCAATGGGGCTGCTGGCGGTGCTAGCAGCGGTGGGGGGAGACTCCAGCCCATCCCCTGCAGCCTCAGACGTCTTCCCACTGGGGCTGCTGGCGGTGCTCGCAATGGTAAAGGGAGGCTACAGCCCATCCCCTGCAGCCTCGGACGGCTGCCCACTGGGGCTGCTGGCGGTGCTGGCAGTGGTGGGCGGAGGCTCCAGCTCTTCCCCTGCAGCCCTGGACGGCTGCCCACTGAGGCTGCTGGCAGTGGTGCTGGTGGCAGTGCTGGCAATGGTGCTGGTGACGGTGCTGGCAGTGGTCCTGGTGGTGGTGCTGGGCCTGGTGGCGGTGCTAGCAGTTGTGGGGGGAGGCTCTAGCCCATGCCCGGCAGCCTCGGGCGGCTGAACCAAAATGGTTGGTGGTGGGGGCTCCGAATGAGTCCCAGCACCAGGCTTCCTGTCCTTCCTGCCTACAGGTGCAGGCACCTTGCCCTTTCTCGGGCCAGCTGGTGGTGCCTCCTTGCCCTTCCGCAGGGCAGCAGTTGGTGCCTCCTTGCCCTTTCTCGGGGCAGCTGGTGGTGCCTTCTTGCCCTTCCTCTGGGAAGCTAGTGGTGCCTCCTTGCCCTTCCTCGAGGCAGCTGGTTCAGGCACCCTTTCTGTGTGGCTGTCTGGTGCACAGTATCCTTTCCCACCTAGAGTATCTGTCATCCCTACAGTGGCCGTGGACTGTGTGACTGAGGTGCTCGCCTGGGTTCTGACCACCCTGGCCAGACGGGAAGGACGAGGGGTAGGGGAAGTGGTAGGGAAGAGGTCAGTGGTGCGAGGAAAAGCTTCTTAGGGACATTAGCGCAGGAAGAGAGTGAAGGTTTTGGAGTGAAGGAATTGAAGTGGTTGTAGGAGGTGTCAGTCTGCTGTGTTTGGGTGCAGGTGCATGGGCTGGATGCTGTTGTGAGGTGGATGGCTGTTGGGTGTCTGAGTGCTTGCGTTTGTCTACTTTGGGGGAGGGGCACAGACACAGTGAGAGAGGACACAGGGGACGTGTGAATGGATGTGGCACTGGTTACTGCTAGTGAGGGGTGTGCACTGATAGGCATGCTGGTGATGGTGGAAGTAGATATGGATGTACTGCATGCAGGTGTGAGTGGAGACGTTACTGGGGGGAGATGGACAAGGAGAAGGAGGGGCCCACAGTGGAGGCCGTGGATGTTGGTATGTCTGATTCTGGATGCTGTTTGTGTGAGTGCCTGTGGGATGATGTGTGGTGTTTGTGTTTGCCTGAGCCACTCTTGTGTGTTGTCTTGTGTGCATGCTGGTCTGCCTGTGTGCTTGGGATAGGTTGGGGTTGAGGGGAATGGGATTGGGAAGAGGAAGTTGGAGGGGGTAGGATAGAAACAGGGACAATAGCTGCCATCAGAGAGGAGGCCAGAGCCTGGATTGATCTATTTTGGGCCGCCATGCCAGTGTGAATGCCCTCCAGGAATGCATTGGTCTGTTGCATTTGGGCTACAGGCCCCTGGATGACATTCTCAATGGTTGACTGCCCAACAGAGATGGATCGCAGGAGGTCAATAGCCTCCTCACTCTGGGGCAGGGCCTGAGGTGCCTGGGGCGAAGGAGATGCCCCCCCCTCCTGGGTGAGCGGGCACGGGAAACTCGCTGAGGGGCTGCTGGGAGGGCGATTCTGGTACAGGGGGGTGGCGGCTGTACCTGTAGTTGGGGTGGGCACAGAGGTGTCTGCCACCACCATGGAGCTTCCATCGGAGGAGGTATCATTGTCCGAACTGTCTCCTCCCATCTTCGCCATGGTGCTCCCCTCGCCCTCCGTTCCACTGGTGCCCTCACCGTCAGTGGATTCGGCATCCTGGGTCCTGAGGAATGCAGCTCCCTCCATCGCCGCTGCCTCTGCTCCTCCAGATGATGCTAATGCACAGAAGGACAGGATTACAAAACAAAAAGGGGGGGAGACACAAAGGATACACTTGGTCAATGGCGGCAACAACACCACCGTACATGACACACACACACAGGGAATAGTCCTACGCACTAGGCAATGCACTACCAGTCACAATGATATCCCCAAGCCCATGGACAGGGACACCTAACGCCAATTGCAGCATACCTGAGACCCACAGACCCCTGCCCACTAGTGGATGCCTACTAGCCTGTTTGGAGAAAGTTAACATCAGAACCTGCCCAACATGGGACCTACCCTGCAGTATCAGGCCTGGCCGAGGGGCACCCGCAGTCCCACATCCCTCACCCGGAACCCACCCAACCAGTCGCATGTAGTGTATTGGGGCACTGTACTCACCCCCTTGTGGCTGCTGTCATGCCCCCAAGCACCCATCCTGCTCCCGATAGGCCACCGCCAGTATGTGGGGCATCAGGGGGTCAGGGTCTGACGGGCACCCCTTCCTCGTTGGGAGGCCATCCCCAGCTAGGCCTCCGCCATCTTCCGTGCCCAGTGTCTCAGGTCCTCCCACTGTTTCCGACAGTGGGTGCGCCACCTGCCGTAGACCCCCAGGGTCCGCACATCCTTGGCGATGGCATGCCATATACCCTTTTTCTGATGGGCGTTGAGCTGCAAGGAAATGTACACAGGGAAAGGCATTAGTCCTACCATCCTGTCTGTTACACTCATGGCCCACCATAGCCCTTCCCATCCCCTTACGCACAGACATGACCCAGCATACATGCTGTACGCTGCCCAGGGCCCATCCACCAAACCCCCCCCCTTCACGAGGCCTTCAAACACAAGACTCTATGCATTTATCCCCCATCCATCATGCTCTCAGTGTACTCACCTGTTGGTCTGGAGGTCCATACAGCATTTGGTACTGGGATAGGACCCCATCCACCAGTCGCTCCAACTCCGCCGAGATGAAGGCAGGGGCCCTTTCCCCAGTGACACAAGCCATGGTCGGTTCGAGACACAGGTCACAGCAGCACATGCAGTGTAGGTCCTCTCCTGTTGAAGGTCAGGTAGCAAGTGAGTGAACAGATAGAAAATGGCATTCACGTCCGCGGCGGTGCGTACCATCACCACCGGCATGCATCACCATAGGCCACTGTACCCCACAGGGGCCAATAATAACCAATGAGGAGTTGCACAGAGGTTCTCAACCACCTCCCGCAACGGCACACAACGTCAGCAGAATTACCTCATTTACACATGTCCCTCCATACTGGACAGGCAGACGCCATTTTAGGGGGGGCAGGCCATGGATCATAACAGCGTTACAGAACACATAAGCACCATTTTGACCCCTCCAACAATATACAGTTAAATGACGACATGCAATCAATTGTAGTGTTTGGCATAATGAGATACTGACCAGCTGCCCACAGTTTTGCCCCATAGATTGCAACCAATGCGGATGAATAGGAGATGGCGACATCCCCTGTGTACAGACCCCTGGTGGACTTGGCAACAATGGAGGACCGGCACATTATCCTCACCTGTAGACTTGACAGGGCCACAATCACAGAGCTGACCTGATATATGCTATCTGTCACCCCACCGGGATCCCCCCTCTTGTGCAAGTCCTATCTGTGCTCCATTTCCTGGCAACTGGTTCTTTCCAAATGACAGTGGGCTTGGCAGCAGGAATGTCTCAGCCAATGTTCTCAATAGTGCTGACCAGAGTGTGGGCTGCCCTGAGAAAACACATGTGCAGCTACATAGGTTTCCCCCAGGTGGAGGATTTGGCCATAGTGAAAGCTGATGGGGACATATCCCCAACATCATTGTACACATATTGCATTCATCCCTCCCCTGGAGAAATGAGCAGGTGTTGATAAATAGAAAGAGCTTTCACTCGATGAATGTGCAGATAGTGTGCCTGGCGGACCAGTACATCTCCCATGTCAATGCAAAGTATCCTGGGTCTGTGCATGATGCCTTTATTCTGAGGAATAGCAGCATCCCATATGTGATGGCTCAACTCCAGAGGCACGGGGTTTGGCTAATAGATGAGCCCTGGTTCCCACCCAGTATGTTGTTGTATGGTGTGGGCTCTAAGGGTTAGTGTGTGTCTAACAGTTGTCCCTCAATATTTGCAGGTGACTCTGTTTACCCCAACCTCTCATGGCTACTGATCACTGTGAGGAATGCCAGGACAAGGCCAGAGGAACGTTACAATGAGGCACATGGACAAACAAGAAGGATAATCGAAAGAACCTTTGGCCTCCCGAAGGCCAGGTTTCGGTGCCTCCATCTAACAGGTGGATCCCTGTGCTACTCACCCAAGAAGGTCTGCCAGATCATCGTGGAATGCTCTATGTTGCACAACCATGCCTTGCATTGCCAGGTGCCTTTTCTGCAGGACGATGAGGCTGAAGATGTCTGTGTGGCAATGGACCCTGTTGACAGTGAAGAAGAGGAGGCAGAGAATGAGGATGAGGACAACAGATCTGCAGTAATTAGACAATGCTTTCAATGACACACAGGTAAGACAATGTAACTTATGATTTAATAGACAGTTTTGTGATTTCCCCACTTCTATGCCCACTCACTGTACCCTTTGGCATCTCTATTTGCCGATATCTGTGCCCCACTATCGCTCCTGGTGTGTTGTCTGCAGCCAACTACAGGTCATTCCTATGTATACATTACTGTACAGTTGAATTGCAATGTTTGTACCTTGTTAAACAAATACATATTTAAATCATTTGACATACTCCATACTTGTGTTTTTTCAAAGGGTGTTTATTTAAGTGCTAAGAAGTCAATGGGGATGTGCAATGGGCTGGGGTAATGGTGGAGGAAAGTCCAGGATAGAGTACAGTCTATTTGTATCACAGGTGCATTTTCCAAGGGGGCATAGGAAGGTGAGCAATGGCAGTTCAAGGTGGACAGGGTGACTGAGTGGGACACAAGGGTGACAATCAGGTGAGTCTTATTTCCTGGCGGGGGTCTTGGCAATAGTCTCTGGATTCAGCCTGGATCGCAGGGAACGTTTGCAGGGTGGTTCTCCTTCTGCACGGGGAGGGGTGCTGGTGGCCTGTTGGTCCTGTGGCGGGCCTCCTGTCCACTAGCGTCAGCGGAGGTTGAGGGCTGTTCTTGGTTTGGCTAGTGTCAGGGGCCTGGTGGTGTGCCACTGCCTCCCTCATGGTGTTGGCCATGTCTGCCAGCACCCCTGCAATGGAGACCATCCATCCTGCAGCCGCTGGTTCTCCTGCATCTTGTCCGGTAGCTGGTCCATTGTCTCCTGGGAATGGTGGTATGCTCCCAGGATCTTGGTGAGTGCCTCCTGGAGGGTCGGTTCCCTGGGGCTGTCCTCCCCCTGTCGCACAGCAGTCCTCCCAGCTTCCCTGTTGTCCTGTGCCTCTGTGCCCTGAACCGTGTGCCCACTACCAGTGACCCCAATGTCCCTGATCGTCCTCTGTTTGTGGGGTGGCCTGGGGTCCCTGTAGTGGTGGACACACTGCTGATTGACGCGTCCTGGGGACAGAGGTATGGGGCCGCTGGGTGGGTGCTGTGCTGTGCTGGTGTTTCCTGAGGGGGGGAGGCTCTGTGGTGGTATGGGACTGTACCTGGGTAACTTACTGTCTGGAGGTCACTGATGGGCCAGGTTGGTCATCTAGATCCAGGCGAGCAGAGCTGCTGTCATAACTGTGGCCTCTTCAGAGGGGGACTGGATGTTGCTGGCACCTCTTCTCCGGTAACATGAACTGGGGGATCTGTGGGGATGTAAATGCAGTGTTATTGTTTCTGCGTGCGACATCTTGTGCATGGGTGTGTTGCCCTCTATGGTTGTTATTGCCCTGGCAGATTAGCCTTTGGGTGAGTTGTTATCTGGTGGGCTAGGTGATTTTCTCTAGTGTGCATGCAGTGGTGATAGTTGTCCATTCAGGTCTGCGGGGGTGTCCATGCATTGGTGTTGCATGCAGGGCTTGGCATTGGGATGGGGGGGTTGTGATGGTGGGGTGTGTGGGAGGTGGTGGAGTGATGGGAGTGAGGGTGAGGGTGGGGGTATGTGATGGCATGCAGGTAGGGGGGTTCATTGGTTTGGCTAGTGTCAGGGTGTCAGTGTAAGTTGACTTATCAGAATCCAGTCCTCCTCCTACTCTTGCCAGGCCCTCAGGATGCATGATTGCCAAGACTTACTCATCCCATGCTGTTAGTTGTGGGGAAGGTGGTGGGAGTCCACCACCAGTCCTCTGTACAGCCATTTGGTGTCTTGCTGCCACGGAATGCACCTTCCCCCGTAGGTTGTTCCACCTCTTCCTGATGTCATCCCTTGTTCTGTGGTACTGTTCCACGGCGTTGACCCTGTCCACGATTCTCTACCATAGCTCCATCTTCCTAGCAATGGATGTCTGCTGCACCTGTGATCCGAATAGCTGTGGCTCTACCCGGATGATTTCCTCCACCATGACCCTTAGCTCCTCCTCTGAGAACCTGGGGTGTCATTGTGGTGCCATGGGTGTAGTGAGAGTGGTGTGGGTGAGTGTGTGTGGGGTGATGTATTGGGGTGTGTGCTGTAAGTGCGTGGCTGGTGTATGGGTGATGGTGTTTTGTGGCTCTGGTTATGTGGGTAGTCTTGCTGTATCTCTCTCTGTTGGCAATTGTTTGTATTCGTAAAGGGTTGTGGGTAATGTGAGTGTGTGTTTTATAGTGGTGTGTGGGTGTGGTGTGGTTATGTGTGTCAGGTGTGTGTAGTTTGAATTGTCCAATGTGGTGTTGTTTTGTATATGTGTGCGTATTCTGTGTGTGTACTGCAAATGGTTTAGCGCCATTGAATGTCTTCCGTGGTGATTCGTGGGTCATAATATTGTGGGCGTAGTTCTGTTGGCGTAATGCTGTGGGTTTGGATACCGTCAGTTTATCACTGACCTTTGGGCTGGCAGGCTTGTGTGTGTGTCTGTGTAGTGACGGATTGCTATGTGTGTGTGTGTCATAATATGGGTAGCGTTAATCCGCCGCCGCGGCGGTATGTTGGCGGCAGTAGGCATGGCGGTAAGCGGAACTTACCGCCAATGTCATAATGAGGGCCTAAGACCCTTATTCTTATAAGAATTCATATTTTGACTTGTGTATGTTGGATTTTTGTTGTTTTGGTCTTGTTTTGTTTAGATAAATATTACTTATTTTTCTAAACCTGTGTTGTGTCATTTTGTAGTGTTTTCACTGAGTTACTGTGTGTGTTGGTACAAATACTCCACACAATGCTTCTGAAGTTAAGCCTGCCTGCTCGTGCCAAGCTACCAAGGGGGTGAGAGGGGTTTAACTAAGGGAAATTCTCCTTTACCCTGACTAGAGTGAGGGTCCGTGCTTGGACAGGGGGTAACCTGACTGCCAACCAAAGACGCCATTTCTAACACTGGTGATCAGCGGTGAGGATTGGACTTGTATTTGTACTTGACATACAGCAATTAAGTGTACACTACTGTTTTCATTGCAGATCATTACGTGATCACATGCAGCTTGTTTTTGCATTTTCTCTTTTGGATTGTTTTTCCTACTTCAATATTTTTGCTGATCTTTGATTGACTTTTGAACTTCATTGGGAACTCGTTTTCTTGCCTTTGGAACTTTGCACTTTTGTTGATTCTTCATCATGTCTCAATCTGGGGGTGCATCAGCTGGAGCTGCTTTTGATTTATAGAAACTGGAGAGCTATGTGGTTGCCCAGTTGAGGCAATTCTGCAAAAGCCTTGCTTGTCCCATTAAGGGCTCCACCAGGAAGGAGGTGCTGCAAAAGGCGCTGAGGGCCTGGGTGACAGCCAAGGAAGCTGAGGGGCACACAGAGGAGGGGGGGTGGGGGAGGGTGAGGAGGTGCAATCCATACACAGTGGTATAGTGGGTGGGCCTGTTATGTCCAGGGAGAGAGTCTCCAGGGCAGGTAGCAGTGTGTCACCCAAGGGTCTGACTCCTGAAGAGTTAAAGGACAGAGAGGCCGAGAGGGCTCACCAGCTGGAGATGGAACAATTTAGGATGCAAAGGGAGATGGAAGAAAAGAGGATGGCCATAGAGGAAAAGAAGATACTGCTGGTTCATGAGCTCAGCTTGAGGGAGCTGGATCAGAGGAGCCAGTCCAGTAGGGATGGTGGCAGCAATATCACAGTGCAGCCTGGCAGGAGGTTGCACATTCCTAAAGACCTTGTGATTACAAAAGGGAGGATGACATATTCTTGTGGTTCAAGGAGAATGAGTCTGCTCTCCATATGAGTCGGGTCAATGAAGCTCATTGGGGGGTGGGTCTGTGGAAGCACTTTGAGGTAGAAGGGAGAGATACTCTGACATCTTTAGGGGATCCTCGGGGCTCACCTACTCTATCATGAAGGATGCCCTATTCACAAGATATGGTCTCACCCCTGAGCAGTATTAGGACAAGTTTAGGTCCTATAAGAAGAAGGAATACCAAACATGGTTGGAATGTGTTAATTCTTTTTGCAGGTCACTGGATGGTTAGGTGAAGGGCAGTAAGGTGACAACGTATGAGGGGCTTTACAATTGAATTGCTTTGGAGCACTTGTTCAGTTTATCTTTTCCAGAGCTGCGCCAGCACCTAATTCACAGCAAGCTGACTGACCCCAGGAAGCAGACCGCTGGGAGAGCACCAGGGTGCAAAAGAGATTGGGGGAGACCATGCCAGGGGTGGGCAGGATCCCTCTCAGAAGAAAGGGGGCTAGGGATAAACAGGGGGAGTTCTATAAAGGGCCCTAACCTAGTTCCCATGGTAAGGATTCCAAGCCCCCCCATGAAAAGAAGCCATGGTTCTCCAAAGGGAAACCTGTGGAAGGAGGTCTCCCACATAAGTGTTATGCATGTGACCAGCTGTGTCATGTGAGGGGGGACCCCAAATGCCCCAAGAGTACACTGACACCCACTGCTGCGCAGTCCCAGGGTTTGGCTAGTGTAGCGCTTGGGTAGGAATTGGTTCCAGGTGGGTGGAGCCAGCTAAGAGGACCCTTGTCTCACTAGGGGACAGTGAGATGGTCCAGAGAACCCTAGTGCCTGAGAGCACTAAAAAGTACAGGCAGTGGGTGGCCATTAATGGACAGAGGGTGGAGGCTCTGAGAGACACAGGAGGCAGTGTGACTACAGCGAGGAGTCACCTGGTGTCTGAAGAGCAGATAGATCCTGTGTACTTCACCAAGTGGTTGCAGTGGACAACCGAGAGCACCTGTACAGAATGGCGCAGGTTCCCTTTGAATGGGGGTGGGGGTCTCAGGTTCCTTAAAGGTAACTGTGAGTCCAACCATGCCTGTGGATTGTTTGCTTGGCAATGACCTGGAGGATTCCCCTTGGAAGGAGGTGGAACACAGGTCACACTTGGAGATGTTGGGTCTGCCTGGGTGGGTATGCATAACCACCAGGTCAATGGAGCATGAAACAGTGGCCCAGGGGGCCCCCAAAAAGAGAAAGGGCAGGGGGTGCAGAAAACTGGCCCCAGAAGTTCCCATGGTCTGGGAGGAGACGGAGCCTGAGGATGATGCCCCAGAGCCTACAGGGGAACAGGTGGCTGTGCTTGGGAAAGTCCTTGAGCTGTCACAGTGGCAGCAAGAAGGGGGACCCACAAGGGAGGCATTCTGTGAGGCACAGAGGACATGCCCTACTCTAGTGGGTTTGCAGCAGCAGGCTGCAGACCAGGCGGCTGGCAAGGAGCTAGGATCTCACCTGATTTATTGGGAGAATGGCCTCCTGTATAGCAAGCCTAAGGGTGCTGAGCCTGGGTCAGCCTGCGTGCTGGTGGTACCCCAGTGCTTCAGAGCCTTCCTACTGGGTCTGGCTCATGATGTGCCTTTAGCTGGACATTTGGGGCAGGACAAGACCGTTGAAAGGCTTGTCATCCACTTTTACTGGCCCCTGATGTGCAGGCACTAAGATGCTCATTGCAAGTCTTGCCAGACTTATCAGGCAAGTGGCAAGAGTGGGGGGAGGTGCAAGGCTCCCCTCCAACCTTTTCCTATAGTTAGTACCCCCTTTGATAGGGTCGGTATTGACATTGTGGGGCCTCTGGATCCCATGACAACCATGGGTAACAGGTCCCCACCTTCGCACACCCTCCTCTACTTCAGAAAAAAGCTCCTGACATGGCTCTTTGAGGAGTAGCCACTGATGCACAGCAACATCCCCCAGCGCCTGGATACCCCCTGGGGTGATAAGCTGTGCTTTCAAAATCCAATGGACTGATTTACTGAAATATTTAAAACGGATTTCTTAAACTTTTGAACCTCCTTTGCTTTTTAAAACTGCAGCAACCTCTCAGCATAGACTATACTTTAAGCCGCTTGAAAAAAATGTAATAAAAGCATGTAAAAAAGACATTTGTTTCGTTTTGCTTTCAGACCCTCCCACCACATTATTTCCTGTACAGTATTTGTTAGAGAAACTAAAAATCTCCAGCGTTGGGAGAGATGCTGTTTTATTTGATACACTATGCTACATGTTACCCCTGCCAGGCCGCCTCACCGAATTTTTCTCTCTGTGCGATCCCTTAAACTTATGTCCGTGAGGACTTCTACTCCATTGCTAAACAGAAATGTGTGGCTCATTTATAGCTCATGTGCATTTCTCTGACTCTCTGCATGGCGTGGAGTTTGAGAAACAACAATAAATATCTGAACCAGAATCAGTGAGCCTCAAGTACACCCACACTCTAAAACTGTATGGTTTATTATCGGTTATTATTAAACAATTTCATTTACCAACATGTCATTTCCAGAGTGTCAACACAAACTATCTCGGCTGATACTGAATCCTTTGTGTTACCTGTTCCAAGATTGCATTTCACTTAGTAAACTACAGCACCCACTGTATGGTGATCACGGGTGCCACATACAACGAGGCGGCGGGGGAGGAGACCATCATCCAGTACCAGTCAGCAACAATTATTAAAGCGTTGAAAGAAAAGCTTAACGTCCGTAAATGTTGCCGACCCATACGTATTCATCCACCAAACTAACCATGTATCCAGTGATCCAAGCACATATAAGTGAATGTGTGTCTATGTTGTCTGTAACTGTATGCGTGGCTTTATTTTTTACGTACGTGCCTATGTTTTTGTACGATGTGCCCGATAAGGGTGTTTGTTGTCTCTTCTGTACAGATGCTTGTATTCTAGTCAACCGCGTACTTGTATGCTAGCATCTATGTTCCTCTGGCTGCATGGGAGCCAATGGGTGAAAGAACGACTTTAGGTTCATCGCTGTGCCTCCATGAAAGGAACTCATTCATCCCTACTGCTACTTCTACTTTTGTGCATGATCCTGAACTGAACTCCAAACCAACCACCAATACTAGTATATACGGCAGCCTGTGGCCTCCTATCTAGGTTTATAGTTGCAGTACATGTATACGAGCATACATGCACGAGCCCCTGCGTTATGTGCATCACAATGCATTCACTATACAGATGTAAACATTTATCACTGCTCGTTATTAAATGTAACTGAAGTTATGTAATTGTCGGAGTTCTAACAGAGTTGTACCTCTCTTTCATTTACAATTAAAGTAATTGCAGGTCAAGATCTCAGCAGTTTACTAAATGCTGAATTCACCAACAGAAGGGATTTGATATTAAATTGTATTTTGCCAATATTATCAGTCAGAGCGATTAGGAACTGTATCAGGATGTCTACATCACTCAAGCATTGGGAAACAGGCCTACAGAAACTCAATATTGTCATCTATAGTTGCATATAGCATCAGTACCACATATAATTATGGGTACCATTCACAAAGATAAATTTGCTCATACTGAATAGTTGAGTGGCATTCAAAAGAATGGTGTATACTCACATGTAGGTGCATTCAAAATAACAAACAACACTATTTCATGTGGATACTCTGTCTAATAGCAGATTCCTCCCCTGTAGAATATTCTCCAACCACCAAACTGGATCCGGATCTTTTCATAACAGTGCTCCCACCTGCCACCAGGTGGCATGGTGTGGCTCAGCATTGACTTTGTTCTGACTTGGAACTGATGGAGCATCAAACCTGCACACCAAAGTCAGTTTCTTCCTTGACACTTTCTGCACCCTTGGATGCAAACAATTGGGCGTACCATTGGGTCGGTCTCTAATTTGGGATCTTCTTCAATAGTGAAAAGTAGGCTACTTCACAAAACAGGGATTGAAGGGCAATAAGGAATCTCTGGTAAGATAGAGTTTCTGCCAGAAACGGCATCAGCAAATGTAAGTAACTAGTTCTTCTGATGAATACGTCCAACCACAGATTCCTCCCCTATAGAATAGATACCACAGCAGTATCTATCAAAGGTGAAAAGTCTGTAGCGTGGGCTCAAAGCAAAAAGTCCTGCAGGTCCAAATAGGCGAAATGCCCTCTTTAAGAAATTGGGTTACTGGTTGAAATTGTGCTGCTTCTCAAGCAGCATCCACAATTCTCATGGAGAACTCACAAACCAACCCCAAAATTAACCTGGGCTCAAGCCTCGGGTAGTTTGGCACACAGCAGTCAGGCCTAACTCAGAGACTATGTAAAGTATTTGTGCAACACTTCAAACAGTACCACAGTGACCACACACCACAAATGGATTTCACAACAGATTTTAAAAAATAGAGTAATTAAAAAAAAAAATTAACATGATCAACACGAAAAAAAATCCAATCAGCAGAAACGGTGATAAGAAGTTTTAAAGTTTTTAGTAAAAATAGCACCAAACAGCATAAAATGCCAATTGTTGATATCTCGTAGGGCAAAGACTCAAGTTCAGGCTCACCACAATGAGGCACAGGCCAGCCACAGAGACCTAGTTAGGCCTGCTGAACAAAGTACTTTTAATCTTGGTTTGCGTAGCATTGCGCTGTTCCGCGTTGAAAATTCATTGCGCAGCTGAGGCAATGTGTTGGTTACAATATGCTGTAAGGCTGCTGTGCGAGGACCTGCATAGTTGTTGAGGTTCCCGTTGATGAGAATGTGAAGTTCTATGACGAGAATGCATAGTGCAGTTGGGACTATGCGTCTGTTCCGAGTAGCTGCAAGGCTGCGATGCTGAGTACGGCGTCAACGTTGAGGCAGCTGTTGACGAGGGACGTCAGGGCCTGCACCAAGGATGCACTGCACAGCATTGGTTCCGATGCTGCAACGGGCTGCGGTACAATACATGTCTTTGTGATGGTTCTGGTCCATGCAGCAGCAGAGATGAGTCAGTTTTGCTTGGGGTGGCACCGCGCAGCAGAGGAGATGTGTTAGTTCTGCTGGATCCACTGAGGCTGGCAGAGCACCTTAGGCACGCTTCCAATGGTCCAGAACTGGGGCACCACTTTACAGAGTAGAGTTACAGATGGCAGACTCCAGGTGCTAGGGTCATGTTTTTTGGAGCCTTCTGTCCCTGAGGCTCAAGTCAAGAGGCCAGCTAACTAGCCCTTAGAGTCACTTTTGGGTCCTGAGTCCAGTCCTTCTCAACAAGGCAAGAGGGAAGCAAGTCAGCACAGCAGGGCAGCAGTCCTTCAGAGCAGCATCCAAGCAGAGTGTCAGTCCTTTTAGCAGCACAGTAGCCCTTCTTCCTGGCAAAGTATCCACAGGCCCAGAAGTAAACTTAAGAGTTGGTGTCTGAGGTCCAGTATTTATATGTAGCTGTGCTTCTGAAGTGTGGGAGAAGCTTCTAGAGGTTTCCCTTTGAAGTCCTCGGGCACCCTGCCTTTCCTGTCCTGGCTCCAGACTAACTACTGGGGGGTATGTAGTCATTTGAGTGGAGGCAGGACACAGCCTATACAGGTGTAAGTAGGGTTGGGCCCAGCTCCGCCCTCTTATGCTGCCAGTGATGGCCCATCCAGGCACACTGAAGTTCCCTATTGTGTATGGCTGTCTAAGGAGAATACACAAAGCCCAACAGTCAGCTACACCCTGTCATGTAATCCAGACACAAACTACAGACACTAAATGGCTAAGGAAGGAAAATGTCATCTTTCCAAAAGTGGCATTTTCAAAATTGTAATGTAAAATCCACCTCCATCATAAAAGAAGATTTTTCATTACATTTTCAAAAACATCAAACATGAGTCACAGGCTGCTTCCATTTGGAAATTATAGCTTATTAAATGTGATAAGGTAACTTCAATGTTATCGTATAGGTGAAGCAGGCCTTGCAGGAGTGAAAAACGAATTTAAGAGTTTTTCACTACCAGGACATGTACAACTAAAAGGTACAGGTCCTCCTTTTTAAATAATTTGCACCCTGCTCTCTATGCTGTCCAGGGTCACCCTAAGGGTAATATATGTATTAAAAAGGACGTTTGGGCCTGGTAAAAAGTGTATTGTGCCAGGGAGACACTGCATTTTAGAACTGCACACACAGGCTGCAATGGCAGGCGTGAGACATGTGTACTTTAGCGGGTGGCACAATAAGTGCTGCAAGCCCACTAGTATTATTTAACTTATAGGCCCCGGGCACATTTAGTACACAGAGATGTTACCAGAGATGTACAAGCAAATTAAATATGCCAATATGGTATAAGCCAATTTTGGCATGTTTAAGGAGAGGGCAGAAGCACTTTAGCAGTAAAGTACACAGAGTCCTAGGGCCAGCTAAAAGAATGTCAGCAAAAATGGAGGAGGGAGGCAAAAGGTTTGGGGGAAGACCATCTTAAAGCAGACCGGTCTAAGTTAGACCTGGCAGCCTTAGAGTGGTCTTACCCCAACATTTTACCTGCCTCCCTCCATTTTTCTGATCTCATTTTTGCTGGTTTTAGGACTGCGCACTTTACCACTGCTGTCTAGTGGTAAAGTGCTTGTGCTCTCTCACCTAAACATGGTAACATTGGCTCCTACCCAACAGATATGTTTAATTTAAATATGAATCCCTTGGAAAGGGCACTATATGTGCCCAGGGCCTGTAAATTATATGCTACTAGTGGGCCTGCAGCACTGATTGTGACACCTACATAAGTATCCCCTTAACCATGTCTCAGGCCTGCCATTGCAAGGCCTTTGTGTGCAGTGTGCAGTTTAATTGCCACTTCGATTTGGCATTTAAAACTACTTGCCAAGCCTTAAACTCCCATTATTACATATAAGTCACCTCTAAGGTAGGCACTAGGTAGCCTCTGGGGCAGGGTGCTAAATAAGTAAAAGGGAGGACATGTACTTGCATGTTTTAAATGTTTTGGTAGTGAAACACTCCCAAAGTCCCCTTGTATACTTTTAAGTGATAATTTCTGATCTGAAAGGAGTTGCATTGTCATGTTTGGTATGGTGGGAATGGTAGTGAGAAATCCTACTTACTGGTGAAGTTGGATTTAACATTACTATTTTAGAAATGCCACATTTAGAAAGGAGGCATTTCTCTGCACTTAATGCTCTCTGTGCCTTACAGACTCTCTCCAATCCACATCTGGTCAGTGTTGGTTGACAGCTCCCCTTGTGCATTCCACTCAGACAACCATAAACACAGGACGCTCAGCTGCATCTGCATTCATCTGCATACTGATTAGTCTTCCTAGGGAGGAAATGTGGAGTGGCTCTCACTTACACTTCAAAGGCTAGTGTCCTGACCCAACACAAAGATAACCCCCCACCCACAGATCAGACAGAGCTGGGTTATAAGAGGAACTGGTGCACTTCAAAACCATTCTTTGAAGTCTTCTCCACTTCAAAGGCACAGTAGGGTACACATACTGGGTCTACGACCCCCAAAAGATTAGACATTTCTGAACCTACAACTGGACTATATCAGAAGGACTGCTGTGCGGCCCAAAGAGCTCATGTGGACTGCTTTTCTGAAAGGACTGCTCTCCTTGTTGCCCTGCTGCCTGCTGCTCCCTGACTCTGCTAGAAGGACGTTGTCTTCCCACCACAAGTGATCTCCATCAGCTTGTCATCTTGCGTCCTGTTAATAAGTCTCAGGGCCATCAAAGACTTCACCAAAAGAGGAAATACACACCTCAACAAGCCACGCTGGAAAAATCGGCACAACATCCATCTTGTGGCTGAAAAGTCATTGCAGCACCTGCAGAATCGATGCATTGCCTGTTTCACCACGGTTACATCCTCACAGCACATCTGGGATTTCTACGCATCGTTCCTGGGTGTCAGTTTGTCATCAGCCGCTCAAGGCACTAAGGAAATGAGGTTGTATATACGGAAATCGCCTTTCCTGTGAGGAAAGAACCAACGCATCACCTCCCCTGCCAGTAAGGGACCGACGCATCAGCTCACCCGCGTGGAAAGAATCAAATCAACACCTCCTGTGTACAGTATGGAATTGACGCGTCACTTTGCTTTCTGGCACCTCTACTCCCCTCTGGCCCCCACTGTCTTTGTTTTTGACACATCCCAGGTACTTTGTGCTTAAGAGATACACCAGTGATTCATTTGGATAAAGAGTTACTTAAACCTCTATAAAGTGATATCTTGACCTGTGTACATTGGACCTTTGTCATTTCGGCCTTGTTTTATTCAGATAAATATTATCTATTTTTCTAAACTGGTGTAGAGTATTTGTTGTGGTGTTTTCGCTGTGATACTGTATGAGTTATTTCACAAGTAGTTGAGCCTGCTTGCTCTATGCCAAGCTACCGAAGGGTGCTCACAGGATAATTTAGGTTGTGTTGTGATTTACCCTGACTAGGATTGTAGTCCCTAATTGGACAGGATGCATACCTCTGCCAGATAGACACCCAATTTCTAACACGTAGCTGTCAAGGTAGTAGTGCTTTGTGAAGGTGTGTACCAACACCCATGTCACGCCTAGTAGATGTTAAGAACAGGCACTCCTCCTGCCAGTGCATCTAGCCACCTTCACTAAGTCCTTTTATGCACTGCTTTACCTTTCTCTTCCCAGGGAACCCCATTAAAGTTAATGGTCCTCCCTGTGGACTTTGGTAGGATCGATGTAAAAGCTTATGGTTTTTCTGGGGTCCAGCCAAAGGAATCTCTCCTCCTTCAAGGGATAAGGTAGAGTAAGGAATATTGGGAGGGTGATGGATTGCTCAACATGAAAGGAATCACAACTTTTTTTGCAAAAAAGGTCACCCTGGGCCTCAGCACCAGTTTGTCTGTGAAAAAAATAATGTACAGCAGCTAACCAAAAAAGCCTGAATTTCACTGATGCTGTGAGCTTAAGTGATCACTGTGAGGAAGACAGTTTTGAGGGTCAGAAGAAGCAATGGGCACATGAGGAGTGTCAAATCTAAATTAGGATTTCACTGTGTAATCACAAAAGATATATGTGTCCAACCTCTAATAAACAACATCTCAATAGGTGACTTATAGAAGGACTGTTAGAAATGGGGTCTTTGGCTGGCAGTCAGGTTACCCCCTGTCCAAGCAAGGACCCTCACTCTAGTCAGGGTAAATCACACACAATCCAAATTATCCTGTGTTCACCCTCTGGTAGCTTGGCACGGAGCAGTAAATCACACACAATCCAAATTATCCTGTGTCCACCCTCTGGTAGCTTGGCACTGAGCAGTCAGGATTAACTTAGAAGGCAATGTGTAAAGTATTTGTGCAATAAATCATACAATAACACTATATAGCACATATATAATATTTATTTGGATAAATGCAGGTCAAAACGATCAAAGATGCAATAAGTAAATGTTGAGATATCATTGAAAAGTGATATAAAGTGTCTTAAGTCTTATAAGAGCAAACAAACTCTCTTTCAAGCACAAAGTACCTGGTTTGCGTGCAAAATCTCTGCAAAGAACCACAGAGGAGGAGATGCGTGGAAACAAAGGGGTGTGCGCCGATTTCTCGGGCGCATAGGGTGATGTGTCGTTTAGTTTTCATGCAGGGACGGCTGTGCGTCGATTTTCCCGCGCTCGGTCGTGGATCCTCTTCGGGTTGCAGGGTTTTCAGATGCCCTGAGGACGATGCGTGGATTTCCTGCGCTGGCAGGACTAAGTCACAGGAGCTGCGTCGGTTCGCTGGGCGTTGCATCAAATTTTCTACTGCACAGCAGGCGCTGCGTTGATTCCTCTCTGGAAGTCGGCTGCGTCGTTCTGGTTTGGCTGTGTGTCGTTCCGGTGGGCCGTGCATCGAATTTCTAGTCGCTACTCTGGCGGTGCGATGACCTTCTCGTTGCAAAATCAGATGCATCGTTCTGGATCGGCATGCAGTGAAATTTTCACCTCGGTGCAGGCTGTGCGTTGTTTCTGGCAGGCTGTGCGTCGAATTTCACTACACAAGGAGTCTTTCTTGTAGAGATGAAGTCTTTTTGGTCCTGAGACTTCAGGGAACAGGAGGCAAGCTCTATCCAAGCCCTTGGAGAGCAATCCTTCACCACAGCCAGAGAGCAGCAACGCAGCAGGGTAACAGCAAGGCAGCAGTCCTTCACAAAAAGCAGTCAGGTGAGTCCTTTGGGAAGCCAGGCAGTTCTTCTTGGCAGGATGGAGGTTCTGGTTACAAGTTTCTTCTCCAGGAAGTGTCTGAGTTGGTAGGGGCAGAGGCCCTGTTTATACACCCAAATGTGCCTTTGAAGTGGGGGAGACTTCAAAGAGTGGCTTAGAGGTGCACCAGGTCCCCTTTCAGTTCAATCCTGTCTGCCAGGGTCCCAGTAGGGGGTGTGGCAGTCCTTTGTGTGAGAGCAGGCTCTCCACTCTCCCAGCCCAGGAAGACCCATTTAAAATGCAGATGTATGCAAGTGAGGCTGAGTATCCTGTGTTTGGGGTGTGTCCGAGTGAATGCACAAGGAGCTGTCAACTAAACCCAGCCAGATGTGGATTGTAAGGCACAGAAAGATTTAAGTGCAGAGACAAGTTCACTTTCTAAAAGTGGCATTTTTAAAATAGTAATATTAAATCCAACTTTACCAGTCAGCAGGATTTTGTATCACCATTCTGGCCATACTAAATATGACCTTCCTACTCCTTTCAGATCAGCAGCTACCACTCAAATAATGTATGAGGGCAGCCCCAATGTTAGCCTATGGAGGAAGCAGGCCGCACAGCAGTGTAAAAACTGATTTAGGAGTTTTACACTACTAGGACATGTAAGCTACATAGGTACATGTCCTGCCTTTTGCCTACACAGCACCCTGCCCTATGGATTACTAAGGGCATACCTTAGGGGTTTCTTATATGTAGAAAAAGGGGAGTTTTAGGCTTGGCAAGTACTTTTAAATGTCAAGTCGAATTGGCAGTGAAACTGCACACACAGGTCTTGCAATGGCAGGCCCGAGACAAGGTTATGGGGCTACTTAAGTGGGTGGCACAATCAGTGCTGCAGGACCACTAGTAGCATTTAATCTACAGGCCCTGGGCACACATAGTGCCCTCTACTAGGGACTTATAAGTAAATTAAATAATCCAATTGGGTAAGATCCAATGTTACCATGTTTAAAGGGAGAGAGCATTTGCACTTTAGCCATCGTTAGCAGTGGTAAAGTGCGCAGAGTCTAAAAAAACAGCAAAAACAGTATCTAAAAAATGGAGGTAGACAGGCAAAAAGTTAGGGGTGACCACCCTAAGGCTGTCAGGTCTAACAAGGACTGATGGGCCAAAAGGAGTAACAAATAACCTTTACCAATGACCATAGTAAGACCTTGCTGGGCCAAAGACAGAACAAACAATAAACCATACAACAGTTTGGCTTGTAATAAGTCTGTTTTGCACACTCCACACTACGCGACAAATTTGTCCCAATGGCCGGTGTAAATGGGCTTTGCAGAGGGATGCCTGACCGCAAAGATAACATCCACAATCTCAGGTGATACATACAATGTAGTCAATTGCTGCCTGTCAATCTCCATGCATGAAGGTATACATTGCACAGGTTCAGATGCAGAAACATGCCCTGGTGTTGCAACAGGCATTCTGGTTACATCACTCTCCTGTCCCAATTCAAAGCCACTAAGCTGACTTGAGCCTGGCCGTTCCTTCAGGAGAAGCAGAAGCCTAAAGGAATGCAAGCGCCCTTTGCCCTACTGCCTTATCTAGAGAGAGGATTCTTGAGAAATCCATCAAGCAGAAGTTATGACACTGCACATTCTCAGTGGTATGCAAAAAGATCCAGTCCAGGTTCTACCCACTGTTGAAAGATGCCCTGCCCCACCTCCGGGTGCAACCACCATTTGAAATTCACCAGGTGCCACCAGCTGAGATGCACACCCTTGTGCTAAAGATCCTTATAGGTGGTTCAGATCAGGGAGCTGCCCTAACACTCGAGCCAACTGGCACGGGACCCACTCTACCCTGCTTGTTTTAGTACCACATGGTGGTGGTGTTGTCTATGAACTTGCACCAGTCTTTAATTGAGGGATGGCAGGAAGTCTTTCAATTCCAGGTGAATGATCCACACCTCCAACAGATACATGTGGAGCTGGGTTTCCTCTAGGGACCAGAGCTCTTTCATTACCACCTCTCACAATGAGCTCTACTGCCCAGCAATGAAGCATCTGTCACCACTGTTAACGCTGAGTGGGGAAGAGAGAGAGGTCTGCCACTGGTCGGGTAATGGTTGAGCAGTCACCGCTGCAAAGCTTGTGTAGTCTCCCATGACACCTGGATGACATCTAATAGATGTCCATTCTGATGGACCTACTGAGAATGCAGATCTAAATGCAGAGTCTGTATATGCTACCTAGTGAAGTGAACAAACTGGATGCATGAGGCCAACAGGCAGAGAAGCCTTGCAACTGCTCTCATCAAGATCCAGGACTGAGGCTGAAACACTCAGTTCATCGCTCAAAAGTCCTAGAGGGAGAATGAACGGTGAACTACACCGTGATGGGAACAGCTCTTATGAAAGGGAATCTCTGTGAAGGAGGCAGGTGTGACTTTAGCTTGCTGACTGACAACCCCAACAATGTCAGGGGGTTTGCTGTGTTTGAGGTGGCCTACAGCTGACTATGATGAGCCCGCCTTCAACAGCCAGCCGTTGAGGTTAGCGAAAACTAGCACTGCCAACCTCTGAAGATGGTCAGCAACCACCACCATCACTCTTGTGAACACCGGAGGGGCATAGGTAAGGCTGAAGGGGAGCACTGCAAACTGAATATGCACCTAGTCAACACTGAACCACAGGTAATGTTGTGGGACTGCAGTGTGGGTGCATGAAAGAATACATCTTAGATATTCAAGGCAACCATTCAGTCACAAGATCCAGAGCACACAAAACTTGGCCCAGTGTGAGCATTTCAACTTTGTCCTTTTCCCAAAATGTATTCAGAGGGTGTCAATCTAAAATAGGACAAAGGCCTTCATCCTTCTGCATGAGGATATAGCAGGTGTAGTAACCCATCCGGATTTCTACGGCCTTCGTATGTGTGGTGGGGTGAAAAAAAAGAGAAAGACACAGCCCTGCTGGACAATCTGGAGGACTCATCTGTTGGATAAGATGGACTGTCTCCCAGAGAGAGAATTTCGACCACCATAGGGTGGTTGTGTGCTATTAAAGGCAAATGTAAGCAGCTTGAAAGCTGATGCACAGGAGAGGGGGACTGGGAAAACTGGTGCCCGTGGTGATCTGCACATTAACTACCTTAAGTGATGAGGACAGTTCACTAAGGACATTTGTTTTCATTGTTATTCATTTTTCATAACATCGACATTTATTCATCGCACTTCACTCAGATTTGACAGTCTTGTAGGTTTGGACTGCAGAAAGGTTACAGTCATCTTACTACACAAGCATTAGCTGTATGCAACCCTGCTTACTTGCTACCATCCCAGTATCAACCTTCATTCTCACAAGACACCAAGTACAATTCCCACTTACATACAGGAAGTGCTATTAAATATGCATTTTTGGCTATTCAAATCCATGTTCTGTTCCCTGCATCTAATTGGTAATGATCCGATGTTCACTACTGTACTTTATTTGAAATAGTGGGCATCTAAAGGACAGAAGAATGTTGAGTTTAACTTTCGTTATGTTACATTATTCTGCATGACATTTATATCTCAACTGTAAAATTTTGGTCAAGTGCTGTTTATTGTATAACCCAACCACCAGGTACTGGAGGCTTGATCAGGATGAACACAGCCCTGACCACAATTAAAGTAATATGTCTACAATGATAAGCCTATCAAATTGTACACTGTGAGTTAGACAAATAGAGGATTAATCGGGGAATATGTCATCAGAAATCTAATTACAAACTAATCACAGCCACAGACTCAGCATTCTACTTTCTCCTTTCACCCCAGAAATCCAAAACGGAATCCTCATAATTATGCTACATGCGATACAACTCAACACTCAAGAAAAAATCCACATCCTCATTACATTCTATTCCCAATACACATCAAAACCTAGTGCCATTTTCATCCTTGCCCTAAAGCACCAACTACTTTCTCAGTTCAAAGTGCTTGCTATGTTCATCTCATTCATTTTCTATACCATTTAAGAGATGGAGCAGATGACGATGTGCCAACTCTAGTTAGACAATTTATGTTTGGATTGCTAAGACTCATGTCCTGCTAATGTGGAGTAGTGTCTATCTCTCCTTCTCAGGCTATGGCATATCTTGAAGTTGTTCAGCATCTAATGTTTAAAAAACATGGTACGTCAAATGTATATCACAGGTTTCACTATTGTTAGCCATCATCTAATGGACAGGTTTTGCTCTGAAGGCAAGCAATGGCACATCTCTTTAACTTTAGTTCCTCCTAAGGTCCTGTATTTTCTTCCTCTTCTGAGACCTGAGTCCGCAATGGAGAGCTTAAACTTTCTGGTCATCTGGACAAGACAACTTAAGCATTGTTGATAAACATGCTGCCTATTAATGGCCAGTGTGGCCTGGGATCTGTTTTATTGCATCATTTTGAGGGAGAAGGTTGAAGGTAATGAAAAATCACTAAGTAACCTGTGCGATTAGTATTACCATCATGAGCTAATGCATCAATGCTATAGACTTACCTGAGAACACCCTGTTCTCAATATCTACCACCTGCAGACATCAGTGTTGCACTATTTCAGGTACCACATTTACAGATGATGTATGAAGGCTGTGTGCTTGATGGTTAAGGGCAACAAAGATGATATTTCTCTTTCTCCAGAATGTGAAATTGCCTCTTGAACACTGCTGTGTTACTTATAAGGGTCACCATCTCCAAAATGCCGGATCGAAAATATGCATACTCTTACACGCATCAATGGGTTACTATGTACATAATTGGTTGATTCTGTGAAGGTGGACTGCTTCACTGACTTCTCTATGAGTGAGCTATTCTTGCCCCGATACCCTGCACTTTATTGACTGAGACACTATCAATCACCAACTGCATTAGAGACCTAAATGGCTAGCTGTGACCATCCTAGTGTTGTCATTTCCCATTATAAGGTAGTCTTGCTAATATGGACTAGTTGCGGAACTCATCAAGATGTTCCACCTCTTTTTTCATCCTCCACGTGCATCACTGCATTCAAATGATGAAAGGTGGCCATCTGCAAGCCTACCAACCAGTATGGAATATTTTTGATGAACTCATCAAAATGAATTCTAGGTTACCTTTTTCAAAGTTGCACTTGGACCATTTATCTAGCATGTTTTATTAGCTTTGTGACGTGGCAGTATTTTGTGAGGGGCTGGGGGCACCTATTCATGTGGTAGCTGGATGCATGCCTCTGGGCTACAGTCATTGGGCAGAAGCCAGAAAGACTGAATCACTGAAGGATCAGAAAAATTGTCTTGGGACTCCTGTCTCTTCTGTCTTTACTAAAAGTAGGTTGTATGAGTTCCGCACATACACGGTTATGGTACAACTGTAATTTTACTGCAGTGTAAAATTACTATGGACTTTGCATCTTTTAAAGCCAGGCCAGTAAAGCATAGATGCTGGGGTTTTGACACATGCCAAAATGAGGTGATGATAGTAACACAAAACGTGCCATTTCTGTTGGTTTTAGGAGAGCACTCAGGAAAAGTGACGCTACTACCAATGATGTGAAATAGGCACTTGTTATGAAGATCGTGGTCCATTGTCAATATGATGTACTACTCAAAGTTAAATTTGAGGAGAATTCAGTTGCTCCAGTGAGGTGTTTGTCTAAAAAGTAAAACTCCCTGTGAGAAAGTGAATTAATCATTAGGGTGGATTGTAGTTTACCAAGTAATAGGGTCAAAATCTTGTTAGGCCCAGTAAATGTTTCAGTAATTTAAACCTGAGCTCACCCCCTGGTACATATGGTACTGAGCAGACAGGTTCAACTCAAGAACATGTGTAACGCATGTAGAAGTACCAGAACAGCTAAAAGTTCAAAAACAGAAAGGAAAAAATCCAACTCCAATTTATACAAATAGAGAGTAATTTAGTGAACAAAATGACACCAAAACAACAAACATCAACTAAGGGGAACCAGAGATAACAATTTTGAAAGTTTTAAATAAAAATAGTGCCAGAAAGCATAAAGTGACTGTGGTGAATCTATTTTAGCTCTTATTGGGACTCAGGAGTTTAGCTTAGACTTTTGGCTTGCATGCCTGTGCCCCCGGCACCTAGTGACTTTTAACCTACTTAATTTGCTCTGTGTTAATCCATTTATTTTATTATTTATTTTAAGATAGCTGTCTTTGTTTATAGTTATGAAGATGTTTTTATTTGCATTATCAGGGCCACTCTGTGAAGGCGTCACTATCAGCGTCATGATCAGTGATGTATGTAGGTATTAACATCATGTCCCTTGACAGGAACATAATGTACACCTGTTGCGGATTGTTTATATAATTGCCACCACAAGTCTGCCTCCTTATCAGTTGTTTGGGAACATACCTGCGTCAAGGGTCCTACATGATCTTTATAAATACATCTCACATGGACAAGGTCATTAGAGGGATTCTTTCCAGATGCCATCTACACTGTACGTCACCTTGCTGCGGAACTCAGCCTTTGTGTCACCACTGAGTCTGACCTAGAGACCTCATTCCATGGTAACAAGGGTTAGGGGCGCTTCTCATGGACATGGTACTGGCAGATTAAGTTTACCATACCTAGCTCTCATTATGTTAGATATTAGGATCTCCTTGCTAGGAATTTTATATCTCATGTTTATTGTAAGATGGTGGGGGGTTTTATATTCACAACTCTCATCTTCACAAGTGTGCTTATTTTACTGTTCATTATCCTAATCATTGCAGCTCATGCATTTTATCAGACTGCAGACTTTTCAATAAATATACTGAAATCTCTCCTGCACCTCATTCATTGCTTGTGTGTGACTGAGACTTGTTGCTAACGTGAGAAAAGGGTAACTTCCGTTCACCACGACTTCCCTGAGATGTTGCAATCCAGAGTCCATGCGTAAGGTTATCAGAAATCACCTTTGCTTTCTGAGTTTTGGTGAGGTACTGCTTGTGACCCAGGAGGATTGGGTCGACAGTTGTATCTTATTGTAGGAGTGGCTTAGTCACCTACAAAGAAAAGTGTTGTCTCCCCTAAACCAGCAGTCTCGCTAGGTGCAAGAGTCCAACTATGACATGACCATGAGAGTCAACTGTTTGCACCAAACTGGGACCCGGGCGTGATTTCAGGGAAACTGTAATAAAGCATGGGTCGGATACACCAACCAGGTTCAACCCAATTAGAGGTTTTACTTCAAGACTTAGGACCTGATTTAGATGTTGGCGGATGGAATACTCTGTCACAAACGAGACGGATATCCTGTCTGCTATATTACGATCCCCATCGGATATTATGGGATCATAACTGGGCAGACGGAATATCCGTCATGCTTGTGACAGAATATTCCCCTCCGCCAACATCTTAATCTTTCTGGAAGTCAAAATCCTTCTATGGGGTAAGGCAGCAGGCTGTATCTGTGCAGGGCTCCATGAACTTTAACAGGCATTGGACAAGATCTTGCTGACGCCTTTGGTTTAGGAAGAAAAGCTCAGAGAGGGAGTATTCAATCTTCATGCCCAGGGAAGTCCTCTTTCTGGTCATATTCTTTTGACATCTTCACCCAGTCAAGTTTTCGACATTTGGACTTAATCACTTTTTTTGGAGCACGGTTTACTTCAGTTGGGCAAGGCTGTAGAATGTAGCCAATGAGGGCTCAATGAGGCTTCATATGGTCTCCCCCTGGTGCTGCTGAAATGGATTTGCTACTGCCGAAAAGCTCCAAAAGTGAGAAATCTGAATCTTCAGGCCAGTGGCAATGCACCTTGGTCAAATTGGCGTGGCAGGTTTTCCCCCCTCCTCTGGAGGTTTTTGGAGCCCAAAGTGTCTAACTCCCAGGTTTTTCTCAAAATTAGGAGGAGCACACTTTGACACAGCCAAGGGTACCAGGACCTCAAGAACAGCACTTGGAGTCAAGACTCAGAGCTGCTGAAAGCATCAACAAGATTCAGGGCAGGTCCAGTTGGAACTGGTCAGCTAGGCCAACCAGAAAAATGCTTCTTGCAGCTCCCTAGGTGTCAGCTAACATTCAACTCTGACAAGAGAGGCCACTTTGAAGATAAACAAGTTCATGGACGCTGCCCCAGTAGTTATCCTGCCACAGGAACAGAGATACTTCCACACACACAGGCCTTAGTCTTTGCTCTGGGGGTAGTTTTCACATCTCATTCAATGCTTGCGCATTCAAAGGGCTGCAGCTGGAGGCTAATATGAATTAGCCTCCAGAGAATAAAGGCAGGCAATAGGTAACTTTCTGAAAGTACATTCCCTTTATTATTTATTCAAAATATGATTTCACCTGCGAATTCAGATTTTAATAAATATTACAAAGAGTCCAAGAATTAAATTTCTAGGGGTTTGTTAGCCAAAGATGGCATTATTAAATGTAATAGTGCATCCCAGTGTTTCTCTAAGAAACAATGATCCTTGCTACAGGCAAATAGCTTTTAAGTGCTAGTCACTGTATGTTTAATATTAAATTCATACATGTCCTAGATTTAAATACCATGCACCATGCCTTATGGGATATAAATCCTATTTAGGGTTGAGTTATTATAATTTATAATGAAGGATTTGATGTCTCAAAGTGGTTTATTTTAACAGATCCGGTTGCATTTTTTCAAACTGTCACAGCCAGGCTAGAATATTAGGCCTAAAGCAATGCTTACCCTCTCACTGTATTGGATGGCACAATAGGTGCTACAGTCCACATGTAGCATTTGAACCATATACTGGGGCTGCACGTGAGTTAAATATGCCTATTAAGAATATAACCAATTTTGAAATGTTTTAGGAGTCAGAGCACATGCACTGGGGCCTATTTAGCAGAGACGCAGTGCACAATCAAAAACACAGCAACGCATGTGTGCACACAAAGTGTCACTTTCCTGCACTCCCATCTACTCAGGACATTGTTATACAAGTAAAATTGAATTGTATATGTGGTTTGTTCAAGCCCTCTTACCTTTTCGAACGGTATTTGGGATGACTTCGGGGGAGCGAGGGGTAGGGGCGGGAAGTAAAAAAAAAATTGCAGATTTGGTTAGGGATTATTCATCGCATCTGTAACACTGAACAATTACAAATGCTAAACTAGTGAGCCCTGAATAAGGTGTTCTGTAATTGGTTACCGCTGGAGGCATCTGGTAATAGCCAGTAGAGACTCCCGTCTCTGATTAACAGAGCGTCCACCGGCTTCGCAAATTGAATTCCCAATATGTTGTATTAAATTTAAAACTCGCAGCTCTCTCTGGAAGGCCAAGATGTTTTATTTATAAGGTTTAATACTGCACGCGGCTAAGAAATAACTATTTGATGAATAAATCATGTTTTATCTCTTCAGCACACATACAAATGTATTCGATCATGAATGTGCTTGTAAGTCAGCAGACGTGCTTCCCAGAAAACTTGATAATGAAGCCAGAGCTCGTGTAAAAACCTCATTGCTAGCTGTATAAATTACAACTCTTTATTGAGCGCTGTTATTGATTAGATGCTCGGTGCAAACATTGTTCAGTAAAGAACGTTCATCGGTAGGGACAACGGACAGGCGACGAACCACGAGTGCAACCTTTGCAATATTCAAAAGCACCGAATAATCGACGATGCTTTAGTATGAAGTTTTTATGCCACCCCCACTCAAACTTAGCTAGACAGGCATCAAAGTATGGATAATACTTGCCTGCAACGGGCGTAAGGCTCAGAATAGTAAACGTTTTTATGCTCTTTTGTGTCTGATGCGAGTCATACATGAACGTTCAAATGGTAGTCAGCATTTGTTTTGTTTTGTTTTGTAATAAGATCACTTAGCTAAATCATCCCTCTGGCCCGACATACTATTGCCTGGTTGCATCGCAATAGAATTTTTTGTACAGTCTTTACCAACAGACCCCAGAAGATTTTTGCCCTGCGACAGACTTACTAATGTCTCATACTGCAAAAAAGAAATTCTGCAGAATCTATACCTCGTTAATATTAATGAGATAAGATTCCATATGCAAATCCAACTGAATGCTTGTAAATGAAGGTATGGAGGCCTGTGATAAACATCGGCCCCTCATCCCTTAATTTGTGTGTAGAGAATGTCAACAAAATAGCTCCCCTCCCTTAGAGCAGAGGCTCTTAAGATGTGGTCCTGGGACCACAGTGGGTCTACGAAGTCAACTGAGGGGGGCCGTGGCTGCTTAGAAAATTAATTATGAACAGATGAATTAAGCAAATATAAATTAAAAAACAACATGTCAAACTGAAAAAGTTAAATCGTTCTGTAAATATGAAGGGAATGTGAAATTGGCGGCTAAAAATAAGTTAGCATCCTGCGATTTATTGGTGGCAGCACAGCAGGTGCATCAAACAGATTATAGTATGGATCAGAAGTGGCCTCGACTGAATTTAGGAAACCTCCAAACTTCCCATTAAAGTTAAAATTTAGGTTTTTTGAATATTTGTTTGTTAATTAAATAGAATATTTCAGCACCTGTGTATTGGTTTGATGAATGCTTGTTTATGTATTTTATGTGAACTGTTTTGCCCGTCAGAGCATCGAAAACGCTTAGGCCGAGGTCACTGGTATCCAGTAATGACTTAGCGGGTAATGATTCTGTGGGGGTCCACAGAAGTCAAAAGGTTAAGAACCACAGCCTTAGAGGGACAGCGGCTTCATTATTTAAAAGAAAGCATTGCATGACATTAGCGGTAGCTGCAGCAGCATCCCTTACTATCTGTGACACGCTGGCATGTCACATTCACAAAGCAAAAGCTGTCCTTCACATCTGTATTTTACATTTAAAAAATGAACACCGCCCACTTGGAGGTGTCTGCATCCAGTTAATGGTTTGCAGCCATATCTGCAGTTTCAAAGCATTGACATAGAAGCTTCCTATCAATAAGGAACGGGGTACCCCTCTCCTGCCTTGCGCATGGAGTCGGATGGTGAACACTGCAGTGTACTAGTTGCGAGTAATGGGCTATGCTCCTTCCATACCCTCTCTTCCATTTTGCGGATGGTCAGAGTGTGAACACGGTGAATCACAATGCTCCTTTAGTCGATTACGAGTTTGGGTTTCGAGGTCGCAAAGCCTGCAATTTTCAACACTGCAAGGTTTGCGACTGCAAAAACCAAAAAAAGACAATAGCACATCATTAAGAGCCATGGTTCTAAGATGGCTTGCGGAAAAGCTGCCTTTACGTAAATGTTTGCAGGAAGAGTGGCATAATGTTATATTTGCACATGGTATACAGCAGTTATAACCAAACAACAGCCGTGACACAATGACATTTTGATAACTTTTGGAGGTTTCCCCTTAGGCCCAGTAGTTCCAGTTAGTATTTCAGCAACTGTACAAGTACTTTCGGGATCACAGGGGCTGTACTGAATAGGTGTCCATTATGGCACTGACTGCACATTTAAACGAGGAAATATCCTCAAATGCATTTCAACGTGATCCATTTCATACCAGGATCACGTGTATGATGATTCTGTTCCACAAGAATGCAACCAACAAACAGGGAATATGAGCACAAAGGAATGTCTGACATCTGGCAATGGTGGGTATCTTCATGCCCTGCTAAATGCTTTCCTAGCGTTGGCAAGCGACCCACTGAGGTCCCACTACTGGATAGTTGCTGTTATGGACTGCCAGGCATGGAGGCTTGGCAAAAGCACCTTCCATAGGGAGGGTTGAGGTGCACATGTGCATACCCTAGCAGCGCAGCACTGCTTCCACTGACATTCAATACTTTGCTGGTTAAAACCATAGTGAACCCACGAGGTAGGCTTCAGTCTAGAACCGCATCTGAGACCATGGAGCTGGGTAATCTAACTGAAACACCACAAATGCCATCTGTGCTGTTGTCGAGAAGCAAGTCCATCGGCCACTCAGTTAGTATCTGTAATGCTTATCACTGCAGATTCTCACACCTGAATCACTTTGTTTCAACAATTGAGCCGAAGCACCTGATGTGTGCATTGCATCTGATGGAGGTGTGCACAAGCACGTTAGTGAGTCATTTGACAATTTTATTTGCATTTTCATGTTGCCTGAAGTACTTACAACGCTAGGAAACAACCAATAATGCTAATCAACAAACGAGACATATTTGAACTCTTATCTAGTTTGTCACTCAGCCTACAATACGTGATGAACACTCAATCATTTACCTGCTCCGCCAGAACCTTCTACAGCCTGCAGTAGGTGCTCATGAATAAGGTTCAATTTGTGCCTCTAGATTAAAGAAAATAAGGTTTACTTTTACTTGTGTCTTTGCTCTTCATGACCCTTTTCTCACTTACATATAGCACCTACTTTCTCAACATTTTCGCCGGGTTCGTGCACTAACATTTCTAGGTTCTCGGGCTAAAACCATGCCATCCTCACTTAAAAACATCTTTTGTATCTTTCCCCAGTCCATTTAAAATAGATTTTAAAATAGGGGCGGCTCCTCCATTAGGGTGGAGGAGCGTCGCACCCTGTCTCCCCAACCCCCCACAAGCAGCTGAAAAACCTTCACAAGGAAACAATGATAATCTGAGTTTATTATCATTTTCTTGTAAAGAGGTAGGGCCACGGGAGTGACATGCACTGAGGGGGAGTGCACACCACTCCCCCTCAACTTCGCATGTATGTTTAACCAGCCATCTCGGGCCGGCCAAACATAAATGTTCAGTAGACACTCTCCAGCCCAGCAACACAGTTGCTAAGCTGGAGAGAGACTGCACAGGTTCTCAGTCTGCCTGGGAGCACCCTGGCTGGGCACTCCCAGTCATTTCTGATGCTGCTTTGAGCCGCAAGTGATTTTAAAAACTGCTCAAACATTCTTTTCAAATTTGTTTTACACCAAAAACCATTCATTAAAGTACAAAGAGAAAATTATGGGTATCACAGATAGTTCTTTATTCGTTAAACTAACAATTAATATAGGCTATATCCGTTCATGTTTTAGTGGTTAACAGTGGTTAAAACTTGATAGATTGAATTAATAAACTAAATAAGTTAAAAAGGTGCATTTACCATCACATCAAACATAAATGTATACTGGACGAGAACACTGACTGGTAAAAATAATATAAAAAATATTTAAAGAAAAATAATGGAGAAAGCAATACATACCCCTTCACACCAGTGAAAACAAAACATATATAACAGCCATCAAATTAAGAAATACCTCACCCATCTCTTCCTTAGTCATCCCACTGCAAGGCTAAATGCTGAGGAGGGTATACAGTGGTACACTGGACACAAAAAGTAAATAATTTGTATGTCAGATCTTAATGGACATTTCAACATCGCCCCATCACTCTACGATATGCCTCAATTCCATTTGAATGAGCATAATATGTTTAGGTGTTATGGATCTCCCTCTTGGGATTGGAAAGTAATTACATTTCCTAATTAAGCATCTCCAAGCATGGGTCTCACTAAGGGTGGCTCAGAAATATGCCAAGCTGAGAAATATGCGAACGAATCCTGTCAAGGCCATTACACACCTCATATATGGATATTTAATTTACAAAGTGTTAGAAATGGGGTCTTTGGTTGGCAGTCAGGTTACCCCTGTCCAAGCAAGGACCCTCACTCTAGTCAGGGTAATAAAGAATCACCTTCAGCTAACCCCTGCTTACCCCTTTGGTAGCTTGGCACGAGCAGTAGGCTTAACTTCAGAGTGCTAGGTGTCAAGTATTTGTACCAACACACACAGTAACTTAATGAAAACACTACAAAATGACACAACACAGGTTTAGAAAAATAGGAAATATTTATCTAAACAAAACAAGATGAAAACGAAAAAAATCCACAATACACAAGTCAAGTTATCAATTAAAAAGCAAAAAGAGTCTTCATGTAGTTTTAAACACACACTAACACTGTTAGCGTGAAAATGTACCTTGGGTGGGTCAAAAATAACCCCGCACAGGTGAGTGTGTGTCAAAAAAGGGGTTGCGTTGAGTCGATTTCACTCACGAGCGAGACCTTGCGTCATTTCTCCTTTGGTCAGGTCGAGTCATTTCTTCTCTCCGCAGGAGAGCGATGCGTCGATCTGGTCAGCACTCTCGGGTCCGGGCAGGCCATGCATCATTTGTAAATGCCCAGCGGTGTTTGCGTTGGAAATCCAGCCGCACAGCTGGCGGCGCGCCCATATCCCAACCACAGATCGGAGTTGCGTCAATCTTTTCCCCGCACAGAGTCCTGTGCGTGGATTTCCTCCTCTTAGGCTGTCAGCTTCTCCTTTCAGGGTCCCAGGAACTGGACGGGCACCACAAGGCAGAGTAGGAGTCTCTCCAGAGACTTCAGGTCCTGGCAGAGAGAAGTCTTTGCTGTCCCTGGTACTTCAAACAACAGGAGGCAAGCTCTAAATCAAGCTCTTGGAGATCTTCACTAGATGGAAGGCACACAAAGTACAGTCTTTGCCCTTTTACTCTGGCAGAAGCAGCAACTGCAGGATAGCTCCACAAAGCACAGTCACAGGCAGGGCAGCTCTTCTTCCTCAGCTCTTCTCCAGGCAGAGGTTCCTCATGGTTTCCAGAAGTGTTCTAACGTCTGTGGTTTTGGGTGCCCTTCTTATATCCATTGTCTCCTTTGAAGTAGGCCTACTTCAAAGCAAAGTCTCTCTTGAATGTGAAATCCTGCCTTGCCCAGGCCAGGCCCCAGACACTCACCAGGGGGTTGGAGACTGCATTGTGTGCGGGCAGGCACAGCCCTTTCAGGTGTGAGTGACCACTCCTCCCCTCCCTCCTAGAACAGATGGCTCATCAGGAAATGCAGACTGCATCCCAGCTCCCTTTGTATCCCTGTCTAGTGAGGGGTGCAACCAGCCCAACTGTCAAACTGACCCAGACAGGGAATCCACAAACAGGCAGAGTCACAGAAAGGGTATAAGCAAGAAAATGCTCACTTTCTAAAAGTGGCATTTTCAAACACACAATCTCAAAATCAACTTTACTAAAAGATGTATTTTTTAATTGTGAGCTCAGAGACCCCAAACTCCACATGTCCATCCGCTCCTAAAAGGAATCTACACTTTAATCAGGTTTAAAGGTAGTCCCCATGTTAACCTATGAAAGGAACAGGCCTTGCAACAGTGAAAAATGAATATAGCAATATTTCACTGTTAGGACATATAAAACACATTACTATACGTCCTACCTTAACCATACACTGCACTCTGTCCTTGGGGCTACCTAGGGCCTACCTTAGGGGTATCCTACATGTAAGAAAAGGGAAGGTTTAGGCCTGGCAAGTGGTTAGACTTGCCATGTCGAATTTACAGTAAAAAACTGCACACACAGACACTGCAGTGGCAGGTCCGAGACATGATTACAGAGCTACTTGTGTGAGTGGCACAACCAGTTCTGCAGGCCCACTTGTGGCATTTGGTTTACAGGCCCTGGCACCTCTTATGCACTTTATCAGAGACATACTAGTAAATCAGATATGCCAATCATGGATAAACCAATCAACAATACAATTTACACAGAGAGCATATGCACTTTAGCACTGGTTAGCAGTGATAAAGTGCTCAGAGTTCAAAAGCCAACAGCAACAGGTCAGACAAAATAGGAGGCAGGAGGCAAAAAGATTGGGGATGACCCTGCATAAAGTAAAAAGTCCAACATATACCCACTTGCCAGACCCAAACCTGTCCTTTTTGTACATGTAAGGCACCCCTAAGGTAGACCCTAGGTAGCCCCATTGGCAGGGGTCAATGTATGTTAAAGGTAGGATATGTACTGATGTGTTTAACATGTCCTGACAGTGAAATACTGCCTAATTCGTTTTTCACTGTTACAAGGTCTATCTCTCTCATAGGTTAAGATGGAGACTGCCTTTAATTATCCTTTAAGTGCAGTTTCCCATAGGGAGCAGATAAATGGAGTTTGGGGTCTCTGAACTCACACTTTAAAAATAAATCTTTTGGTAAAGTTGTTTTTTAGATTGTCAGTTGGAAAATGCCACTTTTAGAAAGTAGGCATTTTCCTGCTTAGCAATTCTATGCCTCTACCTGCTTGTGTATTCCACATCTGGGTCAGACTGACAGTTGGGCTGTTTGTGAATTCCCTCTAGACAGTGACACAAAGGAAGCTCGGGTGTAGCCTGCATATCCTGATGAGTCCTGTGGGCTAGAGTGGGGAAGGAGGGACGAGCTGACACTTACACCTGAAAGGGCTGTGCCTGTCCTCACACAATGCAGTCTTCAACCCCCTGGTGTGTGTCTGGGCCTTGCCTGGGCAAGGCAGGATCTTGTGAACAACAGAGACTTTTCTTTGAAGTCTGCCTACTTCAAAGGCCGAAAGGAGTATAAGTAGTGGACCGAAAACCCCAGATTTGTAGTTTACTTCTGGATCGAGAGGAACCTCTGCCAAGGAGAAGAGCTAAGGAGCTGGAGGAGGAGTACTGTCTCTTTGCCTGAGAGTGTGCTTTGCTTGGTTGGCCTGCAGTTGCTGCTTCTGTCTGAGAGATGACAAAGACTGGACGTTGCTGTATTTTCCTGCTTGTAAAGTGTCTCCAAGGGTTTGGACTGAGCTGGCCCCCTGTTATGAAGTCTCAGGGCTTTCAAAGACTTTCTCTGCCAGCACCTGGACTCTCTTGTTGAGAATCCTATTCTCCCAAGTGGTGCCTAATCCAATCCCTAGGCCTTTGAAAGGAGAAGCTGGTGGAACCAAGACTGAAATCCACACACAGGAGCGTGTGGGAGAAAAATCAATGCAGCACCTGCTTTGCCGCTGAAAATTCGACGAACCACATGCATTGCGGCTGGAAAATTGACACAATACACGCTGACGGCTGCCAAAATCGGCACGTCACCCAGGCAGCGTGGCTCTTCGTGTGCCAGGATTTCACACGCATTGTCGATGGGCGTCAAAAATACCGTGAACCTGCATGGACCCGAGGTTGCCCGTCTGGAAATCGATGCATTGCTCTTCTGCGGGAGAGAAAAATGGCGAACCACCTACCTGGCCGGAGAAGAAATGACACATGGCCTCACTTGCAAGGAATCAACACATTGCTGACTTTTCCAACGCCCCCTCGCCTGAGCGGCTTTAATTTTCATGCAAACAAGGTACTTTGTGTAAAAATAATGCATCCGTTGATTTCTATGGAGTAAGACCTTTTTTTAATTTGTAAATTCAAAGCTTTGCTTGTGTATGTTGGATTTGTGTTGTTTTGGTCTTGTTTGACTTAGATAAGTATTGGCTATTTTTGTAAACTGGTATTGTGTGCAACTTATAGTGCTTTCACTGTGTTACTGTGTGTGTTGGTACAAATACTTCACACATTGACTCTGAGATAAGCCTTACTGCTTGTGCCAAGCTACCAAGGGGGTGAGCAGGGGCTATCCTAGGCGTGTATCTCCCTTACCCTGACTACAGTGAGGGTCCCTGCTTGGACAGAGTGGAAACTAACTGCCAACCAGAGACCCAATTTCTAACAGTCAGCACAGTAGTCCTTCAGATCAGCAGTGCAGAAGATTGGCAGTCCTTTCAGCAGCACAGCTGTCATTCGTCCTGGCAGAGTCTTACACAGGTCCAGAAGTCTACAGAAGAGTTAGGGTTTGAGGTTGAATCTTTATATCTGATGTCCACCTTAAAGTTGGGGAAGTTTCTGGAGGTTTCCACCCCACTGAGGGGCCAGGCATCCCCTTTCTCCATGTCTTGACCTGAGGTCATCAAAGACTAGTCACAAACCCTTTGTAAGAGTACGGATGCAGAGCCTTTGTGATGTTCAAACACGGTAGGTAACATCTCTGCCCCCTTGTTAACTCAGAGTGGCCCATCCTGCCAACACCTATCTTCCTTTTGTCTCACTGTCTGGAAGCAATACACAAAAGACCAACTGCCAACTACACCTAGTCATCTGACCAAGGATCAGGCTGCAGGTACCAAATGGTTAGGAAAGAAAATGGCAACTTCCTAAGTAGCATTTTCAGAATTATGACTGCAAATCTGACTTTACCATGAAAGAGGTCTTTTCATTACAATTCTTTGGACACCAAACTCAACTTGTTTACCAACTCCCAATTGAACATTATCACTTATTAAATGTAATAAGGTAACTCCAATGTTATCTTATGGGAAAGGCAGTTCTTGCTACACTGAAAAACAAATGTAAGAGTTTTTCAGTACCAGAACCTGGTAAACTTAAAAGCACATGCTCTACTTTTTGTTAAAATGCTTTTATTGCCATTTTGTAAATGTAACAATAGCAAGGCAAAAGCCTCCGGAGGGGTTGAGGTGGGGGAAAGGGAGGCATGGTACCGACATGACACAGTGTAAAAGTGTTTGTACAAAGACAAGGCACCACAAATCCAAAAAGACTAGTAGGCAGGAAAAGATTTCCTGAAACAAGCTTTATTGTACCTGAAAAAGAAACTCCAGCCACAGCTTTGAATGGGAATAGCCCTTCAGCAACTGTCCCTTCACAGTTCCACCATTCAACTCGTAACATTCTAACGGACCATGAAAAGCAGGGAGAAAGGGAAAACAAAGGAAGGACATACCTGGAGACAAATATACAAGTGAAAGAAGACCAAATAAGCATTACCACACACAGCAGTGGATACCGTTTGGTGTAGAGCGGATCACTTAAAAGATACCACATCCTAAAAGATGTTCCTATTAATTAACCATGTTGCTAATATCGGCACTTGGGTTTGTGCAACCTGCTGGTGAAGGCATAGGGATTAAGTGTTCAACTGCACAGGGCACTCTGGCAGCAAAAGGTCCTTGAGGCGAATTCTCAGCGGCGTGAGCTCCCAGTAGTTGGAGAGCTGCTCCTGGCAATAAACTGCATCTTGCAATCAGGTCACAGCCGTTGGCGCAGACCATCTGTCACAGTGCATGGATTCATGTCTCTTGGCCAGGAGCAACAGCAAGGCAGTAAGGCATCGAACATCAGGGTGGACATCCTTGACATAGCCCAGGAGGCTGGCCTCGATACAGTCTGTGCAAAAAGTTAAAGTTAATAAGTCAAAGCCTACAGTTAGGCAAGAGAGGCGCAGTTTGCCCACAGCCTTATGTCCATTGTGCATCCATGATGGTGGGGTTTGTGTCAGATTCCCATTCAGCAGGAGCTGCCAGTATATGCCCAGGTGTCTTCCCCTGCATCTTGTTGTACAATCGAGTGATCAATTTTCAAGTGGACGGGTTTGTTAATATGTGTACCAGCTCATATAGTGTACGTGCGGCGCAAGGGAAGTACTATGCAGCACGTGGCATTTAAAGAAGATCTGATGGTGGAAAAGGACATCCTGAGCAGCATAGCGGTGGTGCTCACCTATGTCAAATGGGGGCAGGAAGTGGCCATTGTGAAGGCCCTCAAATTTGGTGAGTTTCCACCCAAAGGCCCATGCCTGGGCTCCCTTGCATAGTAGAGCGGGAACATGGGGTTGTTTGCAGTGGGATGGAGATGGTGTAAATGCAAGGCAGCTGGGGTGACATTGAAGGCTATCCCATTCCCAGAGAACACATGCCATTATGTTGATGTAGGATGCCACATGCTGCTTGTGGCATCCTATACGGCTGGTAGAGCTCAGTGGCAAGTGGGCCAGATCCTCCTCCATTGCGATGTGAGGATGAAATCACATGGGGTAGAGCCAGATGTGGAGGTATTGGGCTTGTGCGCAATATGCGTATAAAGTCATATCAGGTGCGTTTCCCATGTGACCCACGGCTGTTTACCTGCCCAAACTAGGGATGGCAGATTGGAGCGCTGGTATTTTAAGAAATGTGTGGTGAGTGGAAGCTGATGGTTGAGAAAAAAATACTGGAATTTGGGCAAAACAATAATTTTCACAATAGCAATCCTCCCGGCCATAAATAGAGGGTGTTGGGTCCAAGCTGGGATCTGCTCTTCCATAGTTTGCCCTCTAAGTTTTTCATGGGAACTGTGTAATGCTAGAACTCATAGATTTAATGATAAGGATCATTGGATAAAATCAAATAGTGTGATTATTTGACCAATCAGGAATTGGGGGATAGTCTGGGTGACTTTGATATAATGTTGTGACAAAGGGAGAAAACTTCAGATAAAGACAGATGTTAGGTGAGAGACTTTGTTCCGAAATTGATGCGATATTGGGGAAAAGAGATTTGAGATTCTGTTATTGGGCTCATACTCTCTAAGAGGAGAGCCTGATGCGATGCTGATCGATTGATGACCTGAAGACGAAGACTGACTTTGTTGCTGATCCATACCGTGGATAGGTAGCTATGACAATGTGACTGAATGTCTTTTGTGCCTTTTCTTTCAAGGTACCAACTGCACTGTCTAATAATTTTCTCTTAGTTAGATGCGTTTCCAAATTTATGTTCTAAATTGTTTTCGCATGAAGTCCCACATGCTAACGCTAATCTGGGTTAGGTGAGGTTCATATTCTAGACGTTGACATATACAGTGACCAAATCATTGACAGACTGATTTGCTGAACTCTGCTACTCATGTTGACGTATTCACCTTTGTTTCATATGTTGACTTATGCTAAGGCTTTAGAATGTATTCTGTCACAAGTTTTGATTAGATTGTGTTTTTGGTTGTTACTAATGAAGTACTTTTGATTTTATTTGAATAAAGTTTGAATTAATCTCATGATTTAGTACTGTAACTAATAGGGAATAAAATTACTGAAACATATACTGAGTTGTGGTTATTCATGACTGAAGGGATATGGTGTGATTTTATTAACTGTTGATTAATGATTTGCTTAATGGTTATGGATTCTTGTGTATTGACTTCGGAGAAACATTGGTCACACCGTAGCTAGGACACTCCATCCGAATCAAAAGGTTCATCGACCTGTATGCGTCCCCTTGTAAGTTTACTTATTAAGGATCGGGCGCACTAGCTGATCCAACTACAACACAAGAGAAACAAGACAACAAGTTTAAACATGGTAAATATTACACTGAGTTCAAAAGTCATTCCACTTTTCAATATATAAACACACTATGGATTATACACAAAGAGTCTGTATAAATTAAGGAAATGGATTTGCCCCCATACATTATCGTGATTAAGTTGAGAGCAGACCAGACTTACAACAAATGTTTATTTAAAAAAGGCTCTATGTGTTATTTTCTAATGATGTAATTGAGCCTGATTGTGGCAAAACAGTCTTTAGGAATGTTAGCCATAGAGGTAGACGTTCTAACATTTTAGAAATCTATTTTGGTTTTCCAGAAAAGAATGAGAAAAGAAAAAAATCAGAATCAATTTAACTTGAAATGAATATATGGCAACTCACACATTGCCACACATTAATCCTATAACTTTTAAGATGAGTTGAGTGATTGTTGTATAAGATATTGCCCACTAAAGGTCTTAGGCAGCTGCACACATGGATCCAAAAAAAGAACATTACAGAAATCAAATAAGTAAAGTCACAAAGGCAACACTGAGAAAGGGTTAGCTCAATAACAGGGATCATGAATAACCTGAAGACATGAATAATTAATGGTACTAAACTTCCTAATGTTCAAACTAACTGAATGACTATCCCAATGCAACCTACACATTCTTGTTGTGGATCCTGTTCAGAAACACCTCCAAAATTTGGAGAGGTTTCTTTCCACAAACAAACATATGAGCCAGATCAACCTACTGGACCTTCTTTATTTAGAGGAAGATAATCATTTAATCATAAAAGTTTTTATGAGAACTGTATTGGTTTGCATTTCCTAAAAGAAATTGGAGGGGCACTCTAGGAAACATTTCTGTTTCACTCAGCAGGAGACTTTGTTCAATATACAGAAGAGGAAGAAAATTCATGACCACTACTTGACATGTGATTAAAAAGTGTTCAAACAGAACTGGCATTCCTTAAAATTAATGAGACACCTCTTTCTGATTTTAAATGAGGAAAAATTCTTAGGGACAGATTAGTCCAGGCTTATGGAGAATGTATGCCTAATACGTTTGCCATTCAGAAAAACTGATGCCTGCCAGATTTAAGGGGCCATCTAACAGTGCTAATTTTCTGACTTGTCAGAATCACAAACAACACAACAAAATTTGTTCAGAGAGGTCATACAATGTAATAGGTAGGTTTTATTAACTGTCAAACATTCAATATAGCCCATGCAACATAATGCCCATTTAACATTGTCTACAGCAGAAAACAACACAAGTAGTGTCTAAATAAATCCACACAGATTAAGAGTTAGATGCCAGATGATAAAGGCCAACTGATGTCTCACTTCAAAGACTAAATCACTCTTTCAGTAGCATATGCTGAATAGCTTTTATGAAGGACATCAAAACAAAAAGGGGAGGGAACTTTGCAACCCTAATGTGAAACAAAACATGGGAGCATTTTTCTTTATCTCCTTCAGTGCAAAAAAGATGGACACAATGTACAACAAGATTTAATGACATATTAACGTCTGTTTAACAATCCTCATAAACACTCAAGCTTGAGTTTTGATCACAAGTACATTGCTACCCTTGGTCATTTAGAGGAAAAATGTATTTTGTGTTATGTTCTATTGTGTGTAAACAAAGATAAGATTTGATTCTTAATGTTCTACAGAAATATACTCCTTTAATTAAATATATCTATTACCTACAGGAGGTTAGTCGGTTATAGGGTGTTGGCTGCAGGCCCTGCGGTCAGCTTCTGCCGTGCACATCCAAAGGCCGTGCACGGCAGTGGTTGGATTAATGTATGGTAATAAAATTATTGTTTGTTAAAAAACAAGGAAATTCACAAAAAAAAAAACAAAGGTAACAGGGACATTATAGTCAGGAAATAGAATTAAAAAAACCATAGAAATTCACTTTAAAAAAACAAAGGTTACAGGTACGTTATAGTTAGGCTCTGAATTTACATGCACAAAACCATGGAAATTCAGCAGCTACATTATGATTAGCTCATGTAACTATAACTCGTGCCCTCGCCATGCACTGCTAATTACCACACATATTACAGCACTCTTGACATCTTTGATAACATCATTTAGAAGAACAATGTAATGTTTCCAGTATAATTATTGAGGAGAAAACTGTGCATAGATAGACCTGTTAAAGAAAATATTTTATTATTATAAAATAATTATTCATTCTTGTGAACCTGTACAGCCTTTTATTCATATTGGTTTAAAAAAAAAACCTTTAGTTAAAAGTACAAAAGGGCTATTTATTAGAGAGATTTACAAAATATCTCTAGGGTCCTTTTACATACATCAATGGTTAAATGTTGGATATTGTATTCTTCAAGCACTGTCAGTTATTACCTCAAAAGGCTTCAAGCTCTTGTTTCCATTCTGATAACATTGTAGATGCAGCCACAGTGCAACAACAATCAAAAACACCTCATAAGGTCAGCAGACCACATTAAAACTACAGACACTGATTACAAATGCTAACTTATGTAGTGGTTGGACATAAGGTGATAGCATTGCTTGAATAACACTCAGATACCGACTCCTCCTTCCTCTGCATCAAGATTTGTTTGGTATCACTCTCTCTACAAAACAAGTGCATTGGCAAAGCCAATAGGCCTCACCTCTACAATACAAGTGCCAAGCTACTGGCTTTGCCAATGTTTGCTTTGAAAGCACTGTTACAAAAAGTAAAAGAAAAATCAACATACTGCTGGAAGATGCGGAAAAACAAATATATCTTAAGGTATCTTGAAATCGTACAACAAATTCAATATTTACAGTCTTTAGAAACAGCACAGTTCATTTTTCAAATACTTTTCTGAACAGAATTTAAAAAGCCTGATGCACGCGATCCAGTTTAAAAATAATGCAGAGGACTAGATTCAGGTACTCATAAGAACAGGTCAGCTCTCTGAGGTTATGTATGCGATACCATCAGAAATTAAAGGAAGAAACTTGCCAACACCTAATTTACTTTCCACAGGACTCAGAACTGCAACAAATCCCTCAGCTATTTGGTGCTCTGGAACAGCACAGGGAGCAGATTTATGGACATTTCCAGCCACAATAAGTACACCTTCTGCCTGAAATGCCTACTGAGTGAGTGTAGCAACTCGCCATTCCCTAGTGGCGGCCTGAGAGTGGTGCTTTATTGTACTAAGGCCCGGGCTTTCATGCAACATGTGGTACAGAGGAGAAAGCATCCCAATAAAGTATCTTTAACCAAACTCCATCAAAAATCTTCTTAATACTATGCTTTTAAGGACGAGCTGTGATGGGTGGGTAGTTATTCAAAATGCATGGGATGGGGATGTGTTGGAGGAAGCATTACAAAAACACATGTAATCCCAGGGAGTTCTACGAGAAAAATAAATATGTAGTTTCTTTATATGAGGACTGAAAAAAGGCACAAGTCATCTAATCAAAAGAATGGTAAAAAGATGCTACGTTCCAGACGGTGGTGCGGGGTGGGGAACACAACAGTGTTAAGGAAGCTACTGAGTTATAAGCAAGCAAAAAAGATTGACAAGAAGGCCAACCAATGATAAGAAATAGGATGAACCAAAGCCTATTGTCAGTGTCGCTATTGTCCACATTAGGTCTTTGACACTAGACAGTCTAAAGCTGTGTGTAGGTGAGGCCTACAAAGTAGGAAGATGCTGTGGATTTGCATCCATCATCAAATTGTGCCATTTAGATAAGGTATGGACAGAGTATGTCAAGAATACAGTGCCACATGCATTTATATCTTAGCAGAGTGCACATTATAATGGGAGCAAAATTATTAAAACCACAGGATATTCCAAATACATTCTATCACCCTAGGCTCAACTAAGGTTCCTCTACAACATCGCAATTTACTAGAAATCAATAGCTGAAGATCATAAACATTAACCCCTTAGCTGCTTAGCCTGCAGGGATGAGCCTTTTTTGGCTTTTTGGGGTAGTTCATGCTTAGGCTTCCATTGTTTTTTGTCCCCCATAAGGTATCCACACCAAATATGTGACCTTGTTTTCCAGTCATACAAGGTTTGTGGATTCCTCTAGAGGGGACCGAGAAAATAGCCAAAATGTAGCTACATTTTCAGGTTTTTCTGAAAAATAGGAAAAATTTGCTCAGGTTAAAAGTGTCAGATTTTTTTCCTAAAAATGACATCAACAAACAGTTGACTGTGCTAAAGCCACCATTTTTCCATCTTTCAGGAACATGCAGAGCTGAATCAAAAAACCTAAATTTTTACTACAGTTTTGGTATTTTTCAAAGATGTATCCCATTTTTTGTATTTTTGCGCTTTCAACCTACTTCCAGTTTGTGGTGGAAAACATGGTAAAACCTGTGGCTGATCCAGGAAAGGTATATTTTTCTGACAAGTGTACAAAATTCCAAATTCAACAAAAGGTCATATGTGTAGACCCCTCAAGGATTTCTCATAGAAACTGACCACTGAAACAAAGGAATATTGAAAATGTGTAGGAAAAAACAGCCATTTGTGACAATATTTTCATCTTTAACTTTTTGTCACAATGGCTGATTTACAAAAGCAATGTACTGTTACGTTTGCTAGACCCTTTTGGTTGTGTGTATCTATAGGTTTCGCATGTTCTCCAAGAACCCGAGGTACCCAGAGCCAACAAATGCGATGAACTGTCCAATTGCTTTTCATTGTGTACTGAGTTTAGACCAATTCATATGCTGAAATATTTAGAGTTAAAAATAAGTTTCAAAACAGCCTATGCCTCTCTGGAAGGGGCACAAGATATGGAATTTAGAAGCAGTGTTTTTTTGTACATCTCTGAATTTGTGGGTACCCGTAGAAGCATATAATTAAGAGGGTATTTTTCAAAATGGATTCTTTCTTACACAGTGACTTACATCTGGAAGCCACAAATGCAGCAAAATCCAATTGGCAATAACACATATTCTACTATTCCATGCTTCCACATGTCTTCTGATAAAAATGATACCTCACTTAGTGGGAAGGCTTTGTGTCTACGGCAGGAAACGGGCCAAAACACAACCCAGATACACCACATTTTTCCACTCAAAACTGATCTGTTTTTTGCAAATTAGGTAGCTGTGGATTTTGAGTAGTACCTCAGCTAGAACCCAGGGAAACCTAGCAATGTTACACATTTTTTAAACTAGACACCTAGCGAAATCAAGTAAGGGATGAGTTATGTGGCTCTCACCAGGTTGTTTTACCCAGACTTCCTTGCAAACCTCAAACTTTGACTAAAACACATTTTCCTCACATTTCTGTGATGGAAAGCTATGAAATCTGCAGGGACCCACAAACATCCTTCCACTCAGCATTCGTCTAAGTCTTCTGATAAAAATGGCACCTCATTTGTGTAGGCAGACCTAGTGCTTGCGACTGGAAACAGCCCAAAATGCGTCCTGGATACATCACATTTTTATAGTCAAAACTGACCCATTTTTTGCCAAGTAGAGAGCTGTGGATTTTGGGCTGCACCTCAGCCGGAATCTAGGGAAACATAGCAACCCTGTACATTTTTGAAAAGTAGACAATTAGGCGAATCTCGGATGGGGCGACTTGTGTGGTTCTCCTCCGGCTGTGTAACCCAGAATCCCTTGCAAACCTCAAACTTTGACTAAAAACACGTTTTCATCACATATCTGTTAGGGAATCTGCAGGCAATCACAAACATCCTTCCACTCAGCATTCCCCCAAGACTTCTGATAAGAATGGTACCTCTGTTGTGTGGGTAGGCCTAGTGCTCGCAACAGGAAAATGCCTCAAAATGAACCATGGATATGTCATTTTTTCACTGAAAACTGACCTCTTTTTTTGCCAAGTAGGTAACATTTTACACACTAGCTTAGCCGCCACTCAAGGAAACCCAGCAAACCTGAACATTTTTTAAAACTAGACACCTAGGGAAATCTAGGATGGAGTGACATGGATGGCTCTCACCAGTTTTTTTCATACAGAATCCCTCCCAACCCCTCAAACTTTAACTAAAAACATGTTTTCCTCCCATTTTTGTGAAAGTTCTGGAATCTATGGGGAGCCACAAAAGTCCTTCCAATCAGCATTCCCCAAGTCTTCTAATAAAAGTGGAACCTCATTTGCAGGTAGGCGTAGTACCCGTGAAAGGAAACGGGCCAAAATGCAACATGGAAAATTTAAATTTTTCCGGTCAAATCTGACCTGTTTTTTGGCTGAAATCACACCATCCAACTGAGAGTTTGAAATGGTTTTTCACTGAAAAAGGTTTCAACAATCCGAGAGGTGGGAATCTTGCAAATATACTGAGTGTAAATGGATACATAATTTGGACAGAGTGGCACATGGATTGAATGAGTTTCAGTAAATAGCCAGACAAGTGTCCATACTGAGTAATTGTTGATCCATAGAACATGGGAGACTTTGGGCCGGATTCTAACTTTGGAGGACGGTGTTAAACCGTCCCAAAAGTGGCGGATATACCACCTACCGTATTACGAGTCCATTATATCCTATGGAACTCGTAATACGGTAGGTGGTATATCCGCCACTTTTGGGACGGTTTAACACCGTCCTCCAAAGTTAGAATCAGGCCCATTGTCTTGTGCTGTGCTATTTAGTTTAAGTAAGAACAGTTATGTTGGGGGATTTGATTGTTGTGTATATGTTTTATTCTTCTGTATGTTCAATGATTACTGTATCTTTTAATCTAAATCACTGTTAATTTTTTAAAAATGTTTTATGTGTTATGTTTTGTTTGAAGGGTTAGGGTATTTGCTGTCATTTATTATGATATTATGAAAGTTGTTTTTCTAATATGTGTAAATATTTGGTTGAAGAAACTTTAATCAATGTGTGTCTAAAGTACATCTCAGTGTTTGCAAAATATTGTTTGTAGATGTGGGGGGATGATTTATTTATTACTTAGGGACTCATTAGGGTGACAGTCTGACCCCCGCAATCGAGGCGGCTCGACCGCCACTTTACAACCCTGGCGGAGAGACCTGCCAGGGGACCGCCGTCTCTGCCAGGAACGTGGTTCCTGACGGGTAGACAGCAGTTGTACTCAGCCACGGCGGTGCTGAACTCAGCGCTGGCGTGCTAAGTACAACTCAGCTTTCTGCCAGCTTTTCCATCGTGGGGACCCCACCATGGAAAAGCTAGTGGAAAGCCAGTGCCGGGGGCCACAGGGGGCCCACCGCACTGCCCATGCCCAGCACAATCAGAATGCGCAATGTCTGCTTTGTAGACAGTGTGCATTTAGATGGTGCAGGTGTGGTACTATATTTGCCTCGGCTCCCTTATGGGAGCCATGGCCAATATCGTAGCACTGTTTCTGTTGGGCAGCCCGGCGGGGACCTCGTAATACAATTTTCCCAGCGGTCAGCCCAGCGGGAACATTGTAATACGGTCAGGCGGGGGGAAGACACTGCCATGGCAGTAGTGTCCTCCCTGCGAGTTTGGTGGTTGGCTTGCCCGACCACCAAACTCCTAATAAGGACCTTAGTGTTACTGATATACTTTCATGTAGAGGACATGCAGGAGTTATAACTTTTCCATTCCTGGCAACACTAGGGTTCAGTAATTCTCTTAATGTGTGTAAATGTGCACACTTTGCATGCTGAACTAACACTGTTACTCAAAACTGTACATGGCAGCTTCGTCTTTAATCACGGGGTATGACGATTGTAGTAATTAGGAGTACTATTGGACAGCTTTGTTCTAACCTTCTTTAAGGTGGTAACTTTTATGCTTTTATGTCTGCCAGCACACATATCTGCACGCCGAGACACACTGTCTCTCTATTCCCTTTTTTCACTTACTTTGGGGATGTGTACTGCTTTAACGCAGTTAACACTCAGCACTTTGACACATTTTATCAGTGGAAGGTAGGCTTTGCATGCTGCTGTGGCAGCCATTTTTTTTACTCAAAACAAGTTTTGAATTTATCCCCAGATAGGGGATTTAGTCTGATGTTTTTAAAAATTATTTTGCAGCTCTTACAACATTAATTGTGAGGAGCTTATTTGGGTTTGACATGATTACCATTTACTTTGAAAAGCGGCGAGCACTTTGCCAAGGATACAACGTATCCTTGTGAAGTAAGCTTTACATGCTGCGGCCGCATATGTCCCAGTTAACAAACAAAAAGCTGAGTGATACTGTCCACTACGAGGGCATAGAATGATGTTTTCTTTTTTACATTCCCAACTTGTTCAACATCATTGCTGAAGAGCTTCCTGTTGTGAATAACAATTAAGGGCCTTCAAAATACCTATTGTTTATCATGGAGAACAGCACAGGTTTTGTCAAGGATACATTGTATCCATTTGAGGTAAGCTTTACTGGCTTCTGCCCCAGCTGTCTTTTTTCAAAAAATAAAGATTTGAGTGAGTCTCTCTGGGCTGAGGGCTCAATATGATACAATTTCATACATTTACAGCTCATTCTAGACCCTTTGTGAAAAGCTCCCTGTTTTGTACTATATTCAAAGGCAATGGTGAGTACACTGTTTCCTATGGTTTTGTTTTGTTTTTACGGGCAAGAACTCTTTGAAATCACTGCCTTCTTACATTAGTTTTGTTGTGTATTTTGTTTTCTCATCCCTATCCACACTGTGATGGGAGGAGTTCTATACTTACCGGCGCTACACGTCTGAAAATTCGAGACTCATGGGGTGAGTGCCTCTTCTAAAATATATGTGTTGTTGAGGCAGATATAGCGAAGGAGAATGCATCTAACAAAGGGATATTTTCTCTCTTTTCATAGACCATATGTGGATGCTTTTTCGCCCTGGTTATGGTGTTTAATTTCTATTACCCATTATACCTCTCAGTTTATGCTGTCCTGATGAAGATCCATGGTTAAGGCATTGAATTCCCATTGTTATCTTGGGGTCGAAACTTTGGCAAGTTATCTTTGCAACCTGGACTGTACCATCACTCACGAGGAGGGAATTGTTGGATTAGTAACCGGCACGCTAATGGATGAGATTGTAAATAGGCTATAGAATAATACAGACAGGCTAGGTACAGTTGGATGTGTGCAGTACAATTGATTCATTGTTTTTATTGGTTAACATTCACTACTTCTCACTTTGCACAAGCACTTTTGTATTACTTTTTCATATTACGGAGCAACCATTATATTTTGAAATTGTTGTATATTATGCAATATTGATATACACGACAATTTTGCACATATATATATATATATATATATATATATATATATATATATTTGATTCAGGTGTGTTTTTTCCAACGTTTTCTGTGTTTTGTCATTAGTTAAGTTATGAATAATTTACTTTGCTGTTGGAAGATGTTTCTTTATGTGTAAGTAAAATTTAGCTTTATCCATATGGACCACTTTGTTGTTTGTACTAGACTATTCCCAGATCCTATAATACATTGGGTTACCCCATTATGTTGTAATAGTGTCGGCCAATAGCAGACACCAGCACTGGGGCCGCACGTAAGGGGTTAAATGAACAGATGAACTCACATTTGTGCAGATCAGAGAATGTTTACATTGCAATAGTTATTATTGAAGTAATTTGATTGATAGAGATATTGATTGGGTATTAAATAACTGGGGGTTGTCAGTGAAAAAGGCAAGTTTTAACTGATCTGATATATTTTAATTATTCATGGTTAGCTGGAGTAGAACCTGTTAATGTTTGTTTACAAAAGCATGAGTGTTGACTTTCAAACAAAGGAAACAGTTTGCTAAAAGCAGGTTATTCCGAGATGGGCAATTCAGCACATTTAACGACAGAGTAAGGAAATTACAGAATCATGCATTAACCACAGGGATGATGACATCGTAAATTGTAAGCCAGTTTTACTAAAAAAGGGTATGATGTTAGTAACGAGATCTATATTGTAAATATTGCCTCACCATTCGCACATGTATTTACAAATTACTTTACCCAAGAATTACAATTTTGCAACAACTTGGGCGTTTCACTCTCACCCACAAGCAGATCAAATTATTACATTAAAAGACATCCACCTATTTTTCTTAGGAAAACAGTGAATGCGTATATTGACTTCCTTCTGCCGATATTATTGTCATTCAAATTTATATTTGCTGGACAAAGGTCTTAAAATCTGTAGTTGTTTTTAAGGATTGAGAAAAACTATCTTGCCTAAATAAGAAATTAAATATCATTTATTGTGCTAAACACATTACTTATGCATGTTCAAGTATGAAAAGACAATCTGATTCGACTTTGTGATTAGCTGATTCCCTTCCCAAGGAATAAGTACAAAATATTGGTAGGTCCAGCACACAAGTTCAGTAAAGAAACCTGGGCTCCACCCTGGTAGCTATGACAAAGTGCATTCAGGCTTAATTTAAGACAAACTGATCTAGCACTACCAAAACAAGTGATAATTCAAAGCACAGCATATTAAAAATCCCACAACCAATTTAAACAAAATAGAAATTAGAAGAAAACGTAATAAGAAAAATGACACAAATATGATTAAAATTCAATAACAGGAACTCAAGATATGAATTCATACACTTTTAGGGCAAAAGCACCAAGAAAATGAAAGGCACTAATGAGAAGTCAGTTGTTGTGGTTTACCAAGACCTAGGCATAGTTTTGGGCCAACTGCGATGGAGCAGGGTACGGATTCTTTAAGTGAGTCATCCCAGTTAAAGTTTTTACTTTCTGACTCAGTCTGTTTTATGGAAGTTGAAAACCTACAGCAGGGCAGAACTGCAGGCTGTATACGGTTAAGTCTCTCAAAGTCAGATAGCCAGAAGTCCTTTTAAGTCCCAACTTTTCAGACTTTCTTGAGCAGTTTCTCTTAGTCTCTTCTAAATCTCCCAGGACTTCAGGGACAGCGCTTAAGGGCCAGGGCTCACTCCAGCAGAGGTCACCAGCAGGGTCCAGGTCAGGACCAGTTGCTACTGGTCAGCATCACATTCCAGGAAAAAGGTCTTGTGAAGCTTGTGTCCATGTACCCACACAGGAGGTCAGACATCTGGCCCTTGGAGCCCACTTCTCAGTCCTGGATACACATAGGTGCAGGACCAGCCCATCAGATATCCACACAGGCTGAAGACAGAGGGTTCAATCTTCTTCTATTCTTCTATAGGTCCAGTGTGGGGATGGGCTAGTGTTGAGGTGCCAATTGTGTAAGATTCACTAGCCAGTGGGTGCAGGACACTCCCTAACAAAACAAAAAACAAATTCCACGGGGAATCCTTTCCATTTTTGCAGCACATTCTTTTGTCTTACTATGAACTATCTAACAGTGCACTATTTTAAATAAAACCCAACTTGGCAGAATTATGCTGCCCTTGGAGGTGGCTAGTGTCCCAGTCACAGTTATGCCTAGGGAAATGAGCAGTCCCCATCTCCTCAACCACACCAAACTGATTCTGGGACCCACTTCCCCACCTACGTGGTTGGTGCAAAACTGGCTACAGTTTGCTCAGGAATCAAAGGTTTCTCTTCCACAATTCCCCCTTTGTACTTAGGTATAAATGGGAAGCCCTCGCCCTGGTCCTTTTCAAGTGAATAAAGTTCTTGAACGCTCCTCGGCTGCCCTTCCTGAGCTGAGACGAGTCACATACCCCAAACCCAGGCCTTCTTGTCAAAAGGCCTAACCCATTCTTTCTGCCATGGTAATAGTTACCATATCTTGTTAAGGGAAAGCACTGATGAGGCCAGCTGCTAGCAGGCTAAAAATATTTAGCCCACTGGAGTTTTAAATAGAGTACGGCTAACTTTATAAAAATTATTTTCCCTAAATATTTATCAAAAATCCAACTCCATTTTTAAGTGGATATTTAATAAATATGAATCAAATGTTGACTACTTTTTTTAGTTTATCCCAGACCAGAGTTTGCAAAAATATTGGTTTATTGTCACTTTTTTTTCTCATAATATCAGCCACAGTCCTTTACTGTGAGCATAGCTTTTGGGGACTGATCACTATAGTACCAGCATAAAATTGTTACATGTTCCACTTTTTATAAAACTCACTCTAGCTTGGGGCCACTCTGTCTAGCTAGGGGTGATTTATTTCATATTTAAACTTAGGGCTCTTTCCAGTCAAAAAGGGGTTATAGTCACTTATTCACCTGCAGGTTTAAAAACTGCAGCAGTCAGGCTAAGCAGATAAAGCTGAATCCATGGTTTCCTTGTCAACGTGCTGTAAATCAAGGTAACATTTAACTTTCTATGCCTTTGGTGTATTTTCCTGCATCATATGCTATGACCGTACTGGAAAGTTAGACATGCCAACTGAGGAGCAGCCAATATTTGTCCTGTGTTAGGGGTCAGAATACTCACAGTGGGACCTGGACAGCTGTGCCCTAGTGAGTTGTGTTCAAACACCAGCAATACGTGGCAGTATACATGTAAAAAGAAGTATTTTTGCACAGCTGGACATGGGAGTTGTGCATTCATTTTGAATTATTGTCGGGGAGCAGTATTGTGGTGATTGTTTACAGAGCCTACTGGTTCAAGGGTGTGTGAAACCAAGTAAAGGTTGATATGCCACTGCACACTAGCCACGAACCACAGCAAGAAGACTGGCTAGCAAGGACCTTACAAATGACTATATTAGAGCATCTGTTCACTGGAAATATAAGGTAAAGACCTTTGGATTGTCCTATGTCGTTATGAGAGGAGAAACAAACTATAAGAGTGTCAAGAAACATCTGAAAACTGAACTATTCCTAGGGCAGTATATGAAGAATCATGGACCCTCCTTCCATCCAAACAGAATCCAACTAGCATTATCGTGCTGCTTACTGGTTTTCCAGCTAAACTTAGTGGTCTCAAGTAACCATAAACAGATGTATAACAATATACCAAGCAAAACATATAAAAAGATTACTGCATTTTTCTTCTTGTATGTATTTTTGTGGTCTTATTTCTTTGTCTGCCACAGAATGCACCGTAACCAGTACATTAACATACACTTTAAGTGGCTTTAAATTGTCACCATGCTCATGATTGGGCGGCAATTCCCTACTTCTAATTTGATGACTTTCCTCCATATGCTTGTGTCTGCCCTTGGTGCATGTAGTTTTCACCCTGCCTTTTGAGTGATTGATTGTGTCTTTCCACTGCTGCCGTCAGGGAGCTACTTTTATTCTAGTGTGTCTCCCGGGCATTTCAGCTTTAGTACTTGATTGGAGTGCATCTCCTGCTTCTAATTATCTTTTTCTTTCTTCCACTGGTTATCTCTCCCCAACCTCCCCTCTGTATTGTCAGAGATTGGAAAGTGTATTAAAACGTTTTTTCTAGATTGCCCACAGAAAAGGCAACTTTTTCTAGCAGCCACATGTCACAATAAGAGGGTCCAAAACAGGATACAAAACACACAGGTAAAACATCTCTTTCACTATCTGGTAGCTCTTGATTGAAGACAGAGAGTAAAGTAGCAGCAGATCAGCCAGGCACTAAACTTGCTTTCACCTCACTTACAGAATTTCAGCTAGGGCAGCCACCCCGGCACATTGTAAGGTTCAGAGCTTACACCTTCTTACTATTCGCTTAATAAACAGCAGGGGGTTCTCCTGTACTCTGTCAACTAGATTACCTGAGCATCTGCTCAGGAGGGAGTGCCCAGAACATCATCCCTCTATGCTGCTATTCTCTTTGCAACTTCGCTGCTATTCTCTTTGCAACTTCTTTCTACAACGATCTGATGTGTCGTAATTAACTTATGTCACTGCCCCTGCCATTTGTGTGCTCTAATTGGTTATGCAATTGGATAATAAAAGTGGAGTATCTAAAGTCAAGTACAATTTCAGGTATTTTAGTACCCTTGTCGCCTTAGGTAGCCATCACAAAGATAAACGTGCCCTTAAGGTTTTACAGCTTTTGTGAAACTACATATATCTTCCAGCCTTATCATTTTGTTATCGCTGTCCCAGAATTTTGTCAGTGGGTCCACTTGTTTTTTACTCTGAGTTTGTGTGGTTACTAACCTCCATCAGCAAATGTATTTCAGAGGCACATGCTGTGGGTGTGACACCAGCAATGCACATCCTGGTACAGATTCTAAATGGGCCACATTTGGATCACAATATATCAAAGTTTTAGGGTAGCTGCAAAACCTAACCCTTAACCAGGATCAAAGCAAGGCTTCCTGATCCTATCACGTCTAACCACATGCTTTATTTTTCCCTGCTAAAATCTTAATTTCTTTTCCCACAGATCGCATCATCCTTGCAGTGTGCTTGGTGACATTGGGGGTCATTCCGACCCTGGCGGTTGACTACCGCCAGGGCCGGGGACCGCGGATGCACCGCCAACAGGCTGGGGGTGCATCCATGGGCATTCTGACCGCGGCTGTACAGCCGTGGTCAGAAACGGGAAACCCGGCGGGACCGCTGCCCTAGGGAATCCTCCATGGCGGCGCTGCAGGCAGCGCGCCATGGGGATTCCGACCCCCTTACCGCCAGCCTGGTTCTGGTGGTTTTGACCGCCAGAACCTGGCTGGCGGTAACGGGTGTCGTGGGGCCCCTGGGGGCCCCTGTGCAGTGCCCATGCCAATGGCATGGGCACTGCAGGGGCCCCTAACAGGGCCCCATCAAGATTTTCAGTGTCTGCCAAGCAGACACTGAAAATCGCGACAGGTGCAACTGCACCCGTCGCACCCCTTCCACTCCGCCGGCTCCATTCGGAGCCGGCATCCTCATGGAAGGGGGTTTCCCGCTGGGCTGGCGGGCGGCCTTCTGGCGGTCGCCCGCCAGCCCAGCGGGAAACTCAGAATTACCGCGGCGGTCTTTTGACCGCGCAGCGGTATTCTGACGGGGGGACTTTGGCGGGCGGCCTCTGCCGCCCGCCAAAGTCAGAATGACCCCCATTGTCTTTGTAATTGTTATCCGGCTGTAAAAGCACACAGTCTATAAGCAAATATTGATTTTAGAGGGAGGATCATGAAGCTCATATATAATTATTCACTGCACAGTGTTTAACTACGTTATTCTGCACTTAGCCTCGGTCTTCACACCACCTCCTTTGAGCTAGAGATTGGCTGATTGACCAAGTTACAAAAGAGAGTCCATCAGAGATTGAATATACTGTGTCTGGGCAACAATAGAATAACTGCAGTCTCATCTCTGATAAAGCAAGGTAGGAATTGCAAAGGGGAAAACTACAGACAGTAAGCAAATCAACTTTGATCACAGCTAAAACTCAGTGGCAGCTTCTACTAGGCAGGGCTGCTAGGATAGTACACAGAGCGTGGGGGGAGGCCTTGGGAGATAATTAAAAAAAAACTGCACTTTCCTGCCGCCTCACCTCTGCTGCTCCTTTGCCTATGCCACTGTCTTGGTGCTTGCTTTGAACTCCTCCCCATCCAATCCAGATGCTTCTCTCATGCTGTTGCACAGCATGAGAGAAGCACTGAGATTGGCCTGAGTGGGTTGAAATGCCTGCTGAAATGCCACTCAGGGAGAGTTGAGCCTGCACTTGGTTTCCACCCGGATGTGAAATACTGCTCAGTTGGAGAGTTCTAAGGGAGCATGTCAGTTTGGCCAGCCTCAGACAGCCGGGCAAACTGACATGCACACTAAAAGTGCACCACTACCCTGCCTCTCTCCTGACTCGAAGGATATTGGCCCCACCCGACCCTAAACAGCAGAAAAAAAATGATAACAATGTATTATCATTTTATTTTTCTGCTGCCTTATTATCAGTGGGGTGACACTTCTCCGCCCCTTATAAAACTGGGGATTCATGGGTAAGAGACAGTGAGTACTCAAAATACACACTACGAGCCCAAGCTGAAACTGAGCTACAGAGGTGCTGCTTTGTTTTGTATGCAGACAGTTTCTTCTATTTCAGTGCAGAGAACATTAAGGTCCATTTTTCAAAATAGTTTCAAGGTAATTTTGACTCAACATCTAGCGACTGAATGGGCACAATTTGCATTTGTGCCCCTTTTTAGTATTAATGCTTTTTAGGAGTTGAATGTTAATTGCACTCGCGTATTAGCTCAGGCAGGTATCATCAGACTCTATCCTCTAATAATTTTCTGGGAAACCAAGATATTAGGATTACAATTATGTGCAAAATCTCCAGATATAACATCTGAGGATGTTATTCCTCATTACTATCCATAATCCTTAAATGAGATGCAAAACACAATGAGCAGTCAGTGCAAATGCTGTATGCATAGAGATGTTTTATACAAGATTTACGGCTGAGGCAAAATTCCACCTGAAATGTTAAAGATTACATGTGAGACAACACTGAATATAGTTAATTTAAATCAAATGTTGAGAGAAAAATGTCAGCTTGCTATTCCTCATAACAAAACTAAGGAGCAGAAGTGCACCACAATCAATGACATTCTAGGCTCATAAGACGCAGGGAGAAACACAAAACATAACCAAGCCAACTATAAATTCTAAAGCCAGAGGAGATGATGGTTAAGTGACATGTGGCATGGCTTTTATTATGGTATTTACTTAATAATAAATACAACTGCAGAACCTTAACATGTTCACTGTTAATGCTCTGAATGCACTGAGCAGCATAACAGTGGTTTGCACGTAGAAGACCAGTTTATTACTAATGTGCATCTCTCAGTTTTTTGCAAACATACATATTATATGTGCACAAATTCAGTCGCGGCTCCCGGGGTGACGGGAATGGGGCGGCGCGGCCTGTTGGGGGTGGAAGGGGGAAAGCAACAGACAAAAAATACTTAACATAAAACCGTAACTTTCTCGCTGCCTCTGCCACGCTGCTCCTCGGTCCTCACTGTTGCAGGCACAGGCTCCCAGTCTGCCCTTCGGCCAACCCTAACGCTGCTTTCATGCTGTGTGGCAGCATGAAAGCAGCCTTGGGATTGGACAGAGTGCCCATCCAGGGCGCTACAAGACAGACTGGGAGCCTCTGCCTGCTGTCTCCAACCTGGAAACACAGGACCGGGTTAGAGAGAGGCCAGTGCACATGTGTTTGGCTGCCCTGAGACGTCCGGCCAAACACATGTGCACTGAGGGGGAGTGCTGTTCACTCTCCCTCTGGGCCCTGCCCCATTTTACAAAAAAACAATAATAGACATATTTTATTATCACTTTATTGTAAACGTTTTGCAGCTGCTGCTGCGGCTGGCAGGGGGTTGTGACGTTCCTCCGCCATAGCAGAGGGCTGCCGCTGCTCAAATTGTCATATTTTTTCGGTTGCTCCCATTAGCAAGCCAGAGAAGAGATGTTTCCACTCTCTGACACATTTTAAATTGCACACCAGCTTGGGAATTGTTTTTCAAGTGTAAACAGACTTGAAAGTTTCTTTTTCAGAGGGACTCGAACAATAAAACGGTGGCAGCTTCCACGTGCTTCCTAAAAAGGGAACTGCTGTATTATTTACAGTACTGTGCAACAAATGCAGGAGCTGAGAGTGAACAAACCCTTCCACACTCTGTAGGATACCAAGTATGAAAAAAGTATTAAAGGATACCTGGTTATTAGGACAGGTGAAGGTAGAGGAATCAGTTAATGGAGAGATGCTTAGAGATGTGTCTCAAACTTAAAGCCTAATGGTATGAGGCAGACTCTTTATCAGCTTATTACAAACTAGGTAGGGATTACATTAATTGGTTAGGGATACATTTGTTCGCTGAATGAATAATGATAGTAATAATTCCCACTGATATTATTTTTAGGACAATAGCATAAATATGTGTTTTAAAATACTGATACATACATGTGTATATGTGTGTACAAGCGCAATGATTTCAGAGTTCAAGGAAGGGTTCACATTCACATGAGAGATCGTCTGACAAGGTTGTCCTACAACAACCTCACCTGCATATGCATTACAAATTAAAAGAGATGAAGGACATGCCAGTTTATCCTTTCTCTGATAAGGGTTCAATTTCCTGTTGGGACTTCTTTAATCTACCCGAAGTGATCCCAAAGGAACATGGAGAACAAAACATGATTTCCCCAAAACCACAGCAGATCTGAAAATACTACATAAAATTAAAAAAAGATACTTCAAGAAGTAAAAAAATAACTAAAAATGATCTCTTTAGGGCAGACTGCAAAATCATTTTCAGATCTTAATAATAACACATACTGGAAACTAAAGGAAGAATAACAAACATCAACATTGAAATGAGTGAATACCTTTACAACCTTCCAGATGTATCAATATATATATTTATATATATATATACAAGAATCAATGTTGGCTAAGCAGAAAGATGCTAATTACAAGTTGTGCCATCCTAACATATACTTTATAGACGTTTCCAATGACAAGGCAGAATACTACAACACAAGTAAGATTGTATTAAATACAAATTCAGGGGCTTGAGGGATTTACTTATCATTAACCCCTATGGTGCCTTGGGCGGGGTGACCTCATCCTGCACCCGGGAACTGGGGGGAGCGCTACGTCATCAAATATTGCCGAGGGACGCGCTGGAAGCCATTTGCTTCCAGCATGTCGAGGGAGCAGGACTTCAGGTGAGTCCTTCCCTCTTTGGGGGGTGGGGGAAAACAGACACGGGGGAAAGGAAAGGGTTTTTCCTTTCCCCCGGTGCCTGTTTTCAGTGGATTCCTGCTCCAGGATCGCGGCCGGGGCCCGCAATCCTGGAGCAGGAATCCCCACTAGGCACCAGGGATTACCTTTTTTAGGTAGTTTTGGGGGGTGACCCCTTGGGCATGGGTCGCTCTCATTGGGGGGCATTTTTTTCCTTTACTGCCCCCCCCCCCCCCCCCGGGGGCAGATCGGCCGATTTTTTGGCCAATCTGCCCCCAGAGGGGGGGGGGGGGGGCGAAAAACCACTAGACACCAGGGATGTTGTTATTTGTGCATATTGTTTGGGAGCAACCCCTTGGGCAAGGGTGGCTCCCATTGGGGGGCATTATTTTCCTTTTTCGGCCCCCCCTGGGGGCAGATCGGCCGATCTGCCCCCAGGGGGGCCGAAAAAGCACTAGACACCAGGGATGTAGTTATTTTGTATATATTTTGGGAGCGACCCCTTGGGCAAGGGTCGCTCCCATTGGAGGGCATTATTTTCCTTTTTCGGCCCCCCCTGGGGGCCAAAAAACCACTAGACCCCAGGGATGTTATTATTTTGTATATATTTTGGGAGCGACCCCTTGGGCAAGGGTAGCTCCCCCAAAGGGGGGACATTTTGTATTGGCTATCTCTGCCCCCCTTGGGGACATAGGGGCCTATTTTTGTAGGCCCATCTGCCCCAAGGAGGGCAGAAACCACCAATACGGCAGGGATTTTTTTTTTTGGTTCCCCTTTTTTTGTTTAGTACTGGGGGTGCCCCCAGTTTGCCCCTTTGGCAAGGGTCGCCCCCTAAAGTGGGCACAGAGCTGTTGGCCATTTCTGGCCTCCTTGGGGGCAGATCGGCCAATTTTTTTACGCCCATCTGCCCCCAAGGGGGGTAGAATCCACTTAGGCACCAGGGATCCTGTGTGTGTGTCTTGTGTGGGGGGGGGGGCGGCGGCACCTTTGGCAAGGGTCGCCCCCCAAAGGGGGCACGTTACTGTTGGCCATTTCTGCCCAACTTGGAGGCAGATCAGCCTATTTTTTTTAGACCCATCTGCCTCCTAGTGGGGCAGAAGCCACTTAGGCACCAGGGACAATTTCTAAGTTCTTGGTGGTGGGGTGTTGGTCAACTGACGAAGTATTTGTATTTGTGATTAGATTATAACAGTATATTTCTTCTTTTTGTTATAGTTCAAAGCTTTTGCTTCCTTTGCTGTGGATCCTTGCGGTATTGGCAGTAGTTGTCCTGCGGTTTGCATAGTTGCATGTTTTAGGTAAGTGAAAGCAATTTACTCCAAAGGAGTATTGTTGACATGCATGAATCACATGTTTGTAGGTGGTGTACTAAATGCAGTATTGTGTGTGAAATTGTCCTTAGATTTGAGCACAATGATATTTGTGTTGTCATAGGTCTAATTTGCTTTTTTCTTTTTAGTGGGATATCATTGGTGATTGCTGTGTCTGTGCAGAGTAGTTGCTGGTGAGTAGCTTTTTCAGGCAAGTGAGTGGTATAGTTTTTTAGTACATAACTCTTTGTGAGAAAGCTATACTTTGTTTATTACTTATTTTAGTGCTAGTTGTTGTTGGCAATCCATTTGTTGTTAGTGAGGATCATGGCTAGCTGCAGAGTGACCGCTCAGCAGGTTGTTGGCATGCTCTTTGAGTCGTCTTCAGAGTATGATTACGAGACTGACTCTGCATCTGAGGCAGAGGAGGAAGTGAGAGATTCTGGCAGTGAGTTTTCTGTCCAAGAGTATTCTTCTGATGAGGAAGCTACTCTCAGTACAGTTGAAGGGCCTGTTGTAGAGGCGGACATTGATGTGCCAAGAGTGCAGCAGCCTGGGGCTGAAGGGTTTCCCATTAGAAGACCTGACACCTGGATTGCCCCAAACATAGAGCAGCCACAGTTACCTGCATTTACTGGTCTCCCAGGGTGTAGAGTCAATACGGAAAACTTTTTGCCTGTCCATTTCTTTCACTTGTTTATGGACGATGTATTTTTGGAAGAGATTGTGGAGCAGACTAATTTGTATGCAGAGCAATATTTGCAGGACAACGCTGCCAGACTTAAGCCTCAGTCTAGAGCTACTCAGTGGGTTCCCACATATCTGGAAGAGATGAAAAAGTTTTTAGGTTTGACTTTTTTGATGGGGTTGATCCGGAAGCCGTCACTGGCTTCTTATTGATCTACTAGTCCCTTGATGGCAACGGCTATATTTCCTGCAACTATGACATGTAATCGCTATTTGCTTCTTCTTCGTATGCTGCATTTTGTAGACAATGCTTTAGCCTTGCTACGAGATCACCCTGATTGTGACCGTCTTTTTAAGATTAGGCCTGTCCTTGATCATTTTGTAGATCGTTTTTCAGAGGTCTATGTTCCAGGCAAAGAGATAAGTGTGGACGAGTCTTTGGTCCTTTTCAAGGGGCGTTTAGTTTTTAAGCAGTACATTCCTGGTAAGAGGGCACGGTATGGGATTAAATTGTATATGCTGTCAGAAAGCAGTACAGGATAGGTGTATAATTTCCGGGTCTACACTGGTAGGGATTCCAGTATTGACCCCCCGTTGTCTGCCCACTTTTGGAGTTAGCGAAACAATTGTGTGGGAACTTGGTAGAGGACTGTTTAACAAAGGTCACCATTTGAACGTAGATAATTTCTACACTGGGGTGCAGTTGTTCAAGGAGCTGTTTAGAGTGAACACTGTTGCTTGTGGCACAATTCGTTCTAACCGGAAAAGCTATCCAAGGGAGCTTGTCTGTAAAAAACTTGAGAGGGGACAGTGCAGTGCCTTGCGGAATAATGAGCTGCTAGCTCTGACATGTTCAGACAGGAGGGATGTGTACATGCTATCTACCATCCATGATGAGTGTACTTCCCCTGTGACTGTTTGGGGTCAGGTTGTGGAAGTGCACAAACCTTCGTGCATTTTGGACTACAATAGGCACATGGGTGGTGTTGATAGAGTAGATCAGAGGTTGGAACATTACACTGCTCTTCGTAAGTCTTACGTGTGGTATAAAAAGTTGGCCCTACATTTATTTCATTTGGCAACTTTTAATGCTTTTATTGTGTTCAAGGATTGTTCACCTGAGTCAAGGATGACATTTGTTAAATTTCAGGAGTCAGTGATAGAGAGCCTTATTGTGGTGGAACGGGCAACAGTTCCTAGAGTAGAAGTGGTGGAGGATGTGGCTAGATTGAAAGATCGCCACTTTCCAGATCACATTCCTCCCACTCCCAAAAAAGACTTGCCCACAAAGAAATGTAGGGTATGTGCCCGGAGATCAATCCGGAGGGAGAGCCGGATGTACTGCCCCGAAGGCCCTTCAAAGCCTAGGCTGTGTGTGCCCGGCTGTTTTAGAAGTTACCACACAAGGAAAAACTTTTGGGAAATACCGTGAGCGTAAACGGCCTAATTTATATTTTCATATGTTCGGTTTCACGGTTGGCATTACTGTCATGTATTTAGTTAGAGCTTTTGTGTTTGTAGTTTTGTACTTATTTTATAATTAGTTAGTGGTTTCTTTGTTGTTTAGAAAACATAAAAAAAGTGATGGCGGTGTGCGTGGGGTGGCGCTTGGCTGGCGGTATGGGTGGGGTGGCGCTTGGCTGGCGGTGTGCTTTGGGTGGCGCTTGGCTGGCGGTATGGGTGGGGTGGCGCTTGGCTGGCGGTATGGGTGGGGTGGTGCTTGGCTGGCGGTGTGCTTGGCGTGGCGCTTGGCTGGTGGTATGGGTGGGGTGGCGATTGGCTGGCGGTGTGCTTGGGGTGGCGCTTGGCTGGCGGTGTGCTTGGGGTGGCGCTTGGCTGGCGGTATGGGTGGGGTGGCGCTTGGCTGGCGGTGTGCTTTGGGTGGCGCTTGGCTGGCGGTATGGGTGGGGTGGCGCTTGGCTGGCGGTATGGGTGGGGTGGTGCTTGGCTGGCGGTGTGCTTGGCGTGGCGCTTGGCTGGTGGTATGGGTGGGGTGGCGATTGGCTGGCGGTGTGCTTGGGGTGGCGCTTGGCTGGCGGTGTGCTTGGGGTGGCGCTTGGCTGGCGGTATGGGTGGGGTGGCGCTTGGCTGGCGGTGTGCTTGGGGTGGCGCTTGGCTGGCGGTATGGGTGGGGTGGCGCTTGGCTAGCGGTGCCAGCCAAACGCCAGTCCACACACTCATCAGCTGGTGTGATTGCTGTATCAGGCATGTGGGCGTATGAAAGTGATGGGCGCTTGACTGGCGTTGTCTGTCGATGCGAGTGTTGTAATGTGCTGGGCCCGTGGCTGGCGGCGTGAATGGTCTTGTGCATGTCATGTATGAAAGGTGTGTGAATGGACTGTAAAGCAGTTGGTGCCTTGCCGTGGCTTTACAGCTCACGAGCTGTGAGTCATTGGTTCAGTTTTTGGCCTTTCAGTTATTACCAGTGCATTTCACTTTTGTGAAATCTCTTGTTAATAAAATTTGATCTACTGAACCATCACTCACCCTCGTGCCAAATCCAACCAGTATGTGTGGTACAAATGACAAAACCTGCTCCGCTGTAATCAGGCGTCGCAGCACACTTGAGACACGCTAGGTATTCTCAGGTGGGACCCTGATGATGAAGCATGCCACCAACTTGGTTGGTGGGTGAGGGGTCTTTTTCACATAACCTACGTGCGTTTCTTTTCACAATTTTAGTGTTTGGCACATCACAGACGTATGTAGACACATCAAAATGATATATTACAAAACTACCTGTGTTTGGGGGGCACCTATGTTTTTGGTCCTGGGTGCGGCCTTCATCTAGGGAAACCTACCAAACCCAGACATTTTTTAAAACTAGACACCCCAAGGAGTCCAGGGAGGTGTAGCTTGCGTGGATCACCCAAAATGTTCTTACCCAGACTCCTCTGCAAACCTCCAAATTTGCTTAAAAAAGCATATTTTCCTGACTTTCGTTTGTACGATCACCGCTCCAGCACAAAATTCCTACTCCCCAGCGTTCCCCTCACTCTCCCAAGTAAAATGACACCTCACTTGTGTGGGTCCCCAAAGCAGAGTCAGCCTAAAGATTTATAAAAGAAGAATATGTCCTTATCAACTCGCTGTGCAATCCCCTCTATCTCTACAAGTTTTTGGCCTTATTCTGTTGCAGGCACCTGGCCCACCCACACAAGTGAGGTATCCTTTTTATCGGGAGACTTGGGGGAATGCTGGGTGGAAGGAAATTTGTGGCTCCTCTCAGATTCCAGAACTTTCTGTCACCGAAATGTGAGGAAAATGTGTTTTTTTAGCCAAATTTTGAGGTTTGCAAAGGATTCTGGGTAACAGAACCTGGTCAGAGCCCCACAAGTCACCCCATCTTGGATTCCCCTAGGTCTCTAGTTTTAAAAAATGCACAGGTTTGGTAGGTTTCCCTAGGTGCCGGCTGAGCTAGAGGCCAAAATCTACAGGTAGGCACTTTGCAAAAAACACCTCTGTTTTCTGTCAAAAAATGTAATGTGTCCCCGTTGTGTTTTGGGGCATTTCCTGTCGCGGGCGCTAGGCCTACCCACACAAGTGAGGTATCATTTTTATTGGGAGACTTCGGGGAACGCTAGATGGGAGGAAATTTGTGGCTCCTCTCAGATTCCAGAACTTTATGTCACCGAAATGTGAGGAAAATGTGGTTTTTTTTAGCCAAATTTTGAGGTTTGCAAAGGATTCTGGATAACAGAACCTGGTCAGAGCCCCACAAGTCACCCCATCTTGGATTCCCCTAGGTCTCTAGTTTTCAAAAATGTACAGGTTTAGTAGGTTTCCCTAGGTGCCGGCTAAGCTAGAGGCAAAAATCTACAGGTAGGCACTTTGATAAAAACACCTCTGTTTTCTGTCAAAAAATGGGATGTGTCCACGTTGTGTTTTGGGGCATTTCCTGTCACGGGCGCTAGGCCTACCCACACAAGTGAGGTATCATTTTTGTCGGGAGACTTCGGGGAACGCTGGGTGGGAGGACATTTGTGGCAACTCTCAGATTCCAGAACTTTCTGTCACCGAAATGTGAGGAAAATGTGTTTTTTAAGCAAAATATTGAGGTTTGCAAAGGATTCTGGGTAACAGAACCTAGTCAGAGCCCCACAAGTCACCCCATCTTGGATTCCCCTAGGTCTCTAGTTTTCAAAAATGCACAGGTTTGGTAGGTTTCCCTAGGTGCCGGCTGAGCTAGAGGCCAAAATCTACAGGTAGGCACTTTGCTAAAAACACCTTTGTTTTCTGTCAAAAAATGGGATGTGTCCACGTTGTGTTTTGGGGCACTTCCTGTCGCGGGCGCTAGGCCTACCCACACAAGTGAGGTATCATTTTTATCGGGAGACTTGGAGGGAACATAGAATAGCAAAACAAGTCTTATTGCACCTTGTCTTTCTCTACATTTTTTCCTTCCAAATATAAGAGAGTGTGTAAAAAAGACGTCTATCTGAGAAATGCCCTGTAATTCACATGCTAGTATGGGCACCACGGACTTCAGAGATGTGCAAATAACCACTGCTCCTCAACACCTGATCTTGTGCCCATTTTGGAAATACAAAGGTTTTCTTGATAGCTATTTTTGACTCTTTATATTTCAGCAAATGAATTTAAGTATACCCGGTATAGAATGAAAACCCACTGCAAAGTTCAGCTCATTTATTGGCTCTGGGTACCTAGGGTTCTTGATGAACCTACAAGCCCTATATATCCCTGCAACCAGAAGAGTCCAGCAGACGTAGCGGTGTATTGCTTTCAAACATCTGACATTGCAGGAAAAAGTTACAGAGTAAAACGTAGAGAAAAACTGCTGTTTTTTTCACCTCAATTTCAATATTTTTTTTTTTCAGTTGTTATTTTCTGTAGGAAACCCTTGTAGGATCTACACAAATTACCTTACTGAATTCAGAATTTTATCTACTTTTCAGAACTGTTTAGGTTTCTGGGATCCAGCATTAGTTTCACGCCCATTTCTGTCACTGACTAGAAGGAGGCTGAAAGCACAAAAAATCGTAAAAATGGGGTATGTCCCAGTAAAATGCCAAAATTGTGTTGAAAAATTGGGGTTTCTGATTCAAGTCTGCCTGTTCCTGAAAGCTGGGAAGCTGGTGATTTTAGCACCACAAACCCTTTGTTGATGCCATTTTCAGGGGAAAAACAACAAGCCTTCTTCTGCAGCCCCTTTTTCCCATTTTTTGGAAAAAAACGAATTGGCTAATTTATTGGCCTCCTTCAGGGCAACCCACAAAGTCTGGGTATCTCTAGAATCCCTAGGATGTTGGAAAAAAGGACGCAAATTTGGCTTGGCTAGCTTATGTGGACAAAACGTTATGAGGGCCTAAGCACGAACTGCCCCAAATAGCCAAAAAAAGGTATGGCACAGGAGGGGGAAAAGGCCTGGCAGCGAAGGGGTTAAGAAAAGGAGTGTAAATGATTTAGGATTTCTGAATTACTTTGTAACTTTTAGTTCTTAAAACAAGGTTAAAAAGGGGGACTCCCAATATTAAAATCAAAATTATTATATATGTTGAGTATCATAGAAAAGTGGAAAGAGGAGGTTTGGCAGGTTAAACCTACCATCAAAAGTTTAAAAAACGTGTATTTCTAAAAAAAAAAAAAAAAAAGTTGAAAGGTGGTTAGGGAGATTTACCTTAGAATAAAATACATATTTGAATATTGTTTAAGAAGAAAAGGTAGAAAGGGGATTTGGGAAGTAACCCCAAAGAAAATAGAATTAATATGTGGTTTTCATTATTTATAATTAAAGGTGGAAAGGAGTTGGGAGGTTATACTGCCCTCATTAAACATACAAATAGTATGTGAATCATTAGATTTTAAAAAACACTGGGAATGGTTGTTTAGTTACCAATAAATATAGTATTGTACATATTGTGATACAATGGTGTGCAATTGATAATTTTAGTTTTAATATCTATCTAGATAAGCTTTAAAACATATTTTTTTAATTGTATTGGTATTATCTGTACTTAATTTAGTCATGTAGAACAGGAACAATAGAAGTGATGAGAAAACAACGTAAATAACAATTGTTCGTTTTTAAATACATTTTTAATGCTTTTTTATATAGCTTATAATTTTATTTCAGAAAACGTAGAACTTTTGTTTAATTATGGAGATATTTTTCTCTCTTGAGAGAAGTTGGGTGAAAAAGAGGAATAGTTAGCAATTTAAGTGTAAAACTTTTAAACCCTAAATACATTTTTCATCAACATCAACAAAATTAAAATGTAGAAATACAGATTGATATGTATTTCAAAAGTCCTTCAGAAAGTCCTTCCACAATCCCAATACAAGGGGTAATAGGGGCAACTCTTCTGCCCATGATTAATTACAGCCACAAAGCATACCTGGGGCAACTCACGGAAAACAACTGAAAAATTCCAACTTAAAGCGCACAAAAAGTCTTCAAGATACCCCAGTACACACGAGGCTGCATGATCTCATTGGAAATCGAACTAGAGGGCCAAACGTGGGCTAACTTGTGTGCCTTCTTAAGGAGTTATTACAGGGTCACAAAGGTGCCATCCAATACCTTGAAAGACGTTCTCCAGCATGGTTTAACTTAAAGTGCCCTTGGACCAACTATCTTAAAAAATCATTTGACACTCTTCAAATAGATCAGTCTGAGCTGAACAAGCATCTGTTCACACACAGCTTTTAAAGCAATCTTGAAAAAAACATAGAAGATCACTGTCAAAGTTAATGGACATGGCTAAATTCAAGAACAAACCAGTGTTACAAGCATAAAATGCCCACATTGCTTGAGCCCCCAGCTATACATTCAGTGCTTTGTAGGGCAAGCTTGTCTTAAGCAAATCATGGCTGCAAGGTTGATGGGCTTCCATACCAAAGAATTAAACCCTAAATGGGCCTTCCTTTCCAAAATGGTTAGTTGCAGGCTCTATGAATACAAATTTGAGTCTTTTAACTATCTGCCATGCTGCTGTCCGGCGCTGCTGCATGTCTGGTGCATTTTGTTAAAACCACTTTGTTTTAACACATGGAATTAGAACCCAAAATGTGGCAAGGAATCTGATCTTTGCTATCAAGGACCCAACTGACTTAGCCACATTTGACAAATATATCAGCCTCATACAAGAACTCCTTAAGGAATTTCATAAGTTCAGTTAGATCTTGTCCAGAAAAGACAACTCCTACCTCAGCAACTTACTGACAGCAAGTGGCAGACTCCCTTTGAACATGTGCAATTTCAACGTACCATATCCCATGGATGGTCTATTGCCCTCAACGTATGATCTTCTATCACCTCCTTTTATATTCAACATTTTAGTTACTGACATCCCATCAGATAGACATCTGGCTAGGATGTGCACGTAAGCCAGGCAGAACCCACCGCGATAGTCAGGGTAAGTAAGTTACACACCAAAGACAACCTGTGCTCACCCCTCCTGGTAACTTGGTACTCATAAATACTGTGCACACTATGCAAATCCTGAGTCAGTACTCATTACCATGGCTAGGCAAGAATCTAAGGGCCAGATGTATGAAAAAGGCCTTCTGCGAATCGGAAATAGCAATTTTTAAGAAATCGCTATTTCTGATTCGCAAAATGCACTGTATCACATTTGCGATTCGGTAATAGCAATTTCTTAAAAATCGCAAATGCTATTACCGAATCGCAAATTGCGATACCGGCACCCATTCGCACCTATGGGCCTGTAGGGCCATATTTGCGAATTTTTTGCATTTCCAAAATTGTGAATTCCTAACTGGAATTTGCAATTTTTGGAAATGCAATGTCCAGAGTGCTGGGGGCCTTAGGCCCCCTCTGCTGCACCCCAAAATATTTTTTACAACATGTAAGGTGCACACATGCCAAAAGTGCATGTGTGCTTTACATGTAAATTTTAAAAATGCATTTTAAATACATTTTTAAAATTTGCACATGGTTACCACCAAGTTCAACTTGGTGGTAAATAGCGATTCCTTAATGCCCAATTCGCATTAAGGAATTGCTTCGCAAATAAGGATTCCTTATTTGCGATTTCCTATTTAGAGAGTCGCAATTTGCGACTCTCTAAACAGTTTCGCAATTTTAAGGAATCGCTATTTTAGCGATTCCTTAAAATTGCATTCAGAATTCCTTTGATACATTCTGAAATGGCTTTTTGCATTAGCAAACGGGCATTCGCACCGTTTGCGAATGCAAAAAGCTTTGATACATCTGGCCCTAAATGTCACACATTACAACATCGGGGCATGAATGCAGCAGTTAGGTTATAGAAGAAAAAATATGAATCACCATGTATCATAAATTCTGGGTGTGCTATGCCGATCCTGAAATTGTACCCGTTTTCCTGAACAGTGCAAGAACAATGTACATTAGTTCCTCAGGCAGACAGAGCAACAGCTTATGGACAAAAGCAAGCCAAGTATATGAATTGCTTTAAAAACCCATGTTCCAGCTTACCTGCGCTCCTACAAGAAGTAATATGGTAATCAGGCAGATTGTGGGCTGCAGGAGCACCTTTGCACCTATTAGAGGTGGTACGGTAATTTGGGGGAATGTCCTTAATCCAAGAAGCAGGGGGCTGCGTCGTAGACTGTAAGTACAATCACCAGATGGCAGAGTCCCCCCAAGTATGGCCCAACGAGTGGAGCTACATGCACACACTGCAACTGATGGTGGGGAGACTTCGCTTGGTCCCCCGCACACTAGAAATGAAAAATGGTAGCTGCCGAATGCACAGGAAAAGGGTGCTGAATGCAGGCATACACAGTTCACACTGGGGACCTCGGTGGAGTTGTTTCCACCCAGAGCATGACACAAGGGGCACTCTCCCCAAGCGTTCATGTTTGTGGCAGCCACCCCCGCTCCAGGTCAGGGGTGATACCCTGAACCTGGCCCTCCAACCCAGTGCCTGTACCCTTGAGGTGCACAGTGGTTAGGGTTGAATCCTTCTCCCCCCTACCCCTCCAACTGGGCTTCTGTACCATCCTCTGCGGAGTGGTGCTGTCAGACACCAGAACTGGTTGAACGCTTGTGTCAGCCATCCTCCCAAGTTCTGCTGACACTATGGGGCTCTCTCAGTGGATGGTCTCCTGGTACAAACTAGATTCCCTTCCTGGGGCCCCCTCAGGCCACTCTCCAAACTCTGGGGCTAGGTATAGGGCACCATGGGGCGTCTCCCACTCCCACATCTCCTTTTCCTTTGAGAAGGGACATAGACCATTGTAATGGAACTTGTTTGTGCTATTATGAACTTCCCCTGCCCTCAGTTGGGGAAACCTGAGTAACTCCCCTTGGGGTCAGTTCCAAGTGCTTTACCAGATCCTCTGGTACTCACCCAGAGGTCTGCCTCCTTTGCAAGCTCTCTGGGGTCACAGAACGCACACTCCAACAGGTGTTGGCATAGCCCTCAAAACAACAACAGAACATGTGCTCTCTGACAATCAAATTGTACAGCCCTTCAAAATTGTTTACTGTGCTACCCAACATTCATTCATCTAGTGATTTGCAACAATTCTCTACAAAACAAACTGTAGGCTAGAATGTCAAGAGAATATTTGTTATTTTAGCATTATCATTTTTTTCAGGAGTGACTTTTAATCAAGGTAGATACAGAATTGGTATTAGTAGGGACCTTGAGTGAGAGAAACAGTGCGCTATGGTCAATACACGCGAGGGGCAGGATTTTCTCAAAACATAGCTCAGTATTACTGGTAAAAACCCAATCAAGTGAGTGATTTTCCAGATGGGTTGTTGTATTAATTATTTGAGTACGTTCATAGCTAAGCAGGCTGTTAACTAGGTGTTCTGTGTCTTTATTATCTGAGATCTCGAAGTGCAAATTAAAATCCCCAAGGACTGTAACATTGGGGATATCCATACAAAATTCTGTCTATATTTGGCCAAAGAGCAGTGAAGAGGAAGAGGGTTGCCAAATCTGCCTAACCACTAGAGCGCTAACTGGTAAAATGGTGTCTTAGTGGTGATGCAGATAGGAGTAGAAATGGTGGTCCATCCTTGTGCAAATAAGCTTTTATAATCAGTAATTGTATTTTATTCCCCCAAATGTTTCAGGCGATTGAAGCCTTAGCAAATTTCAGTATTTCAGATATTCTTAAAAAGTCACAGATTCAATTAAACATGTTGCATATTAAATTAAAACAAGAAAAACCAGCTGTCACTGACAGCTGGTTAGATAAACATCATAGTGAGAACAGCCAGTTTTCTATATCCTCAAGCTGATGGCATTGCTTTAAAGGAGGTCTTCAATGAAAATCCCTAAAGATGGGTCAAGAGGGCATATCTGCCACCTCATCCAATCAGATGTGTGGTAACGTACTAATCCATATGGAAGAAATACAAATTAAAATGTTAAAGACAAAACTCAACAAAGTATTGAGACAGTCAAAACGTAATAATTCATCAGTACACAGAGAAATAACATTTATGGAATCCGCTTATAAGAAAAAAACTCTAGGCAACAAAAAAAGAAAAAAATAGGAACAACTAACCGTGCTCTTTGAGGTGGCTAAACACAATGATACAAGAATATTTTAATCCATAGCAAACTGGTGCATTTCTCTTCAGTAGAAGCGTTACTCACTGAATATTCCGTATATAAAAAGTCTTTATGTTAACTACGCCACTCACCCTTATTGGCAACTCACCTTAACAGAAATTGAAGATTTTTCAATATTGCAGAGCAAGATCGAGTTAACTGTTAAATAAATTTGCAGGAATGAGGCTCTATGTCCCAGTGGGATTCAGCTTTGATCTTCAAACAAGCAGCAAGACCATGGGTGAATATATTACAGCTCTTTTGTAGCTCAAGTTTAACATCTCACTTTATAATGAATAGTTGACTGGGTTCATTCCTGGTTCCCCACTCACAATAAAGGCTCTAGTAAATTTCCACAAAACTTCTGGATAATTTCTCTTTTAGATGTGGAGGCAAAGGTGTACTTAAAACTGCTTTTCAAACAACTGGAGAGCTGAGCAGCTGATCTAGAACGTATACTCTTTTTCCAAACAGATTTTGTGAAAGGTTTCAACGTGGAGTATAATTTGCTATCACTGGCGCTGCTTGTGGAAGACACCATAAAAACAACAAGCATTTGCTATGAAATGGGTCTCGCATTTGTTAGACTTAGAGCTATTAGCGTTGTTCTTGACACATAAATTGAAAATGAAAAGTAATACAGTTTTACGTAAGTGAGCTGATTTGAAGCGCCACGCCATAAGCGTGAAGGAGCACAAGGAAACAGAAGTTTGCTCACAGTTAAACGTATCAGCAGTTATGCATTTATCTATGTAACAGGGTTGATGTCATGCAAAGTGCTCGACTACTGCCCAGCGAGAAAGCGCTGCATAGGAAATAAAAAGAAAAAGTAGTCCAGAATCCAGACGGAAAACATGGAGCCTTGAATGTTTTCAGAACTTTATCAGTGCACTCGAGGAGGGCTAAACAACGGAAAAGGCATGACACATAACTGGGTGTAGTTGACAGCTGAACTTTGTTTATTCCTCCCAGACACCAGCCACACAATAAAGTGATTAGATGTGACTGGAAAGGCCATCATTGGCAGGAAGGAGGGGTAGAGCTGGGCCCCACTTGCAAACCAATAGACTGTGCCCCCTTCACACAAAAGACTTCTCGCCAGTTCATGGTTCAAGTAGCCAGGATGGAGCCAGGGCAGGGAAGACAAGAAATTCCAAACACTTCAAAGGGAATTCTCTACAAAATTCTCCTACTTCAAAGAAGGCACCAGGTATAAAAATAGGACACTCTGACCCTCTCCTCAGTTCTCTTTATGGACCTGTGGAAGGACTCTCAGAGGACTGCTTGCTGCTGTGGCCTTCTGTGTTTTTCAGAAGACTGCTTTGTTGCACCTCGAAGGACAGCTCTGCGACCTGAAGTCTGCCTTGAACTGTCAATTGCCTATCCTGCTGCTTGAGTCGCAATCCACTTCCTGAACCCAGGACTAGCAGAGTGACTCCAAAGGGCTAGTTGACTGACATCCGGATGCGTGCCTCAGGGACAGAAATATTTCAACCATCTTGAACCTGTACCTGAACCCAGCCTGAGAGAGTCCTAACCCTCCAAGTGGTGTCACTCCAGTCTTGGACCTTTGGAAGTGGTGCTAAGGATGCGCAGGTAGCCAAAATCCAAACCTTGGGACTTATACATTTTTAGCTAAAAACTGCTCTGAGAACCGAGAGGAGACTGGGACCAACCTGCTCATCTCTCTGCCCAAAGCACATTGCCGGTCTGCCTGACTTCGCAACAGCTCCCATTACACTCTTCTGAACAGCATTAAAGTCTGTTGAGTGGTCCTTCACAGAAGAAGTATCCAACCTCATGGAGACCTTGTCAGCTCTAGCCTCCAGCCTAATCCTGCTGCAGATTTTCCACATCTAAAAAAGGTACTATGTCCATATGTGGAAATCTTCATCACAACTTCATCCAGCGGCTCCCCGACAACGACCCCTCATCCTCAGACACCCCCTGCAGCTTGCCTCACTGAACTTCTACACTCTCAGACATTTTTTGTTGAAATTTAATCTAAGTCTGAAGGTAGGTGCCCAATGGGTCTAAACCACTTTTTGTATGGGACTTGTGCTCTATTGTGGTCAGCCATATTTTTCAACTTCGACCCAGTTTTGTGTGGCTAGATGTCCATGGTTGTCACCTTGATATTTTCGGTGCTAGTATTTACCTTAAACCAAAAAAAATCATAACTCCTGATTCTGCTGATTGGATTTTTGTCATTTTGGTGACAAATAATTTAGTAACATTTACCCTATTTTTTCAAAAATTGGTGTGAGATTTTTCTTTTGTTGTGTTTTCACTTTAATAAGGTTTGTGTGCTGCAGAAATACTTTACACATTGCCTCCAAGTTAAGCCTGCCTGATTTTGTGCCAAGCTTACAGAGGGCAGGCACAGGTTTATTTAGTGGTGCTTGTAAATCACCCTGACGGGCTGGCTGTTGCTTGAACAGGCTTACTACCATACTCAAACAAAATCCGATTTCTCACACTGGTGGATTGAAAAATAAACATTCTGCAGTATGCTGATGACACCATTCATTAGCCCAAATGGCAATTAGGCTCCAAAGACAACTGGATGAATTAGCTGAATGATAGTATGGATATGAGGTGTTAAGGGTATAATGGTATAGGTTAGCGGTGTTAAGGATTAGAGGTTCAACAGGTGTTTATGGGGAAAGAGATGAGGATTTGTTGTAAATTGTTAAGGGTATATGATATGGGGTATACAAGGGTATGGGAATAGTGCTAAAGGTGTGGTATACAGGATAGTTGTTATTTGGTATAGGTTTTAAGTGTTTAGGGTTAAGAGTATAAGGATACACAAGTTCAGGTATGGTTGAGGTTAAATAGTTATGTGTAAAGGTTTAAGAATACAGGTTTAACTGTTTGAAGTATAGGGTAAAGTGATTGGGTACCCTATGATTGTTTAGTGCCGCAACTGAAAATGTGTTTAATTTAAAGTGTGCTTAATTTACCCTGTGCCCTGAACCCTTATTATAAAATGTGTTTAGTGTTATCACTTGAAATGTGTTCAAAGTGTATGATGTGGGAGCGTGTCCATTATGGCAGCTGAATAAGTCAGCTGTTCTGCGGCTCCGCTCTTCTCCTCACTGAGCAGCAATAGATGACATGAGTCATGGGAACCCTCTAACCCCCAGCAGGCACTCTGGACAGGAGAGAGGTGCAGTCTTTAGAGGAGCCTGACAGTGACCTCAATCAGGAAAAGCAAATGTTAAAGATGGCAGACACACACACACACCGAAATGAAAGGAGAGCTTGGCATGATCACACCTTGTCGGGAGGCCGCGGTGTACATAGTTACCCGCAGTCCTTGCCTGCCAGAGACCATGTCAGCAAGCAACACTAATGGCTTGTCTTTCCAGCCAAGAGAGAATGGTGCCATCAGGGAAGAGTCCAGAGGAGACTCAGTTGCTAGCAGGTGAGATAATGCTTGATCCCTGGGCTTTTATGCTATGTTCTGACCACAATGAGTTTGACCCTAGCTAGTAAGTGGCCTAATGCAAAATCTAGCAGGCAAGCGTACCAAAAGGCCTTGAGGATGTAGACCTTGGGAACCCCATGCAACAATCTTTTACTGTTTTTGTGTGCCTTTACTATCTAACCACCCCTGAAAATGCAGACCTCCTGGTAGATACATTGGGGCCTAGAGGCCCCCCTGAACCCCAAGATGTCAGCTGAGACACCAGGCCAGGTGGCATGCTCTTCTGCATCCTCTAGGGTCTTTTTTCTTGTGACTCAACTCTGACAAATAGCGACTCCAGAATCTGGCCTTTCGCAAAATCTTTGAAGGGTGTGATTGATAACGGTCAAGGCCTGCTCAGGGGGGATGTCTATATAATAAATGAACTTAAAGACTGACAGAATAACTTTAATTTAATATGTGACCTCTCTGAGTTTTATTGATGGACACTACCGACAATCATCTCTTGCTTTCCAGTTTTAAAAAGCCCCTTTCTTATTTTCCTTATAAAGTGAAGTAGATATAAGTTGCACATGTATAAAAGGAACACAATTTATCCAATCGAAAAATTAGACCAAAGTCTTGCAAGCAATCAGCATTAGAAACGATACATAATGTTTGGCCATAATGTTTAGCATTATTCATTGCACATCAAGAATCACTTCGTTGCGGAACATGACACATGAGCATCATACTGATTGCACATGAGCACTTACGTTTCGTCTACTCTTGTTACTTCCTAATTCCATCTTCCAAATAGAAAGGCATTTCTGTCATTTCCAGAGATGAGAACACAAGAATGATTTTGTTAGTGATAATCATTCTGGGAAATGCAAGAAAATAAATGTGCTGCAGCTGCTAAGTATGTAATAAAGCACTTATTGGCTCTCATTTTCAGTACTTAAAATGTAGAATGAGAAGGGGCTCACTGATCCAATTAGGAAACATATGCAAATAAAATGCAAATCTATTCATGCAGTGTATGTATTAAAACACCCTGGTGATTTGACCTACATACGCAAGACCGTCAGATGAAATGAAAACACGAGTAACAGACCTCAAAAGTGCACATAAAAAGAGAAGATCAATTCAACAGTTCAAGGTTGTCGAATGATTAAATAATAGTAGGCTGAATGTTATCCAGGCATCACTTCTCTTACTAACCATCACACCATTGACACCACACTAGAAACCTGCACTTAGGGGCGCAACCCAGGTCCCTGCTGCGTGCCTCCCGTCCCCAAACTTTAAGGGGGCTCTCATTCAGCCCAAGTTCAATGAATAACTGTGAGAGGTGGGCGATTCAGGTCCTCCTCATCACAATCTGTTGCGCTGGGGGCATCAAGGAATCCTGGCAAAGAGTGGAACCGGGTCTGATTCAGTAGCAAGTATTCTGGACTGACTTGGAAATCATTTCATCTGGTAGCGGTGCAGTGTATGGACATTGGCAAAGAGGCAGTGGCGCCCATTCACATCCTATGCCAGCAGCAGCCTGCGGGGGACAAGGCACTGGAGGCTGTCTTCCCTGCCAGGTAAAGCTCCAAATGTCACCCTAGAAAGACAATCAATAATTCCTTTTGTCCAAGTTGTGACTTGGCTGGAGACAAGTGTCTGCAGTCAAAGGGAGTCCTGTTGTATGGCGTGTCGCGCATTCTGATGGACTCAGTAGCCCGTAGTAGACGGAGCAAAAATTCACTTTCTTTTTTACTTCAGAAGATGGAAAAGAAATAAACCGAGATATGAACGCCTTTAATTTTTTTCCGATCTGTGTGTATAAGTAAGTTATGCAAATTTGTGTTTTAACACTCACACAAGACAACCTGAAATGTTTTGGAGAAGTTAATAATACCACCAGACATAATGGTGCTTGAGGTTAACAGACTTTGAACAAAAGACTGACTTTTAACCTCCAAGGATTCTTAGCTTGTGCCTTGCAGGACATGCAGACGTTTGTAGTGGATGTCTACGAATTGCTGTATTTTGCCAGGATTGGCACTTGAGACCTGCAGGTTACACACGATCTCAGCAATAAAACAACTCATTCACCTGTTTATCACGAGTCAAGCTTGTAAACACACATTGCTCACGTATCACTGCAGCAAGCACATTGAGTGGTATTATACCGGTGGCTTTCCCTCCCTGTGGGCATCATCTCCAAGACTGCTTGAACTGCCTAAAAGGCAAAAATATTGCGACACCATGATGTCTTACCACCAGAATCAAAACAGCAGAAGGGCTTCACAAGACATGTTGAAGCATCGTGAGACTGCAGCCCAGAAAATGCAAGTAGAAGAGCAGATGCCAAACCATCTGTTGTTATGCCCTGACGTCGTGGAACACAAGCCCTCTTCCCTTTCAGAGAAACGCTCAAAATCCATCTCTTCGAACAGAACAGTGCCTTAATGCCACTCTTCTTTATTTAAACGGGTGACTTATCTCCCTCCCACAGCCTCTCCAGTTTATGCTTCTTTGCTCGACATCCTTAGTCTACACCCCTTCTGAACTTCAATTGTCTTCCTCTGTGCAACACCGATGCTTTGTACCCAGGTTTGTGCTATCCAAATGCACACCTGCATATATACACTCTGCGCTTTTCTGGATACACCTCGAGCTCTACAGCAGGGAGCCTTTCTGCAATGAATGAAGTTTGCCGCATGAACTTTACTACAGGATTTTTCTTTTTGGGGGGAAAAGTTTGCAAACATAATACATATGTACTGACTGTCATGACTGCTCCTTAGGACTTTGCCATTTGCAACTACACCCCCGTTTGCTCACTCGTTTTAAGAGTTTCCAAATCCGACTCAATTTCCAAAGTATTGTATCTCCATGTCCAGCATTGCCGGACACTGAGATTAAAGGGCATTCTGTACATAACTATTTTGCAGTCGCAATGGCTCCGATTCTCAAAATTGGAGCCTTGGTGACCGTAAAATCACTTTTGGGTATGTTTAAAACACATATTGAAATACAGTAACACGTTACCGAATCGCAAATTGGTATTTTGAATACCATACCGAATCGCAAATCGGAAGGGAGATGTTTGGGGCACCCCTTACAATCTGCGATTCCTTAAGGTATGTATGAATGATTTGCGACCACACTTGTGGTCTCAAGCCATTGATATATTACTGACACCTCAAGGGAGTTGGTAACCCATTCCCCAAGGCACCCTGTCCCTTTTGTGAATAACCACAAAAACATTTAAAAGTAGGCAGTGATTCTGCAAAGAAATTTGCGAAATGTTTCACAAAAAATGCATCCTGTTTTCTTTTGAGGAAAACGGGCTCCATTTGTTAAAAAAATAATTGCTGTATTTAAAAGGAATCACACACATGGTACTAATTCCAGCAGACCATCATCTCTCTGATGGCAGCGAATTGTAGTGTGTCACAAATCGCGACCTACCTCATTAATACATCATGGGATAGTTTGAAATGTGACCGACTACGATACAGCATTTTATGAACCGTTCTATTAGTACATAGGTTCGCTCGCAAAAAACAATGCATTTGGTAAAAGTCAGTGCATTAATTGCTACCACTTTTACTGAATGCACGCTTTGTACATAAGGCCCGTAGTTACTAATATAGAATATTTGTAGTCCACAGATGTTTTAATTGTACACATATTTTAATAAACCTAGCTGTCTAGCTAATGTGCTCGGAAGCCAACATTCTTTAGATGTACAGAATAAAGGCATGCCCCAGTGTTGCTTATTGATATTTTGTCAGTGTTAGACCTTTCAGCCTCAGCTCTCCTCCTCCATATTTGCTGGACCTATTTTTGTTGGCTTTAGGACTGGTGAGCACTTAACCACTGCTAACCAGTGCTAAAGTGCATCTGCTCACGCCTTAAAACATGGTAATATTGGGATATCCAAAATTGACATGTTTAATTTACTTATAAGTCCCTAGTAAAGTGCACTATATGTGGCAAAGGCCTGTAAATTAATTACTACCAGTGGTCCGGCAGCACTGATTGGGCCACCAACTTAAGAAGCCCTTTAAACATGTCCTAGGCCTGCCATTGCAGAACCTGTGTGACCAGTGTGAACTGCAATGTCAACTTGCCATTTAAAACCCCTTGCTAAGCCTTAAACTTTTCTTACATACGTCACCTCTAATGTAGGCCCTATGTAGCCCATAGGGCAAGGTTCAGTGTAATTAAAATATAGGACATGGATTTTTAAGTTTTACATGTCCTAGTAGAGAAAAAAATCTCAAATTAATTTTTCTCTACTGTGAAGCCTACTCCTTTCAGAGGGTAACATTTGGGATCCCTTATTATATTTATTACATTTAATAAACTGTATTTCCTGATTGATATGAGGTAGATATGCCATGTTTAGTACCTATAGAATTGTAATGATAAATCCTGTTTAATGATAAAGTCGGATTAATTTTTCCAATTTTAAAAATGCCACTTTTAGAAAGTTGCCATTTTTCTACACTTAGCCGTTTGCGCCTGCAGCCTGTCTCTAAGACATGTCTGGTGTGGGGTGACAGCTTGGCTTTGTCCATTCCCTCTAGACAGCCACACACAAAGAGAGCTTAGATGTGACTGATGGGCCATCCACATCCTGATGGGCCATACTGGGCAGGATGGGAGGGAGGAGCTGGCCACAGCCTCACACACACACACACACACACACACACACACCTGAATAGGCTGTGACCTTTCCACACACAAAGGACTTAACCACTCTTTCACTCCAGCCACCTTGGAGCCAGGGCAGGGGAGGATGGGAAATTCTTGCACTTCAAACCCACTGTCTAGAAGCTTCTCCCACCTTCCAGAACCAGGGCACTAAAGTATAAATACCAGACCACAATCACCACCACTTCAGTACTTTTCTGGACCTGAGATAGTCTGCCTGGAAGAAGGACTGCTGCGCTGCAACAAGGACTACCACTCTGCTGGACTGCTACCCAGTAGGACTCCTACATAGCTGTGATGACCTGCTGCCTTCCTTCCCTGAGTGAGAAGGACTGGACCCACATTACTTGAACCCAACATCTGAGAATGACTCTAAGGGCCAGCTGACTGGCCTTCTGTTTTCTGAAGTCTCGGGGGGCACAAAAGACTTCCAAATCACCTGCTAGAGCACTTGGACTCTGCCATCTGTGAGTCCTGCCCTGCCAAGTGGTGCCAATCCAGAACTGGACCCTTGGCAATGGGTATAAAGTGCTGCTCTGGTCAAATCAACGCATTGCAGCCACTGCGTGACTCAAGACCGGTGCATTGGCCCCATTTTGTGGATCAGCGTCATTGCATGACCTCTCTAGAACAGATTGACCTCTGCACATCAACTTCTGAACTGCTGCATCTCAGACCGGATGCATCGCTGCTGCATGGAGAAAATCAACGCACCTTCACTACTGCGTGGAAAGGATAGACACTGCCTCTATTGCGGGGATCAACACCAACGCATCGCTTCATCTGCTCCCCTCATCTTGCAACCAGGATTATGGTACCTTTTGTTCTGTAGGCCGCACTGGGTCTCTTTAGCTGGCCCGTGCTCCATCACGGTAGGCCTGAACTCTTGGCTTTCTCCCAGTTTGGCGCTACCAGATATCCCCAGTTGGTGCTTCCTATTTCTAAGTGCTATTTCACAGTTTATTCTTTAAGAATTCATATCTCAAGTTCTGTTTATTGGATGTGTGTTGCTTTGGTCTTGCTTTGTTTATTATATCAAGCTCTATTTCTAACAAGATGTGGTATCTTTCTTTGTGGTGTTTCACTGTATTACGGTTTGAAGTATTGCACAAATACTTAACACATTGCCTCTTAAGCTAAGCCTGACTGCTCTTTGCCAAGCTACTAGGGGACGAGCACAGTCTAATTTAGGGTATGTTTGCAACTTAACTTTACAAGGATTGTGGCTTCTGCATAACCCTGCCAGCCACATACCCAATTTCTAACATTGGTGATCAGCAGTGAGGATAGGTGTTGGAAATGGCCATCTCTACAGGGTCACCCCCAAACTTTGTGCCTTCGTCTTCCTAATGTTTGCTGGATTATTGCTTGCTGGCCTTAGGACTCTGTGTACTTTACCACTGCTAACCAGTGCTAAAGTGTTTGTGCTCTCTCCCCTAAAACATGGTTTGAATGGCATTTACCTGATTGGCATATTTACTTTACATGCAAGTGCCTTGTAAAGTGGTATACCATATACCCAGGGACTGCAGCACTTATTGTGCCATGTAATTAAGTAGCACCTTAAAACCTGTCCCACGCCTACCATTACAGCCTGAATGCAGTGGCACACTGACATGTTGGCTTGCCATTTAAAACACCTTGACAAGCCTTAAACTCCCCTTTTATTACATATAAGTCACCCCTAAGGTAGGCCCTAAGTAGCTTATAGGGCAGGGTGCTGTGTAATTAAAAGGTAGGACATGTGCTTGTTAGTTTCACATGGCCTAGTAGTGAAAAACTACCAAATTCATTTTCTCACTATTGAGAGACCTATCCCTCCCATAAGGTAACATTGGGGATTCCTTGTTAAAATTAATAAGTTGCAATTCCTAAACCAGACATGGTAGATTTGTCATGTTTGGTACCTATAAACTTGTAATGATGAACCCTCTTTAATGGTAAAGTCAGATTTATTATCACAAGTTTGGAAATGCCACTTTTAAAAAGTTGTCATTTTCCTGCCCTTAACTCTCTGTTCCTGTAGTATGCCTTAGATCACATGACTAAGTGTAACTGACATTTAAAACTTCGTGAATTCACCCCCAGACAGTCACACAATAGGGGATTTAGCAGAGCCTGAATAGGCCACTAATTGACTTGATGGGGGGGGTGGAGCTAAGTACAGCCCCACTTGCAACTGAATAGGCAGGGCTCTGCCGCCACACAATAGGCTTAATGACACTGTATTGGCAGTGCATTCAGCTAGGAGTCAAGGTATGAGAGGTAGGAAATTCCTGGAAGTTCAGAGAGCCTTTCTGGAAACTTCACCCAACTTCTAGGAGCAGGGCACCAGGGTATAAAAAAATGGGGATCTAAGACCCACTCTCCACTTCATTACTGGACCTGCAGAAGGACTCTCAGAACACTGCCTACTGCTGTGACCTGCTGTGCACTCTGCCAGACTGCTGCTGTACCTGGAAGGACTGTATTGCTGCCTGGATCCTACTTGGAATTTCAGAGGCCAGCCCTGCTGTGGAACCCTGTATCACTACTTGCACCCAGGACTTCAGAAGTGACCCTGATGGCTAGATTAACTGGTCTCCTGTTCTGAGCCACAAGGACATAACATGCGCCCACCATCTTCAACCTGCACCTGGCCCTAGCGTGAGCGAGTCTTGAACCCCCAAGAAGTCTCCATCTATTCTTGAACCCTTGGTTGTGGTACTAAAGGTGCCCAGGTGGCCATTTTGTAAAACTGAGGACTTGCTATTTTGAACCTTAAACTACAAAAATTCAGAACTTGGTTCTACTAATTGGATTGTCATGGTTTTGGTGTCAAATAATTTATTTAAATGATCTTTATTATTCTAAAATGGTTTGGAATTTTTATTGTATTGTATTTTCACTGTGTTGCTGTTTGTGTACTGCATAACTACTTAGCACATTGCCTCCAAGTTTAGCCTGACTGCTTTTTGTGCCAAACTACCCAGGGTTAAGCACAGGTTAAATTATTGAATTTTTGAGGTTTACTCTGCAATCATTTGTGGCTGTTGCTTAACCAGTGCTCACACCCCCACCAACCAAAGACTCAATTTCTCACAATAGAACTTGTGTTTGTGCTGTGCCATAGTGTAAATTGGTGTTCACTTTAATTCCACATGTAAAACCAATTCAGGTAAATTCTCCATGATTGGCCATTCTGACTTTTTCCAACCTACTCCCAGGAGGAAAGTTCCCTTCTGTGCAGGGAGCAGTGTGTCTTCCAGGGACCTGACCCAAGAGAAATCAGAGGACAAGAGGGATGAAATGAAACTCAGGCTGGAGCTAGCCAAACTAACAATGGAAAAAGAGGCCAAACAGGTTGAGAGGGCCTTGGCTGAGAAGAAACACTGATGTTGGAGCATGAGAAACACAAGGGAGCTGGAGATAAGCACAAAGCAACCCACAGTACCCAACAGTGAAGGTGGAAGACTACCAACAGTTTATGCTGGTGAGGTGAGGGTCAACATACCCCAGAAGCTGGTACCCATGTGGTGGAAGATGATACAGACATGTGGTTTGCTGTTTATGAAGTTGCACTCAGGGTACATAAGGTCCGAGAGTAATACTGTGGGGTAGCCTGCAGAAATGCATGCACACAGTGCTTAGGGATACACTCTTAACACTAGAGGCAGAGGACCAGACGAGGTACACCCCCATGAAAGCAATCCTTATTCTCAAGTTTGGCCTGACTCTGAGAAGTATCGTCAGATAGCCACAAGCTCCCAAATCATACCTGAGTGGAGTTCTTAGATTATTCCAGCAAGGCATTGAAGGGCTGGGTAAGGGGCAGTAAAGTGGATGATAATCATGAGCTCAATTTCCTAATGCTTAGGGAGCACATGCTCAATACTTGTTTTCCAGAGCTGCACCAACACCTAGCGGATAGCAAGCTTACTGATCCTCGGAAGCTTGCTAAGGAGACAGACTTCTGGGCAAATACCAAAGTATCTAAGAAGGTGTCAGGGGAGGACTCCCAAACATGCGGCCAGAGTCCCCAACAGAAGAGAGATAAAAAAAAAAAAATCAAGGAGTTCTTTCAGGGCTCCCAAAACAGTACACAGGGGAAAGGGTCCCAAATCCAATCTGACCACCAGAAGAATGGCTTCATAGATGAGAAACATGGAAAAGTTGTCCCCAAGTGTCATGAGTGCTATGAGTATCGGCATGTGAAGGGAGATGCTAAGTACTCCAATATGGCACGCTTAGGGAGGAGATGGCCTCAGCTAGTGTGGGGGAGACTAGTGAGGTAATCATAGTGTCCCTGGTGATGCAGAGATAGTACCCCAATCTCACATGCCTTCCAAAACTTCAAAGTATAGGGAGAGGGTCACTATTAATGGAAAGGAGGTAGAGGCTCTGAGGGACACAGGGGCCAGTATGGCTACTGTCAGGCGTCATCTGGTGTCTTCAGAGTGGGTGATACCCAATACATTTCACCAGGTTGAAGTAGCAGACAACCAGGAGAGCCACTATCCCCGTGGCTCTTCTCCCCTTTGAGTTGGGAGGGGTCTCAAGTCTTTTAAAGGTTGCTGTGAGCACTGCTATGCCCATAGAATGTCTGTTGGGGAATGACTAATAGCACACTGTCTGGAAGGACTTAGAGCTCAGGTCAAACTTGGGATGGTTATGGCTGCCTGAGTGGGTCTGTGCGACCACCATGTACATGGCTTCCTGGGGGAAAGGGTCTGAAGAGGGTCTGGAGCCTGGGAGAAAAAGCCCAGATAGCTGCCAGGAAGGGAAAGGTCAAGGGGCATGGGAAGTCAGTCCCTGAATGTCTCCAAGCCTAGGTAGATGGAGTGCCGAAAGAGACTGCCCCGGAGCCTACTAGGGAGGACATTGACTCCTTTGGTACCCTGTCTGAACTTGCTGGATGGCAAATTGAAGGGGGTCACCAGGAAGGAGTTCTGCAAGGCACAGAAGGAGTGCCCAATCCTAAAGGGTCTGAGACAGCAAGCAAAAGCCCATGTAGCTGGCGACACCTCTAGAGATCACCTCATATACTGGGAGAACAACCTCCTCTATAGTGAGCTTAAGATTCCTCAGCATGGGGGAACTCATGTGCTGGTTTCCTCAGTGCTACAGGGCCTTCCTACTGGCAGGACATCTAGGGCAGGACAATAACTTTGCCAGGCTTGTCTTCCACTTCAATTAGCCCTTGATGAGGTCAGACTCTGATACATACTGTAGGGCTTATCTCACCTGCCAGGCTAGTGAGAAGACTGGGAGCTGAAAGTTCCCATGATTCCAATGCCTGTTGTTGGCACACCTTTTGAGAGGGTGGGAATTGATATTATGGAGCCCTTGGACCCCATGACAGCCTTAGGCAATAGGTTTATCTTAGTCTTGGTGGACCATGCCACTAGGTACCCAGAGGCGATCCCTCTGAGGATTGTTACTGTAACTTTAGTGGCCAGGGCACTAAAGGGGATTTTCACCAGAGTGGGTTTCCCAAATGAAGTGGTGTGAGGTAGGGGAACCAACTTCATGTCTTCCTACATGAAGTTCATGTGAAAGGAATGTGGGTTTACTTATAAGTTCCCTACACCCTGCCTTCTACAAACAAATGGGCTTGTTGGGAGTTTCTACAATACCCTCCAAGACATGATTGCAGGCTTACCTGAGCACCTAAGACAGAAGAGGGACATCCTATTACCATGCCTGCTCTTTGCTTACATAGTGGTGCCTCAGAAGGGAGTGGGCTTTAGCCCTATTGAACCTCTGCATAGTCATCCTGTCAGGGGACCTCTCAGTCTGGTCATAGAAGGGTGGGAGGAAGCTCCCAAGAACACCCCCCTAGAATCCCAGGATGTGGTCTGCAACATGGTAGCCCTTCAGAACCAGATGGCCAAGTTCTGGAAGAAACCCCCAAAGAACTTGGGGTGCTCCTGGATGCATGGCCCTAGAGGGTGGCACAATCTGTGCTGCTGTCCTCAGGGGCCTTTCGTTAGTACCCCATGTCCTGGGTACCTAAGTACCATTTACTAGGGACTTATAGTGGCAGCGAAAGGTATTGCTAATTGTGCCAATGCATCACAACAGTTGTAGGGAAAGAGATCTGACCCAGGGAACCTGGTTAGCAGGAGCCTTGGGCACTAACAACTTTGAGACCACATCAGATACCAGGCAAAAAGTGGGGGCTAACCATGATAAAAGAGCCTTTTTTTTCACATTATTTTTGTTGGCCTTAGGAGTCAGAGCACTTCAACAATGCTAACCAGTGCTAAAGTGCATGTGCTCACGCCTCAAAATATGGCAATACTTCTTTATAAGTCCTTAGTAAAGTGTGTTACATGTGCCCAGGGCCTGTAAATTAAATATTACTAGTAGACCTGAAGCACTGATTGTGCCACTCACTTAAGTACCCCTTTACACATGTGTCACAGGCTTGCCATTTACAGAGCCCATGTGTTCAATTTAAACTGCCATGTAGACTTGGCATTTAAAACCCTTTGCCAAGCCTTAAACTCCCCTTTACTTACATATGTCACCCCAAAGGTAGGCCCTAAGTAACCCATAATTAAGAGGTAGGACATGTGCTTTTACATTTTACATATTCTAGTAGTGAAAAACTCTCATTCATTTTTCACTACTGTGGGGCCTACCCATCTCATAGGATAACATTGGAGATACCTTATTACATCCTGTTTGAAAAGAGATAGATATGTCATGTTTACCAGCTATGGTGTTGTAATGGTAAATCCTCTTTTGAAAATGCTACTTTTAGAAAGATGCCATTTTCCTGCGCTTAGTCCTGTGTGACTGCAACCTGTCTCCAATTCACGCCTGGGGCAGGGTGACAGCTGGATACTGCATTTCCTCTGGAGACCCAAAAGAAAGGGAGCTTAGGTGTGACTAATGGGCCAACCTGGGCAGGGTGAGAAGGAAAAGCTGGCTACAGCCTCACGCTTACCCCTGAATAGGCTGTGCCCTGTCCACACACACAAAGAGCTTCATGACCCTATACTGTCATTCCAGCCATGCTTGGAGCCAGGGCAGGGGAGGAAGGGAATTCTTAGCAGTTCAAATCTACTGTCTAGAAGCTTCTTCCACCTTCCAAACCCAGGGCCTCAAAGTATAAATACTGGACCTCAGAGACCACCACTTCAGTACAGTTCTGGACCTGTGTATACTCTGCCAAGAAGAAGGACTGCTGTGCTGGTACAAAGAATGACATTCTGCTGGACTACTACTTTGCTGGACTCCTGCTTAGTCATGCTGACTTGCTGCCTCCTCCATTTGTTGCCTAAGTGAGAAGGACTGGACCCACATTTCCTGAGCCCAATACACAGAGTGACTCCAAGGGCCAGCTAACTGGTCTTCTGTTTTCTGAAGTCTCAGAGACACAACCTGCTATAGCACCTGGACTCTGCCAACTGTAGGTTTTGCTCTGTCAAGTGTTGCCAATCCAGACATGGACCCCTGAAAGTGGGTATGAGGTGCTGCTCCGGTCAATTTGACGCATCGCCACCGCTGCATGGATTTGAACTACGATGTCACCCCTGCATGGCTAGGAACCAGTGCAGCGGCCCCAATGTGTGGATTGGAGTCAATGCATCAACTCTCTAGGGCGGATTGACCTTGGCACATTGCCTTCAGAACTGCTGCATCTCGGACCCAATGCATTACAGCTGCTGTGTGGAGAAAATCAATACAGTGTGGAATGGAGCTTCTATTGCGGGGATTATCACAGACACATCGCTTCAGTCTTCTCCCCTCATCTTGGATGTCATTTTGTTCAGCGGGCTTCACTGGATCCCTGCACTCCTTCGCAGTTGGTGTGAATTCTGGACAATGTCCTGGGTCCGTGCGACCAGATATCCCCAGTTGGCGTTTCCTGTTTCAAAGCACTATTTCACAGTTTATTCTTTGAAAGTTCATATCTCAAGTTCTTCTTGTTGGATTTTTGCCATGTTGGTCTTGTTTCATTTATTACATTAAGCTACTTTTCTTCTAACCAGATGTGGTATCTTTTTTGTGTGGTGTTTTCACTGTTGTACTGTTTGAATTGCTGCATACATGTTTAACACATTGCCTCTTAAGTTAAGCCTGACTGCTCTGAGCCAAGCTACCAGGGGTGACCACAGGCTAATTTAGTGTGTGTTTGTGACTTACCCAGACTCGGATTATGGTTCCTGCTTGGACATGATACATACCTCCGCCAACCAGAAACCCAATTTTTAAGTCAGCAACAACAGTAAATTCAGAACCTAACTATAATGTCCCTGTCACCTTTGGCCTTTTAAGTGAAAAAAAAAAAAATGTATATATATATATTTATATATATAGATAAAATGTTACTAGTAGGCCTGAAACACTGATTGTGCCACTCACTTAAGTAGCCCTTTAAACTTGTATAAATTAACCTAAATGGCCAAAGGTAACAGAGACTTTATAGTCAGGCTCACATTTTAAACGTACAAAACCACAGAAAATCAGCTGTTAGAGTTATACCAAGTAACTATAACTCGTGGCCGAATGCAACTATAACTCGCGAACCCTTGATGTACCCTGGAAGCAGTACACAGATAGCATAAGGATGGCTGAAATACCACTTGACAGACTCGCATCATCTAATAACCAGGGAATAATATTATTTTAATCAGAAAACAATTAAATGACACACATATGAAAAGCCTGTTGACACTACATGCCAACGTTGAAACATGCACTGGCTTTGAAGATCACCAGAAGTCTAAACACCAATGAATGCATAATATGTATATGTCTGTACAAAGTGTCAAAAGACTGAAGCCCAAATTCTGTAAGGTCCCCAGGCGTCATGGATTTGATGGAACAGTCCTGTTTTTTCACCATATGTCCCAGCAAATGTCACGGTTTTCAGAGACGGGTGGCTAAGCATAGGGGAAGACACGTTTTCAGGTGTTCTAGTGGAGGATTTGTTAGTGGCCATTGTCAGAAAGCAATTTAATACAGATGATAATGTGTGTAAAGGGTGCATTTGATTACCCAGAGTGCTTCGTTTTCTGTGTGGTGAAAGCTGCCAGTTGACTTATTCCGTGTCGTTCAGATGATCCAACATTTAATCCTGCTTTCATGGTTGTGGCATATCTTGAATTTTAGTCTTCAAAATCAAGTCATCCTAAACTAACTTAACATATGTAACCAAGAAATTCTGAAAGCAGAATAAAGAGGATCATTCTTCTATTTTGTTAAGATTCCATCAACAACTAATCCGATAGAAATATGCCTGCATGTTGTCAGGCAGGCATTTATACTGCAGATAGGCTTCTGATTTTAGATGTGAGACTTTTCTTTTGTAAGTTTTTAAATAGGGAACTGAATAAATGGGGGCTCAAGAAATAGTAACACTACAGGAACTATGGTAACTATGATTGAAAAGGAGTTTACATTCACTCCACAGAAGGTAGAACCAGCTGCCCTTGATCCAACTATTTATATTGAAGAAAAGCAATCATCAGTCTATGTGCAGGAACGTTCAGACTCTTAAACATATTTAAAGATGCTGAAAATGTACTCTCACTTTTGGCAGGTAGGAAATGAGAGACCCCGCGGATGAAGTGATTTTGCCAGGATAAACCAGTACTAGAATGTGCTTCTCCTGGATCAATAGATCACAAATTAAACACTAGACCATAAAATTCTAACCACCAAAAAATGTTCTTGGTTTAGTACAAATGCATATTTAGATGTTGTGTAACTGGATCATTTTCTAAGAGATTTAGGGCCTACAGTATTTCGTGGTTGCAATCCCAGCAAATTGCATAATAACAGTGTGTGCAATCACACAATAACATTTTAGTATTTACTAAAGCTCTTCGGAATAGCATTTAGAAGGGGATGCAAAAGGAACGTCTCTCCTAATTGTGAATTGCAGTGAGATGTATTAAGAGGATACAACACAACTGTGCTTACAAACCACAGACATTTTACTAATTCCTCAGAGGAAGTGAGATAGCTTCCTCTTTGGGTACTGTGTGTCAGCCTCGGGGAGTGCACACAGATGTCCACAGAGCCACCGCCTGCTCTCCCAAAGTCTTCCAAACTGGAAACAATTGTTTTGAAAGCAGCACTGGCTCCTTTAAGTTGTTTTATTTTTAAAACATGTCTCGTTTAGTAGTGTAAACACATGGATGGAGATCTGGTGTTCCTTATACTACCCTACATAAGTGTTTGAAGACAACACAAATGGGGTAGCAAATACCGACCTGCCTAATCATTATCTATTGGCAGGTCGTTCTGTAACTCTCTGTGAAAAGAAATTTAGTGATGCTTCCATGAAGTATGTGGGTTGAACTGCAATTATGGAGAGGTTATTAATTACTAATTTTTGCTAAATCACGTAAAACCCTTTTAGTTGCATGAGCAAATTATACCGGGGTAAAATACCTAAAAATATTGACTTGATTCATAAAGATAAGAACAATTTGCCCACAGGGGCTCTTGCGCCACCTGGGGAAGGACTAGATAGCCAAAAAACAAATGTGGAGCATTCACTAGTTTTATATGAAAAAGTACTTTCAGTCCCTCATTACAACATTGGTGGTAAATGCCGCTTACCACCGTGCAGAAGACCGGCAACACACCGCCGCGGAATTCTGCCACAGCTACTACGACCCACAGCTCAGAACCCGCCAAAATCTAGACACCCACACAAGTCCACCACACCAAACGTCAGTGATAAACTGGTGATAACAAAACCTCCACCATCACGCCAACAGGAATATGCCCACACTATCACGACCCACGAATCCACGTGGTGGTCTTTCAACCGCGGTATTCCATTGGCGGTACACACCGCCGCGCTCAAAATACACACACATTTACAAAACACTACCACATTGGACAAATCGAAATACACACACCTGATACACATACACACACCACTCCCACACACCCAATACAATATAAAACACACACCCACATTACCCACAAACCTTTACTACCCAAACATTTGAAGAAGGCCAGAGAGACAGCAAAGCAAAGAAAACACAAGCATGCAGAGGCACACAACACCATCACACATACACATCCACGCACAAAACACCACACACCCCTAAACATCACCCCACACATCACAACACACACCACCTCACACATCACCCACACCACCCCATGGCACCGCAAAGGCACCCCAGGTTTTCAGAGGAGGAGCTCGAGGTCATGGTGGAGGAAATCATGTGGGTAGAGCCACAGCTATTCGGATCACAGGTGCAGCACACCAACATAGCTAGGAGGATGGAGCTATGGCGCAGAATCGTGGACAGGGTCAACGCAGTGGGACAGCACCCAAGAACAGGGGATGACATCAGGAAGAGGTGGAACGACCTACGCGGGAAGGTGCGTTCCGTGGTCTCAAGACACCACATTGCGGTTCAGAGGACTGGCGGCAGACCCCCACCTCCTCCCCCACAACTAACAACATGTGAGGAGCAAGTCTTGGCTACATTGCATCCTGATGGCCTCGCAGGAGGAGCTGGAGGAATGGACTCTGGTAAGTTAAATCTTTAACTACTTCATTCCCCACCCTACCTGCATGCTATCACCCCCACCCTCGCCCCCATCACTCCAACTCCTCACATATGTCCCTCTATCACAAACCACACATCCCAACACCAAGCCCTGCATGCAACAACAAAGCATGGACACCCATCACCAATGCATGTCCACTACACATACCCACACAGACCCCTAAACAATTATCACACAAGGTCCTACACAGGAATGGAAGCACTGGGGTACAGGGTCACCCACCCATTGCACACCATGGCACACACAGATGCAATAATCATGCCTTTACACCCCTGCAGGACCCCTACCCAACGTCACCAGACAGGAGGTTCCAGACATGTCCACTCCACCCACAGAAGAGGCCCACAGTGATGACAGCAGCTCTGTCCAACTGGATCTAGATGACCAGCCCGGCCCATCTGGGACCTCGGGACAGTCGGTTCCCCTCACACAGTCACAGGCCACCACAGAGCCTCCCCCCTCTGGAAACACCAGCACAGCACCCACCCAGCCGGCCCATACCGCTGTCCCCAGGACATGTCAAGCAGTAGTGTGTCCACCACTACAGGGAACCCAGGCTAACCCACCACCCCAAGAACAGCAGGGACCTGGGGGCGGTGGTAGTGGGCACACGGTTCAGGGGACAGAGGCACAGGAAAACCGGGGAACTGGGAGGGCTGCTGTGCGACAGGGGGAGGACAGGCCCAGGGAACCCACTCTCCACGAGGCCCTCTCCAACATCATGGAAACCTACCATCATTCCCAGGAGAGGATGGCAACGGTACTGGCCAAGTTTCAGGAGACCCAGCGGCTGCAGGAGGAACAGTATTTGGGGTTCAGGGAGGAACTCAAATCCATCAATACCACCCTGGGCACCATTGTAGGGGTGCTGAAGGACCTCGTGAACACCAGGAGGGACACTGTGGCACAACAAGGGGCCCCTTACACTAGTCTGGACCATGAACTGCCCACCACCTCCGCTAGTGGACAGGAGGCACCGCCATAGTACCACGACACCAGCACCCCACCCCCTGCAGATGGAGAACCACCCCGCAAGCGGTCCCTGAGATCCAGGACAAAGACAGAGAACAATGCCAAGACCCCCGCCAAGAAATGAGACCACCCTGATTGTCATCCTTCTGTCCCACTTTGTCACCCTGTCCATCCTTAAACTGCCCTAGCTCCACTTCCTATGCCCCTTTGGACAATGCACCTGTGAGACCAATAGACTGGACTCTCCCATGGACATTCCTCCAGCATCACCCCTGACCATTTTACAACCCCCTCCACTATTTATCACTTAAATAAACACCCTTAAATCACAAAACAATTTGGAGTCAGTCTGTGCTTTCACAATTGTTTATTTGCAAAAACTGAGGGAAATAGAAATGTCCATTGTATTGTCAACATACCTATGTCACACAGCTCTAGTCCATGAGGTAACATAGCAGAGGTCACACAGTGGGACCCACATCTGTGAAATCGAAAGGGAAAGTGACAAATCAGGTTCCATACACTGGGTGAAAGTGACAGAAAGATGAGAGGTCGAACAATTTTATCAGATGTAGGAGGCAGTGAGGTCTTCTTACCTGTGTCTCACTGGAAGTATTGATGGATCACGGTGTTTCTGTTGTCTATGTCTTCTTCTTCTGCCTCCTCTTCTTCAATGTCCACAGGCTCCACAGCTGCCACAACACCTCCTTCAGGACGATCCTCCTGCAGAAAAGGCATCTGTCGTTGCAAAGCCAAGTTGTGCAGCATGCAGCAGGCCACGATGATCTGGCACACCTTCTTTGGTGAGTAGTATAGGGAACCACCTGTCATATGGAGGCACCTGAACCTGGCCTTCAGCAGGCCGGAGGTCTTCTCTATAACCCTCCTAGGTCGCCCATGTGCCTCATTGTAGCATTCCTCTGCCCTTGTCCTGGGATTCCTCACTGGGGTCAGTAGCCATGACAGGTTGGGGTAGCCAGAGTCACCTGCAAATGTCGAGGGACAACTGTTAGACACACACTAACCCTTAGGGACAACCCCAGACAGCTATTCACACTGTATAGGGTCCATGTCCTCACCTAATAGCCACACACGGTGCCTCTGGAGGTGCCCCATCACATAAGGGATGCTACTATTCCTTAGAATGTAAGCGTCATGCACTGAGCCAGGAAACTTGGCGTTCACATGGGAGATGTACTGGTCGGCCAAACACACCATCTGCACATTCATTGAATGATAACTCTTCCGGTTTCTGTAAACCTGTTCACTCCTGCAGGGGGGGGGGTACCAAGGCCACATGTGTCCCATCAATGGCACCTATGATGTTGGGGATATGTCCCAGGGCATAGAAGTCACCTTTCACTGTAGGCAAATCCTCCACCTGAGGGAACACGATGTAGCTGCGCATGTGTTTCAGCAGGGCAGACAACACTCTGGACAACACGTTAGAGAACATTGGCTGGGACATGCCTGATGCTATGGCCACTGTTGTTTGAAAGGAGCCGCTTGCCAGGAAATGGAGTACTGACAGGACCTGCACTAGAGGGGGGATTCCTGTGGGATGGCGGATAGCTGACATAAGGTCTGGCTCCAACTGGGCACACAGTTCCTGGATTGTGGCACAATCAGGTCAGTAGGTGACTATTACATGTCGCTCTTCCATTGTCGACAGGTCCACCAGCGGTCTGTACACCGGAGGATGCCACTATCTCCTCACTTGCCCCAGCGGATGTGCTCTATGGATGAGAACAGCGAGCAGAGGGTCAGCCAACACTGAGGTACGAAATAAACAACTTTATTGCACACATTTGTCAATCCGCTATGTGCCTGTCTTAGTGTGTATGCAAGGCCTAGATATGTGTGACGCATTTAAAATTAATGCCATGTGGCTCCCTGAAATGGCGGCTGCCTGACCTGTAATGTGGGACAAGGGGATATGAGGTAACTGCGCTGGCGTTGTACACCTTTGCGGTAGGCGGTCGAAGACCGCGGCGCAATCCTGCATTGGTTAACATTGGACCCTATGGGTCCCAGGAGCCAATGACGATGTACGCCGGCGGTGACGGTACGCACCGCCGTGGACGTGACCGCCATTTTCTCTCTGTTCACTCACTTGATACCTGATCTTCGACAGGATTGGACCTACACTGCAGGTGCTGCTGGCAGCGACAATGGCTCAAGTGTCTGGGGAAAGGACCCCTGCCTTCACATCGGAGGAGTTGGACAAACTAGTGGATGGGGTCCTCCCTCAGTACATGCTACTCTACGGTCCTCCGGACAAACAGGTGAGTACACTGTGAGCATGCTGTATGGGCAATGCCTGTTTGGAGTGGTGTGGATGGGAGATGGGGGGGTGGAATGAGGCGTGCATGAAACACAGTGAGTGGATGTGCATCAGGGCAAAGGTGGGAACGTGGGCCAATGACTGTGACGGTCCGGACTGTTCTAGTTCTTCCTTTTCCCCTGTACTATTCCTGTAGGTCAGCGCCCACCAGAAGAAGGATATTTGGCGTGCCATCGCCAAGGACGTCTAGGCCCTGGGGGTCCACCACAGACGGAGCACCCACTGCCATAAAAGATGGGAGGACATTCGCCCCTGGAACAAGAAGACGGCGGAGGCCCAGCTGGGGATGGCCTCCCAATGTGGGAGGGGTGCCCGTCGCACCATGACTCCCCTGATATTCCGGATCCTGGCGGTGGCAAATCCGGAGTTGGATGGGCACTTGAGGGCATCACAGAAGCAACAAGGGGGTTAGTACCGTCACATCCATCTGATCCAGCGCACACTGGAGGTGTCTGGATGGCGGAGGTGCGCTGTGGGTTCTCCTAGGCCAGGGCTAGTTTTGTAGGCAAGGTCCCTTCGTGAGGCAGGCTATGTGGCACCCCACTCCACCAATGTTAAGAGCCATCTACCCCTAGTCAGGCCTGTGACTTCCATGTGTGCAGCAGTCAGGCATAGGCCTTGTACCCCATGTCCATGTGATTAATTAGGGAACTCTAAGTGCATGGCGTAGAGCAGAGGGCTGCTGTGTCTGTAGTATCCACCAACGGTAGAGGTATTGCATGCACTGAACATGTCTTTCTACTTTCTTTCCCTCCCTTTTTGTGGTCTCCCCGTTCTTGTGTGCATTAGCACCATCAGGCGGAGGTGCTGCGCCACCGGAGAAGGAGGGAGCTGCATCCCACATAGCCCTGGAGGGCGAGACTATGGACTCAGAATTCACCTGCGGGACGGAGGGCGAGGGGAGCTCCACGGCGGGGAAAGGAGCTGAGACCAGTGACACCGACTCCTTCTCTGATGGGAGCTCCCTTGCGGTGGCGGGCCCCTCTTTGCCCACCATATCTACAGGTACAGCCGCCACCCCCCCTACCAGCACCGCCCTCCCAGCAGCCCCTCAGCGTGTGCCCCGTGGCCGCTCACCCAGGAGGGTGGGCATCTGCTTTGCCCCAGGCACCTCAGCCCCTGCCCCAGTCAGCCCTGCTGCCCTCAGTGAGGAGGCCATTGACCTCCTCAGATCCCTCACTGTTGGGCAGTCTACCATTCTGAATGCCATCCAGGGTGAAAAGAGGCAGTTGCAACAGACAAATGCATACCTGGAGGGCACTCATTCTGGTCAAGCAGCCCAACAGCGAGCATTTCAGACTCTGGCCTCAGCACTGATGGCAGCCATTGTCCCTGTGTCCAGCCTACCCCCTCCAACTTCCTCCACCCAGAACCAATCCCCAGTACCTCAGCCTATCCCAAGCACACCATTAGACTAGCATGCACACACCTCAACACAAAAGGGTAGCTCTGGCAAACATAAGCACCACACATCCCACAGGCACTCACACAAGCATCATACCCATGCAGACGTACCAACAGCCACTGCCTCCACTGTGTCCCCCTCCTCCACGTCTCCCTCCTCCCTCCCTGTCACGTCGCCACTCACACCTGCATGCACTACATCTTCAGCCACTACGTCCATCACCAGCACGCCCATCACCACACACCACTCATGTGCAATCACCACCCCCACTACCATTCACACATCCCCTGTGTCCCTCTCCCAGTGTGTCTGTGAGCCCTCCTCCCAAACTACACAAACGCAGTCACACACCCACCCAACAGCCATCCACCTCACAACAACCTCCAGCCCATGCACCTTCACCCAAAGTCAGCAAACGAACACCTCCTACAACCACTACCTCTTCCTCCACTCCCAAACCACCTCCATCTACCCATCCCAGTGTGTCTAATAAACCTTTCGTGTCAAACCTTGACCTCTTCCCTTCACCTCCTCCACCCCTTCCGTCCCCTAGGGTCCGCCTTTCCAGGTCCCAACCCAGCACCTCAGCCACCACATCACCGGGAACAGTGGTGCCAGCAGTAATCAGCTTCTGGAGTGCGCCAAGCAGCAGGGCATCCAGTGTCCCAAGGAGCCAGGCCAAGGACATTCCCCCCCCTTCAAAACAAAAGAAGTTGCCCACAGCCCGGAGGGAGAAGGCCAAAACACCTGCCACCAAGGGCTCAGCCAGGACAACAGTTGGGAGTGGCAAGACAGCTGCGCCACCATCCAAGGTGGGGAAGGGCCAGAGAAAGAAAGGGAAGTCGCCACCAACCTGCATGGCGGACAAGACCGCCACCAGCACCGCCGCCACGGGCACCACCGCTGAGGATACCACTGCCAGCGGCATGCTCAGTGAGCACCCCACCAGCACTGCCGCTCAGGACACCACCGCCAGCAGCATGCTCAGTGAGCCCCCCACCAGAACCACCGCTCAGGACACAGCCGCCAGCAGCAAGCTCAGTGAGCCCCCCCACCAGCATCGCCGCTCAGGACACTGCCGCCAGCAGCACCCTCAGTGAGCCCCCCACCAGCACCGCAGCTCAGGACACCGCCGCCAACCTGCATGGCGGACAAGACTGCCACCGGCACCGCCGCCACAGGCACCACCGCTCAGGACACCACCGCCAGCAGCATGCTCAGTGAGCACCCCACCAGCACCGCCACTCAGGACACCGCCGCCAGCAGCATGCTCAGTGAGCCCCCCACCAGAACCACCGCTCAGGACACAGCCGCCAGCAGCACGCTCAGTGAGCCCCCCCCACGGGCACCGCCGCTCAGGACGCTGCCGCCAGCAGCACCCTCAGTGAGCCCCCCACCAGCACCGCAGCTCAGGACACCGCCGCCAGCAGCACACTCAGTGAGCCCCCCACCAGCACCGCTGCCCAATGAGCGCCGCAAGCACCGCCGCTACTGAGGCTTCCGCCAGCACCGCCAGCGGCTACGCCACATCCTGTGCCAGTGGCACCACCACAGACATGGCTGCCATCCCCAGTGGTCAGTCGTACGAGGCTGGTGGTCAGTTCCAAGGGGCCAGGACAGCTTCCATGTTGCCCCACCGTCAGTGGAATGTCAGATCCACTACCTCTGTCCTTGGCAGGATGAAGCACTCTGGGCACAAAGCCCCCTCCAGAACCAGTGGAGACTGTTATCCACTTGAGAGACTGTGGCTTTGCACTCCCCAGGATAAAGCAGTGGGCAAACCACCCACAGGAGAGACTTGAGAGATTGTGGCTTTGCACTCCCCAGGATAAATCAGTGGGCATACCACCCACTGGAGAGACTTGAGAGACTGTGGCTTTGCACTCACCAGGATAAAGCAGTGGGCATGGAGCCCCCTCGTGGAGCTGGCGTCGTGCACTCATCCGGCTGAGGTGCCCCCCCCTTGCCTTCCCCCTGAGGTGCCTGTTTTATTTCGATCTGATGCACCTGCAGTGTTCTCTCGGTTTGGATGGGGTATTGAGTGTGGGCCTCGCCCAGGCATTTTGGGCCCAGTGGTCCACGGACTATGTAGGGAGCAGTACATGGACTTGAATTCTTGGTGTACATATTTGTTAATAGTGTATATATATTTTTGAGTAATGAATTTTTCCTGATTACAATCGTTCAACTCATTTACTTTTGTCCTTGCGTTCTTCCAGAGGGGGTTGGGGGAAATGTAGTGTTTCAGCATGTATTGGTGTGTGTGTTGTGTGTGAGGGTGGGGGTGTTGCGTGTGTGTGTCACTCTTTTCCCTCCCCACTCCTCTGTGTCGTAGGTGCAGTACTCACTGTGGTCGTCGCCGCTGTCGGTCCTGCTCCTGGTAGAGGAGCAGGAAGACAATTGCAGGTAGAATATGGAGTTCCAGCTCCATGGTGTCCTGGTTCCTCATGGGGTATGTAGAGGGGAGAGTTTTCCCTTCCAAGTCCAGTTTCCGTCGTGTTTTTGTTCGCATTGAATCCGCCCCGGAAAAGGTGGTGGATTGGCCTCTCATAATGGTATGGACGGTACATTGTCTTCCGCCTGTCTGTTGGCGGTGACCGTCATGCTGTTTGTTTGTACCGCCGTGGCGGTCGGAGTGTTAAAGTGGCTGTCTATGTTGGCGGTTTCCGCCGCGGTCATAGTTCCATTTTTTTTTTACCGGCGGTCTTACCGCCGCTTTAACACCGACCGCCAGGGTTGTAATGAGAGCCATAGTTCTTCCCGTTACAATAAGCACTGAGAAAGCCCTGCCCTTGGCTATTATGTGCTCATGTTCAACAAGCATATGTGCTTGTCTCTGTTTGTATGTGTTAGCATGTTAGAGCCGAACTTAGGGCCTCATTACGAGTGTGGCGATCTACAGACCTCCACACTTGCAGTGGCAGTGAGAACGCTGCACTCCAGGCGGTCCCACAGCCATATTATGACCCTGGTGGGGGAGACCACCCAAAGACTGCCGTCACCACCAGAAACATTGTTCCTGATGGGCTGACAACGGTCTGAGTTGTGCTCAGCCACGGCAGCACTGAACACAGAGCCACCATGCTGATTACAACTCAGCTTTTTGCCAGCCTTTCCATTGCGGTCACCCTGCCAAGGAGAGGCTGGCAGAAAACCAGTGCCGGGGCCACCCTGCAGGGCCCCCTGCCCAACATCATCGAAATGCACACGTCTGCAAAGCAGACAGTGTGTGTTTCGATTGTGCTGTTGTGCTACCATATTGGCCTCAGCTCTTTTAAGGGAGACAAGACCAATACCGTAGCACTATTCCCGCCAGACCGGCAGGAATGTCATAATACAATGTTCCTGCCAGTCAGCAGGGTGGTAACTTTGATATACGACAGTGGGGACACTGCCGGCATGGCGGTGGTACCTCCCTGTGGCATTGGTAGTCCTGTTGTGGGACCACCAATGTCATAATTAGGCCCTTAGTGGTAGAGCTGCATAAAAATCCTGAATTATGAATTATGAATAACTGTCCTCAAAGGCTCATGCTCCATCCTGCTCAGAGGAAATGTTTACTTCCTGACAGACAGTCTAGTGGACACCAGTACCTTTCTACCCCCCTCCTATGCATGACCATACCAGCTCCTCAAAGGCATGCTCCTTGTATTCCCTCTGACACATTGTACATAGCTCCCAGCACCACTTAGACATGATATACAAAAGCACAGACAGAGACTGTAAATCACTACCTGGCAGGCACTGCGTATGGGCCTATTTAGAAAGGAATTTTAGAACAGGTAAAGTAGTACTACTGTAATGGTATTTTACGTACTCTTTCTGAAATTACCTAAGAACATCTAAAAGTGGAATAGAATGGGAATGTTTAGTGAATATTGATATACAAACAGGATGGAATGAGCCCTTATTGGACTTGGCCCTTTCTGCAGCGTCCTCCTCAGACTTTTTGCCTTCCTCTTTCTATTTTTTTTGCTGAATTCATTTTTGGTGGCCTAAGAACTCTGTGCACTTAACTACTGCTAATCAGAGCTAAAGAGCTTGTGCTCTGTCCTTAAAATATGATAGAATTGGCTTACACCTAATTGGCTTATTAAATTTACTTGTAACTCCTGAGTAAAGTGAATCATTCGTCAGGCCCTCCTGCCTCCCAGCTGCCACTCCCACCCTCCCCTCCTCTTATGGCAGCCGCGGCCCTGTAGCAGGGAGCAGCCTTTGACCCTGCTTCTGCAGGCAAGACGCTCCCCGCTCCGCCTTCCGCGCCACCTCCACTCCGCATTTTTTTGCTTACTTTTTCCCCGCCGCTGCATCCCCTGCGGCCCCTCCCACCTCCCCCCTCCTTCTCACCGTTCCTTTTTGCCTTCTTTCCCGCTGCTGCGTCCCCTGCGGCCCCTCCCGCCTGTCCCCTCCCCCTCCTTCTCACCATTCCTTTTTGCCTAATTTCCCGCCGCTGCGTCCCCTGTGGCCCCAACCCCCAGCCCTCTCATTCGTCAGGCCCTCCCGCCTCCCAGTTGCCACTCCCACCCTCCCCTCCTCTCATGGCAGCCGCGGGGCGGTAGCAGGGAGCAACCTTTGACCCTGCTTCTGCAGGCAGGTCGCTCCCCGCTCCGCCATCCATGCCACCTCCACTCCGCATTTGTTTGCTTACTTTTTCCCCGCCGCTGCATCCCCTGCGGCCCCTCCCACCTCCCCCCTCCTTCTCACCGTTCCTTTTTGCCTTCTTTCCCGCTGCTGCGTCCCCTGCGGCCCCTCCCGCCTGTCCCCTCCCCCTCCTTCTCACCATTCCTTTTTGCCTAATTTCCCGCCGCTGCGTCCCCTGTGGCCCCAACCCCCAGCCCTCTCATTCGTCAGGCCCTCCCGCCTCCCAGTTGCCACTCCCACCCTCCCCTCCTCTCATGGCAGCCACGGGGCGGTAGCAGGGAGCAACCTTTGACCCTGCTTCTGCAGGCAGGTCGCTCCCCGCTCTGCCATCCACGCCACCTCCACTCCGCATTTGTTTGCTTACTTTTTCCCCGCCGCTGCGTCCCCTGCGGCACCTCCCGCCTCCCCCCTCCTTCTCACCATTCCTTTTTGCCTTCTTTGCCGCCGCTGCGTCCCCTGCGGTCCCTCCTGCCTCCCCCCTCCTTCTCACCGTTCCTTTTTGCCTAATTTCCTGCCGCTGTGTCCCCTGCGGCCCCACCCACCAGCACTCTCATTCGCCAGGCCCTCCCGCCTCCCAGCTGCCACTCTCACCCTCCCCTCCTCTTATGCCAGCCGCGGCGCAGCCGCGCACAGCGGGCGCGCCAAAGGCAAGCCTGTCTGCGCCTGGACCGCGCCCAGCGCCAGAACCCCTGGCCCCAGCAACAACCACCCCGCCAGCATTCACTACGACGCCAACACCCTCCCCCACCACTGCATCCACTTCACCTTCAAGAAGCAGACAGAACACCACGTCACCGAACAACCACCCCGCCGACGATGGGGCAAAGTCACCGAACTTCAACTAACCAACGCCCTAGCCTAGAAACCACTCGTCAACCCCACCGACCGTGACATTGCTGCACACAACCTCAAACTATGGATCAACGACTGCGCCAACCGCCTTGCTCCACTCAAAAAACCCTCCAACAACCACATCAACAAAAAAGCCACCTGGTTCACTGACGACCTCCAAGCCTCCAAACGCCACTGCCGAAAACTCAAGCAAATATGGCTACTCGAACGCACTCCAGACAACCACACGGCACTCAAGGATGCCACACGCAAACACCACCAACTCATCAGCCTAGCAAAAAGATCCTCCTTCAAGACCCGCCTAGAAAACAACGCCCACGACTGCAAAGAACTTTTCAGCATCGTAAAAGAACTCTCCAAACCAAACACCACCGTCAACGACATCACCCCCTCCCAAGAACTATGTGACGCCCTAGCAACCGCCTTCCACTGAAAAATCACAGACATCCACAACAGCTTCAACTCCCCTCACATTCGGACTATCCTACCCCACCCACCACGAACTCCACCCACTCCAGCTGACTGACCTCCTGGACCATCATCAGCGACGACGAAACCCGCAAGACCATGAACTCCATCCACTCCGGATCACCATCAGACCCCTGCCCACACCACATCTTTAACAAAGCAGACACAGCCATTGCACCACACCTACGGAAAGCCATCAACATCTCCTTCGAAACTGCAAGATTCCCGGAAAGCTGGAAACACGCCGAAATCAACGCCCTTCTCAAGAAATCAAAGGCGGACCCCAAGGACCTGAAAAACCTCCGGCCCATCTCTCTGCTCCCTTTCCCGGCAAAGGTAATCGAGAAAATCGCCAAAACTCAGCTCACCCGGTACCTCGAAGACAACAACATCCTCGACCCCTCCCAGTCCGGCTTCAGATGCAACCACAGCACCAAAACCGCCCTCCTCACCGCCACAGACGACATCTGAAGCCACCTCGACAATGGAGAAACATCAGCCCTCATCCTCCTAGACCTATCAGCCGCCTTTGACACCGTCTGTCGCCACACCATAAAATCCCGCCTCCACGCAGCAGGAATCCAGGACCAGGCCCTCGAATGGACCGCATCCTTCCTCGTGGGCAGAACCCAAAGAGTCCGCCTCCCCCGTACCAATCCAAAGCCTTCAACATCATCTGCGGGGTACCCCAGGGCTCATCCCTCAGCCCGACACTGTTCAACATCTACATGGCCCCCCTTGCACAAGTGGCCCGTCAGCACAACCTGAACATCATCTCCTACGCCGATGACACCAAACTCATCCTCTCCCTCACCCAGGACCCGCACACCGTTAAAACCAACCTCCACGAGGGACTAAAAGCGATCGCCGACTGGATGAGAGACAGTCGGCTAAAACTGAACTCGGACAAAACAGAGGTCCTCATCCTTCGGCGCACCCCCTCTGCCTGGGACAACTCATGGTGGCCGGCCACACTGGGTCCCCCACCGACAGCGCACGAAACCTCGGCTTCACCCTCGACTCCTCACTCTCCATGTCAAAGCAGGTCAGCGCCATCACCTCCTCCTGCTACAACACCCTCCACATGCTCCGCAGAGTTTACAAATGGATCCCAACAGAAACAAGAAAAACAGTAACCCAGGCCCTCGTCAGCAGCAGACTCAACTACGGCAAAGCCCTCTACACCGGTATCTCATCCAAACTCCTACAACGCCTCCAACGCATCCAAAACGCCTCCGCCCGAATCATCCTCAACATCCCTCTCCACTGCCACATCTCCCCCCACCTAAGAGACCTTCACTGGCTCCCCGTCAACAAGAGGATCACCTTCAAGCTCCTCACCCACGCACACAAGACACTCCACAACACCGGACCAACATACCTGAACAACAGACTCAGCTTCTATACCCCCACCCGGCAACTCCGCTCCGCCAACCGCGCCCTCACCTCCATCCCCGCATCCAGCGCAAATTTTCTGGCGGCAGATCATTCTCGTACCTCGCCGCCAAGACCTGGAACACCCTTCCGTCAGATCTACGACAGACCCAGGACATTCTTTCCTTCAGAAAACTCCTCAAGACTTGGCTCTTCGAGCAGTAGCAGCACCCTCCCCCCCCCAGCACCTTGAAACCCTCATGGGTATGTAGCGCGCTTTACAAATTGATTGATTGATTGATTGACACTATAAATGCGAAAGTCCTATATCTTAAATGGTATTAGTGGTTGTGTCACCCACTTTGGTAGCCTGGTCAACATGCCTCAGGCCTGCCATTTCAGCCTGTATGTGTGTAGTTTTGAACTGCCATGTCGACCTAGCAAAGTAAATTCTTTGTCAGGCTCAAACTTTCCTTTTTAATACATATAAGCCACCCCTAGGATGTGCACTGGGCAGCTCAGATGAAAGGGTGCAATGTGCTCAATATTAGTGGAAAAACTCTTAAATTCACTTTTCACTACTGCAAGGTCTTCCTCTCCCACAGGATAAAACTAAAGTTACTTTATTACATTTTATGAGTGAATTTCCAATTGGGAAAAGGTAACTAGTTCATGCTTAGTGTCACTGGAATTGTGATTTAAAAACCTAACTGATGGTGAAGTCAGATTTTAAATTATGATTCTGAAAATGCCACTTTTAGAAAGTTGGCATTTTCTTGCCATAGCCATTTAGTGCCTGTAACATGTCTCTGAGTAACATGACTCATTGTGTGGGTGATAGCTGGGCTTTGCGTATTCCTCCTACACAGCCACAAACAATTGGAAGTTTAGGTGTGACTGGATGAGCAATCACTGGCAGGATGGGAGGACGGAGCTGGACCCAGCCCTATATATACATAAATAGACTGTGTCCTGTCTTCATACAAAAGGCTGAATACCCCCTGCACCTAGTCTGGTGTCAGGGCCAGGAAGGCAGGGCACCTGTTCACTTCAAGGGCATGCCTCTAAAAGCTTTTCCTCTCTTTCAAAGGCACAACTGTGTATGAATACTGACCCCAGCCACCAACTCTTCAGTACACTTTTGGACATGTGGATACTCTGCCAGGAAGAAGAACTGCTGTGCTGCTGAAAGTGTTGCCACTCTACTGGACTGCTGCTCTGAAGGGACTGCTACCCTGCTGTGTTGACATGCTGCCCTCTTGCCTGTGTGAGAAAGACCTGACCTGAATTTCTTGAACCCAGAGTGACTCCAAGGGCTAGTTGTCTGGCCTGATCTGAAGCCTCAGGGACACAAAAGGCATCCAATAACCTTGCTCCTGCACCTGGGCTCTGTCATCCGTGAGTCTACCCTGACAAATGGTGCCACCCCAGTCTTGGACCCTTGTAAGTGAGTTTAAGGTGCTCTGGCAGTCTCTGTGGATTAAGCAATGGCAACACATTGCATGTCACAAACCCGAGCAGAAGCGACGTATCAGTGCTGTGTATGGACTGCACCTGTGTCAAAGACCCACACCTCAGCACTTCAGTACTGATGCATCACCACAAATGTGCAACACATCCTTGGCACAGGCCCTTGCATCCCTCATTGACGGTAGCTTCCGTGATGATGCTGGACTGTGCCTCGCTTTTGTGCTGCTCTACAGAAAAGACACATTCGTGCACTGCATCCTCCATGCTGGACTTCACATCACAAACTCCATTAACAGGATCCTCTACAATGTAGGGCCTCGCATTGCTGCATCTTGTAAATAAAGCATTGCTTCAGCTGTACAAAGCATCTCTGACACAGATGCTTGCAACGCTCCGCAAACCTGGTTTTAAGGTACTTTGTTCAGTGGGCCTGGGTCCCTGTAGCTGGTCTGAGCTCCATCATAGTCTGCCTGAACTTGTGACGTAGTCCTTGTCCGGTGCAACCAGATACCCACAGTTGGTGCTTTGTGCTTTTTGGCGCAATTTTCCCTAAAACCTCTAAAATATAATATCTCTGGTTCTACTGATTGCATTTTACCCTATTGGTCTTGTTTTATTTATTGAAGAAAGTTGATTTTTTGAACATGGTGTGTGATCCTTTTTCTGTTGTTTCTTCACTTTATTTCTGTTTGAAGTGTTGCATAAGTACTTTACACAATGCCTCAAGGTTAGGCCTGGCTGCTCTGTGTCAAGCTACCAGTGGGTTTAGCACAAGTTAAATTAGGGTTGGCTAGTGCCTCACCCTGACAAGGATTGTAGTTGCTGCTTGACCAGTCAACCAACAGCTCAATTCCTCACAGCCCTCTTTGCACTTTTACTATTCGGCAGGTGGATGTTTCAGGCCCGATTCACAGATCCATGCTAGAATTTTGTAAAAGAGTACTACTCTAGTATTGCTTCCCAATATCATAAATACTTTTGTGAATTGGCCTTGATATCTTGCACTGCTGAATGTGCATTACAGTCTTGGTGTATGCTTTCATATGTGAGTTGGCTGTGGAGGAAGTTGGAAATGGGTGGGTTGTCAAGGCAACACAGAGACAGGTGTGTATTAGAGCAGCCACCAACTTTCTGCAACATACGAAAGCTGATATTTTAGGCTCTACTTGCTCAGGTGCTTCTGCAGTAGAGGGTCAGTAATACTGGGATAGTAACACAGAAATATGATGGCCAACCAATGATGCAAACACAAATTGGGTGGTGCAGAGAACCATAGGGAATCATAGATGTATTTCCGTCCCGAAGTGCCATGAATTCTTTTGTACATTTTGCTATATATGAAGTGGGGCACACTGCTGACTCCGCACTTGCCTGTGCAACACAAAACAGCTCCATGGATGCTGGTGTGCTGTGGCGGTTACTGCAGACCACCTCCTTAGCGTTTTGGTGTTCTCCTTTCTGTGGCAAACCCATATATAAAGTGACAAAATGTCATCACTCACAATAACAACAAAGATTGAATGCCTCTCTTCTGGGCTATTCTAATGAATGACACTGCCAACGAAAGGTTGTATGACAGAACCACGCATTACATTACCGCACATGCATTTACCCCGTGGCATTACAAAAAATGCAACTTTAAGCGGTAAATATAGCATGTGTGTGTGTGTGTGTATATAAATATATTTATATTTATTTATTTGTATTATATATATATAGTATTTAAATTTTTATATGTTAATATACACAGATGCATACATGTATATGTGTGTGTATATATCACCCTAAAACACCTTACCACCCAAAAACCCGTACTCACCCTAAACACCTCTTACTGCCCAAAAAACCCATAGCCACCCTACACCCAAAAATTACCTTTGCCACCCAAAAATCCATACCCACCCTAAATCCTAAAAACACCTTAGCACTCAAAAACCCATATCCACCCTAAAAACATCGTACCACCCAAAAACCTATACCCACCATTAAGCCTAAGAACACCTTACCACCGAAATCCCAAACCCACCATAAACCCTAAAAAACCCTTGCTATCCCAAAACCCATATCTACACTAAACCCTAAAAATACTCGTCACCCAGAAACCCATACCCACCCTAAGCCCTAAAAACCTCTTACTGCCCAAAAAACACATAGCCACCATACACCCAAAAATTACCTGTGCCACCCAAAACTCCATACTCACCCTAAACCCTAAAAACACCTTAGCACTCAAAATCCCAAATCTGCCCTAGATCCTAAAAACACTGTACCACCCAAAAACCCATACCCACCATTAACCGTAAAAACACCATACCCCCCAAAAACCCATACCCACCATAAACCCTAAAAAACCCTTGCTAATCCAAAACCCATAACCACACTAAACCCTAAAAATACTCATCACCCAGAAACCCATACCCATCCTAAAACAAATCCCCTGCCACCCAAAAGCCCATACCCAACATAAACCCTAAAAAACATTGTACCACACAAAAACCCATATCCACCCTAAACCCTAAAAATGACCTCCCCCTCATAAAATATATATATATATATATATATATATATATACACATACATACACACATATTTCTTTTCCACCACAGAGACATAGTTAGGCTCACATTTTAACATACAAAACCATAGAAATTCAGCAGTTATAGTTGGAGTTATTTCAAGTAACTATAACTTGCGACATAAGGTAACTATAACCAGGCCCCCCCCACCATGCACAGTTTCTCCTCAATAGTTTTACTGAAAACATTACATTCATATGTTTACTGATACTAGAGAAGTTGTCATGAGTGCTGTAATATCTGTGGTAATTAGCAGCGCATGGCGAGGGTACAAGTTATAGTTACCTTAGGTTGCAAGTTATAGTTACTTGAAATAACTCTAACTATAACTGCTGAATTTCTATGGTTTTGTGCAAATAAATTCAGTACCTAATTATAATGTCCCTGTTACCTTTGTTTTTTTTAAGTGAATTATTATTTGGTTTTTTTTCAATTCTATTTCCTAACTATACCGTCCCTGTAACCTTTGTTTTTTCAATCAATTTCCATTTTTTTTAACAACGTAATTTTCATTACTATACATTAATCCAACAAACACCATGCACGGCTTGCGGCCCACCCCCATAACCACCCAGCCATGCACATTTGGAGTGAGCCACAGGGCCTGCCCTGGGGCCAAACCCTGTGGCCAACACCACTAACCACCCAACCCCACTCTGCACACATCTTTTGCCTGTGCGCAGTGGGAGTTGGCCACAGTGCCTGTCTTTCTAGTTGTAAAAATTGGTGTCAGAGGGATTTCTCAGTGTGTGAGACTGGGTGTGAGAGTGGGTGTGAGAGAGTTGATGTAGTTGGATGTAAATGGGTGTGAGCGTGTCTGGGTGTGACAGTAGGTTTAACAGGGAGTTTCTCGGTGTGACTGTGGGTGTGAGTGTCTCTCTGAGTGGGTGTGTGAGTGGCTGTGTGGGTCTGTGAGTGTACTTGTGAGAGTAAGTGGTCTGTGAGTTGGTGCATGAATGTCTGAGTGGGTCGTGAGTGGATGCATGTGTGGCTAAGTGGGTCTGTGAGTGTGTGAGTCTGAGTGGGTCTGTGATTGGGTGCGTGAGGGTCTGAGTGGGTCTGTGAGTGTGTGTCAGTGTTTGAGTAGGTCTATGAGTAGGTGCATGAGGGTCTGAGTGGGTCTGTGTGATTGGGTGTATGAGTGTATTTAAGGGACTGTGAGTGAGTCAGAGTGGGTCTGTGAGTGGGTGCATGAGGGTCTGAGTGGCTATGTGAGTGAGTTAGTGTCTGAGTGGCTCTGTGAGTGGGTGAGTCAGTGTCTGAGTGGCTCTGTAAGTGGGTGAATCTGTGTCTGAGTGGGTCTGTGAGTGGGTGCGTGAGGGTTTGAGTGGGTCTATGAGTGGGTGCATGAGTCTGAGTGGGTCTGTAAGCGGGTGCATGCATGTCTGAGTGGTTCCATGAATGGGTGCATGAGGGTCTGAGTGGTTCTGTAAGTGGGTGCATGAGTGTCTGTGAGTTGGTGTATTAGTATGTGAGTGGGTTTGTGAGGTTCTGAGTGGGTCTGTGAGTTGGTGCGTCAGTATATGAGTGGGTCAGTGAATGGGTTCATGAGTGCCTCAGTGGGTCCGTGAGTGTATGTGTGACAGTCTGAGTGGGTCTGTGAGTGGGTGTCTCAGTGTCTGAGTGACTCTGTGAGTGGGTGCAGGAGGGTCTAAGTGAGTCTGTGAGTGAGTGCATGAGGGTATGAGTGGGTGGATGCATAAGGGTCTGAGTGGGTCTGTGAGTGGGTGCCTCAGTGTCTTAGTGGTACTGTGAGTGGGTACATGAGAATCTGAGTGGGTGTGTGAGGGTATGAGTGGGTTTGTGAATGGGTGCATCAGTGTCTGATTGGGTCTGTGAGTGGGTCTGTGAGGGTCTGAGTGGGTCCGTGAGTCGATGCATGAGTAAGTTTGTCTGTGAATGGGTGCATCAGTGTCTGTGTGGGTGTGTGAGTAAGTGCATGATGGTCGGAGTGGGTCAATGAGTGGGTGCAAGAGTGTCTGAGTGTGTCTGTGAGTAGGTGCATGAGTGTCTAAGTGAGACTGTGAGTGGGTGCATTACTGTCTAAGTTGTCTGTGAGTGTATATGTGACAGTCTGAGTGGGTTCTGTGAGTGGGTGCTCAGTGTCTGAGTGGCTCTGTGAGTGGGTGCATGAGGGTCTGAGTGGGTCTGTGAGTGGATGTGTGAGGGTCTGAGTGGGTCTGTGAGTTGGTGCATCAGTGCCTAAGCGGTTCTGTGAGTGGGTGTGTGAGGGTCTGAGTGGGTCAGTGAATGAGTGCGTCAGTGTCTGAGTGAGTGTGTGCGTAGGTGCATGAGGGTATGAGTGGGTGTATGAGTGCATTTATGGGTCTGTAAGTGAGTCAGAGTGTGCCTCTCAGTGGGTGGGTGAGGATCTGAGAGCATCTGTGAGTGGGTGCATGAGGGTCTGAGTGGGTTGTGAGTGGGTGCATAAGGGTCTCAGTGGGCCTGTGAGCGGGTGCATCAGTGTCTGAGTGGGTCTGTGAGTGGGTGTGTGAGGCTCTGAGAGGGTCCATGAGTGGGTGCATGCCTCTCTAAGTGGGTCTGAGTGCATATGTGACAGTCTGAGTGGGTCTGTGAGTGGGTACATAAGGATCTGAGTGGGTCCTTGAATGGGTGTGTGAGGGTCTGAGTGGGTCTGTGAGTGGGTGTGTGAGTGTATTTATGGGCCTGTAAGTGAGTTAGTCAGAATCTGAGTGTGCCTCTGAGTGGGTGGCTGAGGGTTTGAGTGTGTCTATGAGTGTGTGCCTGAGTTTGTCTCTGAGAGGGTACATCAGTGTCTGAGTGGGTCTGTGAGTGGGTTTGTGGGGGTCTGAGTGGGTCTGTAAGTGGGTGCATGACTGTTTGAGTGGATCTGTGAGCTGGAGTGTGAGTATGTGATTCAGTTTGTGAGTGGGTTTGTGAGGTTCTGAGTTGGTCTGTGAGTTGGTGCATCAGTATATAAGTGGGTCTGTGAATGGGTGCATGAATGCCGGAGTGGGTCTGTGAATGTATGTGTGACAGTATGAGTGGGTCTGTGAGTGGGTCTGAGTGACTCTGTGAGTGGGTGCATTAGGGTCTGAGTGGGTAGTGAGTGGGTGCATAAGGGTCTGAGTGGGTCTGAGTGGGTCTGTGAGTCAGTGCAAGAGTGTCTGAGTGTGTTTGTGAGTGGGAGCATGAGTGTCCAAGTGGGTCTGTGAGTGTGTGTGTGTGTGAGTGTCTAAGTGGGTCTGTGAGTGGGTGTGTGAGGGTCTGAGTGGGTCTGTGAGTGGGTGCAAGACTGTCTGAGTGTGTCTGTGAGTGGGAGCATTAGTGTCCACGTGGGTCTGTGAGTGGGTGTGTGAGTTTCTAAGTGGGTCTGTGAGTGGGCGCATTCCTGTCTAAGTGGGTCTGTGAGTGTATGTGTGACAGTCTGAGCAGGTTCTGTGAGTAGGTGCCTCAGTGTTTGAGTGTGTCTGTGAGTGGGTACATGAGGGTCTGAGTGGGTGTGTGAGTGGGTGTGTAAGGGTCTGAGTGGGTCAGTGAATGGATGAATCAGTGTCTTAGTGGGTGTGTGAGTAGGTGCATGAGGGTATGAGTGGTCTGTGAGTGGGTGCATGAGTGCATTTATGGGTCTGTTAGTGAGTCAGAGTGTGCCTCTGAGTGGGTGGGAGAGGGTCTGAGTGCCCTCTGTGAATGGGTGCATGAGGGTCTGAGTGTGTTGTGAGTGGGTGCATCAGTGTCTGAGTTACTGTGAGTGGGTGCACGAGGGTCTGAGTGGGTTGTGAGTGGGTGTATGAGGGTTCGAGAGGGTCCGTGAGTGGGTGTATGAGGGTCTGAGTTGGTCTGTGAGTGGGTGCATCAGGGTCTGATTGGGTGTGTGAGTAGGTGTGTGAGGGTCTGAGTGGGTCTGTGAGTCAATGCATGAGTGTCTGAGTTTGTCTGTGAATGGGAGCATCAGTGTCTGAGTGGGTGTGTGAGTAGGTGCATGATGGTCTGAGTGGGTCTGTGAGTGGGAGTATGAGTGTATTTATTGGCCTGTAAGTGAGTGAGGCAGTGTCTGAGTGTGCCTCTGAGTGGGTGGGTGAGGGTCGGATTGTGTCTATGAGTGTGTGTCTGATATTTGTCTGTGAGTGGGTGCATCAGTGTCTAAATGCATCTGTGAGTGGGTGCGTGAGGGTCTGAGTGGGTCTGTTAGTGGGACAAAGAGTATATGAGTGTGTCTGTGAGTGAGTGCATGAGTGTCCAAGACTGTCTGTGAGTGGGTGTGTGAGTGTCCAAGTCCCGTCTACGTGGGTCTGCAAGTATGTATGTGTTAGTCTGAGCGGGTTCTGTGAGTGAGTGCCTCAGTGAATGAGTGGGTATATGAAGGTCTGAATGGGTCTGTGAGTGGGTGCATCAGTGCCTAAGTGGGTCTGTGAGTGGGTGTGTGAGGGTCTGAGTGGGCCAGTGAATGGGTGCATCAGTGTCTGAGTGGGTGTGTGAGTAGGTGCATGAGGGTATGAGTGGGTCTGTGAGTGGGTGTATGAGTGTATTTATGGGTCTGTGAGTGAGTCAGAGTGTGCCCCTGAGTGGGTGGGGAGGGTCTGAGTGTGTCTATGAGTGTGTGCATGTCTCAAAGGCTCTGTGAGTGGGTGCATCAGTGTCTGAGTGGGTCTGTGAGTAGGTGCGTAAGGGTCTGAGTGGGTCTGTGAGTAGGTGCATGAGTGTCTGAGTGGGTCTGTGAGTGGGGCTTGAGGGTCTGAATGGGTCTGTGAGTGAGTGCATGAGTGTCTGAGTGGGTCTGTGAGTGGTTGCATGAGGGACTGAGTTGGGTCTGTGAGTGGCTGGGTCAGTGTCTGTAGTGAATGATTTAGTGTATGAATGAGTCTGTGAATGTTTTTTTGCAAATTTGTCCTGTGTCACGATGGGGAGGGGGGGGTCGCGATGAGCATTGCAAAATATTCACAAATTTATAAGGACATCACTTCACCCTATACCTCCCCCCTGACCTCATATGTCACTTTTCATTTTATTTTTCATCCTCAGAGACCATGTCCCTTTACCTAAAATGGCAGCCACAACTTTCTGGTCAGGTTGCGATCAGAGCATTTCTGCTGGCATGCCCATTCCCGAATACGCAATGATAGCGACAGATCTGCGGCCCTAGTTATACAAATTTATTTCCTCCTCTATATCTCAAAAACTACTAAGGGGACTTATACCAAAAAGTGTAATCTGCATACCAAAGCCTACCTTTCTACCAAATTCAGTGTAATTCCATCCAGCGGTTCGAGCTGTAGTCATGTTCAAAACTCCTATGGGAATTGACATGCGCAACGCACATTTTTTGACTCCCCTTTTTCTCGGCCCCCACTTGACAGATAACCCGGAAACTTCCTATGTGCAACAAGAATCACTGATACACTTTTTGTTTTGGAACATTTCGTGAAGATTTGTCAAACGGTGCCAACTGTATAGGCAAGTCAAAAAATGCTACTGTATAGCAATGGGCAGTAGGCTTTATACATATCAATCAAACAAAATCCAATTAAAGCCGGTCACATCCACAAAACGCGGCCAGTGAACAGCACGGGACACTGGAAACCCGTCAATAACGTAAAACAGCATCTCCACTAATCTGTGGTGTCCATTCCACTAGTTGAGGTGGGTTCCAGCAGGCTGTTGTTGGCAGAGACTATTGCCTTGAGAACAATATTCTTCTGTTAAATGACATGGTACCGGCAATTGGTCAGGACTGCGATGGGCGGTTCTTTTGCTCCTAGTTTTGCTTGTGTTTTTATGGGCAGGTGGGAAGAGCAGGTCATTTGGAAAGAAAAAATGAAATATAGACAGCAAATATGGGGCCCGATGACGACGTTGGCGGATGGGATACGCTGTCACAAACGTGACGGATATCCCTTCCACCATATTACAAGTTCCATCATATCCTATGGAACTTGTAAAATGGCATGTGGGATATCCGTCACGTTTGGGATGGAGTATACCATCCGCCAAGGTCGTAATCAGGCCCATAGTCTTGTAGACCCATTACATCGATGATTTGTTTGTCATTTGGGATGGAATGAAGAGTTCCTCCATGACTTCTTCACATCCATTTCAAGTAATGACTTAAACTTGACATTTACTTATAAGATTGATGAAAGGTCTATGAAATTTGTGGACATTTTTGTCCAAATTAAGGATTGACAAGTGCACAATTCATTGTACCACAAACCAACTGCTGGCAACAGCACTTTGCATGACCGCAGTCATCATCCCTCTACATTAAAGTGGAGAGTCCCCAATGGTGAACCCCTAAGGGCAAAACTGAACCGTAGTGATGCATAATCTTATCAGACAGAAGAACAGAGGATGGTGGAGAGTTCAAGACGAGGGGTGATCCTAGAAAAATCTTGGTTGAGGCAAAAGCAGAGGTGAAGCCGAAAACCAGAGATGAGATTTTCTTTCCCAGGGTGAAGAAAAAGGAAGAGTCGAAACAGATTTGACTGATTAACACAGAATCATGCAAGATCAAAAGAATGATAAACAAACATTGCCAATTAGATCAGACTCGGTGACTGGGAGTGACCTACGTATAAATCCCTCAGTTACATATAGGAAATCACCCTCTCTCAGAGATTTATTGGTACATAGTAACTTGAGTGTGAAGAAAGATCTGGGGGGATCCATAATGGAACAACAAAAAGGGTTTTACAAATGAGGCCATTGTAAGAATGTTAAGACCTACAAGCTACCTACTAGCAAGACCGGGTATATAAACAAATTGATAACACCGCAGCAGTGATTTTTGCATTTATGTCTTGGCATGCCCCTGCAGTTTGCATGCGATCTTCCCAGTTAGGAAGAGAGCGTTCGATCACAGGAGAGCTATAAGAAATGTTGACAAGAATTATACTGTGGCAAGGCATTGGTCTTCAGTGCATAACTGAGACACTGATGATTTGTCTTGTTATGGCATTGACAGGGTCATCCTCAACAAAAGAGGAGGGGATAGGGAGAAGAAACTCAGGATTTTAGAATCTGAATACATTATAGGTCTGAACAGCTGCATGATAGGAGGTTTGATTTCAGACGAGGAACTTTTTGTGCATATTGGTTAAAGAATTTTTCATTGTTTTCAGTGAAGAGTCACCAAAAAAGTAACAGAGGGAAATTATGATGGAGATTAATCTTTTTATATTGCTTGACAAATGGGCACCTTGCCCCTTGGAATGTTAGGTTTAAATTTGAGATTTTGGTTTTAGTTTTTGGTTTGGATTGTATTTTGTGGGGGAAATAATGATTAGGCCACTAGGCCATGATTTAAGACTATACAGTAGGCCAATATTTATTTAATTATTATTTTTTGTTTTAAGTATTAATATGGATAAAATCATTGATAAAGAGATCATTGGACCACTTGGCCATAACTCGGTTAAATTTTAATTTAAAATAACATCGATGATGTATAGATATCTATGAATGTATCATGGAAATGTGTTGTGTTCATTTGTTTGAATTTATATGGTGGTAACTGTCACATGAGTCTATACACCTTTATAGGGGGAGTGTGATGCATTTTGAATATTGGCTATGAAGAAGATCGTTATGATTGAAATGTGTTGCCAATAAAATCTTCGGTTTCCTTAAATATCTTGTCCTGGAGTGCGCTTTTTGACACCACATACTAGTGGAGTTGCTGGTTTACGATATATATATATATATATATATATATATATATATACATACACACACACCTGTAGAACCTTTACAACAAGTATGCTTTTAACATTCATGCCTTTATAACGTAATTTTTTGTGACTTGCGTAATAAAGGCATATTCGTTGTAAAGGCCTACGTGGCAACGCCCATGCGTAGTTATGCCTTCGTTGTAGAGGCATGTGGAGTTCAGGCTTCGCTGTAATGGCTGTTTCCCACAACATAACACTGGCTGAAGAGGATTCACCCATTGTGCCATTCTATGTATGCTATCCTGTGGGCTAATACAACATATGAAAGACACTTTAACAAAGCAATATCTGAGAGGGGTATTCTATGTAATAATACTTTCTTATTTATTATTTCTTGATATTTAAAGCCTCGACAGATAGAAAACAGACAGCAAACGTTTCCTTCCCGACACCAAAACTTGAAGTTTTACACTGGGCTATGATTTCTCTTTCATTAGTTTTTGTTGTCCTGCTGAGGTAAATTTACTGACTTACACCATGTTATACAAATGTCTAAATGAGCAAACCTGCTTTGAAATTTCCCCTTTACATTTATGTAGACGTTCTTTGTAAATTACTGTTTTGGGCCACTTTCTGGTCACTCCTTGTGTGCACCCACTCTATTTTAATTTAACTTTCAGCAAGTTAAACATGAGTAGTTGACACTTGGATCTGTAAATTGCAGTTCTATTTTCAATTGTGAATTACGCGTGATTCAATCATGTGCCGATTACTCATCTGTAGTGGGTGTATGAACTTTTGTGCAGAAATGTTTAGAAAAGAAATGTTTTTTGAAAATCAGCTTAAAAGTTCACACTAACAGACCTTAATATTGTATCTCCCGACGCTAGGATGTACAGCATGCAACCTTTTAAATCCTGGTGCTGCTTCTATGTACAATATGAACCAGAAAGTGACTTTTTCGTCATTTCAGATAGAAGAAAGCAAATGCATGGACTCTTCAACGAGAAATAGTTGCATGATAACCGATTGTCATAGCTATGCATATTATGCCAAGGTATATCTTTCTGCAGAATACAAAAGACATAAATGGAATGCCCTTCTTCAAAGATGTATAATCTAAAACTGAAAAATAGCATTTCAATACCACTATATATTTTGAACCCGTTTAACTACTAAATGCTTTTTTCTTATTATTAATTCCAGTACTGATAACAGATGTTAAAACTCTTCAGCTCCTCGGGTTTCTGTGAAATAGCTTTGGGCCAACGAAAAGTGTAATTTACCATAAAACCTTAAAAATGGTGTTATGCAGACCGTACAAAGGTGGCACACAGTTCTCCATAGTAGTCACATGTAATTTTACTAACAATCTACCGTAGAAGTGTATTTAGCTGATCTAGCCTTATGTATTAGTTGTTATGAAAATCCATATCTATCAAAATCAGTTTACGAGTAAAATATTATTTTAACAGAATCACTTAAGATTCAGACTTGAAAGTACATTTGATCATAATCACCTCAAGGAGCACATTCAAGCCATAGCCAACTCACCAAGTTTTCACCTCCAGAAACTAAATCACCTAAAGCATATACTGTGTTGGAAATGGACACTTACTGTGTGGTGTACCCCTACATCTTTTGCCTTGAGTGTTTTTGCTGGCTGTAGAACTCTGTGCACCTAATAACCAGTGGTACAGTGCCTATCCTACTCCTTTTAACATGATGAAATTGACGTAGCCCTGACTGGTGTATTTAACTTATCTACAAGTCCCTACTCTGGGGGGCATGTTAGAAATGGGGTCTTTGGTTGACAGTCAGGTTACCCCCTGTTCAAGCAAGGACCCTCACTCTAGTCAGGGTAAAAGAGAATCACCCTCAGCTAACCACTGCTTACCCCCTTGGTAGCTTGGCAGAGCAGTAGGATTAACTTCAGAGTGCTAGGTGTAAAGTATTTGTACCAACACACACAGTAACTTAATGAAAACACTACAAAATTACACAACAGTTTAGAAAAATAAGAAATATTTATCTAAACAAAACAAGACCAAAGCAACAAAAATCCGACATACACAAGTCAAGTTATGAATTTGTAATGATTAAACTAAAAAATAGCGCTTAGAAACACAAATTGCTTTGATGAGGTGTTAACGTGGCGTCGTGACGGAGTCGTTCCCAACAAGCCGACACCAGCAGCGCCGGACACAGAGTTGCGTAGACCCCCAAGTACAGTACCTTTGGTGAAGAGTGAAAACTAGTCGATGCATGAAGTCGGATATCGCGGCGAAACGTTAAATCCGCGCACTTCGGCCAGCGTCGGTCAAGACGTGGTGCAGCGACTTCCACGGAGTCGCGGACTTCAGCGGTGCTGCAGCGGCATCGGGCCTGCGAAGGTCGTCGCTTTCCAGCGAAGATCACGGAGTCAGTTGCAGGCGACGTCACCGGATTCAGCAGCGGCGTCGGTCCAAAGTCGTCCGAAGTCAATTTCCTTAGATTTCCACCAGCTTTTCTTTCAAGGGCCCAGGGACTGGATAGGGCACCACTTGTCAGAGCAGGAGTCTCTCCAGAGACTCCAGGTGTTGGCAGAAAGAAGTCTTTGCTGTCCCTGAGAATTCAAACAACAGGAGGCCAGCTCTAAATCAAGCCCTTGGAGATTTCTTCACAAGATGGAAGGCACACAAAGTAAAACACATTACTATATGTCCTACCTTAACCATACACTGCACCCTGCCCTTGGGGCTACCTAGGGCCTACCTTAGGGGTGCCTTACATGTAAGAAAAGGGAAGGTGTAGGCCTGGCAAGTGGGTACACTTGCCAAATCGAATTTACAGTTAAAACTGCACATACAAACACTGCAGTGGCAGGTCTGAGACATGATTACAGAGCTACTTATGTGGGTGGCACAACCAGTGCTGCAGGCCCACTAGTAACATTTGATTTACAGGCCCTGGCACCTATAGTGCACTTTACTAGGGACTTACTAGTAAATCAAATATGCCAATCATGGATACACCAATCAACCATACAATTTACACAGAGAGGATATCCACTTTAGCACTGGTTAGCAGTGGTAAAGTGCTCAGAGTTCAAAAGCCAACAGCAACAGGTCAGAAAAAATAGGATGCAGTAGGCAAAAAGATTGGGGATGACCCTGCATAAGCAAAAAAGTCCAACAGTGCAGAATGTACCCATGGCCTGTACGTTAAATGTCACTAGTGGACTGCAACACACATTGTCCCATCTAGTGCAAATAACAGTACAACATGACTGCAGGCCTAATATTTGTAGAAGGGCTGTGCATTTGTAAACTACAATTTAGACTTGTCAAAATAACTCATTTGGAAGGTCAACACCATCCTTTTAAATGTTATTGAGTCACCCATCCGTAGGCCTTATTGTTCATAAGGCAGAGTGCATGCTATTTAAAGGTAGGACATGGCAAGGTTTAATGTTACACATGTCCTTGCAGTGAAAAAACCCAAAAGCTATTTTCACTGTAGCAAGGCTGGGTGTCCCATATGAAAGTACTGGGTAACATTAGTACATTTAACAATTATAATTTTGGTTAGGAAGCAGCTAGAAATCTAATTCAACTGCTCTTTTTAATAGTTGATTCACATCCAATTTAAAGATAAAAATGTAATTTGTGATAACTATTAAGGATATGGTACTTTTAGAAAGCTACCTTTTCCCTGTCTAAAGCCTTTGGAAGAAAACATATATGTGCTCCAACTGTAACCTGGAAGCTGAATAGCCCCTTACATGAGGAATGTACTTGCTCTGAGAGGAGAAACAGAAAGCTTTAGGCGTAGTGAGGTGTTGTTGTTCTCTTGACAGGATGGTCTGTGGCTGACCCTTCCCTTTGCCCCCCGGTCAGACAAGCACCAATCCCACTTGGAGGGGACCCACCCCCTGAACTGGATTAGAGTGGCCACAGAGAAGGGGTTTCTCATTTTCAACACCTCTGCGGTGGGCACAGGAGAAGAAAGGTTCTGCCATCTTAGTTTTAAGTAGAGAGGGTCGCTGTGGAATTAATTCCAAATGGGCACACAGAAAACACTGCCAAAGTGAATAGGGTTACCGCTGGGAACTTTTACCCCATTGGTTAGAGAGTGGCCAGACGTTTCCCCACCAACAGCATGGTGTCAGAATACATGTGGCATCACCAGTACCATCCTCAGAACACTTCCAAGAACCATAAAGGAACAGCAGAGGACTGGGCCCATTGCATGTGACCTAAGAAGAGCCTGGAACACTAGACCCCTTGTACCCAGGACGAGGAAATAGATTCAGAGGTGCTAAGTATGACGTCCTTTTCAGGCTACATGGGCACAACAAGTTGCAAGATGCCTTTTTCTGCAACTGCCCAGCTTCCTAGGTCCAGCTGGACTGGCCCATGGCCCTGCTGTGGCATCTGCCGCCCAACACCCTAGCCCCTTAGCAGGTGTCAAAGTGTACTCCTCCTCCTCCGCTCATCACGTAAAACCCAGGACTTAGAAACTTTTTGGCTTCAAGAAGGTCTGGAGGCTTGGGACCAACCTGCCAAGCTGATCCTCTGAAGGCGTGTTGCAGTTGGGTCAAAGATTTAGGTTGCTCCCACTCATACCTTTTCCGCAGTAGCAAATTCTTACACATGAAATTCACCGTTTTTCAAATCTGAACTTTCCCATTAAAACTCAACAGCTTCTCTGGGACCTCATTGAGCAGTTATCCAACATCTTGAAGCCCTCTTGAGCCACAGACTGCTGCCTTCAACTACTGAGGATATTTTAACTTCCCTTTCAGCAACTCTGGGTCTGATTTAGAACTTGGCGGATGGAATACTCCGTCACAAATGCAATGGATATACCATTCACCAAATTACAATCTCCATAGGCTATGATGGAATTAAAATACAGTGGACAAGATATCTGTCATGTTTGTGACTGAGTATTCCCATCCATCAAGTTGTAAATCAGGCTTTAAGTCTGAAGGTGAAACTTCGGCCAGGTCAAACTTAGTTTGTGTCCGTGCCGCACTCCATTGCTGTTGGCCTTACCTTGAGCATAGGTACCGGGCAAGCACAATCTGATGACCTTAGCTGGCACTTAACACTTTTAGTTCTATTTTTATATTTAAATTTAAAATAACTCTGGTTTCCGGTATTGTTTTTTTTGTTAGTTTGGTGTCATTGTATTTATTGAATTGTACTCTGTTTTTCTAATTGTTTTTCTTGTGAAGTGTTTTGAATTTATTACTGTTTTGGTACTGTATAAATACTTTACACATTGCCTCTAAGGTGTTCTGTGCCATAGCTACCAGGGGGTATTTAGTGACAGGGGTTCACCCTGACAAGGGTTGTAGTTTTACCAGAGTGGGATACTCACCTCCCTCAAAAGATACCCCAATTTCTTACACTCTGAAGACGACTTAAAGCTAGCAGTAGAATCTCTGGTAATTTCTCATTTTGATTACATCCCAGCCAAACTCGTATCCAATCTCCTCAAAAACAGATTTGTTCCAGTTAGGGCTGTCTGACATACTGTCATGAGTTTGTTGATCAGCACTAAAAAAATATGCAAAACAACTCTTGAAATATGGTACAGAAATATCAACACACACAAAAATATCACCAAAGGTTAGCATGTATATCCTCTTCCTCTACTTATAATAGGTATAACAAAAATAATATGACAACAACATTGTGGAAGGAAATATCGTCAAACATGGTACAAAATACAAGTTTTTCATAAACAAACTAATATTTTTTAAATACCATTATATATATTATATTTAAACGCAACACGATGTAAAATACATTGTTTATATATATATATATATATACACACACACACCACACACACACACACACCCTACTGTCGATCGGTAGTAGGCAGTTATAGTTAGGACCTAGTTTCCATAGGAAAAGCACTTTTTGGTTTGCTTATAACTTTGGCACTGTTTGGCACTTTTTTTGGGAACACTTCAAGAAGATTTGTCAAACTTTGTCTAGTTTGCGTAGAAAGTTTTGGGGTGATTTGTCAATGGGGGGGCGAGAAAAAAAAAAGGAGTCAAAAAATTTCAGTTTTGCATGTTATTTCCCATGAAGATGACTTAACCCCGAACCACTGAACAGAACTGCTCCAACTGTGGCAAAAAGCTAGATCTTGGTCCAGAAATATTTATTTTTGTGATTTAGTTACTCTGTCACAAACGTGACGGATATCCCGTCTGCTGTATTACAATTCCATTATAGTCTATGGAACACGCAATACGGGGGACGGGATAACCATCACGTTTGTAATGGAATAACCCTCCGCCAAACTCTAAATTAGGTCTAATTATATAAATTATTCAATTATAAGCTTATGGGTCTCTGTTTTATTTTATTTTATCTATCACAATGTGTAAATAGGATCATAACAATTGTATCTATACCTGCTTTGATACTGAAATATTAGGAAAAATATAAAATAAAAATAAATATAAATACATAAAAAAAAAAAAACACAAAAAAAAATTACATTTGCCAAACAAGTAATAAAATAAAATTAAAAATAATAATAATAAATAAATTAGCTTTATGTACAACAGCTCTTGAAAGTCTGAGTTTCTTAAGTTAGTTCTATACATGTACATATGGGTCTTAAGCTAACACAACATTAATTCTTTTTTTTATTTTCCATATGGATGTATATCATTTTACGTAGTTATGTATCTATTTAGCACTTTACTTCCACTGTAGAAAAAAACATTCAACTCTCTCTAACAGACTATTGTGACATCGTATACCTCTTTCAATATACACTCTACCTCCACTCTCTGACTCATTCCAAACCTCATTCTACTATCATCTGCCAAATAACCCTTTCTAGAGTCTTCCCTCCTCTATCCCTTTATTGACTCATCCTAAACCTTTTTTTACCGCCATGATCTCCTAAATAAAATGTTCTAGACTCTTCCCTCCTCTATTCCTCCTTTACCCAATTAAATCCAACTAACAGACTCACAGGTCCACCGCTCCCATTAACAATGTATATTTCCCACACAAATCCACCACTAATCTACTTTATCAGAGAAGCCTGCTATTCACTTATTCACTGAAGAGCACCTCAACACCTCGTCAGGGGAAGTAAGCGCTATATAAAAACAACTACAAGTACATTGTATATATGTTGTTGATATATATATATATATATATATATATATATATATATATATCTATCAACAACAAGCCACCTGGCCTGATTTGGTCTCTGTCCTACTTTCTCGCACCCAGTGCACAATGGTGTCCATGTATGCCATTAATCCAAAAACGAACTTGGTCGCCTTAGCAGATACAAATATGGATAACTCACTTCAAGAACGATTTATTTGTAACATAAAGCAAGAAAGTAATTATGAATATCGCAAAACGTGCCTTTCCCAACAGATATTTCACAGTAAAAATGTTACTTCTTTTATACATCAAAATTTGAAAACAGACTTTACAAGACAATACAAACAAAAAAAGAGACAGAATGCAAATAAGCAATTAAATACATCAAGTCAATGGAGAGATTCGAACCATTACCCTTAAGTTGATCTACTGAAAACATTCTGTTGTGCCACTCCAGTCCTCAATCTTTAAGGGTTGAAAGTCAATCTTTATATTGAAATAATTCAAAGGGAACACATAATTGACAAGAAACTGGAGATACCTCAATCAAGGACCTTGTATATGGTAGATCCACAATAAGCCCATGTGAGCATTGAACATATACAAAGTTTTGCGTAGTAATATGAAATTCAAAAAGCTAATTTGTACCATCCCAATGTTTAATCAAGTGACAACCTTCTTCATCTATAGATGCATCACTATTATGTATATAACTTACATCTCAGAATCTATGTTCTAACCCAAGTGGGTATACAATTCAGCACATGAATATTATATAAATCATTCCAAGAAAAGGAAGGAAAAGAACTGCTCCATGACTTGATCTTTCATTAATGTCAATAGTGCCATCTGAAAATAAAAGTCAAATAATCTCTACAGGCTCTAAATTCCTACCTTGACCATTTACTATAAAACAACTAAAACACTTCTGTGTGGAACATTCTCATAACAACACCATGCACACATTGTGCATACATATAATTTCAACTCGGTAACCAGTTCTTCATCCGTATTCAAACTTTGCATTCCACAGGTTCCTATATCTATGATGTATCTAGATTCTAATTTTCATAAAGTCAGTTCCCAATTGACAAGGAAAGTGTTTGACTACAGCGGGATTACATTTACTATAATCACTTCAGTCTAAGTAACAGTAGGGAACTCTAGAGGGATTAAATCTACTTTTTGCACTTCAGTGTAAACAGTAGGCAAAGTATTGGGTTACATTTACTATTCCTACTCCAATTTACAAAACAGCAGCAAATGTGTTAAACTCTGGAGGGGTTAGATTTCCTTTACCAATCAAAACTTCACAACAGTAGTGAAAGTGTTATACTTTAGAGTTGTTTAATTTACTAGTCGCACTCAAGTTTAAACAACAGTACAGAAAATGTGGGACTTTCGAGGGACTTAGAAAAAACTACTTCCTAATGATTTTGCACACAATATGTAAATACCTAAAATCATATACAAATTAAATTCATAATAAAATTAAAAAATACATATTATATACTACAAAAACATATTGAATACATAAGATAAAAGAAAAAGGATAAATACAAAAGGATAACCCAAAAAGCAGTAAAGTACATAATAAATAAAATATTTCTAAAAAAATTTATAATACAACCAAAAAGTTTAATTTAAAATGCATTGTATAATCATTACTAAAACAGTTATCATTAAATTATTAAACAAAACAAATATTGTACATAACAATGCCAACAAGAAAAAAATGAATTCTAAATTAATTGATAAAATATTAACAATTTATTTAACATATACTTTCATTTCAATACTCCCCACCAGCTACTAAAATATACATTACTAACAAAAATGTAAACATTGAAATATGTGAATTAAAAAAAGAATACATTAACAGAACAATCAGCAAATGAAACAACTTACATCATTAATCATTAGTTACATAATTAGCAATTTGAAAATCACTAGTATTAAAATGTATTTTTATATGATTTAACTTGTTCACAGTATTCACCTTCATAACCAACAATCTTCAAAACCAACAACCTTCAAAACCAACACCCTGATACTGCAATATAAATTACAAACATTAAAGCAATAAAAAAATATGAGCCTCATTACAAGTTTGGTGGTCGGTCTGCCAGACTGTCATGTTGGCAATCTGCCAGACCGCCCTATATTACAAGTTACCCAGGCAGGACCTCAAACCATCAAGCAAAAAAGGCAGACAGCCAGCGGCACGCTGGCCTGAATAAAGGCAATCCAGCCTCCAGGGCCGCCAGCCCCACAACAAACCACCAAGCATATTATAAGTACACAGTAACCGTGGTGGTCCCTTCACGGCGGTCAGCCAATGGCAGTCCAAACCACGGCCGTTTGTGGTCTGCAAATTAAAAGACAACTGCACATTGGATGAATTTCCAAACAACACAGCTGACAACCATTGCCACAGTGGACACACCTGCAAAGGACCCTATAAAACACACCCCTTCACAGACCACAATCATTTGCATTTCCACTGCATGACCAACAACACTCAGCATAATTTCCTATCTTTTTCTCACCACCCCATAGACCACCCTGCTCATATTTTTGTCCGTTCACGCCCTTTTGCACTTCTCCTGTTTAGTAACTCACTCTCATCGGGTTTTTTCCTCCACCATGTCACGTTCCAAAAACCGCTGTTTCATGAGTTAAAAGTCATGGTAGGTGAAATCACAAGAGTAGAGCCACAATTGTTAGGAGCCCAGGTCAAGCGTACTCCTCTCAGTAGGAAAATGGAAATGGGAAACAGGATAGTCGACAGAGTGAATACTGTAGGCACCACCCTGCACACAAAGGATGACATCAATAACAGGTGGAATGACAACAGGGGAAAGGTGTCTTCCCTGGTCTCCAGGCACCAGCTGTAGGCCAAGAAGACTAGCAGTGGTCCTCCCAGTGCCCCATTACATCTCTTTCCCTGGGAAGAAAGCCCTTCTGCATCCTGAGGGCTTGACAGGAATACCTGGGGGAGTGGAGTCTGGTAAGTCAACAGAAACAATGTCACAAAAAGGCCATGTCATGCATGCTCATAAGTCACCTTTACCCACTGTCTTGTTCATGTACCACACCAACATTCAGTACACAGAGTATCTGGGCGTTCACACTGTCAATCTGTATTGTTGGACCCAACATTACAGCTACTAAGGCCCATCACATGTCATTGGTCCAAATGGGGCAATACAACAACAACAATCCCAGGACTCTTGGTATGTCTCAACAGGTAAATGTATGCCTAAACCTTAAATGCAGTCTGCATACAGATATATAATACCCAACATTTGTATAGTGTGTGTAGTAGAGAGAGTGACATAACTGCAACTCCCAGAAGGGACTGATTCTGTAACTCCTAACACCAGACCAGTGTGCCTGTGACCAAATATACGTGTATCAACTCACAAATTAAGTTTACTCCCCTGGGGGGATACCATGTGTCTACTGTGTGAAGCAGAGGGAGTGAGCTGACTACAGCTCTGAATAGGCCATTTCTGTAACTACAAACACCAGCCCAGTGTACCTTTGACCAAAAACACCTGTGTACCAACTCACAAATGGGATAACAGTGGTAGACTGTGTGAAGAAGAGGGACTGACCAGACTACAGTTCCCAGGAGGCCCTGTCTTATCAACTACTAACATTAGACCAGTCCTCCCTTGTCCAGATAGTCCTGTTTGACAAGTCCCAATTTAGTTAAATTCACCTGTAGGAATAACATTGGTAGAGTGAGTAAAGGAGAGGGATTGACTGGACTACAGCTACCAGGAGGCTCTGTCTCACCAACTACAAGCACCAGACCAGTCTTCCATTGTGTTGCTACCCCTGTTTGTCAAATCTCAATGAAACTGTACTCACCAAGGAGGATTTGGTTTGCTAAGTTTCGGGAAGTAGAGGGAGTGACCAGACTGCAAATCCCAATTGTCCCTTTTACTCCTACTCCAACCACCAGCACAGTGGCCACCTTTCCAAATACCTTCATTTGTCAACTCTCAAATCAAGTATTCTCACCTGGGAGTGATCAAGCACACATTATTCACAAATCAGAGACGTATCTGTCAACGTAGCTCCATTTTGATTTGCTAACTCAGGATGAAATATTTGAGGACGGGAATGACACCGTACCCAGTGTGAAAAGCAAGTAATCCTGGGCTTCAAGATGCCTCACCAGATTGGCATTAGCAGCAGGCACATTCACACTCCACTGTGCACATGATAACTCTAGTCACATATACAACAAAGTCCTAGGTTTACCTCCATCACACTCATATAGGCCTCAAAATAGGCAGAGCCATATCTTGTCTAGCCACTCTCTTGCCTGCACTGGTGGCAAGATGTCATTTTCAGGCCATCCTCCAAAGTGTCAGAGTCACCAGATCCTCGGGGTCTGTGCACGTTCCCAACACGTCCACCACTGAACAGCTCCAAGACTTTGATAGATAAATCAAAGAGACTGAGAGAGTTCAAGAGGGGAAGAGGGGATTAGGAACGCAACAGCTGGGAAGGAGACCTGTATTAAGAAAAAGGTTAGAACACACAATATGAAAATTATATCTCCTGAAATCAATACTAGACTATGATTCTAAGCCTAGTGACTCTGAAAACATGAACAATCTAAGTGACTAAGTTTCAAGATGGCCGGATACCTGTAGGGGAATCTAGATGAATTAAATGAAAACTTTCTTATTCAAGTACTTTCCTTTACATGAGAATCAGAAAAAACATTCTGACTAAATTTTAAACCAGTCATATAAATCCTGTTTTGAGAATGTATACTAGGACCATGGACCATACAATATTGCATCTAGAAACTCTGGCCTTCTGTGTACTCTTAAAATGTTTCAACACAAATTGCGCATATTGCAGATATATATATATATATAGTAAACACCATAAAAGGATTGTGCACCATGAATAACACAATATGGATTCAGGAAAACAAATCACATAACTTGTCAACTCGAATATTACATAATAAATATCTTAGAATAGTAGCATCAATAAACAACATGAATTAAACTCGAGGAGAGAATTGTGCGTCTTGCCAATTTGAGTGTTACCATGTAAAATACCAAGAAATGGTTGCACGCAATGAATATCAAAGTCAAATCATCAATAATCGAATTGCGCGTCTTGCCGATTCGTAAAACACGATGTAAATGTCAAGAAATAACAGGTCACAATAAATAACAAGATCAAAGTACAATGAAACGAATCACGCTTCTTTTGCCGATTCTTAAGCCACCATGTAAAATGTCAAGAAATGGTAGCGCGCAATGAACAACAAAGTTAAATGCTCATGAAACGAGTTGTGCATCTTGCCAATTCGTAAAACACCCTGTAAATGTCAAGAAATAGTAGCGCGCAATGGACAACAATGTTTAAACACCATGAAACGAATCGCACGTCTTGCCGATTCTTAAGCCACCATGTAAATGTCAAGAAATGGTAGCACGCAATGAATAACAAAGTCAAACCTTTATGAAATAAATTGCGCATCTTGCCTATTTGTAAACTACCATATAAATGTCAAGAAATGGTAGCGCGCAAGTAATCTGTCACTCATTTAAGAATTTAAACCAAGAATATGAAAATTCTAAATAACGGTGTCGGGACAGTCCAACCACCGTCTTACCGCCTGGAACAAAGATCACCAATGAAGGATTAGGGCAGAAGACTGGAAGATCCAAATAGGCCGCCGGGACAGGAGCTCAGGAAGAAGCTGCTGCTCTGCACCGGGACCTCTGAATAGTGAGCACTGGGAGTTGGGCTGGTTCTCTTTTATAGAGTCTTGGCCCAGCACAGAACCACGCCCAGGCATGTTGCAGGGAAAATCTCTGGAAGGCCCTGGAAAGGGGCCACACCCTAACACACTCTGAAAACCTGCAGCAATACATTGCAAAGGAACAGTATTTGGAAGCATATTAAAAATAAGTTTTCAGGATTGAACTCTGCAATGCAAAAGGTTAAACCACAACATATCAGCAGAATGCATAAATTACTTTGTTTTGAGAGTGCTGGGTTTTTGCATTTTTGTCGCCAATAGAGCGCGTACTGCTCTGGTGTTGACACAAAGTCCAAATGATCTGCACAACTCCTCAGCTGCTTGGGTCCAAAATAAATTGCCAAACTATACACATGTCAAGTCAAAGCACCTAATACTATGGTCACTCAGCAGAATTGGATTAATTGCAACTTAACATTGTACAAGGTATCTGCTTACTGTAACCCTAGACCATTGGACGTAATTTCATAATGCAACCAGTAACATGTTTTGTTTCATATCAACATGTGGCTTGGCACACAGAGCTCACAAAACAGACTTCCACTACCCCCCTGGATGAAGCCCTCAGGGAAGAAGACACTCATGGAGTTCTGGCTGTGGAGGATGGTTCAGATGGCAACAGTAAGACTCACTGTGACCTGTACGTCACCTTGCAGCCCTGTTGCTTTGAGATCATAGGCAAACATTTTCCCCCCACAACCTGTGTACCTAGCACAGTGTCTACCATCTCATGCCCCCCAGTCATGGATCCTGAGTCACAGTGCAACACTTCCAATAATGATGGTCCAGGAGCTACTTGGGAAGGGCAACTTGTGGCAAGGGCACAGGCCAGTGAGGGTAGGATGCATGGGAGGGATGCTGTGGGCCATCGTGGTGAGGCCACTGGGGCGGCTCTTAGCAAGGATATACCATCAGCTACCTCTTCCGGGTCCATCAGGAGTCCCAAGGTGTGATGGGCCAGGTCTTGACCGAACTCTGGGAAATCTAGCAGCTACAGAGCGTCATCCATAGGGACATGTGTGAACAGTGAGAGGCCCACAATACCAACATGGCCTCCCTAACAAGGTTATTGAGAGGATATTACCACCACCCTGAGCAGGGCTCTACAACATCACTCTACCCTTTCAATTTGGTGCATCAACACTAGGCCGTTCTCCATTGATGAATCCCAATGGAAGGGAAGCACTGCCAGAGGACCAAGCCACATTCACACCTGCCTCTGTAGCAGCAGACCCATCCCGCCTCCCACAAGCGGGGAGGTCCAGCAAAGACTCCAGGAGGTGCGGATAGTAAGACACCTGCCACTGCCAGTAATAACCTTCTTCCTTAAGGACCCCCCTTTATGTGCCACACATTCACTCTGTGGACTGATCCGAAACCACCTACCTATTCCAATGGCAGGAGTACTATGGGCTTTGGAATTCCAATGGAGTGGCATCTACTCCAATGCTTTCATTCACCATGACTTACCCCCTTCACTTTTCATTTTTGTTTATCTCACTTCAAAATGTATTTTCTGTATTGGAATCAGAATAATATTGCCCAACACAAACTCATTGTCTGCTTGCTTTGATTTCCCATTTAGCTATGTAGAGATGTAAGACCATTTGAACCACAGGACAAAGATACAAGCTACTTGGGCAAGCAGGGATATGTTACAGGTACGCATTGCCCAGCTCAGGATTACAACCAGCACACACCAACACATAAGTACAAGTGTGTGGTCAAACCAAAAAAAAAGTAATACAGAGTTCAGTTTATAGACTGTCAATATGTCTGCACTACTGGAAATCAAGAATGAGTGACTCATACTGAGTAAATGTACAAATTTGCAGGTACAGATCCCCAGGCCATGGAAGGAAGGGATTTGTCAGACATTGTCCTGTAGAATATACAAACATTAATGTGGATGATGTCAGTAGCTTGAGCCTTATCACATACCACACTAAAGTAATCCAACATCACATAATCCAAACAACAGACAGAAGGCAGCACAACAGTCCCTGATCACAGAGCCATCCTAACCCAATGACCATGCATGCATCTGGTGGTAACACACAAACACGTTAGTGTTGTGTCACGGACACTGTGGCCTACAATATTGAAACACCTACAGCTACATACAGGTTATACAAAAAGAATATCTAGCAAATGTAAAGGGAATATGACTTGATCAAAAGCTAGGACTACACATTTTATGGCCACATTACACACACGATGCATCAGGCCCACCACAACACACGAAACAAGTGCAATGGTCAGTTCTGTACCTCCACCCAAACACTGTGTGCACTGTCTTGGTACAGGTCTCATACATCCAAACTCTGCGACCTACATTACCTGGTATATCCCTTGTCCACTTGGTATGTCAGAACATCATCAGATACTTGCCAATGTCAGAACTTTTAAATGCCCACAGAGAGATGCCAGGGTGAAGGTACCTGTAGAAATAACAAAACAAGAAGTATAGGCTTGAAACCATGCCTACATACAATTGTAGTTGTCTAAGACCCTGATTTTCCTGTGGGCAACTGCTGACAGTTCAGGTGGCATGCATGTATATGATATGGTACATGTAGGGTCCACTTTGATGTAGGTTTTTGCTGGGGCCTTCTTGATGTCATGGTGCACATAGCAAGCAACTCGAAAACAAATTACTTTGCAAGGAAACTGGCACAAACAAAGCAAAAACATTAAGGTACGGATGTGTCAAAAGCTCTGTCATCAAGCAGCCTTTGGCTGAATATTGCACACATTCTCACAACTACAGTTCATTGTACAGTCATAGTCATAATATCACATGACACACTTACACTCATGAAAACATAGCTGCTGATGAGATACCCTCGCAACTCAGCTCCTTCCTCTTCTCCACTGTCATCCACACTTGGGATTTCAGGAGTCTCACCTGGTGGCACTGCAGGCTTCCCCTCCTCCAGGATCTATGGGATGTTCCAAGGCAAGGTTGTGGAGCATGCAACATGCCACAGTGATTTGACACACTTTCCTGGGTGAGTAGAGGAGGGTTCCACCAGTCCTGTCAAAGCACCTAAATCAGGCCTTCAGGAGCACTAAAGCCTGCCGCACTGGTGGCCGTACTTTATCTTGGGTCTCATTGAAATGGACTTCCCCTGGTGTAGTTGGATTTCTCACCAGTGTCAGTAACCAAGGACGGTTTAGATGTGCGGAGTCTCCTGTCAAGGACAGGCAAATGAGTGCAACAACGAGTCACTCACTACAACATTGTTGCACCTGACATTGCACTCACACACAATCAGGACAGACATGACTTACCAACCAGCCAGGCCCTCTCTGGTTGCAGTTGTGACAATAGCTGGGGTATGGTGCTGGTGTGCATTATAAATGAATCATGGGCTGTGCCTGGATGACGGCACAGACATGTGAGATGTAAAGATCTGCCAAACAGACAACTTGCACGTTGATGGAACTGAAGTTATTTCTGTTGCAATACACTTGTTCAGTGGCCTGCAGTGAAGCCAAGCCAGCATGTGTGCCAGCAATGGCCCCCACCACATGTGGGAGGTGGGCAAAACCATAAACGTCAGCCTTCACATTGGCTAAATCCTCACTTTGGGAGAGCCTGACATAACTGTCAATGTGTTTCATCATTACTGAGAGGAAATCCTTCAACACCAGACTGAACATAGGTTGGGACATACCAGCAGATAGAGCCACTGTATGTTGGAAAGACCATGTGGTCAGGAAGTGCAAAACTGACATGACTTGTACAATCGGTGGGATGCAGGTTGGATAACTAATAGCTGGCATCAGATCTGGCTCCAATTGATGGCATAAGCCCGCTATTTTTGCCTATCCAGAGGGTACAACATTATTTTATGATGTTGCTCCAATGTCTGAAGGTGTGGCAGTGGATGGTATTCAGGAGGTTGATACTTCCTCCCTATCCCAGGGTACCTATGTTTCACAAGACAGGATTTTTAACATTAGTCATTGTGTCCCCAGCAACATGAATTATGCATACCAATAATGTAATGGGGCAAAGCATTTCTTACTGGAAAGACATGACACCCAGTACACTGCACAGCTGGCAACTACACATTGATCACATGTGACCCACATGGTTGTCAACACATGTGTCCACATCATGGATGTGGATGAAAATCAACTATCTGCTACACAACTGTCCCTCGAAATGTGACTGTATATTCCACCTGCAAAAATGACTGTCGGTGGTGGAGGACCATGCACCGCTGTCAATTGCCATCTGTGCCCTGCAACACGCTACATTGGTGGTTGTGTTGAAGGACCTACATGACAAGACAGAAAAAAGATGTTCACAATGCCACAACACATTTTTTGTAGGTGTGATGCTGTTTAGAATACCAAATACAGTATTTTATGCAGCCAAAATGAACAGATGCCTGACCAACTTCACTGGACATTAGGAACAGCCCACGACCACCGGCGGAAGTCGTCAGGGCAGTCCCAACTGTGGCAGACCCAGCCATAGGCTAACGTTGTTGCCTGTGGCAGCCATGGACCAATAGCTGTGACCACCAGCGGCGATGACCGCGTACGTGGCAGACGAGACCGCCACGTTGTGCGCATTTACTCACTTGACTCCTGACACTGCTGCCAGCAACACCTCCACTATATGAGCTGCTGTGTGCCGCCTATGGTAGCAATCATGCCACATCCAGTAGGTGGAAAGGTCCCTACTTTCTCACCAGAGGAACTGGAGAGACTTGTAGATAAGGTCCTACCACTGTATGAACAGCACTATGGCTCACCAGAGGAGTAGTTAAGATTCTCATGGGCACATCTGGTTCTGTTGAACACCATCCTTTCCTCCTCACAGGCTAATATGTGTCCCTGTGTGCAAGTGATACTTCTTGTGTGCCTGTCATTGTAGTCTGTGTTGCATCATGGGATGAACACTGCAGGTATTGGTGGGCAGATCTACATGTTAAGTTCAGTCCCATTGTGTTCTGTGGGGTGTTTGAGCTCCTAGATCCTGCTTGTGTTGGATGCATTTGACTAGTTAAGGAGACTTTCCTGCCAACCATTGCCATAGCTTTCTTCATGATTGTTGTACTGTTTTGACAACATGTATGTGTATGACAGCATGAGCCATGTATGCATTTTATATGAGTCATTTTTGGATCTTCTAAGCAATGTGTATGGTACCATAGATCTTCCAACCCACATCTGTCCATAACAAACTGGTGTCTTTAATCCACATCCTGACTCGCTCTGCCCTCCCTGATGCCACACAAACCACACGTCAACTTGCTGCTAGCCACATGATGTACTGTCATGCATAGAAGTGATGGAAATGTGAATGTCAGGTAGGTTCTGTATGCTCAGCCTTCAGAGATCAGGTTCTGTCAGTTCTATCTCCCAGTATGGGACCTACTCCTTGCTGTGGGAGAGTCACTGTGGCTATGTAATTGTGGCACAGTGCCCACTCTCTGTACACCAGCAAATACCGTCATGTGGACAATATGATGCTCTAGTGGCAAAACATGCCATGAATGCCTCAGTCTATTGACTAGATTAGGTATGGGTGCTGAGAAAAATCCCTGAACTGGTCCATATGTATATTTTGCCTCATTGTTAATGTGTGTCTTTGAATCATGACAGGTCCCTTACTCCCACAGCTCTGTTCACAGAAGTCATATTTGTCCTGTACTAAATACTGTCTGCACCAATGATACTCCCACAGAGCAGACAGTATTTTCATTCCTGGGAGTAACATGATGTGTGGTACTTCAAAACCATTACCCTAGATCTGTTCTGTTAAGAGTCTATACAAGTAACCTTCCTATTCGGGAGTTCCCAAACAGGTGGGCCACTCACATATTGTGACATACTTCATCATCAGCCACCTCGTTCCACCCTGGTAAGATAATGCTAGCAGGGCGGACTCAACCTCAAGTGGTGCTCTCTTGAGGGAATTCTTAGATATTATCTAACTGGACAGGGAACTCTGGTCCAGATTCAGTTTAAAAATATCTCAGGAAAACCACAAAAAGTGTCCTTTTTATTACAGAGGTGTCCTCAATATGATTAAAATAACACCATAACGGTAAAAGGGTGGCGTCTCGATAGGCTATTATGCCCAATTATACCCCTAGAAAAGTGCCTGCCAACATGTTTCTGCCCATCTGTGGGTGGCCTAAAAAGGTCTTGCGCATCCTTCGGGGCCTAAATATGGAACTTTCACCCAAATAATTACTTTAGGAAAGTAGAGAAATATTAATTCAAGTGGTGGACCTACCTTACAAAGTTTGCTAGTGATGATGCAACCCTCCTGTCAGACAAAAAATAAGGATAAAAAAAATAGGAAGGGTAAGAGATTTAGGGCCTCATTACAACCCTGGCGGTGAAAGACCGGCAGGGTTGTTTTGGCGATTGTACCGCCAACAGGCTGGCGGTACAATTTGTTGTATCGGTCGCACCGCTGGGACCAGTGGTATCCCGCCATCGTTGTCCCGGTGGTTATAATCCGCCAGGGCAGCACTGCTTATGACTCCCCTTCACGCCAGCCTGTCCATGGCAGTAGAAACCGCCATGGAAAGGCTGGCGGGAAGGGGAGTCGCGGGGCCCCAGGGGGCCCCTGCACTGCCCATGCACTTGGCATGGGCAGTGCAGGGGCCCCCAGGCACAGCCCCACCCTGCTTTTCACTGTCTGCATAGCAGACAGTGAAAGGCGTGACAGGTGCAGCTGCACCCGTCGCACGGCCGCAACACCGCCGGCTCCATTAGGAGCCGGCTCCAATGTTACGGCTGACATCATCGCTGGGCCGGCGGGTGGAAACTCTGTTTCCGCCCGCCGGCCCAGCGGGGATGGTATAATGCGGCTGGCGGGATTGCGGCCGCATAGATGGCCGCTCATCGGTCCAAACTTGGCGGGCGGCTTAATAATTAATATTTCAATAGCCCAGCTATCAGGTAGAAATAATTACATACCCCCTTTAATTTTATTTTTGGCGGGGTTCACATTGGATTATTTATAAAATAGGCGATGGCACACATGATAAAAGGCACACACATGCATGGCACAAGTGACAAAACACACAAGAATGAGAGATAACATAGTAGTTATGTGGTGCTTATTGGATTAGGTAAAAATACCTATTTGTTTCTGGCCTACTCGCCTATTGGTCTATCCAGAGGGGGTGTCTCCTGCAGTCACACTCTAGACAATGTCAAAAGCAATGATTATTGTAAGAGCCAGCAAAGGTAACCACTGTTTACTATTCTAAGTGATGTAGCTAATGTTCCCCTGGATTTTAACATTACATTAAACAAAGTTGTTACTTTTAACAAGGTTGTTACTGACTCTGCACAGCCCCACTCCCTGATTGACCTCAAGTTTTACTCTGGAGCTGAAGAGCATAATGCATATTACAAGAGAGATTGCAATTGTTGGAAAATGGGTTATTGATAAGGGCAGGTAGGTACCTACACTTAGCAATAGGCCACCAACCTCCACTAAGGTCCAGTTAGGTCTCAGTAAATTAACCCCAGCTCAACCCTTGATAGCTTGGCAACGAGCGTCAAGGCTTAACTTAGGAGACAGAGGGGGTCATTCTGACCATGGCGGTAATTACCGCCATGGCGGAGGTCGGCGGTAGCACCGCCAACAGGCTGGCGGTGCACCGCTGGGCATTCTGACCGCGGCGGTTCAGCCGCGGCCAGAAACGGAAAGTCGGCGGTGTACCGCCGACTTTCCGCTGCCCGTCTGAATCCTCCATGGCGGCGGAGCGCGCTCCGCCGCCATGGGGATTCTGACACCCCCTACCGCCATCCTGTTCATGGCGGCTCTCCCGCCATGAACAGGATGGCGGTAGGGGGTGCCGCAGGGCCCCTGGGGGCCCCTGCCGTGCCCATGCCAATGGCATGGGCACGGCAGGGGCCCCAGTAAGAGGGCCCCAAAAAGTATTTCAGTGTCTGCCCAGCAGACACTGAAATACGCGACGGGTGCAACTGCACCCGTCGCACCTTCCCACTCCGCCGGCTCAATTCTGAGCCGGCATCCTAGTGGGAAGGTTGATTTGCCCTGTCCTGGCGGGCGGTCTTTTGGCGCCCGCCCGCCAGCACAGGGCAAATGTCAGAATCACCGCCGCGGTCTTTCGACCGCGGTGCGGTGTTCTGACGGCGGTACCTTGGCGGACGGCCTCCGCCGTCCGCCAAGGTCAGAATGACCCCCAGAGTGTAAAGCATTCAAATATCACAAAACAGTAATTAAATAAAACACAGGAAACAGTTTAAAAATCCAAAACCAATTTATAAAAATAGAATATATTTTTATCTTTAAAATGACACCAAAACGAATAAAATCGGATAAGGGGAACTGGAGATATGAATTTTTAAAGAATTATTATTTTTTTAGCGCCTAGAAACAAAAAGTGCCAATCGGGTCATCTGGTTGCACCTCGACCGGGGCAAAGTCAAAGTTTAAGGCCGACCGCGATGGAGCCCTGCTCGGCTACAGGCTGCGGGAGGCCTCGGTTAAAAGTTTACCTTCACACAGTTTTTTTTTCGAAGATTTTCTTCAGCGGGACGAACCTGCCAGTCCAATCCGACCTCCTGGAGCCCTTCTCCGGATACGCGATGCTGGAATCCTCAGTGGAGATTTTTACCTTCGGACTTAGTCGTTTTTTCAAGGTGAAAATCCTTCGACCGGGGTAAACCTGGATCTTGATCCGACGTCCATGGAGCCCTCCTCGGATACGCTGGCTGGGAGGTCCCGGTCAACTTTTTACCTTCGGACTTAGTCTCTTTTTCAGAGATTTTTCTTTACTGGGACGAACCAGCAAATCAGGCCGGGTCGCGGTTGAGGCAAGCCGGCTAGAGTTGCCGCGGCGGGTCGGTCCCTCTATGGAGCTTTTTTTCAAAAGTTGTCCAAACTTCTCCAAACTTCTGGGGCTTCTCCCAGATGTCCTTTTAAGGTTCTTTTGGGGTCCACAGCTCACCCCAAGGGTCCAGAAGTTCTGAGATGGTCCTTAGGTGGTGCGGACTACAACTCCCAGAATGCACCTGGCGCAAACTCCTTTTTGGCCACTGGACAGTGGTCAGCTGGTCGCTTTCTTCAGGAGTTGGTGCAGGGGACTCTGGATAGCAATTTTTCACCTGTAGCAAACAGGGAGTCCCTCCTTGAACCAGTTGAAGCCAGGCAAAGTCCTTCTTGTGGTGAAGCCCAAGTGTGCAGCTGGTGCAGTCCTTCTGAGTGCAGGTTCCAGGTGCAGGCCAGGGGTCCAGCAGGGCAGTCCTTCTTCTGTTGTTCTTCCTTGTTGGATGTGGTAGGGAACTGAGGTGTTGGTGCAGGTCTGCCAGTTTCATCCTTGCTCCTGGGTGAAAAGCAGGGGGGTCCTGGTTCTCCAATCAGGTGCAGGGTCCTTCCCCCTGTGATGACCACTTCCTGGGAAGTGTGGCAAAAATCAATCCCAGGAGGCAACATTCTCAAAAAATCCATCATGGCGGAATCTGATTTTTGGAGGTTACATCTGGCTGAGCCCACCCACTGGTGTGGCTAAAAATCATAAACATACCCCTCTCCTGCCCTCTCCTAATCTAATCAAGGGGGCACCTAGTTGTCTGGGGTTGCAGGATGTGGGGGTGTTGCTGGTTGCTCCAAATGTCCTTCTCTGCCTTTGAAGACCAGTTTGGTAGCCCTTCCCACTTCCTGCCTCACCATCTGCTGAGGCGAGATTCCCTCCCACAGGCACATTCCTTTGTGTGAAGCCAGGCCACTTCACACCTCATCAAGGCAGCTTGGCCAAGCTACTAGAGCTGGCCAATCAGAGCACAGCAGCAAAAACAATGCAGGGCTGAAATGGGCAACTTTTCAGGTAAAGTTTAAAACTCTTTACCTGAACAAGTTATATTAAATCCAACAACTGGAAGTTGTGGGATTTATTACAACAATTAATTTGATACCAAGCTCTTGGTATGCATCATTTAAGGAGACTTTAAAAATTAAAATAAAGTCTCCCCATTCTAGCCTAAGAAGGCCATTTACTACAATGAGGGAAAAACTAATGTGGCTGTTTTTACCTCACCAGGGCTTATAAAACTATTTTTATAAAGTCCCTGCTTATACTTACATGGCACCCAGCCCTAGGGGCACATAGGGCACACCTTAGGGGTGACTTATATGTAAAAATAAGGTAGCTTAAAACTTTGGAACTACTTTTAATTCCAAAGTCGAATTTGCATATAACTTTAATTTAAAAGCAGCCAGCAAGGCAGGCCTGCCTTTAAAATGACACTGGGCACCTCAGCAGTGCACCTATGGGTGCACTACCTATGCTGTGGTCCCTAAACCTACATGCCCTACCATATACTAGGGACTTATAGGTAGGTTAACTTAGCCAATTATAATTAGCCTAATTTGCATATCCATTTTACACAGAGCACAGGCCCTGAGACTGGTTAGCAGTACCCAGGGCACCATCAGAGTCAGGAAAACACCAGCAAAAAGTGGAAAATGGGGGCAAAAAGTTAGGGGGCCTCTGCAATCAGCCCTGTTTTCTCACAGCAATATATCAGCTACATTGATAAAACAACCTTATGCTGCATATATCGCCAAAATACTATAGATTTTGTCAATATTTTTATGTTCTCCCACTAATCAGCCCGGCCCCTCTTGGACTGACCATTGCGAGGTACTTACTTCGTCATGGAGAAGTGCCTGCAAATTACCTGCCCCACCCTCTTGGAACAGCCGACTGAAAATGCTTACACCCAGCAGATAGCTACTTTTTTAACTGCTGGATAGCCATTAGGGAACTCATTGTCACCTGCTGCGCTTTTCCCTTAGCTTTAGCCAATTGCTGTGTTGTTAGTGGTTATTTTTAAGCCCAATAAAAGTCAGCTGTTGCTAAGCCACCAGGACACTGGGCTTGAGCCTCCTTCCTCAACAAAGTGCACCCCCTCCCATTGGTGGGCACAGTGCTGGTGGCCTACATCACATGCAAAAGGTGTGCACTGCCCTTGGTAATGCTGCGCTCTGTGCTAGTGCCAAGGAGAATTGCTCATAATGTGAGTTCTTCCCCGCAATAATATGCCCTCTGCATGATCGCAAGGTCTGCTGCATCGGGGAGTTCCGTAGTTGTGGTTAGTGGCGGGGGAGGGAGGAAAAAGAATGGAAAGAAAAGTACAAGAGGGTTCAAATGCATAGCCCTATCATAGTAGTGTCCCCATATTTCAGCAAAGAAAAGAAAAGAAACATTCAAGAGGTCTAATTGAACTGCATAGCCCTCTCTAGGCAGTGTCCTCAATTTCAGAAACAGGATGCCTATAAGGACTGACATAGAGAGTATATGCTCATATTTTGAATATGAAGGATACTAACACGGCTCATGTCATACAATGTTCTACTGCCACAATGTTTACGATAACCCACAGCTCCATCGATTCTTAGCAGTACAACCAGGCATGTCTACTAGTGTGTTAATTGGGAATAAGGTTCCCTGTATTAAGCGGCAACCATCCAAAATGGGACTCGCCTAGTCACAGACTCCCATGCCCTTGTTTTAAGCCATTACCAATTAACCTGAAGCTAACAGAATCTTCACTCAGGGCTGATGATTATTTAGGATCATATGAATGGGTGAGGGGGGCACTCAAAACAACAGGACAGAATGCTCAACTAAGTTGAGTATAGAGGATGTATAAATGAGTAAGTGATGATCCTTAGGGGATGATAACAAGGTTATATTGCATCAGAAGAGGATCATCTCATTGTCTGAAAGGTCAGTTGCTCATGGTGGTCCAAGGTATGTTGTTGTTGAATCCCTGCGTATCTGTTCCCAAACGGAAAAACCCATCTCTGCTCATATTTTAGAAGGGCCTTGCTCATGTTAGGATGTCAGTGCACTACCTTTTGTATGACAAACCACTTTATGTCGTCTGCTGTGTGGTTCATTTCAACATAGTAATGGTAAGCTTGGTGTTGTCTCTCTTGCATCTTATAGTGCTTCTGTGTTCAGTGATGCGTATTTTCACATTCTTGGGAGGCAATTACATGTGACTCAGTACCTTGGTTACATAGCTGACATTGTACACTGTATACCTTTGTATGTTGGATGCCATCTCTGTAGGTTAGACACAAACGTCCAATGGAGTTTTCTTTGTTACAGGTGTACACCCCAGAACCCACCCCCTGAAGTGGCATGAGTCAGAGGTTGATGGCCACATGTCCACACATGCACAAGGAATACACTTCCTGCCCCCACCATGCTAGGATCTTCATTGCCACTCAAGTATAATGGTGAAGTCTGTACTGTGGAAGTTGCCTGTAGGGCTGTATGCAGTGAGTCAATCTTGCGGATTGTGAATGTGTTTGTCCACGAAGGCCTAAGGAGTATATCCTTAAGAAGATACATATGTGTGTAGTGTTTCTTTGTGGCTCACATCACAGTACTTGCTGCTACAACAATGGGGTACATGATTTCAGTAGGCTTGCTAAGTTATTGTAGGCCTGAGGAGGCTAGTGGGTTATTCTACAGATGGATATAAATGTCTGTAGATAAATGTCTCTAGTCATGTACTTATTGGCTTGTGTGCTTTACACTTGTGGTGTGTTAGCAAATAGAAAATTCCTAGCTTGATGCTTCTGACATATGTGTGACTCAACAATTTGTACAAAAGACTTGTGATTATAATCTCTTGATTTGTCTCTTGCATCCAGGCAGGTAAATGCCCATCAGAAGGAGATATGGAGAGCCTTCACCTGGAAGGTGCGGACCCTGGGGGTCTACAACCGGCAGAGCGCCCACTGTCGCAAAAGGTGGGAGGACCTGAGATGCTGGGCCCAGAAGATCAAGGAGGTCTGGGTGGGGTGGGGCGCCCGTCGAACCATGACCCCCCCCCCTAATGGCCCACATCCTGGTGGTGGTGTACCCAGACCGTGAGCATTTGAGGGAAGCACTGCAGCCACAAGGGGGTGAGTACAGGAGATATTCCTGCCTGTCACATTACCAAGTTAATGACATCTTCCCTGATGATTAGCAATGAGCGATGTGTGACACAATAGATGAATGAGTGTTTGTGGAGATATGTGATGTGGTGCACACTGATGTGGCTTGCCTATTGGCCCAGGGACCTAGGACACAACTGTGTACAATCCACAAACAATTTGCTATCCAGGGATTACGCGTGGCTGTTTACATTGATCCATCATATAATGTTTGTTGTAGGGGTTGTACATTATATGCAACAGACCACTACTCCTCAGTGTTTCAGGCCAAAGGTAAAAATGTGATGGATCACTGTCCTCAGCCATGTGTCTGGTCACATCAGTATATTAGCATCTGCCACCCAGAGGCTACTTGACTTCAGAATGTGAAGGATGCTGGTGCCTCACTACTGTCTGTAGTGTGAAGGTGACCATCATGCATGTGACAGAGCATACATTGTTCTTTGGGTGAAGATACAGATCTTTACTTTCCCTTGGTAAGTGGGGAATGTCCATTGACATGATTTGTGAGCCATCACTGCTGCCAGCATTCCTTGTGCCTGCATGTTAGCATGTGTCCTTTTCTATTTTGGCAAATGTGTACACATGTGTGTCATGCATGGTTTACCTGTGTTAATGGGATGATTTCTATATTTGCATGCCTACCTGTGTGTGGAATGGGACATTTGCAATGGGGCTCCATTTCATGTGGTGCCACAGACAGGAGTGTGTCACCATTGATTGTTATCTGACACAGACCCTCACCCTTCAGTGCATGTCATTTTGCATGTACAACTTCAGTAGCAATGAGGGACAAGACGTGTATGACTAAATGTTTAGCCACTATGTGCATTTTGAGGCCAATGATGTGGCATCATGTAGCAAAATGCACTGCACATAGATTGTGTGGAAGGTTTGAAACATGACTCTTGGCTGAATTGCAGTTGTGTTTGAATCACATGTGGTTAGGTACAACCATTCATCTGAGTTGGTTAGCAGGACCAAAATGGAGACAGTAATGTATCTTCCCTTTGGGCAACATGTTGAGGTCCTTCTACATGTACTTGCATATCTCTGGGCCTCTCCAACACGTGCATTGATAATCTGACATCCACCACATCCACCATACCTGCAGACACCACCCTAACAGACACAAACATCCACTACTACAAGCATACCTGCAGACACCACCCCAACAGATACACACACCCATCACTCCCACATTACCCAGCACCTATTCCTCCCAGCCCCCCAAGACACACACCCACACACACACACACACACACACGCAACAGACACCACCCAAACATAAGCGTACCTCACACATGTACACACAGAAGATATCAACACTAAGACACCAGACAACAGCTCCCTCAACCTCCAAAACCCTAACCCCTTCTGATGACCGTCCGTGTGTTCCAAAGGAAAGTTTTCTTTTCGAGCTTGCCCACTGTTCCCTACACCCCGTCCCAAACCCAAGAGGCCCAGATCCACATCCAAACCCATCCCTTCCATTTGCTGTTGTCTGCCATATATGAATTTGTGGGCAGTGCTGGTGTCCCCCAACACTAAGGTATATGTTGACTGTATGGATATGTGTTTGTTAAAGCAATTGTGGTGGCATTGCGTTGTGTTGTGTTTGGTATGGTATTTCATCTATTGCGGTTCAATGTCAGCATGTATGCGTTAGACTTATCTCCCTGATATGGACTTTATATTTGTCTCTTGTGTGGAAGCTGGAGTTTGGTTTGTACTTGCATATCTCTGGGCCTCTCTAACATACGAAGGACTAATGGCTTCTACTGATGCAATCAGAGTATATCATTGTAAAGGGTGCCAGACATTAGTTGTGATTTCCCTGGGGCTTGCTGTATCAGAATATTGTGGATTTTATGGACATATCCCTGTGTCAATTTGTGCATTATGCCAATTGTGTGGCACATCTGAGCAACATTAGTACTACTCCCATGACCCCATTGGGACAGATTTCACTTGGTGAAGAGTGCATTGTTGATATGCTTCCAGTGTGACAGGAGTAATTCCATGTCACCTTCTCCAGGCTACTGTACTGTTATCAGCAACATGGCATGTTCTGGGAGCATCATTTCACATTGTTTTGTTATAGTGCATGTGCCACATAAATGTGTGCACAACCTTGTGTGGGATCTATGGGACTGAAGCTGGTATAGGGCTACAATTGCATGACAACAGGAAAGTGAGGTTTGCTCCATGAGGCAAAGCATTGAAGGTATTGTGGTCTCCTTCTTGTTCAATGGTTACTGTTATTGCACAACTTCAGTCATGTAATTGTAGTTGTCTGATGCCCTGATTCTCCTGTGGGCAACTGTTGACAGTTCTGAAGCATGCATGCATATTATATGGTACATGTAGGAGCCACTTTGATGTAGTTTGTTGCTGGGGGCTACTTGACATCCTGGTAATATGTGCTAATCACAGTTGTTGTTCCAGTGTGATCAGGGACATGTGGTGACCCTATTTCTCTTTGGATTTTCAGCATCAGCCCAGGCAAGCGAAGGAGACAGGGCACAGCCAAGTGGGGAAGCATCTGGCCATGGTACCTCGGGTCAAGGCACCATCAACACTGATGGACCCACTGGCCCAGAGAGTGTCCTGGAGGAGATCGTATCAACATCATCATCATCAGAGTCTACTTCCAGTGGCCACTCCCTAGTGGTGGTGGACCCATCTGGACCTACTCTAGTACCATCCTTGTCTGCCACCCCCAGTTCTATCGCCACCCTGTCTGTAGCTCCCCACTCAGTTGGCCGTGCCTGCTCATCCAAGAGGGTGGGCGTCTCCTTTGCCACAGGGACCTCTACCCCAGCCCCTGTTACCACTGCTGCCCTGAGTGAGGAAGCTATTGACCTCCTGAGGAAAATCTCTGCGGGTCAGTCTGCCATTGTGAATGCCATCCATGGGTTGGCCAGCAAACTTCAGCAGACCAAAGCTTTCTTGGGAGGCATACATAGTGCCATGTCTGCCCTACAGCGATCTTTTCAGGTTCAGGCCTCCTCACTGACAGCAGCCAGCCACTCCCCACATCTTGCCCCCTCCACCTCCCTCTTTCCAATCCAAACCCCAAATTCCCCCACCTGTCCCAAGCACACCGACACATCTGCATGCACCCACCTCAACACACACAAGCAGCACACATAAACACAAACACCACAAAACACCCTGGCACAGAAGCAATCAGCATACACCCACACACACACATCAGTCACCACTTCGCTAGGCACCCCCACCACCCCTACATGCCCACACACCAAATCAAGCAGACCCACAGGCACCACAAAAGGTATTGGCGCACCCACCATACATGGGTAGCACAGACATCCACCACATCCACAATACCTGCAGACACCACCCCAAAAGACACAAACATCCACCACATCCAACATACCTGTAGACATCACACCAGACACACAAACATCCACCACTACAAGCATGCCTGCAGACATACCCCAACAGATACCACACATCGATCACTCCCACATTACACAGCACCTCTACCACCCAGCCCTCCAAGACTCACAAACACCCATACACACACAACAGACACCACCCAAACATAAGCATACCTCACACATGCACACACAAGATATCAACACCACCACACTAGACAACTGCTCCCTTAAACTCCAAAACCCCAACTCCTTCTGATGACCGTCCGTGTGTTCCAAATGAAAGTTTTCTTTTCGACTAGCCCACTGTTCCCTACACCCCGTCCCAAACCCACTACCCAACCCATTCCTTCCACATCCAAGTCCTCCCCTGTCACAACTGCCCCCGCAAGCATCCATACCCCCTCAAGAAGAAGTCCACCCCTCCTAAGAAACAGTCCACCCCTCCCAAACCTTAACCCACCCCTCCCGAATCCGATCCCCCTCCCAAGGATGATCCCTGAGGTGCCCGACTGCCCACTTGATGCCCCTTCCTGTGAGGTTACCTGGCAGTAACAGGAGTCAAGTGTGGGCACAGTACTGTGCATTGACAATCTGATGGACTTGCTAATGGCTTTTGACATTTTGCTTATTGTTGTTTATAAAACCAAACAGTTGTTTTTTGAGTACACATTTGTCCTGCAATTCCTTTTCTACCTTTATCTTGTTCCTGAGTACCTTGTGTTGGCTGCCTGCAGTTGTGTGTGTTTCAGCCTGCTTGGTGATCCATTTGCTGTTGTTTGCAATTTCTGAATTTGTAGGCAGTGCTGGTGTTCCCCAAGACAGAGGTATTTGTTGACAGTATGGATATGTGTTTGTTAAAGCAATTGTGGTGTCATTGCATTGTGTTGCGTTTGGTATGGTATTTCATCTATTGTGGTTCAATGTCAGCATGTATGGTGTTAGACGTATCTCCCTGATATGGACTGTATATTTGTCTCATGTGTGGAAGCTGGAGTTTAGTTTGTCCACACACGGAGGGTGTTCAATTGTGCTAGCTTCCTTTACATTTGACTAAGCATATGTCAATTTTGCTGTGTGTACCTTGTAGCTACTCATCTAGATGTATGGCCCATGCTGTTGCTGATGTATGTGCGTTCTTGGCTTGCACTTCCACATTCTGGAGATAGGCATGTCACTTGGCTCTAGTGTTGTTTATAAACAACTTATCATTGAAAAAAGGCTTATAAGCTATCAACAAACTCCTTGGAGGCAGGTACAGATTGATTGTGAACTGAAGATTTTATTAAAGTGCTAGCAATTAAAATAATTGTACTGGGTATGTTTTCTGCTTCATTGATTTATTTGGAGAAAAGCGAAGCGTTGGCTTTTCTTATATTCTTTCTAAACAGTTTAAGGGCAATTTTATAACTAAGCTTGTCTTCTTCCTCCAGGAGGTTGCATTACCATTTCCTCTCTACATCTTTACACCTTTGTTTTTCCGCTTTGAGGGAGGCAGAGAACCAGGGCACAGAGAAAGAGGTCCTTCTATTTTTGTGAATTCTCTGAAATATTAAGTTGTTGAGGGTAGCCTTGAGATTTGAATTGAAGGACAATGTCAATGTGGTGGTTAACCACTTTGTGAGAGCAAGCCACATTTAAGGTGGCATCGCCAGTAGACTTCCACAGGCGAAAGGGCAATGCCTTAAGTGGTCTGGGGGCTGGAAAGTGGGTAGCATCAAACTGAAGGGAACTAGAAAACTAAAGGGACCGAGGAGCCAAATGAAGGGATACTTGAGAAGATGACATCAAGCATATGCCCCTCCTTATGAGTATGGCCTTTGACATTCTGTACAAGGTTAAAGTCAGCCACAAGGCGTTCCTAAGCTGTACTGGAGCTTTATAGTTGTTGTCATCAACATCTAAGTTGTAGTAACCCAAAATCATGAAGTTATCATGTTGAAGACGGAGGGGCATGAGTGCTGTGGATAAAAGACCACCAAATGTAGTAACTGGGTGAGGAGGACCATAGATGAGGACACCTAAAAGGGAGAAGGTGTCTAAGATTTTGATGGTAAAAGAGCCTCCACACGTTGTGCTGAGTCCAGGAGCTGACTAGGACATAAGAACTTTGACTGATGAATAATACCTATTCTTTCCTCCTTTTACCTACTCAGTCCATATCAGAGATAGAGTAGTCATTGGATATAGCCAAGGTGAGATTGGGGCCTAAACAAGGAGTGAGACAGATAGAGTAGTCCATTGGGTATAGCCAAGGTGTGGTCAGGCCCTAAACAAAGAGTGAAAAAGGTTTCTAAAAGAAAGACAATGTCCCAATAGTAATCCTTTAAATGCTCCAGGTCTCGATTTTATGTTTAGGGAGGGATCTTATCTACACTAGGCAAGCTTCTAAAGTGCTGTTTTTTTAGCTCTCTGTGATTCAGGTTAAGTGAAATGTCAGAGTGTGAGTTTTTGCTACTCGAGTCTAGAGGAGGGGGTCAATGGATAGGGAAAAGCCACAGGAGGTACAGAAAAGAGCGCTGGCTGGTTCAAGGGTCCAGGAAAGGGAATGTAAGCACTTGATTGGTCGCAAGCTGGCGTTGGATATGGTCTGGACGCGGATAGGCACATACGGACTGGCCTTTGGTGTACCCGCTGTGTGCGCCTGTGTTTGTTCGGCCATTTTATTGGCTGAAATTGAACAGTGACCCTACCCCATTCAACAGCTAGAGCAGGCAGAGCAGAGATCGAAGCTTTAACAGACTCTTTCTGTCCACTATAATAGAATCTGCTCACAAAGATACAAAGTAAAACAGAACCCCCTTGAATAAAGTGCAATTCTTGCAGATAATTAACAGCCCGTGTTTAAACACAGCAGGTGGTACAAATATGCATTATTGCAGCAATTCAGTACTATTCTTTGAAGCATCATCTAGCAAAATGTGTAGATGCATGCTAGTATTTCCCAAAAATAATCATAATGGAAAATCAGTATTACCATTTTCAACAAGATTATGGGAAACACAAAAATAAACAAGCACTGGAAAAGCCAAACGATCTGACATTTGTTGTCAGTCTTTTGGTTTTTGTTACATTGTGGGAGCTTCAAGGCCCTCACCATTGTAACAAAAACGGACAAAAAACAAAAAAAACATTTTTTGGTCTCAAAAAGCACACATTGCTACAGTAGTTCCTGGCACTGACCAATTCTACTTTGTGTGCCAATATGCTCCTTGTGGAAGAGCAGAATGCTATTATTCACAGTAAAGCCAACAAATAAATAGAGGGAGAAATAGAATTTTAATAAAAACAAGATGCCTTGGTCAGCGCAAGACCTAATTAGGGGTCCAATTCTTAAAGAAAGTCACAAAAGTTCACCCATAATATATGCCTTTGAATAAGTTGCTTCCTGAATCCACAAGAATTTACAGAAAAAGACTGGGAAATCATACTCATAGAAAATATTTCTGAACTGTATTTTAGCATAAGAAAACATGAATGTGTAGATTTGCTCATGCGAAAATCTACTGAGTGTTTACAAGTTCACTTTCTCTCCCACCACTTTTTTTCCCAACTCTGGAAGAACGTCTACTTCTGCCCTTGTCAGAAATACATTTCCAACCTTTCTCAGCATGGGAAAAGATTAGAGAAGAGCTGGTGAAAATCCTTAAAACATGCAAGTATGTAGAGCTGGGAAAATGTGGCAAAATAAGGAAATTGCTAAAGGACTTGACATTGCTACCATTCAAGCACTTCTATAGTATTAGCCCTGGAATAATCAGAAAGGCTATTATTAGAGTTTTCACATGATGAGATTGCTGCCATAATTTATCGCCGCACTACATGGTACCAAAGGGACAAGTAGATTGTTTTACAGGACAAGTAGATTTAAGAAGCAACCTGTCCCAAGGTCAAGTAGATAGTTAATTAAATTCCACACCTCTGGAAAACAATGCAAACTTATAAACAACGGGTTCATAGTATTGAAACCTGATTTGGCAGCACTATGCAGGGCTATCGGGGAAGATCAGATACACAAGGACAGTTTAAGGTATAGCATATTTCATATTTCTCAAACATTTGTGCCACTCTGTGAATGTGCTGAGTTGAAATTTAGGTTATGTTGTCACAGGATGCCATGAGCTCAACATCTTTTCTGTAGTACTTTTGTGGTCAGGTGTTTTAACCACTTATCTGCCATCATGGGTCTAGAAGGTATCTAGAAGGTGATGAAAAGATTTCTTATTTGGACAAAACTATATTGCAACATGTGCATCATGCATCACATACTTTCTGAACTTGGGATACTTGCCTCTTTGGACACACTAGAGTACTATCACAAACTATGTTTTAGAAAAATGCAGACATTACTCAAACAGACTTAGGGCCCGATTTAGAGTTTGGCAGAGAGGTTACTCTGTCATAAACGTGACAGATATCCCGGGTGCTGCATACAAATTCCATAGGCTATAATGGAACTGTAATATAGCATATGGGATATCCATAATGTTTCTGACCGAGAAACATTATATGCCAAAGTCTAAATCAAGCCCTTGGTCTATAAATGAAATTAATGTTGGTCGGTATGTCTTTCACATATGTTCCTCAAATTTCATAAAATGATAAAGGTGACAAAATTGTGCTATCAATCATGTACTGCGTGGTGAAATGGAGAAGGAAAAGGAATTCTTTGATAATTCTTTGAGAAGCTACATACAACATAAACAAAGGGGCTATATAATGATACAGGAAATAAACCAGTAATGAACTACATGCCCCATTCTGAATCCTCCCAGCTTCAATGGTGGAGATATACGATGAGCTCAGGTAGCCCTCAGGAAGACCTCTACTCTTTGCTGCATTTAGCAAGAAAATGGGTATACCTGTGTTGCTTTGACAAAGACTTTTACCAAGACTCAAGAGGCTAATCATCTGACACGTTTTAGAAAAGCCTTTCTCACTGCTCAGTTATATGTACACTTTTCAAAAGGAATTTGAGATTATCGCCACCATCTTATTTATAGAAGGAGGGAATGCATTTAGGTGCTGTACGCATAACAGTCATGACTTGTTCCCTGAGCTCTGGTGCCCACCACTAAGGGAAATATTGGTGGATCTTTTTATTGCACAACTAAGCTTCTGATCCCATGCTATATCCATATACTTACTTCATTCTTCTTAGACAATATTCTAAACCTCCACTTCATTACAGATCCATGCATTTTTTTTGCAAAACCACTGGACTCCAATTCCTAGAATTCCCTGCTCACTTGTTCATCCCACCTGGTAGGTGGAGGAATCAGCATACTTGTCGTTGGCATATGCTAGCTTGAGCACACCTGGAGTGGGTGATCACTGGTGAGCTCCTTTAAGTATCTGTTTCCTGTCCAGTATGGTCATTGTAACAGTGTTCCTGGTTGGCTGACCCTTTCTTTCCTGCATTTTGAGCTACTGCTACAAATTGTTTCCAGAAGATTCTTGATTACTGAGCTACAGCTGGATCCTTGTTTCTTGAAGTAGTACTGCTTTGTAGTGCTTCTTTGTTTCCTTAGCTAGTGCTGTGTTAGAGCAGCATTGTTTCTTGAACTTCTGCTATTTTTATAGTTACTCTTTCCTTCCCCTGCCTTCCATCCCAATTCCTTAGTATCAGTTTCCAGTGTGTTATCTTCTTATATATCTCCTTGTCTATTGTGGCTGTTATCACTATGCATGTTCAGGTGAGATCACCATGATTTGTGGACATGACTGACAAAATTGGTCATCAATCTAATCCTCAATGAGTATTGTCTTTATGTTACCTTTCATAACATCACCCTCAATATTAGCTATACAGATCCTGCCTTTTGTATTTTCCAGTCAGCATGGTATGGACTGCCAAATGGGTCAATGCAACAATGTGTCAAAAGGTATATGAATGGATGTATAAGGCACAATGATGTATGGAGTGCATAAATTAATAGGGGGTACATCAATGGATGGATGTCAGGAACAGGGATATTCATTTGGGAGGGGGTATCCCTACCAACTTAATAAATCAACTCTAGTTAAGTCAACACACAGGTGTGAGACAATTTCTACTCCAATCCTAGTAGCTATGGCACAAGGATCAGGCAATCTCCAGAGATGTTCATGTTACGTTCACGCAGTAGCAACAATTCCCAAGTAAAAAGCACAGCACAATAAAATTTCCAAGCCAATTTATATAAATGAAGAAACCATCAATGAGCAAAAAGACACCAAGATCATTAAAACAGGTCAAGACAAACTGGAGTTATGTTGTTAAATTTGTAGGGCAAAAATACCAAGAAAAAGTATAGGGTCATTCAAAAGTCACGTTTTGCTGTAAATTGGGACCTAGAAACAATTTGAGGCCCATAACAAGGGAGCAGAGGCTGTTTACACCAATAAGGTCATCCTGGTAAAAGTTTTTACTTTTCCATTTTGTCTCTAAAAAGAAAGTCAAAACGTTGGGGCAAGGCATAAATCTGTGGCTGCTGACAATCTCCCTAAGTCATATACATATTTATCAAGCTCCCCTTTAAGTCATTGGTTTTAGTGTCAAAAGTTCTTGGCGAGACACACCTAGATTTTGTTGGATACCTCTGTTGCAAGGTCCTGTTGAGCCAGTTTTTAGTGGGGAAAAAAGCTCAGAATGGGGTGAGTCTGGTTTTCAACCTAGTTTCTCTGCTTGCCTTTTGAACAACATCTACAGACATGCCTCAGCACCTTGTTCCATTTCTGCAGAGGTGAAAAGAAATTACTAAGGGCCTGATTTAGACATTGGCAGACGAGCCATTCCATCACAACGGTGACAGCTATCCTGTCCACCAAAATCTAAATCTATTATCACCTATGGGATTTAGATTTCTGTAAGCAGGATATATGTCACCATTGTGACGGAGTACCTAATCTCTCAATATCTAAATCAAGCCCTAAGTTTTGTTTGCTTACAAGATACCTGGGTCTGTGAGGGAGTTCGTATAGATGGGGTTATATCTATTCATACGCCAGCAGCCCATCAAGGGGGACCACCATAAAGGTAGTTTGTTGACCCTGATTACCACCACCTTAGATAGGAGGGTTTATAAAACCTACCTTGATTCCTCCAACTTTTAAATCATTACTCTCTGTCATAAGACCAAGGAAATGCCTATTATTGTTTATTTTTATCATAACTATTTCACTAACAGTAATACAGAGATAGCAATCGTCCTTGATCAGCCTCCCTGGGGGCTGCACGAGGTCCTTTTGCATCTTCGGTAATAAATACATCACCGGTGTTCTTGGGAAATCCTGTCTCAAATATAAGTATTCATCCTGATTGAGTAACCCTTGATTCCTCCATTTCAAAACTTCGGTATGGTAGAGCCCCTTAATATTCTGCATACTCTCCCAATCGCTTTTGGCATAAAGGATTATTCAACTGCCTATAGGCCTATAAGACAACATTGCCCCCTTAACTGAATATATATATATATATTTATATTACAGCAACATGAGGAAACTGTTATAGCGCACAAGCAATTTAAATTTCAGAGAGATAAACAGGATTATGCAGAAGGAAAAATATTCACATTTTCGCGCAAATTTCAGAGTGCAAAACATGGAGCTCAACTTGATTCGCCACAATCTCAAAGATCGGAAAATCCAAGTATTGAATCTCTTTCTGTGCATAGTGACACCAGGGCAAGTGAGGATGGAAGTGCAACATCATATGAATCAGACACTTTTAAACGAAATGCGCCTCGCCCTCCAACAACAATCCAAGGACCAACAGAGCAGCAGACGTGGAAACGGACGAGGACGGGGCGAAAGAAAAACAAACGCACAAGAAGGGGACAGAGGGGGAATTCAAAGAAATACCAGAGCGAAAACCGCAACATTATTCAAGAATTAAATGTGATAAATCTCTCTGATAGAGTAATGTCATCACAAGAAGAGTCCGTATTGAAAAAAGGCCTCAATTTTTGTCCTGCCATCGACATTGACTTAGTACAGACACGGATTGACTTATACAAATACATACGGAAAATCAAATTGGCAAAGTTTCACAGAGATGCAAATCTGATTAGTAAAACAAGTATCACCACGCCAACTTATGAATTAACAGTACAAGATAAAGATACCTTAATGACTTTAATAAATCTGGATTGCACGCAAGAGGAAGAGCCGATTAGCGAATCACAGGCGATAATACCATTAGGAGCAGGCCTAACTAAAAAAAGACCTAGGTCCAAGTTTTGCCCAGCATTACCAGCAGGAAATAAAATTGATTTATTTGCTGAAATTGTTGTTGATGACTTGTATAAAACAGAATGGATTTGTGGCAAAAACAACTTGACAAAAACTGAAGTCCAAATTTTACGTGATTTACAAAAAGATGAAACTTTAATAATTAAACCCGCAGATAAAGGCGGGAATATTGTAATTCAAGATAAAAACAGATATGTACAGGAGGCAATGCGACAACTATCAGATGAAACTTATTATCAACCCATAAATAGCAATCCTACGAAACATGTGGCAGTTCAAATTCAAGCATATTTACAAAATTGGATAGAACATGGCCTCATTAATCAAGAGGAGGCTAAATACCTGACAGTTGAACATCCGGTCACTCCCACAATTTATTTTCTTCCCAAAATTCACAAAGATCCCAAAAATCCACCTGGGAGGCCAATAGTTTCAGCGAATCAATCTTTATTGGAACCTATATCAAATTATATTGATTTCTTTTTAGCACCAGTGGCATGTAACTTAAATTCATATTTGAAAGACACAGGGGATTTATTGAGACATTTGTATGGCATTCTGTGGCAGAACTCATATAAGTTGATAACAATGGATGTCATTTTACTATACACCAATATTGAACATCAGATTAGCATCCAGGCATGTAGGCACTTTCTGAGCCAAATAAATATTCAATTTGCCCAACATAATGAAATGGTTTTAGAAATGATCCATTTCTGCCTTACCAATAATTCCTTTCAGTTTGTCCAGCAGTTATTTTTACAGATAAAAGGATCAGCCATGGGCTTTTCCTTTTCTCCAAATTTTGCAAACTTAACAATGGGCTTGTTGGAACAGAAAATAGCATGGGCAGAAGAAAATGAAAGATTCCAGCAGAAAGTCATTAGCTGGTTAAGATTCATTGATGATTTATTTCTAATTTGGGATGGCACAGAAATTGAATTTAAGGAATATTTTAACGTTTTGAACAATACTGTTGCCAAACTGCAATTCACTTATGAAATCAGTGACACACGAGTGACGTTCCTGGATACAGAAATCTATATAAGAGAAGGAGAGATACATACCACATTACACAGAAAATCTACTGCCACAAATTCAGTGTTACATGCCAATAGTTTTCACCCACCCAATACTAAATGGAACATACCATATGGCGAATTCTTACGGATAAAAAGAATTTGTTCAGAATCTGGAGAATCTGGAGAATTTGCTAAACATATGAAGGCCTCAGAAGAAAGATTTATCTCCAGACAATATCCCAGGAAATGTATTAATAAGGCAAAACAGCGAGTGGAAAAGATTTCGAGAACAGAATTAGTTCATAATAAAAAAACTTCTGTGTTGGAAGGTCAATCGGAGGATCCTATACGTTTCATCACAACATACTCCAATAATGTCTCCCAGTTACGGAAGATTCTAACCAAACACTGGTCTATTCTACAATTGGATCCTATAGTAAAGGAGATTATGGGAGACTTTCCTCGAATGACTTTTAGAAGAGCACCAAATTTGCGGGACAGAATCATGAAAAGTCACTTTAGCTCTCAGAAAAGGGGCAACTGGCTCAAAAAAACAGGTTTTTGGAAATGTGGCAATTGCAAGGCTTGCAAAATTGCGAAAAACACTAAGGAATACACCATTGGTAATGGTGTCACAAAAAGCATTAAACAACATATCACTTGTAAGAGCCGGTTCACAGTATATGTTATTGAATGCCCCTGCGGTTTAAAGTATGTTGGGAGCACCATATGTGAAACAAAGAAAAGGATCCTTGAACATATTTGTGCCATCGTCAACACAGACAGAAGTTATGCCACGGCTAAGCATGTGGAGTTGGCACATGATAGCCAATGGGAAACAATGACTTTTTATGCGATTGACCATGTCCCTATAAGTGAACGAGGAGGGGACAGAGAAAAGAGATTATGACAATTGGAGTCTAAACACATCTTGGAGATTCGAACCTTGACCCCTCTGGGGATGAATCAGGATGAGGAGTTATTTGTACATTTGTAATTTTACATGGCAGCCATTGCACATAATCATAAAACACAGTTTTTTATATTTTCTATTCTGTAGCACTTGCAGCTAATATTCAGTTTGGTTAATATTTTAGTTTTTTTATTATGGGGGAGACACGGACAGTATGTCACATACGCACATTTATGAGGTGTATCAATATATTGCTTAAATTGGTTTTGTTTTGCGGTAACTACAACTCCCAGAATGCAGCATTATAAGTTTATAGTGCACTAGTTAATAATTGAATTTATTTGGAAATTATGGATGAGTTTTAGTTGTGTAGACCGCAGTTATTAAACTTAACAAGCAGAGAGAAGTCGTTTCTAAGTGCATTTAGAAATATGTTGAGTCTTAATGAATTGTTATCTGTAGATATAAATGTGGAAACAGAAACCCCCTACCGGAAACGCCCGTGATCAAGGTCTCTCAGACCGAAACGCGTAGGGCAGGTGATTGTTGAGCTGTAAACGAAGTTAACGGAGCCTGAATAAATGAATTTTGTGAAATAAGAGATCCCGGAGTGCGTCGTTCGTGAAGTATTTCATGAATGTTGTTGATATTATATATATATATATATATATATATATATATATATATATATATATATATATATATACAAAAACGAAGTTGTCCTCATGTGAAAGCGCACTCCCAACAGGTTAATTAAACGGGAAGAAAAAGCAAAGCCAGCAACTCACAGTGAATTTCTTTAAGCTGTTTCATTATTCCAGGCCTTTGGTTATAAAATCATCTCTGGACACGTGTTTCTAGGTCAATCCTTTCTTCAGCAGAGAAAAATATAGAAGTGTTTCACCCTCGTAGGTGCAGCCAGTGCTGGAAGTGTTCCAGGCATTTCTTTCTTGTTGAAAAGACCGGCATGGCTTCAGCTTGTCTGATTGCAGGCACCTGATTAGTCTCTTTAAATACCAGTCCGCCCCAGTGGGCCTCTCAAGTGAGTACAGTGCATGCTGGTTATGGTGGTCCTGCAATTTTTTAATTTTGCCCCAAGTGGGTTGCTGGAGCCAAACGAAATAATGAACCCAAATGCAAAACCTATGTAGGCGAATCCAAAGTAAAATTGTCAGATTTGCTGTGAATAGCCCAACCTGATTGCTCTTATGTGACAATCCATTTTTAGTCACACAGACCTGCTTCGATGTGCAGTGGTGCTGCTTTCCCGACTGGACGGGCCGGTTAGTTATCAAAAACGAAGTTGTCCTCATGTGAAAGCGCACTCCCAACAGGTTAATTAAACGGGAAGAAAAAGCAAAGCCAGCAACTCACAGTGAATTTCTTTAAGCTGTTTCATTATTCCAGGCCTTTGGTTATAAAATCATCTCTGGACACGTGTTTCTAGGTCAATCCTTTCTTCAGCAGAGAAAAATATAGAAGTGTTTCACCCTCGTAGGTGCAGCCAGTGCTGGACGTGATTGACCTAGAAACACGTGTCCAGAGATGATTTTATAACCAAAGGCCTGGAATAATGAAACAGCTTAAAGAAATTCACTGTGAGTTGCTGGCTTTGCTTTTTCTTCCCGTTTAATTAACCTGTTGGGAGTGCGCTTTCACATGAGGACAACTTCGTTTTTGATAACTAACCGGCCCGTCCAGTCGGGAAGGCAGCACCACTGCACTTCGAAGCAGGTCTGTGTGACTAAAAATGGATTGTCACATAAGAGCAATCAGGTTGGGCTATTCACAGCAAATCTGTCAATTTTACTTTGGATTCGCCTACATAGGTTTTGCATTTGGGTTCATTATTTCGTTTGGCTCCAGCAACCCACTTGGGGCAAAATTAAAAAATTGCAGGACCACCATAACCAGCATGCACTGCTCACTTGAGAGGCCCACTGGGGCGGACTGGTATTTAAAGAGACTAATCAGGTGCCTGCAATTAGACAAGCTGAAGCCATGCCGGTCTTTTCAACAAGAAAGAAATGCCTGGAACACTTCCAGCACTGGCTGCACCTACGAGGGTGAAACACTTCTATATTTTTCTCTGCTGAAGAAAGGATTGACCTAGAAACACGTGTCCAGAGATGATTTTATAACCAAAGGCCTGGAATAATGAAACAGCTTAAAGAAATTCACTGTGAGTTGCTGGCTTTGCTTTTTCTTCCCGTTTAATTAACCTGTTGGGAGTGCGCTTTCACATGAGGACAACTTCGTTTTTGATATATATATATATATATATATATTTATATATATATATATATATATATATATATATATATATTAGGGGTTTCACATACCTGATATATACTTACTAGTTCATTGTAAATGCATGCATGATAAATGCATATGCCCAGTAAAGGCTTGCATGGTAAAGACAATGGCCCTCATTCTGACCCTGGCGGTCTTTGACCGCCAGGGCGGAGGACCGCGGGAGCACCGCCGACAAGCCGGCGGTGCTTCAATGGGGATTCCGACCGCGGCGGTAAAGCCGCGGTCGGACCGGCACCACTGGCGGGGTCCCGCCAGTGTACCGCGGCCCCATTGAATCCTCCGCGGCGGCGCAGCTTGCTGCACCGCCGCGGGGATTCTGACCCCCCCTACCGCCATCCAGATCCCGGCGGTCGGACCGCCGAGATCCGGATGGCGGTAGGGGGGGTCGCGGGGCCCCTGGGGGCCCCTGCAGTGCCCATGCCACTGGCATGGGCATTGCAGGGGCCCCCGTAAGAGGGCCCCTAAATGTATTTCACTGTCTGCTGCGCAGACAGTGAAATACGCGACGGGTGCAACTGCACCCGTCGCACAGCTTCCACTCCGCCGGCTCGATTCCGAGCCGGCTTCATCGTGGAAGCCTCTTTCCCGCTGGGCTGGCTGGCGGTCTGAAGGAGACCGCCCGCCAGCCCAGCGGGAAAGTCAGAATTACCGCCGCGGTCTTTCGACCGCGGAACGGTAACCTGACGGCGGGACTTTGGCGGGCGGCCTCCGCCGCCCGCCAAGGTCAGAATGAGGGCCAATGAGTGATAAAGGCATTACATGGCTAAGGATGCGTTGTAAAGCCATGTCTGGTAAAGACATTTGTTGTAATGTCATACATCCCTATTTGAGCCTGGGACGCTATGTTACTTGGGATTCTAGAACATGAGACCTGTTGCTGAGACTGCCTAGATTTGAAGTTTTTGTGCTGTTGCTCTTAATAAAGCTATTTCACAATCATCAGTGGTGTAGTATCAAAAGTCATGAAGCAGTAGTAATAAAACCCCTCAATAGGCAGATTCAAACGGCATTAGACATTAATCGTAGCAGGTTCAGTGAAACTGAATTTGAATTGCTCAGCTAGACAGAAGTAAATAGTCCACATGCAATAAAAAAATGCTACAATAGAAACAGCTCTTTACCAGATGCTCATTGGACGGTTACTGAATAACAACTTATATGCAAAATATGCAACTGAGACAACTCTGACCAGGGTAAAATCATAGCGAAGCATATTATCACAGCATAAATACCACAAGAACACTGATATTATATGCTCCAGGAAGTAAATAAGAATTACTAGCGTGTGCATAGAGAAAGCCTTAAGGCCCTGACAATAGGCAGACTCATGCAACTAGAAATATTAATCACCACATATTCACTATGATCAGTGTCTAGCTCATGTTGCAGCCCATTCTCTGCCGGCAGAATCAGTTACAATGAAACACTTTCTAGGCTTTCTAGGCGGACTTGTGGAACTTGTCCACCAATGAAATGCTTGGGAGCTGGGTGAAAAAAAAAACTACGTACTCAGAGGAGAAACCTCAATCACCAGTGCATGCCCAGAGAAGACCTTGGAATATAATAGGTCTTGTGGGCATGCTCTATCATTAATTCATTTTCTATTACACATCTCTATCTTCCATTCATGCTCATTCACTACTGACTAGACTAGCATAACTTAAAGCATTAACCATCGAATGTTCTCTGAGCAGAGGTTGTTTATGCTCGTTCACTCATGGTATGAATTAGTAACAATGAAACGCTCAACATGCAGATTCATACAACTTATCCACCAATGACAGGCCTGTAGGTAGGTTGAGAAGAAATATGTGTTGGAGGATACTCAGAAAATAATGAACATTTCTCACTAAGTTGAATCTGTCTAGTGACCATGATTTAATTAGTGATAACAAAACACCCCGAGGATATATACAGACATATATACAGACAAATTATCTACTAAGTAAAAGCATGGAGTCTTGTGAAGAAGAAATACGTGCTTGGAGAAGAAGCACTAATCTTCAGTGCATGATCGGAAACGACATAAAGACACGAACATCACCAGAGCACTTCAGACAGTTTTAACAAAAAGGCTGCTGCTGTGAACAATAATGACAAAAATGGATTGTGTTAGTTGTAAACTGCATTGAGTGCATTTTTAAATGCAAAAGTGCCTCATGTGTTGTAGAGAAATGGCCTTTACAAAGCAGAGCCATGCAAGCTGTAAGCGCTCAAGTGTTACCACACTTGCCCTGAACCACTCATGTGCCTGAACCACGTAAATGCACGGTTATGGCACCACGCATTTGTGTGGTTTAGGCACACAGGAGGAACAGCTGGAACAGGAACGCGGCGGCCTGGTAAGTGGGGCTGGGGCGGTGGGGGTATTTTTGAGGACAGGGTGGGGTAGGTTTTAGAGCTCAGGGCAGGGGTGAATGGGTTGGGGTAGCTTCTAGTGTTCAGGGCCTGGTTAATTAGTCCATGCTTAAGTTATCCATGGTTACAATATGACAGTGCTTAGAATCATAGTCTAGTAAAGATTAATCTGATATAATTTTGATATTGTGTGTTTTAACCTTTTGCTTCCTACAGGTCTCCTTCCCAGCTGTTCCCTACCTAATCACCTTTTCCCCACTTGGACTCTCTTAGACTCTGTGACATTCTATTCAGAGTATTGAAGCTGTCTTGTGGTAGACATGTTGGGAATGTGCGCAGACCCCGAGGATCTGGTGACTCTGACACCTAGTGACTTACCTGGGGATGCATGCTGATGATACACTGAGACCCACCTCGCCCTCATTGACAGAGCCTATTGCTGGGAACAACTCCACTGCCATCACTGAGTTGTAATGGGATTTTATGTTAACATGGTACCACCTTGACAGAACTGAGTGCCCTATCTTCCAGTTCCCCATTCAACCCCATCCCCCCCAACCCCCATAACCTCTCCCTCTAGCGGTACCCCAAACTTTTACATTTTTGTGCACCATATCTGACCTGCTCATCTCTGCTGACTCCCCACCTTTTTTGTTATCTTACCCCATGTTCCTGTTTGTTTACCACTTATTTTTGAAAATTCAACAAACAAAGTTTTAAAAAAATACTTTGTTTATGAGCAGGTAGAAATCTCATATTTGGTGTCTAAGGAATTAGAATTTAAAACCCTCTTTAATGGTTGAGTCTGATTTTTAAGTCGGAATTCTGAAAATGGCACTTTTAGAAAGTTCTAATTTTCTTATCCTAACCATATGGTGCCTTTAGCTGCCTTCCTGGATCACATGACTACGTGGGGTTGGCATTTGGCCTTTGTGTATTCCTCCCAGACAGCCACACAATAGAAGGTCTGGGCATTGGCAGGATGGGCAATCCTAACTTGATAAGATGGGTGAAGCTGTCACCTGTCACACTTGCACTTTAAAGACACTGCCTCGGCTCACACTCAAAGGACTTCACACTAGCCTATTGTGTCTGCAGACAGATTGGGACCCGGCAGGGAGGCAAGAAATTCCACACATTTCTGTGAGGGAAGAATCCAATAGTTTCTTCCACTTCAAAGGGGGCACCAGGTATAAAAAGAGGACCCTCACACCCACTGTTCAGTAAGCCTCCAGGACCGGTGCATACTACAGATGAAGGACTGCCATGCTGCTTGAGGCCTGCCCTGCTGTCTGAGAAGAAAGATTAGACCTGCTCCCTTCATCCCAGACTGCCAGAGTGACTCTAAGGGCTAGTTAACTGATCTCCTGCTCTGCACTACAGGAAACAACAAGCTTCAGAGGACTTGCTGCAACTGCCCCGCTGACCTGCTGCACTGGATCTGCCACTGGAACTGCCTGAGTCCTGCTGGCCTCTGCTAGAGTGAATTCCTGATTCCCAAGTGGTACCTCTTATGTCCTGGACTCTGTGTGGCATCAGTTGAGCTCCCCCTGGACGAACGATCCTGACATTTTGGGCTCTTTGCGACTGTGAATGAGCCAGCTCATAACAAGATCTTGTCCCCTGCACTGCCTATCAATGTGAAGCTCTGGTGAACCAGACTCTTTGCTCTACAGAGACCACCAGTGACAACCAGCAAAGCGAGATCTGCACTTTGTGAAACAGCTTGCAGTTACCACCAATGGAAAAGACCAGCAAATGACAGTCTGTGACACCTGGCAGGTTCTCCTAAAGCTAAACTAAAGCCTATACGTGATGCCCAGTCTGCTATTTCCGCTACAGTGATGACCATCTGTGAAGTTCCCTCTGCTCCTCGTACGCTCTTCCACAGTAAACAGAACTCTTCGCGCTGGACTTCAGAAGTTAACTTTTTCAGTGGGACTAGCCTGTTCCCTGTATCCAGCTCACACTTCATCGCAGTTGGCATTAACATGTGGTTTTCACCTGGTCTGATACAAACAGATAACACGAGTGCGCTTTCTGCTTCAGGAGCTACTCTTACTTGAAACCTTTAAAATTGCATATCACCGGTTCTACTGACTAAATGTTTGTCATTTTGGTGTAAAAAAATGTATTACATTTTACTACAATTTTCAAATTGGTGTGTGATTTTTTGTTTGCTGTGTTTCACTTCATCACCATTTGACTAATCCATAAATACTCACACATTGTCACTAAGAGAAGCCTGACTGCTTTTGTGGCAGGCTAGCAGAGGGTTATGCACAGATTGATTATGTCACTTTTTGTGGTTCATACTGACAAGGACTCCAGCTGTGGCTTGAGTAAGATTTCACCCCAACCAACAACCCAGTTTCTCACACTATCATTCTCTAACACTGTTGCCTCTCCTAGCTCCTAACACCCCTGATAAAACATGATATTTTTCTAATATAACAATAAGCTCACATGTAACAATGTTTCCTTCTTCCTTCAATTTTCCACAACCCACATTTTTCAGGATAAGAAGACAAACAAGGTGGCACAGTGAAGATGGCTTTAGCGTGTCTTTTTTTATGGGGGTGAGTAGAGCACTGTTTGGCATTGGCATGGAAAGTATTAGCAATTAAAGGTGGTGTTTGTGGCTGTCTATTAGCTTTTTAATGGGTGAGAGGCTCTATCAGATGATTCTCTTGAAACTACTAACATGATTGCCCTTTTGTGGTCTCACAAGTGGAGTCACAGATTGTGATCACTGATGAAAGACATCACGTTATATATAACTGGTTAGTCATATAGGGGATTATCAGGTAAGGCTGTTCAGTTTCTCTCCCCTTGGAGACAAATACCTCAAGGCATTCTAGTAAGACAGTGTCAGTGGTTTGTCTTCTATGCAATGCTGTGGTTGGTTTCTTCTTTTTGTCATGGAGATAAGGCCTGCCACATCTAAAAACTATTGCTTCACTCAGGATAGAAAGAATAGAGGAATAGTCCCAGATGAAGGCTTAATAACTGATGAAACCCCTCTGGAAAATGATCAGGCCAACAGTGATAGAAGGTTCAAAAACTTACAGAATGAGAAGCATAATTCTGAAGTCTAAAGCGGCACAAATGAAAAGACTTATGGAGTGAAAAGAAGGCCAAGAAAGCAAAGTTGTGGCATACCAAATACTCTTTTTGGCCTTCCTATACAGGAGAAGGGCAGAGATAACCTTTATAAGATCAAAAAACAGAAAGGAAGTTACTTTTCAGCCATCTTGAAGAGGGAAGGTGTAAGCAAGGTTAGTCTTTGATATTGTCCCAAACACAGAAATCAGGCACGGATCTGACAATTGCTTATGTCTTCTTGGCGTCCCTCGCAAACCGACAGCATGCCTGAACCAAAGAAAAAACAAGGCTGTTTTTTCTTTGGTTCAGGCATGCTGTCGGTTTGCGACGGACGCCAAGAAGACATAAACAAGTGATTCTGTGTGGAAATTATGAGGAGCCTTTCAAGATGCGCGGCTTTCCGCTTGGTTTTGCGTTCCGGTGTTTATATCAAGATAAATCATCATAAATACTAACATACGTATACAGGGTACTATCAGAAGTATATGGAGAGATTTTTCGTACAAGAGCCTTGATAAAGTCCGTTATAGGACGAAACACGTGTCGGCTGAATGTTCTAACTAGGCTGAATTCCATAACTACAAGCAGCATTTCCCCTGGCTTGACTATACCATTAGACGGAACTTCATAACCACAAGCAAGACTATTATATTTTTTTGATGGACTCACCATGGATTCTGTTTTTGTTTCTTGGATTTTTAGTTTTTGTCTTTTTGCGTTAATAAGTGTAATGTGAATCCTTTTTCATTTCTGTTGAATAAGGTGTTTAAATGTGTTGTTTTCTATAGTCATTGTTAGTTTATAGTTTTGGAATTGCGTTATTTGCTTTTGATTGAATGTAGTTTATTATGTGTATTTATACATCTATTAAAAAATGAGTATATACATTTGCCACATATAAGTCATTGTACATATTCTCTTTAGAATTATGTTGTTTTGAATTAATTATGGATTTTGTGTGAATCCATTATATTTGATAGTACACTATTTAAATGTTTCAAGTGCTTATGTTGTTTTGAATTAATTATGGATTATGTGTGAATCCATTGTATTTGATAGTACACTATTTAAATGTTTCAAGTGCTCCACAGGATGTTTTTTATATGACTGCATTTACTGGTTTAAGTGTATCTTATCTCAGTATACATATTAGACAACAAATATGTTTCCCTGTGTATGAGCACCTTTTATTACATTGGTTACTTAGTATAGGAGTGTGCGGCCCTAGTAAGGTTTTTGTTGCCATATTTATAGTGTACGGATCTGACAATTGGAATGGAGGAAAAGACAAAAAGATAACTCCTTGCACACAAGATTCTCTGGTCAAAGTTCTTTGAAATGGACAGTGTGTAACAGACCCTGAAAGTTTCCCAGCCAACACTTGAACAGTATTTGTTGAAACGATCAAACAGCCCCTACTCCAATGCAGAACACTGCTAACACGCAGCTTGGTAAGGAAAATATAAATTTGTGATCTACTGAGCTAACTCACAGGAGTCTGTGTAAGAGGCTCACTGTGCTTAGTCAATCTTTAAACAAATGGGAGGTCACAGACAACCTTCTGAATAAGGTGCAAATCCAGTCCAAGCTTAAGGCGTAGATCACCCCTGACAGAGAGATGGATCTCTCAACAGGTGTGGGTAGATAAACTATAGGCTTTTCACCAACTCATTTCCAAGTTTGTCATAGCCTTCTTGGTTAAATGTAAATATACTTGAGGCCTTATTTTTGCCCTGTATTTTTCACTGCATTTTTACTTACTCTGTATACATTATTAATGTACAATTTATAGAGAGCATCTTTGATGCCCTATGAACACTTTCCATCATTCTATTAGCAAGCATAGAAAAGAGAGTGATGAAGGTAATAAACAAACAACAGTAAACATTCAAAGACAATGGTAGAAATAAGATCAGATTCCAGCTTTCAAAAAGTGTCTTGTTCTTTTTATCTACTGCAGCATTTCTGGTTAATTTTCTGTGCTTCAATGGAATAGTATTAAACAAAGCAAAGCGTAGAGTGGTAGGGTTGCTGGACCTGTCAGCCTTAAGATAATCTTTCCCCAAATGTTTGGCCTTCTTTCGCCAATTTTTGCTGATCTCGTTTTGCTGGCCTTAAGACTCTGTGCACTCTACTATTACTAACCAGTGCTAAAGTGCTTGTGCTCGCTCCTCTAAACATTGCAGAATTGGCTTATCCCCAAATGCCATATTTATTTACGTGCCAGTCCATAGTAAAGTGATAATACATGTACCCAGCACCTGCAAATTAAATTCTTCTAGTGGGCCTGCAGCACTGATTGCCCCACCTATTTAAGTAGTTCCTGTAAACTTGCCTCAGGCATGCCATTGCAGCCTGTGTGTGCAGTTTTTAATTGCCATTTCGATGTGGCTAAATAAAACCTTTTATCAGGCTCAAACCTTTTGTTTTAATACACATAAATCACCCCTAGTGTAGACCCTGGACAGCCCAGAGGGCAGGATGCAGTGTATTTAGAAGAGTAGGGCAAGTAATTTCAAGTTTCAAATGCCCTGGTCGTAAAAAAACTCTTACATTTGTTTTTCACTACTGCACGGCCTACTTCTCCCATGGAATAACATTGCAGTTACCTTATTACATTTAATAAACTGTAATTGCTAGACAAGATCAGGTAACCAGTTCAAGTTAAATGTCTTTAGAATTGTAATGGAAAGTCCTAACAGTTTTTTTGCCTTAGACACTTAGGTGGTCATTATGAAGTTGGCGGTGTGGCCCGCTATGCCGGCGGTGGAGGGAAAACCCGCCAGCATGGCCCGCCATGCCGGCGGTGGTGGGAAAACCCACCAGCCAGTATGGCGGGCCACACTGCCACATAAAGAACACCATGAGGGCCGGCATCGGCAGCCCTCAATAACTGCCAGGCTGCCTCCGTCAGGCAGCCTGGTGGCAGTCGGAATCATTATCCGACAGGGCAGCGGTGCTGCCCCTCGCATAATGATTCCTCAGCCTCCAGCCTTTCCCTGGTGGATTTTCCCGCCATGGAAAGGCTGGCAGAAGGGGTGCACCAGGGCACCCCTGCACTGCCCATGCACTTGGCACAGGCAGTGCAGGGGCCCCTGTGCAGTGCCCCATCGTGCAGGTCACTGCCCGATTTTCGGGCAGTGATCTGCCCGCACAGAGGCATGCCATCAATGTCCCGGCCAGGTATTCCTGGGGGCCGGCAGACGGAAACAATGTTTCCACCTGTTGGCTCCCAGGAATGTTCATAATACGGCAGTCGGGGATCCAGGGACGCTGGCGGTCAGTGTTTTGACTGCAAGCATGAACACGGTGGTTTCGACCGCCGTGTTCATTATGACCACCTTAGTGCTGTAGCCTGTCTCTTGTCACATAACTGGGTGTAGCTGACAGTTGGGCTTTGTGTATTCGTCCTAGATAGCCACACACATTAGACAGCTGAGGTGTGTCTGGGTGGGCCATCGCTGGCGAGATGGGAGTGAGGAGCTGGAACCAGATCTACTTCCATGTATAGAGGTTGTGTCCTGCTACCACCTAAAGGGCCACATACCACCTGTAGTTAGTCTGGAGCCAAGTCAGAGAAGCCAGGATACCTGGGGTTTCAAAGGAAAACCTCTAGAAGCTTTTCCCCCACCTCAAATGCACAACTAGGTATAAATACTGGGCCTCAGACACCAACTCTTCAGTACACATCTGAACCTATGGATAGTCTGCTAGGAAGGACTGCTGTTCTGCTTGTCACTCTGTGGGACTCCTGCCCTGCTGGACAACTGCCTTGCTGTGATGTTGCATTGGTGTGCTGACCTGCTGACTGCTGCCCTTGTGCCTGGGTGAGAAGGACTGGACCTGCCTCTCTTGAATGCAGAACCCCAGAGTGACTACAGGGGCTAGTTGGTTGGCCTCCTGACTTGAATTTCAGGGACAGAAGGCTCCAACAACTTTGAACCAGCACCTGGACTCTGCCATCTGTGAGTTTACCCTGCCAAGTGGTTCCAACCCAGACGTGGACCCATGGAAGTGTGTCTAAGGTGCTTTACCAGCCTCTGTGGATCTAGCAAACCGATGCATACCCCAGCAGAGCCAACTCATCACTGCTATTGCATGGATCGGAACCGTTGCAAAGATCCATATCGCATCGCAGACCATCATTGCATCAGAACAGCAACTGCGAGATGCATTCTTGGCAAAGGCCCTTGCATCCCTCATTGAAGGCAGCCTGGATAATAATGGCGGAGTTTACATCTCAGCCTTGCAGCTCCTTGGAACTGATGCATCACCCCAACTGCATGGCACACCCTTGACTCCGAACTTCATATTGCAGACCCTAGTCTACGGGATCCTCGACAATGATGCAAGACCTCGCACTGCAGCCCTGCCACATCTCGGAGCTGTTGCATAGCTCTGGCTGTGTGACACATCTTTGAAACAAATCCTCGCAGAGCTCCACAAATCAGGATTTAAGGTACTTCATTCAGCAGCTTAACTGAGTCCCTGTAGCTGGCCCGCGTTCTATCACTTCAGCTTGAACTTGCAACATTGTCCTGGTCCGGCACGACCATATTCCATAGTTTGACCTTTATGCCTTTTGGTGCTATTTTTACTAAAATCTTAAGAATGCAATGCTTCTGTTCTACTAATTGGATTTTTGTCATTTTGGTCTGTTTTATTCATTAAATATTACTCTATTTTTCTAACCTGGTTTGGGATGATCCTTTTTTTGTTGTGTTTGTATTGTGATACTGTTTAAAGTGCTGTGCAAATACTTCACACATTGTCTCTTAATCCTGACTGCTCTGTACCAAGTTCCCCGAGGTTTGAGCACAGTTTACTTTAGGGTTTGCTTGTGACTTCACCTTGAGAAGAATTGTTGTTGCTGCTTGAGAAGGGTTTCAGACCCACCCCCCCAACAAGTAAACCAACTTCTTAAAATGACGCAATACTTTTTCTTCATGTCCATATATGCAGGAATTATAACTTTATAATACACTGCAAATATGGCATGGTCACAGATAATTTGGAGTGGTCCATTAATGGATGGATTACACTCCCTTTGTGAAAATCTGACTGTATTTTTATTATTGAAAAGGAGGTCCTTCCCAAGTTTCTTTCTCTCTTCGTAAACACTTTGATTCTTTTTAACTTCCTTTTCTTGCAGGAAGCTGAGTTCTGCCCCAATACAACCTCAAACAACCATAACTTAAGTGGCAGTTGCTATCTTTTCCACACCATACAATTAGGCTTTCAGCTATACATATTTAGACACTGCAGACTCGTTTTGTGGCCTATAGGTATCATCTGCTTCCTCCTATGCCATAAGTGGCAGTTGAGAGATTTCTCCAAACCTTGTACAAATCAAACAGTGCTGGTGCACTGCCTCTAAACCCAATTCACTGATTAGCATGGTATCAAACACAAAATGGGCTTGGGACTAGAGCTGCCTCAGCTCTGTGGAATGCATGTATTTACCCAAGGGCTTTAAACGAGGTAAAGGGGCAGTCTACTAGGATTTCGGGCACAGGATGGTTAGGGATTGATTTAGGCAGATTGGGTTTGAGAAACTCTGGTCCACACTAGCAGATGCTACAGTAATCCTGAAGCAGGAATTAAAAGGCTCCTTTTGGCATTACATTGACCATCTCACTTTAGGATCTTCTAGGTTTGGTTCCCTCACTGTCTCGTTTTTGGAGTTTAAAGGCGACTACAGCTTTGAACCATTTTGGATGAGGTTGAACCCCCCCCCCCCCTGTTCGCATTGGAACGCCACCCATCCGTTCATTCACAGCTATATGGAGCCATGGAAACCCTGACCCATTAGAACCTGTCCCACTGGTAGAAATGGCAGAGCACTGTGTTTTTTTTCTGTCCGACCTATCAGGGTCATAGGAAGAAGTGTATCCTACCAGTTTGTTGCAATCTGGGACTTAAGAAGCAATACTTGGCAATGTGTCTTCTTTGCTGTCTCAAGGTACCTGATGTCTATGTGGAGGCTCAGACAGAAGAATAGGTCTGTATGATAGACTGGGGTCTTTCCTCCCTGATACTAGAGTTTAATCCTGTTATATCAGTATTGTATCTTGTTTTAACTTGCTTTGCTGGCAAAATTGTAATTATTCGCTTTTCTAATAATATGGAGTGGCTTAGATTTGCACTGGAACTGTTGAATATAACTGAAAGCTGAATTGATTTATGTGCCATGTTCTTTCATGGCCATTTGAGCTGAAAGAAAGATTTTTTTTGAGTTTGAGTATTTACCCAAGTTGTCATTGGTCAAAATCCTGCAACTATCGCTGTCCATTGAGAAGTGGTTATTTTTTTAGATAGCATGACTGGGGGTTCATATCTGGGAGATGTATTTTCTCAGATGGGCATTTTTGTCAATAGACAAATTTCACACAATGGGAGTTTTTTATTTCATCCACATTATTATTTATTTTGGACTACATAGTTCTCATGCTCAGTATTACCCTTATTTCCAAAATAGGTCCGATCTCTTTTTTCTAATCCTGGTAATTAAAACATCAGTGTGATCATATTACACAAAGTGCTCCGAGGGATCAACAGGTGCTTGCGTCAGCTTTACACACCCCTGGGGCACTTTGGTATTACAGCACTATCATCAGAGGGTGTGCCTTCATTTGCATTGGTTTATGTATTATAGACAAAGGCAAAGAAGCTCTCGGCTATGGACAGTGCGCCACAAAAAGGTGGCACATTGTCAGTGCACCCACAAATGTCAGACCTCTGCAGGGGGTGAAAGGGGTCCTCACTGCACCCACCTGCAAAGGGATCTCTTACCCCTCTTAAAAATGCAGGCAGGTGGCCACCTGCACAGTAAAACACATTAGCAGCTGTTTCAAAGCCACTCAAAATTTCACTTGAATGCACTGTCCCAGGACAGCACGACTTCGCGCCTGCCCTAAGGGCAGCACATTCATTCTGGTACAGAGCACTCTTGTTTTGAAAGGTATGCCCAGCAAAAACAAAGAAAATGCACTTTATTTATAATAAGGCCATAGATATACTCCAATGAAATTCCCAAATCTACCAAGCTGTGTTGGAACAAAAGCCATTTGGTTGCTCTCCAGTTGGTCACCATAGAACATGGATTTGAGAAGCCACACCCGAGGAACAGCGATCCTTTTGCTGAGAGCAAACTGATCATGTTTCTCCAAATGACAGACACAGAATTATCCGTTATAAAATTCATATCAAAGTATGTTTCACACAATAGGTTTCTTGTACTTCACCAATGATATGGGCACTGCAAGCTGAAGATATGTAGTTTTCTCATATTTAGATTGGGCCTGCACCTCTATTCTGGTCTACTGGAAGGCAGTGTGCATGGGGATATCCCTCGCAATAGACCAATTCCCGGTTCCACGTCTTGCTTTAGTTTATTACTAACATCTCCAGACTGATCTCCAAATACTCAGCTCTAGCACTCTTATTAACTAGGTCCATATTTATGAGGGTACAAGTCCACTTCCGTCAAGGTCTGCCTTGGAGAAAGATCTGGTGTACTTTTGTGAAATGATAGACGCTTAGGCATACAATAAAGCTACCACCATTGGCCAAGCCTCTAAACATCTGGGACTGGCTTCAATGCTGTCCTTTGCCAGAGAGCAGAATTAAGACCCTAAATGACTCTGGAACAAAACCACTTGCAAGAGACTTGAGCATGTGGGAGGCATGAGTGGTCTGGCAGGGTCATAAATGATGTATATTTGATAGGATTGTAACTATTTAGTTTTCTTGTAATATGGATCTATCCCTAATGGGGTGGATGGTGAGACTGTTCACTATTTATATGTGCCATGGATTGCACACTATATGGCTCTTATGAGGGGACACATGATTCCATTGGTGTCAGTAGCAGCCCCTATTGTACATGTGGCAAACAGCGAGTGACAGTCTGGGTGAAAAGGAAAAATGTAGAAACAAACACAGATTTTCTGATTCCCCCAGCAATTTCTTAGTGGACTCTCAAGTTCCAACTTGTAACAGGATGTGTTTTCTACACCTTTTGAGTTACAAGTACCTCAGTTTAGATAACAATCAATATTCCGGGGCACCTGTAATGAGGGCCTATAAGTAAACCTTACAACATGTATCCATATGGCACTGTGCTATATGTCTGCTGTTTCTTTACATTTACCTCTGCTATTCAATTCTCAAAATACTGCTGTTGATTCACTACAGACATCACCAGGACATAGTGTATCTATCCACTATTGATGCAACTTTAATGGCGGCCAACAGGATTCAATGTAATGACTTATGTGGTATTCATAGCACACACGTTGTGTCCATGTCACACCATTCCCTACAATATTCTGTGCATGAGCACACCACAGCTAAGCAGAGACCAAAGTTAAATTGTGCTGGTATAGTTTTGGGAATACTACCTTAGTGCTAATTATGCAAAGTTCGCAAAACCCACCTTCATGCCACATTGTGCAAGTATGCACCGTTCGCAGCAAATGTTATCACAAGTGCTCAGGAAGTACACAAATGGCCAAAACGCGAGCGGCTGTTGCTTGCGCCACTTGTGTTCTTTGCTCTATTTTTTTAATATGAAATGCATCCTAGAATTTAATTACTGTTGTATCATAAGGTGATGTAGAACTTTGCTAAACCATGTTGATTACAACTGTTCCATTTTCCCCTGCACTTCCTTGGTTCCTCCTATAGCATTATGTACTGGAGATTTTAAGAGAAGAGTAAAAGTGAGTTTCTTTTGATGCCGACTGTCACTGAAAGAGAATAAAAGCTTCTCTCTCACCTAAAGCTTCTTGTTTTTGTTTTATCATGGAAACACAACAATTGTTGGCAACGAGTGAAGGGATTGATAGCAATCACTACCATCATCAGCTATGGCGACTGCTGTCATCTCCAATGGAACACAGCTGCAGAGATCATAGGGAGCTACCTTGTTGTGAATGGAAGTGTATGGTGGATGCTGCTCTTTGTGGCTCCACCCACATCCGAGAGGAGGAGCTGTGGCTATCACGGTATGAGACGCTTGCTCACCAGACTAAAGTCTTGAATGGGTTGGCTCCCATGCACTGGTGCGACACTCTTCTCAGGAAAGCGGCAGTTCAAGTCTCCCTTTTGATCAGTGGCTGCCATTTTGTTTCCTGTTGCTTTATCGTTGGACTGGTCGCTCCAGCTGAAATTAGGCTAATTTATCATTGGCAATTAATTTAGCATTGAACAAGGATAATTCTTGATAGTGGGATTTCCTGAATTTTGACATTCTTTTTTTCTTTAATCAAATGATGAACAATTAAGTGATTTCAATGAGGAGAGAAAGAGTCTGTTAACCTGGATTCACTAAACTGTTAACTTGTGAGCACTGTTAAACTGCACCTACCATTTCCAGAGTTGCTTAGTTGAAGAGAGATGGAGACTACGCATTTGGTGTTTTCGTCACCTTAGCCATAATATCATTGTTACTAATGTTTTTGAATTTATGCACATTAGACAATTTTACCCACCTCATAAATTCCTACAAGCAAAGGAAGACCCACCAGTTGAGTGGAAAGGGTGGGAAGAAGAGTTTACTACTTACCTTATGGCTATAGATGCTGAGAAGATGCCTGTAGAGAGAAGAGCATGCATTTTTCTTCACCCTAGAGGGGTATCACTTATTTTACTAGGAGGCAATGAGATAATGTATGTTTTGATGAGTTTCAGATGGCCCTATGAAGTCTCTCCAGTACCTGCAATTTTGGGTCCAAAACAGAAGAAAAGATCAGGGATCAATTAATAGTTAATACCAATGTAAGAAAGCTACAAGAACATCTGTGGGTCATGGGAGACCCATCCCTCGAAGAAGTAATAAAGCCCACAAAAGGCTAATGAACAACTTATGTCCTGGGTGAAGGAAGTCAATGATGTCAAAGAACAGAAGAAGGATGTAGAAATATGTTTCATGGAAAAGAAGAAGGACGTCAACAAAATCCACATCCATAAAGACAAGAAGTCTGGAATGAGGACTGAATGCTACAGGTGTGCAAGTACATCTCATGTTAAAAATTTAAAAGGGTGCCTGACTTTGAACAAATAATGCAGTGTATGTCATCAATGGGGACATTTCTCTAAAGTATGCAGAGATGGCAAATATGGTGGTAGTGTGAAAGTTGCCCAAATATTAGAGGATGGAACCAGTGATATGACTACATGATGTGAGGAAGAAAATACCAACTTAGTGCTGATGCTCAATCCAGTGGGTGAGACCATGAAAAAGTTGGTGCTCCAACCAAGGTAAACAGTTGTCGATTCATGCTGATTCAAGGTCACCGGTACTATAATACCCAAAATTCCTTTTAAAATGACATGGCCAACTGAACGTTTGCACCAAAGTAACTTTCAAAGACAGATCAGCAGAAATAAAAATCTACATTGCCAATTCAGGCACTTGTGTGCTAGGTTGGCGAGACAAAAGGCTTTTGAAAATAATCCTCAATCCATGGGAAGCTCAACCAGTTGTGGTCATCAGTGAAGAGGATCCTGGAACATGCAACTCAAACTTGTTTCCTGAAGTTTTCAGTGACAAGACTGGGAAACTCATAGGTTTTACCCAACACATAAAAGTAAAAGAAAACTCCATGGGGAGCTTGGCCTGAATGCCACACATGGCAGCCACATTTTAGAGCAGCTTTGCACATTCACCTGAAATCTAACATGACCTTGCTATCCACCTCAGTGAGGGCACGCCATCCTAAGCGCAGAGATCCAGGGACGTGCTCGAGTTGAGAGGGGCATGCTTTTGGGGATCGAGACACTCCCGGAGCAGCGGAGAGGAAGAAGAGGCCCATGACTGCATGGTGTGGTTGCGAGGCAATAGTTAACATCTACAGCAGAGTTGGACCGACAATGCACCTGGCCTAGTATGGTGCAGAGGGGCACAGGAATCTGCAGCGGAGCCCCTCCGCAGACTCAGCGATCCCCAGTGAGAGTTCCCCCACGCAGTGTGTGGTGTGTCCAGGCGTGGCTGCCCGAAGAGCAGAAGATGTCTTGGCACTGGTGGTCATCCTGTTGACAGGGTGAGGCCTGCACTGGAGCTCGTAGCTTCAGGACCCACGAGAGTGGGTGGAGAAAGCCGCACCTGGCTGGGTGACTCCCAGAGACGTCTCCTGACTAGTGGGTAACTCAGGCAGTGAGGAGGTGGAGGGCCCTGGGGAGAACAGGGATTGAGAGTCCCGGCGAAAGAGCTGAGGATTGGGCCTTGGGACATCCTTGCTCCTGAACATTGTTGTATGTCTCCCCAATCTGGGTGACAAGTCCAGGTACACCATTGTCACCAGGGACTCAGAGCTCTGACTGCTCGTCCCACCGCCCATGAATAAGGTGGGGGTCTGTTGGGTCAGTTGAAGTGCTGAGTAAAACAGAAGGTGGGAACTGTGCCCTGGTTCATCAGTGTAAAACAGAGCACCCTGGACAAGTATGCCCAACCAGGGTGGCCTGCCTCACTGTTGGAGGCAGGCAGCCACAAAGTACCATTCCAGACAATGTTGCCCTATTGGCGCAGTTGCAAGATGTACTTGATGCCAAGATAGGTTCTGTGGGCGCAGAAGTGATGTTGCTCCACCAGGACCTCCCAAATGTGGTGGGTCGGATTATGGAGGAGAAGACCCAGGTCTCGGGAGCAGAGAATTTAGTCACATCCTTGCCTCAAATGGTGTCCAGGCTTACCTCAAAGACCAGGGAACTGGTGGTAGAAGTGAAGGATGTGGAGAGAACAGTGCGCCGTAACAACCTAGGATTCATTGGATTCCCAAAGGGATGTAAGGGTCCTTCAATTGAACATTTCAGATTCCCCAAGGGATGTAGGGGGCCTTCAATGGAACATTTCATCGACAAGTGACTCTAGGACTTGATGCTGCCAGAGACCCGCTCCCTTTGCTTTGTGTTTGAGTGGGCTCACAGGGCTGTGGTGGCGTCCCCATCTCCCCCGGGGGCTAGGCTCTGACCTGTCATTGCAAAACTCTTGAACTATATGGACAAGGACACCAGCCTTAACCATGCCCGGCCCGAGGACAAAATTCTGTATCATTCACACCACAAAATGATTGCCCAAAACTACACTAGCTTGGTGCAACAACAACGTCAGTCCTTTCGGGCAGGCAAGCAGCGTCTATGAGAGATAAATATCTAGGACATGGTCCTCTTTGCAGAAAAACTTAAAGTTCTATATCAGTTCCAGACGCTCTTATCTGACTCACCAGAGGACTCATTTCAGTGGACAAATGAAATCATTCCTCTGAGTATTGACTCAAATGCCTCCCAAAGAGATACAAGGGGTAAGCTCTCAAAACCTCCGGCGAAGCGTTGCAATGGTTCCAACTAGTCATGGAGGAGCTCCAAGCAAATGGCTGACAATCCAGTTGCTGAGGGAGGGCTCCTGGGCTCTCAGACATCAGGTGCAGAATCTCCTAAGTGACAGTGGCATGGGGCCATGGTCCTGTTGGTACCTCCTACTATTCTGAAGTATACATTCCTATGAGCGACTGTGCAAATACAGCGAGTGGTACTAATTCCCCCAAATAGTTTGTTGATGTTGGGTACAGGGATCCACTGGGATGAGCGGGGTACCCTGTTGGGGTCCAGTGATGGTTTGCCCATGACAGATTGCTTATTTTAATTGTAGATTCTGTTGCATCTCAATTGATATAGTGTGTTACTTGTTATTTTTATTTGTTCCAAATTTTGCATGCCTGCCCAGTGCCCACTCTTCCACATGTCTCACAAATGAAAACCATTGCCCAGAGTTGCTATGAGTGTTTCACACAGCCTGGTCCTGGGGACCGCCTAAAAGAAGTGTCAGATAACATAATGGCCTTCTTGATAAGGTCAAGAGAGGGGCAGTTCTAAAGCGTGCCAAGGGGGTGAGGGGCAATGTCCTACTTTTGCAGGAGACTCATCTCTTCGGAAACAAGGTCCCATGTCTGACTCGCTGTAGGTACACACAGGTCTATCACTGCAGGTTCACGAGAAGCTCTGGCATATTGATCAGAAATACAGTCTCATTCCAGTACATCAAGACATAGAGAGATATGGTCAGTACACTGCTGTCATGTGTACACTGTATGATGCATCTCTCACACTGCTGAGTATATACGTCTCTCTGCTCCTTGGACAATCTTTTATATACTTAATGATGGGGTTCTGTGGTGGCATTCCTGGAGGACTTATAGTACTGGGGGGACTGGAATGGACTGGTGTCCTCAGCTGTAGATAGTTGATTCCGGTGGGGGCAGCCCCCAGATATTGGGAAAACACACATATCCTCCTTTATATCAGAGTTGGGTCTGACAGATGTCTGGAAGGCAATGCATCTGTAGTGGATTACACATTCTTCTCCATGGTTGATGGCTCCTACTCCTGACTTGATTACTTCTAGGTCCCATGCTCCCATATGCACATAGTGTCCGATATTACCGTATTACCCAGAGGGCTGTCTGACCATTGCCCGGTGGCCTTTGGGCTCGATTGGACCAAAGCCCAGCATTCCGTTGGTGCCTATTGCCATGGTGCCTCTGGAGCCTGGACTATTGTAAATACAATGAAGCGCTATATACATGACTATTTCACACACAATGGAGACACTGTGACATGCCCTGTGACTCTGTGGAAGGCACTAAATCTTACTCTGCAGGGGGCAGACATTAGCTACTGCACTGGGGACCGACAGCACAAGACATGGGAGTTGATAGAGCTCAAGGCCCGGATTACAGGACTGGATTCAAAAGGTTTCTGGAGCGATGGCCAAGTGGGGCAGAGACAGCTCAGTCTGGTACTGCAGGAGTTAAATGCTCCATATATTATGTCAGGGTATCCCACAATCCTTGATGAGGAATGTGTCTGGTGCATTACTCACAGATCCTGATGAGATCGTGAGCAGTTTCTCTTCCCACTCCGAGGAAATCTATGCAAAGAAAGAGGAATACACAAGGCACAAATAGAGGAGTTTGTGCAGGTGCTTCCCCTCAAGATCCTCTCCCCAGCTGATCACATATTGTTGGATGGCGCACTCAAAGGGGAGGAATCTAGTGAGATTAGACACAGGTAAGGCCCATGGGCCCAATGGGATCCCATGCAAAATCTTTAAAGCTTATATACCCAAACTCCATGAGCATCTGCTGGTGGTGGCCCAGTCCGCAAAGCCGAGACCATCCTGCTGCCTGACTGGTGTCACGCAGAGATCATGGTTGTCCTGAAGCTCGGCTAGCTGGTAGATAACCACTCCTCGTGTTGCCCAATTTCCTTACTCAACCTGGAGATCAAGATCTTGGCCATATCGCTAGCAAATAGCTTGATAAAACATATCCCAGATCTGGTACATCCAGACCAGATGGGCGTTATACCCCATTGGGCAGCCCTCATAATATCCTTCAGGTATTTAATGCACTAGCACTGGCAGATAGGCTGGTGGAACCAGCGGTGATCCTCCTGGCCGACATAGACAAAGCATTTGACTCAGTGAGTTGAGAGTATCTGTTCATTCTCCTTCAGCATCTAACATTCTACCCCCAGTTTCTTTCCTGTCTTAAATTGCTTTATATTCACAACAGCATCAGTGCAACTGGTGGGAGCCAGGTTGGATATACTCCCCATACAGCAAGGGACACAGCAGGGCTGTCCCCTGTCCTCCCTGCTGTTTACTATTGCCATGGAGCCACTGGCAAAGTGGGTGAGGATGGAAACGCAGGTCCCGGGTTTTGAGTGGGGGAGGGACTCTCTGACAGGACTGCACTGTGCGCAGATGACGTCCTCTTCTTTCTTACAATGCCCCTAACCACGGGACCCAGAAAATTGAAAAAATATACATACATTTGGGGAGACATCGGCCTTCACATCATTACTTCCAAATCCCTGGTATTCGTGGCAGACATTAGCCCGAAGGGGCTTGGATGTGTGTCTGGACTGCTGGTTGCCTCCCGCAGGTTCCAATATTTGGGCATGTTTGTGTTCCAGGATGAGAGAGTGGTGTGGATGACTAATATTAAAGCAGTAAACATCTAATCAGTGATCTACCTCTCCTTGACTGGATGGTCAGCCATCTTCAAGATGGTGTCCCTGCCCAGACTCCTCTATCAATTACAACATTTCACTGAGGTGATTCCGCAAGCTGAATTCCATCCATAATGCTTTATTATGGGAGGAGTGATCCCTCGTGTTGCCCATAGCAAATGCTTCCAGTCTACTTATTGTGGGGGCATAGCAGCAGCGGAGGTCGAATCATACTACATGGCAGCCCACCTCCTTAGAAATGAATGGTGATATGATTCTTGAGGCAACCCAGCATATGCATTAAATAAATGGGCTATGAGAGCTATCCCCCTGGATGAGTATCTATACGGCGTGGGCAGAGGGGAAGGTCTTCCCCTGGCTACAAGGGTGGTGCTACATCTCTGGAGCACTTCCCTCCGATGCTTAAAAAGTGTGGCAGGCTGATGGGATGGATGCCACAAAGGCAGGGCTGTATACTTTCGCAGGTTTCCGCACTAGAGAGATTCTGGAAAAGGGACCTCATCAGGATCACAACTTTGGGGATGCTATGCATGGTACGGTTCTCAAAATCATTCCAATCTCTGTAGGCTTTCTACAGCGGGATGAGAGCAGAAACTGCCTTAATGGCGGCCAACTGCTTCAAGCTCAACTCAGACAAGACAGAGATCCTCGTAATCGGCTCCACCCCTTCTGCCTGAAGCGACTCCTGGAGGCCCACCGCTCTGGGAATCACCCCCCCCAGACCACTCGCACAACCTAGTCATTATCCTGGACTCCTGACTATCTGTGACCCGCCAAGTGAATGCTGTCTCATCATCATGCTTTCACACCCTCCGAATCCTGTGGAAGATTTTCAAGTTGACTCCCTCTGACACAAGGAAGACAGTCACCCATGCACTCTTCACCAGAAAACTGGACTACAGCAATGCACTCTATGCTGGCATCACCAATAAACTTCAATCAAGACTTCAAAGAGTCCCAAATGCAGCAGCCAAACTCATCCTGGATATTCCCCAACACATCCACATCTCCTCCCACCTCAGAGATCTACACTGGCTCCCAGTGGCCTTCTACATACCCAAGAGACGTCTCTGTTCCTCCCAGCTCACTCTTGCAGCCGTCCCCAAGATTCGCAAAAGCACAGCAGGAGGAAGATCCTTCTCCTACTTATCAGCCAGATATGGAACGCACTACCCCTCAAGCTCAGGCAGATAGCATCACTGATGCAGTTCAGGAAGAACCTCAAGACCTGGCTCTTCGACTCAGCAGCACACCCTCAATCAGCGCCTTGAAACCCCATGGGTGATTAGCTGCACTTTACAAATCCATGATAGATTGATTGATTAAGGCTGAGTACCAACTCCATCGCAGTCAATTCCATAAATATCTTCAGCTCCGCCACGCACCGACCCCCTACATCGCCATCCTATCTCATCTTCCTGACTAAACCCTTTGGAGTGAAAACTCCTCATGTGTGACCTATGTGATTATAAAGTCACTAAAATCTACCAGTTGCTTATCTCCAACTAACCCAACACCTTTGTTACCCTTTGAGCATCCCTGTGAGGCAGACATAGGGCCATTAGAAACAAAGACTCAATGGAAATCCTGGGGACGCCACATGAGGCTGCCGTTGCAGCCATGCTCCGACTGTTACAATTCAAATATCTTCACTGGACATACTATAGACAGCATAAGCTTTGACACATGAGGGTGATCGTCTCCCTAGCCTGTCTTCACTGTGGTATGGGAGAGAGTACATTTTTCAATACAGTACGGAGCTGTCCTGAGTTAGATACATTCTGGTAAGGGGTGATGGCATGCATGGGTGGGGTCTGCCGTGACAGATCCAGAGGGACCCAAGATTGGCCCTCCTCCACCTCATGGGCAACTTAGGCGGCGATAGGTACAAACTGTTCTTGCTTTACCTAGGACTGATATTAGCAAAACAAAACATAGCCATGGAGTGGGGGTGGTGCCCTATGTCGCTGTCAGTGTAGAATAGTGGTATGGAACACTGTAAGCGATTGCAGGATGCAGTGTACAAGGTGAGGGTCTGCTCCCATAAACACCTCAGGATCTGGAAGGGATGGGAAAACTATAGAAGTATAGAATTGGAACCAGTACATCCATATGCCACCTTTTGATGACAAATGTTTGGGTATTCAGGAAGGTGGGGCTGGTCTTGTAGGGGTGGGATGATTAGTCCATCGTTCAGGTTCTATTTATGTTTTGCAGAGGATTAGAGGGAGAGGGCAGAGGAGAGGGAAATAAAGGGCAGGCATATTTTGTTGTTAAGGTTTTGTCTTTCACTAGTTCATCATTATATGTAGGTCATATAGGCCATGTTGAATGCTGCAATCTAAAAATAAATTTAACATGTTTATGAAAAGCATGAACCTCCGCACCAATAAGACAACAAATGAAAAATTTATCTTTCAGTGCAAAGAATGATTTACAAAATCTTTTGGAGAAACTACAGAAATATGACATAATTGAAGAAATAGAATTCTGCTGTTCTCCTGTTGTTATGACAAAGAAATCAGACAGAAAAATGAGATTATGAGAGCAGTCAATGCTTGCATTATTGCAGATAGTCATTCCCTGCCAAGAATGAATGATCTACTGTCAATGTACAATGGAGTAACAATTTTCTCCACTTTGAAACTGCACAAAGCGTACCACCAGATTGAATTGTAAAAACACTCCCCTCATCTTACGGCATTCATTACTCCATTTGGGGTCTATCAATACAAAAAGAAAGCCTTTTGGCTTATCATCTACCCAATCTGTGTTTAAAAGAATAATGATTCATCTGTTCAAAGACGTTGGAACCAATGTGGGATATGTTCAAGATGACATACTGATCTTCACAAAACAGAACAGGAACACAGAGAGATACTCAATGATGTATGTAGGAGACTGAAGAAAGCTGGACTGGTCCTGAGCTCTCACAAATGCAAATTATTTGAACCGGAAGTGGAATAGTTAGGTCACTTGATATTAGAAAGAGGAGTCAAACCCAAGAAGTCATTGTTAGATGCCATACACTGTGCTCCACCAACAGAAGATAGAGAGAAACTAAGATCCTTCACCGGACTATGCGAATATTACAGTACATTTGTCACACATTTTCCCACCTTAATGGAACCCTTACACAAATTAGTTGGTGAAGATACTGAATATATGTAGGGAGAAAAACAACAAAGGGCTTTCCTCAACGTTAAAAATAAAATAATAGAAGCCCCCACTTTGCAACCATTCATCGAAGGCAAGTGTTAGGCCTTATACACTGAGGTAGAGGTTCTCCAGTTTGTTTTGCTTTTTCTAGGAAAATTTGCTGATTCTCTTTGAGTGGCCCTCGGGCTCTGGGCACCTTCCCACTGTAGGTAGAGTGTGAAAATGTGCAAGCCCTTTCTACAACTGTTAGGAATTGGTGCTTGCGAGGATGTGCACAATTGCACATTGGTGTTTTCATATGTAAACTGAGTTTGGCATAGCTTACCAATATGTGAAAATTTGCACAATGGTGTTTTCATATACATACTGAGCCATGCACAGCTTGCCAGCATGTGCACATGTGCACATTGGTGTTTTGATGTATAAAAAATGAGCCTGGCACACCTTGCCTGTATGTACACACTTTCCCAGTGATGTGTTCATATAGATAGTGAGCCTGTCACAGCAAGCCTGTATTGGCGCATTTGGTCCTGTGTGGTGTTCTTAAAACCTGTCTCCAGGCTGCGCCTGCAGGCTTGTGCGTGTGTCAGGGCAATTGTGCCCAGGGAGTGAAGGATACCCATGTGTGTTTTAACTACCCTTGAGAGCTGTTTTGCCTATAGGATAATGTGGGAGAAAGTTTACAATTAATCCTAGCTGGAATAGTGGATTGCAGTGGAGCAGCCTCATAATGTTTACCTTCATTGGATTCACAATGACAAATCATTTCCAATGGTAAACGTGGCTTTGCCAGTAATGCCTTAGAAATACCACTTCTAGGAAATGGGCATTTTAATGTTCTGAAACTCCTTTTGTGTACCTTTTTTATTCAACTTTATTCTTCTAGAGGATGGGGGAAACACATCTGTGCATTCCCGAGCGACAGTTATAAAACATGGGCAACTGGAGCAACAGACCTCTGCCATTTGAGGGCCTGGCTGGATAGATTGCAGGGAGAGGTTTTGACACTTGGCCTCTTGAAGCCAGATCATTGCCCCACAAAAGATTAAGATCTCCATTTCACTGTCCCATGGTATAATGATATTTGTATTTTGACCACTGACTCTGTGTCGCACCACTTTGCACTTGGCTTAGCTATTCACCATCACATTAGCGGTCACAAGTTACAGGCTCCATTTTGTATTCAGCTTAGCCTTAGCTTCAATGCCACGTTAAAGGTGCAAGTATTTTTCTGTGCAAAACATGTTATGCAATGTGTTTTCTCGTTCATGTTTTCATTCTGCTTGTCTGCATGTTCTTTCTCACCAAGGGCTAGGACATAACGTGGAGGAGTCAGTAGGCAGCAAGATAAGGATGTACTAGGATGTTTATGGTAAGGCAGGGAACGGTTTAGTTTTGGGACAGACACCTTTGGAACCTGGCTATTTCCAACGTGCTTCTTTCAAAACTGACCTGAAGTAGCCAGCATTTTTTAACACTTTTCACAGAGCAAGAGGTGTTTTCTAGAAATCTCCTTCCTGGCTTATTTAAGGTATATAAGAGACCCAGGTCAACGGTAGGGAGATTCAGAGACCTCAATCAGGATTGAGACATCAAATGCCTGATAGTTCCTGTGAGGGTAGATCTCTCTTTCTCGTTGCAGTCGAACCGGGGCCAACAACTTGCTGGCAGGAGAAAGATAAGGAGCAACTGTGCCCCATGGTGATGAATTTTTACTAATTATTTGCTTTGCATTGTGTATGAATATATATATATATATATATACAAATATATATACTGGTTTCTTTGCATGTATATATTTGCTGTTTATAGATTGAAGATTCTTTGCACACGGTTTCATTATATTGTTGCGCACATTTTAAAGGTGCACTTTCAGTTGTACTGACCTTCCTTCACGAGCCTTGCAAAGTGATTTAATAAATGTCTTCTTTAGACTAAGAAGTGCATTCCAGAGATTCTTTTTGACTCTTTTCAGTGTGTGTATTTCGGCTCGGTCAGCAGTAAAGCAAAACACCTGGCAGACAGGACTGAAATTTAGGGGAGACATCTGTGATTCAAAGGGGAGCCCTTTGAAACACCCCGAACTTCAAAGGCACACTTCAGTATAACTAGGGGTACCACACTTCAGCAACTTAGAGATACACTTGCAAGAATGCGGGACAAAGATATCTGAACAGTGTGGTAAATGCTGCAAGAGGAATATGTTATGAACAGGAGTACTTAATACCCTGGGAAGGGACCATGCACCCTTCATGCATCATGGCTGGCCTTGGTACACTGCTTGTTGCACTGTGGCAACCTGAAATGTGATCTCCAAGGGTTTCTTGGCATGCCCCCTGTTCTATGTAAAGGTCACATGGACATCAAAGACCTCCTGCGAGGGACCTACATCTTCTACTTGTGTCATATGGAAAGCGGTGCCCTCCTATGCAACTACATCTTCTGATGGATTCCACCGGGTAGAAGTGGTGTGTGTAGAACTAAGTAATTGCGTCTGGAGACTGGATTTATCTGGTGCAGTGCCCTCATATTACTGCTCCACATTCAAGGAGTGCGGTCCTTAATCGTAGGGCCACGACATGCATAAGGGTCCGGTTGGTAGTGAGCTGATTCACTGGTTGCAGGACCCCATGTGGCCCACATTTCTCTTGTGCAACACCAGACAGCATTCTCATTATGTGTGGAGTCCATGTCACCTCAGAGGTGGGGGAGTATCTGGAACAGTGCTGCATTCTACCTCATCCAGCATCGACGAACTTGCATTTGTGTGTGTCAGAATTTATCTGGTGAGGGTCAAGTCATCGCGCACCAGATATTGTGCCTCATTCCAGAGAGGTACAGGATTGGAACTAATCATGTAATTGGAATTGTCTGGGTCTACTCAATTCATCGCTCACCAGACATTATGGGGGTCATTCCGACCCTGGCGGGCGGCGGGCGCCGCCCGCCGGGCGGAAACCGCCCAAACACCGCCCCGCGGTCAAATGACCGCAGGGACTATTCTAACTTTCCAGCTGGGCCGGTGGGCGATCTTCAAAAGATCGCTCGCCGGCCCAGCGGGAAAGCCCCAGCAAAGATGAAGCCGGCTCCGAATGGAGCCGGCGGATTTGCTGGGGTGCGACGGGTGCAGTTGCACCCGTCGCGATTTTCAGTGTCTGCCAAGCAGACACTGAAAATCTTAATGGGGCCCTGTTAGGGGGCCCACGACACCCGTTCCCGCCAGCCTCTTCCTGGCGGTGTAAGCGCCGCCATGGAGGATTCCCCCAGCCGGGGGAAATCCGGCGGGAAACCGCCGGACCCGGCTGGGCGACCGCGGCTTTACAGCCGCGGTCGCAATACCTGATGTAGCACCGCCAGCCTGTTGTAGTCTATGACCGCCAGGGTCGTAATGAGGCCCTATGTCTCCTTCCAGGGAGGAACTACATTAGTAACTTTTTGTATGTAAGCGGACTTTTCTGGTGCGACTCAAGTCATTGTGCACCAGATGCTGTGCCTCATTCCAGAGAGGCACTGCATTGGTCACTTTGCATATGAGATTGGAATTGTCAAAGGTGTGGATTTGGTAAATCTTCATGTGCAACCAGGTCACCTGGGGTGGCCCAAGTCATTGCACCTCAGACGTGGTGCCTCCATTCCTGAGAGGTGCTGAATTGGCAACTACTAGTGTCTGGCTTGATGGGTGCCACTGTGAACAGCGTGTGTCCCAAGGCAAGCTTTCCCCTGTGCTTTGAAGACGGGCCCATGCTGGAAGGCTGGTATGGAGACCCCTGAGTCAACTTTCTGAGTTGTGGCCAAACCTCCATTTGTCGACTGTTTCTAGATCGGCCATTCTCTCTTTCTTTCCCCCTCCTTTGCCCCGGGATCCTGAATAAATGTAACCACCAGCCACCAGCAACAAGAGGCCTAGTATCCAGGGAAAGGTTACTATGTTTCTGTTAGAAATGGAGACTCTAGTTGGCACTGGTTTGCACTCTGTCCATGTAGGGACCCTCATTCTAGTCAGGGTAAGGGAGTCACACACCTAAGATAATGCTTGCTCACCCCCTTAGTAGCTTGGCTTAAGCAGTCAGACTTATCTCATAGGCAATGTGTAACGTATTGGTACACACACACACACACAAAACAACACAAAAGTACTCCATACCAGTTTAGAAAAATAGCCAATAATAATCTGAATTGAACAAGACCAAAATGACCAAAATCAACATTACACAAGTAAAGATATCACTCTTTGGAAAGCAAAGTCCAGTACTTTCACTCCCAGGAAAGAAGCAGGCCAGCACAGCAAAGCAACAGGGAGAGTGGCAGTCCCTCCTACAGCATTCAGCTGTTCTTGCTGGCAGAATGTCCACAGTCCAGAACTGTTCTCATTTCTATCTTTGAAGTAGGCAAACTTCAAAGGAAAGTCTTTGTAGTGCACAAGACCGTGCCTTTCTTCCCCTGTCCCCAGACACACTCTGTCTGCTCCCAAGGGGAAATTATACTTGACAGATATTTCAATGCAATCCCCATGTTTACCTATGGGAGAGATAGGCCTTGCAATAGGTAAAAACAAGTTTAGCAGCATTTCACTGTCAGGGCATGTAAAACACACTAGTGAACGTCCTACCCTTTAAATACACTGTACCCTGCATATGGGGCTGCCTTTGGCCTACCTTAGGTGTGACTTACAAGTAGCAAAAAAAAAAGGGTTGGTCCTGGCAAGTGGGTGCACTTGCCAAGTCGAACTGGTAGTTTAAACTGCCCACACAGACTCTCCAGTGGCAGGTCTGAGACATGTTTACAGGGCTACTCATGTAGGTGGCACAATCAGTGCTGCAGGCCCTGGGCACACACTGTTCACTGTACTAAGGTCTTACCGGTGAATCAAATATGCCAACCATGGATTAACCAATTACCAATGCAATTTAGACAGAGAGCACTTGCACTTTAGCACTAGTAAGCATAGGTAAAGTCCCAGAGTCCAAAAGCCATCACAAACAGGTCAGAAAAATAGGAGCTAGAAGGCATAAGGTGTGGGGATGACCCGGCAAAATTGGCCAGATCCAACAGTCTCTATTTCTTGGGTGCAGGAATTGGTTGGAGAGTGGAAGAATTTTTGGGTCCAAGAGGGTCTGCAAACTCATTGACAAATTATTTGCTGAATATGAGAGCACCACATTAGGGTGCTGGAAGTGAGTGTGTGTGAGTGTGTCTGCTAGGCTGCCTGATATCCGTGGCACCGTATTGTGGTGTGGAGTGAGTGTGTGGGAATGATTGCTTTGGATTGACTACACTGCACCCTGGGTGTTTGCACGTTGTTTACTATTACAGTTGACATTAAAGTTCAACTGTTCGGTGTAGGCCACAGAACTAATTTAAAAGTGCTGAGATTCTCTCAATGTACACAGTGCTGCTTTCATTGGGAACCGGGATGCAACCTATAATTGTTTGATAGTGAATTGGGGTGATCTCTAGTGTGGGTCCTATACTGCCAATGTGGTAGCACACCATGAGGTTGTTGGGAGGGAATGTAATATAGTTTTCTCACATGTACACACTGCTGATGTTGGATTAACATAGTTGAGCCTAGAGATACTGGCTATATTTCTAAACATGATTAATGCCCAAATGTACATGATTTTTATGTTAGGTTAATCAATGTGCGTGTTGAATACAAACTTTATTTGCATACACCTTGTGTAAACTCTCTTTTGTGATGCTCCGGTTAATTGTTGTGAGGTAGTACTGTGCCAATGCTTTACCCATTGCCCCTGTGATAAGTCTGACTGCTCTGTGCCAAGCTGTCCAAGGGTGAGCGCAGGTTATACAGTGAATGTAATCACCCATCCTTGATGGGAGTGGTAGGTTTTCCCTGGCTAAGGCCTCGCCTCAGCCAAACAGATCATGCCACCGCCAAGTTTGGTGGTCAAGCAGTGGGATAGGACTTGCATTTGCACAGCATCACATTGTAACTAACTGAGTGCCACGACTACACATTGGCAAAAACTGTTGATTTGTTACCGAGGTGTCCCTAGGGACAGTGAAGTAGCCACGGAGGGGTGATCTATTTTTTTCCTCATAGATCTTGATTTTGACTTCCCCATATCTGCTTACATGTCTGAGGCAGAATCTGAGCTGGCTTACTTGAACACCTACATGGTAGCACAGCTCAAGGAGGTCTGCCCAGCAAAGGGGGTGGCTTACAAGGGAACAGCCTAGAAGGTGGACATGTGGGAATCCTTGAGGGCCTGGGTGGAGGCCCACCCTGATGTGAAGTAGATAATGGGGAAGAATGAGAGCACGGGGAAGAGTTAGAACCGGGCCAGGGGAACCCCGACAGACAACCTATGGAGTGGGTGAACCCTCTTTTCTCAGACCCAGAAGGCCCCTCTAGAACCAGCAGCAGTGCATCCTCAAAGATAAACAAAAGCTGGGGGACAGGAGGGAAGAAAGGAAGTAAAAGGTGGAGTTTGCCAGGACTGCCAAGGAGCAGGCCTATCCCTTGTTGAATTAGAAAAGGTGAAGGTCCTGGGCAGTTTCAACAAAGAGCAAGTTGGAGCTGAAAAGAGACTAGTCATAGAAGATAACAAGATGGACCATGAGCTTAGCCTCAAAGAGTTAGACATAGGAGCCCTACAAGTCAGGTCCAACAACGGTGATGGTGGCAGCGCCCCTGCAGTGTCTAACAGTGAGAATAGAGGTTGAATTCCAAAGGATACAGTACAGTATTACCAGGTGGGGCTGACATCAACAAATTGTTGGAAGCCTATGAGGTGGCCTTGAAGGTCCACCATGTTCCTGAAGAAAGATGGGGAGGAGGTTTATGGTGGTATGTGCCCCCCTTGTGGAGGGACACCCTCCTTATCTTAGATGTGGGGCACCAGACTAACTACCCTGCCATGAAGGCCATGTTGGTCAGTAAGTTTGTGCTGACCCCAGAAAAATACCACCAAAGGTTTATGGCCGGCCACAAACTGGCCACACAAAATTAGGCTTACTTTATAGACTATGCGAGAAAGGCACTACAGGGTTGGGTGTTGGGCAGTAAGGTAAATGATTATGATAGATTGTACAGGTTAATCTTGAGGGAGCAATTCCTCGAGATCTGCACAAACACCTGGTAGAAAGCAAGCTGACGGACTGCGGAAACTTGCTGAGGAAGTGGACATCTGTGCCAGCATCCAAGTGCCCAAAAAGAGCACTGGGGGGAGACTCCCAAAAGGCGGGTCAGGGATCAAACCACAAGAATTAGGGGGTGACAAAAGAAGGAATCTTCTAGGAATCCCCAAAAGCATTCCCTGGGGAAAGAAGGCGACCTGAATCCCCTATCTCGTCCCCTAAAGAAAACGTACCCAGACAAAGTTCCACCCCAAGGACCCCCAGGTGCTGAGTGTTATGGCTATGAACACTACAAAGGAGATCTTAAGTGTCCAAAGTGAGTGCCCCTGCCTGCTAGAGGGAAGGCTCCAGGGGTGGCAAATGAAGTGATGGGGGAGGAGGGAGTCCCAAGAAATGAGGGGGGGTGGCAGTGGAATTACCCTAAAGTCCCTGGGTGACAGTGAAATGGTGCCCAGGATCCAAGTGCCTGCTAACACAGTGAAATATAGGTAGTGAGTCACAATCAATGGGCAAGGGTAGAGGCTCTGAGGTATACAGGGGCCAGTATGACTATGGTAAAGAGTTAGCTGGTCTCCCGAGAGCAGGTTATCCCCCAAGCCACCCACCAAGTGGTAGTGGCAGACAACAGAAAGGGCCCTTTCCAGGTGACTCAGGTGCCACTTGAATGAGAGGGGCGTCTCAGGCCTGTTGAAGGTTGCTGTGAGCCCCGCCATGCCAGTGGCTTATCTGTTGGGTAATGAACTACAGCATTGTATCTGCTGAGATTGACCGGGAACTGGCCGAGGCCGTCCCGGCATCCACTGAAGAGGACATTACTCCTCCTGGTGCCCTACCTGAGATTAAGGAGTGTCAAGGAAGAGACGATCCCACCAGGGAGGAGTTCCGTAGGGCACAGAGAAAAAATGTCCCATCCTTGAAGGCATGACGAAGTAAGCTGAAGTCCAAGCAGCCAATGATGGGACTCATCACATCTACAGGGAGGACAATCTTCTATACAGTGAGCCTAAGGCGCCTGGCCAGGTGGCTCAAAGGGCCCTAGTGGGCCCCCAGTGTTATCACCCCTTCCTGCTGAAATTGGCCCAGGACATTTCCCTGGCAAGACATTTGGGACTTTGCGCGGCTTGCGCCTCACTTTTTAGTGGTCCAGATTCCGGATGTCCTCAGATGCATCCTGTAGGACCTGTGTGACCTGCAAGGCTAGTGGCAAGGTGGAGCTGAAGCTTAAAACTCCTCTTCAACCCTTCCCTGTGGTTGACACCCCCTATGAAATGGTAGGCATTGACATAGTAGGGCCTGTATATCCCCAGACAGCTCCTGGGCGCAGGTTTATCCTGGTTCTGGTTGATCATGTCGCTTGGTACCCAGAGGCGATCCCTCTGAGGGCTACAACTGCACCAGCGGTGGCAAAGGCCCCGATGGGGCTTTTTACCTGAGTGGGATTCCCCAAGAAGGTGGTGTCTGACAGGGGCACAAACTTCATGTTGGCTTACATGCAAGCCATGTGACATACGTTCTCCACTCCTTACCACCCTCAAACTAATGGTCTTGTGGAGAGATTCAACAAGACCCCGAAGGGCATGATCAGAGGCCGTGAGGAAAAAGTGGGATGTTCTCCTACCATGCCTGCTGTTTTCCTTCTGGGAGGTCCCTCAGAAGGGTTCAGCCCCCTCAAGTTTCAATTTGGGCAGCAGGCAAGGGGACCTCTGAGATTGGTTAAGGAGGGCTGGGAGGAGTCTCTCAAACAGAACTCCTAGGAATGTAGTAAGCTACATGCTGGCTTTCTGGAGCCAAATGACCAGGTTGTGGAAGTAAACCTCCCACATCTTAGAAGCAAGCCAGGATGTCCTGAAAGAGTGGTATGATAACAACATCACTCCAGTGGAGCTGATGCCTGGGCAGAAAGCATTGGTGATGGAGGCTGTGAAGCCGGGCGCCCTCCAGGACCGATGGACGGTGCTCTATGAGGTGATTGAGAAGAAGGGAGAGGCCACCTATCTGGTGCATCTCAAGACGCAGGGACAGCCCCTCAGTGTACTACACATCAATCGCCTAAAACTGCACTTCGAGAGGTATGAGGTCACCATGTTAATGGTGACAGATGGAGAGGGGGAGAGTGAACCACTCCCTACCCTCCTGACCTCTGAAGAGATGGATGGGTCAGTGGAAAGATAGATCATTTCCCCCAACCTAATTTTTGACCAGCAGAGGGACTACCACCGAGTGTTTGGGCTGTTCCCCTCGCTGTTCTCTCTTATTCCGGGGACAACCCATCTGTGTACCTATGATGTGGACACAGGTGACAACCTTACTGTCAAGAGCAAATCTTATAGGTTGTCAGATAAGGCGGAGGTCTCTAAGATGCTAGGGTTGGGAGGGTCATCTATTCTATTCTGGTACTAAAACCTGCCTTGGTGGGCACCACACCCAAATTAAGGTTCTGTGTTGACTATAGGGGGCTGAACTAAGTGACCCGGATGGATGCCCGCCCAGTTCCATGGGCAGATGAGCTGACTGATAGGTTGGGCGCAGCCCAGTACTTAAGTTCCTTCGACCTCAACTCCGGGTATTGACAGATTGCCCTCACTGAGGGAACCAAGGAGAAAACTGCCTTTGCCACTCCGGATGGGCATTACCAATTCAGGGTCGTGCCCTTCATACTCAAGAATGCCCCCGCCACCTTTCAGAGGCTAGTGAACCACATCCTTGCTGGTATGGAGGCCTTTCAGCCGCTTATTTAGATGACATTGCGGCCTTCAGCAACAGCTAGGAGGATCATCTCTTTCACCTTCTGGAAGCACTCTCGGCTCTGCAGCAAGTAGGCCTCACTATCCAGGCCGGCAAGTGCCAGACAGGGCAAGGACCAGTGGTCTACTTGAGGTACTGGGTGGGCCAGAGTAAGGTGCAGTGCTTCTAGGCTAAGATTGAGGCCATCTATAAGTCACCATAACAACACTGCTTAGAGCCCCCATTTTGGGGAGCTCGCCAGGCATTGCAGTGCCGGTCTGGCGTGGAGCATTTCCCGATGATGATGCCAGTCATCCATTGTGATGCGTGAGGGCATTTGCTCCTGAATTATTAGGTTCCCTAGACCTTTTGCGTGTACTTGGAACAGTGTACCCTTGTTGTGTTTAAGATTGAGGCCATCCTAGGCTGGGAGCCTCCCCAAGTCCCAGGCAGATGTCAGTGCTTTCTTGGGCCTCACCGGTTACTACAGGAGGTTCATCAAGGGATATGGCACTATTGTGGCCCCTTTGATGGAGACAACTTTAAAGAAGCAGCCTTAATACGTAATATGTACTGAGGCCTGCCAGGACGCATTGGTCTCCCTCAAGTAGGCCATGTGCACCGCCCAGGTTCTCCAGACCTCGGACTATTAACGGGAGTTCCTCGTTTATATATATGCCTCTGAACACGATATTGGGGAGGTACTGTCTCAGCTGAACGAGGAAGGCCTAGACCAGCTGGTAGCCTTCAGCTCCCAGGGGCTTCTGCCCAGGAACAGAGATGGAGCGCTATTGCGAGAGAAGAGCTTGCTGTAGTCTGGGCCCTGAAGAAGTTGAGGCGTATTTGTTTGGTGCTCACTTCTTGGATCAAATGGACCAGAGACCTGTCCAGTGGCTGATGTAGAGGAAGGGTGAGAATCCAAAGCTGTTGACGTGGTCCATCTCCTGGCAGGGAATGGACTTTAGGGTGGAGCACCTCCCAGAGGTGAACCACTCCAACGTGAATGTTCTACCTAGGATTTTCCATCTTAGTGAGGAGGACTGCCTAGAAGCTGGGTAAAGCCCCCCACCCCCTACTTTTAGCTGGGGGGACACATGTAAGACTTAATGCACTGAGGTAGTGGTTCCGCAAATTGTTTTGCTTTTTCTAGGAGGCTTTTCTGATTCTCTTTGAGTGGCTCTCGGGCCCTGGGCATTTTCCCATTGTAGGTACAGTGTCAAAGGGCACAAGCCCTTACTACATCTATTAGGAAGTGGCGTTTGCTGGGATGTGCACACTTGCTTATTGGTGTATTCATGTATACACTGAGCATGGCATAGCTTACCAATGTGCGCATATTTTGAACAATGGCATTTTCATATATAATACTGAGCATAGAACAGCTTGCCAGCATGTTTACATTTGCACATTGTGTTTTCATATACAGATACTGAGCCTGGCACAGCTTGCCAGTATGTGCATACTTGCACAGTGATGTTTTCATAGAGATACTGAGCCTCTCACAGCAGGCCTGTCTGGGTGCACATGCACCTTTGTAGTGTTCTTAAATCTTGTGTCCAGCCTGCCCATGCAGGTTTGTGCCAGGGCACATGTGCCCAGGGAGTGAAGAATACCAATGTGTGTTTTCACTAACATTGAGAATTGCGTTGCCCATAGATTAACATGGGGGAAAGTTTATAATTAATCCTAGTTGCAATAGTGGACTGCAGTGGAGCAGACTTATAATGTTTACTATCACTGGATGGACAATGACAAGCCCTTTCCAATGGTAAAGCTGGCTTTGTCTGTAATATTTTAGAAATGCCACTTCTAGGAAGTGGACATTTCTATGTTCTAAAAATCCTTTTGTGTGCCTTTTAGCTTCATTCCCCTTGAGTGTGGCACTCTGAAATGTACTCTCCAAGGGCTTTTTGGCTTGTCCCGTGTTCTTTGTGGAGGTCTCCAGGACATCAAAGATTTCCTGCGAGGGACTGACACCTATCTGAGTCCTCTGCAGAACAGTATCCTCTTATGCATCTACGCCGTTTGCTGGATTTCACTGGTTAGCAGCGGTGTGAGCATAGAACTACTACGTAATTGTGCCTGGAGACAGGATTTGCCTGGTGCAGAGCCTTCAAAAGTACTGCCCGCATTCAAGGAGTGTGGTCCTTCATCATGGTTGGAAGTGAGTGGATTCACTGGTTGCGGGACCGCGCTTGGCCCGCTTTTGTTAGTGCTGCATTTCTCTTGCACAACACCCAATTACATGCTCATTGTGTGCTGTGTCCGTGTCAGTCGTTGTGACCCTCAGTGATGGGGGCGTACCCGGAGCAGTGCCACATTCTACCTTGTGTAGCACAGCTGAAATTGCATCTCTGTGTGTGTGACCGCGTTTGTCTGGTGAGGCCCAAGTCATCGAAACCAGACAGTGTGCCTCATTCCAGGGAGTTATGGGATTGGCACTAACCATGTATTTGGAATTGTCTGGTGCGATTCAATTCATCACGCACCAGATGTTGTGCCTCAATCCAGGGAGGTGCTATATTAGGAACTTTTCATGTGTGAGTGCAATTGTCTGGTGCGACTCACATCATCATCATGCACCAGATGTTGTACCTTATTCCAGGGAGGCGCTACATTAGGAACTTTTCCTGTGCAAGTAGAATTTTCTGGTGTGACTCAAGTCATTGCGCACCATACATTATGCCTCATTCCACAGAGGCACTGCATTGGTCACTCTATGTCTGAGTTCTGAATTGTCTGGTGCAACTCAGGTCAATGCGCACTAGACATTGTGCCCATACCAGGAGGTTACGGAAATTGGTAACTCTTCGTGGATGCACGGAATCGTCTGGTGCGACTCAAGTCATCCTGCACCTGATGTTGTGCCTCCTTTTAGGGAGGTGCGCATTTGGTAACTCTTCGTGTGCAACCAGGATGCGTGGGGTGGCCCAAGTCATCGTACCCCAGGCTTGGTGCATCTGTTCCTGAGAGGCGCGGAACTGGTAAATATTTGTGTATTGGAGTGTCTAGCTTGGCACCACTGTGGACAACGTGTGTACCGCGGCAACCTTCCCCCCGTGCTGTGCAGACTAGGGCCCACACCGGAAGGCTGGTGTGGAGACCCCTGATTGAACTTCCTGAGTTGTGACCAAACATGCATTTGTCGACTTTTGCCTGATCAGCCTTTCTCTCTTTCTTTCCCCCTCCTTTGCCCCGGGATCCTGAATAAATGTAACCACCGGCTGGGAGCAGCCTAGTATCCAGGAAAAGGTTACTACATCTCTATCTCTTAGGGATTGGAATTGGATGGAGGGTGGAGGAAGGTCTGGGTCCAATAGAGGTCTGCAGACTCATTGAAAACTTACCTGCCAAATGTCAGAGCACTGCATTAGGGTGCTTGAAGAGAGTGTGTGCAAGTGAGTGCATGCTAGCCTGCCTGATAACTGTGGCACCACACAGCGGTGTGGAGTGAGTGTGTGGGAGTGATTGCCTGGCATTGACTGCATCGCATCCTGGGGGTGCTGTGCGTGTTGGTTACTATTAAGGTTGACACTGAAGTTCACCTGTGCAGCGTAAGCCACAAAGCAATTTCAAAAGCGCTGAGATTCTCCAAATGTACACATTGCTGCTGTTCTTGAGAACCAGGATGCATCCTATAATTGTTTGATATTGAATAGGGGTGATCGTTAGGGTGGGTCTCATGCTGCCAACCTGGTGGAAACGCATGAGGGTGCTGGGAGGGAAAGTACTGTTTCCCACATGTACATACTGCTAATGTCGTATTAACACAGATGGACCTAGTACTATTGGTTATTTTTCTAAACGTGATTGGTTCCCAGATGTACATGATGTTCATATTGTGTTAATGTGTGTGTTGAAAACCAACTTTATTTGCTTACACCTCGCGTGAAGTCTCTTTATGATGCTCAGTGTAATAGTTGTGTGGTACTGCTGTGCCAATGCTTTATACATTGCCCCTGTGATAAGCCTGACTGCTCTGTACCAAGCTACCCAAGGGCGAACGCAGGTTATACAGTGGGTGCAATTACCCACTCTTGATGTGAGTGGTAGGTTCTGCATGGCTAGGGTCTCCCCTCAGCCAATCAGAACATGCTGTCTCCAACAGGAAGAAGTGCATCATAACCGTGTTCGCAGTGCTTATGGAGTAGGCAGCATTCTCTCACAGAAATCAGGCAACAGAATGTGGACGGTGGCATGTGCATCCGCAACATTAAGTGAGACAGAAAGTAAGTACCCTGTGACTGAAATGGAGCTGCTGCTGTGTGTTCACAGCACTCACACCCTCCCCTTCTGATGTAGCATCCCGACCCCCCCTTCTGACATGGCACCCCGTCTCCCTACCCCCACTCCCCTTCTGACACTGCACACCTCCCATTCTCAATTCGGGAGCGCGATCAGGGGTAGAAGCAACCGCCGACGGCCGGCCGCCTATTTCTTGGTACTTGGACCAGGCCTAAGGTCTGCGTGATCCCATGAAGCCTTGTCTCGAATTGGGAGGGGTGACGAATAGGATTGACACTGTGGGTCATAATGGACTTATGTAAGTGACTGACTGATTCTTTGCTTTCACTTAGTAGTTGCTATAGGCAAGATCATTTTTTTGAGTTTATATGTGGAGAAGCATCATCATATTTAGGTCCTGAGGAAGCGTCAGTGGATCCTATGTGGACCGAATAGACGCGAAACATGTCGACCCAATTTCTAAGAGGGGTCTTATAGTTTTTGACCACCCATTTGTGTGAGAAAGGTCGGACATTATATCGACTCTGTTCTCCAGATAATTGTTTTAATCTTGGCCCGCTCTCTGCACCAATAAAAGTAAATCTTGCAGATAGGTTTTGAGCCAATTTTAGCTTGGTTTATTTTTTCTTGCTCTCCTTCCTTTCCTTACTGCTCTATGGGATAGTGAGGCATCATCATAAAAGAACTCCGGCAAAAGAGCCCCCCGAAAGGGTGGTGCCCGTCAGACATTGCAGCGCCAGTCTGACGAGGAGCTTGTCCGATGATGAAGCATGACACCCATTTGGGTGTGTGAGGACTCTTGCTCCTATTGAATAGGATTCTCTATTGAATAGGTTAATCCAACACTCTCCCTGTTCGTTTTCTTTTCTTTTGTTATCATTCAGGAACAGTGCATTTCATTATTAGGAACTGCACACCTCCCCCCACCACCCGCATACATGCACACAGACACCTACACTTACATACATGCATTCACAACATCCATACACGCTTTCACAACTCCAAACATACACGCATTCAAAACTTCATTTATACACACATTCACAACTCCATTCAAACACACATTCATGCACGCATACTCACACCCATCCAAACATGCATACTCACACGCATACACACTGACATACAGACACACATACAACCACGCACACACACATTCATGCACACACGCAGACACCACATGCTCATAAATGTACACACAACACCCCTCACCCTCCCACCCCCTCCCCTGTTGGGCGATCTTCTTACTTGTTCCGTGGAGAAGGTCGTCCGGCAGGGAATGGGATGGGATGGGGCGCTTCCACCGCCGGCAGCACCCCACTAGCAGGACACCGCCAGGCCATATTATGGCCCATTATATGGCGGGCAGTGTCCTACAGGCAGGGCTGGTGGTGGAACTGCCAGAGCGCCTCCACCCGCCAGCATGACTACTGCCAGATTTCCACCCAAAGTGTGGTGGAAATCCAGACGTACCCGTGATATGGCGGGCGGGAGACTGCCAGCACTGGAAGTCTCCTGGCGCCCATGGCTTTGGCGGTCTTCAAGGAAGACTGCCAAAGTCATAATGAGGGCCTATGTATGGGGCAATAGATATGCATTACAAACAGACCACAAACCTCTTGTATGAATATTATCACTGGGCGGCGGGGGAAAATCCACAGCATGACTTGCTGGTTAATGCTCCAAACTATGGGATTAAGATACTGATGTTGCATAAGTACCTGGTAAATGCAACCAGCCTGTGGATTGTTTAACTAGACTTTCAATGGAAAAGCCACCTTAGTCATGCTTTTCTATTGATGATGGTGAGGTAGTGGCATATTTCAGTGATGTATGCAGAGATTGTTGAGAAGGGGTGAAAAAGCTTGTGTGGATAGCAGAGGATGCTAAGGATGAGGAACTTAAATTGTCTAGGGAGTATGTACTCAAGAGATGGCCATCTTCCAAACACTTAAAAAGACTCAATTCATTCTTTCTCCCAAGTTACCTCGGAGAAAAGTGTGCCAAACAATTTGGTTTTTAGAAATGACAAATGCATTCCCCCTAAGGGCATACAAGAGTGTCTAGTGAGAAGAGAACACCAAGGCCACATGGGAAGGTCAGCTTTGAAAAATTTGTTGAGAGTGTATTATTGGTGGCGAGGCATGGATACTGAGGCAAAGCACATAATTAGAAGATGTGAAGTGTGCGTTGAATCAGATACAAATTGTAAAAACCATGTACCTCCCATGAAGAGAGTGGCCAGGCCCACCGCAGTGTGGAGAAAAAGGGTTTAGATATTTTGGGTCCTTTGAAAAGTCTAACATTAAACATGCAGTATGCGCTTGTGCTTGTCGATTACCACTACAAATGGCATGAAGTTAAATTCACAGACGGAGTCTCTAAATCTGTGGTTCATGGGTTTTTGATGGTGGTGTTCAGTAAGGAGGGATTCCCTGAAACTTTGGTCACCGACAATGGTTTTTCAGAGAAATCACTACATTTTTACAATACCATCACATAAGACACACCTGCACAGTCTTGTCCAATCCTCAATGCAATGCGCAGGTGGAACGTTTCAATAGATAACTGAAGCAGAGGGTTAACCTTGCTCTCATGAGACAAGAGCAATATTTTTTCTAAGGGTGGGTGGTAACCTCCACTCTGCCGGTGGAGTATGTAGAGTTTTGCCACTCCGCACTACATTTGGAGCACTGAGTTTGGCAAAAAATCCGCCCACCACTACGTGGCAGAGTTTACCGCCCACCCCTACGCCTTTCTTCACTTCTACCACACCACCAAATCCATTCTAGCCATCTTTGAAATTGTTGAGTTTTCTATTAGTTGAGTTTAACATGGCGCTGCTAGCAGGCAGCCAATCCACGCTTGCCACACTGTGGATGTGATTAGTGATACTTCCAAGGCTTTTGGGCACCTGCTTTCCCTCTTCTGCAGAGTTCAGAGTTGACTCTGAGGAGGCAGAAGCAGCAGAGCTGCAGTGACAGTTTAGCTTTCGGCACCGAGGCTGCTTCACAAACTGAAACTCTACTGGAACGAGGCTTTGCCTGACAAGAACAGTGAGAACACCCATGCAAAACTCCTCCCATCCTCAAGATTTTCGCCACAGCTTCTTGTTAGGGTGGATAGTGCTTCCTGGGCTGCAGATGCCAGTGCTGCTGGCTGCTCTCTGCATCGTTTCACAGCATGGAGGTGAGAGTAAGGGTGTCAGACTCTGTTCTAAAAGGGGGATGGAAAGCGTAGCAAAAAAAAAAACCTAAAGCGGTGTGCTAAATAATGAGTTAATTACATCATCGGGGTTGAGGCCGCAAGAGCATGCCTGGAGTGCGTCATCATGTCTTCTTCGTGGTCATCTTGCGTAGTACAAGCCAGTCACAGGCACAGCAGTGGCTGGTGCAGAATGGTGTTCTGCAGTGAAGTGAAAATATGCTTACCCTCCTCAGGGCTCGTCTCATCCCTTAGCCTTTTTTTTATCTTAACAGCTTTCTCTCCCTATGCCACTGTATTGTTAATAATATCCAAAATTAATAGTGCTATCAGTTCACTGAAATTGATAACAGACGTGCATTTTAAAGACAGGATGTTAACAAATACATACGTTTACTGCCAGAGCAAAACAAGAACGCAAAAAAGTTTATTAGATTGACACTAGAGGTTACAAACAAGGGTTTGTTGTAACTTCATATTAGAATGCATTGTACAGAGCGTTCTGTTTTATCAATCAGCACACAAGCTGGGAGTGCAACAGGCTCCCACATGCTGGGAAAATGCCACCCCCACTGAGGGCTGCACTACGTACAACACAATCTGTGAGGGAAAACATTAGGGAGAACAGGCTAATGTTTGAAAGCAGGGACAGATTAATGACTCCAAGTGTAGTTCTGCATGGGGCCATATTTGGGTAATAACCATCAGTGACAAGCAGGTTTAAAGGCAGATTTGAGATAGGAGAGGAATTAAGTTGTCTGTGAATCTAACGTTTTAGTTAATCACTTAGGGCTCATATTAGTTGACGCTGATGTAAGAGGCAGCCATTAGATGTCCGGAATCCAGTACTTGTCTTTTTTTTTGTTTTTGTTTTTTTTTTGTCCTCATATCGTCACCCACGCTTTGGTTAAAGGGGAAAAGCACAGGTCACGTCGAACAGTAGCATGCCTCCAGGTATATAATCCATACCTCTGTTGAGCCGTCCCACCTGTTCTACTTATTAATCTTTTCCCAATCGTATGCCATCGACCAAGTATTATTATTTTCTTTGCGACCTGATCATAACCAAAGCAGCACCCAAAAGGGTAAGAGGAGTTCTAATCATTGGACTTAAGATTTCAAGATGAGGAGACCAAACAGAAAACCTATAACACACAAATTAATACACTATTGATAAACATTTTCCCAGTACATCCAAAAATTGTCTCTTCTAGAAAGGGGACCTCGTTGTTCCATTTTACACATACGATTTACAGATATTTGCCTATCCAGAACACGGGGAGGAAGAGGTTCAATCCATTTACGACATATTTCTCATCTAGCTAAAAGCATTAATATGAACAGCAAATGCTCCTGGTGTACTGACAATTTCTGGTAATTTATACCCTGTTCACAAACCCCAAACACCACCATAGAAAGATTTAATTTTAAGTTAACGTTAAAGATTACCTTTAGGATGTTTCCTATATCCCCCCAATAGTTCAACAACCTTGAACATTGCCAAAACATGTGAATATCATCTGCCTTGTCTTCCCCACATCTCGGACAGTTTTTCCGAATTTTCCCAATAGCTGTTAATCTAGCCGGTGTCCAGTAAACCCTGTGGAGTGTGAACAAATGATTTTTCTTCAACCCTGCCGGTTTAGTAGTAAACCACAGTTCTGAACAGGACCTTTGCCACAATGCTATAACATCTAGGGTTGGAAAAGTCCCCCCCCACTTTGACAAGGGAAGGGATGCACCATCCTCTGCTGTTAGCAACAAAGCATGATACCATAATGCAACTTCTTTATTAATGATTTTCTGGTTTAATTTCCCTTCCCATACGCTCCTACCTATTTCTCCTGTTCGTCGAGATTTCACCCAACTAGATATCTGAAAATACTTAAATCTAGAAACTGTCCCTCCAGTACCTTCCTGGAATGCAGACCAACTTAACAATTCAGATCCTTCTATTATCTGACCCCATCTTACCATCCCACTCACTCTCAAGGAAATTGATAATTTGTCGATAAGGCAATCAGGAGTACCAGGTGAGTCCCAGATGGGAGCAGAACTACAGAAATAAGGTATCTCTAACGCCCTCCGAAAATACATCCAAACATTACATGCATGTCTGGGGAGCTTCAAACGTACCTTCTTAAAATACTTAGGATGTCCAAATTTATGTAAGAAATGGTCTGCTCCATCCTCAAGATGTGCCGTTAAAGCTCTCCAGACTAAATCATATTCTGACTTCTTATTCAATAAAATTCTAATATTTTTTAGTTGAAAAGCCAAAAAATACCTAAACAAGTCCGGAGACGCAATACCCCCCACTCTTTTTTTCTACTCATCTTTTTCCACGAAATCCTTACACCCTTGGAGGCCCATACAAATGAGGATAAATCCCCCTGTAGTTTTTTAAACCAGCTCTTCTTAAACTCTAGTGGAATAGTGTTAAATAAAAAGGTACATTTTGGGAGAATGCACATCTTCAAAATATTAGATCTTCCGATTATCGAAAGAGGAAGAGCGGCCCACGCCTTTAGCAGTTTTTTGGTTTCCCTGTACGTTATGTCAAAATTTAATTTGGCTACCTCATTAAGATCAGTTGTTAATCGAATACCCAAGTATCTGATCTCATGTTTAACTAAGGGAGAAGCATAAGTCAAATTCCAACACATTATTTCCGTCTTTTCTGTGTTTATACTATAACCGGAAAATCTACCAAATTGTTCCATCAAGGTATTGACCCTAGGTAAAGTAGACCTGACATCACTCGTAAATATCATAAGATCGTCTGCATATAACACTACTTTTTTTTCCCAACCCCCAATTCGAAATGGAGTAATGTCCTTACAGGACCAAAGTAAAATTGCAAGGGTTCAATGTATAAATTGAAAAGCAAGGGAGATAAGGGGCACCCCTGTCGCGTACCCAGCCAGATCCTGAATTCCTGTGATAATTAGCCATTGACCAGGACTCTCGCTGAGGGGCATCTATACAATTCCCCTACTGCCCTAACAAAAGGGATTCCCAAGCCCCCTTTTTCCAACACGGCCCTTAAGAAAGACCAATTAACACGATCAAAGGCCTTTGCCGCATCAAAAGTCAAGATCGCCAATGGAGCCTTTTCTTGTACCAGTACTTGTCTTTTGTCAAGTTTCATGCCTCCTATCAAGCCCTTCAGGAAACAAAACCTCGGAAAGCAGGCAATCAATAACAAGATCAGACGATATTATCTGTTTGGAGAAGGCTGTTTCTCTAAATGCTGTAGCCTGGGCATCTTGTCAGTAAGTAACTGTGATGCCACAAGAGTGATTGAGTGACTGTAGATAATGTCAGAGTAAATCAGGACACTGCAGAAACACTCGTACCCTAAAGGGCAAAAACACAGTTTGTCAAAGCGTGTGGCCCTGCTCAGCCCTCAAGGCCTTCAAAACAAACACAGAAGGTAGTATGTTCCCATAATCAGCAAACAAGCGGATTTGCAATTATGGGTGGGCAGAACTCTGCAGAATGTTGCTGAGTTCCGCAGAGTAAAACTCAGCAGAGTTCTGCCCACACCTATTATTTTGTCCATTGGTAAGGGGCTGTGGGCATAAATAATTTCACTCAGTTCTATTACTGGTGCGTCCCCCCCCTGGTTGCTAAAAGGAAGACACCCATCTTCAAACCATTGACATTGGTGGCTTAGGATTAAGTTGCAAAATGACTGTAGTTTCTGCACCAAACAAAGGTTGTCTGCCCTACAAAGCAGTATTTCAGTTACCGAAGAAAAACTGAGTCAAGGTCCAACAATTTACGTAAGTCCACAGCAAAAACCTTCCAATGGGGAGATCTTGCATTCCCCAGAGAACAGTTGAAGGAAAAGACCATTAAAAATAGTTAAAGTCAATGAGAAGAGTATCATAACCCAAAATGGCAAATGTTGGAATAAGAAAAAAGTGTCAACATTTATTACTATCATGTTCACTCAGGAAGATAATACTGGCCCATGGGTAAATGGGGGAAATAATTCAATACATTCCCAGTCGCGTCAACTTCTGTCAAGAGCCTCTGACCCAGGTTCAGACAGACTAATAATTTCCTCCGATGATTAGACCACAAAGGAACTGGGAGAGAAAGATTCAGAGGTCAGAGAACCCCAAATTGACTACAGCAGATACAATAAGGTCTAACCCTTGTTTGGTAAGGTTCTTGTGTCTCATAGAGGGGTGACATACATTATATTAAACCATGTTGATTACAATTGGTCTCTTTTCCCCCATTCCCCTGGGCTTTCTTGTTTCCTCCTAGAACGATGGTTTGATTCTGGAGATTAGAAGAGAAGTATTGACATACGTTTCTGTTGATGCCAACCGGCAGTGAGATACAATACAAGTTTCTTTCTCATCTGAATATTCTCATTTTTTAACCATCGAAAAACAATAACGGATTTGCTTCCCACTTAAGTTAAATACGCATAATTTTGTGTAATGTTCATGAAATTTCACATAATTACACAAAAGCTAATCACATGTATATCTCACTCCCCTAGTCACAGCGTTAATTCATCAAAATCAAACCTCTAGTTTTGAACCTTTTATCTTGGACTATGTAGGGGCCCATTATGCAAGTATTTTCTTTTTTGCCGGAGAAAAAGCGTTTTCCTCCTTCTTTGAATAGATGAAAGTTACAAGTTTATGAAGTCAGCAAAGGCAGATTTACTTCCTTCCAATCGAAGGAAAATCTGAATGTAATTTGCATATGAAAAACACAAAGACCAAAGAAGGCTATGTCATAGGGTAACCAGAATTTGAGAAGGAAAAACTGTGACAGGTCAGACATTAAAGTAGGACTAAAGCCTATAGTCTCACTTCTTTATCTGGTCTATCTCATTTCTGTGCAGCCTTGTAAATGTAATATATATATATATATATATATATATATATATATATAAAAATATAGTTTGTGTGCATAAGGTTTGTAAATCTTGTAAATGTGTGCGTAAGTGTACACACACACACACACACACATATATACACATACCCTATGCTTACATAACCTTACCAAAGGCATGACCTCCCTTCTGTGCTCCTCTGCTCCCTGCCCCCCACCCTGTCTCTCTTCTGGGCAGCAACCTCCTTCTGTGATAAATTATTTCTGACCTCAGAGGGGCCTGAAAGGAAAACATGCCTTTAAATTCTGCTTGGCAAGAAAACTTGACCTTTGTCCTAAAAACCAAGACATGTATTTAAAATTAACAAAAGTGTCGGGAAAGTCCTCTGAAAACCGGGACTGTCCGGGGAAATCCGGGACATCTGGTCAACCTAGGCTATGAGATCTGCCAGACGAAGGATATAACCATTAGACATTGTTGGATTAAGGCCTGATCCCTGTGATACCCTGCAAGCAATAGGCATTGATGAAGATGAGACGAGGAATCACAGGTCTTTGTTATAATTCCGACTGAAAGTCGGAGAACCACTGGAGAACTTCACCATCGATTTTAGTTATAAGTCAGACAGAAGCGCAAGATGCTAGGTGTTGGAAATGGCCTTTCTGAAGGGTCTCCCCCAAACTTTTTGCCTTCCTCCTTCTACTTTTTCTGACCTCATTTTTTCTGGCTTTAGGAGTCTGCGCACTTTACCACTGCTAATCAGTGTTAAAGTGCATATGCTCTCTGCTTAAAACATGGTGACATTGGCTCATACCCAATTGGCTTATTTCATTTACTTTTAACTCCCTAGTCAAGTGCACTACATGTAAATTAAATGCTACTAGTGGGCTGCAGCACTGGTTGTGCCACCCACAGAAGTAGCCCCCTAGGCCTCTGCCTCTGCAGTGCCTATGTGTGCAGTTTCACTGCCACTTCAACTTGGCATTTAAAAGTTCTTGCCAAGCCTTAAACTCTCCTTTTTCTACATATAAGTCACCCCTAAGGTAGGCCCTAGGTAGGCCATAGGACAGTGTGCTATGTAGGTAAAAGGAAGGACATGAGCATGTGTGTTCTATATGTCTTGGTAGTGTAAAACTCCTAAATTCGTTTTTACACTGCTGTGAAGGTTGCTCCTTTCACAGGATAGTATTAGGGTGGCTACCCTCATACACTGTTTGAGTGGTAGATTCTGACCTGAAAGGAGTAGCCAGGTCATTTTTAGTATGGCCAGAATGGTGAAACAAAATCCTGCTTAATAGTGAAGTTGGATTTTATATTACTATTTTAGAAATGCTACTTTTAGAAAGTGAGCCTTTCTCTACACTCAAATCCTTTTGAGCTTTCCAATCCACGTCTGACTAGGTTTAGTTGACAGCTCCCTTGTGCATTCACTCAGACAACCCCAAACACAGGATGCTCAGTCACACTTGCATACATCTACATATTAAATGGGTCTTCCTGGGCTGGGAGGATGGAGGGCCTGACACTTACATGTCAAAGGACAGTGGCCACCCCTCACACAAAGGACTGCCACACCCCCTATTGGGACCCTGGCAGAAAGATGGAACTGAAAGGGGGCCTTGTGCACTTCTAAGCCATTCTTTGAAGTCTCCCCCACTTCAAAGGCACATTTGGGTATGTAAGCAGGGTCTCTGACCCTACCAACTTAGAGACTTCTGAGGTAGACACTCTACTTCATCAGACACTTCCTGGAAAAGAAACCTGAACCAGAGCCTGCAACCTACTAAGAAGAACTGCCTGACTGCCCAAAGGACTCACCTGACTGCTTTCTGTGAAGGACTGCTGCCTTGCTGTTGTCCTGCTGTCTTGCTGCTCTCTGGCTTTGCTGAGAAGTGCTCTCCAAGGGCTTGGATAGAGCTTGCCTCCTGTCCCCTTAAGTCTCAGGACCAAAAAGACTTAGGGGGTCATTTTGACCTCGGCGGTCTTTTTCCAAGACCGCCAAGGGACCGCCGTGCGGAAGACCGCCAGTGGTGGTGGTTTGCTGCTCTGCAGCTCTCCGTCCTTTTACGGACGGAGAGCCGCCAACAGCCATACTGGTGGGAGGCGGAGAAGTGGAGGTTGCTCCACCTCCACCGCCACGCCAACAGAACACCGCCCAGCAAATCACGTCCTGTGATTCGCTGTGGCGGTGTTCTGTTGACGGTGTGGTGTCGTCGGAGCAGCCCCCATGGCTCCCGTCCCCTCCCGGAGGATCGTCGGACTAGGTAAGTCGATTGTCCGTGAGGGTGTGGGGGGTGTTGTGTGTTGTGTGCATGCATGGGGGTGTGCGTGTGTGTATGTAGAGGGGGTGTGTGAGTGTGTGTATGCTTGCGGGGGCGTTGTGTGTTTGGGAATGAGTGCGTGTATGTCTGTAGGTATGTCTGCATGGATGTGTGCGTGCATGTTTGAATGTGGGTGTGCGTGTGACTGTGAGTGTGGATGTTTGCATGTATGTCGGTGTGTGTACGTGTATGTGTGTTGGTGGTGCCTGCGTGTCAGGTGAGTATGTGTGTGTGATGTAGGGAGTCGGGGTGGGGAGGGGGGTCCTGCCACCTTTGGGTGGTGGCAGGAGTGGTGGGGGGGCAGGGGAGGGAGTCGGGGTGACCCCTATCAGTGTCAGGGAAGGAATTCCCTGGCACTGATAGTGCTTACCGCCATGGATTTCATGGCGGTTCCAAACCGCATGAAATCCATGGCGGTCAGCTGGGTCCAAATACCGGCGGCGGTATAGTAACGGCCGCCAGACTGGAGACACTGGTCTCCAGCCTGGCGGGCGGAACGGAGAAACAGCGGATGACCACGCCGGTAACCGCCATGGTCATAATTCCACAAAGTAAGACCGCCAGCCTGTTGGCGGTCTTACCGCCGCTTCTCCGCCTTCTGCCAGGGTCATAATGACCCCCTTAATTCCTGCAAGAACAACTCCCTGTGCGGAGGAAATCGACGCACAGCTGGCAGACAACGACGCAGAGCCTGCATCGCTGTGATAAATTCACTGCACACCGAACCTGAACAACACAGCCCAACTTCGTAACAAGAAGATCGAAGCAGTGCCAGCGTAGCGACCAGAAAATGGACGCACGGCCCACTGGATCGACGCACAGCCAAGCCAGAACGACACAGCCCAACTTCCAGAGAGGAATTGACGCAGTGCCTGCCGTGCTGTAGAAATTTCCACCCACCGGATCGACACAGCCCCTGTGACTTTGTCCTGCTAGCGCCGGATTTCAATACATCATCCCCGGGGCGTCTGAAAACCCAGCAACCTGAAGAAGATCCAAGACCGAGCGCCGGAAATTGACGCAAAACCTTTCCTGCGTGGAAAACAAATGACGCATTGATGTGTGCGGCCCAAGAAATTGACGAACACCTCCCTGCTGTCCACGCATCGCCTCCTCTGCGGTTCTTCGCTGAGATTTTGAACGCAAACGGGGTGATTTGTGCTTGCAAGAGACATTTATTGGTTTTAAGAGATTAAAGACACTTTATATCATTTTTACTGTGATATTCCAAAATATACTTAATGCATTTTAATCGTTTTGACCTGCATATTAACAGATAAATATTACATATTTTTCTAAACACTGTGTGGTTTATTTTTGTGGCGTTCTACTGTGTTATTGCATGATTTATTGCACAAATACTTTACACATTGCCTTCTAAGTTAAGCCTGACTGCTCAGTGCCAAGCTACCAGAGGGTGGGCACAGGATAATTTGGATTTTGTGTGACTTGCCCTGACTAGAGTGAGGGTCCTTGCTTGGACAGGGTTTAACCTGACTGCCAACCAAAGACCCAATTTCTAACACTAGGGCTGATGGGGCCATCTGGACAATTTGGAAAAATCATTATTTAATGGGAGAAAAATCCTTACCAGACCTCCAGCACGCAATACATGCTTCTAAACAATAATAAAATACGTTCATTCACTTTTAGCCTAGCCAACCGCGTGTTGTGGCTGTGCTTGTTTGCTATCTCCTAAGGTCAGTGATATTGTGTCAGAGGGGCACGAAGCAGAAGGAGAAATTAGGCGTGTCTATCATTTGCCCTGTGAACTGTAGGTCTTGATTGCCTTTTTGTCCATATGTAGCAAAATATTCATAGTTTCTAAATTTCCCTTTCATATCATTATGCGTTTTACATTTCTCATGGGCACTGAACTGTAGGGGGCCTAGTGCTTAACCATCTGGGTTCACAAACAGGACTAGTGTCGGCACTATATATATTAAAACTGCACAAAAATGCATGAATTGCCAAGTCAAGGCTACAATGTAAATCATCCCCAGGAACGTATACAAATCGTGTTGTCTTTAGAAAAAGCCACCACAAGTTTTGGAAAGGTTCGGAGCGGTCATAGTCTGAAATGTATGCAAGATAATAAGACCGTGCTTCTGTACTGTAAATGTTGGTGAGCATGTGTATCAGTCAAGCAGCTCTGGGAAGGGAAGCTATGTTTGCCAGGGTCACGTTGTCCCATTGAAGATTTTATTACAAGACAGGAGGCTCATATTATGCTTTTCTTTTCATGCTTTATTTTAACAGCAGCCAAGAACTACAAATCCCAGAGTCCCTGGGAAAAACAAACTACTAAACTGCATCACAATGGGGTCCTCCAATCACACGAGGAGCCCTATAATAACTATCTTGACTGAGAGCAACAAGCCCTCTTTTCTTGCTGCTCGCAGTCAAGATAAGTACACTGCTCGCCTTTTTATGTATTCTGTATATGGTATGATAGTGTATTTGGTGTATTTATACATATATTAACTTTATTGGGTTTCCGTTCCTGTGGGCATTTGTTTGGTATTGTATTCCGTTTTTCCTTCGTGTTTAACTTTAACGCGCTCGCGCGCTCCTGAGCGCATTTTCGCGCTGACAGGCCGTCTGTCAGAACGTTCGGCAAATGTTCTGACAGCCGCGCCTGAAGCAACGGCATTCCTATCATTCCGGCCTCTCACGCGGCAGCTTGAAGTGAGCTTCCTTCACGCTCGGTTAGGTTTACGAGCGTTTAGTTTCAATTCCTTTCGCCTCACTGAGCAGTTACAGCGTGTTTACTTTCAGCACGCTTGACTGCCGGCTCATTATTGATTTTCTTCAGAACTGGCTCGGCACTCACACGCTGTTGCTATTTTAAACGCGTTTTTGTTCTCTTGAGGTTAGTGATACATTTTCTCATATTCCCAGTCAGCCCCCCTTGTCCAGTTAACCCTTCCCAGGTATTTCTTTATTTTCAACACGACTTTTTTTTTTTTTTCCCCATATTAATAAATTTTAAATTCTTCTCTTCCCAACATGTCAGAAGACGATCAAACCCAGTCCATTAAGGACAATTTAAAATCCTTTATAAAGGATTCAGTCCAACACGCTGTCTCAGTGTCTATGTTGGACGTTTCAAAAAATGTAGAGGCCTCTATTTCAAAAATGCTTCACGCACCCAGAGGAAATCCTCTTTTGAGAGGAAAGAAACGTGTGTCCTATTCTAAGGACGGTTCTAAAGGCGTTTCTCAAAAATTTGGGCCTCCAACCCGAGAGGCGAAAACTTCGGGTCTCCCCTCTTCCCCACTTAATATCCTTAATTTACGGGACACGGATAGTGATGGGGATGATGATGTCTTGCAAGACAATATAGATGATGACTATTTTGATGGGCCTCCGGAGAAAAGGCGAAAAATTTCTCCTCATGAGTACTCCCCTCATTTAGTGCCCGAGGACCTGGTGGACCCGGTTGGCGAACCTCTGTTCGACCCTAATACCATCCATCATCCCAACTCCTCTGAATGGTTCCCCTCTGATCACGTTTCCGATTACGTCTCTTTTTATCTCCGACACCCCCTGGATAAATCATCCAGAAATAAATTAAAATCCGAATGTCCCAGACCTTCCCTTCCCTGTAAAGTCACTGACACCCCTGCCATTGATCCCAATATGCTCCTTTTTTTCACGAAATTTGGCAAGGACCCCAAGAAGGGAGTGGACCGCGCCTGGTCAAATTGCCAGGATAGGCTCCTAGATTTGGTGGGTCCCCTCACCAGAATATTTGACCTTGCCGAGGACGCCAAGTTGGAGGGCTCTCATGTGGATCCTGATACCCTCTCCAATTGGGCTCAACGAGCAATATGTATGTTGGGCAATGCCAACTCCTACATTTCCCAGGAACGTCGGAAAAGCCTCCTCCTCAGGATTGATCCAAAACTCAGCACTTTGGCTTCTAAGGAGGAAGGCCTTAATGCTGATGGTCTTCTCTTTGGAGACTCTTTCATTAAGGAATTGGGCAAGTACGTTGCTACTTTTAACTCTTTGGACAAAGCACATTATTCTATGAAGAGAATTTTTTCCAGTCGGGTTTTTGGAAGGGCCGGCAAAGGAAGGAGCCGTTTTGCCGGCCGCTTCTCTGCAAGAGGTCAATCCCTCAACAGAGGCTCCTACACCCAGTCTAACCAACTTGAAGTGTATCAAGGATACAAACCCCAATTCTACCCCCGCAGATTCCGCGGCGGCCGCAACAGGGGTTACAGAGCCAAAGGAGAACAACTTGCAGGTAAGAACTTTCAGTTCTGGCCTTCCTCCAGTAGGAGGCAGACTAGCTTTGTGTTTAAACGCTTGGTTGTTAATAACTTCCGATCCTTGGGTAATCCAAACCGTACAAGGCTATTGCATAGAACTTTACCAGACTCCCTTTCAACCCTTCCTTCCTCATCCTCTTCGTTTTTCTCAAGACCAATCCCGTCTCATTCAAGTCGAGATACAAGATTTACTATCAAAGCAAGCGATCGAAGAAGTGCCATTCGATGCTTCGGGGTTTCTCAGCAATATCTTTTTGGTTCAAAAGAAAAACAAAAAACACCGCCCGGTCATAAATTTGAAAGAATTCAACAACTTTGTGGTGTATCATCACTTCAAGATGGAAACTATTCTCCATCTAAGGGATATTCTTCTTCAGAACGACTGGTTGGTTCGCATAGATCTACAGGATGCCTACCTTTCGGTACTGGTGCATCCTTCATTCAGAAAATTTCTTCAATTCCGGTGGGAGCATTCTTTCTTCTGTTTCAAAACTCTTCCCTTCAGTCTGTCTTCTGCCCCTTGGTGCTTCACCAAGATACTCAAACCAGTGGTAGCCTCTCTCAGGGCTCAAGGGATACGCCTTATTGTCTACCTCGACGATTTCCTATTGATGGCCCAAGACCAGTCTTCCCTAATAACCCATCAAAAAATTTGTCTGGATCTCCTCTCGCAGTTGGGATTCCTTATAAACTTCCAAAAGTCATCCCTTGTTCCTTCTCAAACTCTCGAATTCTTGGGATTCCTCGTCAACACCGCCGAGTCAATTCTCCAACTTCCCCAGGACAAAGTTTCTTTGATAAAGAAAGAAATTCGTCATGCTCTGTCGCTTCCTTGTACTTCCCTCAGGGTTCTGGCTCGTCTTGTAGGTCTTCTTTCCTCTTCCATCCAGGCCATATTTCCAGGCCCTCTTCATTACAGAGCTCTTCAAAGGCTCAAAATCCGACACCTTCAACAGGGTCTGTCATATTCAGATCAGGTGGTTCTCGATGCGGACTCCAGGGAAGAACTCACATGGTGGATGAGTCATTTAGACGCCTGGAACGGGAGAACGATTTTCTCTGCCGCCCCAGATCTTGTCTTAGAGTCAGATGCAAGTCTGACAGGATGGGGCGCAAGATGTGGTCCACACTCGACTGGAGGACCATGGTCCGTTCAGGAGTCGTCAATGCACGTAAACTGTTTAGAGATGCTTGCAGGTTCCTTTGCCATCCAATCCTTTACCAAAGACAAAGTAAAATGTTCCATTCTTCTCAGAATGGACAATTTATCGGCAGTAACTTACATAAACCGTCTGGGCGGAACTCGCTCCAAACCGTTAGCCCTCTTGGCCAAGAGTCTGTGGGAGTTTTGTCTACACAAAAATATTTCAGTAAGGGCAGAATATCTCCCAGGCAATCTCAATGTGGTGGCCGATTGGTTCTCAAGGCACTCCCACGATTCAAGCGATTGGCGTCTTCACCCTTCTATATTCAAGCGTCTTTCTTCTATATTCGGCACCATGTTCATAGACCTCTTTGCCTCAAGACTCAACTCTCAGCTTCCCAAATTCTTCAGTTGGAGACCAGATCCCTTAGCATTGGCTACCGACGCTTTTCTCCAACCGTGGCCTCCTTCCCTCCTGTACGCCTTTCCACCCTTCCTTTTTATTGCTCGGGTACTAGCACATGTCCGACGTCAGGGCTCCTCCCTAGTATTAATTACCCCATTTTGGCAGGCCCAACCTTGGTTTCCGACCCTTTTGGAACTCTCGTCGGATCTTCCAGTTCTCATCCTCCCTTTCCCAGACCTTCTCCTGGATCCCCAGGGACATCCTCACAACCTCATAATACAGGGTTCCCTATCCCTCATAGCTTGGAGAGTTTCGGGGCTTCCTGGAGAACCCCAGGAATTTCGCAACAGGCTGTCCAATTCATCCAGCAATCTTGGGCTCCGGGCACCTCGAAGGTTTATCGAGCAGCCTGGGCAGTATGGTGCAGCTGGTGTGTGGACAGGGATTCCAATCCCGTTTCAGCTGACGTTACCTTAATCGTAAATTTCCTAGCTTCCTTAGCCTCTCAGGGCAAGGCATATCGTACCGTCAATACATATAGGTCAGCAATTTCTTCAGAACACATCAGGGTGGACGGTAGACCGGTGGGAGAGCATCCCTTAGTTTGCCGCCTATTAAAAGGAATACGTTTTTCCAAACCTCCAAACCCCAAATATAAGTCTATGTGGGATGTAAATTCCGTCCTTCATCTTCTTCTTTCTTGGCCTGATAATTCAGAACTTTCATTAAAATATTTATCTGCAAAAATTACTATGCTCCTCTGTTTGGTCTCTATCAAACGAGTTTCGGATGTTAAAGCTTTGGATGTTTCCTCCTTTCATTTTTCTGCCTTCGGTGTGTGTTTCAATGTGGCTAGACGTACTAAGACTAATTTGTCTTCTGTGTTTTATCCCTTTTTTCCCTCCCAACCTAAGTTGTGCGTGGCTAATTGCTTAAAAACGTACGTTTCACGAACTGCAGATCTCAGGACATCCTCTTCTTCTCAACTGCTGATTTCGTATCAAAAACCCCATAAACCTGTCTCTTCTCCCACTTTAGCCCGCTGGCTCAAGTGGCTGATGAATTTGGCTGGCGTCCCTATTGATATTTATGGTGCCCATTCTGTTAGAGGAGCTACGGCTTCTAAGGCCTTTTTTGCCGGGGCCAGTTTACAGGATATCCTTAGATCTGCAGACTGGTCTAACGTCAATACATTTAGAACGTTCTATTGCAAACCAGTCGATCATCCTATACAAAACGTTGTTTCATTGCTTTGAACAAGCATAATATGAGCCTCCTGTCTTGTAATAAAATTTAGATTTTCCTAGCCTTGGTGTCAGAAAGGCTAGATTTTATTAAAGACAAGGAGGCGAGTATTATCCCGCCTCTTCTAACCCTCCCTGTTCTTTTATTCTAGTTGCCTCAACCGCAACCAGCAACAATGCTACTGTCTGACCAGCTTTCTCCAACTGACCCTTCTGGATCTCCTCTTCAACCAACAGGATCTACACAAGATCATCCTTCCCTCAAGATTTTCGTTTGGGACATACTTTCCGCCTTTTTGACTCTTTATGGTCTACTGTTCTTATTTTCGCATCGTTATATTGACTGACTTTCGCAGGAAAAGAGGGCTTGTTGCTCTCAGTCAAGATAGTTATTATAGGGCTCCTCGTGTGATTGGAGGACACCATTGTGATGCAGTTTAGTAGTTTGTTTTTCCCAGGGACTCTGGGATTTGTAGTTCTTGGCTGCTGTTAAAATAAAGCATGAGAAGAAAAGCATAATACTCGCCTCCTTGTCTTTAATAAAATCTAGCCTTTCTGACACCAAGGCTAGGAAAATCTCAATTTCTATTGATTGGGTTTTGAATCTTTAGAGGCAGGAAAGTCATAACTGTTTCATTGGCCCAGAGACTCCCTTTTCAGACATAAATGCATTTATACATCAGCGCAAAGCTATAAAACGAGCAAGATTCAGTCTATGCACAGTGAGAGGTGCATTCTGGGGTGTGCGCATCATCTATGTTGGGTACACATTGAAGCACTACTTTACACAGTCTCAGAAATCAGACCTCCAGGTGGAGACTGCCTTCACTCGGAAACAAAACGAGCAACCGTATTCGAAAACAATTCACTTTTGTGTCTATTTTAAAACATGATGTCATTACGAGGCCACATTGAAAGCATAGACAGCAAATGGCCTAAAGTGATGGGGGCCGCACTGGCAGCCAGCCCTGGCTTTGAGGCAACAGCAAAGCTCTCAAGTTACCCACTTCAATGCCTGAGTATCTCACGCAGGCCCGATTTTTCATTCATTGCATGCTGGGATCTGGAGTCCTTTACAATATATAATCCCAGGGCTTCAGCCCTCATCATTCAAATAAACTTTACGGTGTTGATGAACCACTCAGCAATTGAGATACCCGAGAGCTCTGTTATGGACTACAGATGACATAAATAGACATGGAAGTTATTTAAGGAATCGCAAAATGGTTGTTATGCACTATTTTCGTCCACGATGAGGTGAGGTGACAGTTTGTTGAAAATAGGCAGGTCCATAAACAAAACACCGCTTGTCTAAATCACTGCTAATCTTTCATACTGTGCAATAATAAAAAAATACATCACTCACCAACGATAACAGTGACTGCTACAAAGATCATTTTATCGACCGCTGAACAACGAACCCTCAGGAATGGATTGCTTGGACACACTCGCCAACATTCGAGAAATGTAATCGTGGAGGTCTGTGAGGGGCATCAGGGAAATGTCTTGTTTCCATTAACAAGCATTAGATGGACAGATATTTTTCATCGCGAGAGATCACAAGTACACAACGAAGGAAACTCGCACGCACCAAATTATGAAGCACTTAAAAAATCGAAACTAGCCGCTTCACATCACAGAGTGAAGCGATATTGGAGAAATCAAAGTAATACAAAATGGTTTATTTCGTCGTCGCCATGAGCTTTTTACACTACATCTCGTATCGTGTAAACAGACATGCAGTGGAGGGCAGTTTCTCCGAAACAGATTACTTTTTAACAAGTAACCTGGGGAACACCTGGTTCCTAATAAGCTCTTCAGAGCCGCTTCCGCTTTCTCGCAAACCTGACAATACAAGTTTCATTTTCCTAAAATCACCAAATAATAAATGCTAATAAAGTACAGCATTCCAAGGTTAAACTCGGTTTTGAGAAAACAGCTGACAGTTTGCTCACTCACCCCTCCCCTGTAACAAGTCTAAATAAAACTGCAGTGCAAAACCAGGGCTGCGCGTGCTTCAGCGGGAAGGAGCTGTCTGTTATTCCCGGACCAATCACGCCGGAGGTGGCGGGAGGGTAGGTTCCCGATAAGTGAAGGCGACATGATGTATATTTGGCAAACCACCTGCAGGTGACATAGATGGCGCGCTGTGTATCCAACGGGGCTCACTTACGTGCACAGGCTCCCGGGTGTGGCTTCCCTCGGGTTGTAGGGCTGCATGCAGCAGGGAGCTCGGTTTCCCAGCTCCTGGTCCGGTGTGTGAGCGCAGTGATAGGGCTCAAACGTCACGCGGCACTTGATCGGCAGAGGGCACAGCAGGCAACATAGGGGAAGTTTTAATCCGATCCTGTGCTTTCTTCACCTAATGATCACATATGATGTGCCTTGATTGCGGGTCGCAGGACGTTTGAACTTGCAGTATTGGTTGCTACGCCTTTGTGTTTGTAAACACTACGCATTTCCACAATATGTTTTGAGAAGATTCATTATCAGTTTAACAAGCTTAAGTCTGATTCTCTCAGAGTGTTTACCTTGTAATATTTCACAACAGTCGAACGTTTAAAAAGAGAGATCGTTTGGGACAACACTAGGGACAGGTGCTGTCTGATGCATGAAAAGTATGGATTTCTGGGACGCCTTGAACAGTTCACACGTGCACTTATCGTCCACTAAAAGGTATCACGTTTAAAAATAATTTTACGAGGACATGCCAGTCCGGCTGACGACAGCAGTCACTTTAAGTATGGACCGCAAGTTATTTTTGGAGAAAGAGCACTGGAAAATGCAAGATACATTCTGTTTACCAATATAGCTAGTTTCTGTTGTGTTTGCAACTTGTTTTCACCCCACAAAAAAAAAGTAACTCGGTATTTTAAGATCCTATTTTTTTCCATAGCCTTCATTTTACCCCCATTTAGAGGCGGTCATCTGCTTTGAAATTATTTTCTTCCGTTCCACATGCCACATGTTCAATTTAGACTTCAGTGGGATCAGTTGCACTGCAAATATTCTACATCAAAAAAAAAAAAAAATGAAAGATATCTGGAGCAGTGAATATGAGCTACTGAAAACAGACAACAACATTAAACTCACAGTGCTTGTTGTAGCTCTTAGCTGCTAGGGACATATATATGCTATTTCTGTAGCACACACATTGCCAAAAGGCAGAGGAGTGCTGAGCAGGTTCAAAGACGAGCTTAAATTCAGCAACTGATAGGAGAGGTATCTGGTTTGTGCATGACTAATGCATTGTGATGAAGTGTTCTTTAAAGTGGTACATTAACTCTTTTCTAAATTGGAGCGCTACTAATGGGCCTGCAGCACTGACTGTGCCACTAACACAAGTAGCCTTTCAAACCTCTCTCACGCCTGCCATTGCAGAGCCTGAGTGTGCAGTTCCACTGCCACTACGACCTGGCATTTACAGCCTCCTGCCATACCTTAAAGTCCCCTTTTATTACTTATAGGTCACCCCCTATGGCAGACCCTAGGTGATCCATAGGGCAGGGTGCTATGAAAGTAACAAGCAGGAGATGTATTTTTAGGTTTTACATGTTCTGGTAGTGGAAAAACTCCCAAAGTCATTTTATGCTACAGTGAGGCCTACTCCTCTTATAGGCCACCATTGGGAATTCTGTAATATACTTTTATGCTGTAGCTCCTGATCAGAAAGGAGTAGGTACATCATGTTTCATATAATTAGAATGGCAATTATAAATCCTCTTTACTGGTAAAGTCGGATTTAACATTACTATTTTAGAAATGCCAACTTTTAAAAAGTGGGCCTTTCACTGTTCTTTCTGCTCTTTGTGCCTTACACCCTGTCTCTAATACACGTCTGGGCTAAGCAACAGCTACACTTTGTCCATTTCCTCTAGGCAACCACAAACACAGGAAGGCTGCATTCTAATGGGCCTTCCTGGGCTGGAAGGGTTGAGGGCAGTGTAGGAGGCTGCCCCTCTATGTAGTGTGGAAAACCTTGTACACTGTGCAGAGGGTCCAGGCAACCACGCATTAGTTTACAGAGGTAAAAACTAGACCACCTAATGTTCTAAACTTTGTGGTAGCTTGGTCAGGCAGTTAGGCTGAACTTGGAGAAGTGTGAAGCGTTTGTTGTACTCACAGTATCAATAAAGCAAGACACACACTCAAAAGAATAACTCAAGACCATTTTACAAAAATACTTCGGATTTTTATAAAATGTTTAAGACCAAGATGATCAAAATCAGATAAGTATTTTTTAAGTTATAATTTTTCAAAGTTCAGCAAAAATATTCATTTTTTGGTTAATTATGCACCATAGGAATCAATGGGAGAAAACTTTAAAAATGCATATAAAATCAGGCAATGCATTTACTAATGTCTCCTATTGGTTGTAGGGTGAGGTCATCAGTGGGCCCTGTGGACCAGCTGGAGAATTTCAGACGGTTTCTGATTTCAGCAGGAGCAGTTGCAGAACGTCTTTAGAGCTGGTGCAAAGCTATGGCGGGGGACCACTGGAAAAGCACTGCACAGGTGGACTTCAAGGTGAGTCTGGCTGGTCCCCTTGGAATTTTGAGGTCGTAAGGGTTGGGGAACCCTTAGGGCACAGCTGGATCTTTGGTGCATGGCACAGGGTGGCCAGATGAAGAGTGAATCACTGAGCCAAGAGCTGTGCAAAAAGATGCCCTTGGAACCAGGATGGATGTCACTTGAGGGTCGCTTGCAGGTCAGCAGTGTCACTCTGTTGGGTGGTTATGGTGGTTTATAAAGTCTCTCGACTGGGGCTGCCTCCTGGTCCTTTTGGAGTCTGGAGTGGACTTTCCTTCCTGGTGTCTGATGTTGAATGTTGTACCTGGGGCTATTGCATAGTTCAGCCATTGGAGGTCAGAGTGGCACACTGGCAGATTTTCTCCTCACAGTTCATCAGGTGCAATTTGGCCCAGCTGTGGCATCTGGCTTCTTGGCCAGCAGCTGGTCAGTGAATTGGACTTCACCGGGCTTTTGGTCATTGTTGCAGGAGAGTGATGCCTTCACTCTGGAGGGAGATCTTAGGCAATTTTTAGAAGAGTGGAGGTTCTGTGGGAAAGTCTGTTCGATATCTGACTAACCCGTCAGCAGAGATTGTCAAGTCCTGGCAGCAGCAGGCAGGGTTTGACGCCTTTTTCTTAATGCAGCAGGACTTCAGTTCTCGAGCCTTGGGTTTTCTTTGTTGCCCGTCTTCTGTCCTTGGAATCTGAATCTCTGGTCCAGGTGTTTCCATTAAATATTGTATTTAGTGGGTGTTTAGGGGAGTACCTAATGGGTCATCTACCTTAGGGTGGCTACACCCACTATGTGACCACTTCATGTGGGTGGAGGTCACTTATCTATCCCTGATAATCTATTTTCCTAACATGCAAGATGGAGGAAAATGAAATGGAGGGGTCACCTCGCATGCAGCACCTTAGGGGTGGTGCAAGCTGGTGGTGGCAACTCCTCCTGTCCTCTGTGTGTTTTTTCACCGTTGCTCCCACCAAAAGTGGGGGTTTGCAATGGGGGCATTCATCTGCTGCTAGCAGCAGACCTGGGGTTGAGTTTCAAAGGTGGTAAGCCCTTTGAAGCTCACTAGCAGGGCAGTGCACATTCCTGAGGAGGGAGGTGTGACACCTCCACCCAGGAAGGGCTTTGTTCTGGGACCGTGAGAGCAGGAGCTCTCACCCCAGGGTTCCAGAATCTTGTCTGTTATCTGGTGGTGACAGGCTGGCTGTGACCGACCAACGACCATGCCAGCGTTATTTAGCTTTGCAGAAGTCTTCTCTAAGGTGGCCCCTGGGTATATTTTGCAATAAAGCCAATACTGGTACCAGATAGGATTTATCATTCTGAGTTAATTGATTCCTAACAACCCAGGGTTCAGAGTAGCCATCACCTAGTTGCATTCAAAATGCTGCTCTTTTCACTTACTATGTCCCAAGTTTGGCGAGGACACCTAAAGCCAGGACTACGGAGAAAGGATCTCAGTGCACTTCAAGGAGCTGCTTTGAAGCAGCCCCCACTTCAAAGGCACATTTGGGTATAAGTACTGAGTCGCTGACCCTACCAAATCAGTACACTTCTGGACTTGGGAAAAACTCTGCTGGAGTAAAGATTGCTGTGCTATAAGGATTGCCACTTCACTTGGACTGACTGCTTCTTGGCTTTTCTGAGCTGCCCTGCTGATCACTGCCATGCTGAGTACAAGGACTGGACCCATCCTGCTGTATCCAGAGTGACTCCAAGGGCTTGCTGGCTTGCTCCCTGTTCTTCTGCAGTCTTAGGGTCATGAAAGACTGCCTGCAACTTTCCTGACCATCCTGGAATTTCCCATATGTGAGTTCTGCCCTTGCCTGTGGTGCCCTTCCAGTCCTGGGTCTCAGAAGTGGGTTCTGCAGTTGATATCTGAAAATGCCAACGCATCACCTCGAGTGCATGAGAAATTCCACTGCATCATTCCTTTGACGCTGACGCAGAGGCTGTTTGACAGCAGATTTACAGCCTGCATGGTCAGATGACGTCACACTGTGCAGCTTGATATGCATCCCATTCACTTCAACAGAGTTAAACGCCGACGCAGGATACGACTGCGAAGATCAGAACCAATGCATCGTGCCCTCAGTGCTTTGCTTCCTCAAAGGCACTGCTTCAGAGGATCCATGGGGATCCGTAGCTGGCCTGTGCTCCATCGCGGTCAGCCTGATGCATCAGTCCCTCATAACCTCAAGTAACCTTTTGACCGCTAGTGACTTCTATGCCCTACTTTTGATTTCATCTTTAAAAATTCATATCTCAACTTCTAATTATTGGATTTCTGTCTTTTATTGGTCTTGTTTTACTCAGATAAATATTCTTTATTTTTCTAAACTTGTGTAGAGTCCTTTCGTTTTTTTTTTCATTGTGTTACTGTGTGTTTTTGTTATACAAATATGTTACACATTGTCCCTTAAGTTAAGCATGACTGCTCTGTGCCAAACTACCACGGAGTGAGCACAGGTTAATTTAGGGTGTGTATGTGACTAAACCTGACTAGGATTGTGGTCTCTACTTGGACAGGGTGCATACCTCTGCCAACTATGGACCAAATTTCAAACAATTCTGTTTATAGCGTTGTGAGTAATGCAGAGGATTTTGAAAGGGGATCTTCTTGTAACAGAGAGCTGTTGCAGTGCCTTCAATGCAGGCAGGGTCTGTCCCTCCTTTATGGCAGAGGAGCATTGGCCCACTGCTGAAAGGCAGCACAAAAAATAAAATGATAATAAAACCATTTTATTTTCATTTTATTTATCCCTTCCTCCTTAGCAAGTCTGCCGACTGTATGCGGGGCCATCCTCGTCAGTAGTGTGAACTATAAGTACTCATGTTGGTTTGGCCGACCGTTCTAAGCTGCCAAACCGGCATGCGCACGTAGAGCTCTCCACCCGGGCTGTGTTGCAGAGCCCGAGTGAAGAACCAGTGCAGTCTCCCAGCCCTAACTGAGCGGAATTTCAGCCCACTCAGACCAATCCAGGTGCTTTTTTCATGCTGGGCAACAGCATGAGAGAAACATCTGGATTGGGTGGGGAGAGACTAAGCTGAGAAGCATTGAAGCAGCAAGGAACACTGAGGCAGCATGCAGCAGGCAAGTGGGTTTTATATTTTATTATTCCCAGTCCCCCGCGCAGCTCCCCCCAAGTGTTATTGGCAGCAGCCACCGCTGAGAGCAGGAAATATGTGATTATGCAAAATTATTTTAGAATTCTGTGAGATTATTCAGAATTATTAGAAGAGTAATTCTGCATTAAGCGTTATATCTTAAATGCTTCCTCAAATACAAAATGGATTAATTTTGTGCTAAAACATAGCACTACGTGTAGCAGAACATGAATAGTGAACAGGCGCTCACAGTCAATAAATATGCTTTTGTGGTAGGATTGTTTCCCCCAAATAACTCTTAATGATGTGAGCAGGAGTAATTGTGTTATTATATGTAATTCTGTGTCAGGGCAACATGAAATTACCTAAATACGTTAGATTACTCTGGCCTAATTGAAATTCTGGCCAGGCCGGGATGTTAATGGGAGTGGATGTGAATAGAGGTATTAAGATAATGAATTATCTCTCCAGTAAATGATCATGCTCCCAAGCCTATTTCTTTTTTCCTGTTTAGGGGTATTTTGTGGTGTGCAGTGTTGTATATGGCAGATAGGATGAGAAGAAGCAATGCAGCTACCCAGTTTCTGTCAACTGTTTTCAGATAATCCCAGATGGAGATCAGGGCTAATTCATTCCCTCTTTTTGGATAGAAGTTTTCTTGTTGCTACAGTCTTAATGTGTGTAAAAAATGCAAAAGTTTCTACAGTGAAGACGCACACTCAGGAATTCACAAAAACTAACAGTATTTATTAACACAACGCGTTTGGGCTGACAAGCAGCCTTGTTCACGTGTACACTTCTAAATAATTAACCGGAGTGCTCTGCCGGTTGTGATGCACCACCCCTCTCGGGCCTTCAGGAGCCCGGTTGTGAGCATTTTTGTTGTTGGAAAAAAAAAAAATATATATATATATATATATATATATATATATATGTATATATATATATATATATGTAAAGATATTCACTTAAGAAAACAAAGGTTACAGGGACGTTATAGGTAGGTTCTGAATTTACTTGCATAAAATCGGAGAAATTCAACAGTTATAATTGGAATTATTTCAAGTAACCATAACTCTTGCCTGAGGTAACCAGAACTCGCGCCCATGCCATGCACAGTTTTTTCTTATTTAATTTGGCAGCTAATGTTTCATTGATATTTTCATTGATGTTATAAAAGTTGTCAGAAGTGCTCTAATATCTAGGGTAATTAGCAGAGCATGGCGAGGGCGCGTGTTATAGTTACCTTAGGCTGTGATTTATAGTTACTTGAAATAAATCCAACTATAACTGCTAAATTTCTCTGTTTTTGAATGAGTAAATTTAGAACCTAACTATAACATCCCTGTAAACGTTGTTTTTTTAGGCAAATTTCTATGTTTTTGAAAAAATTCTATTTCCTAATATAACGTCCCTGGAACCTTTGTTTTTTTCAGTGAATTTCTATGGCTTTTACAACGTAAAGACATTCTCATTGCTACACGTTAATCCAGCCACCACCGCACATGGCCTTTGGCCTGCGGCCAGGCCTGCAGCCAAACCCCCCTAACCAGCCAACCCTGCATTGCATACGGCCTTGGCCATGTGCAGTGGGGGTTGGCTGCAGGGCTTTTCTCTCTGGGTGTGAGAATAGGTGTGAGAGGGTGTCTTTGGGTTTGACAGTGGGTGTAAGAGTGTCTCTGTGAGTGAGTGTGTGAGGGTCTGGGTGGGTCTGTCAGTTGGTGCACGAGTGTCTGGGTCTGTGAGTGTGTGCATGAGTCTCTGAGTTGGTCTGTGACTGGGTGTGTGAGTCTCTGAGTGGGTGTGAGTGGCTGCATGAGTGGATGTGGATGTGAGTGTCTGTGCAGGTGTGTCAGTAGTTGTGTGAGTGTCTCTGCCACAAAGAAACCTCACCTGCCCTTTTATCTAACAGGTGTCCACAGCTGTGCATGAAATAGCTACTAAACTGGAGTTCTTTCTTTCTCCTTGGGTAATTATCTAGTATGTTTTCTACATAACAGTTGCGTAATGGAGCACAAGGAAATGTCACCAGTGACCTTGTGTGTTTGACAATGTGATTGTTCTTCATGTATCTTTCTCCAGAATTCTGTGATAACATGAATCTTCCTAATGAACGGCCACGTCAACGAGACTACAAAGATGTAAATCTCCACCAAACCAGGGTAATTCCTCTTATCTATACGGAGTAAGTGCTTCTATGTTTTGAGGAGATGTCCTCATATTCCCTGCGTTAAGAAAGTGGCATCAAAATCGTCAGGAAACACACTAGGGGCCCTTTGGGAAGCTGCCATAACTTGGCAAAAGGGGGGACGACATATACATACTACAGTGTAGACAGTGCAGAACCAAGCGTGCACAGCTTTCAGGTGATTTGCAGACTTGCATGCTCTTAGCAATTTTAAGTGAGAAGTATGGGGGGGACTGTGCGGCCTTCCTCTCCCATCTCTTTCAGCCCTGGGGTCCCCATCCCCCAGTCACCCCCATCCTCCGGGGCCCAAATCTATTCAATGAAGGAGGGGGCTGCATGCCCCCCTCCCTGGGCTGATTTTGGCCCCGGGGACCCAATCCCCAGGGCCCAACCCTTTGTCCTGGACACCCCGCAGAGCACCCAGCATGCAATGGGAACGCAGGTGGAGCTTGAAGGCCCCTGCAGGTCGTGCCTGGTCCCCGCCTCCTGCTGGAGTCATTATTGCTTTTGCACACAGGGAGCTGCTTAACATGCAGCTCCCTGTCTGCAAAAGCAATAGTTTCCTTTGTTTCCCTGCCCCTATGTCTGCAGGCATTGAAACAGTGGAAACCTCTGATTCCAGCGGGTGAGAGCTATTTGACAGCTCTCGCCCGCTTGAAGCAGAGTGTTTGCTCTGACTTGATGGGAACTGTCAAAGCTCCTGCCAAGTCACAGCAAACAGCTATGTCCCAGGGCTGGGTACCCTGGGACAAAGCAGGAGCTGGCCCTGAGAGGGGTGGTAGTCCCCAAGGCCATTATTGGCTCCATGAGTGGGACCACGCTGCCCCTCTCCAACATTTAAATAGCCCTGGGGATGTGGTGGTCCCTGTGGCCAGGGGTTCACCATCGCCCCCTTCATTATTTAATTTCAGCCCCGGGGAGGTGGCGGTCCTGGGAATGCAGGGGATCCGCATCCACCATTAATTAATTAAATTGCCCCAGGGGGGGTGGCAGTTGCATTTCACAGTTGGCCCCGGGGAGGTGGCGGTACCTGGGGGTGAAAGTGAGGTCGTACGGGCATCCCCCTTTTAAAATTAATGTTTTGCCCCAGAGAGGTAGAGGTCCCTGGGATATAGGGGGATTTAGGAGGGGCACCCCCCCCTCCCCCATATTTCTCTGATATCGCCCATGGGAGTTGGCAGTCCCCAGGGCTAATACAAGCCCTAGAAAGGGGCCCCCAGGCGCCATCCCCCTCTTTCAATCTCCCGGGGACCTGGCCCACCTGGGAGCAAAATAAAAAAAAAAAAAAAAACAAAGGAAGGGACCCCGCACTTTTGTTTTTAAAAAATGCTGGGAAAATCCACAGATCCAGATTTGCTGATTTTCCAGACATTAAAAAAAAGAAGCTTTTTAACCTTTGTGGGGTCCGTGAGGGACCCCTAGACCAAGGCTATGGGCTCAGGGTGACCCCACACTGGCATCTTTTTTTCACTTTTTTTCTGGGACTCTGCTGTAGCCATGTCCCAAGATGGCTGCCAACACTTCATTGTTGGAGTGTTCGCAGCCAATCAGATATCAGCATGGAGACAGTTGGATCCGTGGAGGATCCCCGCCCCTAGATATCTACATTTAACATCTCTAAAACTACTGAACAGATTTACACCCAATTACAAAAAGCGTGTTTTCTGGATCAAGATCTAGCTTTCTGCCTAATTTGCTGTAATTCCGTCCAAACGTTTGGGCGGTAGTCGTGTTCAAAATTTGGAAAATCCCATTGACAATGAATGGGGAAAAAGTGTATTTGGACCTTCTTTTTCTCTGCTTCTAATTGATGGACCACCCCAGAACATTCAACACAGCAGCTGTATATTATTGGTGATGTCATAGAAGATGACAACAACACCAAGGAACTTTTCAACATCATTAATTAATTTATTAATCCGGCTGCCAGCGAAAACAACATCACACCCTTACAAGACCTGTGCGTCAACCCTGACAATTTCTTCCATGTTAAGTTTGCAACCATATACAGGAACTTCGATTCCCATCCTACACCAATAGACTTTCTCAACAGATATGCTACCACTGTAACCAACCCGAACCACAGACTGACTTCTTGGAACCTCCTGTCCACCTAGGATACCACCTCCATCATGAAATCCAACCACTCAGGATCTTCCACAGACCTATGACCTCACTACATCTTGAACCTTTGGAGCCAAAGGATCAGCCAGAAACACACTGCCTTGCTCAACACCTTGATCACCACCGCAAGATTTCCCGATGCCTGGAAACATGCTGAGGTCAGACCACTATTCAAAAAAACCTCCGTCGACCCCAGCAAACCCAAAAACTACATCCAGATCCCCCTGCTCACCTTCCCTGTAAAGATACTGGAAAAGATCATCAACATCCAACTCATTACAAACCCAGCATAGAGCCAGGTACTCAACGCCTCCCAGTCTGTCTTCTGCAGCAGTTACAGCATCAAGACCGCTCTAATCTCAGCCACCAATGATATCCAAACTCTCCTCCACAGAAAATAAACAGTAGCACAGATCCTCCTCTACCTCTGGTAGCCTTTGACACATTACCCCACTAAACACTGATTGAAAGACTCTACCACATTGGCATCCAAGGGGACATGCTCAGCTGGATCTTCTTCTTCCTCATTGGAAGAACCCAGAGGATCTACCTCTCACCTTTCATCTCCAAACCCAAGGATATCACTGAGTTGTATCCCAGGGCTCATCCCTTAGCCCCATGCTCTTCAATGCATATATGACCCCACTGGCCAACATCGTTGGATCCCAAGGTTTCAACATAATTTCCTATACAGATGACACCCAACTCATCCTCTCACTCACCAGCTGCCCCACCACCACCAGAACCAACCACAGATACATGACTAGAGTCTCTGGATGAAGAACAACTGCCTGCAGCTGAACCCAGACAGGATAGACATACTGATATCTGGAAACAACAGCAACACATGGAAGGTCTCTCAGTGGCCATCAGATCTAGGACCCTCACCCACCCCTTCTGCAAATTCCAGAATCCTTGGGATCATTATTGACAACAAACTCACCATAAAATCACAGATCAACACCTCTTCCCCCTGCTTCCTTACCTTCTGAATGCTACCTAAGATCTTCAAGCAGATACCCCTTCACACAAGACTCTCCGTGACACAGGCCTTCTACTACGGCAATGTTCTCTGCATAGTAATTGCTGCACACCTCCTAAAGAAACTTCAGACTATACAGAACACCGTAGCCAGACTCATGCTCTACCTTCCCTGGTGAACCCACATCACACCCAACCTCAGGCAACTCCACTGCACCCATATAGAAGAGAAGCTAAATTAAGCTGCTGACCCACACGCACAAAGTTCTACACAACCAAGGAACTGCCTACATCAACCACTGCCTGAACTTTTACCTGCAGTCAAGGAGACTATGCCCTGTCACTTGCCGATACTCCCAGCATCTACTGTAGCAGAGTGGAGGATGCTTCTTGTAAAGAAATGGCTCCCTGTTGCAGTTACCCCCCACTGTTTGCCTGATACTGATGCTGACTTGACTGAGAAGAGTGCTGGGACCCTGCTAACCAGGCCCCAGCACCAGTGTTCCTTCACCTAAAATGTACCATTGTATCCACAATTGGCACACCCTGGCATTCAGATAAGTCCCTTGTAACTGGTACTTCTAGTACCAAGGGCCCTGATGCCAAGGAAGGTCTCTAAGGGCTGCAGCATGTCTTATGCCACCCTAGAGACCCCTCACTCAGCACAGACACACTGCTTACAAGCCTGTGTGTGCTAGTGAGAACAAAATGAGTAAGTCGACATGGCACTCCCCTCAGGGTGCCATGCCAGCCTCTCACTGCCTATGCAGTATAGGTAAGACACCCCTCTAGCAGGCCTTACAGCCCTAAGGCAGGGTGCACTATACCATAGGTGAGGGTACCAGTGCATGAGCACTGTGCCCCTACAGTGTCTAAACAAAACCTTAGACATTGTAAGTGCAGGGTAGCCATAAGAGTATATGGTCTGGGAGTCTGTTTTACACGAACTCCACAGCACCATAATGGCTACACTGAAAACTGGGAAGTTTGGTATCAAACTTCTCAGCACAATAAATGCACACTGATGCCAGTGTACATTTTATTGTAAAATACACCACAGAGGGCACCTTAGAGGTGCCCCCTGAAACTTAACCGACTGTCTGTGTAGGCTGACTAGTTCCAGCAGCCTGCCACACCAGAGACATGTTGCTGGCCCCATGGGGAGAGTGCCTTTGTCACTCTGAGGCCAGTAACAAAGCCTGCACTGGGTGGAGATGCTAACACCTCCCCCAGGCAGGAGCTGTAACACCTGGCGGTGAGCCTCAAAGGCTCACCCCTTTGTCACAGCCCAGCAGGGCACTCCAGCTTAGTGGAGTTGCCCGCCCCCTCCGGCCACGGCCCCCACTTTTGGCGGCAAGGCTGGAGGGAACAAAGAAAGCAACAAGGAGGAGTCACTGGCCAGTCAGGACAGCCCCTAAGGTGTCCTGAGCTGAAGTGACTCTAACTTTTAGAAATCCTCCATCTTGCAGATGGAGGATTCCCCCAATAGGGTTAGGATTGTGACCCCCTCCCCTTGGGAGGAGGCACAAAGAGGGTGTACCCACCCTCAGGGCTAGTAGCCATTGGCTACTAACCCCCCAGACCTAAACGCGCCCTTAAATTTTGTATTTAAGGGCTACCCTGAACCCTAGAAAATTAGATTCCTGCAAACTACAAGAAGAAGGACTGCCTAGCTGAAAACCCCTGCAGAGGAAGACCAGAAGACGACAACTGCCTTGGCTCCAGAAACTCACCGGCCTGTCTCCTGCCTTCCAAAGATCCTGCTCCAGCGACGCCTTCCAAAGGGACCAGCGACCTCGACATCCTCTGAGGACTGCCCCTGCTTCGAAAAGACAAGAAACTCCCGAGGACAGCGGACCTGCTCCAAGAAAGGCTGCAACTTTGTTTCCAGCAGCCTTGAAAGAACCCTGCAAGCTCCCCGCAAGAAGCGTGAGACTTGCAACACTGCACCCGGCGACCCCGACTCAGCTGGTGGAGATCCAACACCTCAGGAGGGACCCCAGGACTACTCTGATACTGTGAGTACCAAAACCTGTCCCCCCTGAGCCCCCACAGCGCCGCCTGCAGAGGGAATCCCGAGGCTTCCCCTGACCGCGACTCTTTGAATCCAAAGTCCCGACGCCTGGGAGAGACCCTGCACCCGCAGCCCCCAGGACCTGAAGGACCGGACTTTCACTGGAGAAGTGACCCCCAGGAGTCCCTCTCCCTTGCCCAAATGGAGGTTTCCCCGAGGAACCCCCCCCTTGCCTGCCTGCAGCGCTGAAGAGATCCCGAGATCTCTCATAGACTAACATTGCGAACCCGACGCTTGTTTGTACACTGCACCCGGCCGCCCCCGCGCTGCTGAGGGTGAAATTTCTGTGTGGGCTTGTGTCCCCCCCGGTGCCCTACAAAACCCCCCTGGTCTGCCCTCCGAAGACGCGGGTACTTACCTGCAAGCAGACCGGAACCGGGGCACCCCCTTCTCTCCATTCTAGCCTATGTGTTTTGGGCACCACTTTGAACTCTGCACCTGACCGGCCCTGAGCTGCTGGTGTGGTGACTTTGGGGTTGCTCTGAACCCCCAACGGTGGGCTACCTTGGACCAAGAACTGAACCCTGTAAGTGTCTTACTTACCTGGTAAAACTAACAAAAACTTACCTCCCCTAGGAACTGTGAAAATTGCACTGTGTCCACTTTTAAAACAGCTATTTGTCAATAACTTGAAAAGTATACATGCAATTTTTATGATTTAAAGTTCCTAAAGTACTTACCTGCAATACCTTTCGAATGAGATATTACATGTAGAATTTGAACCTGTGGTTCTTAAAATAAACTAAGAAAAGATATTTTTCTATACAAAACCTAGTGGCTGGATTTGTCTCTGAGTGTGTGTACCTCATTTATTGTCTATGTGTATGTACAACAAATGCTTAACACTACTCCTTGGATAAGCCTACTGCTCGACCACACTACCACAAAATAGAGCATTAGTATTATCTATTTTTACCACTATTTTACCTCTAAGGGGAACCCTTGGACTCTGTGCATGCTATTCCTTACTTTGAAATAGCACATACAGAGCCAACTTCCTACATTGGTGGATCAGCGGTGGGGTACAAGACTTTGCATTTGCTGGACTACTCAGCCAATACCTGATCACACGACAAATTCCAAAATTGTCATTAGAAATTGATTTGTGCAATTTGAAAAGTTTTCTAAATTCTTAAAAGACCTGCTAGGGCCTTGTGTTAGATCCTGTTTAGCATTTCTTTTAGAGTTTAAAAGTTTGTAAAAGTTTGAATTAGATTCTAGAACCAGTTGTAGATTCTTAAAAAGTATTCCAACTTTTAGAAGCAAAATGTCTAGCACAGATGTGACTGTGGTGGAACTCGACACCACACCTTACCTCCATCTTAAGATGAGGGAGCTAAGGTCACTCTGTAAAATAAAGAAAATAACAATGGGCCCCAAACCTACCAAAATACAGCTCCAGGAGCTTTTGGCAGAGTTTGAAAAGGCCAACCCCTCTGAGGGTGGCAACTCAGAGGAAGAGGATAGTGACTTGGAGGAAAATTCCCCCCTACCAGTCCTATCTAGGGAGAACAGGGTCCCTCAAACCCTGACTCCAAAAATAATAGTCAGAGATGCTGGTTCCCTCACAGGAGAGACCAACACCTCTGAAATCACTGAGGATAACTCCAGTGAAGATGACCCCCTGTTAGCCAGGATGGTCAAAAGATTGGCTTTGGAAAAGCAGCTCCTAGCCATAGAAAGGGAAAGAAAAGAGATGGGCCTAGGTCCCATCGATGGTGGCAGCAACTTAAATAGGGTCAGAGATTCTCCTGACATCCTAAAAATCCCCAAAGGGATTGTAACAAAATATGAAGATGGTGATGACATCACCAAATGGTTCACAGCTTTTGAGAGGGCTTGTGTAACCAGAAAAGTAAACAGATCTCACTGGGGTGCTCTCCTTTGGGAAATGTTCACTGGAAAGTGTAGGGATAGACTCCTCACACTCTCTGGAAAAGATGCAGAATCTTATGACCTCATGAAGGGTACCCTGATTGAGGGCTTTGGATTCTCCACTGAGGAGTATAGAATTAGATTCAGGGGGGCTCAAAAATCCTCGAGCCAGACCTGGGTTGATTTTGTAGACTACTCAGTAAAAACACTAGATGGTTGGTTAACTGGAAATGAAGTGTGTGACTATGTTGGGCTTTATAATTTGTTTATGAAAGAACACATTTTAAGTAACTGCTTCAATGAAAAGTTGCATCAGTATCTGGTAGACCTAGGTCCAATTTCTCCCCAAGAATTGGGAAAGAAGGCAGACCACTGGGTCAAGACTAGGGTAACCAAAACTTCCACTGGGGGTGACCAAAAGAAAGGGGTTACAAAAACTCCCCAGGAGAAAGTGGGTGACACTAGAAACAAAGAAAAAGAGTCCTCTGTAGGCCCCCAAAAACCAGAACAGGTGGGTGGGCCCCAAGACACAACCCAAAACAAAGGTGGGTACCAGGGTAAGAGCTGGGATGCCACTAAGGCATGGTGCCACAACTGTAAACAGTCTGGGCACCACACCAAGGACACTTCTTGTCCCAAAAACAAACCCCAGAACAAAATTCCAGGGGTAACCAGTGTAGCCATGGGAGATGACTCCTCAGATGAGGAGGTCTTCATAGCCTTCAACTGGAAACAGGGCCCAACAGGTGAGTTGGAGATTCCAGAGGGAAGTAGACACTTCCACCACCTACTGGTGAATGGAATCCCAACCACTGCCCTGAGAGACACTTGTGCCAGTCACACTATTGTGCATGACAGGCTGGTGCTCTCAAACCAGTACATCCCAGGTGAGACTGCCAGGGTAAGAGTTAGCCTAGACAGGGTCACTAAGAGGCCTGTGGCTTTAGTACCCATAGAAGTGGGTGGCACTCTTAGCTGGAGAAGGGTAGTAGTCAGTACAGACCTCCCCCTGGATTGTCTCCTTGGAAATGACTACCCAGAGGTTAGTCAGAGCCCAAGAGAGGAACTGGTCCAGTGCCAGTCCTCTCCCAAGGATTCTGGAAGTCCTGCCTCTGCAATAAATGCAAGCAGGCCCCAGAAGAAGAAGAAAAGAAAACAGAGTAGGAAGGGTGGACAACCTTTAGCCAAGGTTACAGCAAGCCAAGGAGATTCTGCTCCAGTAGGGGAGAACTCCAAAAATGGCCCTGATAAAGTCCAACCTGACCCACAAGAAGTCCTGGCTAGTCAGGCAACTGTTAAACCTGAGTGGGTGGCTCCTCAGCTAACAGAAGAAAGAGTGGAAGAAGGGTGTTTACTACAAGATGTGGTAACCCCCCACTCTAATACAGCAGACAGGCAACCTGAACCCAAAGAGGCCTGTAACTTAGCCCCTTCCCTTTTAGGTGAGGAGCTAAAGGTGTGGTTCTGGGCACTGACAGCTGTCAGTGGCCTCTGCTGGGTGTTAGCCTTTATGGCTGCACTATCCTTAGCATGGTGGTCTGACCCCATGCCAAATAGCAAGTTAGGCCCCCTGACCCTATTGGTCATGGTGGGGTTACTCCAGCTCTGGGTAACCTCTCTGGGTAAGCTAGGGGTAACCCTGGCCAAGATAAGATTAGCAGAGGTGGATACCTCTAAGACCAAAATAGAAAGAATGGGTGGAGACATTGAAGAGGCAGACAAGAGGCAATTCAGGCTAGGTCCTATCACTGTGGAAGTAGGTCAGTTCCCCAAAGGGAATGACCTGAACAGAAGGATGTAAGGCAGAGTAGGCCCTGCAACTAACCAGCCTATTTCGCCTACTCTTCCTCGCCTGACAGACTAGGAAGACTCTCCCAGCTTGGGCTGAGTCTCCTGGCCTGTGGGCTGGGGGGGGCTTGTGTAAAGAAATGGCTCCCTGTTGCAGTTACCCCCCACTTTTTGCCTGATACTGATGCTGACTTGACTGAGAAGTGTGCTGGGACCCTGCTAACCAGGCCCCAGCACCAGTGTTCCTTCACCTAAAATGTACCATTGTATCCACAATTGGCACACCCTGGCATTCAGATAAGTCCCTTGTAACTGGTACTTCTAGTACCAAGGGCCCTGATGCCAAGGAAGGTCTCTAAGGGCTGCAGCATGTCTTATGCCACCCTAGAGACCCCTCACTCAGCACAGACACACTGCTTACAAGCCTGTGTGTGCTAGTGAGAACAAAATGAGTAAGTCGACATGGCACTCCCCTCCGGGTGCCATGCCAGCCTCTCACTGCCTATGCAGTATAGGTAAGACACCCCTCTAGCAGGCCTTACAGCCCTAAGGCAGGGTGCACTATACCATAGGTGAGGGTACCAGTGCATGAGCACTGTGCCCCTACAGTGTCTAAACAAAACCTTAGACATTGTAAGTGCAGGGTAGCCATAAGAGTATATGGTCTGGGAGTCTGTTTTACACGAACTCCACAGCACCATAATGGCTACACTGAAAACTGGGAAGTTTGGTATCAAACTTCTCAGCACAATAAATGCACACTGATGCCAGTGTACATTTTATTGTAAAATACACCACAGAGGGCACCTTAGAGGTGCCCCCTGAAACTTAACCGACTGTCTGTGTGGGCTGACTAGTTCCAGCAGCCTGCCACACCAGAGACATGTTGCTGGCCCCATGGGGAGAGTGCCTTTGTCACTCTGAGGCCAGTAACAAAGCCTGCACTGGGTGGAGATGCTAACACCTCCCCCAGGCAGGAGCTGTAACACCTGGCGGTGAGCCTTAAAGGCTCACCCCTTTGTCACAGCCCAGCAGGGCACTCCAGCTTAGTGGAGTTGCCCGCCCCCTCCGGCCACGGCCCCCACTTTTGGCGGCAAGGCTGGAGGGAACAAAGAAAGCAACAAGGAGGAGTCACTGGCCAGTCAGGACAGCCCCTAAGGTGTCCTGAGCTGAAGTGACTCTAACTTTTAGAAATCCTCCATCTTGCAGATGGAGGATTCCCCCAATAGGGTTAGGATTGTGACCCCCTCCCCTTGGGAGGAGGCACAAAGAGGGTGTACCCACCCTCAGGGCTAGTAGCCATTGGCTACTAACCCCCCAGACCTAAACGCGCCCTTAAATTTAGTATTTAAGGGCTACCCTGAACCCTAGAAAATTAGATTCCTGCAAACTACAAGAAGAAGGACTGCCTAGCTGAAAACCCCTGCAGAGGAAGACCAGAAGACGACAACTGCCTTGGCTCCAGAAACTCACCGGCCTGTCTCCTGCCTTCCAAAGATCCTGCTCCAGCGACGCCTTCCAAAGGGACCAGCGACCTCGACATCCTCTGAGGACTGCCCCTGCTTCGAAAAGACAAGAAACTCCCGAGGACAGCGGACCTGCTCCAAGAAAGGCTGCAACTTTGTTTCCAGCAGCCTTGAAAGAACCCTGCAAGCTCCCCGCAAGAAGCGTGAGACTTGCAACACTGCACCCGGCGACCCCGACTCGGCTGGTGGAGATCCAACACCTCAGGAGGGACCCCAGGACTACTCTGATACTGTGAGTACCAAAACCTGTCCCCCCTGAGCCCCCACAGCGCCGCCTGCAGAGGGAATCCCGAGGCTTCCCCTGACCGCGACTCTTTGAATCCAAAGTCCCGACGCCTGGGAGAGACCCTGCACCCGCAGCCCCCAGGACCTGAAGGACCGGACTTTCACTGGAGAAGTGACCCCCAGGAGTCCCTCTCCCTTGCCCAAGTGGAGGTTTCCCCGAGGAACGCCCCCCTTGCCTGCCTGCAGCGCTGAAGAGATCCCGAGATCTCTCATAGACTAACATTGCGAACCCGACGCTTGTTTCTACACTGCACCCGGCCGCCCCCGCGCTGCTGAGGGTGAAATTTCTGTGTGGGCTTGTGTCCCCCCCGGTGCCCTACAAAACCCCCCTGGTCTGCCCTCCAAAGACGCGGGTACTTACCTGCAAGCAGACCGGAACCGGGGCACCCCCTTCTCTCCATTCTAGCCTATGTGTTTTGGGCACCACTTTGAACTCTGCACCTGACCGGCCCTGAGCTGCTGGTGTGGTGACTTTGGGGTTGCTCTGAACCCCCAACGGTGGGCTACCTTGGACCAAGAACTGAACCCTGTAAGTGTCTTACTTACCTGGTAAAACTAACAAAAACTTACCTCCCCTAGGAACTGTGAAAATTGCACTAAGTGTCCACTTTTAAAACAGCTATTTGTCAATAACTTGAAAAGTATACATGCAATTTTTATGATTTAAAGTTCCTAAAGTACTTACCTGCAATACCTTTCGAATGAGATATTACATGTAGAATTTGAACCTGTGGTTCTTAAAATAAACTAAGAAAATATATTTTTCTATACAAAACCTAGTGGCTGGATTTGTCTCTGAGTGTGTGTACCTCATTTATTGTCTATGTGTATGTACAACAAATGCTTAACACTACTCCTTGGATAAGCCTACTGCTCGACCACACTACCACAAAATAGAGCATTAGTATTATCTATTTTTACCACTATTTTACCTCTAAGGGGAACCCTTGGACTCTGTGCATGCTATTCCTTACTTTGAAATAGCACATACAGAGCCAACTTCCTACACTTCTTTTCCCACATCGCAGCAAAGACCTGCAACAAGTCCAAGGGAGACCAGGAGGCTCCCCGCACAACTCCAGCCCATCACTTTACTACCAGAATCGCGAAGGGCCCTCAGTACCTGGCAATTTGAATGGGCCTCCGGAACCTGCAAGCGCCGGTATACCCTTTTGAGTGATTAGCTGCGCTTTTTAAATCCTGATTCATTGATTGATGTAATATATGGGATAATTGGCAGTCAATGGTAATGGTGCAAGTTATAGTTACCTTAGGGCACGAGTTAAAGTTACTTGAGATAACTATAACTAGTGAATTTCAGTGGTTTTTAGACATAACCTGTTGCTAAATACTTTTTCTATAAACACCAGAGTAACCTAGGTCTCCTCAAATGTTTTTGTTTTGACAGAGTTAACAAGCCAATCGGAGGAGGAGACTGAGAAAACTTGCTACTCATCATGGAACCATGGCTAATCATGGAGGTGGACACCAAGGTCCTATATGAGCTAAACGTGGATGAAGAATTTACAGTACATATTTAATTAATTCCAGTCTTGTCCTGTTCCTATAGCCAAATCTGCAAATTTGTTTACACAAATTCTTGTATGTGCGATACCCCCTTGTGACGGGCTGGAACCAGTTCGCCCGCATATGGCTCTCACTTGTGCTGACTCTGCCCCTGTTACTCCGAAGCTTCCTGGTCACACTGCCCGTGATTGGTCGGTAGATCCGCAGTGGCGGGACGCCAGAAGGTCAAATGTGCCGCTGTCAGCACTTGCAGCATGCGGAGGTTGGAAGGAGGAAGACGAGGAGCGGAGCCCACCTGTGAACCAGCACCGGCTGTACCGTCCGGGTACTGGAGGAGAAACCGGAGGACGATTGCCAGACAACCGTGTTCCAGGCGACCGGGAGGACGAAACGTAGCATCCAGCCACGCTCCAGGAGAAGCGTGGCCATTCAGGTGCGTGGGACTACGTCCCTGAATGAGTGCAAAAGAGATAAAGGAGTGGAGTGAGAAGGGAGGGGGAAGGGAGGAAAAGGTAACACGGGGAGAAGGGAGGGGGACGGACAAACACCGAGAAAACATAAATGCACGAGCACTGGGGAAAAGGGAAGGAGAGAGAGAGAAACGAACAAGGTCAAGGGAGAGATACAAAATTTACCTTCAGGCACCATAGACCACCGTCACCTTTAAGGGGCCAACCAAAACCCGAGCACAGGAACGGTTGAGCGCTGAAAGAAAACAATACAAAGCCAGAAAGAATAGGAATTAGACCATTAAGAAACAGAAGGAAAAGTATTTACTAATCTGAACTAAGGTGAGAAATGTAACCGTAACAAGAACAGTAAGACAGGGACCACAAAGACATTATAAGAAAACAAGAGATACCAGTATCACAGTCACTTACAGCTATTATTCTCTTCTCTCCACATGCGCTTTCCGGGGAACGACCTACGAACAAGAGAGACAGAAAGAGACGAGTAAAGACTAAACCTCAAGAACATCCCACCACCTAAAACCCAGCAACTCAAGACTGAAACAAACTTACCTGTTTTACGCCACATTCAATATCTTCAATAAAATTCCTTTGTTTTTACGACTATAACGCAGTCTGGAGCGGTTCCTCCACACCCACACCATTACACCCCTCTTAATGACTTGCATGGATTATCAGTCCCATCATCATGTGGATGTTTTCTACAGGTGTAGAGTATCTTGCAATACTAAAAAACAGAAATGTACTCAAAAGCATAGAAATTCACAAAAAAAGGTTACGGGGGCGTTATAGTTAGGTTCACATTTTACCCACACAAAGCCATAGAAAAATTTAGCACTTATGGTTATACTTATAGTTACACTTATGTTAAGATACTATAAATCATAGCCGAAAGTTACTTTCCGGCATGAATTCTAGTTTCTTCAGATAAGTATAACTATAACTATAAGTAAACCCAAAGTTTTATTAGCAAAACAAAGAAAATGCTCCATATATGGGAAGATTAACCTATGGATCCTAACTATAACTAACTACTGGTGATATAAATATATATATAGAGAGAGAGATATCACAGTGGAGGGTGCCACTGTGTAGTTATACGTCAGTCACAGCTACCAGATAACAGCTTTTTTTGTTTGATAATACCCCAGTGCCATTTGACGAACTTTCATAAAACATTCCCAAAAAAGTTAATCAACCTCATCTCCATCTTAAAAAGTTTCGGGATGAGTCATCAAGTGGCGGCAGAGAAAAAGGTGTGGTCCCAAAACACTATTTTCCCCATGCATTTTCCTTAGGAAATATCAGACAAAGATACAGAGAAAAAAAATGAACGGAATTACACCAAATTTGGCAGAAAGCTGGATCTCTACCATAAATTAGTGCTTTTTGTGATTTGGTGCAAATCTGTTAATTAGTTTTTGAGTTTCAAAATGTATAGATATATTGACAATTGATCCCTTGATACTTCAGCAGGAGTCCCACAGGGCATGAATTCAAAAATTGGAGCAATGGGTTTGGTCACAAGTGTTTTATCCCCACTGGCTTGGTCTTGTGGGACTCTGTCCTGTAGAGCACACAATCTGATTGGCTGATTGGCTGGCTGCAACATGAAAGAAAATGTTGCAGCTGCCATTACAGGTCTCAGGCACATAGTTTCTGTGTCCTAAAAATTATAAAAATAATAGTAAATTACGGTAGTAGTGGATATGGTAATGGTACTTTGACCCTATGGTCCCGATGGGCCTTATATGGGGCACCAGAGGCACCACCCTCAACCAAAAATAATAATTAAAAAATTTGCATTTTTGCAATCCAGGTGATACCGTTGATAAAGAGTGATAGGGTCTTTGGCTGGATCCCGGAATGGCATGCACTGCAGGGGGTTTGCCTGCCCCCTGCTGATGACTTGGCACAACTCCCTCCCCACTGTGCTTCATCGAAGATCTTCAGCTGCGTTCCTACAACAATTTTTGCAGTAATGCACCGCTGAAGTAAGACACAGTTGCATCACCCTCTGTGGGCAAAGAAAAAAAGTAATTTATAGACTGGTGATAACAGTGCAGATGGCAAAAATTGGTACGTGGTTCTTCTGCCAGCTGGCACAGACACAGCCAGTATTGCAGTTTGTAGGAAAGTCATCCTTTTAGCCTCAATTACACCCTATTTTTCATACCAATTCTGGTGGTTACTGATTCTGAGAGTGCCATGGGCTCTACTTACCAGACCCCGGGCCAGTGCTCTTTCCTCTAAAGGTATATACTAATTTGTATAATTCTGAATGGTAAGAACAGCCTATCTGTAAGTCTCTAGCAAATGGGAGGGCATGTAGGTCTAGAGAACCTGTGGTCTTCATACACTTAAGTGTGCATGGCTGTAGTGTCTGATGTAATTTTAAAGCCAGGCCTGCCGTGGGCTGGTTATGAAAATAAAACTATGTTCAAATTCGACTTTGGAATTAAAAGCACTTCCAAAGTCTAAAACTAACTTTTCATTACTTATAAGTCACCCCTAAGGTCTGCCCTATGTGCCCCAAGGGTATGGTGCATAGTAATAAAAAGCAGGGACAATATGAAATGTCTTATATGCCCTGGTAGGGAAAAACATCCAAAGTAATTTTCCCTTTGGTACTGCTACTGGCCCTACAGGCTAACATGGGGCGAAATGTATTACATTCAATGAAGTCTAATTTTGGATTGGCATATTGTTCAAAGTATCACATTAATAGTTACATTAAACCCAACAACTTGCCAAGGTTGGATTTAATATAACTATTGCAGTTTTATAACTTACTATTCTGCAGTTACCTAAAGCAGCCCAGTAGCAACCAGATTGGTCATCCTTTGACAGCCTAAGCCAGGCTGCTCTTTGAGTAAGTGTCAGGCGGCCTAGGGCTGCAACAATACAGTCACTTGGTGGGAGGAGATCTCCTTCCTGGAGAAGCCAGGAAGAGGAAGGGGGCTGAGTAGATAAGCTGGACTTCAAAGGCGGATGCCTCTACAGAAAACAGATGTCACAGGACCCAGACCACCACCCTTCTTCCTTGATCTCTAACCAGAGCCCTCTAATTAGTTTAGGTAAGGGTCTAGAAGGGGAGTATAGTCACTAGTCATTAACTACACCTGGTTGGGTTACACAGAAACACACTCCAAGGAGAGATTTTCTCCATTTTGTTTTTTTTGGTGAGAATGTGGCATTCTGGGCTAGAAGCATGCCACACTTCACAGGAAGTGGCCATACTAGAGTGAAAGTAGCCTGAAGGGCCAGATGAATCAAAGGGTTTTACCCATTCTGTGTCAATGGGAAAATGCTTTGGTATATATGGCCCTTAATTTCTCTTGATTAGGATGCCCTGCTTCCTAAAGCACAGAAATGAAGGACCAAAGAAAGAACTGCACTCTGAAAGACTACACCTGTTGTCGGAGGTGATCTGTCACTGGTTTTAGTTTGAGACGTCATGCAAGAGTGGTTGGGGTGATGTCTGAAAAAAGAGTACAAGTGGCACCTTGGAATGTTAGTTTCATGTTTTTGGGCTGAATTTGGAATCAGTCCTTTGATTTTAAAGGAATGTAACTTGACAAGTACATCTCTGGGGTGCTTACCCTCATGAGGTAGTGGGGGGTCCTTCTTTATGAATTCTCTCCACCTTCACTTCTGGGTGGTCAACTCCCAGTAGTTGCGAGAACAGGTCCACCACATAAGCCTCCAGATCCGGTCCTTCCACTCCCTCTTAAAGGTCTCAGATGGGAATGTTGTCTCATCTGGAGCAGTTCTCCAGATCTTCGCAATTGAGGAGAGCTGATTGTAAGTGATTTTGGTGGAATTCCATTTCAGTTACCAGAGGGGACACCGTCTGATCCAGTTCCCAATATTTCGACTTGAGATCGAATGTGCGTGCCCCCACCGAATCAACATCAGCCTGAAGTGAAGTCAGTTTAGAAGTGATATCTACTCTAAGGGGTTTCCAGAGAAGAGGTCAAATCTGCCGTCAGCTCCTCTCTAAGATCTTTCTTAAAGTCCTGGAGAGAGGACAGTAGATCTTTCTTTGAGACGATCATGGTCTCAACCAATTATGGAGCTGCGCATGAGGACTTAGCTGTGGTGTGGGAGAAGTAGCTAGAGACCCTGTTGGGTAGCCCTTTCTTGGGGGGGGCATATAGGTAGTGTGTCACGGGGAACCAGGGTCCATGAGGCTGGGGCCCTCAGAAGGAGGGGCAGTTCTTGCAGTTCTGAGAGGCCATCGGCAGAGGAGGTGCGTTAGTCAATGCCCCTGATGCTGTTCAGAGTGGCCTGTTCCAGGAGGTTTTGCAGAAAAGGTGGCAAATGGATGGGGATCACAGCTGGCAGAGTGGCTCCCTCACCCGAATCCCCACATCTTCAAAGTGGATGAAGATCTGAAATTTATTAGGAAAGCATAGGCCTTAGCATTGCACTTGAGAGAGTCCACAGAGTAGCTGTCTGTGGGTCCCTGGCAGGAGAAGTGTAGAGTTCCTGAAGCAGAAGATATTGGGGGTGTGGGATGAGTTAGTCCTTGGTTTACTTGTTGGTCAGTACGTTCCTCGCTTCTCAACACTGCATGTATGTTCCCCCAAATATATGTTCCAGGCGCTTATTAGCACTTTCATGCATGTGGGGCTTGGGAGTCACTTTATCCAGGTCACTGTGGGACAATACCAAGATTACAGCAGTGCATGAAAAGGTGAGGAGAGGAGGTGGGGTCAATTGCTGAATATTTCGGGGTACCACTGTGCTGAAGCGTGTGGTAATGCAGTCATCACCCCCGCTCTACAGCCAACAAATCCCAATATTGGTGAGCCTTGGCACTGCCACCCTCCCTAGAGAAATCGCCTTGGTAGTTTCACCAGACCAAGTCCGATTTGGCTGGAATCCTCAGTGTGTCAGGTGCGATTTCAGGGTCAGGCACCTCAGGGTGGGGTTTTGCTGTGTAGTGCTTTGGATCACCGTGGCACCCCCCCCAGCACCGTTTACTTGTTTCAGGGGCTGAGAGGTCCCCCTTCTACACCACTAGCACCTCGGGTGTCATCATAGCTCTGCTTGGGGCATATCCCCCGCGGGCTCCGCCATCTTGCCTCCTCATCGAGAAAGTTGAGAGGGAGAAATTCTCAGTGATCCTCTGTAGTAGGCAGCTTGCGGGAGGTCCCCAGGTGTCACCGACAGTTCTCCGGCCCCAGATGAACAAATTAGTGGTCGAAGTGCAGGTCAGCAGGCTGGTTGTTCTGAAGTCTGTAAGGTTTGGGTGCGGAGCCGCTGTGGATCACGTCCACACAGCTATGAAGGCTGCCTACACCCCCTATGATGGCTGGTCACGCCTTCCGGCCTACATTTTAAATACAATGCATCCTACCCTTGGGGCTATTTAGGCCTACTTTTATAGGTGGCTTGTATGTATTAAAATAGAAGGTTTAGACTTGGCAAAATGTTTATATAGACCGGTGGAATCGTCAGTTTAAAACTGCATTACATGCTGCAATGGCAGGCCTGAGACCTGCCATTGCACAATGGTTGGCACAATGAGTGCTGCTGCCCACTTGTATCAGTTAATTCACAGTCTCTGGGTACCCATGGCACCATATTCGAGGCACTTACAAGTAAATTAAATGTGCAGAGATGTTTTAAGGCATGGGCAAAGTGGGCTGTGGTCTAGGGCCCCAACCTCTAAAAGGGCCCCCTGATAGAGCCAGCTCAGTTCTGCAGATTCTTGCCTTGATTACCTTGATTACATTTTTAACAAATTGTTTTAAATACCAATTTCCTTTTTTTTTTTTTTTATGTTTGGTGATGTGTGAGGTTCTGTTACAGACATTTTGCAGAAAACTGTAGCATTTATGTATCATGCATCATCCTTAAAAAAATCTTTTAGATCGACACAGGACCTCACAAATGAGAATTGTAAGGGTGTCACAGAGATTATTTGCAGTTATGTTTGTGAGCTGCTGCTTTGTTACAATATTGAACAAGCATTTGCAATGCAACGGGTCTTGCATTCGCTCGAGTTAGAGCTATTAGCGTTGTAAACTCCTAACCAGACTTTTCTCGGCACACAAATTACAAGAAAAAAAACACAGCGTGACCGCGCTATATAAAATGCAGCGCGATCGCATTGAAATTTAAAACAGAAAAACCAAGCGCAATTGCGCTATGTAAACCCCAGCGTGATCACGCGGCATGGAAAATAAAAAGATAAAGTAGTCCGGAAATCATGCCGAAAACATAGAGCCTCGAATGGTTTCAGTAGTTTAATGGTGCTGTGTAGGTGGGCTAAACAACGGAAAAGGCATGACGTCTGCATGCCTTTCACAAATGAAAGCAAGCAGATTTTAAAAGGCAAGCCCACAAACCAATGAAAGTGACTGACGTAACATGGGTGTGGTTAGAAGCCCAAAGACAGATTACAGCATGGGACAGAGCATTTTGCGCTCGCCCATAAAAAGCACACCACTCTCCCTTATTATTAGATGTAAACACATTTAGAATTTGAATGAGATAGATTATAAATTTAAACCTGTTTTGAACATTCCCCCCCCCAAATATTTGTCCCAGGCCCCCACAATCCTTAAAATATCCCTCTAAATGTGCCAATCAGGTGTAAACCAACCATACTGTATTTGGGGGGGAGAGAACACACACTTTAGTGCTGGTTAGCAGTGGCAAAGTGCACAAAGTCCTAAACGCCATCAACAACGGGGTCCGAAAACATGAAGGGTGAAGGCAAATGTTTGGGGGTGGGAGGGCCTGCAGAAAGGGCCAAGTCCAGCACAAGCCTGGATCCCTTGACTCCTACATCCATGTTGTAGTCTTTTGCATCCTTGTTCTATCATGTTAGCAATGGCTGATCAAATAACTAGGGTAGTCTGTAGTCAGAAGTAAAGTTCTGCAAGTCACAAAAGTCATTGCAAATAGATTTTGTGTACAATGCAAAAAATTATTCGTGGAATGTCTCATAAGGTCTAGTGTTCAGAGGTTAATGCATAGTTTATCTTCCTCATTCAGAACTCTTTGCAAAGAGTAATGTGTAAAGGAATATACAGTGCATTCTATTAGTTAAGGAATGCCACTATAATGTTTTTGGGTAGTTCATCTCAGTATTGGGTTTGAAAGAATGGGTGTTGCTTAGGACAGGAAAGCTGAAAGTTAACTCATTTTACCACTGAATTGATTTAGAAAACATCCATATATTTTACCTTCTGTAACATGATACATAATTAATGGTACATAGAGAAGTTATATGACACTGCAAAATATGCTTTCTACAAGGGTACCAGGGAGCCAAGCTGCACCTGATGGCTTTGGTCTTTGAAAAATGATTGATACCATTTTAATGCTGTTTCAGACACCCTGGTCTAATCCTTGACCATTTTGGGATGATAGATAAATAGATATGTTTATTGTTTAGTCACTTAAAACCATAACAATGTAAAACACTTTTAAGTTGATGTGTGTGGTCTAATGTATCATATGGTATGTAGAAGTCAATAACAATAAGTAGAAGTGGAACCTGCTAGCCTTCTTTTGGGTTGTTCAGGGGCTTCTACCAGTGCTTTGCAGAGTAAGTATGGATTCGGTTGGAGATCATAAACTGTTAAACGTGGATTTTTGTACCACATGTTCCTGAAGCTGACGGCTATAATAACTTGCTTTGCAATATTTTACTAGCACATGGTAAGTTCAAGTTTGGTTGATGTTTTGCCAGTCAGTTTCTGGTTTGCCAGATGGTTTGTCAGTTCTCGGTTTCTGTACGAGTTTTCATTACAACAGGCTTTGGTGAGAGATGGGTTGACCAGATTTGCAATGTTGCTCTCTATAGAATGACAAACTTGCTGTATATATTAAAGCAGGTATTAATCAGTTGTCATGCTGCATGCATTGTCATGTTTTTAACAGGCCCCATTACCTCCAAACCTTCCATGGATTTGAAGGGGTTACAAAGATGAGTTTTCACTTGTCATGTATTTGTAGTTTTTTATTTTGGATTCCATGTGCAGCAATAGGTCCTAAACTCAATGCTGGGTTGTACTGATAGTGTTTCAGTAACATTTAGGAAGGATAGATCTTTGAATGTTGTGAGAAATTTGGGTATTAATTGGAGGGAGGGGCAACACATCTTGTCAGAGTGAACCACAAAAGTCTCTAACTAAACCTTTGCTTAATGTACTGCTAGCTAGACTCAAAGCAGTGATGCTTAACTTAGGGGCAATGTGTAAAGTATTTGTGCAGTAGACAGACAGGAATAAAGTGAAAACCCAACACAAGAAAAATCCCAAACCAATTTATAACTATAGAGTAAATTTAGTAAATAACATGATACCAAAATTTAATAGTCCTATAAGCAGAATCGAAGTTGTGAATTTTCAAAGTTTAAGGGCCTGATTTAGTTCTTGACCGAAGTTCTATCATCCCTCCGTGGCGGTGATTTCAAGTACTCTGTCAAGCTGACAGAATTCTGACCGCCATATTGAGATGCATGGCGGCTGAGCCACCCTCTGCGTCGACAGAGTGTAGTCCATCGCATAAGCAGTTTCCCGCTGCCGACCCTGCGGACTCCTACTCTGGCTAACAGTACTCCATTACTATCAGGGTGGTGGGATTATGGCGAGCATATTTAGATTTTACTTTTGTGCTGGTGTTGTTCTAACGGCAGATCTCTGAAGGCGGGAGTCCACCATGGAACCTGGTCAACATGGTGCTATATCTGTGTCATTGGATTGATGCTAGCAGCACACACCTGATGTCTTTTGTCTAATTGCTTACAACTCCATACCACACTGTAAAACACACTCCATTTTGGACCATGATCCTTTGCCATTCTACTACAGAATACCATTTTGCTGCTGAATTTGTCACACAGATGTCAGGTTATTTTCTTTCTCCCTTTTTATTATTTGGTTGTTTTCTGTTTTTTTATTTTTTCCTTAACTTGTGGGTCCTTTATTTCATTTAGTTTATTTACTCATAATGACAGGGAGGAGAAATCCCCATTTTTACAGAGAATCATAAGTCATGGTGGATGAATTCATTAGAGTAGAGCCACAATTCTTTGGAGCCCAAGTACAAATACCACCATTGCTCAGAAAATGCCAAGGTGGTCCAGAATAGTTGACAGAGTTAATGCTGTAGCAAACAACCTATGCACAAAGGAGGAAATTAGGAAAAGGTGGAATGACCTGCGGAGAAGAGTGTGTTCCTGACATCATGCATCACCTGGAGGCCCAGAGGACTGGTGGTGGTTCTCACAGCACCCCCTTAAACATTTTCCCTGAGAGGAGAAGATCTTACTGATCCTATATCCGGAAAGCTTGACATCCCTGGTGGAGTGGAGACTGGTACATTAGACTTCTGAATGTCTCACTAAACATAAACATCGTTTTTGCTCTTAAGTTAGCTGTTGATAATGTGTTTTGCACTATTGTAAAACATATGCACCCAATTCTAAACTGTACAAGTCCATTGTAATCATCAGCTTAGTAGCATTATGGTACTATCTCTCATTTTAATATTGGCCAATACATGTGGTCATCATGTGTGTTTTTCTTGATTGATAATAATTTTTTGCATTTGCTTGTTTGTCTGAATGTATTTTGTTGTAGTTAAGATAACAGGTTCAAAACTCCATCTATTATACCATGAAGGTACGGTGCCTATAAGTGTTTTCTCACCTGTTAACATATTTCAGATATGTAAATATTTAGTATATATGTGTACATCTTCACCACATATATTGAATGGAGAATGTTCAGCTTACAATTTTGCAAGTGTTGTTAATCTTAAATTCAAATGACTACACCTACTGCGATGCCTTGTTTTTGTCTTGGGAAAAATTGTTGCAATGTGATGTTGGTCACATATGTTAAAGTGTTATTTATTTGTCAATCTCCATTTTATCCTATGTATTAAAATGACATAATTTTATTTTGTAAGTTGTCACTTTCTTTTTATTTCATTGAATCAATGTAATTGGTTTCACAAATCAAAGTATGTTAACTTAAATCATTTCTTCTATGCTATGTTGTGTGCTGAATATAAATTGTATTGATAACAGACATACTTTGCAATGTTTACATGATGACTAATGCAATAAATCCTACTAAGTTGTATAATAGTCTGGTTTTTAGCCTGCTAGGCCTTGGAATGGTTTACTTCTCATTTCTACTCTCTACTGTGTTGGATTGAATGTGTGGTAAATTGTATGTACATTTCCTAAGTCATCTTTTTCTTTTCAGTACATCTATTCACCTGCTTTTTTGAAGTTTGCATATGTGTAATTTAACGGTTTGTGTAATCACCAAAACAACACTGAAAGGTCTTACTATACTATTAATGATCTTTTTACTCTTTGGTTGCTTCGTATATAGCTCAAACTGCATATGATGTATAATCCAGGTTTTTACAATTTGGAATTTTTGAATTTCATATTAGTTCCAACACCCAGAGTACATGGACAGCCATTCGCCACTGAGGACATCTCCACTCCAGACCAGGATCAATGCCTTCAGTGAGGACTCTACTCCTACAAGTCCAGGTGATAAGGAGCTGCCTAGTCCATCTGGGGTGTCTGGGCAGACAGCTCCAGCGAGTCTCACTTGTCCCACAACTACACCTCATACCCCAGTTGTTACCACACCTCAGCCTATGGATACCTCCACTTCCTGTGTCCAAATGAACATGACTCCAATCTTGTACTCCCCTCTAGTCCTTGCCTCTGTTCAGCCAACACCACCACAACCTCCAGTTCAGCCAGGACTCAGTGGAATGGGGCTCACTGGCTCAAGGGCACAGGATAGTGGGCGTAGAATTCATGGGAGGGAATCTGTGGGCCAGTGAAGTGAAGCCACTGGTTTAACTGTCACCCAGGCTACCTTTGACCAAGTCTTGGGATCCCTGCATCAGTCCCAAGACATGATGGGCCAAGTCCTTACAGAGCCTGGCACATGAAGCAGGTTCAGATGGAACACTATGTAGAGATTCAGTATCTAGACTCTAATTTGAGCTCAATGGCTAGGGTGCTGTTTGACATTTACCAACATACGTGTAGGGCTTTCCCAGCAACATCTATCACTTTTTGTGGCCCCTCAACATCTGAGCCCACCATACCTGCCTCAGCCACAGAAAAGGAGGCCCTGCTACAGGAAGTAACACATGTATCCACATCAATCTCTGCAACTGTGGATTCCCATCCCAGTCATGAGATGACATACATCCAGACTACTAAAATAGGATGGCAAGATCTCCACCACCAACAGCAAGAGAGGGAGAACCTAATTTCCTCTAGTGTATGACTAACATTCATCTTGTAGACTCATTTCTGGATGCATTTACTTTTTGATGCTAATTGTATGTTGTGACTTGGATTCTGAACAGTTTTGGCTCTCTAATAATAGTTTCATTCTCCATGATTGTCTGTTTTATTTGCTTTTTTACTTTGAATTTTTGTTATCATCCGGTTTTGGTTTATTTGTATCTGTAAAATAAATTCAAGACTAAGAAAGTCAAAGACAGGTGTTGTATTTCTTTTACTAAATGCTTGTATTTTTCCTTCCATCCTTAATTTGTAAATACAAATAATAAAAAAGAGTGTTTGTAAATAAAATCTATGTAGTTAATGTTTATTACATTTTCAAAAATGAAATATTTTTAACAAACACAACAAATTAAAAAGTCATATTGTAGTACCATTGTAATTTGTAATAAGGAATTGTTTGTCAATCTTTCAAAAACATTTACATCCCACGCATAACCCACATACTCTGTGCCATATTTATATTTACAGTTCCAAGACCTTGATATCATGGAAAAATATAACATAAGCTTAAAAATCAGATTCAATAGGCAAACTATCATTGTTTAATGTCCTCAGCTAGAGCCAGACCTCCTGCCTCACAAGAGGAATCCCACATTAATAACACCAATAGTCAAAATCAACTTTAAGTGGTGTGCTACAAAAAGTTATTTCTACAAAGATGAGACACATCAACAGCTTCATACAGTTTCCAGTTTGAGAAGATAGAAAAATATATTTAAATGTGCAAACATATCTTTGATATTCAACACAAATCTCATGTTTTTGTAAACTTCCATATGTTTTTGTAACATATCTGTACACAAACTTTTTTGTGATGTTGTAAATTAAAATAACCATTGTTTACGTCTATTATTTTTTTAAATAATGTATAAATAATACATTTAAAATGTATTGTTTACACATTATTATTTTTTTCACAAAAATTCTGTCAATAGAAATATAAAGTAAACCACACAACTATCCCATTTAACCACAGTAACGCACTACATAATACAGTTTTAATTGTACAAAACTGAGTAACGTCGGCATTTTGTATGTGTAAAACAAGCTAGCCACCATTTTGAGTGGTGGTAACGCACTTAACATTCATAAATACACTGTTTCACAATTTAAAATGGCGTCCTTCTGATCTTGCCGTCAGGAAATTTGCAAACTCAAGACCGTCAGCGGAAGTTGACCACGTAGTGGGTGTAAACTCTGCAACAGATACAGCCATAAGCTAACATGCATGACAGCAACATGTGACAGCCAAAGGATGTGTCCATCTTCATTGATGATTACATAAGTAATGTACATGTATGTGGCGTTTGTAAAAAAAAAAAAAAAAAAAAAAAAGAAACTTACCTTCTAGCACTGCAGCTAACAACACCACCCCCACTTTTGTTGTTGTTTCCAGACACTGTGAGCTACAATTCCATGAAGAGCAGGTAACAGGGCTCCAAACTACTAAAACAAGGAGCTGGATTTGCTGGCCACAAAGGTTCTGTCCCTGTACAGCCAGCTGTATGGCTCCGTAGAGGAACAATTACATGTTTAAAATGAAAATGTAATTCTCACTAACTTGTTTTTTTTTTTTTTTTTTTTTTTTTATTGAAGCACAGGCTAGAATATTGCTTTTAGTTCCAGAGACAGATGTAGTGATAGGAGTGCATTTACAAATTTCAGACCCTATACTCCCATTGATCAGTAGACACTGTGCCATAGGCATCAGTGAAACATACAGCCATGTGTTCAAATGAAAGAAATGTAAAATGCATACAAATTATTCATGTTATGCATCCCTGCTAAATTTCCCAAATTCATGCATAGTGTGCTGCACCAGTCCAGTTTTTATAATTTAATTCTGAGACTTGTAGTCTTGTATATTCAATTATAAAACAAGCCAATGAAGCTGGGATTGGGGGTGCCTGGTTTAGCCTTCAGTAGTTCACAATGTTTTTCACTGATCAGAAGTAGCTCTCACTTGAGAAATGTTTTAGAACCCTAGCCTAGATGATGTTAGTGGGCTGGATTTGTAAACTAAGGACATAAAAATTGGGTTAAGGGTACTCAACATGTCACTACACATTTCTGGATTCATGTAGGAAATACATTTCAAATAATGTGCTAGTTTCTAAAAATGCTTGTGATTGATTTATCAGAATCATTTTACATCAATGCAAACAAACAAAACCTCACAATTGTTTTCTTTCATTTTTTGTATCCAAGGTCAACGGCCATCAGAAAAAATCCATCTGGGAGGGCGTTTCGAATAAGGTGAGGATCCGCACCCTGATCCCCCTAATGGCCCACATTCTTGCGGTGACTATCCCCAGCTTGATAGGCAGTTGAGAGTCCAAAAGCAGCATCAAGGGGGTAAGTTATGTTTTGAGTTATTGTTATTAGATAACCATTTTTGTTACAGTAACAAATTATGGCATCAACATAAAGGTTGACACGTGCAACGCACAAGAAGAGTTCTGGAAGGTGTAAGTTTTGAGCAAGGTATGTGATGATGTGTTTTGTAATTTTATTCGAACATGATACCACTGTGTTTCTGATCACTGGTAAAGGACTGGTTTGAGCAGACTCATGCCTGCCTAAAAAAATAAAGGTACATTAATTTGTTTGATGTTATAAGGGGCTATTATACCAAACAAGCCACAATTTATGATTGTCAGGTGTGATGCTCTATCACAATTGTGAAGGAGGTTCTGTTGGTCCAATTACAGGTGACATAGCACAGAATGGACTTATGGTACAATGGATGTAGCAAACATAACACTGGTGAGTTTGTGTCACAGAGAAATAATAATGAGCATGTGAGCCAAAATGACTAAAAAGATGAGAACAATGTCAACATTGTTTTAGTAAGAGCGTGTAACAAATATGTTTTCACAAAAAAATACAAGTCAATTTATGTTAACAGTTGCAGATTGGCATGATGCCTTAGTCCTTCACAAATGTGCATGTAATCCATCTGTTTTTTCAAACATGATTTTGATAGGCATACATTTCTGAATGAAACAGACAGAAATGTGTACACATTAATGCCAAAGTAACACATATCCAAACCAATGTTTTAAGTCCAAATGAAAAATCAATATTGAAGAGAAGGATTTTAGTGAAAGGGAACTTTGTATATAGACAAAATGCAATGCGGTTTTTGCTAGATGTAGATTTTTGTACCACAAGTTCAATAGCCAGATCAAACAATCTATACCATTCAGGGGTGTTAAACAATTGCTGGAGAAAATTCATACTAATGAAGAAAAATGATAAAAAATTAAATGGGAGCATTGATTTGAAATTACTAAACTGTAAACAAACTGGTACTGAAGGTGTCCCTTAACCTCTTCGCTGCCAGGTCTTTTCCCCCTCAGGTGCCAAGTCTTTTTATTGGCTATTTGGGGCAGTTTGCGCTTAGGCCCTCATAACATTTTGTCCACATAAGCTACCCACGCCAAATTTGTGTCCTTTTTTTCCAACATCCCAGGAATTCTAGAGGTACCCAGACTTTGTGGGTTCCCCTGAAGGAGACCAAGAAATTGGACAAAATACAGTGGAAATTTAATTTTTTTCAAAAAAAAGAAAAAAAAAGGCTGCAGAAGAAGGCTTGTGGTTTTTCCCCTGAAAATGGCATCAACAAAGGGTTTGCTGTGCTAAAATCACCATCTTCACAGCTTTCAGGAACAAGCAGACTTGAATCAGAAAACCAAATTTTTCAACACAATTTTGGCATTTTACTGGGACATACCCCATTTTTACTATTTTTTGCGCTTTCAGCCTCCTTCCAGTTAGTGACAGAAATGGTTGTGAAACCAATGCTGGATCCCAGAAAGCTAAACATTTCTGAAAAGTAGACACAATTCTGAATTCAGCAAGGGGTAATTTGTGTAGATCCTACAAGGGTTTCCTACAGAAAACCACAACTGAAAAAGGAAAATATTGAAATTGAGGTGAAAGAAACATCAATTTTTCTCTACGTTTTACTCTGTAACTTTTTCCTGCAATGTCAGATTTTCGAAAGCAATATACCGTTACGTCTGCTGGACTCCTCTGGTTGCGGGGATATATAGGGCTTGCAGGTTCATCAAGAACCCTAGGTACCCAGAGCCAATAAATGATCTGCACCCTGCAGTGGGTTTTCATTCTATACCGGGTATTCAGCAATTCATTTGCTGAAATATAAAGAGTGAAAAAGAGCTATCAAGAAAACCTTTGTATTTCCAAAATGGGCACGAGATAAGGTGTTGAGAAGCAGTGGTTATTTGCACATCTCTGAATTCCGTGGTGACCATACTAGCATGTGAATTACAGGGCATTTCTCAAATAGATGTATTTTTTACACACTCTCTTATATTTGGAAGGAAAAAATTTAGAGAAAGACATGGGGCAATTACACTTGTTTTGCTAATCTATGTTCCCCCAAGTCTACCAATAAAAATGATACCTCACTTGTGTGGGTAGGCCTAGCGCCCGCGACAGGAAATGCCCCAAAGCACAACGTGGACACATCCCATTTTTTGAAAGAAAAGAGAGGTGTTTTTTGCAAAGTGCCTACCTGTAGATTTTTGGCCTCTAGCTCAGCCGGCACCTAGGGAAACCTACCAAACCTGTGCATTTTTGAAAACTAGAGACCTAGGGAAATCCATGATGGGGTGACTTGTGGGGTTCTGACCAGGTTCTGTTACCCAGAATCCTTTGCAAATCTCAAAATTTGGCTAAAAAAACACATTTTCCTCACATTTCGGTGACAGAAAGTTCTGGAATCTGAGAGGAGCCACAAATTTCCTTCCACCCAGCTTTCCCCCAAGTCTCCCGATAAAAATGATACCTCACTTGTGTGGGTAGGCCTGGCACCCGCGACAGGAAATGCCCCAAAGCACAACATGGACACATCCCATTTTTTTTAAGAAAACAGAGGTGTTTTTTGCAAAGTGCCTACCTGTAGATTTTGGCCTCTAGCTCAGCCGGCACCTAGGGAAACCTACAAAACCTGTGCATTTTTAGAAAACTAGAGACCTAGGGGAATCCAAGATGGGGTGACTTGTGGGGCTCTGACCAGGTTCTGTTACCCAGAATCCTTTGCAAACCTCAAAATTTGGCTAAAAAAACACATTTTCCTCACATTTCGGTGACAGAAAGTTCTGGAATCTGAGAGGAGCCACAAATTTTCTTCCACCCAGGGTTCCCCTATGTCTCCCGATAAAAATGATACCTCACTTGTGTGGGTAGAGCTAGCGCCCGCGACAGGAAAAGCCCCAAGACACAACGTGGACACATCCCATTTTTTTAAAGAAAACAGAGGTGTTTTTTGCAAAGTGCCTACCTGTAGATTTTGGCCTCTAGCTCAGCCGGCACCTAGGGAAACCTACCAAACCTGTGCATTTTTTAAAACTAGAGACCTAGGGGAATCCAAGATAGGGTGACTTGTGGGGTTCTGACCAGGTTCTGTTACCCAGAATCCTTTGCAAACCTCAAAATTTGGCTAAAAAAACACATTTTCCTCCCATTTCGGTGACAGAAAGTTCTGGAATCTGAGAGGAGCCACAAATTTCCTTCCACCCAGGGTTCCCCTATGTCTCCCGATAAAAATGATACCTCACTTGTGTGGGTAGAGCTAGCGCCCGCGACAGGAAAAGCCCCAAGACACAACGTGGACACATCCCATTTTTTTTAAAGAAAACAGAGGTGTTTTTTGCAAAGTGCCTACCTGTAGATTTTGGCCTCTAGCTCAGCCGGCACCTAGGGAAACCTACCAAACCTGTGCATTTTTAAAAACTAGAGACCATGGGGAATCCAAGATGGGGTGGTTTGTGGGGCTCTGAGCAGGTTCTGTTACCCAGAATCCATTGCAAACCTCAAAATTTGGCTAAAAAAACACATTTTCCTCACATTTCGGTGACAGAAAGGTCTGGAATCTGAGAGGAGCCACAAATTTCCTTCCACCAAGCGTTCCCCTAAGTCTCCCGATAAAAATGATACCTCACTTGTGTGGGTAGAGCTAGCGCCCGCAACAGGAAACGCCCCAAAACACATCGTGGACACATCAAATTTTTTGAAAGAAAACAGAGATGTTTTTTGCAAAGTGCCTACTTGTAGATTTTGGCCTCTAGCTCAGCCGGCACCTAGGGAAACCTACCAAACCTGTGCATTTTTAAAAACTAGAGACCATGGGGAATCCAAGATGGGGTAGTTTGTGGGGCTCTGAGCAGGTTCTGTTACCCAGAATCCATTGCAAACGTCAAAATTTGGCTAAAAAAACAAATTTTCCTCACATTTCGGTGACAGAAAGGTCTGGAATCTGAGAGGAGCCACAAATTTCCTTCCACCCAGCGTTCCCCTAAGTTTCCCGATAAAAATGATACCTCACTTGTGTGGGTAGGCCTAGCGCACGCGACAGGAAACGCCCCAAAACACATCGTGGACACATCCCATTTTTTGAAAGAAAACAGAGGTGTTTTTTGCAAAGTGCCTACTTGTAGATTTTGGCCTCTAGCTCAGCCGGCACCTAGGGAAACCTACCAAACCTGTGCATTTTTGAAAACTAGAGACCATGTGGAATCCAAGATGGGGTGACCTGTGGGGCTCTGACCAGGTTCTGTTACCCAGAATCCTTTGCAAACCTCAAAATATGGCTACAAGAACACATTTTCCTCACATTTCGGTGACAGAAAGTTCTGAAATCTGAGAGGAGCCACAAATTTCCTTCCACCCAGCGTTCCCCCAAGTCTCCCGATAAAAATTATACCTCACTTGTGTGGGTAGGCCTAACGCCCGCGACAGGATATGCCCCAAAGCACAACGTGGACACATCCCATGTTTTTTTTACAGAAAACAGAGGTGTTTTTTGCAAAGTGCCTACCTGTAGATTTTGGCCTCTAGCTCAGCCGGCACCTTGGAAAACGTACCAAACCTGTGCATTTTTTAAAACTAGAGACCTAGGGAAATCCATGATGGGGTGACTTGTGGGGTTCTGACCAGGTTCTGTTACCGAGAATCCTTTGCAAACCTCAAAATTTGGCTAAAAAAACACATTTTCCTCACATTTCGGTGACAGAAAGTTCTGGAATCTGAGAGGAGCCACAAATTTCCTTCCACCCAGGGTTCCCCTAAGTCTCCTGATAAAAATGATACCTCACTTGTGTGGGTAGGCCTAGCGCCCGCGACAGGAAACGCCCAAAAACACAACGTGGACACATCCCATTTTTTGAAAGAAAACAGAGGTGTTTTTTGCAAAGTGCCTACCTGTAGATTTTGGCCTCTAACTCAGCCGACACCTAGGGAAACCAACCAAACCTGTGCATTTTTAAAAACTAGAGACCATGGGGAATCCAAGATGGGGTGGTTTGTGGGGCTCTGAGCAAGGTCTGTTACTGAGAATCCTTTGTAAACCTCAAAATTTGGCTGAAAAATAAAATTCTCCTCACATTTCAGTGACAGAAAGTTCTGGAATCTGAGAGGAGCCACAAATTTCCTTCCACCCAGCGTTCCCCCAAGTCTCCCGATAAAAATGATACCTCACTTATGTGGGCAGGCCTAGCGCCCGCGACAGGAAACGCCCCAAAGCACAACGTGGACACATCCCATTTTTTGAAAGAAAACAGAGGTGTTTTTTGCAAAGTGCCTACCTGTAGATTTTGGCCTCTAGCTCAGCCGGCACCTAGGGAATCCTACCAATCCTATGCATTTTTGAAAACTAGAGACCATGGGGAATCCAAGATGGGTTGACTTGTGGGGCTCTGACCAGGTTCTGTTACCCAGAATCTATTGCAAACCTCAAAATTTGGCTAAAAAAACACATTTTCCTCACATTTCGGTGACAGAAAGTTCTGAAATGTGAGAGGAGCCAGAAATTTCCTTCCACCCAGCGTTCCCCTAAGTCTTACGATAAAAATTATACCTCACTTGTGTGGGTAGGCCTAGTGCCCGCAACAGGAAACGCCCCAAAACACAACGTGGACACATCCCATTTTTTTAAAGAAAACAGAGGTGTTTTTTGCAAAGTGCCTACCTGTAGATTTTGGCCTCTAGCTCAGCCGGCACCTAGGGAAACCTACCAAACCTGTGCATTTCTTAAACCTAGAGACCTAGGGGAATCCAAAATGGGGTGACTTTTGGGGCTCTGACCAGGTTCTGTTACCCAGAATCCTTTGCAAACCTCAAAATTTGGCTAAAAAAACAAATTCTCCTCACATTTCAGTGACAGAAAGTTCTGGAATCTGAGAGGAGCCACAAATTTCCTTCCACCCAGCGTTCCCCCAAGTCTCCCGATAAAAATGATACCTCACTTGTGTGGGCAGGCCTAGCGCCCGCGACAGGAAATGCCCCAAAGCACAAAGTGGACACATCCCATTTTTTGAAAGAAAACAGAGGTGTTTTTTGCAAAGTGCCTACCTGTAGCTTTTGGCCTCTAGCTCAGCCGGCACCTAGGGAATCCTACCAATCCTGTGCATTTTTGAAAACTAGAGACCATGGGGAATCCAAGATGGGGTGACTTGTGGGGCTCTGACCAGGTTCTGTTACCCAGAATCCATTGCAAACCTCAAAATTTGGCTAAAAAAACACATTTTCCTTAAATTTCGGTGACAGAAAGTTCTGAAATCTGAGAGGAGCCACAAATTTCCTTCCACCCAGCGTTCCCCCAAGTCTTCCGATAAAAATGATACCTCACTTGTGTGGGTAGGCCTAGCGCCCGCGACAGGAAACGCCCCAAAACACAACGTGGACACATCCCATTTTTTTACAGAAAACAGAGGTGTTTTTCGCAAAGTGCCTACCTGTAGATTTTGGCCTCTAGCTCAGCCGGCACCTTGGGAAACCTACCAAACCTGTGCATTTTTTTAAACTAGAGACCTAGGGAAATCCATGATGGGGTGACTTGTGGGGTTCTGACCAGGTTCTGTTACCCAGAATCCTTTGCAAACCTCAAAATTTGGCTAAAAAAACACATTTTCCTCCCATTTCGGCGACAGAAAGTTCTGGAATCTGAGAGGAGCCACAAATTTCCTTCCACCCAGCGTTCCCCTAAGTCTCCTGATAAAAATGGTACCTCACTTGTGTGGGTAGGCCTAGCGCCCGCGACACGAAACACCCCAAAACACAACGTGGACACATCAAATTTTTTGAAAGAAAACAGAGGTGTTTTTTGCAAAGTGCCTACCTGTAGATTTTAGCCTCTAGCTCAGCCGGCACCTAGGAAAACCTACCCAACCTGTGCATTTTTGAAAACTAGAGACCTAGGGGAATCCAAGATGGGGTGACTTGTGGGGCTCTGACCAGGTTCTGTTACCCAGAATCCTTTGCAAACCTCAAAATTTGGCTAAAACAATACAAGTTCCTCAAATTTCTGTGACAGAAAGTTCTGGAATCTGAGAGGAGGCACAAATTTCCTTCCACCCAGCATTCCCCCAAGTCTCCCGATAAAAATTATACCTCACTTGTGTGGATAGGCCTAGCGCCCTCAACAGGATATGCCCCAAAGCACAACGTGGACACATCCCATTTTTTTTTTACAGAAAACAGAGGTGTTTTTTGCAAAGTGCCTACCTGTAGATTTTGGCCTCTAGCTCAGCCGGCACCTAGGGAATCCTACCAATCCTGTGCATTTTTGAAAACTAGAGACCATGGGGAATCCAAGATGGGGTGACTTGTGGGGCTCTGACCAGGTTCTGTTACCGAGAATCCATTGCAAACCTCAAAATTTGGCTAAAAAAACACATTTTCCTTAAATTTCGGTGACAGAAAGTTCTGAAATCTGAGAGGAGCCACAAATTTCCTTCCACCCAGCGTTCCCCCAAGTCTTCCGATAAAAATGATACCTCACTTGTGTGGGTAGGCCTAGCGCCCGCGACAGGAAACGCCCCAAAACACAACGTGGACACATCCCATTTTTTTACAGAAAACAGAGGTGTTTTTTGCAAAGTGCCTACCTGTAGATTTTGGCCTCTAGCTCAGCCGGCACCTTGGGAAACCTACCAAACCTGTGCATTTTTTTAAACTAGAGACCTAGGGAAATCCATGATGGGGTGACTTGTGGGGTTCTGACCAGGTTCTGTTACCCAGAATCCTTTGCAAACCTCAAAATTTGGCTAAAAAAACACATTTTCCTCCCATTTCGGCGACAGAAAGTTCTGGAATCTGAGAGGAGCCACAAATTTCCTTCCACCCAGCGTTCCCCTAAGTCTCCTGATAAAAATGGTACCTCACTTGTGTGGGTAGGCCTAGCGCCCGCGACACGAAACACCCCAAAACACAACGTGGACACATCAAATTTTTTGAAAGAAAACAGAGGTGTTTTTTGCAAAGTGCCTACCTGTAGATTTTAGCCTCTAGCTCAGCCGGCACCTAGGAAAACCTACCCAACCTGTGCATTTTTGAAAACTAGAGACCTAGGGGAATCCAAGATGGGGTGACTTGTGGGGCTCTGACCAGGTTCTGTTACCCAGAATCCTTTGCAAACCTCAAAATTTGGCTAAAACAATACAAGTTCCTCAAATTTCTGTGACAGAAAGTTCTGGAATCTGAGAGGAGGCACAAATTTCCTTCCACCCAGCATTCCCCCAAGTCTCCCGATAAAAATTATACCTCACTTGTGTGGATAGGCCTAGCGCCCTCAACAGGATATGCCCCAAAGCACAACGTGGACACATCCCATTTTTTTTTACAGAAAACAGAGGTGTTTTTTGCAAAGTGCCTACCTGTAGATTTTGGCCTCTAGCTCAGCCGGCACCTAGGGAAACCTACCAAACCTGTGCATTTTTTAAAACTAGAGACCTAGGGGAATCCAAGATAGGGTGACTTGTGGGGTTCTGACCAGGTTCTGTTACCCAGAATCCTTTGCAAACCTCAAAATATGGCTAAAAAAACACATTTTCCTCACATTTCGGTGACAGAAAGTTCTGGAATCTGAGAGGAGACACAAATTTTCTTCCACCCAGGGTTCCCCTATGTCTCCCGATAAAAATGATACCTCACTTGTGTGGGTAGAGCTAGCGCCCGCGACAGGAAAAGCCCCAAGACACAACGTGGACACATCCCATTTTTTTAAAGAAAACAGAGGTGTTTTTTGCAAAGTGCCTACCTGTAGATTTTGGCCTCTAGCTCAGCCGGCACCTAGGGAAACCTACCAAACCTGTGCATTTTTAAAAACTAGAGACCATGGGGAATCCAAGATGGGGTGGTTTGTGGGGCTCTGAGCAGGTTCTGTTACCCAGAATCCATTGCAAACCTCAAAATTTGGCTAAAAAAAACAAATTTTCCTCACATTTCGGTGACAGAAAGGTCTGGAATCTGAGAGGAGCCACAAATTTCCTTCCACCAAGCGTTCCCCTAAGTCTTCCGATAAAAATGATACCTCACTTGTGTGGGTAGAGCTAGGGCCCGCGACAGGAAACGCCCCAAAACACATCGTGGACACATCAAATTTTTTGAAAGAAAACAGAGATGTTTTTTGCAAAGTGCCTACTTGTAGATTTTGGCCTCTAGCTCAGCCGGCACCTAGGGAAACCTACCAAACCTGTGCATTTTTAAAAACTAGAGACCATGGGGAATCCAAGATGGGGTAGTTTGTGGGGCTCTGAGCAGGTTCTGTTCCCCGGAATCCATTGCAAACCTCAAAATTTGGCTAAAAAAACAAATTTTCCTCACATTTCGGTGACAGAAAGGTCTGGAATCTGAGAGGAGCGACAAATTTCCTTCCACCCAGCGTTCCCCTAAGTTTCCCGATAAAAATGATACCTCACTTGTGTGGGTAGGCCTAGCGCCCGCGATAGGAAACGCCCCAAAACACATCGTGGACACATCACATTTTTTTAAAGAAAACAGAGATGTTTTTTGCAAAGTGCCTACCTGTAGATTTTGGCCTCTAGCTCAGCCGGCACCTAGGGAAACCTACCAAACCTGTGCATTTTTTAAACCTAGAGGAATCCAAAATGGGGTGACTTGTGGGGCTCTGACCAGGTTCTGTTACCCAGAATCCTTTGCAAACCTCAAAATTTGGCTAAAAAAACACATATTCCTCAAATTTTTGTGACAGAAAGTTCTGGAATCTGAGAGGAGGCACAAACTTCTTCCACCCAGCGTTCCCCCAAGTCTCCCGATAAAAATTATACCTCACTTGTGTGGGTAGGCCTAACGCCCGCGACAGGATATGCCCCAAAGCACAACGTGGACACATCCCATGTTTTTTTTACAGAAAACAGAGGTGTTTTTTGCAAAGTGCCTACCTGTAGATTTTGGCCTCTAGCTCAGCCGGCACCTTGGGAAACGTACCAAACCTGTGCATTTTTTAAAACTAGAGACCTAGGGAAATCCATGATGGGGTGACTTGTGGGGTTCTGACCAGGTTCTGTTACCCAGAATCCTTTGCAAACCTCAAAATTTGGCTAAAAAAACACATTTTCCTCACATTTCGGTGACAGAAAGTTCTGGAATCTGAGAGGAGCCACAAATTTCCTTCCACCCAGCTTTCCCCCAAGTCTCCCGATAAAAATGATACCTCACTTGTGTGGGTAGGCCTGGCACCCGCGACAGGAAATGCCCCAAAGCACAACATGGACACATCCCATTTTTTTAAAGAAAACAGAGGTGTTTTTTGCAAAGTGCCTACCTGTAGATTTTGGCCTCTAGCTCAGCCGGCACCTAGGGAAACCTACAAAACCTGTGCATTTTTAGAAAACTAGAGACCTAGGGGAATCCAAGATGGGGTGACTTGTGGGGCTCTGACCAGGTTCTGTTACCCAGAATCCTTTGCAAACCTCAAAATTTGGCTAAAAAAACAAATTTTCCTCACATTTCGGTGACAGAAAGTTCTGGAATCTTAGAGGAGCCACAAATTTCCTTCCACCCAGGGTTCCCCTAAGTCTCCTGATAAAAATGATACCTCACTTGTGTGGGTAGAGCTAGCGCCCGCGACAAGAAAAGCCCCAAGACACAACGTGGACACATCCCATTTTTTTTAAAGAAAACAGAGGTGTTTTTTTGCAAAGTGCCTACCTGTAGATTTTGGCCTCTAGCTCAGCCGGCACCTAGGGAACCTACCAAACCCGTGCATTTTTAAAAACTAGAGACCATGGGGAATCCAAGATGGGGTGGTTTGTGGGGCTCTGAGCAGGTTCTGTTACCCAGAATCCATTGCAAACCTCAACATTTGGCTAAAAAAACACATTTTCCTCACATTTCGGTGACAGAAAGGTCTGGAATCTGAGAGGAGCCACAAATTTCCTTCCACCCAGCGATCCCCCTAAGTCTCCCGATAAAAATGATACCTCACTTGTGTGGGTAGGCCTAGCGCCCGCGACAGGAAACGCCCCAAAACACATCGTGGACACATCAAATTTTTTGAAAGAAAACAGAGATGTTTTTTGCAAAGTGCCTACTTGTAGATTTTGGCCTCTAGCAAAGCCGGCACCTAGGGAAACCTACCAAACCTGTGCATTTTTAGAAAACTAGAGTCCTAGGGGAATCCAAGATGGGGTGACTTGTGGGGCTCTGACCAGGTTCTGTTACCCAGAATCCTTTGCAAACCTCAAAATTTGGCTAAAAAAAACACATTTTCCTCACATTTCGGTGACAGAAAGTTCTGGAATCTGAGAGGAGCCACAAATTTCCTTCTACCCAGAGTTCCCCCAAGTCTCCCGATAAAAATGATACCTCACTTGTGTGGGTAGGCCTAGCGCCCGCGACAGGAAACGCCCCAAAACACAACGTGGACACATCCCATTTTTTGAAAGAAAATAGAGGTGTTTTTTGCAAAGTGCCTACCTGTAGATTTTGGCCTCTAGCTCAGCCGGCACCTAGGGAAACCTACCAAACCTGTGCATTTTTTAAAACTAGAGACCATGGGGAATCCAAGATGGGGTGACTTGTGGGGCTCTGACCAGGTTCTGTTACCCAGAATCCTTTGCAAACCTCAAAATATGGCTAAAAAAACACATTTTCCTCACATTTCGGTGACAGAAAGTTCTGAAATGTGAGAGGAGCCAGAAATGTCCTTCCACCCAGCGTTCCCCTAAGTCTTACGATAAAAATTATACCTCACTTTTGTGGGTAGGCCTAGTGCCCGCAACAGGAAACGCCCCAAAACACAACGTGGACACATCCCATTTTTTGAAAGAAAACAGAGGTGTTTTTTGCAAAGTGCCTACCTGTAGATTTTGGCCTCTAGCTCAGCCGGCACCTAGGGAAACCTACCCAACCTGTGCATTTTTGAAAACTAGAGACCTAGGGGAATCCAAGATGGGGTGACTTTTGGGGCTCTGACCAGGTTCTGTTACCGAGAATCCTTTGCAAACCTCAAAATTTGGCTAAAAAAACAAATTCTCCTCACATTTCAGTGACAGAAAGTTCTGGAATCTGAGAGGAGCCCCAAATTTCCTTCCACCCAGCGTTCCCCCAAGTCTCCCGATAAAAATGATACCTCACTTGTGTGGGCAGGCCTAGCGCCCGCGACAGGAAACGCCCCAAAGCACAACATGGACACATCCCATTTTTTTAAAGAAAACAGAGGTGTTTTTTGCAAAGTGCCTACCTGTAGATTTTGGCCTCTAGCTCAGCCGGCACCTAGGGAAACCTACCAAACCTGTGCATTTTTGAAAATTAGAGACCTAGGGGAATCCAGGATGGGGTGACTTGTGGGGCTCTGACCAGGTTCTGTTACCCAGAATCCTTTGCAAACCTCAAAATTTGGCTAAAAAAACACAAGTTCCTCAAATTTCTGTGACAGAAAGTTCTGGAATCTGAGAGGAGGCACAAATTTCCTTCCACCCAGCATTCCCCCAAGTCTCCCGATAAAAATTATACCTCACTTGTGTGGGTAGGCCTAGCGCCCTCACCAGGATATGCCCCAAAGCACAAGGTGGACACATCCCATTTTTTTTTACAGAAAACAGAGGTGTTTTTTGCAAAGTGCCTACCTGTAGATTTTGGCCTCTAGCTCAGCCGGCACCTAGGGAAACCTACCAAACCTGTGCATTTTTTAAAACTAGAGACCTAGGGGAATCCAAGATAGGGTGACTTGTGGGGTTCTGACCAGGTGCTGTTACCCAGAATCCTTTGCAAACCTCAAAATTTGGCTAAAAAAACACATTTTCCTCACATTTCGGTGACAGAAAGTTCTTGAATCTGAGAGGAGCCACAAATTTCCTTCCACCCAGGGTTCCCCTAAGTCTCCTGATAAAAATGATACCTCACTTGTGTGGGTAGGCCTAGCGCCCGCAACACGAAACACCCCAAAACACAACGTGGACACATCAAATTTTTTGAAAGAAAACAGAGGTGTTTTTTGCAAAGTGCCTACCTGTAGATTTTGGCCTCTAGCTCAGTCGGCACCTAGGGAAACTTACCAAGCCTGTGCATTTTTAGAAAACTAGAGACCTAGGGGAATCCAAGATGGGGTGACTTTTGGGGCTCTGACCAGGTTCTGTTACCGAGAATCCTTTGCAAACCTCAAAATTTGGCTAAAAAAACAAATTCTCCTCACATTTCAGTGACAGAATGTTCTGGAATCTGAGAGGAGCCACAAATTTCCTTCCACCCAGCGTTCCCCCAAGTCTCCCGATAAAAATGATACCTCACTTGTGTGGGCAGGCCTAGCGCCCGCGACAGGAAACGCCCCAAAGCACAACGTGGATACATCCCATTTTTTGAAAGAAAACAGAGGTGTTTTTTGCAAAGTGCCTACCTGTAGATTTTGGCCTCTAGCTCAGCCGGCACCTAGGGAATCCTACCAATCCTGTGCATTTTTGAAAACTAGAGACCTAGGGGAATCCAAGATGGGGTGACTTGTGGGGCTCTGACCAGGTTCTGTTACCCAGAATCCTTTGCAAACCTCAAAATATGGCTAAAAAAACACATTTTCCTCACATTTCGGTGACAGAAAGTTCTGAAATGTGAGAGGAGCCAGAAATTTCCTTCCACCCAGCGTTCCCCTAAGTCTTACTATAAAAATTATACCTCACTTGTGTGGGTAGGCCTAGTGCCCGCAACAGGAAACGCCCCAAAACACAACGTGGACACATCCCATTTTTTTAAAGAAAACAGAGGTGTTTTTTGCAAAGTGCCTACCTGTAGATTTTGGCCTCTAGCTCAGCCGGCACCTATGGAAACCTACCAAACCTGTGCATTTTTGAAACCTAGAGACCTAGGGGAATCCAAAATGGGGTGACTTGTGGGGCTCTGACCAGGTTCTGTTACCCAGAATCCTTTGCAAACCTCAAAATTTGGCTAAAAAAACACATGTTCCTCAAATTTTTGTGACAGAAAGTTCTGGAATCTGAGAGGAGGCACAAATTTCCTTCCACCCAGCGTTCCACCAAGTCTACCAATAAAAATTATACCTCACTTGTGTGGGTAGGCCTAACGCCCGCGACAGGATATGCCCCAAAGCACAACGTGGACACATCCCATGTTTTTTTTACAGAAAACAGAGGTGTTTTTTGCAAAGTGCCTACCTGTAGATTTTGGCCTCTAGCTCAGCCGGCACCTTGGGAAACCTACCAAACCAGTGCATTTTTTTAAACTAGAGACCTAGGGAAATCCATGATGGGGTGACTTGTGGGGTTCTGACCAGGTTCTGTTACCCAGAATCCTTTGCAAACCTCAAAATTTGGCTAAAAAAACACATTTTCCTCCCATTTCGGTGACAGAAAGTTCTGGAATCTGAGAGGAGCCACAAATTTCCTTCCACCCAGCGTTCCCCTAAGTCTCCTGATAAAAATGATACCTCACTTGTGTGGGTAGGCCTAGCGCCCGCGACACGAAACACCCCAAAACACAACGTGGACACATCAAATTTTTTGAAAGAAAACAGAGGTGTTTTTTGCAAAGTGCCTACCTGTAGATTTTGGCCTCTAGCTCAGCCGGCACCTAGGGAAACCTACCCAACCTGTGCATTTTTGAAAACTAGAGACCTAGGGGAATCCAAGATGGGGTGACTTTTGGGGCTCTGACCAGGTTCTGTTACCGAGAATCCTTTGCAAACCTCAAAATTTGGCTAAAAAAACAAATTCTCCTCACATTTCAGTGACAGAAAGCTCTGGAATCTGAGAGGAGCCACAAATTTCCTTCCACCCAGCGTTCCCCCAAGTCTCCCGATAAAAATGATACCTCACTTGTGTGGGCAGGCCTAGCGCCCGCGACAGGAAATGCCCCAAAGCACAACGTGGACACATCCCATTTTTTGAAAGAAAACAGAGGTGTTTTTTGCAAAGTGCCTACCTGTAGCTTTTGGCCTCTAGCTCAACCGGCACCTAGGGAATCCTACCAATCCTGTGCATTTTTGAAAACTAGAGACCATGGGGAATCCAAGATGGGGTGACTTGTGGGGCTCTGACCAGGTTCTGTTTCCCAGAATCCATTGCAAACCTCAAAATTTGGCAAAAAAAAAAACATTTTCCTCAAATTTCGGTGACAGAAAGTTCTGAAATGTGAGAGGAGCCACAAATTTCCTTCCACCCAGCGTTCCCCCAAGTCTTCCGATAAAAATGATACCTCACTTGTGTGGGTAGGCCTAGCGCCCGCGACAGGAAACGCCCCAAAACACAACGTGGACACATCCCATTTTTTGAAAGAAAACAGAGGTGTTTTTTGCAAAGTGCCTACCTGTAGATTTTGGCCTCTAGTTCAGCCGGCACCTAGGGAAACCTACCAAACCTGTGCATTTTTGAAAACTAGAGACCTAGGGGAATCCAAGATGGGGTGACTTGTGGGGCTCTGACCAGGTTCTGTTACCCAGAATCCTTTGCAAACCTCAAAATTTGGCTAAAACAATACAAGTTCCTTAAATTTCTGTGACAGAAAGTTCTGGAATCTGAGAGGAGGCACAAATTTCCTTCCACCCAGCATTCCCCCAAGTCTCCCGATAAAAATTATACCTCACTTGTGTGGGTAGGCCTAGCGCCCTCAACAGGATATGCCCCAAAGCACAACGTGGACACATCCCATTTTTTTTTACAGAAAACAGAGGTGTTTTTTGCAAAGTGCCTACCTGTAGATTTTGGCCTCTAGCTCAGCCGGCACCTAGGGAAAACTACCAAACCTGTGCATTTTTTAAAACTAGAGACCTAGGGGAATCCAAGATAGGGTGACTTGTGGGGTTCTGACCATGTTCTGTTACCCAGAATCCTTTGCAAACCTCAAAATTTGGCTAAAAAAACACATTTTCCTCACATTTCGGTGACAGAAAGTTCTGGAATCTGAGAGGAGCCACAAATTTTCTTCCACCCAGCGTTCCCCTAAGTCTTACGATAAAAATTATACCTCACTTGTGTGGGTAGGCCTAGTGCCCGCAACAGGAAACGCCCCAAAACACAACGTGGACACATCCCATTTTTTTAAAGAAAACAGAGGTGTTTTTTGCAAAGTGCCTACCTGTAGATTTTGGCCTCTAGCTCAGCCGGCACCTATGGAAACCTACCAAACCTGTGCATTTTTGAAACCTAGAGACCTAGGGGAATCCAAAATGGGGTGACTTGTGGGGCTCTGACCAGGTTCTGTTACCCAGAATCCTTTGCAAACCTCAAAATTTGGCTAAAAAAACACATGTTCCTCAAATTTTTGTGACAGAAAGTTCTGGAATCTGAGAGGAGGCACAAATTTCCTTCCACCCAGCGTTCCCCCAAGTCTCCCAATAAAAATTATACCTCACTTGTGTGGGTAGGCCTAACGCCCGCGACAGGATATGCCCCAAAGCACAACGTGGACACATCCCATGTTTTTTTTACAGAAAACAGAGGTGTTTTTTGCAAAGTGCCTACCTGTAGATTTTGGCCTCTAGCTCAGCCGGCACCTTGGGAAACCTACCAAACCTGTGCATTTTTTTAAACTAGAGACCTAGGGAAATCCATGATGGGGTGACTTGTGGGGTTCTGACCAGGTTCTGTTACCCAGAATCCTTTGCAAACCTCAAAATTTGGCTAAAAAACCACATTTTCCTCCCATTTCGGTGACAGAAAGTTCTGGAATCTGAGAGGAGCCACAAATTTCCTTCCACCCAGCGTTCCCCTAAGTCTCCTGATAAAAATGATACCTCACTTGTGTGGGTAGGCCTAGCGCCCGCGACACGAAACACCCCAAAACACAACGTGGACACATCAAATTTTTTGAAAGAAAACAGAGGTGTTTTTTGCAAAGTGCCTACCTGTAGATTTTGGCCTCTAGCTCAGCCGGCACCTAGGGAAACCTACCCAACCTGTGCATTTTTGAAAACTAGAGACCTAGGGGAATCCAAGATGGGGTGACTTTTGGGGCTCTGACCAGGTTCTGTTACCGAGAATCCTTTGCAAACCTCAAAATTTGGCTAAAAAAACAAATTCTCCTCACATTTCAGTGACAGAAAGTTCTGGAATCTGAGAGGAGCCACAAATTTCCTTCCACCCAGCGTTCCCCCAAGTCTCCCGATAAAAATGATACCTCACTTGTGTGGGCAGGCCTAGCGCCCGCGACAGGAAATGCCCCAAAGCACAACGTGGACACATCCCATTTTTTGAAAGAAAACAGAGGTGTTTTTTGCAAAGTGCCTACCTGTAGCTTTTGGCCTCTAGCTCAGCCGGCACCTAGGGAATCCTACCAATCCTGTGCATTTTTGAAAACTAGAGACCATGGGGAATCCAAGATGGGGTGACTTGTGGGGCTCTGACCAGGTTCTGTTTCCCAGAATCCATTGCAAACCTCAAAATTTGGCAAAAAAAACACATTTTCCTCAAATTTCGGTGACAGAAAGTTCTGAAATCTGAGAGGAGCCACAAATTTCCTTCCACCCAGCGTTCCCCCAAGTCTTCCGATAAAAATGATACCTCACTTGTGTGGGTAGGCCTAGCGCCCGCGACAGGAAACGCCCCAAAACACAACGTGGACACATCCCATTTTTTGAAAGAAAACAGAGGTGTTTTTTGCAAAGTGCCTACCTGTAGATTTTGGCCTCTAGCTCAGCCGGCACCTAGGGAAACCTACCAAACCTGTGCATTTTTGAAAACTAGAGACCTAGGGGAATCCAAGATGGGGTGACTTGTGGGGCTCTGACCAGGTTCTGTTACCCAGAATCCTTTGCAAACCTCAAAATTTGGCTAAAACAATACAAGTTCCTCAAATTTCTGTGACAGAAAGTTCTGGAATCTGAGAGGAGGCACAAATTTCCTTCCACCCAGCATTCCCCCAAGTCTCCCGATAAAAATTATACCTCACTTGTGTGGATAGGCCTAGCGCCCTCAACAGGATATGCCCCAAAGCACAACGTGGACACATCCCATTTTTTTTTACAGAAAACAGAGGTGTTTTTTGCAAAGTGCCTACCTGTAGATTTTGGCCTCTAGCTCAGCCGGCACCTAGGGAAACCTACCAAACCTGTGCATTTTTTAAAACTAGAGACCTAGGGGAATCCAAGATAGGGTGACTTGTGGGGTTCTGACCAGGTTCTGTTACCCAGAATCCTTTGCAAACCTCAAAATATGGCTAAAAAAACACATTTTCCTCACATTTCGGTGACAGAAAGTTCTGGAATCTGAGAGGAGCCACAAATTTTCTTCCACCCAGGGTTCCCCTATGTCTCCCGATAAAAATGATACCTCACTTGTGTGGGTAGAGCTAGCGCCCGCGACAGGAAAAGCCCCAAGACACAACGTGGACACATCCCATTTTTTTAAAGAAAACAGAGGTGTTTTTTGCAAAGTGCCTACCTGTAGATTTTGGCCTCTAGCTCAGCCGGCACCTAGGGAAACCTACCAAACCTGTGCATTTTTAAAAACTAGAGACCATGGGGAATCCAAGATGGGGTGGTTTGTGGGGCTCTGAGCAGGTTCTGTTACCCAGAATCCATTGCAAACCTCAAAATTTGGCTAAAAAAACAAATTTTCCTCACATTTCGGTGACAGAAAGGTCTGGAATCTGAGAGGAGCCACAAATTTCCTTCCACCAAGCGTTCCCCTAAGTCTCCCGATAAAAATGATACCTCACTTGTGTGGGTAGAGCTAGCGCCCGCGACAGTAAACGCCCCAAAACACATTGTGGACACATCAAATTTTTTGAAAGAAAACAGAGATGTTTTTTGCAAAGTGCCTACTTGTAGATTTTGGCCTCTAGCTCAGCCGGCACCTAGGGAAACCTACCAAACCTGTGCATTTTTAAAAACTAGAGACCATGGGGAATCCAAGATGGGGTAGTTTGTGGGGCTCTGAGCAGGTTCTGTTCCCCGGAATCCATTGCAAACCTCAAAATTTGGCTAAAAAAACAAATTTTCCTCACATTTCGGTGACAGAAAGGTCTGGAATCTGAGAGGAGCCACAAATTTCCTTCCACCCAGCGTTCCCCTAAGTTTCCCGATAAAAATGATACCTCACTTGTGTGGGTAGGCCTAGCGCCCGCGACAGGAAACGCCCCAAAACACATCGTGGACACATCACATTTTTTTAAAGAAAACAGAGATGTTTTTTGCAAAGTGCCTACCTGTAGATTTTGGCCTCTAGCTCAGCCGGCACCTAGGGAAACCTACCAAACCTGTGCATTTTTTAAACCTAGAGGAATCCAAAATGGGGTGACTTGTGGGGCTCTGACCAGGTTCTGTTACCCAGAATCCTTTGCAAACCTCAAAATTTGGCTAAAAAAACACATATTCCTCAAATTTTTGTGACAGAAAGTTCTGGAATCTGAGAGGAGGCACAAACTTCTTCCACCCAGCGTTCCCCCAAGTCTCCCGATAAAAATTATACCTCACTTGTGTGGGTAGGCCTAACGCCCGCGACAGGATATGCCCCAAAGCACAACGTGGACACATCCCATGTTTTTTTTACAGAAAACAGAGGTGTTTTTTGCAAAGTGCCTACCTGTAGATTTTGGCCTCTAGCTCAGCCGGCACCTTGGGAAACGTACCAAACCTGTGCATTTTTTAAAACTAGAGACCTAGGGAAATCCATGATGGGGTGACTTGTGGGGTTCTGACCAGGTTCTGTTACCCAGAATCCTTTGCAAACCTCAAAATTTGGCTAAAAAAACACATTTTCCTCACATTTCGGTGACAGAAAGTTCTGGAATCTGAGAGGAGCCACAAATTTCCTTCCACCCAGCTTTCCCCCAAGTCTCCCGATAAAAATGATACCTCACTTGTGTGGGTAGGCCTGGCACCCGCGACAGGAAATGTTCCAAAGCACAACATGGACACATCCCATTTTTTTAAAGAAAACAGAGGTGTTTTTTGCAAAGTGCCTACCTGTAGATTTTGGCCTCTAGCTCAGCCGGCACCTAGGGAAACCTACAAAACCTGTGCATTTTTAGAAAACTAGAGACCTAGGGGAATCCAAGATGGGGTGACTTGTGGGGCTCTGACCAGGTTCTGTTACCCAGAATCCTTTGCAAACCTCAAAATTTGGCTAAAAAAACACATTTTCCTCACATTTCGGTGACAGAAAGTTCTGGAATCTTAGAGGAGCCACAAATTTCCTTCCACCCAGGGTTCCCCTAAGTCTCCTGATAAAAATGATACCTCACTTGTGTGGGTAGAGCTAGCGCCCGCGACAGGAAAAGCCCCAAGACACAACGTGGACACATCCCATTTTTTTAAAGAAAACAGAGGTGTTTTTTTGCAAAGTGCCTACCTGTAGATTTTGGCCTCTAGCTCAGCCGGCACCTAGGGAAACCTACCAAACCCGTGCATTTTTAAAAACTAGAGACCATGGGGAATCCAAGATGGGGTGGTTTGTGGGGCTCTGAGCAGGTTCTGTTACCCAGAATCCATTGCAAACCTCAAAATTTGGCTAAAAAAACACATTTTCCTCACATTTCGGTGACAGAAAGGTCTGGAATCTGAGAGGAGCCACAAATTTCCTTCCACCCAGGGTTCCCCTAAGTCTCCTGATAAAAATGATACCTCACTTGTGTGGGTAGGCCTAGCGCCCGCAACACGAAACACCCCAAAACACAACGTGGACACATCAAATTTTTTGAAAGAAAACAGAGGTGTTTTTTGCAAAGTGCCTACCTGTAGATTTTGGCCTCTAGCTCAGTCGGCACCTAGGGAAACCTACCAAGCCTGTGCATTTTTAGAAAACTAGAGACCTAGGGGAATCCAAGATGGGGTGACTTTTGGGGCTCTGACCAGGTTCTGTTACCGAGAATCCTTTGCAAACCTCAAAATTTGGCTAAAAAAACAAATTCTCCTCACATTTCAGTGACAGAATGTTCTGGAATCTGAGAGGAGCCACAAATTTCCTTCCACCCAGCGTTCCCCCAAGTCTCCCGATAAAAATGATACCTCACTTGTGTGGGCAGGCCTAGCGCCCGCGACAGGAAACGCCCCAAAGCACAACGTGGATACATCCCATTTTTTGAAAGAAAACAGAGGTGTTTTTTGCAAAGTGCCTACCTGTAGATTTTGGCCTCTAGCTCAGCCGGCACCTAGGGAATCCTACCAATCCTGTGCATTTTTTAAAACTAGAGACCTAGGGGAATCCAATATGGGGTGACTTGTGGGGCTCTGACCAGGTTCTGTTACCCAGAATCCTGTGCAAACCTCAAAATATGGCTAAAAAAACACATTTTCCTCACATTTCGGTGACAGAAAGTTCTGAAATGTGAGAGGAGCCAGAAATTTCCTTCCACCCAGCGTTCCCCTAAGTCTTACGATAAAAATTATACCTCACTTGTGTGGGTAGGCCTAGTGCCCGCAACAGGAAACGCCCCAAAACACAACGTGGACACATCCCATTTTTTTAAAGAAAACAGAGGTGTTTTTTGCAAAGTGCCTACCTGTAGATTTTGGCCTCTAGCTCAGCCGGCACCTATGGAAACCTACCAAACCTGTGCATTTTTTAAACCTAGAGACCTAGGGGAATCCAAAATGGGGTGACTTGTGGGGCTCTGACCAGGTTCTGTTACCCAGAATCCTTTGCAAACCTCAAAATTTGGCTAAAAAAACACATGTTCCTCAAATTTTTGTGACAGAAAGTTCTGGAATCTGAGAGGAGGCACAAATTTCCTTCCACCCAGCGTTCCCCCAAGTCTCCCAATAAAAATTATACCTCACTTGTGTGGGTAGGCCTAACGCCCGCGACAGGATATGCCCCAAAGCACAACGTGGACACATCCCATGTTTTTTTTACAGAAAACAGAGGTGTTTTTTGCAAAGTGCCTACCTGTAGATTTTGGCCTCTAGCTCAGCCGGCACCTTGGGAAACCTACCAAACCTGTGCATTTTTTTAAACTAGAGACCTAGGGAAATCCATGATGGGGTGACTTGTGGGGTTCTGACCAGGTTCTGTTACCCAGAATCCTTTGCAAACCTCAAAATTTGGCTAAAAAAACACATTTTCCTCCCATTTCGGTGACAGAAAGTTCTGGAATCTGAGAGGAGCCACAAATTTCCTTCCACCCAGCGTTCCCCTAAGTCTCCTGATAAAAATGATACCTCACTTGTGTGGGTAGGCCTAGCGCCCGCGACACGAAACACCCCAAAACACAACGTGGACACATCAAATTTTTTGAAAGAAAACAGAGGTGTTTTTTGCAAAGTGCCTACCTGTAGATTTTGGCCTCTAGCTCAGCCGGCACCTAGGGAAACCTACCCAACCTGTGCATTTTTGAAAACTAGAGACCTAGGGGAATCCAAGATGGGGTGACTTTTGGGGCTCTGACCAGGTTCTGTTACCGAGAATCCTTTGCAAACCTCAAAATTTGGCTAAAAAAACAAATTCTCCTCACATTTCAGTGACAGAAAGTTCTGGAATCTGAGAGGAGCCACAAATTTCCTTCCACCCAGCGTTCCCCCAAGTCTCCCGATAAAAATGATACCTCACTTGTGTGGGCAGGCCTAGCGCCCGCGACAGGAAATGCCCCAAAGCACAACGTGGACACATCCCATTTTTTGAAAGAAAACAGAGGTGTTTTTTGCAAAGTGCCTACCTGTAGCTTTTGGCCTCTAGCTCAGCCGGCACCTAGGGAATCCTACCAATCCTGTGCATTTTTGAAAACTAGAGACCATGGGGAATCCAAGATGGGGTGACTTGTGGGGCTCTGACCAGGTTCTGTTTCCCAGAATCCATTGCAAACCTCAAAATTTGGCAAAAAAAACACATTTTCCTCAAATTTCGGTGACAGAAAGTTCTGAAATCTGAGAGGAGCCACAAATTTCCTTCCACCCAGCGTTCCCCCAAGTCTTCCGATAAAAATGATACCTCACTTGTGTGGGTAGGCCTAGCGCCCGCGACAGGAAACGCCCCAAAACACAACGTGGACACATCCCATTTTTTGAAAGAAAACAGAGGTGTTTTTTGCAAAGTGCCTACCTGTAGATTTTGGCCTCTAGCTCAGCCGGCACCTAGGGAAACCTACCAAACCTGTGCATTTTTGAAAACTAGAGACCTAGGGGAATCCAAGATGGGGTGACTTGTGGGGCTCTGACCAGGTTCTGTTACCCAGAATCCTTTGCAAACCTCAAAATTTGGCTAAAACAATACAAGTTCCTCAAATTTCTGTGACAGAAAGTTCTGGAATCTGAGAGGAGGCACAAATTTCCTTCCACCCAGCATTCCCCCAAGTCTCCCGATAAAAATTATACCTCACTTGTGTGGGTAGGCCTAGCGCCCTCAACAGGATATGCCCCAAAGCACAACGTGGACACATCCCATTTTTTTTTTACAGAAAACAGAGGTGTTTTTTGCAAAGTGCCTACCTGTAGATTTTGGCCTCTAGCTCAGCCGGCACCTAGGGAAACCTACCAAACCTGTGCATTTTTTAAAACTAGAGACCTAGGGGAATCCAAGATAGGGTGACTTGTGGGGTTCTGACCAGGTTCTGTTACCCAGAATCCTTTGCAAACCTCAAAATTTGGCTAAAAAAACACATTTTCCTCACATTTCGGTGACAGAAAGTTCTGGAATCTGAGAGGAGCCACAAATTTTCTTCCACCCAGCGTTCCCCTAAGTCTTACGATAAAAATTATACCTCACTTGTGTGGGTAGGCCTAGTGCCCGCAACAGGAAACGCCCCAAAACACAACGTGGACACATCCCATTTTTTTAAAGAAAACAGAGGTGTTTTTTGCAAAGTGCCTACCTGTAGATTTTGGCCTCTAGCTCAGCCGGCACCTATGGAAACCTACCAAACCTGTGCATTTTTGAAACCTAGAGACCTAGGGAAATCCAAAATGGGGTGACTTGTGGGGCTCTGACCAGGTTCTGTTACCCAGAATCCTTTGCAAACCTCAAAATTTGGCTAAAAAAACACATGTTCCTCAAATTTTTGTGACAGAAAGTTCTGGAATCTGAGAGGAGCCACAAATTTTCTTCCACCCAGCGTTCCCCTAAGTCTTACGATAAAAATTATACCTCACTTGTGTGGGTAGGCCTAGTGCCCGCAACAGGAAACGCCCCAAAACACAACGTGGACACATCCCATTTTTTTAAAGAAAACAGAGGTGTTTTTTGCAAAGTGCCTACCTGTAGATTTTGGCCTCTAGCTCAGCCGGCACCTATGGAAACCTACCAAACCTGTGCATTTTTGAAACCTAGAGACCTAGGGAAATCCAAAATGGGGTGACTTGTGGGGCTCTGACCAGGTTCTGTTACCCAGAATCCTTTGCAAACCTCAAAATTTGGCTAAAAAAACACATGTTCCTCAAATTTTTGTGACAGAAAGTTCTGGAATCTGAGAGGAGGCACAAATTTCCTTCCACCCAGCGTTCCCCCAAGTCTCCCAATAAAAATTATACCTCACTTGTGTGGGTAGGCCTAACGCCCGCGACAGGATATGCCCCAAAGCACAACGTGGACACATCCCATGTTTTTTTTACAGAAAACAGAGGTGTTTTTTGCAAAGTGCCTACCTGTAGATTTTGGCCTCTAGCTCAGCCGGCACCTTGGGAAACCTACCAAACCTGTGCATTTTTTTAAACTAGAGACCTAGGGAAATCCATGATGGGGTGACTTGTGGGGTTCTGACCAGGTTCTGTTACCCAGAATCCTTTGCAAACCTCAAAATTTGGCTAAAAAACCACATTTTCCTCCCATTTCGGTGACAGAAAGTTCTGGAATCTGAGAGGAGCCACAAATTTCCTTCCACCCAGCGTTCCCCTAAGTCTCCTGATAAAAATGATACCTCACTTGTGTGGGTAGGCCTAGCGCCCGCGACACGAAACACCCCAAAACACAACGTGGACACATCAAATTTTTTGAAAGAAAACAGAGGTGTTTTTTGCAAAGTGCCTACCTGTAGATTTTGGCCTCTAGCTCAGCCGGCACCTAGGGAAACCTACCCAACCTGTGCATTTTTGAAAACTAGAGACCTAGGGGAATCCAAGATGGGGTGACTTTTGGGGCTCTGACCAGGTTCTGTTACCGAGAATCCTTTGCAAACCTCAAAATTTGGCTAAAAAAACAAATTCTCCTCACATTTCAGTGACAGAAAGTTCTGGAATCTGAGAGGAGCCACAAATTTCCTTCCACCCAGCGTTCCCCCAAGTCTTCCGATAAAAATGATACCTCACTTGTGTGGGTAGGCCTAGCGCCCGCGACAGGAAACGCCCCAAAACACAACGTGGACACATCCCATTTTTTGAAAGAAAACAGAGGTGTTTTTTGCAAAGTGCCTACCTGTAGATTTTGGCCTCTAGCTCAGCCGGCACCTAGGGAAACCTACCAAACCTGTGCATTTTTTAAAACTAGAGACCTAGGGGAATCCAAGATAGGGTGACTTGTGGGGTTCTGACCAGGTTCTGTTACCCAGAATCCTTTGCAAACCTCAAAATTTGGCTAAAAAAACACATTTTCATCACATTTCGGTGACAGAAAGTTCTGGAATCTGAGAGGAGCCACAAATTTTCTTCCACCCAGCGTTCCCTTAAGTCTTACGATAAAAATTATACCTCACTTGTGTGGGTAGGCCTAGTGCCCGCAACAGGAAACGCCCCAAAACACAACGTGGACACATCCCATTTTTTTAAAGAAAACAGAGGTGTTTTTTGCAAAGTGCCTACCTGTAGATTTTGGCCTCTAGCTCAGCCGGTACCTTGGGAAACCTACCAAACCTGTGCATTTTTTTAAACTAGAGACCTAGGGAAATCCATGATGGGGTGACTTGTGGGGTTCTGACCAGGTTCTGTTACCCAGAATCCTTTGCAAACCTCAAAATTTGGCTAAAAAAAAACATTTTCCTCCCATTTCGGTGACAGAAAGTTCTGGAATCTGAGAGGAGCCACAAATTTCCTTCCACCCAGCGTTCCCCTAAGTCTCCTGATAAAAATGATACCTCACTTGTGTGGGTAGGCCTAGCGCCCGCGACACGAAACACCCCAAAACACAACGTGGACACATCAAATTTTTTGAAAGAAAACAGAGGTGTTTTTTGCAAAGTGCCTACCTGTAGATTTTGGCCTCTAGCTCAGCCGGCACCTAGGGAAACCTACCCAACCTGTGCATTTTTGAAAACTAGAGACCTAGGGGAATCCAAGATTGGGTGACTTTTGGGGCTCTGACCAGGTTCTGTTACCGAGAATCCTTTGCAAACCTCAAAATTTGGCTAAAAAAACACATTTTCCTCACATTTCGGTGACAGAAAGTTCTGGAATCTGAGAGGAGCCACAAATTTTCTTCCACCAAGGGTTCCCCTATGTCTCCTGATAAAAATGGTACCTCACTTGTGTGGGTAGAGCTAGCGCCCGCGACAGGAAAAGCCCCAAGACACAACGTGGACACATCCCATTTTTTTAAAGAAAACAGAGGTGTTTTTTGCAAAGTGCCTACCTGTAGATTTTGGCCTCTAGCTCAGCCGGCACCTAGGGAAACCTACCAAACCTGTGCATTTTTTAAACCTAGAGACCTAGGGGAATCCAAAATGGGGTGACTTGTGGGGCTCTGACCAGGTTCTGTTACCCAGAATCCTTTGCAAACCTCAAAATTTGGCTAAAAAAACACATTTTCCTCACATTTCGGTGACAGAAAGTTCTGGAATCTGAGAGGAGCCACAAATTTCCTTCCACCCAGGGTTCCCCTAAGTCTCCTGATAAAAATGATACCTCACTTGTGTGGGTAGAGCTAGCGCCCGCGACAGGAAAAGCCCCAAGACACAACGTGGACACATCCCATTTTTTTAAAGAAAACAGAGGTGTTTTTTGCAAATTGCCTACCTGTAGATTTTGGCCTCTAGCTCAGCCGGCACCTAGGGAAACCTACCAAACCTGTGCATTTTTAAAAACTAGAGACCATGGGGAATCCAAGATGGGGTGGTTTGTGGGGCTCTGAGCAGGTTCTGTTACCCAGAATCCATTGCAAACCTCAAAATTTGGCTAAAAAAACTCATTTTCCTTACATTTCGGTGACAGAAAGGTCTGGAATCTGAGACGAGCCACAAATTTCCTTCCACCAAGCGTTCCCCTAAGTCTCACGATAAAAATGATACCTCAATTGTGTGGGTAGGCCTAGCGCCCGCGACAGGAAACTCCCCAAAACACATCGTGGACACATAACATTTTTTGAAAGAAAACAGAGATGTTTTTTGCAAAGTGCCTACTTGTAGATTTTGGCCTCTAGCTCAGCCGGCACCTAGAGAAACCTACCAAGCCTGTGCATTTTTAGAAAACTAGAGACCTAGGGGAATCCAAGATGGGGTGACTTGTGGGGCTCTGACCAGGTTCTGTTACCCAGAATCCTTTGCAAACCTCAAAATTTGGCTAAAAAAAACAAATTTTCCTCACATTTCGGTGACAGAAAGTTCTGGAATCTGAGAGGAGCCACAAATTTCCTTCCACCCAGCGTTCCCCTAAGTCTCCTGATAAAAATGATACCTCACTTGTGTGGGTAGGCCTAGCGCCCGCAACACGAAACACCCCAAAACACAACGTGGACACATCAATTTTTTTGAAAGAAAACAGAGGTGTTTTTTGCAAAGTGCCTACCTGTAGATTTTGGCCTCTAGCTCAGTCGGCACCTAGGGAAACCTACCAAGCCTGTGCATTTTTAGAAAACTAGAGACCTAGGGGAATCCAAGATGGGGTGACTTTTGGGGCTCTGACCAGGTTCTGTTACCGAGAATCCTTTGCAAACCTCAAAATTTGGCTAAAAAAACAAATTCTCCTCACATTTCAGTGACAGAAAGTTCTGGAATCTGAGAGGAGCCACAAATTTCCTTCCACCCAGCGTTCCCCCAAGTCTCCCGATAAAAATTATACCTCACTTGTGTGGGTAGGCCTAACGCCCGCGACAGGATATGCCCCAAAGCACAACGTGGACACATCCCATGTTTTTTTTACAGAAAACAGAGGTGTTTTTTGCAAAGTGCCTACCTGTAGATTTTGGCCTCTAGCTCAGCCGGCACCTTGGGAAACCTACCAAACCTGTGCATTTTTTTAAACTAGAGACCTAGGGAAATCCATGATGGGGTGACTTGTGGGGTTCTGACCAGGTTCTGTTACCCAGAATCCTTTGCAAACCTCAAAATTTGGCTAAAAAAACACATTTTCCTCCCATTTCGGCGACAGAAAGTTCTGGAATCTGAGAGGAGCCACAAATTTCCTTCCACCCAGCGTTCCCCTAAGTCTCCTGATAAAAATGGTACCTCACTTGTGTGGGTAGGCCTAGCGCCCGCGACACGAAACACCCCAAAACACAACGTGGACACATCAAATTTTTTGAAAGAAAACAGAGGTGTTTTTTGCAAAGTGCCTACCTGTAGATTTTAGCCTCTAGCTCAGCCGGCACCTAGGAAAACCTACAAAAACCTGTGCATTTTGGAAAACTAGAGACCTAGGGGAATCCAAGATGGGGTGACTTTTGGGGCTCTGACCAGGTTCTGTTACCGAGAATCCTTTGCAAACCTCAAAATTTGGCTAAAAAAACAAATTCTCCTCACATTTCAGTGACAGAAAGTTCTGGAATCTGAGAGGAGCCACAAATTTCCTTCCACCCAGCGTTCCCCCAAGTCTCCCGATAAAAATGATACCTCACTTGTGTGGGCAGGCCTAGCGCCCGCGACAGGAAACGCCCCAAAGCACAACGTGGACACATCCCATTTTTTGAAAGAAAACAGAGGTGTTTTTTGCAAAGTGCCTACCTGTAGCTTTTGGCCTCTAGCTCAGCCGGCACCTAGGGAATCTTACCAATCCTGTGCATTTTTGAAAACTAGAGACCATGGGAAATCCAAGATGGGGTGACTTGTGGGGCTCTGACCAGGTTCTGTTACCCAGAATCCATTGCAAACCTCAAATTTTGGCTAAAAAAACACATTTTCCTCAAATTTCGGTGACAGAAAGTTCTGAAATCTGAGAGGAGCCAGAAATTTCCTTCCACCCAGCGTTCCCCCAAGTCTTCCGATAAAAATGATACCTCACTTGTGTGGGTAGGCCTAACGCCGCGACAGGATATGACCCAAAGCACAACGTGGACACATCCCATGTTTTTTTTTTACAGAAAACAGAGGTGTTTTTTGCAAAGTGCCTACCTGTAGATTTTGGCCTCTAGCTCAGCCGGCACCTTGGGAAACCTACCAAACCTGTGCATTTTTTTAAACTAGAGACCTAGAGAAATCCATGATGGGGTGACTTGTGGGGTTCTGACCAGGTTCTGTTACCCAGAATCCTTTGCAAACCTCAAAATTTGGCTAAAAAAACACATTTTCCTCCCATTTCGGCGACAGAAAGTTCTGGAATCTGAGAGGAGCCACAAATTTCCTTCCACCCAGCGTTCCCCTAACTCTCCTGATAAAAATGGTACCTCACTTGTGTGGGTAGGCCTAGCGCCCGCGACACGAAACACCCCAAAACACAACGTGGACACATCAAATTTTTTGAAAGAAAACAGAGGTGTTTTTTGCAAAGTGCCTACCTGTAGATTTTAGCCTCTAGCTCAGCCGGCACCTAGGAAAACCTACCCAACCTGTGCATTTTGGAAAACTAGAGACCTAGGGGAATCCAAGATGGGGTGACTTTTGGGGCTCTGACCAGGTTCTGTTACCGAGAATCCTTTGCAAACCTCAAAATTTGGCTAAAAAAACAAATTCTCCTCACATTTCAGTGACAGAAAGTTCTGGAATCTGAGAGGAGCCACAAATTTCCTTCCACCCAGCGTTCCCCCAAGTCTCCCGATAAAAATGATACCTCACTTGTGTGGGCAGGCCTAGCGCCCGCGACAGGAAATGCCCCAAAGCACAACGTGGACACATCCCATTTTTTGAAAGAAAACAGAGGTGTTTTTTGCAAAGTGCCTACCTGTAGCTTTTGGCCTCTAGCTCAGCCGGCACCTAGGGAATCCTACCAATCCTGTGCATTTTTGAAAACTAGAGACCATGGGGAATCCAAGATGGGGTGACTTGTGGGGCTCTGACCAGGTTCTGTTTCCCAGAATCCATTGCAAACCTCAAAATTTGGCAAAAAAAACACATTTTCCTCAAATTTCGGTGACAGAAAGTTCTGAAATCTGAGAGGAGCCACAAATTTCCTTCCACCCAGCGTTCCCCCAAGTCTTCCGATAAAAATGATACCTCACTTGTGTGGGTAGGCCTAGCGCCCGCGACAGGAAACGCCCCAAAACACAACGTGGACACATCCCATTTTTTGAAAGAAAACAGAGGTGTTTTTTGCAAAGTGCCTACCTGTAGATTTTGGCCTCTAGTTCAGCCGGCACCTAGGGAAACCTACCAAACCTGTGCATTTTTGAAAACTAGAGACCCAGGGGAATCCAAGATGGGGTGACTTGTGGGGCTCTGACCAGGTTCTGTTACCCAGAATCCTTTGGAAACCTCAAAATTTGGCTAAAACAATACAAGTTCCTCAAATTTCTGTGACAGAAAGTTCTGGAATCTGAGAGGAGGCACAAATTTCCTTCCACCCAGCATTCCCCCAAGTCTCCCGATAAAAATTATACCTCACTTGTGTGGGTAGGCCTAGCGCCCTCAACAGGATATGCCCCAAAGCACAACGTGGACACATCCCATTTTTTTTTTACAGAAAACAGAGGTGTTTTTTGCAAAGTGCCTACCTGTAGATTTTGGCCTCTAGCTCAGCCGGCACCTAGGGAAACCTACCAAACCTGTGCATTTTTTAAAACTAGAGACCTAGGGGAATCCAAGATAGGGTGACTTGTGGGGTTCTGACCAGGTTCTGTTACCCAGAATCCTTTGCAAACCTCAAAATTTGGCTAAAAAAACACATTTTCCTCACATTTCGGTGACAGAAAGTTCTGGAATCTGAGAGGAGCCACAAATTTTCTTCCACCCAGCGTTCCCCTAAGTCTTACGATAAAAATTATACCTCACTTGTGTGAGTAGGCCTAGTGCCCGCAACAGGAAACGCCCCAAAACACAACGTGGACACATCCCATTTTTTTAAAGAAAACAGAGGTGTTTTTTGCAAAGTGCCTACCTGTAGATTTTGGCCTCTAGCTCAGCCGGCACCTATGGAAACCTACCAAACCTGTGCATTTTTGAAACCTAGAGACCTAGGGAAATCCAAAATGGGGTGACTTGTGGGGCTCTGACCAGGTTCTGTTACCCAGAATCCTTTGCAAACCTCAAAATTTGGCTAAAAAAACACATGTTCCTCAAATTTTTGTGACAGAAAGTTCTGGAATCTGAGAGGAGGCACAAATTTCCTTCCACCCAGCGTTCCCCCAAGTCTCCCAATAAAAATTATACCTCACTTGTGTGGGTAGGCCTAACGCCCACGACAGGATATGCCCCAAAGCACAACGTGGACACATCCCATGTTTTTTTTACAGAAAACAGAGGTGTTTTTTGCAAAGTGCCTACCTGTAGATTTTGGCCTCTAGCTCAGCCGGCACCTTGGGAAACCTACCAAACCTGTGCATTTTTTTAAACTAGAGACCTAGGGAAATCCATGATGGGGTGACTTGTGGGGTTCTGACCAGGTTCTGTTACCCAGAATCCTTTGCAAACCTCAAAATTTGGCTAAAAAACCACATTTTCCTCCCATTTCGGTGACAGAAAGTTCTGGAATCTGAGAGGAGCCACAAATTTCCTTCCACCCAGCGTTCCCCTAAGTCTCCTGATAAAAATGATACCTCACTTGTGTGGGTAGGCCTAGCGCCCGCGACACGAAACACCCCAAAACACAACGTGGACACATCAAATTTTTTGAAAGAAAACAGAGGTGTTTTTTGCAAAGTGCCTACCTGTAGATTTTGGCCTCTAGCTCAGCCGGCACCTAGGGAAACCTACCCAACCTGTGCATTTTTGAAAACTAGAGACCTAGGGGAATCCAAGATGGGGTGACTTTTGGGGCTCTGACCAGGTTCTGTTACCGAGAATCCTTTGCAAACCTCAAAATTTGGCTAAAAAAACAAATTCTCCTCACATTTCAGTGACAGAAAGTTCTGGAATCTGAGAGGAGCCACAAATTTCCTTCCACCCAGCGTTCCCCCAAGTCTTCCGATAAAAATGATACCTCACTTGTGTGGGTAGGCCTAGCGCCCGCGACAGGAAACGCCCCAAAACACAACGTGGACACATCCCATTTTTTTAAAGAAAACAGAGGTGTTTTTTGCAAAGTGCCTACCTGTAGATTTTGGCCTCTAGCTCAGCCGGCACCTAGGGAAACCTACCAAACCTGTGCATTTTTTAAAACTAGAGACCTAGGGGAATCCAAGATAGGGTGACTTGTGGGGTTCTGACCAGGTTCTGTTACCCAGAATCCTTTGCAAACCTCAAAATTTGGCTAAAAAAACACATTTTCATCACATTTCGGTGACAGAAAGTTCTGGAATCTGAGAGGAGCCACAAATTTTCTTCCACCCAGCGTTCCCCTAAGTCTTACGATAAAAATTATACCTCACTTGTGTGGGTAGGCCTAGTGCCCGCAACAGGAAACGCCCCAAAACACAACGTGGACACATCCCATTTTTTTAAAGAAAACAGAGGTGTTTTTTGCAAAGTGCCTACCTGTAGATTTTGGCCTCTAGCTCAGCCGGCACCTTGGGAAACCTACCAAACCTGTGCATTTTTTTAAACTAGAGACCTAGGGAAATCCATGATGGGGTGACTTGTGGGGTTCTGACCAGGTTCTGTTACCCAGAATCCTTTGCAAACCTCAAAATTTGGCTAAAAAACCACATTTTCCTCCCATTTCGGTGACAGAAAGTTCTGGAATCTGAGAGGAGCCACAAATTTCCTTCCACCCAGCGTTCCCCTAAGTCTCCTGATAAAAATGATACCTCACTTGTGTGGGTAGGCCTAGCGCCCGCGACACGAAACACCCCAAAACACAACGTGGACACATCAAATTTTTTGAAAGAAAACAGAGGTGTTTTTTGCAAAGTGCCTACCTGTAGATTTTGGCCTCTAGCTCAGCCGGCACCTAGGGAAACCTAACCAACCTGTGCATTTTTGAAAACTAGAGACCTAGGGGAATCCAAGATTGGGTGACTTTTGGGGCTCTGACCAGGTTCTGTTACCGAGAATCCTTTGCAAACCTCAAAATTTGGCTAAAAAAACACATTTTCCTCACATTTCGGTGACAGAAAGTTCTGGAATCTGAGAGGAGCCACAAATTTTCTTCCACCCAGGGTTCCCCTATGTCTCCTGATAAAAATGATACCTCACTTGTGTGGGTAGAGCTAGCGCCCGCGACAGGAAAAGCCCCAAGACACAACGTGGACACATCCCATTTTTTTAAAGAAAACAGAGGTGTTTTTTGCAAAGTGCCTACCTGTAGATTTTGGCCTCTAGCTCAGCCGGCACCTAGGGAAACCTACCAAACCTGTGCATTTTTTAAACCTAGAGACCTAGGGGAATCCAAAATGGGGTGACTTGTGGGGCTCTGACCAGGTTCTGTTACCCAGAATCCTTTGCAAACCTCAAAATTTGGCTAAAAAAACACATTTTCCTCACATTTCGGTGACAGAAAGTTCTGGAATCTGAGAGGAGCCACAAATTTCCTTCCACCCAGGGTTCCCCTAAGTCTCCTGATAAAAATGATACCTCACTTGTGTGGGTAGAGCTAGCGCCCGCGACAGGAAAAGCCCCAAGACACAACGTGGACACATCCCATTTTTTTAAAGAAAACAGAGGTGTTTTTTGCAAATTGCCTACCTGTAGATTTTGGCCTCTAGCTCAGCCGGCACCTAGGGAAACCTACCAAACCTGTGCATTTTTAAAAACTAGAGACCATGGGGAATCCAAGATGGGGTGGTTTGTGGGGCTCTGAGCAGGTTCTGTTACCCAGAATCCATTGCAAACCTCAAAATTTGGCTAAAAAAACTCATTTTCCTTACATTTCGGTGACAGAAAGGTCTGGAATCTGAGACGAGCCACAAATTTCCTTCCACCAAGCGTTCCCCTAAGTCTCACGATAAAAATGATACCTCAATTGTGTGGGTAGGCCTAGCGCCCGCGACAGGAAACGCCCCAAAACACATCGTGGACACATAACATTTTTTGAAAGAAAACAGAGATGTTTTTTGCAAAGTGCCTACTTGTAGATTTTGGCCTCTAGCTCAGCCGGCACCTAGAGAAACCTACCAAGCCTGTGCATTTTTAGAAAACTAGAGACCTAGGGGAATCCAAGATGGGGTGACTTGTGGGGCTCTGACCAGGTTCTGTTACCCAGAATCCTTTGCAAACCTCAAAATTTGGCTAAAAAAAACAAATTTTCCTCACATTTCGGTGACAGAAAGTTCTGGAATCTGAGAGGAGCCACAAATTTCCTTCCACCCAGCGTTCCCCTAAGTCTCCTGATAAAAATGATACCTCACTTGTGTGGGTAGGCCTAGCGCCCGCAACACGAAACACCCCAAAACACAACGTGGACACATCAATTTTTTTGAAAGAAAACAGAGGTGTTTTTTGCAAAGTGCCTACCTGTAGATTTTGGCCTCTAGCTCAGTCGGCACCTAGGGAAACCTACCAAGCCTGTGCATTTTTAGAAAACTAGAGACCTAGGGGAATCCAAGATGGGGTGACTTTTGGGGCTCTGACCAGGTTCTGTTACCGAGAATCCTTTGCAAACCTCAAAATTTGGCTAAAAAAACAAATTCTCCTCACATTTCAGTGACAGAAAGTTCTGGAATCTGAGAGGAGCCACAAATTTCCTTCCACCCAGCGTTCCCCCAAGTCTCCCGATAAAAATTATACCTCACTTGTGTGGGTAGGCCTAACGCCCGCGACAGGATATGCCCCAAAGCACAACGTGGACACATCCCATGTTTTTTTTACAGAAAACAGAGGTGTTTTTTGCAAAGTGCCTACTTGTAGATTTTGGCCTCTAGCTCAGCCGGCACCTTGGGAAACCTACCAAACCTGTGCATTTTTTTAAACTAGAGACCTAGGGAAATCCATGATGGGGTGACTTGTGGGGTTCTGACCAGGTTCTGTTACCCAGAATCCTTTGCAAACCTCAAAATTTGGCTAAAAAAACACATTTTCCTCCCATTTCGGCGACAGAAAGTTCTGGAATCTGAGAGGAGCCACAAATTTCCTTCCACCCAGCGTTCCCCTAAGTCTCCTGATAAAAATGGTACCTCACTTGTGTGGGTAGGCCTAGCGCCCGCGACACGAAACACCCCAAAACACAACGTGGACACATCAAATTTTTTGAAAGAAAACAGAGGTGTTTTTTGCAAAGTGCCTACCTGTAGATTTTAGCCTCTAGCTCAGCCGGCACCTAGGAAAACCTACCCAACCTGTGCATTTTGGAAAACTAGAGACCTAGGGGAATCCAAGATGGGGTGACTTTTGGGGCTCTGACCAGGTTCTGTTACCGAGAATCCTTTGCAAACCTCAAAATTTGGCTAAAAAAACAAATTCTCCTCACATTTCAGTGACAGAAAGTTCTGGAATCTGAGAGGAGCCACAAATTTCCTTCCACCCAGCGTTCCTCCAAGTCTCCCGATAAAAATGATACCTCACTTGTGTGGGCAGGCCTAGCGCCCGCGACAGGAAACGCCCCAAAGCACAACGTGGACACATCCCATTTTTTGAAAGAAAACAGAGGTGTTTTTTGCAAAGTGCCTACCTGTAGCTTTTGGCCTCTAGCTCAGCCGGCACCTAGGGAATCCTACCAATCCTGTGCATTTTTGAAAACTAGAGACCATGGGAAATCCAAGATGGGGTGACTTGTGGGGCTCTGACCAGGTTCTGTTACCCAGAATCCATTGCAAACCTCAAATTTTGGCTAAAAAAACACATTTTCCTCAAATTTCGGTGACAGAAAGTTCTGAAATCTGAGAGGAGCCAGAAATTTCCTTCCACCCAGCGTTCCCCCAAGTCTTCCGATAAAAATGATACCTCACTTGTGTGGGTAGGCCTAACGCCGCGACAGGATATGCCCCAAAGCACAACGTGGACACATCCCATGTTTTTTTTTACAGAAAACAGAGGTGTTTTTTGCAAAGTGCCTACCTGTAGATTTTGGCCTCTAGCTCAGCCGGCACCTTGGGAAACCTACCAAACCTCTGCATTTTTTTAAACTAGAGACCTAGAGAAATCCATGATGGGGTGACTTGTGGGGTTCTGACCAGGTTCTGTTACCCAGAATCCTTTGCAAACCTCAAAATTTGGCTAAAAAAACACATTTTCCTCCCATTTCGGCGACAGAAAGTTCTGGAATCTGAGAGGAGCCACAAATTTCCTTCCACCCAGCGTTCCCCTAACTCTCCTGATAAAAATGGTACCTCACTTGTGTGGGTAGGCCTAGCGCCCGCGACACGAAACACCCCAAAACACAACGTGGACACTTCAAATTTTTTGAAAGAAAACAGAGGTGTTTTTTGCAAAGTGCCTACCTGTAGATTTTAGCCTCTAGCTCAGCCGGCACCTAGGAAAACCTACCCAACCTGTGCATTTTGGAAAACTAGAGACCTAGGGGAATCCAAGATGGGGTGACTTTTGGGGCTCTGACCAGGTTCTGTTACCGAGAATCCTTTGCAAACCTCAAAATTTGGCTAAAAAAACAAATTCTCCTCACATTTCAGTGACAGAAAGTTCTGGAATCTGAGAGGAGCCACAAATTTCCTTCCACCCAGCGTTCCCCCAAGTCTCCCGATAAAAATGATACCTCACTTGTGTGGGCAGGCCTAGCGCCCGCGACAGGAAACGCCCCAAAGCACAACGTGGACACATCCCATTTTTTGAAAGAAAACAGACGTGTTTTTTGCAAAGTGCCTACCTGTAGCTTTTGGCCTCTAGCTCAGCCGGCACCTAGGGAATCCTACCAATCCTGTGCATTTTTGAAAACTAGAGACCATGGGAAATCCAAGATGGGGTGACTTGTGGGGCTCTGACCAGGTTCTGTTACCCAGAATCCATTGCAAACCTCAAATTTTGGCTAAAAAAACACATTTTCCTCAAATTTCGGTGACAGAAAGTTCTGAAATCTGAGAGGAGCCAGAAATTTCCTTCCACCCAGCGTTCCCCCAAGTCTTCCGATAAAAATGATACCTCACTTGTGTGGGTAGGCCTAACGCCGCGACAGGATATGCCCCAAAGCACAACGTGGACACATCCCATGTTTTTTTTTACAGAAAACAGAGGTGTTTTTTGCAAAGTGCCTACCTGTAGATTTTGGCCTCTAGCTCAGCCGGCACCTTGGGAAACCTACCAAACCTGTGCATTTTTTTAAACTAGAGACCTAGAGAAATCCATGATGGGGTGACTTGTGGGGTTCTGACCAGGTTCTGTTACCCAGAATCCTTTGCAAACCTCAAAATTTGGCTAAAAAAACACATTTTCCTCACATTTCGGTGACAGAAAGTTCTGGAATCTGAGAGGAGCCACAAATTTCCTTCCACCCAGGGTTCCCCTAAGTCTCCTGATAAAAATGATACCTCACTTGTGTGGGTAGAGCTAGCGCCCGCGACAGGAAAAGCCCCAAAACACAACGTGGACACATCCCATTTTTTTAAAGAAAACAGAGGTGTTTTTTGCAAATTGCCTACCTGTAGATTTTGGCCTCTAGCTCAGCCGGCACCTAGGGAAACCTACCAAACCTGTGCATTTTTTTAAACTAGAGACCTAGAGAAATCCATGATGGGGTGACTTGTGGGGTTCTGACCAGGTTCTGTTACCCAGAATCCTTTGCAAACCTCAAAATTTGGCTAAAAAAACACATTTTCCTCACATTTCGGTGACAGAAAGTTCTGGAATCTGAGAGGAGCCACAAATTTCCTTCCACCCAGGGTTCCCCTAAGTCTCCTGATAAAAATGATACCTCACTTGTGTGGGTAGAGCTAGCGCCCGCGACAGGAAAAGCCCCAAGACACAACGTGGACACATCCCATTTTTTGAAAGAAAACAGAGGTGTTTTTTGCAAAGTGCCTACCTGTAGCTTTTGGCCTCTAGCTCAGCCGGCACCTAGGGAATCCTACCAATCCTGTGCATTTTTGAAAACTAGAGACCATGGGAAATCCAAGATGGGGTGACTTGTGGGGCTCTGACCAGGTTCTGTTACCCAGAATCCATTGCAAACCTCAAATTTTGGCTAAAAAAACACATTTTCCTCAAATTTCGGTGACAGAAAGTTCTGAAATCTGAGAGGAGCCAGAAATTTCCTTCCACCCAGCGTTCCCCCAAGTCTTCCGATAAAAATGATACCTCACTTGTGTGGGTAGGCCTAACGCCGCGACAGGATATGCCCCAAAGCACAACGTGGACACATCCCATGTTTTTTTTTACAGAAAACAGAGGTGTTTTTTGCAAAGTGCCTACCTGTAGATTTTGGCCTCTAGCTCAGCCGGCACCTTGGGAAACCTACCAAACCTGTGCATTTTTTTAAACTAGAGACCTAGAGAAATCCATGATGGGGTGACTTGTGGGGTTCTGACCAGGTTCTGTTACCCAGAATCCTTTGCAAACCTCAAAATTTGGCTAAAAAAACACATTTTCCTCCCATTTCGGTGACAGAAAGTTCTGGAATCTGAGAGGAGCCACAAATTTCCTTCCACCCAGGGTTCCCCTAAGTCTCCTGATAAAAATGATACCTCACTTGTGTGGGTAGAGCTAGCGCCCGCGACAGGAAAAGCCCCAAGACACAACGTGGACACATCCCATTTTTTTAAAGAAAACAGAGGTGTTTTTTGCAAATTGCCTACCTGTAGATTTTGGCCTCTAGCTCAGCCGGCACCTAGGGAAACCTACCAAACCTGTGCATTTTTAAAAACTAGAGACCATGGGGAATCCAAGATGGGGTGGTTTGTGGGGCTCTGAGCAGGTTCTGTTACCCAGAATCCATTGCAAACCTCAACATTTGGCTAAAAAAACTCATTTTCCTTACATTTCGGTGACAGAAAGGTCTGGAATCTGAGACGAGCCACAAATTTCCTTCCACCAAGCGTTCCCCTAAGTCTCACGATAAAAATGATACCTCAATTGTGTGGGTAGGCCTAGCGCCCGCGACAGGAAACGCCCCAAAACACATCGTGGACACATAACATTTTTTGAAAGAAAACAGAGATGTTTTTTGCAAAGTGCCTACTTGTAGATTTTGGCCTCTAGCTCAGCCGGCACCTAGGGAAACCTACCAAGCCTGTGCATTTTTAGAAAACTAGAGACCTAGGGGAATCCAAGATGGGGTGACTTGTGGGGCTCTGACCAGGTTCTGTTACCCAGAATCCTTTGCAAACCTCAAAATTTGGCTAAAAAAAACAAATTTTCCTCACATTTCGGTGACAGAAAGTTCTGGAATCTGAGAGGAGCCACAAATTTCCTTCCACCCAGCGTTCCCCTAAGTCTCCTGATAAAAGTGATACCTCACTTGTGTGGGTAGGCCTAGCGCCCGCAACACGAAACACCCCAAAACACAACGTGGACACATCAATTTTTTTTAAAGAAAACAGAGGTGTTTTTTGCAAAGTGCCTACCTGTAGATTTTGGCCTCTAGCTCAGTCGGCACCTAGGGAAACCTACCAAGCCTGTGCATTTTTAGAAAACTAGAGACCTAGGGGAATCCAAGATGGGGTGACTTTTGGGGCTCTGACCAGGTTCTGTTACCGAGAATCCTTTACAAACCTCAAAATTTGGCTAAAAAAACAAATTCTCCTCACATTTCAGTGACAGAATGTTCTGGAATCTGAGAGGAGCCACAAATTTCCTTCCACCCAGCGTTCCCCCAAGACTCCCGATAAAAATGATACCTCACTTGTGTGGGCAGGCCTAGCGCCTGCGACAGGAAACGCCCCAAAGCACAACGTGGATACATCCCATTTTTTGAAAGAAAACAGAGGTGTTTTTTGCAAAGTGCCTACCTGTAGATTTTGGCCTCTAGCTCAGCCGGCACCTAGGGAATCCTACCAATCCTGTGCATTTTTGAAAACTAGAGACCATGGGGAATCCAAGATGGGGTGACTTGTGGGGCTCTGACCAGGTTCTGTTACCCAGAATCCTTTGCAAACCTCAAAATATGGCTAAAAAAACACATTTTCCTCACATTTCGGTGACAGAAAGTTCTGAAATGTGAGAGGAGCCAGAAATTTCCTTCCACCCAGCGTTCCCCTAAGTCTTACGATAAAAATTATACCTCACTTGTGTGGGTAGGCCTAGTGCCCGCAACAGGAAACGCCCCAAAACACAACGTGGACACATCCCATTTTTTGAAAGAAAACAGAGGTGTTTTTTGCAAAGTGCCTACCTGTAGATTTTGGCCTCTAGCTCAGCCGGCACCTAGGGAAACGTACCAAACCTGTGCATTTTTTTAAACTAGAGACCTAGGGAAATCCATGATGGGGTGACTTGTGGGGCTCTGACCAGGTTCTGTTACCCAGAATCCTTTGCAAACCTCAAAATTTGGCTAAAAAAACACATGTTCCTCAAATTTTTGTGACAGAAAGTTCTGGAATCTGAGAGGAGGCACAAATTTCCTTCCACCCAGCGTTCCCCCAAGTCTCCCGATAAAAATTATACCTCACTTGTGTGGGTAGGCCTAACGCCCGCGACAGGATATGCCCCAAAGCACAACGTGGACACATCCCATGTTTTTTTTACAGAAAACAGAGGTGTTTTTTGCAAAGTGCCTACCTGTAGATTTTGGCCTCTAGCTCAGCCGGCACCTTGGGAAACCTACCAAACCTGTGCATTTTTTTAAACTAGAGACCTAGGGAAATCCATGATGGGGTGACTTGTGGGGTTCTGACCAGGTTCTGTTACCCAGAATCCTTTGCAAACCTCAAAATTTGGCTAAAAAAACAAATTTTCCTCCCATTTCGGCGACAGAAAGTTCTGGAATCTGAGAGGAGCCACAAATTTCCTTCCATCCAGCGTTCCCCTAAGTCTCCTGATAAAAATGGTACCTCACTTGTGTGGGTAGGCCTAGCGCCCGCGACACGAAACACCCCAAAACACAACGTGGACACATCAAATATTTTGAAAGAAAACAGAGGTGTTTTTTGCAAAGTGCCTACCTGTAGATTTTAGCCTCTAGCTCAGCCGGCACCTATGAAAACCTACCCAACCTGTGCATTTTGGAAAACTAGAGACCTAGGGGAATCCAAGATGGGGTGACTTTTGGGGCTCTGACCAGGTTCTGTTACCGAGAATCCTTTGCAAACCTCAAAATTTGGCTAAAAAAACAAATTCTCCTCACATTTCAGTGACAGAAAGTTCTGGAATCTGAGAGGCGCCACAAATTTCCTTCCACCCAGCGTTCCCCCAAGTCTCCCGATAAAAATGATACCTCACTTGTGTGGGCAGGCCTAGCGCCCGCGACAGGAAACGCCCCAAAGCACAACGTGGACACATCCCATTTTTTGAAAGAAAACAGAGGTGTTTTTTGCAAAGTGCCTACCTGTAGCTTTTGGCCTCTAGCTCAGCCGGCACCTAGGGAATCCTACCAATCCTGTGCATTTTTGAAAACTAGAGACCATGGGAAATCCAAGATGGGGTGACTTGTGGGGCTCTGACCAGGTTCTGTTACCCAGAATCCATTGCAAACCTCAAATTTTGGCAAAAAAAACACATTTTCCTCAAATTTCGGTGACAGAAAGTTCTGAAATCTGAGAGGAGCCAGAAATTTCCTTCCACCCAGCGTTCCCCCAAGTCTTCCGATAAAAATGATACCTCACTTGTGTGGGTAGGCCTAACGCCGCGACAGGATATGCCCCAAAGCACAACGTGGACACATCCCATGTTTTTTTTTACAGAAAACAGAGGTGTTTTTTGCAAAGTGCCTACCTGTAGATTTTGGCCTCTAGCTCAGCCGGCACCTTGGGAAACCTACCAAACCTGTGCATTTTTTTAAACTAGAGACCTAGAGAAATCCATGATGGGGTGACTTGTGGGGTTCTGACCAGGTTCTGTTACCCAGAATCCTTTGCAAACCTCAAAATTTGGCTAAAAAAACACATTTTCCTCCCATTTCGGTGACAGAAAGTTCTGGAATCTGAGAGGAGCCACAAATTTCCTTCCACCCAGCGTTCCCCTAAGTCTCCTGATAAAAATGATACCTCACTTGTGTGGGTAGGCCTAGCGCCCGCGATACGAAACACCCCAAAACACAACGTGGACACATCAAATTTCTTGAAAGAAAACAGAGGTGTTTTTTGCAAAGTGCCTACCTGTAGATTTTGGCCTCTAGCTCAGCCGGCACCTAGGGAAACCTACCCAACCTGTGCATTTTTGAAAACTAGAGACCTAGGGGAATCCAAGATGGGGTGACTTTTGGGGCTCTGACCAGGTTCTGTTACCGAGAATCCTTTGCAAACCTCAAAATTTGGCTAAAAAAACAAATTCTCCTCACATTTCAGTGACAGAAAGTTCTGGAATCTGAGAGGAGCCACAAATTTCCTTCCACCCAGCGTTCCCCCAAGTCTCCCGATAAAAATGATACCTCACTTGTGTGGGCAGGCCTAGCGCCCGCGACAGAAAATGCCCCAAAGCACAACGTGGACACATCCCATTTTTTGAAAGAAAACAGAGGTGTTTTTTGCAAAGTGCCTACCTGTAGCTTTTGGCCTCTAGCTCAGCCGGCACCTAGGGAATCCTACCAATCCTGTGCATTTTTGAAAACTAGAGACCATGGGGAATCCAAGATGGGGTGACTTGTGGGGCTCTGACCAGGTTCTCTTACCCAGAATCCATTGCAAACCTCAAAATTTGGCTAAAAAAACACATTTTCCTCACATTTCGGTGACAGAAAGTTCTGAAATCTGAGAGGAGCCAGAAATTTCCTTCCACCCAGCGTTCCCCCAAGTCTTCCGATAAAAATGATACCTCACTTGTGTGGGTAGGCCTAGCGCCCGCGACAGGAAACGCCCCAAAACACAACGTGGACACATCCCATTTTTTGAAAGAAAACAGAGGTGTTTTTTGCAAAGTGCCTACCTGTAGATTTTGGCCTCTAGCTCAGCCGGCACCTAGGGAAACCTACCAAACCTGTGCATTTTTGAAACCTAGAGACCTAGGGGAATCCAAAATGGGGTGACTTGTGGGGCTCTGACCAGGTTCTGTTACCCAGAATCCTTTGCAAACCTCAAAATTTGGCTAAAAAAAACAAATTTTCCTCACATTTCGGTGACAGAAAGTTCTGGAATCTGAGAGGAGCCACAAATTTCCTTCCACCCAGCGTTCCCCTAAGTCTCCTGATAAAAATGATACCTCACTTGTGTGGGTAGGCCTAGCGCCCGCAACACGAAACACCCCAAAACACAACGTGGACACATCAATTTTTTTTAAAGAAAACAGAGGTGTTTTTTGCAAAGTGCCTACCTGTAGATTTTGGCCTCTAGCTCAGTCGGCACCTAGGGAAACCTACCAAGCCTGTGCATTATTAGAAAACTAGAGACCTAGGGGAATCCAAGATGGGGTGACTTTTGGGGCTCTGACCAGGTTCTGTTACCGAGAATCCTTTGCAAACCTCAAAATTTGGCTAAAAAAACAAATTCTCCTCACATTTCAGTGACAGAATGTTCTGGAATCTGAGAGGAGCCACAAATTTCCTTCCACCCAGCGTTCCCCCAAGACTCCCGATAAAAATGATACCTCACTTGTGTGGGCAGGCCTAGCGCCCGCGACAGGAAACGCCCCAAAGCACAACGTGGATACATCCCATTTTTTGAAAGAAAACAGAGGTGTTTTTTGCAAAGTGCCTACCTGTAGATTTTGGCCTCTAGCTCAGCCGGCACCTAGGGAATCCTACCAATCCTGTGCATTTTTGAAAACTAGAGACCATGGGGAATCCAAGATGGGGTGACTTGTGGGGCTCTGACCAGGTTCTGTTACCCAGAATCCTTTGCAAACCTCAAAATATGGCTAAAAAAACACATTTTCCTCACATTTCGGTGACAGAAAGTTCTGAAATGTGAGAGGAGCCAGAAATTTCCTTCCACCCAGCGTTCCCCTAAGTCTTACGATAAAAATTATACCTCACTTGTGTGGGTAGGCCTAGTGCCCGCAACAGGAAACGCCCCAAAACACAACGTGGACACATCCCATTTTTTGAAAGAAAACAGAGGTGTTTTTTGCAAAGTGCCTACCTGTAGATTTTGGCCTCTAGCTCAGCCGGCACCTAGGGAAACGTACCAAACCTGTGCATTTTTTTAAACTAGAGACCTAGGGAAATCCATGATGGGGTGACTTGTGGGGCTCTGACCAGGTTCTGTTACCCAGAATCCTTTGCAAACCTCAAAATTTGGCTAAAAAAACACATGTTCCTCAAATTTTTGTGACAGAAAGTTCTGGAATCTGAGAGGAGCCACAAATTTCCTTCCACCCAGCGTTCCCCTAAGTCTCCTGATAAAAATGGTACCTCACTTGTGTGGGTAGGCCTAGCGCCCGCGACACGAAACACCCCAAAACACAACGTGGACACATCAAATTTTTTGAAAGAAAACAGAGGTGTTTTTTGCAAAGTGCCTACCTGTAGATTTTAGCCTCTAGCTCAGCCGGCACCTATGAAAACCTACCCAACCTGTGCATTTTGGAAAACTAGAGACCTAGGGGAATCCAAGATGGGGTGACTTTTGGGGCTCTGACCAGGTTCTGTTACCGAGAATCCTTTGCAAACCTCAAAATTTGGCTAAAAAAACAAATTCTCCTCTCATTTCAGTGACAGAAAGTTCTGGAATCTGAGAGGCGCCACAAATTTCCTTCCACCCAGCGTTCCCCCAAGTCTCCCGATAAAAATGATACCTCACTTGTGTGGGCAGGCCTAGCGCCCGCGACAGGAAACGCCCCAAAGCACAACGTGGACACATCCCATTTTTTGAAAGAAAACAGAGGTGTTTTTTGCAAAGTGCCTACCTGTAGCTTTTGGCCTCTAGCTCAGCCGGCACCTAGGGAATCCTACCAATCCTGTGCATTTTTGAAAACTAGAGACCATGGGAAATCCAAGATGGGGTGACTTGTGGGGCTCTGACCAGGTTCTGTTACCCAGAATCCATTGCAAACCTCAAATTTTGGCTAAAAAAACACATTTTCCTCAAATTTCGGTGACAGAAAGTTCTGAAATCTGAGAGGAGCCAGAAATTTCCTTCCACCCAGCGTTCCCCCAAGTCTTCCGATAAAAATGATACCTCACTTGTGTGGGTAGGCCTAACGCCGCGACAGGATATGCCCCAAAGCACAACGTGGACACATCCCATGTTTTTTTTTTACAGAAAACAGAGGTGTTTTTTGCAAAGTGCCTACCTGTAGATTTTGGCCTCTAGCTCAGCCGGCACCTTTGGAAACCTACCAAACCTGTGCATTTTTTTAAACTAGAGACCTAGAGAAATCCATGATGGGGTGACTTGTGGGGTTCTGACCAGGTTCTGTTACCCAGAATCCTTTGCAAACCTCAAAATTTGGTTAAAAAAACACATTTTCCTCCCATTTCGGTGACAGAAAGTTCTGGAATCTGAGAGGAGCCACAAATTTCCTTCCACCCAGCGTTCCCCTAAGTCTCCTGATAAAAATGATACCTCACTTGTGTGGGTAGGCCTAGCGCCCGTGATACGAAACACCCCAAAACACAACGTGGACACATCAAATTTCTTGAAAGAAAACAGAGGTGTTTTTTGCAAAGTGCCTACCTGTAGATTTTGGCCTCTAGCTCAGCCGGCACCTAGGGAAACCTACCCAACCTGTGCATTTTTGAAAACTAGAGACCTAGGGGAATCCAAGATGGGGTGACTTTTGGGGCTCTGACCAGGTTCTGTTACCGAGAATCCTTTGCAAACCTCAAAATTTGGCTAAAAAAACAAATTCTCCTCACATTTCAGTGACAGAAAGTTCTGGAATCTGAGAGGAGCCACATATTTCCTTCCACCCAGCGTTCCCCCAAGTCTCCCGATAAAAATGATACCTCACTTGTGTGGGCAGGCCTAGCGCCCGCGACAGAAAATGCCCCAAAGCACAACGTGGACACATCCCATTTTTTGAAAGAAAACAGAGGTGTTTTTTGCAAAGTGCCTACCTGTAGCTTTTGGCCTCTAGCTCAGCCGGCACCTAGGGAAACCTACCCAACCTGTGCATTTTTGAAAACTAGAGACCTAGGGGAATCCAAGATGGGGTGACTTTTGGGGCTCTGACCAGGTTCTGTTACCGAGAATCCTTTGCAAACCTCAAAATTTGGCTAAAAAAACAAATTCTCCTCACATTTCAGTGACAGAAAGTTCTGGAATCTGAGAGGAGCCACAAATTTCCTTCCACCCAGCGTTCCCCCAAGTCTCCCGATAAAAATTATACCTCACTTGTGTGGGTAGGCCTAACGCCCGCGACAGGATATGCCCCAAAGCACAACGTGGACACATCCCATGTTTTTTTTACAGAAAACAGAGGTGTTTTTTGCAAAGTGCCTACCTGTAGATTTTGGCCTCTAGCTCAGCCGGCACCTTGGGAAACCTACCAAACCTGTGCATTTTTTTAAACTAGAGACCTAGGGAAATCCATGATGGGGTGACTTGTGGGGTTCTGACCAGGTTCTGTTACCCAGAATCCTTTGCAAACCTCAAAATTTGGCTAAAAAAACACATTTTCCTCCCATTTCGGCGACAGAAAGTTCTGGAATCTGAGAGGAGCCACAAATTTCCTTCCACCCAGCGTTCCCCTAAGTCTCCTGATAAAAATGGTACCTAACTTGTGTGGGTAGGCCTAGCGCCCGCGACACGAAACACCCCAAAACACAACGTGGACACATCAAATTTTTTGAAAGAAAACAGAGGTGTTTTTTGCAAAGTGCCTACCTGTAGATTTTAGCCTCTAGCTCAGCCGGCACCTATGAAAACCTACCCAACCTGTGCATTTTGGAAAACTAGAGACCTAGGGGAATCCAAGATGGGGTGACTTTTGGGGCTCTGACCAGGTTCTGTTACCGAGAATCCTTTGCAAACCTCAAAATTTGGCTAAAAAAACAAATTCTCCTCACATTTCAGTGACAGAAAGTTCTGGAATCTGAGAGGCGCCACAAATTTCCTTCCACCCAGCGTTCCCCCAAGTCTCCCGATAAAAATGATACCTCACTTGTGTGGGCAGGCCTAGCGCCCGCGACAGGAAACGCCCCAAAGCACAACGTGGACACATCCCATTTTTTGAAAGAAAACAGAGGTGTTTTTTGCAAAGTGCCTACCTGTAGCTTTTGGCCTCTAGCTCAGCCGGCACCTAGGGAATCCTACCAATCCTGTGCATTTTTGAAAACTAGAGACCATGGGAAATCCAAGATGGGGTGACTTGTGGGGCTCTGACCAGGTTCTGTTACCCAGAATCCATTGCAAACCTCAAATTTTGGCTAAAAAAACACATTTTCCTCAAATTTCGGTGACAGAAAGTTCTGAAATCTGAGAGGAGCCAGAAATTTCCTTCCACCCAGCGTTCCCCCAAGTCTTCCGATAAAAATGATACCTCACTTGTGTGGGTAGGCCTAACGCCGCGACAGGATATGCCCCAAAGCACAACGTGAACACATCCCATGTTTTTTTTTACAGAAAACAGAGGTGTTTTTTGCAAAGTGCCTACCTGTAGATTTTGGCCTCTAGCTCAGCCGGCACCTTGGGAAACCTACCAAACCTGTGCATTTTTTTAAACTAGAGACCTAGAGAAATCCATGATGGGGTGACTTGTGGGGTTCTGACCAGGTTCTGTTACCCAGAATCCTTTGCAAACCTCAAAATTTGGCTAAAAAAACACATTTTCCTCCCATTTCGGTGACAGAAAGTTCTGGAATCTGAGAGGAGCCACAAATTTCCTTCCACCCAGCGTTCCCCTAAGTCTCCTGATAAAAATGATACCTCACTTGTGTGGGTAGGCCTAGCGCCCGTGATACGAAACACCCCAAAACACAACGTGGACACATCAAATTTCTTGAAAGAAAACAGAGGTGTTTTTTGCAAAGTGCCTACCTGTAGATTTTGGCCTCTAGCTCAGCCGGCACCTAGGGAAACCTACCCAACCTGTGCATTTTTGAAAACTAGAGACCTAGGGGAATCCAAGATGGGGTGACTTTTGGGGCTCTGACCAGGTTCTGTTACCGAGAATCCTTTGCAAACCTCAAAATTTGGCTAAAAAAACAAATTCTCCTCACATTTCAGTGACAGAAAGTTCTGGAATCTGAGAGGAGCCACATATTTCCTTCCACCCAGCGTTCCCCCAAGTCTCCCGATAAAAATGATACCTCACTTGTGTGGGCAGGCCTAGCGCCCGCGACAGAAAATGCCCCAAAGCACAACGTGGACACATCCCATTTTTTGAAAGAAAACAGAGGTGTTTTTTGCAAAGTGCCTACCTGTAGCTTTTGGCCTCTAGCTCAGCCGGCACCTAGGGAAACCTACCCAACCTGTGCATTTTTGAAAACTAGAGACCTAGGGGAATCCAAGATGGGGTGACTTTTGGGGCTCTGACCAGGTTCTGTTACCGAGAATCCTTTGCAAACCTCAAAATTTGGCTAAAAAAACAAATTCTCCTCACATTTCAGTGACAGAAAGTTCTGGAATCTGAGAGGAGCCACAAATTTCCTTCCACCCAGCGTTCCCCCAAGTCTCCCGATAAAAATGATACCTCACTTGTGTGGGCAGGCCTAGCGCCCGCGACAGAAAATGCCCCAAAGCACAACGTGGACACATCCCATTTTTTGAAAGAAAACAGAGGTGTTTTTTGCAAAGTGCCTACCTGTAGCTTTTGGCCTCTAGCTCAGCCGGCACCTAGGGAATCCTACCAATCCTGTGCATTTTTTAAAACTAGAGACCATGGGGAATCCAAGATGGGGTGACTTGTGGGGCTCTGACCAGGTTCTGTTACCCAGAATCCATTGCAAACCTCAAAATTTGGCTAAAAAAACACATTTTCCTCAAATTTCGGTGACAGAAAGTTCTGAAATCTGAGAGGAGCCAGAAATTTCCTTCCACCCAGCGTTCCCCCAAGTCTTCCGATAAAAATGATACCTCACTTGTGTGGGTAGGCCTAGCGCCCGCGACAGGAAACGCCCCAAAACACAACGTGGACACATCCCATTTTTTGAAAGAAAACAGAGGTGTTTTTTGCAAAGTGCCTACCTGTAGATTTTGGCCTCTAGCTCAGCCGGCACCTAGGGAAACCTACCAAACCTGTGCATTTTTTAAACCTAGAGACCTAGGGGAATCCAAAATGGGGTGACTTGTGGGGCTCTGACCAGGTTCTGTTACCCAGAATCCTTTGCAAACCTCAAAATTTGGCTAAAAAAAACAAATTTTCCTCACATTTCGGTGACAGAAAGTTCTGGAATCTGAGAGGAGCCACAAATTTCCTTCCACCCAGCGTTCCCCTAAGTCTCCTGATAAAAATGATACCTCACTTGTGTGGGTAGGCCTAGCGCCCGCAACACGGAACACCCCAAAACACAACGTGGACACATCAATTTTTTTTAAAGAAAACAGAGGTGTTTTTTGCAAAGTGCCTACCTGTAGATTTTGGCCTCTAGCTCAGTCGGCACCTAGGGAAACCTACCAAGCCTGTGCATTTTTAGAAAACTAGAGACCTAGGGGAATCCAAGATGGGGTGACTTTTGGGGCTCTGACCAGGTTCTGTTACCGAGAATCCTTTGCAAACCTCAAAATTTGGCTAAAAAAACAAATTCTCCTCACATTTCAGTGACAGAATGTTCTGGAATCTGAGAGGAGCCACAAATTTCCTTCCACCCAGCGTTCCCCCAAGACTCCCGATAAAAATGATACCTCACTTGTGTGGGCAGGCCTAGCGCCCGCGACAGGAAACGCCCCAAAGCACAACGTGGATACATCCCATTTTTTGAAAGAAAACAGAGGTGTTTTTTGCAAAGTGCCTACCTGTAGATTTTGGCCTCTAGCTCAGCCGGCACCTAGGGAATCCTACCAATCCTGTGCATTTTTGAAAACTAGAGACCATGGGGAATCCAAGATGGGGTGACTTGTGGGGCTCTGACCAGGTTCTGTTACCCAGAATCCTTTGCAAACCTCAAAATATGGCTAAAAAAACACATTTTCCTCACATTTCGGTGACAGAAAGTTCTGAAATGTGAGAGGAGCCAGAAATTTCCTTCCACCCAGCGTTCCCCTAAGTCTTACGATAAAAATTATACCTCACTTGTGTGGGTAGGCCTAGTGCCCGCAACAGGAAACGCCCCAAAACACAACGTGGACACATCCCATTTTTTGAAAGAAAACAGAGGTGTTTTTTGCAAAGTGCCTACCTGTAGATTTTGGCCTCTAGCTCAGCCGGCACCTAGGGAAACGTACCAAACCTGTGCATTTTTTTAAACTAGAGACCTAGGGAAATCCATGATGGGGTGACTTGTGGGGCTCTGACCAGGTTCTGTTACCCAGAATCCTTTGCAAACCTCAAAATTTGGCTAAAAAAACACATGTTCCTCAAATTTTTGTGACAGAAAGTTCTGGAATCTGAGAGGAGGCACAAATTTCCTTCCACCCAGCGTTCCCCCAAGTCTCCCGATAAAAAATATACCTCACTTGTGTGGGTAGGCCTAACGCCCGCGACAGGATATGCCCCAAAGCACAACGTGGACACATCCCATGTTTTTTTTACAGAAAACAGAGGTGTTTTTTGCAAAGTGCCTACCTGTAGATTTTGGCCTCTAGCTCAGCCGGCACCTTGGGAAACCTACCAAACCTGTGCATTTTTTTAAACTAGAGACCTAGGGAAATCCATGATGGGGTGACTTGTGGGGTTCTGACCAGGTTCTGTTACCCAGAATCCTTTGCAAACCTCAAAATTTGGCAAAAAAAACTCATTTTCCTTACATTTCGGTGACAGAAAGGTCTGGAATCTGAGACGAGCCACAAATTTCCTTCCACCAAGCGTTCCCCTAAGTCTCACGATAAAAATGATACCTCAATTGTGTGGGTAGGCCTAGCGCCCGCGACAGGAAACGCCCCAAAACACATCGTGGACACATAACATTTTTTTAAAGAAAACAGAGATGTTTTTTGCAAAGTGCCTACTTGTAGATTTTGGCCTCTAGCTCAGCCGGCACCTAGGGAAACCTACCAAGCCTGTGCATTTTTAGAAAACTGGAGACCTAGGGGAATCCAAGATGGGGTGACTTGTGGGGCTCTGACCAGGTTCTGTTACCGAGAATCCTTTGCAAACCTCAAAATTTGGCTAAAAAAACAAATTCTCCTCACATTTCAGTGACAGAAAGTTCTGGAATCTGAGAGGAGCCACAAATTTCCTTCCACCCAGCGTTCCCCCAAGTCTCCAGATAAAAATGATACCTCACTTGTGTGGGCAGGCCTAGCGCCCGCGACAGGAAACGCCCCAAAGCACAACGTGGACACATCCCATTTTTTGAAAGAAAACAGAGGTGTTTTTTGCAAAGTGCCTACCTGTAGCTTTTGGCCTCTAGCTCAGCCGGCACCTAGGGAATCCTACCAATCCTGTGCATTTTTGAAAACTAGAGACCATGGGAAATCCAAGATGGGGTGACTTGTGGGGCTCTGACCAGGTTCTGTTACCCAGAATCCATTGCAAACCTCAAATTTTGGCTAAAAAAACACATTTTCCTCAAATTTCGGTGACAGAAAGTTCTGAAATCTGAGAGGAGCCAGAAATTTCCTTCCACCCAGCGTTCCCCCAAGTCTTCCGATAAAAATGATACCTCACTTGTGTGGGTAGGCCTAACGCCGCGACAGGATATGCCCCAAAGCACAACGTGGACACATCCCATGTTTTTTTTTTACAGAAAACAGAGGTGTTTTTTGCAAAGTGCCTACCTGTAGATTTTGGCCTCTAGCTCAGCCGGCACCTTGGGAAACCTACCAAACCTGTGCATTTTTTTAAACTAGAGACCTAGAGAAATCCATGATGGGGTGACTTGTGGGGTTCTGACCAGGTTCTGTTACCCAGAATCCTTTGCAAACCTCAAAATTTGGCTAAAAAAACACATTTTCCTCCCATTTCGGTGACAGAAAGTTCTGGAATCTGAGAGGAGCCACAAATTTCCTTCCACCCAGCGTTCCCCTAAGTCTCCTGATAAAAATGATACCTCACTTGCGTGGGTAGGCCTAGCGCCCGTGATACGAAACACCCCAAAACACAACGTGGACACATCAAATTTCTTGAAAGAAAACAGAGGTGTTTTTTGCAAAGTGCCTACCTGTAGATTTTGGCCTCTAGCTCAGCCGGCACCTAGGGAAACCTACCCAACCTGTGCATTTTTGAAAACTAGAGACCTAGGGGAATCCAAGATGGGGTGACTTTTGGGGCTCTGACCAGGTTCTGTTACCGAGAATCCTTTGCAAACCTCAAAATTTGGCTAAAAAAACAAATTCTCCTCACATTTCAGTGACAGAAAGTTCTGGAATCTGAGAGGAGCCACAAATTTCCTTCCACCCAGCGTTCCCCCAAGTCTCCCGATAAAAATGATACCTCACTTGTGTGGGCAGGCCTAGCGCCCGCGACAGAAAATGCCCCAAAGCACAACGTGGACACATCCCATTTTTTGAAAGAAAACAGAGGTGTTTTTTGCAAAGTGCCTACCTGTAGCTTTTGGCCTCTAGCTCAGCCGGCACCTAGGGAATCCTACCAATCCTGTGCATTTTTGAAAACTAGAGACCATGGGGAATCCAAGATGGGGTGACTTGTGGGGCTCTGACCAGGTTCTGTTACCCAGAATCCATTGCAAACCTCAAAATTTGGCTAAAAAAACACATTTTCCTCAAATTTCGGTGACAGAAAGTTCTGAAATCTGAGAGGAGCCAGAAATTTCCTTCCACCCAGCGTTCCCCCAAGTCTTCCGATAAAAATGATACCTCACTTGTGTGGGTAGGCCTAGCGCCCGCGACAGGAAACGCCCCAAAACACAACGTGGACACATCCCATTTTTTGAAAGAAAACAGAGGTGTTTTTTGCAAAGTGCCTACCTGTAGATTTTGGCCTCTAGCTCAGCCGGCACCTAGGGAAACCTACCAAACCTGTGCATTTTTGAAACCTAGAGACCTAGGGGAATCCAAAATGGGGTGACTTGTGGGGCTCTGACCAGGTTCTGTTACCCAGAATCCTTTGCAAACCTCAAAATTTGGCTAAAAAAACAAATTTTCCTCACATTTCGGTGACAGAAAGTTCTGGAATCTGAGAGGAGCCACAAATTTCCTTCCACCCAGGGTTCCCCTAAGTCTCCTGATAAAAATGATACCTCACTTGTGTGGGTAGAGCTAGCGCCCGCGACAGGAAAAGCCCCAAGACACAACGTGGACACATCCCATTTTTTTAAAGAAAACAGAGGTGTTTTTTGCAAATTGCCTACCTGTAGATTTTGGCCTCTAGCTCAGCCGGCACCTAGGGAAACCTACCAAACCTGTGCATTTTTAAAAACTAGAGACCATGGGGAATCCAAGATGGGGTGGTTTGTGGGGCTCTGAGCAGGTTCTGTTACCCAGAATCCATTGCAAACCTCAACATTTGGCTAAAAAAACTCATTTTCCTTACATTTCGGTGACAGAAAGGTCTGGAATCTGAGACGAGCCACAAATTTCCTTCCACCAAGCGTTCCCCTAAGTCTCACGATAAAAATGATACCTCAATTGTGTGGGTAGGCCTAGCGCCCGCGACAGGAAACGCCCCAAAACACATCGTGGACACATAACATTTTTTTAAAGAAAACAGAGATGTTTTTTGCAAAGTGCCTACTTGTAGATTTTGGCCTCTAGCTCAGCCGGCACCTAGGGAAACCTACCAAGCCTGTGCATTTTTAGAAAACTAGAGACCTAGGGGAATCCAAGATGGGGTGACTTGTGGGGCTCTGACCAGGTTCTGTTACCCAGAATCCTTTGCAAACCTCAAAATTTGGCTAAAAAAAACAAATTTTCCTCACATTTCGGTGACAGAAAGTTCTGGAATCTGAGAGGAGCCACAAATTTCCTTCCACCCAGCGTTCCCCTAAGTCTCCTGATAAAAATGATACCTCACTTGTGTGGGTAGGCCTAGCGCCCGCAACACGAAACACCCCAAAACACAACGTGGACACATCAATTTTTTTTAAAGAAAACAGAGGTGTTTTTTGCAAAGTGCCTACCTGTAGATTTTGGCCTCTAGCTCAGTCGGCACCTAGGGAAACCTACCAAGCCTGTGCATTTTTAAAAACTAGAGACCATGGGGAATCCAAGATGGGGTGGTTTGTGGGGCTCTGAGCAGGTTCTGTTACCCAGAATCCATTGCAAACCTCAAAATGTGGCTAAAAAAACTCATTTTCCTCACATTTCGGTGACAGAAAGGTCTGGAATCTGAGACGAGCCACAAATTTCCTTCCACCAAGCGTTCCCCTAAGTCTCCCGATAAAAATGATACCTCAATTGTGTGGGTAGGCCTAGCGCCCGCGACAGGAAACGCCCCAAAACACATCGTGGACACATAAAAATTTTTGAAAGAAAACAGAGATGTTTTTTGCAAAGTGCCTACTTGTAGATTTTGGCCTCTATCTCAGCCGGCACCTAGGGAAACCTACCAAGCCTGTGCATTTTTAGAAAACTAGAGACCTAGGGGAATCCAAGATGGGGTGACTTGTGGGGCTCTGACCAGGTTCTGTTACCCAGAATCCTTTGCAAACTTCAAAATTTGGCTAAAAAAACACATTTTCCTCACATTTCGGTGACAGAAAGTTCTGGAATCTGAGAGGAGCCACAAATTTTCTTCCACCCAGGGTTCCCCTATGTCTCCTGATAAAAATGATACCTCACTTGTGTGGGTAGAGCTAGCGCCCGCGACAGGAAAAGCCCCAAGACACAACGTGGACACATCCCATTTTTTTAAAGAAAACAGAGGTGTTTTTTGCAAACTGCCTACCTGTAGCTTTTGGCCTCTAGCTCAGCCGGCACCTAGGGAATCCTACCAATCCTGTGCATTTTTGAAAACTAGAGACCTAGGGGAATCCAAGATGGGGTGACTTGTGGGGCTCTGACCAGGTTCTGTTACCCAGAATCCTTTGCAAACCTCAAAATATGGCTAAAAAAACACATTTTCCTCACATTTCGGTGACCGAAAGTTCTGAAATGTGAGAGGAGCCAGAAATTTCCTTCCACCCAGCGTTCCCCTAAGTCTTACGATAAAAATTATACCTCACTTGTGTGGGTAGGCCTAGTGCCCGCAACAGGAAACGCCCCAAAACACAACGTGGACACATCCCATTTTTTGAAAGAAAACAGAGGTGTTTTTTGCAAAGTGCCTACCTGTAGATTTTGGCCTCTAGCTCAGCCGGCACCTAGGGAAACCTACCAAACCTGTGCATTTTTGAAACCTAGAGACCTAGGGGAATCCAAAATGGGGTGACTTGTGGGGCTCTGACCAGGTTCTGTTACCCAGAATCCTTTGCAAACCTCAAAATTTGGCTAAAAAAACACATTTTCCTCACATTTCGGTGACAGAAAGTTCTGGAATCTGAGAGGAGCCACAAATTTCCTTCCACCCAGGGTTCCCCTAAGTCTCCTGATAAAAATGATACCTCACTTGTGTGGGTAGAGCTAGCGCCCGCGACAGGAAAAGCCCCAAGACACAACGTGGACACATCCCATTTTTTTAAAGAAAACAGAGGTGTTTTTTGCAAATTGCCTACCTGTAGATTTTGGCCTCTAGCTCACCCGGCACCTAGGGAAACCTACCAAACCTGTGCATTTTTAAAAACTAGAGACCATGGGGAATCCAAGATGGGGTGGTTTGTGGGGCTCTGAGCAGGTTCTGTTACCCAGAATCCATTGCAAACCTCAACATTTGGCTAAAAAAACTCATTTTCCTTACATTTCGGTGACAGAAAGGTCTGGAATCTGAGACGAGCCACAAATTTCCTTCCACCAAGCGTTCCCCTAAGTCTCACGATAAAAATGATACCTCAATTGTGTGGGTAGGCCTAGCGCCCGCGACAGGAAACGCCCCAAAACACATCGTGGACACATAACATTTTTTGAAAGAAAACAGAGATGTTTTTTGCAAAGTGCCTACTTGTAGATTTTGGCCTCTAGCTCAGCCGGCACCTAGGGAAACCTACCAAGCCTGTGCATTTTTAGAAAACTAGAGACCTAGGGGAATCCAAGATGGGGTGACTTGTGGGGCTCTGGCCAGGTTCTGTTACCCAGAATCCTTTGCAAACCTCAAAATTTGGCTAAAAAAAACAAATTTTCCTCACATTTCGGTGACAGAAAGTTCTGGAATCTGAGAGGAGCCACAAATTTCCTTCCACCCAGCGTTCCCCTAAGTCTCCTGATAAAAATGATACCTCACTTGTGTGGGTAGGCCTAGCGCCCGCAACAGGAAAAGCCCCAAGACACAACGTGGACACATCCCATTTTTTTAAAGAAAACAGAGGTGTTTTTTGCAAAGTGCCTACCTGTAGATTTTGGCCTCTAGCTCAGTCGGCACCTAGGGAAACCTACCAAGCCTGTGCATTTTTAGAAAACTAGAGACCTAGGGGAATCCAAGATGGGGTGACTTTTGGGGCTCTGACCAGGTTCTGTTACCGAGAATCCTTTGCAAACCTCAAAATTTGGCTAAAAAAACAAATTCTCCTCACATTTCAGTGACAGAATGTTCTGGAATCTGAGAGGAGCCACAAATTTCCTTCCACCCAGCGTTCCCCCAAGTCTCCCGATAAAAATGATACCTCACTTGTGTGGGCAGGCCTAGCGCCCGCGACAGGAAACGCCCCAAAGCACAACGTGGATACATCCCATTTTTTGAAAGAAAACAGAGGTGTTTTTTGCAAAGTGCCTACCTGTAGATTTTGGCCTCTAGCTCAGCCGGCACCTAGGGAATCCTACCAATCCTGTGCATTTTTGAAAACTAGAGACCATGGGGAATCCAAGATGGGGTGACTTGTGGGGCTCTGACCAGGTTCTGTTACACAGAATCCTTTGCAAACCTAAAAATATGGCTAAAAAAACACATGTTCCTCAAATTTTTGTGACAGAAAGTTCTGGAATCTGAGAGGAGGCACAAATTTCCTTCCACCCAGCGTTCCCCCAAGTCTCCCGATAAAAATTATACCTCACTTGTGTGGGTAGGCCTAACGCCCGCGACAGGATATGCCCCAAAGCACAACGTGGACACATCCCATGTTTTTTTTACAGAAAACAGAGGTGTTTTTTGCAAAGTGCCTACCTGTAGATTTTGGCCTCTAGCTCAGCCGGCACCTTGGGAAACCTACCAAACCTGTGCATTTTTTTAAACTAGAGACCTAGGGAAATCCATGATGGGGTGACTTGTGGGGTTCTGACCAGGTTCTGTTACCCAGAATCCTTTGCAAACCTCAAAATTTGGCTAAAAAAACACATTTTCCTCCCATTTCGGCGACAGAAAGTTCTGGAATCTGAGAGGAGCCACAAATTTCCTTCCACCCAGCGTTCCCCTAAGTCTCCTGATAAAAATGGTACCTCACTTGTGTGGGTAGGCCTAGCGCCCGCGACACGAAACACCCCAAAACACAACGTGGACACATCAAATTTTTTGAAAGAAAACAGAGGTGTTTTTTGCAAAGTGCCTACCTGTAGATTTTAGCCTCTAGCTCAGCCGGCACCTAGGAAAACCTACCCAACCTGTGCATTTTTGAAAACTAGAGACCTAGGGGAATCCAAGATGGGGTGACTTTTGGGGCTCTGACCAGGTTCTGTTACCGAGAATCCTTTGCAAACCTCAAAATTTGGCTAAAAAAACAAATTCTCCTCACATTTCAGTGACAGAAAGTTCTGGAATCTGAGAGGAGCCACAAATTTCCTTCCACCCAGCGTTCCCCCAAGTCTCCAGATAAAAATGATACCTCACTTGTGTGGGCAGGCCTAGCGCCCGCGACAGGAAACGCCCCAAAGCACAACGTGGACACATCCCATTTTTTGAAAGAAAACAGAGGTGTTTTTTGCAAAGTGCCTACCTGTAGCTTTTGGCCTCTAGCTCAGCCGGCACCTAGGAAAACCTACCAAACCTGTGCATTTCTGAAACCTAGAGACCTAGGGGAATCCAAGATGGGGTGACTTGTGGGGCTCTGACCAGGTTCTGTTACCCAGAATCCTTTGCAAACCTCAAAATTTGGCTAAAAAAACACATTTTCCTCACATTTCGGTGACAGAAAGTTCTGGAATCTGAGAGGAGCCACAAATTTCCTTCCACCCAGGGTTCCCCTAAGTCTCCTGATAAAAATGATACCTCACTTGTGTGGGTAGAGCTAGCGCCCGCGACAGGAAAAGCCCCAAGACACAACGTGGACACATCCCATTTTTTTAAAGAAAACAGAGGTGTTTTTTGCAAAGTGCCTACCTGTAGATTTTGGCCTCTAGCTCAGCCGGCACCTAGGGAAACCTACCAAACCTGTGCATTTTTAAAAACTAGAGACCATGGGGAATCCAAGATGGGGTGGTTTGTGGGGCTCTGAGCAGGTTCTGTTACCCAGAATCCATTGCAAACCTCAAAATGTGGCTAAAAAAACTCATTTTCCTCACATTTCGGTGACAGAAAGGTCTGGAATCTGAGACGAGCCACAAATTTCCTTCCACCAAGCGTTCCCCTAAGTCTCCCGATAAAAATGATACCTCAATTGTGTGGGTAGGCCTAGCGCCCGCGACAGGAAACGCCCCAAAACACATCGTGGACACATAAAAAATTTTGAAAGAAAACAGAGATGTTTTTTGCAAAGTGCCTACTTGTAGATTTTGGCCTCTAGCTCAGCCGGCACCTAGGGAAACCTACCAAGCCTGTGCATTTTTAGAAAACTAGAGACCTAGGGGAATCCAAGATGGGGTGACTTGTGGGGCTCTGACCAGGTTCTGTTACCCAGAATCCTTTGCAAACTTCAAAATTTGGCTAAAAAAACACATTTTCCTCACATTTCGGTGACAGAAAGTTCTGGAATCTGAGAGGAGCCACAAATTTTCTTCCACCCAGGGTTCCCCTATGTCTCCTGATAAAAATGATACCTCACTTGTGTGGGTAGAGCTAGCGCCCGCAACAGGAAAAGCCCCAAGACACAACGTGGACACATCCCATTTTTTTAAAGAAAACAGAGGTGTTTTTTGCAAACTGCCTACCTGTAGCTTTTGGCCTCTAGCTCAGCCGGCACCTAGGGAATCCTACCAATCCTGTGCATTTTTGAAAACTAGAGACCTAGGGGAATCCAAGATGGGGTGACTTGTGGGGCTCTGACCAGGTTCTGTTACCCAGAATCCTTTGCAAACCTCAAAATATGGCTAAAAAAACACATTTTCCTCACATTTCAGTGACCGAAAGTTCTGAAATGTGAGAGGAGCCAGAAATTTCCTTCCACCCAGCGTTCCCCTAAGTCTTACGATAAAAATTATACCTCACTTGTGTGGGTAGGCCTAGTGCCCGCAACAGGAAACGCCCCAAAACACAACGTGGACACATCCCATTTTTTTAAAGAAAACAGAGGTGTTTTTTGCAAAGTGCCTACCTGTAGATTTTGGCCTCTAGCTCAGCCGGCACCTAGGGAAACCTACCAAACCTGTGCATTTTTGAAACCTAGAGACCTAGGGGAATCCAAAATGGGGTGACTTGTGGGGCTCTGACCAGGTTCTGTTACCCAGAATCCTTTGCAAACCTCAAAATTTGGCTAAAAAAACACATGTTCCTCAAATTTTTGTGACAGAAAGTTCTGGAATCTGAGAGGAGGCACAAATTTCCTTCCACCCAGCGTTCCCCCAAGTCTCCCGATAAAAATTATACCTCACTTGTGTGGGTAGGCCTAACGCCGCGACAGGATATGCCCCAAAGCACAACGTGGACACATCCCATGTTTTTTTTACAGAAAACAGAGGTGTTTTTTGCAAAGTGCCTACCTGTAGATTTTGGCCTCTAGCTCAGCCGGCACCTTGAGAAACCTACCAAACCTGTGCATTTTTTTAACTAGAGACCTAGGGAAATCCATGATGGGGTGACTTGTGGGGTTCTGACCAGGTTCTGTTACCCAGAATCCTTTGCATACCTCAAAATTTGGCTAAAAAAACACATTTTCCTCCCATTTCGGTGACAGAAAGTTCTGGAATCTGAGAGGAGCCACAAATTTCCTTCCACCCAGCGTTCCCCTAAGTCTCCTGATAAAAATGATACCTCACTTGTGTGGGTAGGCCTAGCGCCCGTGATACGAAACACCCCAAAACACAACGTGGACACATCAAATTTCTTGAAAGAAAACAGAGGTGTTTTTTGCAAAGTGCCTACCTGTAGATTTTGGCCTCTAGCTCAGCCGGCACCTAGGGAAACCTACCCAACCTGTGCATTTTTGAAAACTAGAGACCTAGGGGAATCCAAGATGGGGTGACTTTTGGGGCTCTGACCAGGTTCTGTTACCGAGAATCCTTTGCAAACCTCAAAATTTGGCTAAAAAAACAAATTCTCCTCACATTTCAGTGACAGAAAGTTCTGGAATCTGAGAGGAGCCACATATTTCCTTCCACCCAGCGTTCCCCCAAGTCTCCCGATAAAAATGATACCTCACTTGTGTGGGCAGGCCTAGCGCCCGCGACAGAAAATGCCCCAAAGCACAACGTGGACACATCCCATTTTTTGAAAGAAAACAGAGGTGTTTTTTGCAAAGTGCCTACCTGTAGCTTTTGGCCTCTAGCTCAGCCGGCACCTAGGGAAACCTACCCAACCTGTGCATTTTTGAAAACTAGAGACCTAGGGGAATCCAAGATGGGGTGACTTTTGGGGCTCTGACCAGGTTCTGTTACCGAGAATCCTTTGCAAACCTCAAAATTTGGCTAAAAAAACAAATTCTCCTCACATTTCAGTGACAGAAAGTTCTGGAATCTGAGAGGAGCCACAAATTTCCTTCCACCCAGCGTTCCCCCAAGTCTCCCGATAAAAATGATACCTCACTTGTGTGGGCAGGCCTAGCGCCCGCGACAGAAAATGCCCCAAAGCACAACGTGGACACATCCCATTTTTTGAAAGAAAACAGAGGTGTTTTTTGCAAAGTGCCTACCTGTAGCTTTTGGCCTCTAGCTCAGCCGGCACCTAGGGAATCCTACCAATCCTGTGCATTTTTTAAAACTAGAGACCATGGGGAATCCAAGATGGGGTGACTTGTGGGGCTCTGACCAGGTTCTGTTACCCAGAATCCATTGCAAACCTCAAAATTTGGCTAAAAAAACACATTTTCCTCAAATTTCGGTGACAGAAAGTTCTGAAATCTGAGAGGAGCCAGAAATTTCCTTCCACCCAGCGTTCCCCCAAGTCTTCCGATAAAAATGATACCTCACTTGTGTGGGTAGGCCTAGCGCCCGCGACAGGAAACGCCCCAAAACACAACGTGGACACATCCCATTTTTTGAAAGAAAACAGAGGTGTTTTTTGCAAAGTGCCTACCTGTAGATTTTGGCCTCTAGCTCAGCCGGCACCTAGGGAAACCTACCAAACCTGTGCATTTTTTAAACCTAGAGACCTAGGGGAATCCAAAATGGGGTGACTTGTGGGGCTCTGACCAGGTTCTGTTACCCAGAATCCTTTGCAAACCTCAAAATTTGGCTAAAAAAAACAAATTTTCCTCACATTTCGGTGACAGAAAGTTCTGGAATCTGAGAGGAGCCACAAATTTCCTTCCACCCAGCGTTCCCCTAAGTCTCCTGATAAAAATGATACCTCACTTGTGTGGGTAGGCCTAGCGCCCGCAACACGGAACACCCCAAAACACAACGTGGACACATCAATTTTTTTTAAAGAAAACAGAGGTGTTTTTTGCAAAGTGCCTACCTGTAGATTTTGGCCTCTAGCTCAGTCGGCACCTAGGGAAACCTACCAAGCCTGTGCATTTTTAGAAAACTAGAGACCTAGGGGAATCCAAGATGGGGTGACTTTTGGGGCTCTGACCAGGTTCTGTTACCGAGAATCCTTTGCAAACCTCAAAATTTGGCTAAAAAAACAAATTCTCCTCACATTTCAGTGACAGAATGTTCTGGAATCTGAGAGGAGCCACAAATTTCCTTCCACCCAGCGTTCCCCCAAGACTCCCGATAAAAATGATACCTCACTTGTGTGGGCAGGCCTAGCGCCCGCGACAGGAAACGCCCCAAAGCACAACGTGGATACATCCCATTTTTTGAAAGAAAACAGAGGTGTTTTTTGCAAAGTGCCTACCTGTAGATTTTGGCCTCTAGCTCAGCCGGCACCTAGGGAATCCTACCAATCCTGTGCATTTTTGAAAACTAGAGACCATGGGGAATCCAAGATGGGGTGACTTGTGGGGCTCTGACCAGGTTCTGTTACCCAGAATCCTTTGCAAACCTCAAAATATGGCTAAAAAAACACATTTTCCTCACATTTCGGTGACAGAAAGTTCTGAAATGTGAGAGGAGCCAGAAATTTCCTTCCACCCAGCGTTCCCCTAAGTCTTACGATAAAAATTATACCTCACTTGTGTGGGTAGGCCTAGTGCCCGCAACAGGAAACGCCCCAAAACACAACGTGGACACATCCCATTTTTTGAAAGAAAACAGAGGTGTTTTTTGCAAAGTGCCTACCTGTAGATTTTGGCCTCTAGCTCAGCCGGCACCTAGGGAAACGTACCAAACCTGTGCATTTTTTTAAACTAGAGACCTAGGGAAATCCATGATGGGGTGACTTGTGGGGCTCTGACCAGGTTCTGTTACCCAGAATCCTTTGCAAACCTCAAAATTTGGCTAAAAAAACACATGTTCCTCAAATTTTTGTGACAGAAAGTTCTGGAATCTGAGAGGAGGCACAAATTTCCTTCCACCCAGCGTTCCCCCAAGTCTCCCGATAAAAAATATACCTCACTTGTGTGGGTAGGCCTAACGCCCGCGACAGGATATGCCCCAAAGCACAACGTGGACACATCCCATGTTTTTTTTACAGAAAACAGAGGTGTTTTTTGCAAAGTGCCTACCTGTAGATTTTGGTCTCTAGCTCAGCCGGCACCTTGGGAAACCTACCAAACCTGTGCATTTTTTTAAACTAGAGACCTAGGGAAATCCATGATGGGGTGACTTGTGGGGTTCTGACCAGGTTCTGTTACCCAGAATCCTTTGCAAACCTCAAAATTTGGCTAAAAAAACTCATTTTCCTTACATTTCGGTGACAGAAAGGTCTGGAATCTGAGACGAGCCACAAATTTCCTTCCACCAAGCGTTCCCCTAAGTCTCACGATAAAAATGATACCTCAATTGTGTGGGTAGGCCTAGCGCCCGCGACAGGAAACGCCCCAAAACACATCGTGGACACATAACATTTTTTTAAAGAAAACAGAGATGTTTTTTGCAAAGTGCCTACTTGTAGATTTTGGCCTCTAGCTCAGCCGGCACCTAGGGAAACCTACCAAGCCTGTGCATTTTTAGAAAACTGGAGACCTAGGGGAATCCAAGATGGGGTGACTTGTGGGGCTCTGACCAGGTTCTGTTACCGAGAATCCTTTGCAAACCTCAAAATTTGGCTAAAAAAACAAATTCTCCTCACATTTCAGTGACAGAAAGTTCTGGAATCTGAGAGGAGCCACAAATTTCCTTCCACCCAGCGTTCCCCCAAGTCTCCAGATAAAAATGATACCTCACTTGTGTGGGCAGGCCTAGCGCCCGCGACAGGAAACGCCCCAAAGCACAACGTGGACACATCCCATTTTTTGAAAGAAAACAGAGGTGTTTTTTGCAAAGTGCCTACCTGTAGCTTTTGGCCTCTAGCTCAGCCGGCACCTAGGGAATCCTACCAATCCTGTGCATTTTTGAAAACTAGAGACCATGGGAAATCCAAGATGGGGTGACTTGTGGGGCTCTGACCAGGTTCTGTTACCCAGAATCCATTGCAAACCTCAAATTTTGGCTAAAAAAACACATTTTCCTCAAATTTCGGTGACAGAAAGTTCTGAAATCTGAGAGGAGCCAGAAATTTCCTTCCACCCAGCGTTCCCCCAAGTCTTCCGATAAAAATGATACCTCACTTGTGTGGGTAGGCCTAACGCCGCGACAGGATATGCCCCAAAGCACAACGTGGACACATCCCATGTTTTTTTTTTACAGAAAACAGAGGTGTTTTTTGCAAAGTGCCTACCTGTAGATTTTGGCCTCTAGCTCAGCCGGCACCTTGGGAAACCTACCAAACCTGTGCATTTTTTTAAACTAGAGACCTAGAGAAATCCATGATGGGGTGACTTGTGGGGTTCTGACCAGGTTCTGTTACCCAGAATCCTTTGCAAACCTCAAAATTTGGCTAAAAAAACACATTTTCCTCCCATTTCGGTGACAGAAAGTTCTGGAATCTGAGAGGAGCCACAAATTTCCTTCCACCCAGCGTTCCCCTAAGTCTCCTGATAAAAATGATACCTCACTTGCGTGGGTAGGCCTAGCGCCCGTGATACGAAACACCCCAAAACACAACGTGGACACATCAAATTTCTTGAAAGAAAACAGAGGTGTTTTTTGCAAAGTGCCTACCTGTAGATTTTGGCCTCTAGCTCAGCCGGCACCTAGGGAAACCTACCCAACCTGTGCATTTTTGAAAACTAGAGACCTAGGGGAATCCAAGATGGGGTGACTTTTGGGGCTCTGACCAGGTTCTGTTACCGAGAATCCTTTGCAAACCTCAAAATTTGGCTAAAAAAACAAATTCTCCTCACATTTCAGTGACAGAAAGTTCTGGAATCTGAGAGGAGCCACAAATTTCCTTCCACCCAGCGTTCCCCCAAGTCTCCCGATAAAAATGATACCTCACTTGTGTGGGCAGGCCTAGCGCCCGCGACAGAAAATGCCCCAAAGCACAACGTGGACACATCCCATTTTTTGAAAGAAAACAGAGGTGTTTTTTGCAAAGTGCCTACCTGTAGCTTTTGGCCTCTAGCTCAGCCGGCACCTAGGGAATCCTACCAATCCTGTGCATTTTTGAAAACTAGAGACCATGGGGAATCCAAGATGGGGTGACTTGTGGGGCTCTGACCAGGTTCTGTTACCCAGAATCCATTGCAAACCTCAAAATTTGGCTAAAAAAACACATTTTCCTCAAATTTCGGTGACAGAAAGTTCTGAAATCTGAGAGGAGCCAGAAATTTCCTTCCACCCAGCGTTCCCCCAAGTCTTCCGATAAAAATGATACCTCACTTGTGTGGGTAGGCCTAGCGCCCGCGACAGGAAACGCCCCAAAACACAACGTGGACACATCCCATTTTTTGAAAGAAAACAGAGGTGTTTTTTGCAAAGTGCCTACCTGTAGATTTTGGCCTCTAGCTCAGCCGGCACCTAGGGAAACCTACCAAACCTGTGCATTTTTGAAACCTAGAGACCTAGGGGAATCCAAAATGGGGTGACTTGTGGGGCTCTGACCAGGTTCTGTTACCCAGAATCCTTTGCAAACCTCAAAATTTGGCTAAAAAAACACATTTTCCTCACATTTCGGTGACAGAAAGTTCTGGAATCTGAGAGGAGCCACAAATTTCCTTCCACCCAGGGTTCCCCTAAGTCTCCTGATAAAAATGATACCTCACTTGTGTGGGTAGAGCTAGCGCCCGCGACAGGAAAAGCCCCAAGACACAACGTGGACACATCCCATTTTTTTAAAGAAAACAGAGGTGTTTTTTGCAAATTGCCTACCTGTAGATTTTGGCCTCTAGCTCAGCCGGCACCTAGGGAAACCTACCAAACCTGTGCATTTTTAAAAACTAGAGACCATGGGGAATCCAAGATGGGGTGGTTTGTGGGGCTCTGAGCAGGTTCTGTTACCCAGAATCCATTGCAAACCTCAACATTTGGCTAAAAAAACTCATTTTCCTTACATTTCGGTGACAGAAAGGTCTGGAATCTGAGACGAGCCACAAATTTCCTTCCACCAAGCGTTCCCCTAAGTCTCACGATAAAAATGATACCTCAATTGTGTGGGTAGGCCTAGCGCCCGCGACAGGAAACGCCCCAAAACACATCGTGGACACATAACATTTTTTTAAAGAAAACAGAGATGTTTTTTGCAAAGTGCCTACTTGTAGATTTTGGCCTCTAGCTCAGCCGGCACCTAGGGAAACCTACCAAGCCTGTGCATTTTTAGAAAACTAGAGACCTAGGGGAATCCAAGATGGGGTGACTTGTGGGGCTCTGACCAGGTTCTGTTACCCAGAATCCTTTGCAAACCTCAAAATTTGGCTAAAAAAAACAAATTTTCCTCACATTTCGGTGACAGAAAGTTCTGGAATCTGAGAGGAGCCACAAATTTCCTTCCACCCAGCGTTCCCCTAAGTCTCCTGATAAAAATGATACCTCACTTGTGTGGGTAGGCCTAGCGCCCGCAACACGAAACACCCCAAAACACAACGTGGACACATCAATTTTTTTTAAAGAAAACAGAGGTGTTTTTTGCAAAGTGCCTACCTGTAGATTTTGGCCTCTAGCTCAGTCGGCACCTAGGGAAACCTACCAAGCCTGTGCATTTTTAGAAAACTAGAGACCTAGGGGAATCCAAGATGGGGTGACTTTTGGGGCTCTGACCAGGTTCTGTTACCGAGAATCCTTTGCAAACCTCAAAATTTGGCTAAAAAAACAAATTCTCCTCACATTTCAGTGACAGAATGTTCTGGAATCTGAGAGGAGCCACAAATTTCCTTCCACCCAGCGTTCCCCCAAGTCTCCCGATAAAAATGATACCTCACTTGTGTGGGCAGGCCTAGCGCCCGCGACAGGAAACGCCCCAAAGCACAACGTGGATACATCCCATTTTTTGAAAGAAAACAGAGGTGTTTTTTGCAAAGTGCCTACCTGTAGATTTTGGCCTCTAGCTCAGCCGGCACCTAGGGAATCCTACCAATCCTGTGCATTTTTGAAAACTAGAGACCATGGGGAATCCAAGATGGGGTGACTTGTGGGGCTCTGACCAGGTTCTGTTACACAGAATCCTTTGCAAACCTCAAAATATGGCTAAAAAAACACATGTTCCTCAAATTTTTGTGACAGAAAGTTCTGGAATCTGAGAGGAGGCACAAATTTCCTTCCACCCAGGGTTCCCCTAAGTCTCCTGATAAAAATGATACCTCACTTGTGTGGGTAGAGCTAGCGCCCGCGACAGGAAAAGCCCCAAGACACAACGTGAACACATCCCATTTTTTAAAAGAAAACAGAGGTGTTTTTTGCAAAGTGCCTACCTGTAGATTTTGGCCTCTAGCTCAGCCGGCACCTAGGGAAACCTACCAAACCTGTGCATTTTTAAAAACTAGAGACCATGGGGAATCCAAGATGGGGTGGTTTGTGGGGCTCTGAGCAGGTTCTGTTACCCAGAATCCATTGCAAACCTCAAAATTTGGCTAAAAAAACTCATTTTCCTCACATTTCGGTGACAGAAAGGTCTGGAATCTGAGACGAGCCACAAATTTCCTTCCACCAAGCGTTCCCCTAAGTCTCCCGATAAAAATGATACCTCAATTGTGTGGGTAGGCCTAGCGCCCGCGACAGGAAACGCCCCAAAACACATCGTGGACACATAACATTTTTTGAAAGAAAACAGAGATGTTTTTTGCAAAGTGCCTACTTGTAGATTTTGGCCTCTAGCTCAGCCGGCACCTAGGGAAACCTACCAAGCCTGTGCATTTTTAGAAAACTAGAGACCTAGGGGAATCCAAGATGGGGTGACTTGTGGGGCTCTGACCAGGTTCTGTTACCCAGAATCCTTTGCAAACCTCAAAATTTGGCTAAAAAAACACATTTTCCTCACATTTCGGTGACAGAAAGTTCTGGAATCTGAGAGGAGCCACAAATTTTCTTCCACCCAGGGTTCCCCTATGTCTCCTGATAAAAATGGTACCTTACTTGTGTGGGTAGAGCTAGCGCCCGCGACAGGAAAAGCCCCAAGACACAACGTGGACACATCCCATTTTTTTAAAGAAAACAGAGGTGTTTTTTGCAAACTGCCTACCTGTAGATTTTGGCCTCTAGCTCAGCCGGCACCTAGGGAAACCTACCCAACCTGTGCATTTCTGAAAACTAGAGACCTAGGGGAATCCAAGATGGGGTGACTTGTGGGGCTCTGACCAGGTTCTGTTACCCAGAATCCTTTGCAAACCTCAAAATATGGCTAAAAAAACACATTTTCCTCACATTTCGGTGACAGAAAGTTCTGAAATGTGAGAGGAGCCAGAAATTTCCTTCCACCCAGCGTTCCCCTAAGTCTTACGATAAAAATTATACCTCACTTGTGTGGGTAGGCCTAGTGCCCGCAGCAGGAAACGCCCCAAAACACAACGTGGACACATCCCATTTTTTTAAAGAAAACAGAGGTGTTTTTTGCAAAGTGCCTACCTGTAGATTTTGGCCTCTAGCTCAGCCGGCACCTAGGGAAACCTACCAAACCTGTGCATTTTTGAAACCTAGAGACCTAGGGGAATCCAAAATGGGGTGACTTGTGGGGCTCTGACCAGGTTCTGTTACCCAGAATCCTTTGCAAACCTCAAAATTTGGCTAAAAAAACACATGTTCCTCAAATTTTTGTGACAGAAAGTTCTGGAATCTGAGAGGAGGCACAAATTTCCTTCCACCCAGCGTTCCCCCAAGTCTCTCGATAAAAATTATACCTCACTTGTGTGGGTAGGCCTAACGCCGCAACAGGATATGCCCCAAAGCACAACGTGGACACATCCCATGTTTTTTTTTACAGAAAACAGAGGTGTTTTTTGCAAAGTGCCTACCTGTAGATTTTGGCCTCTAGCTCAGCCGGCACCTTGGGAAACCTACCAAACCTGTGCATTTTTTTAAACTAGAGACCTAGAGAAATCCATGATGGGGTGACTTGTGGGGTTCTGACCAGGTTCTGTTACCCAGAATCCTTTGCAAACCTCAAAATTTGGCTAAAAAAACACATTTTCCTCCCATTTCGGTGACAGAAAGTTCTGGAATCTGAGAGGAGCCACAAATTTCCTTCCACCCAGCGTTCCCCTAAGTCTCCTGATAAAAATGATACCTCACTTGTGTGGGTAGGCCTAGCGCCCGCGATACGAAACACCCCAAAACACAACGTGGACACATCAATTTTTTTTAAAGAAAACAGAGGTGTTTTTTGCAAAGTGCCTACCTGTAGATTTTGGCCTCTAGCTCAGTCGGCACCTAGGGAAACCTACCCAACCTGTGCATTTTTGAAAACTAGAGACCTAGGGGAATCCAAGATGGGGTGACTTTTGGGGCTCTGACCAGGTTCTGTTACCGAGAATCCTTTGCAAACCTCAAAATTTGGCTAAAAAAACAAATTCTCCTCACATTTCAGTGACAGAAAGTTCTGGAATCTGAGAGGAGCCACAAATTTCCTTCCACCCAGCGTTCCCCCAAGTCTCCCGATAAAAATGATACCTCACTTGTGTGGGCAGGCCTTGCGCCCGCGACAGAAAATGCCCCAAAGCACAACGTGGACACATCCCATTTTTTTAAAGAAAACAGAGGTGTTTTTTGCAAAGTGCCTACCTGTAGATTTTGGCCTCTAGCTCAGCCGGCACCTAGGGAAACCTACCAAACCTGTGCATTTTTGAAACCTAGAGACCTAGGGGAATCCAAAATGGGGTGACTTGTGGGGCTCTGACCAGGTTCTGTTACCCAGAATCCTTTGCAAACCTCAAAATTTGGCTAAAAAAACACATGTTCCTCAAATTTTTGTGACAGAAAGTTCTGGAATCTGAGAGGAGGCACAAATTTCCTTCCACCCAGCGTTCCCCCAAGTCTCTCGATAAAAATTATACCTCACTTGTGTGGGTAGGCCTAACGCCGCAACAGGATATGCCCCAAAGCACAACGTGGACACATCCCATGTTTTTTTTTACAGAAAACAGAGGTGTTTTTTGCAAAGTGCCTACCTGTAGATTTTGGCCTCTAGCTCAGCCGGCACCTTGGGAAACCTACCAAACCTGTGCATTTTTTTAAACTAGAGACCTAGAGAAATCCATGATGGGGTGACTTGTGGGGTTCTGACCAGGTTCTGTTACCCAGAATCCTTTGCAAACCTCAAAATTTGGCTAAAAAAACACATTTTCCTCCCATTTCGGTGACAGAAAGTTCTGGAATCTGAGAGGAGCCACAAATTTCCTTCCACCCAGCGTTCCCCTAAGTCTCCTGATAAAAATGATACCTCACTTGTGTGGGTAGGCCTAGCGCCCGCGATACGAAACACCCCAAAACACAACGTGGACACATCAAATTTCTTGAAAGAAAACAGAGGTGTTTTTTGCAAAGTGCCTACCTGTAGATTTTGGCCTCTAGCTCAGCCGGCACCTAGGGAAACCTACCCAACCTGTGCATTTTTGAAAACTAGAGACCTAGGGGAATCCAAGATGGGGTGACTTTTGGGGCTCTGACCAGGTTCTGTTACCGAGAATCCTTTGCAAACCTCAAAATTTGGCTAAAAAAACAAATTCTCCTCACATTTCAGTGACAGAAAGTTCTGGAATCTGAGAGGAGCCACAAATTTCCTTCCACCCAGCGTTCCCCCAAGTCTCCCGATAAAAATGATACCTCACTTGTGTGGGCAGGCCTAGCGCCCGCGACAGAAAATGCCCCAAAGCACAACGTGGACACATCCCATTTTTTGAAAGAAAACAGAGGTGTTTTTTGCAAAGTGCCTACCTGTAGCTTTTGGCCTCTAGCTCAGCCGGCACCTAGGGAATCCTACCAATCCTGTGCATTTTTGAAAACTAGAGACCATGGGGAATCCAAGATGGGGTGACTTGTGGGGCTCTGACCAGGTTCTGTTACCCAGAATCCATTGCAAACCGCAAAATTTGGCTAAAAAAACACATTTTCCTCAAATTTCGGTGACAGAAAGTTCTGAAATCTGAGAGGAGCCAGAAATTTCCTTCCACCCAGCGTTCCCCCAAGTCTTCCGATAAAAATGATACCTCACTTGTGTGGGTAGGCCTAGCGCCCGCGACAGGAAACGCCCCAAAACACAACGTGGACACATCCCATTTTTTGAAAGAAAACAGAGGTGTTTTTTGCAAAGTGCCTACCTGTAGATTTTGGCCTCTAGCTCAGCCGGCACCTAGGGAAACCTACCAAACCTGTGCATTTTTGAAACCTAGAGACCTAGGGGAATCCAAAATGGGGTGACTTGTGGGGCTCTGACCAGGTTCTGTTACCCAGAATCCTTTGCAAACCTCAAAATTTGGCTAAAAAAACACATTTTCCTCACATTTCGGTGACAGAAAGTTCTGGAATCTGAGAGGAGCCACAAATTTCCTTCCACCCAGGGTTCCCCTAAGTCTCCTGATAAAAATGATACCTCACTTGTGTGGGTAGAGCTAGCGCCCGCGACAGGAAAAGCCCCAAGACACAACGTGGACACATCCCATTTTTTTAAAGAAAACAGAGGTGTTTTTTGCAAAGTGCCTACCTGTAGATTTTGGCCTCTAGCTCAGCCGGCACCTAGGGAAACCTACCAAACCTGTGCATTTTTAAAAACTAGAGACCATGGGGAATCCAAGATGGGGTGGTTTGTGGGGCTCTGAGCAGGTTCTGTTACCCAGAATCCATTGCAAACCTCAACATTTGGCTAAAAAAACTAATTTTCCTTACATTTCGGTGACAGAAAGGTCTGGAATCTGAGACGAGCCACAAATTTCCTTCCACCAAGCGTTCCCCTAAGTCTCACGATAAAAATGATACCTCAATTGTGTGGGTAGGCCTAGCGCCCGCGACAGGAAACGCCCCAAAACACATCGTGGACACATAAAATTTTTTGAAAGAAAACAGAGATGTTTTTTGCAAAGTGCCTACTTGTAGATTTTGGCCTCTAGCTCAGCCGGCAGCTAGGGAAACCTACCAAGCCTGTGCATTTTTAGAAAACTAGAGACCTAGGGGAATCCACGATGGGGTGACTTGTGGGGCTCTGACCAGGTTCTGTTACCTAGAATCCTTTGCAAACCTCAAAATTTGGCTAAAAAAAACAAATTTTCCTCACATTTCGGTGACAGAAAGTTCTGGAATCTGAGAGGAGCCACAAATTTCCTTCCACCCAGCGTTCCCCTAAGTCTCCTGATAAAAATGATACCTCACTTGTGTGGGTAGGCCTAGCGCCCGCAACACGAAACACCCCAAAACACAACGTGGACACATCAATTTTTTTTAAAGAAAACAGAGGTGTTTTTTGCAAAGTGCCTACCTGTAGATTTTGGCCTCTAGCTCAGCCGGCACCTAGGGAAACCTACCAAACCTGTGCATTTTTGAAACCTAGAGACCTAGGGGAATCCAAAATGGGGTGACTTGTGGGGCTCTGACCAGGTTCTGTTACCCAGAATCCTTTGCAAACCTCAAAATTTGGCTAAAAAAACACATTTTCCTCACATTTCGGTGACAGAAAGTTCTGGAATCTGAGAGGAGCCACAAATTTCCTTCCACCCAGGGTTCCCCTAAGTCTCCTGATAAAAATGATACCTCACTTGTGTGGGTAGAGCTAGCGCCCGCGACAGGAAAAGCCCCAAGACACAACGTGGACACATCCCATTTTTTTAAAGAAAACAGAGGTGTTTTTTGCAAATTGCCTACCTGTAGATTTTGGCCTCTAGCTCAGCCGGCACCTAGGGAAACCTACCAAACCTGTGCATTTTTAAAAACTAGAGACCATGGGGAATCCAAGATGGGGTGGTTTGTGGGGCTCTGAGCAGGTTCTGTTACCCAGAATCCATTGCAAACCTCAACATTTGGCTAAAAAAACTCATTTTCCTTACATTTCGGTGACAGAAAGGTCTGGAATCTGAGACGAGCCACAAATTTCCTTCCACCAAGCGTTCCCCTAAGTCTCACGATAAAAATGATACCTCAATTGTGTGGGTAGGCCTAGCGCCCGCGACAGGAAACGCCCCAAAACACATCGTGGACACATAACATTTTTTGAAAGAAAACAGAGATGTTTTTTGCAAAGTGCCTACTTGTAGATTTTGGCCTCTAGCTCAGCCGGCACCTAGGGAAACCTACCAAGCCTGTGTATTTTTAGAAAACTAGAGACCTAGGGGAATCCAAGATGGGGTGACTTGTGGGGCTCTGACCAGGTTCTGTTACCCAGAATCCTTTGCAAACCTCAAAATTTGGCTAAAAAAAACAAATTTTCCTCACATTTCGGTGACAGAAAGTTCTGGAATCTGAGAGGAGCCACAAATTTCCTTCCACCCAGCGTTCCCCTAAGTCTCCTGATAAAAAGGATACCTCACTTGTGTGGGTAGGCCTAGCGCCCGCAACACGAAACACCCCAAAACACAACGTGGACACATCAATTTTTTTTAAAGAAAACAGAGGTGTTTTTTGCAAAGTGCCTACCTGTAGATTTTGGCCTCTAGCTCAGTCGGCACCTAGGGAAACCTACCAAGCCTGTGCATTTTTAGAAAACTAGAGACCTAGGGGAATCCAAGATGGGGTGACTTTTGGGGCTCTGACCAGGTTCTGTTACCGAGAATCCTTTGCAAACCTCAAAATTTGGCTAAAAAAACAAATTCTCCTCACATTTCAGTGACAGAATGTTCTGGAATCTGAGAGGAGCCACAAATTTCCTTCCACCCAGCGTTCCCCCAAGTCTCCCGATAAAAATGATACCTCACTTGTGTGGGCAGGCCTAGCGCCCGCGACAGGAAACGCCCCAAAGCACAACGTGGATACATCCCATTTTTTTAAAGAAAACAGAGGTGTTTTTTGCAAAGTGCCTACCTGTAGATTTTGGCCTCTAGCTCAGCCGGCACCTAGGGAATCCTACCAATCCTGTGCATTTTTGAAAACTAGAGACCATGGGGAATCCAAGATGGGGTGACTTGTGGGGCTCTGACCAGGTTCTGTTACACAGAATCCTTTGCAAACCTAAAAATATGGCTAAAAAAACACATGTTCCTCAAATTTTTGTGACAGAAAGTTCTGGAATCTGAGAGGAGGCACAAATTTCCTTCCACCCAGCGTTCCCCCAAGTCTCCCGATAAAAATTATACCTCACTTGTGTGGGTAGGCCTAACGCCCGCGACAGGATATGCCCCAAAGCACAACGTGGACACATCCCATGTTTTTTTTACAGAAAACAGAGGTGTTTTTTGCAAAGTGCCTACCTGTAGATTTTGGCCTCTAGCTCAGCCGGCACCTTGGGAAACCTACCAAACCTGTGCATTTTTTTAAACTAGAGACCTAGGGAAATCCATGATGGGGTGACTTGTGGGGTTCTGACCAGGTTCTGTTACCCAGAATCCTTTGCAAACCTCAAAATTTGGCTAAAAAAACACATTTTCCTCCCATTTCGGCGACAGAAAGTTCTGGAATCTGAGAGGAGCCACAAATTTCCTTCCACCCAGCGTTCCCCTAAGTCTCCTGATAAAAATGGTACCTCACTTGTGTGGGTAGGCCTAGCGCCCGCGACACGAAACACCCCAAAACACAACGTGGACACATCAAATTTTTTGAAAGAAAACAGAGGTGTTTTTTGCAAAGTGCCTACCTGTAGATTTTAGCCTCTAGCTCAGCCGGCACCTAGGTAAACCTACCCAACCTGTGCATTTTTGAAAACTAGAGACCTAGGGGAATCCAAGATGGGGTGACTTTTGGGGCTCTGACCAGGTTCTGTTACCGAGAATCCTTTGCAAACCTCAAAATTTGGCTAAAAAAACAAATTCTCCTCACATTTCAGTGACAGAAAGTTCTGGAATCTGAGAGGAGCCACAAATTTCCTTCCACCCAGCGTTCCCCCAAGTCTCCCGATAAAAATGATACCTCACTTGTGTGGGCAGGCCTAGCGCCCACGACAGGAAACGCCCCAAAGCACAACGTGGACACATCCCATTTTTTGAAAGAAAACAGAGGTGTTTTTTGCAAAGTGCCTACCTGTAGCTTTTGGCCTCTAGCTCAGCCGGCACCTAGGGAATCCTACCAATCCTGTGCATTTTTGAAAACTAGAGACCTAGGGGAATCCAAGATGGGGTGACTTGTGGGGCTCTGACCACGTTCTGTTACCCAGAATCCTTTGCAAACCTCAAAATTTGGCTAAAAAAATACAAGTTCCTCAAATTTCTGTGACAGAAAGTTCTGGAATCTGAGAGGAGGCACAAATTTCCTTCCACCCAGCATTCCCCCAAGTCTCCCGATAAAAATTATACCTCACTTGTGTGGGTAGGCCTTGCGCCCTCAACAGGATATGCCCCAAAGCACAACGTGGACACATCCCATTTTTTTTACAGAAAACAGAGGTGTTTTTTGCAAAGTGCCTACCTGTAGATTTTGGCCTCTAGCTCAGCCGGCACCTAGGGAAACCTACCAAACCTGTGCATTTCTGAAACCTAGAGACCTAGGGGAATCCAAGATGGGGTGACTTGTGGGGCTCTGACCAGGTTCTGTTACCCAGAATCCTTTGCAAACCTCAAAATTTGGCTAAAAAAACACATTTTCCTCACATTTCGGTGACAGAAAGTTCTGGAATCTGAGAGGAGCCACAAATTTCCTTCCACCCAGGGTTCCCCTAAGTCTCCTGATAAAAATGATACCTCACTTGTGTGGGTAGAGCTAGCGCCCGCGACAGGAAAAGCCCCAAGACACAACGTGGACACATCCCATTTTTTTAAAGAAAACAGAGGTGTTTTTTGCAAAGTGCCTACCTGTAGATTTTGGCCTCTAGCTCAGCCGGCACCTAGGGAAACCTACCAAACCTGTGCATTTTTAAAAACTAGAGACCATGGGGAATCCAAGATGGGGTGGTTTGTGGGGCTCTGAGCAGGTTCTGTTACCCAGAATCCATTGCAAACCTCAAAATTTGGCTAAAAAAACTCATTTTCCTCACATTTCGGTGACAGAAAGGTCTGGAATCTGAGACGAGCCACAAATTTCCTTCCACCAAGCGTTCCCCTAAGTCTCCCGATAAAAATGATACCTCAATTGTGTGGGTAGGCCTAGCGCCCGTGACAGGAAACGCCCCAAAACACATCGTGGACACATAAAAATTTTTGAAAGAAAACAGAGATGTTTTTTGCAAAGTGCCTACTTGTAGATTTTGGCCTCTAGCTCAGCCGGCACCTAGGGAAACCTACCAAACCTGTGCATTTTTGAAACCTAGAGACCTAGGGGAATCCAAAATGGGGTGACTTGTGGGGCTCTGACCAGGTTCTGTTACCCAGAATCCTTTGCAAACCTCAAAATTTGGCTAAAAAAACACATGTTCCTCAAATTTTTGTGACAGAAAGTTCTGGAAACTGAGAGGAGGCACAAATTTCCTTCCACCCAGCGTTCCCCCAAGTCTCTCGATAAAAATTATACCTCACTTGTGTGGGTAGGCCTAACGCCGCGACAGGATATGCCCCAAAGCACAACGTGGACACATCCCATGTTTTTTTTACAGAAAACAGAGGTGTTTTTTGCAAAGTGCCTACCTGTAGATTTTGGCCTCTAGCTCAGCCGGCACCTTGAGAAACCTACCAAACCTGTGCATTTTTTTAAACTAGAGACCTAGGGAAATCCATGATGGGGTGACTTGTGGGGTTCTGACCAGGTTCTGTTACCCAGAATCCTTTGCAAACCTCAAAATTTGGCTAAAAAAACACATTTTCCTCCCATTTCGGTGACAGAAAGTTCTGGAATCTGAGAGGAGCCACAAATTTCCTTCAACCCAGCGTTCCCCTAAGTCTCCTGATAAAAATGATACCTCACTTGTGTGGGTAGGCCTAGCGCCCGCGACAGAAAATGCCCCAAAGCACAACGTGGACACATCCCATTTTTTGAAAGAAAACAGAGGTGTTTTTTGCAAAGTGCCTACCTGTAGCTTTTGGCCTCTAGCTCAGCCGGCACCTAGGGAATCCTACCAATCCTGTGCATTTTTGAAAACTAGAGACCATGGGGAATCCAAGATGGGGTGACTTTTGGGGCTCTGACCAGGTTCTGTTACCCAGAATCCATTGCAAACCTCAAAATTTGGCTAGAAAAAACACATTTTCCTCAAATTTCAGTGACAGAAAGTTCTGAAATCTGAGAGGAGCCAGAAATTTCCTTCCACCCAGCGTTCCCCCAAGTCTTCCGATAAAAATGATACCTCACTTGTGTGGGTAGGCCTAGCGCCCGCGACAGGAAACGCCCCAAAACACAACGTGGACACATCCCATTTTTTGAAAGAAAACAGAGGTGTTTTTTGCAAAGTGCCTACCTGTAGATTTTGGCCTCTAGCTCAGCCGGCACCTAGGGAAACCTACCAAACCTGTGCATTTTTAAAAACTAGAGACCATGGGGAATCCAAGATGGGGTGGTTTGTGGGGCTCTGAGCAGGTTCTGTCACCCAGAATCCATTGCAAACCTCAACATTTGGCTAAAAAAACTAATTTTCCTTACATTTCGGTGACAGAAAGTTCTGGAATCTGAGAGGAGCCACAAATTTCCTTCCACCCAGGGTTCCCCTAAGTTTCACGATAAAAATGATACCTCAATTGTGTGGGTAGGCCTAGCGCCCGCGACAGGAAACGCCCCAAAACACATCGTGGACACATAAATTTTTTTTAAAGAAAACAGAGGTGTTTTTTGCAAAGTGCCTACTTGTAGATTTTGGCCTCTAGCTCAGCCGGCACCTAGGGAAACCTACCAAACCTGTGCATTTTTAGAAAACTAGAGACCATGGGGAATCCAAGATGGGGTGGTTTGTGGGGCTCTGAGCAGGTTCTGTTACCCAGAATCCATTGCAAACCTCAAAATTTGGCTAAAAAAACTCATTTTCCTTACATTTCGGTGACAGAAAGGTCTGGAATCTGAGACGAGCCACAAATTTCCTTCCACCAAGCGTTCCCCTAAGTCTCACGATAAAAATGATACCTCAATTGTGTGGGTAGGCCTAGCGCCCGCGACAGGAAACGCCCCAAAACACATCGTGGACACATAACATTTTTTGAAAGAAAACAGAGATGTTTTTTGCAAAGTGCCTACTTGTAGATTTTGGCCTCTAGCTCAGCCGGCACCTAGGGAAACCTACCAAGCCTGTGCATTTTTAGAAAACTAGAGACCTAGGGGAATCCAAGATGGGGTGACTTGTGGGGCTCTGGCCAGGTTCTGTTACCCAGAATCCTTTGCAAACCTCAAAATTTGGCTAAAAAAAACAAATTTTCCTCACATTTCGGTGACAGAAAGTTCTGGAATCTGAGAGGAGCCACAAATTTCCTTCCACCCAGCGTTCCCCTAAGTCTCCTGATAAAAATGATACCTCACTTGTGTGGGTAGGCCTAGCGCCCGCGACAGGAAAAGCCCCAAGACACAACGTGGACACATCCCATTTTTTTAAAGAAAACAGAGGTGTTTTTTGCAAAGTGCCTACCTGTAGATTTTGGCCTCTAGCTCAGTCGGCACCTAGGGAAACCTACCAAGCCTGTGCATTTTTAGAAAACTAGAGACCTAGTGGAATCCAAGATGGGGTGACTTTTGGGGCTCTGACCAGGTTCTGTTACCGAGAATCCTTTGCAAACCTCAAAATTTGGCTAAAAAAACAAATTCTCCTCACATTTCAGTGACAGAATGTTCTGGAATCTGAGAGGAGCCACAAATTTCCTTCCACCCAGCGTTCCCCCAAGTCTCCCGATAAAAATGATACCTCACTTGTGTGGGCAGGCCTAGCGCCCGCGACAGGAAACGCCCCAAAGCACAACGTGGATACATCCCATTTTTTTAAAGAAAACAGAGGTGTTTTTTGCAAAGTGCCTACCTGTAGATTTTGGCCTCTAGCTCAGCCGGCACCTAGGGAATCCTACCAATCCTGTGCATTTTTGAAAACTAGAGACCATGGGGAATCCAAGATGGGGTGACTTGTGGGGCTCTGACCAGGTTCTGTTACACAGAATCCTTTGCAAACCTAAAAATATGGCTAAAAAAACACATGTTCCTCAAATTTTTGTGACAGAAAGTTCTGGAATCTGAGAGGAGGCACAAATTTCCTTCCACCCAGCGTTCCCCCAAGTCTCCCGATAAAAATTATACCTCACTTGTGTGGGTAGGCCTAACGCCCGCGACAGGATATGCCCCAAAGCACAACGTGGACACATCCCATGTTTTTTTTACAGAAAACAGAGGTGTTTTTTGCAAAGTGCCTACCTGTAGATTTTGGCCTCTACCTCAGCCGGCACCTTGGGAAACCTACCAAACCTGTGCATTTTTTTAAACTAGAGACCTAGGGAAATCCATGATGGGGTGACTTGTGGGGTTCTGACCAGGTTCTGTCACCCAGAATCCTTTGCAAACCTCAAAATTTGGCTAAAAAAACACATTTTCCTCCCATTTCGGCGACAGAAAGTTCTGGAATCTGAGAGGAGCCACAAATTTCCTTCCACCCAGCGTTCCCCTAAGTCTCCTGATAAAAATGGTACCTCACTTGTGTGGGTAGGCCTAGCGCCCGCGACACGAAACACCCCAAAACACAACGTGGACACATCAAATTTTTTGAAAGAAAACAGAGGTGTTTTTTGCAAAGTGCCTACCTGTAGATTTTAGCCTCTAGCTCAGCCGGCACCTAGGAAAACCTACCCAACCTGTGCATTTTTGAAAACTAGAGACCTAGGGGAATCCAAGATGGGGTGACTTTTGGGGCTCTGACCAGGTTCTGTTACCGAGAATCCTTTGCAAACCTCAAAATTTGGCTAAAAAAACAAATTCTCCTCACATTTCAGTGACAGAAAGTTCTGGAATCTGAGAGGAGCCACAAATTTCCTTCCACCCAGCGTTCCCCCAAGTCTCCAGATAAAAATGATACCTCACTTGTGTGGGCAGGCCTAGCGCCCGCGACAGGAAACGCCCCAAAGCACAACGTGGACACATCCCATTTTTTGAAAGAAAACAGAGGTGTTTTTTGCAAAGTGCCTACCTGTAGCTTTTGGCCTCTAGCTCAGCCGGCACCTAGGGAAACCTACCAAACCTGTGCATTTCTGAAACCTAGAGACCTAGGGGAATCCAAGATGGGGTGACTTGTGGGGCTCTGACCAGGTTCTGTTACCCAGAATCCTTTGCAAACCTCAAAATTTGGCTAAAAAAACACATTTTCCTCACATTTCGGTGACAGAAAGTTCTGGAATCTGAGAGGAGCCACAAATTTCCTTCCACCCAGGGTTCCCCTAAGTCTCCTGATAAAAATGATACCTCACTTGTGTGGGTAGAGCTAGCGTCCGCGACAGGAAAAGCCCCAAGACACAACGTGGACACATCCCATTTTTTTAAAGAAAACAGAGGTGTTTTTTGCAAAGTGCCTACCTGTAGATTTTGGCCTCTAGCTCAGCCGGCACCTAGGGAAACCTACCAAACCTGTGCATTTTTAAAAACTAGAGACCATGGGGAATCCAAGATGGGGTGGTTTGTGGGGCTCTGAGCAGGTTCTGTTACCCAGAATCCATTGCAAACCTCAAAATGTGGCTAAAAAAACTCATTTTCCTCACATTTCGGTGACAGAAAGGTCTGGAATCTGAGACGAGCCACAAATTTCCTTCCACCAAGCGTTCCCCTAAGTCTCCCGATAAAAATGATACCTCAATTGTGTGGGTAGGCCTAGCGCCCGCGACAGGAAACGCCCCAAAACACATCGTGGACACATAAAAATTTTTGAAAGAAAACAGAGATGTTTTTTGCAAAGTGCCTACTTGTAGATTTTGGCCTCTATCTCAGCCGGCACCTAGGGAAACCTACCAAGCCTGTGCATTTTTAGAAAACTAGAGACCTAGGGGAATCCAAGATGGGGTGACTTGTGGGGCTCTGACCAGGTTCTGTTACCCAGAATCCTTTGCAAACTTCAAAATTTGGCTAAAAAAACACATTTTCCTCACATTTCGGTGACAGAAAGTTCTGGAATCTGAGAGGAGCCACAAATTTTCTTCCACCCAGGGTTCCCCTATGTCTCCTGATAAAAATGATACCTCACTTGTGTGGGTAGAGCTAGCGCCCGCGACAGGAAAAGCCCCAAGACACAACGTGGACACATCCCATTTTTTTAAAGAAAACAGAGGTGTTTTTTGCAAACTGCCTACCTGTAGCTTTTGGCCTCTAGCTCAGCCGGCACCTAGGGAATCCTACCAATCCTGTGCATTTTTGAAAACTAGAGACCTAGGGGAATCCAAGATGGGGTGACTTGTGGGGCTCTGACCAGGTTCTGTTACCCAGAATCCTTTGCAAACCTCAAAATATGGCTAAAAAAACACATTTTCCTCACATTTCGGTGACCGAAAGTTCTGAAATGTGAGAGGAGCCAGAAATTTCCTTCCACCCAGCGTTCCCCTAAGTCTTACGATAAAAATTATACCTCACTTGTGTGGGTAGGCCTAGTGCCCGCAACAGGAAACGCCCCAAAACACAACGTGGACACATCCCATTTTTTGAAAGAAAACAGAGGTGTTTTTTGCAAAGTGCCTACCTGTAGATTTTGGCCTCTAGCTCAGCCGGCACCTAGGGAAACCTACCAAACCTGTGCATTTTTGAAACCTAGAGACCTAGGGGAATCCAAAATGGGGTGACTTGTGGGGCTCTGACCAGGTTCTGTTACCCAGAATCCTTTGCAAACCTCAAAATTTGGCTAAAAAAACACATTTTCCTCACATTTCGGTGACAGAAAGTTCTGGAATCTGAGAGGAGCCACAAATTTCCTTCCACCCAGGGTTCCCCTAAGTCTCCTGATAAAAATGATACCTCACTTGTGTGGGTAGAGCTAGCGCCCGCGACAGGAAAAGCCCCAAGACACAACGTGGACACATCCCATTTTTTTAAAGAAAACAGAGGTGTTTTTTGCAAATTGCCTACCTGTAGATTTTGGCCTCTAGCTCAGCCGGCACCTAGGGAAACCTACCAAACCTGTGCATTTTTAAAAACTAGAGACCATGGGGAATCCAAGATGGGGTGGTTTGTGGGGCTCTGAGCAGGTTCTGTTACCCAGAATCCATTGCAAACCTCAACATTTGGCTAAAAAAACTCATTTTCCTTACATTTCGGTGACAGAAAGGTCTGGAATCTGAGACGAGCCACAAATTTCCTTCCACCAAGCGTTCCCCTAAGTCTCACGATAAAAATGATACCTCAATTGTGTGGGTAGGCCTAGCGCCCGCGACAGGAAACGCCCCAAAACACATCGTGGACACATAACATTTTTTGAAAGAAAACAGAGATGTTTTTTGCAAAGTGCCTACTTGTAGATTTTGGCCTCTAGCTCAGCCGGCACCTAGGGAAACCTACCAAGCCTGTGCATTTTTAGAAAACTAGAGACCTAGGGGAATCCAAGATGGGGTGACTTGTGGGGCTCTGGCCAGGTTCTGTTACCCAGAATCCTTTGCAAACCTCAAAATTTGGCTAAAAAAAACAAATTTTCCTCACATTTCGGTGACAGAAAGTTCTGGAATCTGAGAGGAGCCACAAATTTCCTTCCACCCAGCGTTCCCCTAAGTCTCCTGATAAAAATGATACCTCACTTGTGTGGGTAGGCCTAGCGCCCGCAACAGGAAAAGCCCCAAGACACAACGTGGACACATCCCATTTTTTTAAAGAAAACAGAGGTGTTTTTTGCAAAGTGCCTACCTGTAGATTTTGGCCTCTAGCTCAGTCGGCACCTAGGGAAACCTACCAAGCCTGTGCATTTTTAGAAAACTAGAGACCTAGGGGAATCCAAGATGGGGTGACTTTTGGGGCTCTGACCAGGTTCTGTTACCGAGAATCCTTTGCAAACCTCAAAATTTGGCTAAAAAAACAAATTCTCCTCACATTTCAGTGACAGAATGTTCTGGAATCTGAGAGGAGCCACAAATTTCCTTCCACCCAGCGTTCCCCCAAGTCTCCCGATAAAAATGATACCTCACTTGTGTGGGCAGGCCTAGCGCCCGCGACAGGAAACGCCCCAAAGCACAACGTGGATACATCCCATTTTTTGAAAGAAAACAGAGGTGTTTTTTGCAAAGTGCCTACCTGTAGATTTTGGCCTCTAGCTCAGCCGGCACCTAGGGAATCCTACCAATCCTGTGCATTTTTGAAAACTAGAGACCATGGGGAATCCAAGATGGGGTGACTTGTGGGGCTCTGACCAGGTTCTGTTACACAGAATCCTTTGCAAACCTAAAAATATGGCTAAAAAAACACATGTTCCTCAAATTTTTGTGACAGAAAGTTCTGGAATCTGAGAGGAGGCACAAATTTCCTTCCACCCAGCGTTCCCCCAAGTCTCCCGATAAAAATTATACCTCACTTGTGTGGGTAGGCCTAACGCCCGCGACAGGATATGCCCCAAAGCACAACGTGGACACATCCCATGTTTTTTTTACAGAAAACAGAGGTGTTTTTTGCAAAGTGCCTACCTGTAGATTTTGGCCTCTAGCTCAGCCGGCACCTTGGGAAACCTACCAAACCTGTGCATTTTTTTAAACTAGAGACCTAGGGAAATCCATGATGGGGTGACTTGTGGGGTTCTGACCAGGTTCTGTTACCCAGAATCCTTTGCAAACCTCAAAATTTGGCTAAAAAAACACATTTTCCTCCCATTTCGGCGACAGAAAGTTCTGGAATCTGAGAGGAGCCACAAATTTCCTTCCACCCAGCGTTCCCCTAAGTCTCCTGATAAAAATGGTACCTCACTTGTGTGGGTAGGCCTAGCGCCCGCGACACGAAACACCCCAAAACACAACGTGGACACATCAAATTTTTTGAAAGAAAACAGAGGTGTTTTTTGCAAAGTGCCTACCTGTAGATTTTAGCCTCTAGCTCAGCCGGCACCTAGGAAAACCTACCCAACCTGTGCATTTTTGAAAACTAGAGACCTAGGGGAATCCAAGATGGGGTGACTTTTGGGGCTCTGACCAGGTTCTGTTACCGAGAATCCTTTGCAAACCTCAAAATTTGGCTAAAAAAACAAATTCTCCTCACATTTCAGTGACAGAAAGTTCTGGAATCTGAGAGGAGCCACAAATTTCCTTCCACCCAGCGTTCCCCCAAGTCTCCAGATAAAAATGATACCTCACTTGTGTGGGCAGGCCTAGCGCCCGCGACAGGAAACGCCCCAAAGCACAACGTGGACACATCCCATTTTTTGAAAGAAAACAGAGGTGTTTTTTGCAAAGTGCCTACCTGTAGCTTTTGGCCTCTAGCTCAGCCGGCACCTAGGAAAACCTACCAAACCTGTGCATTTCTGAAACCTAGAGACCTAGGGGAATCCAAGATGGGGTGACTTGTGGGGCTCTGACCAGGTTCTGTTACCCAGAATCCTTTGCAAACCTCAAAATTTGGCTAAAAAAACACATTTTCCTCACATTTCGGTGACAGAAAGTTCTGGAATCTGAGAGGAGCCACAAATTTCCTTCCACCCAGGGTTCCCCTAAGTCTCCTGATAAAAATGATACCTCACTTGTGTGGGTAGAGCTAGCGCCCGCGACAGGAAAAGCCCCAAGACACAACGTGGACACATCCCATTTTTTTAAAGAAAACAGAGGTGTTTTTTGCAAAGTGCCTACCTGTAGATTTTGGCCTCTAGCTCAGCCGGCACCTAGGGAAACCTACCAAACCTGTGCATTTTTAAAAACTAGAGACCATGGGGAATCCAAGATGGGGTGGTTTGTGGGGCTCTGAGCAGGTTCTGTTACCCAGAATCCATTGCAAACCTCAAAATGTGGCTAAAAAAACTCATTTTCCTCACATTTCGGTGACAGAAAGGTCTGGAATCTGAGACGAGCCACAAATTTCCTTCCACCAAGCGTTCCCCTAAGTCTCCCGATAAAAATGATACCTCAATTGTGTGGGTAGGCCTAGCGCCCGCGACAGGAAACGCCCCAAAACACATCGTGGACACATAAAAAATTTTGAAAGAAAACAGAGATGTTTTTTGCAAAGTGCCTACTTGTAGATTTTGGCCTCTAGCTCAGCCGGCACCTAGGGAAACCTACCAAGCCTGTGCATTTTTAGAAAACTAGAGACCTAGGGGAATCCAAGATGGGGTGACTTGTGGGGCTCTGACCAGGTTCTGTTACCCAGAATCCTTTGCAAACTTCAAAATTTGGCTAAAAAAACACATTTTCCTCACATTTCGGTGACAGAAAGTTCTGGAATCTGAGAGGAGCCACAAATTTTCTTCCACCCAGGGTTCCCCTATGTCTCCTGATAAAAATGATACCTCACTTGTGTGGGTAGAGCTAGCGCCCGCAACAGGAAAAGCCCCAAGACACAACGTGGACACATCCCATTTTTTTAAAGAAAACAGAGGTGTTTTTTGCAAACTGCCTACCTGTAGCTTTTGGCCTCTAGCTCAGCCGGCACCTAGGGAATCCTACCAATCCTGTGCATTTTTGAAAACTAGAGACCTAGGGGAATCCAAGATGGGGTGACTTGTGGGGCTCTGACCAGGTTCTGTTACCCAGAATCCTTTGCAAACCTCAAAATATGGCTAAAAAAACACATTTTCCTCACATTTCAGTGACCGAAAGTTCTGAAATGTGAGAGGAGCCAGAAATTTCCTTCCACCCAGCGTTCCCCTAAGTCTTACGATAAAAATTATACCTCACTTGTGTGGGTAGGCCTAGTGCCCGCAACAGGAAACGCCCCAAAACACAACGTGGACACATCCCATTTTTTTAAAGAAAACAGAGGTGTTTTTTGCAAAGTGCCTACCTGTAGATTTTGGCCTCTAGCTCAGCCGGCACCTAGGGAAACCTACCAAACCTGTGCATTTTTGAAACCTAGAGACCTAGGGGAATCCAAAATGGGGTGACTTGTGGGGCTCTGACCAGGTTCTGTTACCCAGAATCCTTTGCAAACCTCAAAATTTGGCTAAAAAAACACATGTTCCTCAAATTTTTGTGACAGAAAGTTCTGGAATCTGAGAGGAGGCACAAATTTCCTTCCACCCAGCGTTCCCCCAAGTCTCCCGATAAAAATTATACCTCACTTGTGTGGGTAGGCCTAACGCCGCGACAGGATATGCCCCAAAGCACAACGTGGACACATCCCATGTTTTTTTTACAGAAAACAGAGGTGTTTTTTGCAAAGTGCCTACCTGTAGATTTTGGCCTCTAGCTCAGCCGGCACCTTGAGAAACCTACCAAACCTGTGCATTTTTTTAACTAGAGACCTAGGGAAATCCATGATGGGGTGACTTGTGGGGTTCTGACCAGGTTCTGTTACCCAGAATCCTTTGCATACCTCAAAATTTGGCTAAAAAAACACATTTTCCTCCCATTTCGGTGACAGAAAGTTCTGGAATCTGAGAGGAGCCACAAATTTCCTTCCACCCAGCGTTCCCCTAAGTCTCCTGATAAAAATGATACCTCACTTGTGTGGGTAGGCCTAGCGCCCGCGACACGAAACACCCCAAAACACAACGTGGACACATCAAATTTTTTGAAAGAAAACAGAGGTGTTTTTTGCAAAGTGCCTACCTGTAGATTTTGGCCTCTAGCTCAGCCGGCACCTAGGGAAACCTACCCAACCTGTGCATTTTTGAAAACTAGAGACCTAGGGGAATCCAAGATGGGGTGACTTTTGGGGCTCTGACCAGGTTCTGTTACCGAGAATCCTTTGCAAACCTCAAAATTTGGCTAAAAAAACAAATTCTCCTCACATTTCAGTGACTGAAAGTTCTGGAATCTGAGAGGAGGCACAAATTTCCTTCCACCCAGCGTTCCCCCAAGTCTCCCGATAAAAATTATACCTCACTTGTGTGGGTAGGCCTAACGCCGCGACAGGATATGCCCCAAAGCACAACGTGGACACATCCCATGTTTTTTTTACAGAAAACAGAGGTGTTTTTTGCAAAGTGCCTACCTGTAGATTTTGGCCTCTAGCTCAGCCGGCACCTTGAGAAACCTACCAAACCTGTGCATTTTTTTAAACTAGAGACCTAGGGAAATCCATGATGGGGTGACTTGTGGGGTTCTGACCAGGTTCTGTTACCCAGAATCCTTTGCAAACCTCAAAATTTGGCTAAAAAAACACATTTTCCTCCCATTTCGGTGACAGAAAGTTCTGGAATCTGAGAGGAGCCACAAATTTCCTTCCACCCAGCGTTCCCCTAAGTCTCCTGATAAAAATGATACCTCACTTGTGTGGGTAGGCCTAGCGCCCGCGACACGAAACACCCCAAAACACAACGTGGACACATCAAATTTTTTGAAAGAAAACAGAGGTGTTTTTTGCAAAGGGCCTACCTGTAGATTTTGGCCTCTAGCTCAGCCGGCACCTAGGGAAACCTACCCAACCTGTGCATTTTTGAAAACTAGAGACCTAGGGGAATCCAAGATGGGGTGACTTTTGGGGCTCTGACCAGGTTCTGTTACCGAGAATCCTTTGCAAACCTCAAAATTTGGCTAAAAAAACAAATTCTCCTCACATTTCAGTGACAGAAAGTTCTGGAATCTGAGAGGAGGCACAAATTTCCTTCCACCCAGCGTTCACCCAAGTCTCCCGATAAAAATTATACCTCACTTGTGTGGGTAGGCCTAACGCCGCGACAGGATATGCCCCAAAGCACAACGTGGACACATCCCATGTTTTTTTTACAGAAAACAGAGGTGTTTTTTGCAAAGTGCCTACCTGTAGATTTTGGCCTCTAGCTCAGCCGGCACCTTGAGAAACCTACCAAACCTGTGCATTTTTTTAAACTAGAGACCTAGGGAAATCCATGATGGGGTGACTTGTGGGGTTCTGACCAGGTTCTGTTACCCAGAATCCTTTGCAAACCTCAAAATTTGGCTAAAAAAACACATTTTCCTCCCATTTCGGTGACAGAAAGATCTGGAATCTGAGAGGAGCCACAAATTTCCTTCCACCCAGCGTTCCCCTAAGTCTCCTGATAAAAATGATACCTCACTTGTGTGGGTAGGCCTAGCGCCCGCGACACGAAACACCCCAAAACACAACGTGGACACATCAAATTTTTTGAAAGAAAACAGAGGTGTTTTTTGCAAAGGGCCTACCTGTAGATTTTGGCCTCTAGCTCAGCCGGCACCTAGGGAAACCTACCAAACCTGTGCATTTTTGAAAACTAGAGACCTAGGGGAATCCAAGATGGGGTGACTTTTGGGGCTCTGACCAGGTTCTGTTACCGAGAATCCTTTGCAAACCTCAAAATTTGGCTAAAAAAACAAATTCTCCTCACATTTCAGTGACAGAAAGTTCTGGAATCTGAGAGGAGCCACAAATTTCCTTCCACCCAGCGTTCCCCCAAGTCTCCCGATAAAAATGATACCTCACTTGTGTGGGCAGGCCTAGCGCCCGCGACAGGAAATGCCCCAAAGCACAACGTGGACACATCCCATTTTTTGAAAGAAAACAGGTGTTTTTTGCAAAGTGCCTACCTGTAGCTTTTGGCCTCTAGCTCAGCCGGCACCTAGGGAATCCTACCAATCCTGTGCATTTTTGAAAACTAGAGACCATGGGGAATCCAAGATGGGGTGACTTGTGGGGCTCTGACCAGGTTCTGTTACCCAGAATCCATTGCAAACCTCAAAATTTGGCTAAAAAAACACATTTTCCTCAAATTTCGGTGACAGAAAGTTCTGAAATCTGAGAGGAGCCACAAATTTCCTTCCACCCAGCGTTCCCCCAAGTCTTCCGATAAAAATGATACCTCACTTGTGTGGGTAGGCCTAGCGCCCGCGACAGGAAACGCCCCAAAACACAACGTGGACACATCCCATTTTTTGAAAGAAAACAGAGGTGTTTTTTGCAAAGTGCCTACCTGTAGATTTTGGCCTCTAGCTCAGCCGGCACCTAGGGAAACCTACCAAACCTGTGCATTTTTGAAAACTAGAGACCTAGGGGAATCCAAGATGGGGTGACTTGTGGGGCTCTGACCACGTTCTGTTACCCAGAATCCTTTGCAAACCTCAAAATTTGGCTAAAAAAATACAAGTTCCTCAAATTTCTGTGACAGAAAGTTCTGGAATCTGAGAGGAGGCACAAATTTCCTTCCACCCAGCATTCCCCCAAGTCTCCCGATAAAAATTATACCTCACTTGTGTGGGTAGGCCTTGCGCCCTCAACAGGATATGCCCCAAAGCACAACGTGGACACATCCCATTTTTTTTACAGAAAACAGAGGTGTTTTTTGCAAAGTGCCTACCTGTAGATTTTGGCCTCTAGCTCAGCCGGCACCTAGGGAAACCTACCAAACCTGTGCATTTTTGAAACCTAGAGACCTAGGGGAATCCAAGATGGGGTGACTTGTGGGGCTCTGACCAGGTTCTGTTACCCAGAATCCTTTGCAAACCTCAAAATTTGGCTAAAAAAACACATTTTCCTCACATTTCGGTGACAGAAAGTTCTGGAATCTGAGAGGAGCCACAAATTTCCTTCCACCCAGGGATCCCCTAAGTCTCCTGATAAAAATGATACCTCACTTGTGTGGGCAGAGCTAGCGCCCGCGACAGGAAAAGCCCCAAGACACAACGTGGACACATCCCATTTTTTTAAAGAAAACAGAGGTGTTTTTTGCAAAGTGCCTACCTGTAGATTTTGGCCTCTAGCTCAGCCGGCACCTAGGGAAACCTACCAAACCTGTGCATTTTTAAAAACTAGAGACCATGGGAAATCCAAGATGGGGTGGTTTGTGGGGCTCTGAGCAGGTTCTGTTACCCAGAATCCATTGCAAACCTCAAAATTTGGCTAAAAAAACTCATTTTCCTCACATTTCGGTGACAGAAAGGTCTGGAATCTGAGACGAGCCACAAATTTCCTTCCACCAAGCGTTCCCCTAAGTCTCCCGATAAAAATGATACCTCAATTGTGTGGGTAGGCCAAGCGCCCGCGACAGGAAACGCCCCAAAACACATCGTGGACACATAAAATTTTTTGAAAGAAAACAGAGATGTTTTTTGCAAAGTGCCTACTTGTAGATTTTGGCCTCTAGCTCAGCCGGCACCTAGGGAAACCTACCAAGCCTGTGCATTTTTAGAAAACTAGAGACCTAGGGGAATCCAAGATGGGGTGACTTGTGGGGCTCTGACCAGGTTCTGTTACCCAGAATCCTTTGCAAACCTCAAAATTTGGCTAAAAAAACACATTTTCCTCACATTTCGGTGACAGAAAGTTCTGGAATCTGAGAGGAGCCACAAATTTTCTTCCACCCAGGGTTCCCCTATGTCTCCTGATAAAAATGATACCTCACTTGTGTGGGTAGAGCTAGCGCCCGCGACAGGAAAAGCCCCAAGACACAACGTGGACACATCCCATTTTTTTAAAGAAAACAGAGGTGTTTTTTGCAAACTGCCTACCTGTAGATTTTGGCCTCTAGCTCAGCCGGCACCTAGGGAAACCTACCCAACCTGTGCATTTCTGAAAACTAGAGACCTAGGGGAATCCAAGATGGGGTGACTTGTGGGGCTCTGACCAGGTTCTGTTACCCAGAATCCTTTGCAAACCTCAAAATATGGCTAAAAAAACACATTTTCCTCACATTTCGGTGACCGAAAGTTCTGAAATGTGAGAGGAGCCAGAAATTTCCTTCCACCCAGCGTTCCCCTAAGTCTTACGATAAAAAGTATACCTCACTTGTGTGGGTAGACCTAGTGCCCGCAACAGGAAACGCCCCAAAACACAACGTGGACACATCCCATTTTTTTAAAGAAAACAGAGGTGTTTTTTGCAAAGTGCCTACCTGTAGATTTTGGCCTCTAGCTCAGCCGGCACCTAGGGAAACCTACCAAACCTGTGCATTTTTGAAACCTAGAGACCTAGGGGAATCCAAAATGGGGTGACTTGTGGGGCTCTGACCAGGTTATGTTACCCAGAATCCTTTGCAAACCTCAAAATTTGGCTAAAAAAACACATGTTCCTCAAATTTTTGTGACAGAAAGTTCTGGAATCTGAGATGAGGCACAAATTTCCTTCCACCCAGCGTTCCCCCAAGTCTCCCGATAAAAATTATACCTCACTTGTGTGGGTAGGCCTAACGCCGCGACAGGATATGCCCCAAAGCACAACGTGGACACATCCCATGTTTTTTTTACAGAAAACAGAGGTGTTTTTTGCAAAGTGCCTACCTGTAGATTTTGGCCTCTAGCTCAGCCGGCACCTTGAGAAACCTACCAAACCTGTGCATTTTTTTAAACTAGAGACCTAGGGAAATCCATGATGGGGTGACTTGTGTGGTTCTGACCAGTTTCTGTTACCCAGAATCCTTTGCAAACCTCAAAATTTGGCTAAAAAAACACATTTTCCTCCCATTTCGGTGACAGAAAGTTCTGGAATCTGAGAGGAGCCACAAATTTCCTTCCACCCAGCGTTCCCCTAACTCTCCTGATAAAAATGATACCTCACTTGTGTGGGTAGGCTTAGCGCCCGCGACACGAAACACCCCAAAACACAACGTGGACACATCAAATTTTTTGAAAAAAAACAGAGGTGTTTTTTGCAAAGGGCCTACCTGTAGATTTTGGCCTCTAGCTCAGCCGGCACCTAGGGAAACCTACCCAACCTGTGCATTTTTGAAAACTAGAGACCTAGGGGAATCCAAGATGGGGTGACTTTTGGGGCTCTGACCAGGTTCTGTTACCCAGAATCCATTGCAAACCTCAAAATTTGGGTAAAAAAACACATTTTCCTCAAATTTCGGTGACAGAAAGTTCTGAAATCTGAGAGGAGCCACAAATTTCCTTCCACCCAGCGTTCCCCCAAGTCTTCCGATAAAAATGATACCTCACTTGTGTGGGTAGGCCTAGCGCCCGCGACAGGAAACGCCCCAAAACACAACGTGGACACATCCCATTTTTTGAAAGAAAACAGAGGTGTTTTTTGCAAAGTGCCTACCTGTAGATTTTGGCCTCTAGCTCAGCCGGCACCTAGGGAAACCTACCAAACCTGTGCATTTTTTAAAACTAGAGACCTAGGGGAATCCAAGATGGGGTGACTTGTGGGGCTCTGACCAGGTTCTGTTACCCAGAATCCTTTGCAAACCTCAAAATTTGGCTAAAACAATACAAGTTCCTCAAATTTCTGTGACAGAAAGTTCTGGAATCTGAGAGGAGGCACAAATTTCCTTCCAGCCAGCATTCCCCCAAGTCTCCCGATAAAAATTATACCTCACTTGTGTGGGTAGGCCTAGCGCCCTCAACAGGATATGCCCCAAAGCACAACGTGGACACATCCCATTTTTTTTTACAGAAAACAAAGGTGTTTTTTGCAAAGTGCCTACCTGTAGATTTTGGCCTCTAGCTGAGCCGGCACCTAGGGAAACCTACCAAACCTGTGCATTTTTTAAAACTAGAGACCTAGGGGAATCCAAGATAGGGTGACTTGTGGGGTTCTGACCAGGTTCTGTTACCCAGAATCCTTTGCAAACCTCAAAATTTGGCTAAAAAAACACATTTTCCTCCCATTTCGGTGACAGAAAGTTCTGGAATCTGAGAGGAGCCACAAATTTCCTTCCACCCAGGGTTCCCCTATGTCTCCCGATAAAAATGATACCTCACTTGTGTGGGTAGAGCTAGCGCCCGCGACAGGAAAAGCCCCAAGACACAACGTGGACACATCCCATTTTTTGAAAGAAAACAGAGGTGTTTTTTGCAAAGTGCCTACCTGTAGATTTTGGCCTCTAGCTCAGCCGGCACCTAGGGAAACCTACCAAACCTGTGCATTTTTTAAAACTAGAGACCTAGGGGAATCCAAGATGGGGTGACTTGTGGGGCTCTGACCAGGTTCTGTTACCCAGAATCCTTTGCAAACCTCAAAATTTGGCTAAAACAATACAAGTTCCTCAAATTTCTGTGACAGAAAGTTCTGGAATCTGAGAGGAGGCACAAATTTCCTTCCACCCAGCATTCCCCCAAGTCTCCCGATAAAAATTATACCTCACTTGTGTGGGTAGGCCTAGCGCCCTCAACAGGATATGCCCCAAAGCACAACGTGGACACATCCCATTTTTTTTTACAGAAAACAAGTGTTTTTTGCTAAGTGCCTACCTGTAGATTTTGGCCTCTAGCTCAGCCGGCACCTAGGGAAACCTACCAAACCTGTGCATTTTTAAAAACTAGAGACCATGGGGAATCCAAGATGGGGTGGTTTGTGGGGCTCTGAGCAGGTTCTGTTACCCAGAATCCATTGCAAACCTCAAAATTTGGCTAAAAAAACACATTTTCCTCCCATTTCGGTGACAGAAAGTTCTGGAATCTGAGAGGAGTCACAAATTTCCTTCCACCCAGGGTTCCCCTATGTCTCCCGATAAAAATGATACCTCACTTGTGTGGGTAGAGCTAGCGCCCGCAACAGGAAAAGCCCCAAGACACAACGTGGACACATCCCATTTTTTTTAAAGAAAACAGAGGTGTTTTTTGCAAAGTGCCTACCTGTAGATTTTGGCCTCTAGCTCAGCCGGCACCTTGGGAAACCTACCAAACCTGTGCATTTTTAAAAACTAGAGACCATGGGGAATCCAAGATGGGGTGGTTTGTGGGGCTCTGAGCAGGTTCTGTTACCCAGAATCCATTGCAAACCTCAAAATTTGGCTAAAAAAACACATTTTCCTCACATTTCGGTGACAGAAAGGTCTGGAATCTGAGAGGAGCCACAAATTTCCTTCCACCAAGCGTTCCCCTAAGTCTCCCGATAAAAATGATACCTCACTTGTGTGGGTAGAGCTAGCGCCCGCGACAGGAAACGCCCCAAAACACATCGTGGACACATCAAATTTTTTGAAAGAAAACAGAGATGTTTTTTGCAAAGTGCCTACTTGTAGATTTTGGCCTCTAGCTCAGCCGGCACCTAGGGAAACCTACCAAACCTGTGCATTTTTAAAAACTAGAGACCATGGGGAATCCAAGATGGGGTAGTTTGTGGGGCTCTGAGCAGGTTCTGTTACCCAGAATCCATTGCAAACCTCAAAATTTGGCTAAAAAAACAAATTTTCCTCACATTTCGGTGACAGAAAGGTCTGGAATCTGAGAGGAGCCACAAATTTCCTTCCACCCAGCGTTCCCCTAAGTTTCCCGATAAAAATGATACCTCACTTGTGTGGGTAGGCCTAGCGCCCGCGACAGGAAACGCCCCAAAACACATCGTGGACACATCCCATTTTTTTAAAGAAAACAGAGGTGTTTTTTGCAAAGTGCCTACTTGTAGATTTTGGCCTCTAGCTCAGCCGGCACCTAGGGAAACCTACCAAACCTGTGCATTTTTGAAAACTAGAGACCATGTGGAATCCAAGATGGGGTGACCTGTGGGGCTCTGACCAGGTTCTGTTACCCAGAATCCTTTGCAAACCTCAAAATATGGCTACAAAAACACATTTTCCTCACATTTCGGTGACAGAAAGTTCTGAAATCTGAGAGGAGCCACAAATTTCCTTCCACCCAGCGTTCCCCTAAGTCTTACGATAAAAATTATACCTCACTTGTGTGGGTAGGCCTAGTGCCCGCAACAGGAAACGCCCCAAAACACAACGTGGACACATCCCATTTTTTTAAAGAAAACAGAGGTGTTTTTTGCAAAGTGCCTACCTGTAGATTTTGGCCTCTAGCTCAGCCGGCACCTAGGGAAACCTACCAAACCTGTGCATTTTTGAAACCTAGAGGAATCCAAAATGGGGTGACTTGTGGGGCTCTGACCAGGTTCTGTTACCCAGAATCCTTTGCAAACCTCAAAATTTGGCTAAAAAAACACATATTCCTCAAATTTTTGTGACAGAAAGTTCTGGAATCTGAGAGGAGGCACAAACTTCTTCCACCCAGCGTTCCCCCAAGTCTCCCGATAAAAATTATACCTCACTTGTGTGGGTAGGCCTAACGCCCGCGACAGGATATGCCCCAAAGCACAACGTGGACACATCCCATGTTTTTTTTACAGAAAACAAGTGTTTTTTGCAAAGTGCCTACCTGTAGATTTTGGCCTCTAGCTCAGCCGGCACCTTGGGAAACGTACCAAACCTGTGCATTTTTTAAAACTAGAGACCTAGGGAAATCCATGATGGGGTGACTTGTGGGGTTCTGACCAGGTTCTGTTACAGAGAATCCTTTGCAAACCTCAAAATTTGGCTAAAAAAACACATTTTCCTCACATTTCGGTGACAGAAAGTTCTGGAATCTGAGAGGAGCCACAAATTTCCTTCCACCCAGGGTTCCCCTAAGTCTCCTGATAAAAATGATACCTCACTTGTGTGGGTAGAGCTAGCGCCCGCGACAGGAAAAGCCCCAAGACACAACGTGGACACATCCCATTTTTTTAAAGAAAACAGAGGTGTTTTTTGCAAAGTGCCTACCTGTAGATTTTGGCCTCTAACTCAGCCGACACCTAGGGAAACCTACCAAACCTGTGCATTTTTAAAAACTAGAGACCATGGGGAATCCAAGATGGGGTGGTTTGTGGGGCTCTGAGCAAGGTCTGTTACTGAGAATCCTTTGTAAACCTCAAAATTTGGCTGAAAAATCAAATTCTCCTCACATTTCAGTGACAGAAAGTTCTGGAATCTGAGAGGAGCCACAAATTTCCTTCCACCCAGCGTTCCCCCAAGTCTCCCGATAAAAATGATACCTCACTTATGTGGGCAGGCCTAGCGCCCGCGACAGGAAACGCCCCAAAGCACAACGTGGACACATCCCATTTTTTGAAAGAAAACAGAGGTGTTTTTTGCAAAGTGCCTACCTGTAGATTTTGGCCTCTAGCTCAGCCGGAACCTAGGGAATCCTACCAATCCTATGCATTTTTGAAAACTAGAGACCATGGGGAATCCAAGATGGGTTGACTTGTGGGGCTCTGACCAGGTTCTGTTACCCAGAATCTATTGCAAACCTCAAAATTTGGCTAAAAAAACACATTTTCCTCCCATTTCGGTGACAGAAAGTTCTGGAATCTGAGAGGAGCCACAAATTTCCTTCCACCCAGGGTTCCCCTATGTCTCCCGATAAAAATGATACCTCACTTGTGTGGGTAGAGCTAGCGCCCGCGACAGGAAAAGCCCCAAGACACAACGTGGACACATCCCATTTTTTGAAAGAAAACAGAGGTGTTTTTTGCAAAGTGCCTACCTGTAGATTTTGGCCTCTAGCTCAGCCGGCACCTAGGGAAACCTACCAAACCTGTGCATTTTTTAAAACTAGAGACCTAGGGGAATCCAAGATAGGGTGACTTGTGGGGTTCTGACCAGGTTCTGTTACCCAGAATCCTTTGCAAACCTCAAAATTTGGCTAAAAAAACACATTTTCCTCCCATTTCGGTGACAGAAAGTTCTGGAATCTGAGAGGAGTCACAAATTTCCTTCCACCCAGGGTTCCCCTATGTCTCCCGATAAAAATGATACCTCACTTGTGTGGGTAGAGCTAGCGCCCGCAACAGGAAAAGCCCCAAGACACAACGTGGACACATCCCATTTTTTTTAAAGAAAACAGAGGTGTTTTTTGCAAAGTGCCTACCTGTAGATTTTGGCCTCTAGCTCAGCCGGCACCTAGGGAAACCTACCAAACCTGTGCATTTTTAAAAACTAGAGACCATGGGGAATCCAAGATGGGGTGGTTTGTGGGGCTCTGAGCAGGTTCTGTTACCCAGAATCCATTGCAAACCTCAAAATTTGGCTAAAAAAACACATTTTCCTCACATTTCGGTGACAGAAAGGTCTGGAATCTGAGAGGAGCCACAAATTTCCTTCCACCAAGCGTTCCCCTAAGTCTCCCGATAAAAATGATACCTCACTTGTGTGGGTAGAGCTAGCGCCCGCGACAGGAAACGCCCCAAAACACATCGTGGACACATCAAATTTTTTGAAAGAAAACAGAGATGTTTTTTGCAAAGTGCCTACTTGTAGATTTTGGCCTCTAGCTCAGCCGGCACCTAGGGAAACCTACCAAACCTGTGCATTTTTAAAAACTAGAGACCATGGGGAATTCAAGATGGGGTAGTTTGTGGGGCTCTGAGCAGGTTCTGTTACCCAGAATCCATTGCAAACCTCAAAATTTGGCTAAAAAAACAAATTTTCCTCACATTTCGGTGACAGAAAGGTCTGGAATCTGAGAGGAGCCACAAATTTCCTTCCACCCAGCGTTCCCCTAAGTTTCCCGATAAAAATGATACCTGACTTGTGTGGGTAGGCCTAGCGCCCGCGACAGGAAACGCCCCAAAACACATTGTGGACACATCCCATTTTTTTAAAGAAAACAGAGGTGTTTTTTGCAAAGTGCCTACTTGTAGATTTTGGCCTCTAGCTCAGCCGGCACCTAGGGAAACCTACCAAACCTGTGCATTTTTGAAAACTAGAGACCATGTGGAATCCAAGATGGGGTGACCTGTGGGGCTCTGACCAGGTTCTGTTACCCAGAATCCTTTGCAAACCTCAAAATATGGCTACAAAAACACATTTTCCTCACATTTCGGTGACAGAAAGTTCTGAAATCTGAGAGGAGCCACAAATTTCCTTCCACCCAGCGTTCCCCTAAGTCTTACGATAAAAATTATACCTCACTTGTGTGGGTAGGCCTAGTGCCCGCAACAGGAAACGCCCCAAAACACAACGTGGACACATCCCATTTTTTTAAAGAAAACAGAGGTGTTTTTTGCAAAGTGCCTACCTGTAGATTTTGGCCTCTAGCTCAGCCGGCACCTAGGGAAACCTACCAAACCTGTGCATTTTTGAAACCTAGAGGAATCCAAAATGGGGTGACTTGTGGGGCTCTGACCAGGTTCTGTTACCCAGAATCCTTTGCAAACCTCAAAATTTGGCTAAAAAAACACATATTCCTCAAATTTTTGTGACAGAAAGTTCTGGAATCTGAGAGGAGGCACAAACTTCTTCCACCCAGCGTTCCCCCAAGTCTCCCGATAAAAATTATACCTCACTTGTGTGGGTAGGCCTAACGCCCGCGACAGGATATGCCCCAAAGCACAACGTGGACACATCCCATGTTTTTTTTACAGAAAACAGAGGTGTTTTTTGCAAAGTGCCTACCTGTAGATTTTGGCCTCTAGCTCAGCCGGCACCTTGGGAAACGTACCAAACCTGTGCATTTTTTAAAACTAGAGACCTAGGGAAATCCATGATGGGGTGACTTGTGGGGTTCTGACCAGGTTCTGTTACAGAGAATCCTTTGCAAACCTCAAAATTTGGCTAAAAAAACACATTTTCCTCACATTTCGGTGACAGAAAATTCTGGAATCTGAGAGGAGCCACAAATTTCCTTCCACCCAGGGTTCCCCTAAGTCTCCTGATAAAAATGATACCTCACTTGTGTGGGTAGAGCTAGCGCCCGCGACAGGAAAAGCCCCAAGACACAACGTGGACACATCCCATTTTTTTAAAGAAAACAGAGGTGTTTTTTGCAAAGTGCCTACCTGTAGATTTTGGCCTCTAACTCAGCCGACACCTAGGGAAACCTACCAAACCTGTGCATTTTTAAAAACTAGAGACCATGGGGAATCCAAGATGGGGTGGTTTGTGGGGCTCTGAGCAAGGTCTGTTACTGAGAATCCTTTGTAAACCTCAAAATTTGGCTGAAAAATCAAATTCTCCTCACATTTCAGTGACAGAAAGTTCTGGAATCTGAGAGGAGCCACAAATTTCCTTCCACCCAGCGTTCCCCCAAGTCTCCCGATAAAAATGATACCTCACTTGTGTGGGTAGAGCTAGCGCCCGCGACAGGAAACGCCCCAAAACACATCGTGGACACATCAAATTTTTTGAAAGAAAACAGAGATGTTTTTTGCAAAGTGCCTACTTGTAGATTTTGGCCTCTAGCTCAGCCGGCACCTAGGGAAACCTACCAAACCTGTGCATTTTTAAAAACTAGAGACCATGGGGAATCCAAGATGGGGTAGTTTGTGGGGCTCTGAGCAGGTTCTGTTACCCAGAATCCATTGCAAACCTCAAAATTTGGCTAAAAAAACAAATTTTCCTCACATTTCGGTGACAGAAAGGTCTGGAATCTGAGAGGAGCCACAAATTTCCTTCCACCCAGCGTTCCCCTAAGTTTCCCGATAAAAATGATACCTCACTTGTGTGGGTAGGCCTAGCACCCGCGACAGGAAACGCCCCAAAACACATCGTGGACACATCCCATTTTTTTAAAGAAAACAGAGGTGTTTTTTGCAAAGTGCCTACTTGTAGATTTTGGCCTCTAGCTCAGCCGGCACCTAGGGAAACCTACCAAACCTGTGCATTTTTGAAAACTAGAGACCATGTGGAATCCAAGATGGGGTGACCTGTGGGGCTCTGACCAGGTTCTGTTACCCAGAATCCTTTGCAAACCTCAAAATATGGCTACAAAAACACATTTTCCTCACATTTCGGTGACAGAAAGTTCTGAAATCTGAGAGGAGCCACAAATTTCCTTCCACCCAGCGTTCCCCTAAGTTTTACGATAAAAATTATACCTCACTTGTGTGGGTAGGCCTAGTGCCCGCAACAGGAAACGCCCCAAAACACAACGTGGACACATCCCATTTTTTTAAAGAAAACAGAGGTGTTTTTTGCAAAGTGCCTACCTGTAGATTTTGGCCTCTAGCTCAGCCGGCACCTAGGGAAACCTACCAAACCTGTGCATTTTTGAAACCTAGAGGAATCCAAAATGGGGTGACTTGTGGGGCTCTGACCAGGTTCTGTTACCCAGAATCCTTTGCAAACCTCAAAATTTGGCTAAAAAAACACATATTCCTCAAATTTTTGTGACAGAAAGTTCTGGAATCTGAGAGGAGGCACAAACTTCTTCCACCCAGCGTTCCCCCAAGTCTCCCGATAAAAATTATACCTCACTTGTGTGGGTAGGCCTAACGCCCGCGACAGGATATGCCCCAAAGCACAACGTGGACACATCCCATGTTTTTTTTACAGAAAACAGAGGTGTTTTTTGCAAAGTGCCTACCTGTAGATTTTGGCCTCTAGCTCAGCCGGCACCTTGGGAAACGTACCAAACCTGTGCATTTTTTAAAACTAGAGACCTAGGGAAATCCATGATGGGGTGACTTGTGGGGTTCTGACCAGGTTCTGTTACAGAGAATCCTTTGCAAACCTCAAAATTTGGCTAAAAAAACACATTTTCCTCACATTTCGGTGACAGAAAGTTCTGGAATCTGAGAGGAGCCACAAATTTCCTTCCACCCAGGGTTCCCCTAAGTCTCCTGATAAAAATGATACCTCACTTGTGTGGGTAGAGCTAGCGCCCGCGACAGGAAAAGCCCCAAGACACAACGTGGACACATCCCATTTTTTTAAAGAAAACAGAGGTGTTTTTTGCAAAGTGCCTACCTGTAGATTTTGGCCTCTAACTCAGCCGACACCTAGGGAAACCTACCAAACCTGTGCATTTTTAAAAACTAGAGACCATGGGGAATCCAAGATGGGGTGGTTTGTGGGGCTCTGAGCAAGGTCTGTTACTGAGAATCCTTTGTAAACCTCAAAATTTGGCTGAAAAATCAAATTCTCCTCACATTTCAGTGACAGAAAGTTCTGGAATCTGAGAGGAGCCACAAATTTCCTTCCACCCAGCGTTCCCCCAAGTCTCCCGATAAAAATGATACCTCACTTATGTGGGCAGGCCTAGCGCCCGCGACAGGAAACGCCCCAAAGCACAACGTGGACACATCCCATTTTTTGAAAGAAAACAGAGGTGTTTTTTGCAAAGTGCCTACCTGTAGATTTTGGCCTCTAGCTCAGCCGGAACCTAGGGAATCCTACCAATCCTATGCATTTTTGAAAACTAGAGACTATGGGGAATCCAAGATGGGTTGACTTGTGGGGCTCTGACCAGGTTCTGTTACCCAGAATCTATTGCAAACCTCAAAATTTGGCTAAAAAAACACATTTTCCTCCCATTTCGGTGACAGAAAGTTCTGGAATCTGAGAGGAGCCACAAATTTCCTTCCACCCAGGGTTCCCCTATGTCTCCCGATAAAAATGATACCTCACTTGTGTGGGTAGAGCTAGCGCCCGCGACAGGAAAAGCCCCAAGACACAACGTGGACACATCCCATTTTTTGAAAGAAAACAGAGGTGTTTTTTGCAAAGTGCCTACCTGTAGATTTTGGCCTCTAGCTCAGCCGGCACCTAGGGAAACCTACCAAACCTGTGCATTTTTTAAAACTAGAGACCTAGGGGAATCCAAGATGGGGTGACTTGTGGGGTTCTGACCAGGTTCTGTTACCCAGAATCCTTTGCAAACCTCAAAATTTGGCTAAAAAAACACATTTTCCTCCCATTTCGGTGACAGAAAGTTCTGGAATCTGAGAGGAGCCACAAATTTCCTTCCACCCAGGGTTCCCCTATGTCTCCCGATAAAAATGATACCTCACTTGTGTGGGTAGAGCTAGCGCCCGCGACAGGAAAAGCCCCAAGACACAACGTGGACACATCCCATTTTTTTTAAAGAAAACAGAGGTGTTTTTTGCAAAGTGCCTACCTGTAGATTTTGGCCTCTAGCTCAGCCGGCACCTAGGGAAACCTACCAAACCTGTGCATTTTTAAAAACTAGAGACCATGGGGAATCCAAGATGGGGTGGTTTGTGGGGCTCTGAGCAGGTTCTGTTACCCAGAATCCATTGCAAACCTCAAAATTTGGCTAAAAAAACACATTTTCCTCACATTTCGGTGACAGAAAGGTCTGGAATCTGAGAGGAGCCACAAATTTCCTTCCACCAAGCGTTCCCCTAAGACTCCCGATAAAAATGATACCTCACTTGTGTGGGTAGAGCTAGCGCCCGCGACAGGAAACGCCCCAAAACACATCGTGGACACATCAAATTTTTTGAAAGAAAACAGAGATGTTTTTTGCAAAGTGCCTACTTGTAGATTTTGGCCTCTAGCTCAGCCGGCACCTAGGGAAACCTACCAAACCTGTGCATTTTTAAAAACTAGAGACCATGGGGAATCCAAGATGGGGTAGTTTGTGGGGCTCTGAGCAGGTTCTGTTACCCAGAATCCATTGCAAACCTCAAAATTTGGCTAAAAAAACAAATTTTCCTCACATTTCGGTGACAGAAAGGTCTGGAATCTGAGAGGAGCCACAAATTTCCTTCCACCCAGGGTTCCCCTATGTCTCCCGATAAAAATGATACCTCACTTGTGTGGGTAGGCCTAGCGCCCGCGACAGGAAACGCCCCAAAACACATCGTGGACACATCCCATTTTTTTAAAGAAAACAGAGGTGTTTTTTGCAAAGTGCCTACTTGTAGATTTTGGCCTCTAGCTCAGCCGGCACCTAGGGAAACCTACCAAACCTGTGCATTTTTTAAAACTAGAGACCATGTGGAATCCAAGATGGGGTGACCTGTGGGGCTCTGACCAGGTTCTGTTACCCAGAATCCTTTGCAAACCTCAAAATATGGCTACAAAAACACATTTTCCTCACATTTCGGTGACAGAAAGTTCTGAAATCTGAGAGGAGCCACAAATTTCCTTCCACCCAGCGTTCCCCTAAGTCTTACGATAAAAATTATACCTCACTTGTGTGGGTAGGCCTAGTGCCCGCAATAGGAAACGCCCCAAAACACAACGTGGACACATCCCATTTTTTTAAAGAAAACAGAGGTGTTTTTTGCAAAGTGCCTACCTGTAGATTTTGGCCTCTAGCTCAGCCGGCACCTAGGGAAACCTACCAAACCTGTGCATTTTTGAAACCTAGAGGAATCCAAAATGGGGTGACTTGTGGGGCTCTGACCAGGTTCTGTTACCCAGAATCCTTTGCAAACCTCAAAATTTGGCTAAAAAAACACATATTCCTCAAATTTTTGTGACAGAAAGTTCTGGAATCTGAGAGGAGGCACAAACTTCTTCCACCCAGCGTTCCCCCAAGTCTCCCGATAAAAATTATACCTCACTTGTGTGGGTAGGCCTAACGCCCGCGACAGGATATGCCCCAAAGCACAACGTGGACACATCCCATGTTTTTTTTACAGAAAACAGAGGTGTTTTTTGCAAAGTGCCTACCTGTAGATTTTGGCCTCTAGCTCAGCCGGCACCTTGAGAAACCTACCAAACCTGTGCATTTTTTTAAACTAGAGACCTAGGGAAATCCATGATGGGGTGACTTGTGGGGTTCTGACCAGGTTCTGTTACCGAGAATCCTTTGCAAACCTCTAAATTTGGCTAAAAAAACACATTTTCCTCACATTTCGGTGACAGAAAGTTCTGGAATCTGAGAGGAGCCACAAATTTCCTTCCACCCAGGGTTCCCCTAAGTCTCCTGATAAAAATGATACCTCACTTGTGTGGGTAGAGCTAGCGCCCGCGACAGGAAAAGCCCCAAGACACAACGTGGACACATCCCATTTTTTTAAAGAAAACAGGTGTTTTTTGCAAAGTGCCTACCTGTAGATTTTGGCCTCTAACTCAGCCGACACCTAGGGAAACCTACCAAACCTGTGCATTTTTAAAAACTAGAGACCATGGGGAATCCAAGATGGGGTGGTTTGTGGGGCTCTGAGCAAGGTCTGTTACTGAGAATCCTTTGTAAACCTCAAAATTTGGCTGAAAAATAAAATTCTCCTCACATTTCAGTGACAGAAAGTTCTGGAATCTGAGAGGAGCCACAAATTTCCTTCCACCCAGCGTTCCCCCAAGTCTCCCGATAAAAATGATACCTCACTTATGTGGGCAGGCCTAGCGCCCGCGACAGGAAACGCCCCAAAGCACAACGTGGACACATCCCATTTTTTTAAAGAAAACAGAGGTGTTTTTTGCAAAGTGCCTACCTGTAGATTTTGGCCTCTAGCTCAGCCGGCACCTAGGGAATCCTACCAATCCTATGCATTTTTGAAAACTAGAGACCATGGGGAATCCAAGATGGGTTGACTTGTGGGGCTCTGACCAGGTTCTGTTACCCAGAATCTATTGCAAACCTCAAAATTTGGCTAAAAAAACACATTTTCCTCACATTTCGGTGACAGAAAGTTCTGAAATCTGAGAGGAGCCACAAATTTCCTTCCACCCAGCGTTCCCCTATGTCTCCTGATAAAAATGATACCTCACTTGTGTGGGTAGAGCTAGTGCCCGCGACAGGAAAAGCCCCAAGGCACAACGTGGACACATCCCATTTTTTTAAAGAAAACAGAGGTGTTTTTTGCAAAGTGCCTACCTGTAGATTTTGGCCTCTAGCTCAGCCGGCACCTAGGGAAACCTACCCAACCTGTGCATTTCTGAAAACTAGAGACCTAGGGGAATCCAAGATGGGGTGACTTGTGGGGCTCTGACCAGGTTCTGTTACCCAGAATCCTTTGCAAACCTCAAAATATGGCTAAAAAAACACATTTTCCTCACATTTCGGTGACAGAAAGTTCTGAAATGTGAGAGGAGCCAGAAATTTCCTTCCACCCAGCGTTCCCCTAAGTCTTACGATAAAAATTATACCTCACTTGTGTGGGTAGGCCTAGTGCCCGCAACAGGAAACGCCCCAAAACACAACGTGGACATATCCCATTTTTTAAAAGAAAACAGAGGTGTTTTTTGCAAAGTGCCTACCTGTAGATTTTGGCCTCTAGCTCAGCCGGCACCTAGGGAAACCTACCAAACCTGTGCATTTTTTAAACCTAGAGACCTAGGGGAATCCAAAATGGGGTGACTTGTGGGGCTCTGACCAGGTTCTGTTACCCAGAATCCTTTGCAAACCTCAAAATTTGGCTAAAAAAACACATGTTCCTCAGATTTTTGTGACAGAAAGTTCTGGAATCTGAGAGGAGGCACAAATTTCCTTCCACCCAGCGTTCCCCCAAGTCTCCTGATAAAAATTATACCTCACTTGTGTGGGTAGGCCTAACGCCGCGACAGGATATGCCCCAAAGCACAACGTGGACACATCCCATGTTTTTTTTACAGAAAACAGAGGTGTTTTTTGCAAAGTGCCTACCTGTAGATTTTGGCCTCTAGCTCAGCCGGCACCTTGGGAAACCTACCAAACCTGTGCATTTTTTTAAACTAGAGACCTAGGGAAATCCATGATGGGGTGACTTGTGGGGTTCTGACCAGGTTCTGTTACCCAGAATCCTTTGCAAACCTCAAAATTTGGCTAAAAAAACACATTTTCCTCCCATTTCGGTGACAGAAAGTTCTGGAATCTGAGAGGAGCCACAAATTTCCTTCCACCCAGCGTTCCCCTAAGTCTCCTGATAAAACTGATACCTCACTTGTGTGGGTAGGCCTAGCGCCCGCGACACGAAACACCCCAAAACACAACGTGGACACATCAAATTTTTTGAAAGAAAACAGAGGTGTTTTTTGCAAAGTGCCTACCTGTAGATTTTGGCCTCTAGCTCAGCCGGCACCTAGGGAAACCTACCCAACCTGTGCATTTTTGAAAACTAGAGACCTAGGGGAATCCAAGATGGGGTGACTTTTGGGGCTCTGACCAGGTTCTGTTACCGAGAATCCTTTGCAAACCTCAAAATTTGGCTAAAAAAACAAATTGTCCTCACATTTCAGTGACAGAAAGTTCTGGAATCTGAGAGGAGCCACAAATTTCCTTCCACCCAGCGTTCCCCCAAGTCTCCCGATAAAAATGATACCTCACTTGTGTGGGCAGGCCTAGCGCCCGCGACAGGAAATGCCCCAAAGCACAAAGTGGACACATCCCATTTTTTGAAAGAAAACAGAGGTGTTTTTTGCAAAGTGCCTACCTGTAGCTTTTGGCCTCTAGCTCAGCCGGCACCTAGGGAATCCTACCAATCCTGTGCATTTTTGAAAACTAGAGACCATGGGGAGTCCAAGATGGGGTGACTTGTGGGGCTCTGACCAGGTTCTGTTACCCAGAATCCATTGCAAACCTCAAAGTTTGGCTAAAAAAACACATTTTCCTCAAATTTCGGTGACAGAAAGTTCTGAAATCTGAGAGGAGCCACAAATTTCCTTCCACCCAGCGTTCCCCCAAGTCTCCCGATAAAAATGATACCTCACTTGTGTGGGCAGGCCTAGCGCCCGCGACAGGAAACGCCCCAAATTACAACGTGGACACATCCCATTTTTTGAAAGAAAACAGAGGTGTTTTTTGCAAATTGCCTACCTGTAGATTTTGGTCTCTAGCTCAGCCGGCACCTAGGGAAACCTACCAAACCTGTGCATTTTTGAAAACTAGAGACCTAGGGGAATCCAAGATGGGGTGACTTGTGGGGCTCTGACCAGGTTCTGTTACCCAGAATCCTTTGCAAACCTCCAAATTTGGCTAAAACAATACAAGTTCCTCAAATTTCTGTGACAGAAAGTTCTGGAATCTGAGAGGAGGCACAAATTTCCTTCCACCCAGCATTCCCATAAGTCTCCCGATAAAAATTATACCTCACTTGTGTGGGTAGGCCTAGCGCCCTCAACAGGATATGCCCCAAAGCACAACGTGGACACATCCCATTTTTTTTTACAGAAAACAAAGGTGTTTTTTGCAAAGTGCCTACCTGTAGATTTTGGCCTCTAGCTCAGCCGGCACCTAGGGAAACCTACCAAACCTGTGCATTTTTTAAAACTAGAGACCTAGGGGAATCCAAGATAGGGTGACTTGTGGGGTTCTGACCAGGTTCTGTTACCCAGAATCCTTTGCAAACCTCAAAATTTGGCTAAAAAAACACATTTTCCTCCCATTTCGGTGACAGAAAGTTCTGGAATCTGAGAGGAGCCACAAATTTCCTTCCACCCAGGGTTCCCCTATGTCTCCCGATAAAAATGATACCTCACTTGTGTGGGTAGAGCTAGCGCCCGCGACAGGAAAAGCCCCAAGACACAACGTGGACACATCCCATTTTTTTAAAGAAAACAGAGGTGTTTTTTGCAAAGTGCCTACCTGTAGATTTTGGCCTCTAGCTCAGCCGGCACCTAGGGAAACCTACCAAACCTGTGCATTTTTAAAAACTAGAGACCATGGGGAATCCAAGATGGGGTGGTTTGTGGGGCTCTGAGCAGGTTCTGTTACCCAGAATCCATTGCAAACCTCAAAATTTGGCTAAAAAAACACATTTTCCTCACATTTCGGTGACAGAAAGGTCTGGAATCTGAGAGGAGCCACAAATTTCCTTCCACCAAGCGTTCCCCTAAGTCTCCCGATAAAAATGATACCTCACTTGTGTGGGTAGAGCTAGCGCCCGCGACAGGAAACGCCCCAAAACACATCGTGGACACATCAAATTTTTTGAAAGAAAACAGAGATGTTTTTTGCAAAGTGCCTACTTGTAGATTTTGGCCTCTAGCTCAGCCGGCACCTAGGGAAACCTACCAAACCTGTGCATTTTTAAAAACTAGAGACCATGGGGAATCCAAGATGGGGTAGTTTGTGGGGCTCTGAGCAGGTTCTGTTACCCAGAATCCATTGCAAACCTCAAAATTTGGCTAAAAAAACAAATTTTCCTCACATTTCGGTGACAGAAAGGTCTGGAATCTGAGAGGAGCCACAAATTTCCTTCCACCCAGCGTTCCCCTAAGTTTCCCGATAAAAATGATACCTCACTTGTGTGGGTAGGCCTAGCGCCCGCGACAGGAAACGCCCTCAAAACACATCGTGGACACATCCCATTTTTTTAAAGAAAACAGAGGTGTTTTTTGCAAAGTGCCTACTTGTAGATTTTGGCCTCTAGCTCAGCCGGCACCTAGGGAAACCTACCAAACCTGTGCATTTTTGAAACCTAGAGACCATGTGGAATCCAAGATGGGGTGACCTGTGGGGCTCTGACCAGGTTCTGTTACCCAGAATCCTTTGCAAACCTCAAAATATGGCTACAAAAACACATTTTCCTCACATTTCGGTGACAGAAAGTTCTGAAATCTGAGAGGAGCCACAAATTTCCTTCCACCCAGCGTTCCCCTAAGTCTTACGATAAAAATTATACCTCACTTGTGTGGGTAGGCCTAGTGCCCGCAACAGGAAACGCCCCAAAACACAACGTGGACACATCCCATTTTTTTAAAGAAAACAGAGGTGTTTTTTGCAAAGTGCCTACCTGTAGATTTTGGCCTCTAGCTCAGCCGGCACCTAGGGAAACCTACCAAACCTGTGCATTTTTGAAACCTAGAGGAATCCAAAATGGGGTGACTTGTGGGGCTCTGACCAGGTTCTGTTACCCAGAATCCTTTGCAAACCTCAAAATTTGGCTAAAAAAACACATATTCCTCAAATTTTTGTGACAGAAAGTTCTGGAATCTGAGAGGAGGCACAAACTTCTTCCACCCAGCGTTCCCCCAAGTCTCCCGATAAAAATTATACCTCACTTGTGTGGGTAGGCCTAACGCCCGCGACAGGATATGCCCCAAAGCACAACGTGGACACATCCCATGTTTTTTTTACAGAAAACAGAGGTGTTTTTTGCAAAGTGCCTACCTGTAGATTTTGGCCTCTAGCTCAGCCGGCACCTTGGGAAACGTACCAAACCTGTGCATTTTTTAAAACTAGAGACCTAGGGAAATCCATGATGGGGTGACTTGTGGGGTTCTGACCAGGTTCTGTTACCGAGAATCCTTTGCAAACCTCAAAATTTGGCTAAAAAAACACATTTTCCTCACATTTCGGTGACAGAAAGTTCTGGAATCTGAGAGGAGCCACAAATTTCCTTCCTCCCAGGGTTCCCCTAAGTCTCCTGATAAAAATGATACCTCACTTGTGTGGGTAGAGCTAGCGCCCGCGACAGGAAAAGCCCCAAGACACAACGTGGACACATCCCATTTTTTTAAAGAAAACAGAGGTGTTTTTTGCAAAGTGCCTACCTGTAGATTTTGGCCTCTAACTCAGCCGACACCTAGGGAAACCTACCAAACCTGTGCATTTTTAAAAACTAGAGACCATGGGGAATCCAAGATGGGGTGGTTTGTGGGGCTCTGAGCAAGGTCTGTTACTGAGAATCCTTTGTAAACCTCAAAATTTGGCTGAAAAATCAAATTCTCCTCACATTTCAGTGACAGAAAGTTCTGGAATCTGAGAGGAGCCACAAATTTCCTTCCACCCAGCGTTCCCCCAAGTCTCCCGATAAAAATGATACCTCACTTATGTGGGCAGGCCTAGCGCCCGCGACAGGAAACGCCCCAAAGCACAACGTGGACACATCCCATTTTTTGAAAGAAAACAGAGGTGTTTTTTGCAAAGTGCCTACCTGTAGATTTTGGCCTCTAGCTCAGCCGGAACCTAGGGAATCCTACCAATCCTATGCATTTTTGAAAACTAGAGACCATGGGGAATCCAAGATGGGTTGACTTGTGGGGCTCTGACCAGGTTCTGTTACCCAGAATCTATTGCAAACCTCAAAATATGGCTAAAAAAACACATTTTCCTCCCATTTCGGTGACAGAAAGTTCTGGAATCTGAGAGGAGCCACAAATTTCCTTCCACCCAGGGTTCCCCTATGTCTCCCGATAAAAATGATACCTCACTTGTGTGGGTAGAGCTAGCGCCCGCGACAGGAAAAGCCCCAAGACACAACGTGGACACATCCCATTTTTTGAAAGAAAACAGAGGTGTTTTTTGCAAAGTGCCTACCTGTAGATTTTGGCCTCTAGCTCAGCCGGCACCTAGGGAAACCTACCAAACCTGTGCATTTTTTAAAACTAGAGACCTAGGGGAATCCAAGATGGGGTGACTTGTGGGGTTCTGACCAGGTTCTGTTACCCAGAATCCTTTGCAAACCTCAAAATATGGCTACAAAAACACATTTTCCTCACATTTCGGTGACAGAAAGTTCTGAAATCTGAGAGGAGCCACAAATTTCCTTCCACCCAGCGTTCCCCTAAGTCTTACGATAAAAATTATACCTCACTTGTGTGGGTAGGCCTAGTGCCCGCAACAGGAAACGCCCCAAAACACAACGTGGACACATCCCATTTTTTTAAAGAAAACAGAGGTGTTTTTTGCAAAGTGCCTACCTGTAGATTTTGGCCTCTAGCTCAGCCGGCACCTAGGGAAACCTACCAAACCTGTGCATTTTTGAAACCTAGAGGAATCCAAAATGGGGTGACTTGTGGGGCTCTGACCAGGTTCTGTTACCCAGAATCCTTTGCAAACCTCAAAATTTGGCTAAAAAAACACATATTCCTCAAATTTTTGTGACAGAAAGTTCTGGAATCTGAGAGGAGGCACAAACTTCTTCCACCCAGCGTTCCCCCAAGTCTCCCGATAAAAATTATACCTCACTTGTGTGGGTAGGCCTAACGCCCGCGACAGGATATGCCCCAAAGCACAACGTGGACACATCCCATGTTTTTTTTACAGAAAACAGAGGTGTTTTTTGCAAAGTGCCTACCTGTAGATTTTGGCCTCTAGCTCAGCCGGCACCTTGGGAAACGTACCAAACCTGTGCATTTTTTAAAACTAGAGACCTAGGGAAATCCATGATGGGGTGACTTGTGGGGTTCTGACCAGGTTCTGTTACCGAGAATCCTTTGCAAACCTCAAAATTTGGCTAAAAAAACACATTTTCCTCACATTTCGGTGACAGAAAGTTCTGGAATCTGAGAGGAGCCACAAATTTCCTTCCTCCCAGGGTTCCCCTAAGTCTCCTGATAAAAATGATACCTCACTTGTGTGGGTAGAGCTAGCGCCCGCGACAGGAAAAGCCCCAAGACACAACGTGGACACATCCCATTTTTTTAAAGAAAACAGAGGTGTTTTTTGCAAAGTGCCTACCTGTAGATTTTGGCCTCTAACTCAGCCGACACCTAGGGAAACCTACCAAACCTGTGCATTTTTAAAAACTAGAGACCATGGGGAATCCAAGATGGGGTGGTTTGTGGGGCTCTGAGCAAGGTCTGTTACTGAGAATCCTTTGTAAACCTCAAAATTTGGCTGAAAAATCAAATTCTCCTCACATTTCAGTGACAGAAAGTTCTGGAATCTGAGAGGAGCCACAAATTTCCTTCCACCCAGCGTTCCCCCAAGTCTCCCGATAAAAATGATACCTCACTTATGTGGGCAGGCCTAGCGCCCGCGACAGGAAACGCCCCAAAGCACAACGTGGACACATCCCATTTTTTGAAAGAAAACAGAGGTGTTTTTTGCAAAGTGCCTACCTGTAGATTTTGGCCTCTAGCTCAGCCGGAACCTAGGGAATCCTACCAATCCTATGCATTTTTGAAAACTAGAGACCATGGGGAATCCAAGATGGGTTGACTTGTGGGGCTCTGACCAGGTTCTGTTACCCAGAATCTATTGCAAACCTCAAAATTTGGCTAAAAAAACACATTTTCCTCCCATTTCGGTGACAGAAAGTTCTGGAATCTGAGAGGAGCCACAAATTTCCTTCCACCCAGGGTTCCCCTATGTCTCCCGATAAAAATGATACCTCACTTGTGTGGGTAGAGCTAGCGCCCGCGACAGGAAAAGCCCCAAGACACAACGTGGACACATCCCATTTTTTGAAAGAAAACAGAGGTGTTTTTTGCAAAGTGCCTACCTGTAGATTTTGGCCTCTAGCTCAGCCGGCACCTAGGGAAACCTACCAAACCTGTGCATTTTTTAAAACTAGAGACCTAGGGGAATCCAAGATGGGGTGACTTGTGGGGTTCTGACCAGGTTCTGTTACCCAGAATCCTTTGCAAACCTCAAAATTTGGCTAAAAAAACACATTTTCCTCCCATTTCGGTGACAGAAAGTTCTGGAATCTGAGAGGAGCCACAAATTTCCTTCCACCCAGGGTTCCCCTATGTCTCCCGATAAAAATGATACCTCACTTGTGTGGGTAGAGCTAGCGCCCGCGACAGGAAAAGCCCCAAGACACAACGTGGACACATCCCATTTTTTTTAAAGAAAACAGAGGTGTTTTTTGCAAAGTGCCTACCTGTAGATTTTGGCCTCTAGCTCAGCCGGCACCTAGGGAAACCTACCAAACCTGTGCATTTTTAAAAACTAGAGACCATGGGGAATCCAAGATGGGGTGGTTTGTGGGGCTCTGAGCAGGTTCTGTTACCCAGAATCCATTGCAAACCTCAAAATTTGGCTAAAAAAACACATTTTCCTCACATTTCGGTGACAGAAAGGTCTGGAATCTGAGAGGAGCCACAAATTTCCTTCCACCAAGCGTTCCCCTAAGACTCCCGATAAAAATGATACCTCACTTGTGTGGGTAGAGCTAGCGCCCGCGACAGGAAACGCCCCAAAACACATCGTGGACACATCAAATTTTTTGAAAGAAAACAGAGATGTTTTTTGCAAAGTGCCTACTTGTAGATTTTGGCCTCTAGCTCAGCCGGCACCTAGGGAAACCTACCAAACCTGTGCATTTTTAAAAACTAGAGACCATGGGGAATCCAAGATGGGGTAGTTTGTGGGGCTCTGAGCAGGTTCTGTTACCCAGAATCCATTGCAAACCTCAAAATTTGGCTAAAAAAACAAATTTTCCTCACATTTCGGTGACAGAAAGGTCTGGAATCTGAGAGGAGCCACAAATTTCCTTCCACCCAGGGTTCCCCTATGTCTCCCGATAGAAATGATACCTCACTTGTGTGGGTAGGCCTAGCGCCCGCGACAGGAAACGCCCCAAAACACATCGTGGACACATCCCATTTTTTTAAAGAAAACAGAGGTGTTTTTTGCAAAGTGCCTACTTGTAGATTTTGGCCTCTAGCTCAGCCGGCACCTAGGGAAACCTACCAAACCTGTGTATTTTTTAAAACTAGAGACCATGTGGAATCCAAGATGGGGTGACCTGTGGGGCTCTGACCAGGTTCTGTTACCCAGAATCCTTTGCAAACCTCAAAATTTGGCTACAAAAACACATTTTCCTCACATTTCGGTGACAGAAAGTTCTGAAATCTGAGAGGAGCCACAAATTTCCTTCCACCCAGCGTTCCCCTAAGTCTCCTGATAAAAATGATACCTCACTTGTGTGGGTAGGCCTAGCGCCCGCGACACGAAACACCCCAAAACACAACGTGGACACATCAAATTTTTTGAAAGAAAACAGAGGTGTTTTTTGCAAAGTGCCTACCTGTAGATTTTGGCCTCTAGCTCAGCCGGCACCTAGGGAAACCTACCCAACCTGTGCATTTTTGAAAACTAGAGACCTAGGGGAATCCAAGATGGGGTGACTTTTGGGGCTCTGACCAGGTTCTGTTACCGAGAATCCTTTGCAAACCTCAAAATTTGGCTAAAAAAACAAATTGTCCTCACATTTCAGTGACAGAAAGTTCTGGAATCTGAGAGGAGCCACAAATTTCCTTCCACCCAGCGTTCCCCCAAGTCTCCCGATAAAAATGATACCTCACTTGTGTGGGCAGGCCTAGCGCCCGCGACAGGAAATGCCCCAAAGCACAAAGTGGACACATCCCATTTTTTGAAAGAAAACAGAGGTGTTTTTTGCAAAGTGCCTACCTGTAGCTTTTGGCCTCTAGCTCAGCCGGCACCTAGGGAATCCTACCAATCCTGTGCATTTTTGAAAACTAGAGACCATGGGGAGTCCAAGATGGGGTGACTTGTGGGGCTCTGACCAGGTTCTGTTACCCAGAATCCATTGCAAACCTCAAAATTTGGCTAAAAAAACACATTTTCCTCAAATTTCGGTGACAGAAAGTTCTGAAATCTGAGAGGAGCCACAAATTTCCTTCCACCCAGCGTTCCCCCAAGTCTCCCGATAAAAATGATACCTCACTTGTGTGGGCAGGCCTAGCGCCCGCGACAGGAAACGCCCCAAATTACAACGTGGACACATCCCATTTTTTGAAAGAAAACAGAGGTGTTTTTTGCAAATTGCCTACCTGTAGATTTTGGTCTCTAGCTCAGCCGGCACCTAGGGAAACCTACCAAACCTGTGCATTTTTGAAAACTAGAGACCTAGGGGAATCCAAGATGGGGTGACTTGTGGGGCTCTGACCAGGTTCTGTTACCCAGAATCCTTTGCAAACCTCAAAATTTGGCTAAAACAATACAAGTTCCTCAAATTTCTGTGACAGAAAGTTCTGGAATCTGAGAGGAGGCACAAATTTCCTTCCACCCAGCATTCCCATAAGTCTCCCGATAAAAATTATACCTCACTTGTGTGGGTAGGCCTAGCGCCCTCAACAGGATATGCCCCAAAGCACAACGTGGACACATCCCATTTTTTTTTACAGAAAACAAAGGTGTTTTTTGCAAAGTGCCTACCTGTAGATTTTGGCCTCTAGCTCAGCCGGCACCTAGGGAAACCTACCAAACCTGTGCATTTTTTAAAACTAGAGACCTAGTGGAATCCAAGATAGGGTGACTTGTGGGGTTCTGACCAGGTTCTGTTACCCAGAATCCTTTGCAAACCTCAAAATTTGGCTAAAAAAACACATTTTCCTCCCATTTCGGTGACAGAAAGTTCTGGAATCTGAGAGGAGCCACAAATTTCCTTCCACCCAGGGTTCCCCTATGTCTCCCGATAAAAATGATACCTCACTTGTGTGGGTAGAGCTAGCGCCCGCGACAGGAAAAGCCCCAAGACACAACGTGGACACATCCCATTTTTTTAAAGAAAACAGAGGTGTTTTTTGCAAAGTGCCTACCTGTAGATTTTGGCCTCTAGCTCAGCCGGCACCTAGGGAAACCTACCAAACCTGTGCATTTTTAAAAACTAGAGACCATGGGGAATCCAAGATGGGGTGGTTTGTGGGGCTCTGAGCAGGTTCTGTTACCCAGAATCCATTGCAAACCTCAAAATTTGGCTAAAAAAACACATTTTCCTCACATTTCGGTGACAGAAAGGTCTGGAATCTGAGAGGAGCCACAAATTTCCTTCCACCAAGCGTTCCCCTAAGTCTCCCGATAAAAATGATACCTCACTTGTGTGGGTAGAGCTAGCGCCCGCGACAGGAAACGCCCCAAAACACATCGTGGACACATCAAATTTTTTGAAAGAAAACAGAGATGTTTTTTGCAAAGTGCCTACTTGTAGATTTTGGCCTCTAGCTCAGCCGGCACCTAGGGAAACGTACCAAACCTGTGCATTTTTAAAAACTAGAGACCATGGGGAATCCAAGATGGGGTAGTTTGTGGGGCTCTGAGCAGGTTCTGTTACCCAGAATCCATTGCAAACCTCAAAATTTGGCTAAAAAAACAAATTTTCCTCACATTTCGGTGACAGAAAGGTCTGGAATCTGAGAGGAGCCACAAATTTCCTTCCACCCAGCGTTCCCCTAAGTTTCCCGATAAAAATGATACCTCACTTGTGTGGGTAGGCCTAGCGCCCGCGACAGGAAACGCCCCAAAACACATCGTGGACACATCCCATTTTTTTAAAGAAAACAGAGGTGTTTTTTGCAAAGTGCCTACTTGTAGATTTTGGCCTCTAGCTCAGCCGGCACCTAGGGAAACCTACCAAACCTGTGCATTTTTGAAACCTAGAGACCATGTGGAATCCAAGATGGGGTGACCTGTGGGGCTCTGACCAGGTTCTGTTACCCAGAATCCTTTGCAAACCTCAAAATATGGCTACAAAAACACATTTTCCTCACATTTCGGTGACAGAAAGTTCTGAAATCTGAGAGGAGCCACAAATTTCCTTCCACCCAGCGTTCCCCTAAGTCTTACGATAAAAATTATACCTCACTTGTGTGGGTAGGCCTAGTGCCCGCAACAGGAAACGCCCCAAAACACAACGTGGACACATCCCATTTTTTTAAAGAAAACAGAGGTGTTTTTTGCAAAGTGCCTACCTGTAGATTTTGGCCTCTAGCTCAGCCGGCACCTAGGGAAACCTACCAAACCTGTGCATTTTTGAAACCTAGAGGAATCCAAAATGGGGTGACTTGTGGGGCTCTGACCAGGTTCTGTTACCCAGAATCCTTTGCAAACCTCAAAATTTGGCTAAAAAAACACATATTCCTCAAATTTTTGTGACAGAAAGTTCTGGAATCTGAGAGGAGGCACAAACTTCTTCCACCCAGCGTTCCCCCAAGTCTCCCGATAAAAATTATACCTCACTTGTGTGGGTAGGCCTAACGCCCGCGACAGGATATGCCCCAAAGCACAACGTGGACACATCCCATGTTTTTTTTACAGAAAACAGAGGTGTTTTTTGCAAAGTGCCTACCTGTAGATTTTGGCCTCTAGCTCAGCCGGCACCTTGGGAAACGTACCAAACCTGTGCATTTTTTAAAACTAGAGACCTAGGGAAATCCATGATGGGGTGACTTGTGGGGTTCTGACCAGGTTCTGTTACCGAGAATCCTTTGCAAACCTCAAAATTTGGCTAAAAAAACACATTTTCCTCACATTTCGGTGACAGAAAGTTCTGGAATCTGAGAGGAGCCACAAATTTCCTTCCTCCCAGGGTTCCCCTAAGTCTCCTGATAAAAATGATACCTCACTTGTGTGGGTAGAGCTAGCGCCCGCGACAGGAAAAGCCCCAAGACACAACGTGGACACATCCCATTTTTTTAAAGAAAACAGAGGTGTTTTTTGCAAAGTGCCTACCTGTAGATTTTGGCCTCTAACTCAGCCGACACCTAGGGAAACCTACCAAACCTGTGCATTTTTAAAAACTAGAGACCATGGGGAATCCAAGATGGGGTGGTTTGTGGGGCTCTGAGCAAGGTCTGTTACTGAGAATCCTTTGTAAACCTCAAAATTTGGCTGAAAAATAAAATTCTCCTCACATTTCAGTGACAGAAAGTTCTGGAATCTGAGAGGAGCCACAAATTTCCTTCCACCCAGCGTTCCCCTAAGTCTCCTGATAAAAATGATACCTCACTTGTGTGGGTAGGCCTAGCGCCCGCGACACGAAACACCCCAAAACACAACGTGGACACATCAAATTTTTTGAAAGAAAACAGAGGTGTTTTTTGCAAAGTGCCTACCTGTAGATTTTGGCCTCTAGCTCAGCCGGCACCTAGGGAAACCTACCCAACCTGTGCATTTTTGAAAACTAGAGACCTAGGGGAATCCAAGATGGGGTGACTTTTGGGGCTCTGACCAGGTTCTGTTACCGAGAATCCTTTGCAAACCTCAAAATTTGGCTAAAAAAACAAATTGTCCTCACATTTCAGTGACAGAAAGTTCTGGAATCTGAGAGGAGCCACAAATTTCCTTCCACCCAGCGTTCCCCCAAGTCTCCCGATAAAAATGATACCTCACTTGTGTGGGCAGGCCTAGCGCCCGCGACAGGAAATGCCCCAAAGCACAAAGTGGACACATCCCATTTTTTGAAAGAAAACAGAGGTGTTTTTTGCAAAGTGCCTACCTGTAGCTTTTGGCCTCTAGCTCAGCCGGCACCTAGGGAATCCTACCAATCCTGTGCATTTTTGAAAACTAGAGACCATGGGGAGTCCAAGATGGGGTGACTTGTGGGGCTCTGACCAGGTTCTGTTACCCAGAATCCATTGCAAACCTCAAAATTTGGCTAAAAAAACACATTTTCCTCAAATTTCGGTGACAGAAAGTTCTGAAATCTGAGAGGAGCCACAAATTTCCTTCCACCCAGCGTTCCCCCAAGTCTCCCGATAAAAATGATACCTCACTTGTGTGGGCAGGCCTAGCGCCCGCGACAGGAAACGCCCCAAATTACAACGTGGACACATCCCATTTTTTGAAAGAAAACAGAGGTGTTTTTTGCAAATTGCCTACCTGTAGATTTTGGTCTCTAGCTCAGCCGGCACCTAGGGAAACCTACCAAACCTGTGCATTTTTGAAAACTAGAGACCTAGGGGAATCCAAGATGGGGTGACTTGTGGGGCTCTGACCAGGTTCTGTTACCCAGAATCCTTTGCAAACCTCAAAATTTGGCTAAAACAATACAAGTTCCTCAAATTTCTGTGACAGAAAGTTCTGGAATCTGAGAGGAGGCACAAATTTCCTTCCACCCAGCATTCCCATAAGTCTCCCGATAAAAATTATACCTCACTTGTGTGGGTAGGCCTAGCGCCCTCAACAGGATATGCCCCAAAGCACAACGTGGACACATCCCATTTTTTTTTACAGAAAACAAAGGTGTTTTTTGCAAAGTGCCTACCTGTAGATTTTGGCCTCTAGCTCAGCCGGCACCTAGGGAAACCTACCAAACCTGTGCATTTTTTAAAACTAGAGACCTAGGGGAATCCAAGATAGGGTGACTTGTGGGGTTCTGACCAGGTTCTGTTACCCAGAATCCTTTGCAAACCTCAAAATTTGGCTAAAAAAACACATTTTCCTCCCATTTCGGTGACAGAAAGTTCTGGAATCTGAGAGGAGCCACAAATTTCCTTCCACCCAGGGTTCCCCTATGTCTCCCGATAAAAATGATACCTCACTTGTGTGGGTAGAGCTAGCGCCCGCGACAGGAAAAGCCCCAAGACACAACGTGGACACATCCCATTTTTTGAAAGAAAACAGAGGTGTTTTTTGCAAAGTGCCTACCTGTAGATTTTGGCCTCTAGCTCAGCCGGCACCTAGGGAAACCTACCAAACCTGTGCATTTTTTAAAACTAGAGACCTAGGGGAATCCAAGATGGGGTGACTTGTGGGGTTCTGACCAGGTTCTGTTACCCAGAATCCTTTGCAAACCTCAAAATTTGGCTAAAAAAACACATTTTCCTCCCATTTCGGTGACAGAAAGTTCTGGAATCTGAGAGGAGCCACAAATTTCCTTCCACCCAGGGTTCCCCTATGTCTCCCGATAAAAATGATACCTCACTTGTGTGGGTAGAGCTAGCGCCCGCGACAGGAAAAGCCCCAAGACACAACGTGGACACATCCCATTTTTTTTAAAGAAAACAGAGGTGTTTTTTGCAAAGTGCCTACCTGTAGATTTTGGCCTCTAGCTCAGCCGGCACCTAGGGAAACCTACCAAACCTGTGCATTTTTAAAAACTAGAGACCATGGGGAATCCAAGATGGGGTGGTTTGTGGGGCTCTGAGCAGGTTCTGTTACCCAGAATCCATTGCAAACCTCAAAATTTGGCTAAAAAAACACATTTTCCTCACATTTCGGTGACAGAAAGGTCTGGAATCTGAGAGGAGCCACAAATTTCCTTCCACCAAGCGTTCCCCTAAGACTCCCGATAAAAATGATACCTCACTTGTGTGGGTAGAGCTAGCGCCCGCGACAGGAAACGCCCCAAAACACATCGTGGACACATCAAATTTTTTGAAAGAAAACAGAGATGTTTTTTGCAAAGTGCCTACTTGTAGATTTTGGCCTCTAGCTCAGCCGGCACCTAGGGAAACCTACCAAACCTGTGCATTTTTAAAAACTAGAGACCATGGGGAATCCAAGATGGGGTAGTTTGTGGGGCTCTGAGCAGGTTCTGTTACCCAGAATCCATTGCAAACCTCAAAATTTGGCTAAAAAAACAAATTTTCCTCACATTTCGGTGACAGAAAGGTCTGGAATCTGAGAGGAGCCACAAATTTCCTTCCACCCAGGGTTCCCCTATGTCTCCCGATAAAAATGATACCTCACTTGTGTGGGTAGGCCTAGCGCCCGCGACAGGAAACGCCCCAAAACACATCGTGGACACATCCCATTTTTTTAAAGAAAACAGAGGTGTTTTTTGCAAAGTGCCTACTTGTAGATTTTGGCCTCTAGCTCAGCCGGCACCTAGGGAAACCTACCAAACCTGTGTATTTTTTAAAACTAGAGACCATGTGGAATCCAAGATGGGGTGACCTGTGGGGCTCTGACCAGGTTCTGTTACCCAGAATCCTTTGCAAACCTCAAAATTTGGCTACAAAAACACATTTTCCTCACATTTCGGTGACAGAAAGTTCTGAAATCTGAGAGGAGCCACAAATTTCCTTCCACCCAGCGTTCCCCTAAGTCTCCTGATAAAAATGATACCTCACTTGTGTGGGTAGGCCTAGCGCCCGCGACACGAAACACCCCAAAACACAACGTGGACACATCAAATTTTTTGAAAGAAAACAGAGGTGTTTTTTGCAAAGTGCCTACCTGTAGATTTTGGCCTCTAGCTCAGCCGGCACCTAGGGAAACCTACCCAACCTGTGCATTTTTGAAAACTAGAGACCTAGGGGAATCCAAGATGGGGTGACTTTTGGGGCTCTGACCAGGTTCTGTTACCGAGAATCCTTTGCAAACCTCAAAATTTGGCTAAAAAAACAAATTGTCCTCACATTTCAGTGACAGAAAGTTCTGGAATCTGAGAGGAGCCACAAATTTCCTTCCACCCAGCGTTCCCCCAAGTCTCCCGATAAAAATGATTCCTCACTTGTGTGGGCAGGCCTAGCGCCCGCGACAGGAAATGCCCCAAAGCACAAAGTGGACACATCCCATTTTTTGAAAGAAAACAGAGGTGTTTTTTGCAAAGTGCCTACCTGTAGCTTTTGGCCTCTAGCTCAGCCGGCACCTAGGGAATCCTACCAATCCTGTGCATTTTTGAAAACTAGAGACCATGGGGAGTCCAAGATGGGGTGACTTGTGGGGCTCTGACCAGGTTCTGTTACCCAGAATCCATTGCAAACCTCAAAATTTGGCTAAAAAAACACATTTTCCTCAAATTTCGGTGACAGAAAGTTCTGAAATCTGAGAGGAGCCACAAATTTCCTTCCACCCAGCGTTCCCCCAAGTCTCCCGATAAAAATGATACCTCACTTGTGTGGGCAGGCCTAGCGCCCGCGACAGGAAACGCCCCAAATTACAACGTGGACACATCCCATTTTTTGAAAGAAAACAGAGGTGTTTTTTGCAAATTGCCTACCTGTAGATTTTGGTCTCTAGCTCAGCCGGCACCTAGGGAAACCTACCAAACCTGTGCATTTTTGAAAACTAGAGACCTAGGGGAATCCAAGATGGGGTGACTTGTGGGGCTCTGACCAGGTTCTGTTACCCAGAATCCTTTGCAAACCTCAAAATTTGGCTAAAACAATACAAGTTCCTCAAATTTCTGTGACAGAAAGTTCTGGAATCTGAGAGGAGGCACAAATTTCCTTCCACCCAGCATTCCCATAAGTCTCCCGATAAAAATTATACCTCACTTGTGTGGGTAGGCCTAGCGCCCTCAACAGGATATGCCCCAAAGCACAACGTGGACACATCCCATTTTTTTTTACAGAAAACAAAGGTGTTTTTTGCAAAGTGCCTACCTGTAGATTTTGGCCTCTAGCTCAGCCGGCACCTAGGGAAACCTACCAAACCTGTGCATTTTTTAAAACTAGAGACCTAGTGGAATCCAAGATAGGGTGACTTGTGGGGTTCTGACCAGGTTCTGTTACCCAGAATCCTTTGCAAACCTCAAAATTTGGCTAAAAAAACACATTTTCCTCCCATTTCGGTGACAGAAAGTTCTGGAATCTGAGAGGAGCCACAAATTTCCTTCCACCCAGGGTTCCCCTATGTCTCCCGATAAAAATGATACCTCACTTGTGTGGGTAGAGCTAGCGCCCGCGACAGGAAAAGCCCCAAGACACAACGTGGACACATCCCATTTTTTTAAAGAAAACAGAGGTGTTTTTTGCAAAGTGCCTACCTGTGGATTTTGGCCTCTAGCTCAGCCGGCACCTAGGGAAACCTACCAAACCTGTGCATTTTTAAAAACTAGAGACCATGGGGAATCCAAGATGGGGTGGTTTGTGGGGCTCTGAGCAGGTTCTGTTACCCAGAATCCATTGCAAACCTCAAAATTTGGCTAAAAAAACACATTTTCCTCACATTTCGGTGACAGAAAGGTCTGGAATCTGAGAGGAGCCACAAATTTCCTTCCACCAAGCGTTCCCCTAAGTCTCCCGATAAAAATGATACCTCACTTGTGTGGGTAGAGCTAGCGCCCGCGACAGGAAACGCCCCAAAACACATCGTGGACACATCAAATTTTTTGAAAGAAAACAGAGATGTTTTTTGCAAAGTGCCTACTTGTAGATTTTGGCCTCTAGCTCAGCCGGCACCTAGGGAAACGTACCAAACCTGTGCATTTTTAAAAACTAGAGACCATGGGGAATCCAAGATGGGGTAGTTTGTGGGGCTCTGAGCAGGTTCTGTTACCCAGAATCCATTGCAAACCTCAAAATTTGGCTAAAAAAACAAATTTTCCTCACATTTCGGTGACAGAAAGGTCTGGAATCTGAGAGGAGCCACAAATTTCCTTCCACCCAGCGTTCCCCTAAGTTTCCCGATAAAAATGATACCTCACTTGTGTGGGTAGGCCTAGCGCCCGCGACAGGAAACGCCCCAAAACACATCGTGGACACATCCCATTTTTTTAAAGAAAACAGAGGTGTTTTTTGCAAAGTGCCTACTTGTAGATTTTGGCCTCTAGCTCAGCCGGCACCTAGGGAAACCTACCAAACCTGTGCATTTTTGAAACCTAGAGACCATGTGGAATCCAAGATGGGGTGACCTGTGGGGCTCTGACCAGGTTCTGTTACCCAGAATCCTTTGCAAACCTCAAAATATGGCTACAAAAACACATTTTCCTCACATTTCGGTGACAGAAAGTTCTGAAATCTGAGAGGAGCCACAAATTTCCTTCCACCCAGCGTTCCCCTAAGTCTTACGATAAAAATTATACCTCACTTGTGTGGGTAGGCCTAGTGCCCGCAACAGGAAACGCCCCAAAACACAACGTGGACACATCCCATTTTTTTAAAGAAAACAGAGGTGTTTTTTGCAAAGTGCCTACCTGTAGATTTTGGCCTCTAGCTCAGCCGGCACCTAGGGAAACCTACCAAACCTGTGCATTTTTGAAACCTAGAGGAATCCAAAATGGGGTGACTTGTGGGGCTCTGACCAGGTTCTGTTACCCAGAATCCTTTGCAAACCTCAAAATTTGGCTAAAAAAACACATATTCCTCAAATTTTTGTGACAGAAAGTTCTGGAATCTGAGAGGAGGCACAAACTTCTTCCACCCAGCGTTCCCCCAAGTCTCCCGATAAAAATTATACCTCACTTGTGTGGGTAGGCCTAACGCCCGCGACAGGATATGCCCCAAAGCACAACGTGGACACATCCCATGTTTTTTTTACAGAAAACAGAGGTGTTTTTTGCAAAGTGCCTACCTGTAGATTTTGGCCTCTAGCTCAGCCGGCACCTTGGGAAACGTACCAAACCTGTGCATTTTTTAAAACTAGAGACCTAGGGAAATCCATGATGGGGTGACTTGTGGGGTTCTGACCAGGTTCTGTTACCGAGAATCCTTTGCAAACCTCAAAATTTGGCTAAAAAAACACATTTTCCTCACATTTCGGTGACAGAAAGTTCTGGAATCTGAGAGGAGCCACAAATTTCCTTCCTCCCAGGGTTCCCCTAAGTCTCCTGATAAAAATGATACCTCACTTGTGTGGGTAGAGCTAGCGCCCGCGACAGGAAAAGCCCCAAGACACAACGTGGACACATCCCATTTTTTTAAAGAAAACAGAGGTGTTTTTTGCAAAGTGCCTACCTGTAGATTTTGGCCTCTAACTCAGCCGACACCTAGGGAAACCTACCAAACCTGTGCATTTTTAAAAACTAGAGACCATGGGGAATCCAAGATGGGGTGGTTTGTGGGGCTCTGAGCAAGGTCTGTTACTGAGAATCCTTTGTAAACCTCAAAATTTGGCTGAAAAATAAAATTCTCCTCACATTTCAGTGACAGAAAGTTCTGGAATCTGAGAGGAGCCACAAATTTCCTTCCACCCAGCGTTCCCCTAAGTCTCCTGATAAAAATGATACCTCACTTGTGTGGGTAGGCCTAGCGCCCGCGACACGAAACACCCCAAAACACAACGTGGACACATCAAATTTTTTGAAAGAAAACAGAGGTGTTTTTTGCAAAGTGCCTACCTGTAGATTTTGGCCTCTAGCTCAGCCGGCACCTAGGGAAACCTACCCAACCTGTGCATTTTTGAAAACTAGAGACCTAGGGGAATCCAAGATGGGGTGACTTTTGGGGCTCTGACCAGGTTCTGTTACCGAGAATCCTTTGCAAACCTCAAAATTTGGCTAAAAAAACAAATTGTCCTCACATTTCAGTGACAGAAAGTTCTGGAATCTGAGAGGAGCCACAAATTTCCTTCCACCCAGCGTTCCCCCAAGTCTCCCGATAAAAATGATACCTCACTTGTGTGGGCAGGCCTAGCGCCCGCGACAGGAAATGCCCCAAAGCACAAAGTGGACACATCCCATTTTTTGAAAGAAAACAGAGGTGTTTTTTGCAAAGTGCCTACCTGTAGCTTTTGGCCTCTAGCTCAGCCGGCACCTAGGGAATCCTACCAATCCTGTGCATTTTTGAAAACTAGAGACCATGGGGAGTCCAAGATGGGGTGACTTGTGGGGCTCTGACCAGGTTCTGTTACCCAGAATCCATTGCAAACCTCAAAATTTGGCTAAAAAAACACATTTTCCTCAAATTTCGGTGACAGAAAGTTCTGAAATCTGAGAGGAGCCACAAATTTCCTTCCACCCAGCGTTCCCCCAAGTCTCCCGATAAAAATGATACCTCACTTGTGTGGGCAGGCCTAGCGCCCGCGACAGGAAACGCCCCAAATTACAACGTGGACACATCCCATTTTTTGAAAGAAAACAGAGGTGTTTTTTGCAAATTGCCTACCTGTAGATTTTGGTCTCTAGCTCAGCCGGCACCTAGGGAAACCTACCAAACCTGTGCATTTTTGAAAACTAGAGACCTAGGGGAATCCAAGATGGGGTGACTTGTGGGGCTCTGACCAGGTTCTGTTACCCAGAATCCTTTGCAAACCTCAAAATTTGGCTAAAACAATACAAGTTCCTCAAATTTCTGTGACAGAAAGTTCTGGAATCTGAGAGGAGGCACAAATTTCCTTCCACCCAGCATTCCCATAAGTCTCCCGATAAAAATTATACCTCACTTGTGTGGGTAGGCCTAGCGCCCTCAACAGGATATGCCCCAAAGCACAACGTGGACACATCCCATTTTTTTTTACAGAAAACAAAGGTGTTTTTTGCAAAGTGCCTACCTGTAGATTTTGGCCTCTAGCTCAGCCGGCACCTAGGGAAACCTACCAAACCTGTGCATTTTTTAAAACTAGAGACCTAGGGGAATCCAAGATAGGGTGACTTGTGGGGTTCTGACCAGGTTCTGTTACCCAGAATCCTTTGCAAACCTCAAAATTTGGCTAAAAAAACACATTTTCCTCCCATTTCGGTGACAGAAAGTTCTGGAATCTGAGAGGAGCCACAAATTTCCTTCCACCCAGGGTTCCCCTATGTCTCCCGATAAAAATGATACCTCACTTGTGTGGGTAGAGCTAGCGCCCGCGACAGGAAAAGCCCCAAGACACAACGTGGACACATCCCATTTTTTTAAAGAAAACAGAGGTGTTTTTTGCAAAGTGCCTACCTGTAGATTTTGGCCTCTAGCTCAGCCGGCACCTAGGGAAACCTACCAAACCTGTGCATTTTTAAAAACTAGAGACCATGGGGAATCCAAGATGGGGTGGTTTGTGGGGCTCTGAGCAGGTTCTGTTACCCAGAATCCATTGCAAACCTCAAAATTTGGCTAAAAAAACACATTTTCCTCACATTTCGGTGACAGAAAGGTCTGGAATCTGAGAGGAGCCACAAATTTCCTTCCACCAAGCGTTCCCCTAAGTCTCCCGATAAAAATGATACCTCACTTGTGTGGGTAGAGCTAGCGCCCGCGACAGGAAACGCCCCAAAACACATCGTGGACACATCAAATTTTTTGAAAGAAAACAGAGATGTTTTTTGCAAAGTGCCTACTTGTAGATTTTGGCCTCTAGCTCAGCCGGCACCTAGGGAAACCTACCAAACCTGTGCATTTTTAAAAACTAGAGACCATGGGGAATCCAGGATGGGGTAGTTTGTGGGGCTCTGAGCAGGTTCTGTTACCCAGAATCCATTGCAAACCTCAAAATTTGGCTAAAAAAACAAATTTTCCTCACATTTCGGTGACAGAAAGGTCTGGAATCTGAGAGGAGCCACAAATTTCCTTCCACCCAGCGTTCCCCTAAGTTTCCCGATAAAAATGATACCTCACTTGTGTGGGTAGGCCTAGCGCCCGCGACAGGAAACGCCCCAAAACACATCGTGGACACATCCCATTTTTTTAAAGAAAACAGAGGTGTTTTTTGCAAAGTGCCTACTTGTAGATTTTGGCCTCTAGCTCAGCCGGCACCTAGGGAAACCTACCAAACCTGTGCATTTTTGAAACCTAGAGACCATGTGGAATCCAAGATGGGGTGACCTGTGGGGCTCTGACCAGGTTCTGTTACCCAGAATCCTTTGCAAACCTCAAAATATGGCTACAAAAACACATTTTCCTCACATTTCGGTGACAGAAAGTTCTGAAATCTGAGAGGAGCCACAAATTTCCTTCCACCCAGCGTTCCCCTAAGTCTTACGATAAAAATTATACCTCACTTGTGTGGGTAGGCCTAGTGCCCGCAACAGGAAACGCCCCAAAACACAACGTGGACACATCCCATTTTTTTAAAGAAAACAGAGGTGTTTTTTGCAAAGTGCCTACCTGTAGATTTTGGCCTCTAGCTCAGCCGGCACCTAGGGAAACCTACCAAACCTGTGCATTTTTGAAACCTAGAGGAATCCAAAATGGGGTGACTTGTGGGGCTCTGACCAGGTTCTGTTACCCAGAATCCTTTGCAAACCTCAAAATTTGGCTAAAAAAACACATATTCCTCAAATTTTTGTGACAGAAAGTTCTGGAATCTGAGAGGAGGCACAAACTTCTTCCACCCAGCGTTCCCCCAAGTCTCCCGATAAAAATTATACCTCACTTGTGTGGGTAGGCCTAACGCCCGCGACAGGATATGCCCCAAAGCACAACGTGGACACATCCCATGTTTTTTTTACAGAAAACAGAGGTGTTTTTTGCAAAGTGCCTACCTGTAGATTTTGGCCTCTAGCTCAGCCGGCACCTTGGGAAACGTACCAAACCTGTGCATTTTTTAAAACTAGAGACCTAGGGAAATCCATGATGGGGTGACTTGTGGGGTTCTGACCAGGTTCTGTTACCGAGAATCCTTTGCAAACCTCAAAATTTGGCTAAAAAAACACATTTTCCTCACATTTCGGTGACAGAAAGTTCTGGAATCTGAGAGGAGCCACAAATTTCCTTCCTCCCAGGGTTCCCCTAAGTCTCCTGATAAAAATGATACCTCACTTGTGTGGGTAGAGCTAGCGCCCGCGACAGGAAAAGCCCCAAGACACAACGTGGACACATCCCATTTTTTTAAAGAAAACAGAGGTGTTTTTTGCAAAGTGCCTACCTGTAGATTTTGGCCTCTAACTCAGCCGACACCTAGGGAAACCTACCAAACCTGTGCATTTTTAAAAACTAGAGACCATGGGGAATCCAAGATGGGGTGGTTTGTGGGGCTCTGAGCAAGGTCTGTTACTGAGAATCCTTTGTAAACCTCAAAATTTGGCTGAAAAATAAAATTCTCCTCACATTTCAGTGACAGAAAGTTCTGGAATCTGAGAGGAGCCACAAATTTCCTTCCACCCAGCGTTCCCCCAAGTCTCCCGATAAAAATGATACCTCACTTATGTGGGCAGGCCTAGCGCCCGCGACAGGAAACGCCCCAAAGCACAACGTGGACACATCCCATTTTTTGAAAGAAAACAGAGGTGTTTTTTGCAAAGTGCCTACCTGTAGATTTTGGCCTCTAGCTCAGCCGGCACCTAGGGACTCCTACCAATCCTATGCATTTTTGAAAACTAGAGACCATGGGGAATCCAAGATGGGTTGACTTGTGGGGCTCTGACCAGGTTCTGTTACCCAGAATCTATTGCAAACCTCAAAATTTGGCTAAAAAAACACATTTTCCTCACATTTCGGTGACAGAAAGTTCTGAAATCTGAGAGGAGCCACAAATTTCCTTCCACCCAGCGTTCCCCTATGTCTCCTGATAAAAATGATACCTCACTTGTGTGGGTAGAGCTAGTGCCCGCGACAGGAAACGCCTCAAAGCACAACGTGGACACATCCCATTTTTTTAAAGAAAACAGAGGTGTTTTTTGCAAAGTGCCTACCTGTAGATTTTGGCCTCTAGCTCAGCCGGCACCTAGGGAAACCTACCCAACCTGTGCATTTCTGAAAACTAGAGACCTAGGGGAATCCAAGATGGGGTGACTTGTGGGGCTCTGACCAGGTTCTGTTACCCAGAATCCTTTGCAAACCTCAAAATATGGCTAAAAAAACACATTTTCCTCACATTTCGGTGACAGAAAGTTCTGGAATCTGAGAGGAGCCACAAATTTCCTTCCACCCAGCGTTCCCCTAAGTCTTACGATAAAAATTATACCTCACTTGTGTGGGTAGGCCTAGTGCCCGCAACAGGAAACGCCCCAAAACACAACGTGGACACATCCCATTTTTTTAAAGAAAACAGAGGTGTTTTTTTGCAAAGTGCCTACCTGTAGATTTTGGCCTCTAGCTCAGCCGGCACCTAGGGAAACCTACCAAACCTGTGCATTTTTTAAACCTAGAGACCTAGGGGAATCCAAAATGGGGTGACTTGTGGGGCTCTGACCAGGTTCTGTTACCCAGAATCCTTTGCAAACCTCAAAATTTGGCTAAAAAAACACATGTTCCTCAAATTTTTGTGACAGAAAGTTCTGGAATCTGAGAGGAGGCACAAATTTCCTTCCACCCAGCGTTCCCCCAAGTCTCCCGATAAAAATTATACCTCACTTGTGTGGGTAGGCCTAACGCCGCGACAGGATATGCCCCAAAGCACAACGTGGACACATCCCATGTTTTTTTTACAGAAAACAGAGGTGTTTTTTGCAAAGTGCCTACCTGTAGATTTTGGCCTCTAGCTCAGCCGGCACCTTGGGAAACCTACCAAACCTGTGCATTTTTTTAAACTAGAGACCTAGGGAAATCCATGATGGGGTGACTTGTGGGGTTCTGACCAGGTTCTGTTACCCAGAATCCTTTGCAAACCTCAAAATTTGGCTAAAAAAACACATTTTCCTCCCATTTCGGTGACAGAAAGTTCTGGAATCTGAGAGGAGCCACAAATTTCCTTCCACCCAGCGTTCCCCTAAGTCTCCTGATAAAAATGATACCTCACTTGTGTGGGTAGGCCTAGCGCCCGCGACACGAAACACCCCAAAACACAACGTGGACACATCAAATTTTTTGAAAGAAAACAGAGGTGTTTTTTGCAAAGTGCCTACCTGTAGATTTTGGCCTCTAGCTCAGCTGGCACCTAGGGAAACCTACCCAACCTGTGCATTTTTGAAAAGTAGAGACCTAGGGGAATCCAAGATGGGGTGACTTTTGGGGCTCTGACCAGGTTCTGTTACCGAGAATCCTTTGCAAACCTCAAAATTTGGCTAAAAAAACAAATTCTCCTCACATTTCAGTGACAGAAAGTTCTGGAATCTGAGAGGAGCCACAAATTTCCTTCCACCCAGCGTTCCCCCAAGTCTCCCGATAAAAATGATACCTCACTTGTGTGGGCAGGCCTAGCGCCCGCGACAGGAAATGCCCCAAAGCACAAAGTGGACACATCCCATTTTTTGAAAGAAAACAGAGGTGTTTTTTGCAAAGTGCCTACCTGTAGCTTTTGGCCTCTAGCTCAGCCGGCACCTAGGGAATCCTACCAATCCTGTGCATTTTTGAAAACTAGAGACCATGGGGAGTCCAAGATGGGGTGACTTGTGGGGCTCTGACCAGGTTCTGTTACCCAGAATCCATTGCAAACCTCAAAATTTGGCTAAAAAAACACATTTTCCTCAAATTTCGGTGACAGAAAGTTCTGAAATCTGAGAGGAGCCACAAATTTCCTTCCACCCAGCGTTCCCCCAAGTCTTCCGATAAAAATGATACCTCACTTGTGTGGGTAGGCCTAGCGCCCGCGACAGGAAACGCCCCAAATTTCAACGTGGACACATCCCATTTTTTGAAAGAAAACAGAGGTGTTTTTTGCAAATTGCCTACCTGTAGATTTTGGTCTCTAGCTCAGCCGGCACCTAGGGAAACCTACCAAACCTGTGCATTTTTGAAAACTAGAGACCTAGGGGAATCCAAGATGGGGTGACTTGTGGGGCTCTGACCAGGTTCTGTTACCCAGAATCCTTTGCAAACCTCAAAATTTGGCTAAAACAATACAAGTTCCTCAAATTTCTGTGACAGAAAGTTCTGGAATCTGAGAGGAGGCACAAATTTCCTTCCACCCAGCATTCCCCCAAGTCTCCCGATAAAAATTATACCTCACTTGTGTGGGTAGGCCTAGCGCCCTCAACAGGATATGCCCCAAAGCACAACGTGGACACATCCCATTTTTTTTTACAGAAAACAGAGGTGTTTTTTGCAAAGTGCCTACCTGTAGATTTTGGCCTCTAGCTCAGCCGGCACCTAGGGAAACCTACCAAACCTGTGCATTTTTTAAAACTAGAGACCTAGGGGAATCCAAGATAGGGTGACTTGTGGGGTTCTGACCAGGTTCTGTTACCCAGAATCCTTTGCAAACCTCAAAATATGGCTAAAAAAACACATTTTCCTCACATTTCGGTGACAGAAAGTTCTGGAATCTGAGAGGAGCCACAAATTTTCTTCCACCCAGGGTTCCCCTATGTCTCCCGATAAAAATGATACCTCACTTGTGTGGGTAGAGCTAGCGCCCGCGACAGGAAAAGCCCCAAGACACAACGTGGACACATCCCATTTTTTTAAAGAAAACAGAGGTGTTTTTTGCAAAGTGCCTACCTGTAGATTTTGGCCTCTAGCTCAGCCGGCACCTAGGGAAACCTACCAAACCTGTGCATTTTTAAAAACTAGAGACCATGGGGAATCCAAGATGGGGTGGTTTGTGGGGCTCTGAGCAGGTTCTGTTACCCAGAATCCATTGCAAACCTCAAAATTTGGCTAAAAAAACAAATTTTCCTCACATTTCGGTGACAGAAAGGTCTGGAATCTGAGAGGAGCCACAAATTTCCTTCCACCCAGCGTTCCCCTATGTCTCCTGATAAAAATGATACCTCACTTGTGTGGGTAGAGCTAGTGCCCGCGACAGGAAACGCCTCAAAGCACAACGTGGACACATCCCATTTTTTTAAAGAAAACAGAGGTGTTTTTTGCAAAGTGCCTACCTGTAGATTTTGGCCTCTAGCTCAGCCGGCACCTAGGGAAACCTACCCAACCTGTGCATTTCTGAAAACTAGAGACCTAGGGGAATCCAAGATGGGGTGACTTGTGGGGCTCTGACCAGGTTCTGTTACCCAGAATCCTTTGCAAACCTCAAAATATGGCTAAAAAAACACATTTTCCTCACATTTCGGTGACAGAAAGTTCTGGAATCTGAGAGGAGCCACAAATTTCCTTCCACCCAGCGTTCCCCTAAGTCTTACGATAAAAATTATACCTCACTTGTGTGGGTAGGCCTAGTGCCCGCAACAGGAAACGCCCCAAAACACAACGTGGACACATCCCATTTTTTTAAAGAAAACAGAGGTGTTTTTTGCAAAGTGCCTACCTGTAGATTTTGGCCTCTAGCTCAGCCGGCACCTAGGGAAACCTACCAAACCTGTGCATTTTTTAAACCTAGAGACCTAGGGGAATCCAAAATGGGGTGACTTGTGGGGCTCTGACCAGGTTCTGTTACCCAGAATCCTTTGCAAACCTCAAAATTTGGCTAAAAAAACACATGTTCCTCAAATTTTTGTGACAGAAAGTTCTGGAATCTGAGAGGAGGCACAAATTTCCTTCCACCCAGCGTTCCCCCAAGTCTCCCGATAAAAATTATACCTCACTTGTGTGGGTAGGCCTAACGCCGCGACAGGATATGCCCCAAAGCACAACGTGGACACATCCCATGTTTTTTTTACAGAAAACAGAGGTGTTTTTTGCAAAGTGCCTACCTGTAGATTTTGGCCTCTAGCTCAGCCGGCACCTTGGGAAACCTACCAAACCTGTGCATTTTTTTAAACTAGAGACCTAGGGAAATCCATGATGGGGTGACTTGTGGGGTTCTGACCAGGTTCTGTTACCCAGAATCCTTTGCAAACCTCAAAATTTGGCTAAAAAAACACATTTTCCTCCCATTTCGGTGACAGAAAGTTCTGGAATCTGAGAGGAGCCACAAATTTCCTTCCACCCAGCGTTCCCCTAAGTCTCCTGATAAAAATGATACCTCACTTGTGTGGGTAGGCCTAGCGCCCGCGACACGAAACACCCCAAAACACAACGTGGACACATCAAATTTTTTGAAAGAAAACAGAGGTGTTTTTTGCAAAGTGCCTACCTGTAGATTTTGGCCTCTAGCTCAGCCGGCACCTAGGGAAACCTACCCAACCTGTGCATTTTTGAAAAGTAGAGACCTAGGGGAATCCAAGATGGGGTGACTTTTGGGGCTCTGACCAGGTTCTGTTACCGAGAATCCTTTGCAAACCTCAAAATTTGGCTAAAAAAACAAATTCTCCTCACATTTCAGTGACAGAAAGTTCTGGAATCTGAGAGGAGCCACAAATTTCCTTCCACCCAGCGTTCCCCCAAGTCTCCCGATAAAAATGATACCTCACTTGTGTGGGCAGGCCTAGCGCCCGCGACAGGAAATGCCCCAAAGCACAAAGTGGACACATCCCATTTTTTGAAAGAAAACAGAGGTGTTTTTTGCAAAGTGCCTACCTGTAGCTTTTGGCCTCTAGCTCAGCCGGCACCTAGGGAATCCTACCAATCCTGTGCATTTTTGAAAACTAGAGACCATGGGGAGTCCAAGATGGGGTGACTTGTGGGGCTCTGACCAGGTTCTGTTACCCAGAATCCATTGCAAACCTCAAAATTTGGCTAAAAAAACACATTTTCCTCAAATTTCGGTGACAGAAAGTTCTGAAATCTGAGAGGAGCCACAAATTTCCTTCCACCCAGCGTTCCCCCAAGTCTTCCGATAAAAATGATACCTCACTTGTGTGGGTAGGCCTAGCGCCCGCGACAGGAAACGCCCCAAATTTCAACGTGGACACATCCCATTTTTTGAAAGAAAACAGAGGTGTTTTTTGCAAATTGCCTACCTGTAGATTTTGGTCTCTAGCTCAGCCGGCACCTAGGGAAACCTACCAAACCTGTGCATTTTTGAAAACTAGAGACCTAGGGGAATCCAAGATGGGGTGACTTGTGGGGCTCTGACCAGGTTCTGTTACCCAGAATCCTTTGCAAACCTCAAAATTTGGCTAAAACAATACAAGTTCCTCAAATTTCTGTGACAGAAAGTTCTGGAATCTGAGAGGAGGCACAAATTTCCTTCCACCCAGCATTCCCCCAAGTCTCCCGATAAAAATTATACCTCACTTGTGTGGGTAGGCCTAGCGCCCTCAACAGGATATGCCCCAAAGCACAACGTGGACACATCCCATTTTTTTTTACAGAAAACAGAGGTGTTTTTTGCAAAGTGCCTACCTGTAGATTTTGGCCTCTAGCTCAGCCGGCACCTAGGGAAACCTACCAAACCTGTGCATTTTTTAAAACTAGAGACCTAGGGGAATCCAAGATAGGGTGACTTGTGGGGTTCTGACCAGGTTCTGTTACCCAGAATCCTTTGCAAACCTCAAAATATGGCTAAAAAAACACATTTTCCTCACATTTCGGTGACAGAAAGTTCTGGAATCTGAGAGGAGCCACAAATTTTCTTCCACCCAGGGTTCCCCTATGTCTCCCGATAAAAATGATACCTCACTTGTGTGGGTAGAGCTAGCGCCCGCGACAGGAAAAGCCCCAAGACACAACGTGGACACATCCCATTTTTTTAAAGAAAACAGAGGTGTTTTTTGCAAAGTGCCTACCTGTAGATTTTGGCCTCTAGCTCAGCCGGCACCTAGGGAAACCTACCAAACCTGTGCATTTTTAAAAACTAGAGACCATGGGGAATCCAAGATGGGGTGGTTTGTGGGGCTCTGAGCAGGTTCTGTTACCCAGAATCCATTGCAAACCTCAAAATTTGGCTAAAAAAACAAATTTTCCTCACATTTCGGTGACAGAAAGGTCTGGAATCTGAGAGGAGCCACAAATTTCCTTCCACCAAGCGTTTCCCTAAGTCTCCCGATAAAAATGATACCTCACTTGTGTGGGTAGAGCTAGCGCCCGCGACAGGAAACGCCCCAAAACACATCGTGGACACATCAAATTTTTTGAAAGAAAACAGAGATGTTTTTTGCAAAGTGCCTACTTGTAGATTTTGGCCTCTAGCTCAGCCGGCACCTAGGGAAACCTACCAAACCTGTGCATTTTTAAAAACTAGAGACCATGGGGAATCCAAGATGGGGTAGTTTGTGGGGCTCTGAGCAGGTTCTGTTCCCCGGAATCCATTGCAAACCTCAAAATTTGGCTAAAAAAACAAATTTACCTCACATTTCGGTGACAGAAAGGTCTGGAATCTGAGAGGAGCCACAAATTTCCTTCCACCCAGCGTTCCCCTAAGTTTCCCGATAAAAATGATACCTCACTTGTGTGGGTAGGCCTAGCGCCCGCGACAGGAAACGCCCCAAAACACATCGTGGACACATCACATTTTTTTAAAGAAAACAGAGATGTTTTTTGCAAAGTGCCTACTTGTAGATTTTGGCCTCTAGCACAGCCGGCACCTAGGGAAACCTACCAAGCCTGTGCATTTTTAGAAAACTAGAGACCTAGGGGAATCCAAGATGGGGTGACTTGTGGGGCTCTGACCAGGTTCTGTTACCCAGAATCCTTTGCAAACCTCAAAATTTGGCTAAAAAAAACAAATTTTCCTCACATTTCGGTGACAGAAAGTTCTGGAATCTGAGAGGAGCCACAAATTTCCTTCCACCCAGAGTTCCCCCAAGTCTCCCGATAAAAATGATACCTCACTTGTGTGGGTAGGCCTAGCGCCCGCGACAGGAAACGCCCCAAAACACAACGTGGACACATCCCATTTTTTTAAAGAAAACAGAGGTGTTTTTTGCAAAGTGCCTACCTGTAGATTTTGGCCTCTAGCTCAGCCGGCACCTAGGGAAACCTACCAAACCTGTGCATTTTTTAAACCTAGAGGAATCCAAAATGGGGTGACTTGTGGGGCTCTGACCAGGTTCTGTTACCCAGAATCCTTTGCAAACCTCCAAATTTGGCTAAAAAAACACATATTCCTCAAATTTTTGTGACAGAAAGTTCTGGAATCTGAGAGGAGGCACAAACTTCTTCCACCCAGCGTTCCCCCAAGTCTCCCGATAAAAATTATACCTCACTTGTGTGGGTAGGCCTAACGCCCGCGACAGGATATGCCCCAAAGCACAACGTGGACACATCCCATGTTTTTTTTACAGAAAACAGAGGTGTTTTTTGCAAAGTGCCTACCTGTAGATTTTGGCCTCTAGCTCAGCCGGCACCTTGGGAAACGTACCAAACCTGTGCATTTTTTAAAACTAGAGACCTAGAGAAATCCATGATGGGGTGACTTGTGGGGTTCTGACCAGGTTCTGTTACCGAGAATCCTTTGCAAACCTCAAAATTTGGCTAAAAAAACACATTTTCCTCACATTTCGGTGACAGAAAGTTCTGGAATCTGAGAGGAGCCACAAATTTCCTTCCACCCAGGGTTCCCCTAAGTCTCCTGATAAAAATGATACCTCACTTGTGTGGGTAGAGCTAGCGCCCGCGACAGGAAAAGCCCCAAGACACAACGTGGACACATCCCATTTTTTTAAAGACAACATAGGTGTTTTTTGCAAAGTGCCTATCTGTAGATTTTGGCCTCTAACTCAGCCGACACCTAGGGAAACCTACCAAACCTGTGCATTTTTAAAAACTAGAGACCATGGGGAATCCAAGATGGGGTGGTTTGTGGGGCTCTGAGCAAGGTCTGTTACCGAGAATCCTTTGTAAACCTCAAAATTTGGCTAAAAAATAAAATTCTCCTCACATTTCAGTGACAGAAAGTTCTGGAATCTGAGAGGAGCCACAAATTTCCTTCCACCCAGCGTTCCCCCAAGTCTCCCGATAAAAATGATACCTCACTTATGTGGGCAGGCCTAGCGCCCGCGACAGGAAACGCCCCAAAGCACAACGTGGACACATCCCATTTTTTGAAAGAAAACAGAGGTGTTTTTTGCAAAGTGCCTACCTGTAGATTTTGGCCTCTAGCTCAGCCGGCACCTAAGGAATCCTACCAATCCTGTGCATTTTTGAAAACTAGAGACCATGGGGAATCCAAGATGGGTTGACTTGTGGGGCTCTGACCAGGTTCTGTTACCCAGAATCTATTGCAAACCTCAAAATTTGGCTAAAAAAACACATTTTCCTCACATTTCGGTGACAGAAAGTTCTGAAATCTGAGAGGAGCCACAAATTTCCTTCCACCCAGCGTTCCCCCAAGTCTTCCGATAAAAATGATACCTCACTTGTGTGGGTAGGCCTAGCGCCCGCGACAGGAAACGCCCCAAAACACAACGTGGACACATCCCATTTTTTTAAAGAAAACAGAGGTGTTTTTTGCAAAGTGCCTACCTGTAGATTTTGGCCTCTAGCTCAGCCGGCACCTAGGGAAACCTACCAAACCTGTGCATTTTTAAAAACTAGAGACCATGGGGAATCCAAGATGGGGTGGTTTGTGGGGCTCTGAGCAGGTTCTGTTACCCAGAATCCATTGCAAACCTCAAAATTTGGCTAAAAAAACAAATTTTCCTCACATTTCGGTGACAGAAAGGTCTGGAATCTGAGAGGAGCCACAAATTTCCTTCCACCAAGCGTTCCCCTAAGTCTCCCGATAAAAATTATACCTCACTTGTGTGGGTAGAGCTAGCGCCCGCGACAGGAAACGCCCCAAAACACATCGTGGACACATCAAATTTTTTGAAAGAAAACAGAGATGTTTTTTGCAAAGTGCCTACTTGTAGATTTTGGCCTCTAGCTCAGCCGGCACCTAGGGAAACCTACCAAACCTGTGCATTTTTAAAAACTAGAGACCATGGGGAATCCAAGATGGGGTAGTTTGTGGGGCTCTGAGCAGGTTCTGTTCCCCGGAATCCATTGCAAACCTCAAAATTTGGCTAAAAAAACAAATTTACCTCACATTTCGGTGACAGAAAGGTCTGGAATCTGAGAGGAGCCACAAATTTCCTTCCACCCAGCGTTCCCCTAAGTTTCCCGATAAAAATGATACCTCACTTGTGTGGGTAGGCCTAGCGCCCGCGACAGGAAACGCCCCAAAACACATCGTGGACACATCACATTTTTTTAAAGAAAACAGAGATGTTTTTTGCAAAGTGCCTACTTGTAGATTTTGGCCTCTAGCACAGCCGGCACCTAGGGAAACCTACCAAGCCTGTGCATTTTTAGAAAACTAGAGACCTAGGGGAATCCAAGATGGGGTGACTTGTGGGGCTCTGACCAGGTTCTGTTACCCAGAATCCTTTGCAAACCTCAAAATTTGGCTAAAAAAACAAATTTTCCTCACATTTCGGTGACAGAAAGTTCTGGAATCTGAGAGGAGCCACAAATTTCCTTCCACCCAGAGTTCCCCCAAGTCTCCCGATAAAAATGATACCTCACTTGTGTGGGTAGGCCTAGCGCCCGCGACAGGAAACGCCCCAAAACACAACGTGGACACATCCCATTTTTTTAAAGAAAACAGAGGTGTTTTTTGCAAAGTGCCTACCTGTAGATTTTGGCCTCTAGCTCAGCCGGCACCTAGGGAAACCTACCAAACCTGTGCATTTTTTAAACCTAGAGGAATCCAAAATGGGGTGACTTGTGGGGTTCTGACCAGGTTCTGTTACCCAGAATCCTTTGCAAACCTCAAAATATGGCTAAAAAAACACATTTTCCTCACATTTCGGTGACAGAAAGTTCTGGAATCTGAGAGGAGCCACAAATTTTCTTCCACCTAGGGTTCCCCTATGTCTCCCGATAAAAATGATACCTCACTTGTGTGGGTAGAGCTAGCGCCCGCGACAGGAAAAGCCCCAAGACACAACGTGGACACATCCCATTTTTTTAAAGAAAACAGAGGTGTTTTTTGCAAAGTGCCTACCTGTAGATTTTGGCCTCTAGCTCAGCCGGCACCTAGGGAAACCTACCAAACCTGTGCATTTTTAAAAACTAGAGATCATGGGGAATCCAAGATGGGGTGGTTTGTGGGGCTCTGAGCAGGTTCTGTTACCCAGAATCCATTGCAAACCTCAAAATTTGGCTAAAAAAACAAATTTTCCTCACATTTCGGTGACAGAAAGGTCTGGAATCTGAGAGGAGCCACAAATTTCCTTCCACCAAGCGTTCCCCTAAGTCTCCCGATAAAAATGATACCTCACTTGTGTGGGTAGAGCTAGCGCCCGCGACAGGAAACGCCCCAAAACACATCGTGGACACATCAAATTTTTTGAAAGAAAACAGAGATGTTTTTTGCAAAGTGCCTACTTGTAGATTTTGGCCTCTAGCTCAGCCGGCACCTAGGGAAACCTACCAAACCTGTGCATTTTTAAAAACTAGAGACCATGGGGAATCCAAGATGGGGTAGTTTGTGGGGCTCTGAGCAGGTTCTGTTCCCCGGAATCCATTGCAAACCTCAAAATTTGGCTAAAAAAACAAATTTACCTCACATTTCGGTGACAGAAAGGTCTGGAATCTGAGAGGAGCCACAAATTTCCTTCCACCCAGCGTTCCCCTAAGTTTCCCGATAAAAATGATACCTCACTTGTGTGGGTAGGCCTAGCGCCCGCGACAGGAAACGCCCCAAAACACATCGTGGACACATCACATTTTTTTAAAGAAAACAGAGATGTTTTTTGCAAAGTGCCTACTTGTAGATTTTGGCCTCTAGCACAGCCAGCACCTAGGGAAACCTACCAAGCCTGTGCATTTTTAGAAAACTAGAGACCTAGGGGAATCCAAGATGGGGTGACTTGTGGGGCTCTGACCAGGTTCTGTTACCCAGAATCCTTTGCAAACCTCAAAATTTGGCTAAAAAAAACAAATTTTCCTCACATTTCGGTGACAGAAAGTTCTGGAATCTGAGAGGAGCCACAAATTTCCTTCCACCCAGAGTTCCCCCAAGTCTCCCGATAAAAATGATACCTCACTTGTGTGGGTAGGCCTAGCTCCCGCGACAGGAAACGCCCCAAAACACAACGTGGACACATCCCATTTTTTTAAAGAAAACAGAGGTGTTTTTTGCAAAGTGCCTACCTGTAGATTTTGGCCTCTAGCTCAGCCGGCACCTAAGGAAACCTACCAAACCTGTGCATTTTTTAAACCTAGAGGAATCCAAAATGGGGTGACTTGTGGGGCTCTGACCAGGTTCTGTTACCCAGAATCCTTTGCAAACCTCAAAATTTGGCTAAAAAAACACATATTCCTCAAATTTTTGTGACAGAAAGTTCTGGAATCTGAGAGGAGGCACAAACTTCTTCCACCCAGCGTTCCCCCAAGTCTCCCGATAAAAATTATACCTCACTTGTGTGGGTAGGCCTAACGCCCGCGACAGGATATGCCCCAAAGCACAACGTGGACACATCCCATGTTTTTTTTACAGAAAACAGAGGTGTTTTTTGCAAAGTGCCTACCTGTAGATTTTGGCCTCTAGCTCAGCCGGCACCTTGGGAAACGTACCAAACCTGTGCATTTTTTAAAACTAGAGACCTAGGGAAATCCATGATGGGGTGACTTGTGGGGTTCTGACCAGGTTCTGTTACCGAGAATCCTTTGCAAACCTCAAAATTTGGCTAAAAAAACACATTTTCCTCACATTTCGGTGACAGAAAGTTCTGGAATCTGAGAGGAGCCACGAATTTCCTTCCACCCAGGGTTCCCCTAAGTCTCCTGATAAAAATGATACCTCACTTGTGTGGGTAGAGCTAGCGCCCGCGACAGGAAAAGCCCCAAGACACAACGTGGACACATCCCATTTTTTTAAAGACAACAGAGGTGTTTTTTGCAAAGTGCCTACCTGTAGATTTTGGCCTCTAACTCAGCCGACACCTAGGGAAACCTACCAAACCTGTGCATTTTTAAAAACTAGAGACCATGGGGAATCCAAGATGGGGTGGTTTGTGGGGCTCTGAGCAAGGTCTGTTACCGAGAATCCTTTGTAAACCTCAAAATTTGGCTAAAAAATAAAATTCTCCTCACATTTCAGTGACAGAAAGTTCTGGAATCTGAGAGGAGCCACAAATTTCCTTCCACCCAGCGTTCCCCCAAGTCTCCCGATAAAAATGATACCTCACTTATGTGGGCAGGCCTAGCGCCCGCGACAGGAAACGCCCCAAAGCACAACGTGGACACATCCCATTTTTTGAAAGAAAACAGAGGTGTTTTTTGCAAAGTGCCTACCTGTAGATTTTGGCCTCTAGCTCAGCCGGCACCTAAGGAATCCTACCAATCCTGTGCATTTTTGAAAACTAGAGACCATGGGGAATCCAAGATGGGTTGACTTGTGGGGCTCTGACCAGGTTCTGTTACCCAGAATCTATTGCAAACCTCAAAATTTGGCTAAAAAAACACATTTTCCTCACATTTCGGTGACAGAAAGTTCTGAAATCTGAGAGGAGCCACAAATTTCCTTCCACCCAGCGTTCCCCCAAGTCTTCCGATAAAAATGATACCTCACTTGTGTGGGTAGGCCTAGCGCCCGCGACAGGAAACGCCCCAAAACACAACGTGGACACATCCCATTTTTTTAAAGAAAACAGAGGTGTTTTTTGCAAAGTGCCTACCTGTAGATTTTGGCCTCTAGCTCAGCCGGCACCTAGGGAAACCTACCAAACCTGTGCATTTTTAAAAACTAGAGACCATGGGGAATCCAAGATGGGGTGGTTTGTGGGGCTCTGAGCAGGTTCTGTTACCCAGAATCCATTGCAAACCTCAAAATTTGGCTAAAAAAACAAATTTTCCTCACATTTCGGTGACAGAAAGGTCTGGAATCTGAGAGGAGCCACAAATTTCCTTCCACCAAGCGTTCCCCTAAGTCTCCCGATAAAAATGATACCTCACTTGTGTGGGTAGAGCTAGCGCCCGCGACAGGAAACGCCCCAAAACACATCGTGGACACATCAAATTTTTTGAAAGAAAACAGAGATGTTTTTTGCAAAGTGCCTACTTGTAGATTTTGGCCTCTAGCTCAGCCGGCACCTAGGGAAACCTACCAAACCTGTGCATTTTTAAAAACTAGAGACCATGGGGAATCCAAGATGGGGTAGTTTGTGGGGCTCTGAGCAGGTTCTGTTCCCCGGAATCCATTGCAAACCTCAAAATTTGGCTAAAAAACCAAATTTACCTCACATTTCGGTGACAGAAAGGTCTGGAATCTGAGAGGAGCCACAAATTTCCTTCCACCCAGCGTTCCCCTAAGTTTCCCGATAAAAATGATACCTCACTTGTGTGGGTAGGCCTAGCGCCCGCGACAGGAAACGCCCCAAAACACATCGTGGACACATCACATTTTTTTAAAGAAAACAGAGATGTTTTTTGCAAAGTGCCTACTTGTAGATTTTGGCCTCTAGCACAGCCGGCACCTAGAGAAACCTACCAAGCCTGTGCATTTTTAGAAAACTAGAGACCTAGGGGAATCCAAGATGGGGTGACTTGTGGGGCTCTGACCAGGTTCTGTTACCCAGAATCCTTTGCAAACCTCAAAATTTGGCTAAAAAAACAAATTTTCCTCACATTTCGGTGACAGAAAGTTCTGGAATCTGAGAGGAGCCACAAATTTCCTTCCACCCAGAGTTCCCCCAAGTCTCCCGATAAAAATGATACCTCACTTGTGTGGGTAGGCCTAGCGCCCGCGACAGGAAACGCCCCAAAACACAACGTGGACACATCCCATTTTTTTAAAGAAAACAGAGGTGTTTTTTGCAAAGTGCCTACCTGTAGATTTTGGCCTCTAGCTCAGCCGGCACCTAGGGAAACCTACCAAACCTGTGCATTTTTTAAACCTAGAGGAATCCAAAATGGGGTGACTTGTGGGGTTCTGACCAGGTTCTGTTACCCAGAATCCTTTGCAAACCTCAAAATATGGCTAAAAAAACACATTTTCCTCACATTTCGGTGACAGAAAGTTCTGGAATCTGAGAGGAGCCACAAATTTTCTTCCACCTAGGGTTCCCCTATGTCTCCCGATAAAAATGATACCTCACTTGTGTGGGTAGAGCTAGCGCCCGCGACAGGAAAAGCCCCAAGACACAACGTGGACACATCCCATTTTTTTAAAGAAAACAGAGGTGTTTTTTGCAAAGTGCCTACCTGTAGATTTTGGCCTCTAGCTCAGCCGGCACCTAGGGAAACCTACCAAACCTGTGCATTTTTAAAAACTAGAGATCATGGGGAATCCAAGATGGGGTGGTTTGTGGGGCTCTGAGCAGGTTCTGTTACCCAGAATCCATTGCAAACCTCAAAATTTGGCTAAAAAAACAAATTTTCCTCACATTTCGGTGACAGAAAGGTCTGGAATCTGAGAGGAGCCACAAATTTCCTTCCACCAAGCGTTCCCCTAAGTCTCCCGATAAAAATGATACCTCACTTGTGTGGGTAGAGCTAGCGCCCGCGACAGGAAACGCCCCAAAACACATCGTGGACACATCAAATTTTTTGAAAGAAAACAGAGATGTTTTTTGCAAAGTGCCTACTTGTAGATTTTGGCCTCTAGCTCAGCCGGCACCTAGGGAAACCTACCAAACCTGTGCATTTTTAAAAACTAGAGACCATGGGGAATCCAAGATGGGGTAGTTTGTGGGGCTCTGAGCAGGTTCTGTTCCCCGGAATCCATTGCAAACCTCAAAATTTGGCTAAAAAAACAAATTTACCTCACATTTCGGTGACAGAAAGGTCTGGAATCTGAGAGGAGCCACAAATTTCCTTCCACCCAGCGTTCCCCTAAGTTTCCCGATAAAAATGATACCTCACTTGTGTGGGTAGGCCTAGCGCCCGCGACAGGAAACGCCCCAAAACACATCGTGGACACATCACATTTTTTTAAAGAAAACAGAGATGTTTTTTGCAAAGTGCCTACTTGTAGATTTTGGCCTCTAGCACAGCCGGCACCTAGGGAAACCTACCAAGCCTGTGCATTTTTAGAAAACTAGAGACCTAGGGGAATCCAAGATGGGGTGACTTGTGGGGCTCTGACCAGGTTCTGTTACCCAGAATCCTTTGCAAACCTCAAAATTTGGCTAAAAAAAACAAATTTTCCTCACATTTCGGTGACAGAAAGTTCTGGAATCTGAGAGGAGCCACAAATTTCCTTCCACCCAGAGTTCCCCCAAGTCTCCCGATAAAAATGATACCTCACTTGTGTGGGTAGGCCTAGCGCCCGCGACAGGAAATGCCCCAAAACACAACGTGGACACATCCCATTTTTTTAAAGAAAACAGAGGTGTTTTTTGCAAAGTGCCTACCTGTAGATTTTGGCCTCTAGCTCAGCCGGCACCTAGGGAAACATACCAAACCTGTGCATTTTTTAAACCTAGAGGAATCCAAAATGGGGTGACTTGTGGGGCTCTGACCAGGTTCTGTTACCCAGAATCCTTTGCAAACCTCAAAATTTGGCTAAAAAAACACATATTCCTCAAATTTTTGTGACAGAAAGTTCTGGAATCTGAGAGGAGGCACAAACTTCTTCCACCCAGCGTTCCCCCAAGTCTCCCGATAAAAATTATACCTCACTTGTGTGGGTAGGCCTAACGCCCGCGACAGGATATGCCCCAAAGCACAACGTGGACACATCCCATGTTTTTTTTACAGAAAACAGAGGTGTTTTTTGCAAAGTGCCTACCTGTAGATTTTGGCCTCTAGCTCAGCCGGCACCTTGGGAAACGTACCAAACCTGTGCATTTTTTAAAACTAGAGACCTAGGGAAATCCATGATGGGGTGACTTGTGGGGTTCTGACCAGGTTCTGTTACCGAGAATCCTTTGCAAACCTCAAAATTTGGCTAAAAAAACACATTTTCCTCACATTTCGGTGACAGAAAGTTCTGGAATCTGAGAGGAGCCACGAATTTCCTTCCACCCAGGGTTCCCCTAAGTCTCCTGATAAAAATGATACCTCACTTGTGTGGGTAGAGCTAGCGCCCGCGACAGGAAAAGCCCCAAGACACAACGTGGACACATCCCATTTTTTTAAAGACAACAGAGGTGTTTTTTGCAAAGTGCCTACCTGTAGATTTTGGCCTCTAACTCAGCCGACACCTAGGGAAACCTACCAAACCTGTGCATTTTTAAAAACTAGAGACCATGGGGAATCCAAGATGGGGTGGTTTGTGGGGCTCTGAGCAAGGTCTGTTACCGAGAATCCTTTGTAAACCTCAAAATTTGGCTAAAAAATAAAATTCTCCTCACATTTCAGTGACAGAAAGTTCTGGAATCTGAGAGGAGCCACAAATTTCCTTCCACCCAGGGTTCCCCTAAGTCTCCTGATAAAAATGATACCTCACTTGTGTGGGTAGAGCTAGCGCCCGCGACAGGAAAAGCCCCAAGACACAACGTGGACACATCCCATTTTTTTAAAGACAACAGAGGTGTTTTTTGCAAAGTGCCTACCTGTAGATTTTGGCCTCTAGCTCAGCCGGCACCTAAGGAATCCTACCAATCCTGTGCATTTTTGAAAACTAGAGACCATGGGGAATCCAAGATGGGTTGACTTGTGGGGCTCTGACCAGGTTCTGTTACCCAGAATCTATTGCAAACCTCAAAATTTGGCTAAAAAAACACATTTTCCTCACATTTCGGTGACAGAAAGTTCTGAAATCTGAGAGGAGCCACAAATTTCCTTCCACCCAGCGTTCCCCCAAGTCTTCCGATAAAAATGATACCTCACTTGTGTGGGTAGGCCTAGCGCCCGCGACAGGAAACGCCCCAAAACACAACGTGGACACATCCCATTTTTTTAAAGAAAACAGAGGTGTTTTTTGCAAAGTGCCTACCTGTAGATTTTGGCCTCTAGCTCAGCCGGCACCTAGGGAAACCTACCAAACCTGTGCATTTTTAAAAACTAGAGACCATGGGGAATCCAAGATGGGGTGGTTTGTGGGGCTCTGAGCAGGTTCTGTTACCCAGAATCCATTGCAAACCTCAAAATTTGGCTAAAAAAACAAATTTTCCTCACATTTCGGTGACAGAAAGGTCTGGAATCTGAGAGGAGCCACAAATTTCCTTCCACCAAGCGTTCCCCTAAGTCTCCCGATAAAAATGATACCTCACTTGTGTGGGTAGAGCTAGCGCCCGCGACAGGAAACGCCCCAAAACACATCGTGGACACATCAAATTTTTTGAAAGAAAACAGAGATGTTTTTTGCAAAGTGCCTACTTGTAGATTTTGGCCTCTAGCTCAGCCGGCACCTAGGGAAACCTACCAAACCTGTGCATTTTTAAAAACTAGAGACCATGGGGAATCCAAGATGGGGTAGTTTGTGGGGCTCTGAGCAGGTTCTGTTCCCCGGAATCCATTGCAAACCTCAAAATTTGGCTAAAAAAACAAATTTACCTCACATTTCGGTGACAGAAAGGTCTGGAATCTGAGAGGAGCCACAAATTTCCTTCCACCCAGCGTTCCCCTAAGTTTCCCGATAAAAATGATACCTCACTTGTGTGGGTAGGCCTAGCGCCCGCGACAGGAAACGCCCCAAAACACATCGTGGACACATCACATTTTTTTAAAGAAAACAGAGATGTTTTTTGCAAAGTGCCTACTTGTAGATTTTGGCCTCTAGCACAGCCGGCACCTAGGGAAACCTACCAAGCCTGTGCATTTTTAGAAAACTAGAGACCTAGGGGAATCCAAGATGGGGTGACTTGTGGGGCTCTGACCAGGTTCTGTTACCCAGAATCCTTTGCAAACCTCAAAATTTGGCTAAAAAAAACAAATTTTCCTCACATTTCGGTGACAGAAAGTTCTGGAATCTGAGAGGAGCCACAAATTTCCTTCCACCCAGAGTTCCCCCAAGTCTCCCGATAAAAATGATACCTCACTTGTGTGGGTAGGCCTAGCGCCCGCGACAGGAAACGCCCCAAAACACAACGTGGACACATCCCATTTTTTTAAAGAAAACAGAGGTGTTTTTTGCAAAGTGCCTACCTGTAGATTTTGGCCTCTAGCTCAGCCGGCACCTAGGGAAACCTACCAAACCTGTGCATTTTTTAAACCTAGAGGAATCCAAAATGGGGTGACTTGTGGGGCTCTGACCAGGTTCTGTTACCCAGAATCCTTTGCAAACCTCAAAATTTGGCTAAAAAAACACATATTCCTCAAATTTTTGTGACAGAAAGTTCTGGAATCTGAGAGGAGGCACAAACTTCTTCCACCCAGCGTTCCCCCAAGTCTCCCGATAAAAATTATACCTCACTTGTGTGGGTAGGCCTAACGCCCGCGACAGGATATGCCCCAAAGCACAACGTGGACACATCCCATGTTTTTTTTACAGAAAACAGAGATGTTTTTTGCAAAGTGCCTACCTGTAGATTTTGGCCTCTAGCTCAGCCGGCACCTTGGGAAACGTACCAAACCTGTGCATTTTTTAAAACTAGAGACCTAGGGAAATCCATGATGGGGTGACTTGTGGGGTTCTGACCAGGTTCTGTTACCGAGAATCCTTTGCAAACCTCAAAATTTGGCTAAAAAAACACATTTTCCTCACATTTCGGTGACAGAAAGTTCTGGAATCTGAGAGGAGCCACAAATTTCCTTCCACCCAGGGTTCCCCTAAGTCTCCTGATAAAAATGATACCTCACTTGTGTGGGTAGAGCTAGCGCCCGCGACAGGAAAAGCCCCAAGACACAACGTGGACACATCCCATTTTTTTAAAGACAACAGAGGTGTTTTTTGCAAAGTGCCTACCTGTAGATTTTGGCCTCTAACTCAGCCGACACCTAGGGAAACCTACCAAACCTGTGCATTTTTAAAAACTAGAGACCATGGGGAATCCAAGATGGGGTGGTTTGTGGGGCTCTGAGCAAGGTCTGTTACCGAGAATCCTTTGTAAACCTCAAAATTTGGCTACAAAATAAAATTCTCCTCACATTTCAGTGACAGAAAGTTCTGGAATCTGAGAGGAGCCACAAATTTCCTTCCACCCAGCGTTCCCCCAAGTCTCCCGATAAAAATGATACCTCACTTATGTGGGCAGGCCTAGCGCCCGCGACAGGAAACGCCCCAAAGCACAACGTGGACACATCCCATTTTTTGAAAGAAAACAGAGGTGTTTTTTGCAAAGTGCCTACCTGTAGATTTTGGCCTCTAGCTCAGCCGGCACCTAAGGAATCCTACCAATCCTGTGCATTTTTGAAAACTAGAGACCATGGGGAATCCAAGATGGGTTGACTTGTGGGGCTCTGACCAGGTTCTGTTACCCAGAATCTATTGCAAACCTCAAAATTTGGCTAAAAAAACACATTTTCCTCACATTTCGGTGACAGAAAGTTCTGAAATCTGAGAGGAGCCACAAATTTCCTTCCACCCAGCGTTCCCCCAAGTCTTCCGATAAAAATGATACCTCACTTGTGTGGGTAGGCCTAGCGCCCGCGACAAGAAACGCCCCAAAACACAACGTGGACACATCCCATTTTTTTAAAGAAAACAGAGGTGTTTTTTGCAAAGTGCCTACCTGTAGATTTTGGCCTCTAGCTCAGCCGGCACCTAGGGAAACCTACCAAACCTGTGCATTTTTGAAACCTAGAGACTATGGGGAATCCAAGATGGGGTGGTTTGTGGGGCTCTGAGCAGGTTCTGTTACCCAGAATCCATTGCAAACCTCAAAATTTGGCTAAAAAAACAATTTTTCCTCACATTTCGGTGACAGAAAGGTCTGGAATCTGAGAGGAGCCACAAATTTCCTTCCACCAAGCGTTCCCCTAAGTCTCCCGATAAAAATGATACCTCACTTGTGTGGGTAGAGCTAGCGCCCGCGACAGGAAACGCCCCAAAACACATCGTGGACACATCAAATTTTTTGAAAGAAAACAGAGATGTTTTTTGCAAAGTGCCTACTTGTAGATTTTGGCCTCTAGCTCAGCCGGTACCTAGGGAAACCTACCAAACCTGTGCATTTTTAAAAACTAGAGACCATGGGGAATCCAAGATGGGATAGTTTGTGGGGCTCTGAGCAGGTTCTGTTCCCCGGAATCCATTGCAAACCTCAAAATTTGGCTAAAAAAACAAATTTACCTCACATTTCGGTGACAGAAAGGTCTGGAATCTGAGAGGAGCCACAAATGTCCTTCCACCCAGCGTTCCCCTAAGTTTCCCGATAAAAATGATACCTCACTTGTGTGGGTAGGCCTAGCGCCCGCGACAGGAAACGCCCCAAAACACATCGTGGACACATCACATTTTTTTAAAGAAAACAGAGATGTTTTTTGCAAAGTGCCTACTTGTAGATTTTGGCCTCTAGCACAGCCGGCACCTAGGGAAACCTACCAAGCCTGTGCATTTTTAGAAAACTAGAGACCTAGGGGAATCCAAGATGGGGTGACTTGTGGGGCTCTGACCAGGTTCTGTTACCCAGAATCCTTTGCAAACCTCAAAATTTGGCTAAAAAAACAAATTTTCCTCACATTTCGGTGACAGAAAGTTCTGGAATCTGAGAGGAGCCACAAATTTCCTTCCACCCAGAGTTCCCCCAAGTCTCCCGATAAAAATGATACCTCACTTGTGTGGGTAGGCCTAGCGCCCGCGACAGGAAACGCCCCAAAACACAACGTGGACACATCCCATTTTTTTAAAGAAAACAGAGGTGTTTTTTGCAAAGTGCCTACCTGTAGATTTTGGCCTCTAGCTCAGCCGGCACCTAGGGAAACCTACCAAACCTGTGCATTTTTTAAACCTAGAGGAATCCAAAATGGGGTGACTTGTGGGGTTCTGACCAGGTTCTGTTACCCAGAATCCTTTGCAAACCTCAAAATATGGCTAAAAAAACACATTTTCCTCACATTTCGGTGACAGAAAGTTCTGGAATCTGAGAGGAGCCACAAATTTTCTTCCACCTAGGGTTCCCCTATGTCTCCCGATAAAAATGATACCTCACTTGTGTGGGTAGAGCTAGCGCCCGCGACAGGAAAAGCCCCAAGACACAACGTGGACACATCCCATTTTTTTAAAGAAAACAGAGGTGTTTTTTGCAAAGTGCCTACCTGTAGATTTTGGCCTCTAGCTCAGCCGGCACCTAGGGAAACCTACCAAACCTGTGCATTTTTAAAAACTAGAGATCATGGGGAATCCAAGATGGGGTGGTTTGTGGGGCTCTGAGCAGGTTCTGTTACCCAGAATCCATTGCAAACCTCAAAATTTGGCTAAAAAAACAAATTTTCCTCACATTTCGGTGACAGAAAGGTCTGGAATCTGAGAGGAGCCACAAATTTCCTTCCACCAAGCGTTCCCCTAAGTCTTCCGATAAAAATGATACCTCACTTGTGTGGGTAGAGCTAGCGCCCGCGACAGGAAACGCCCCAAAACACATCGTGGACACATCAAATTTTTTGAAAGAAAACAGAGATGTTTTTTGCAAAGTGCCTACTTGTAGATTTTGGCCTCTAGCTCAGCCGGCACCTAGGGAAACCTACCAAACCTGTGCATTTTTAAAAACTAGAGACCATGGGGAATCCAAGATGGGGTAGTTTGTGGGGCTCTGAGCAGGTTCTGTTCCCCGGAATCCATTGCAAACCTCAAAATTTGGCTAAAAAAACAAATTTACCTCACATTTCGGTGACAGAAAGGTCTGGAATCTGAGAGGAGCCACAAATTTCCTTCCACCCAGCGTTCCCCTAAGTTTCCCGATAAAAATGATACCTCACTTGTGTGGGTAGGCCTAGCGCCCGCGACAGGAAACGCCCCAAAACACATCGTGGACACATCACATTTTTTTAAAGAAAACAGAGATGTTTTTTGCAAAGTGCCTACTTGTAGATTTTGGCCTCTAGCACAGCCAGCACCTAGGGAAACCTACCAAGCCTGTGCATTTTTAGAAAACTAGAGACCTAGGGGAATCCAAGATGGGGTGACTTGTGGGGCTCTGACCAGGTTCTGTTACCCAGAATCCTTTGCAAACCTCAAAATTTGGCTAAAAAAAACAAATTTTCCTCACATTTCGGTGACAGAAAGTTCTGGAATCTGAGAGGAGCCACAAATTTCCTTCCACCCAGAGTTCCCCCAAGTCTCCCGATAAAAATGATACCTCACTTGTGTGGGTAGGCCTAGCTCCCGCGACAGGAAACGCCCCAAAACACAACGTGGACACATCCCATTTTTTTAAAGAAAACAGAGGTGTTTTTTGCAAAGTGCCTACCTGTAGATTTTGGCCTCTAGCTCAGCCGGCACCTAGGGAAACCTACCAAACCTGTGCATTTTTTAAACCTAGAGGAATCCAAAATGGGGTGACTTGTGGGGCTCTGACCAGGTTCTGTTACCCAGAATCCTTTGCAAACCTCAAAATTTGGCTAAAAAAACACATATTCCTCAAATTTTTGTGACAGAAAGTTCTGGAATCTGAGAGGAGGCACAAACTTCTTCCACCCAGCGTTCCCCCAAGTCTCCCGATAAAAATTATACCTCACTTGTGTGGGTAGGCCTAACGCCCGCGACAGGATATGCCCCAAAGCACAACGTGGACACATCCCATGTTTTTTTTACAGAAAACAGAGGTGTTTTTTGCAAAGTGCCTACCTGTAGATTTTGGCCTCTAGCTCAGCCGGCACCTTGGGAAACGTACCAAACCTGTGCATTTTTTAAAACTAGAGACCTAGGGAAATCCATGATGGGGTGACTTGTGGGGTTCTGACCAGGTTCTGTTACCGAGAATCCTTTGCAAACCTCAAAATTTGGCTAAAAAAACACATTTTCCTCACATTTCGGTGACAGAAAGTTCTGGAATCTGAGAGGAGCCACGAATTTCCTTCCACCCAGGGTTCCCCTAAGTCTCCTGATAAAAATGATACCTCACTTGTGTGGGTAGAGCTAGCGCCCGCGACAGGAAAAGCCCCAAGACACAACGTGGACACATCCCATTTTTTTAAAGACAACAGAGGTGTTTTTTGCAAAGTGCCTACCTGTAGATTTTGGCCTCTAACTCAGCCGACACCTAGGGAAACCTACCAAACCTGTGCATTTTTAAAAACTAGAGACCATGGGGAATCCAAGATGGGGTGGTTTGTGGGGCTCTGAGCAAGGTCTGTTACCGAGAATCCTTTGTAAACCTCAAAATTTGGCTAAAAAATAAAATTCTCCTCACATTTCAGTGACAGAAAGTTCTGGAATCTGAGAGGAGCCACAAATTTCCTTCCACCCAGCGTTCCCCCAAGTCTCCCGATAAAAATGATACCTCACTTATGTGGGCAGGCCTAGCGCCCGCGACAGGAAACGCCCCAAAGCACAACGTGGACACATCCCATTTTTTGAAAGAAAACAGAGGTGTTTTTTGCAAAGTGCCTACCTGTAGATTTTGGCCTCTAGCTCAGCCGGCACCTAAGGAATCCTACCAATCCTGTGCATTTTTGAAAACTAGAGACCATGGGGAATCCAAGATGGGTTGACTTGTGGGGCTCTGACCAGGTTATGTTACCCAGAATCTATTGCAAACCTCAAAATTTGGCTAAAAAAACACATTTTCCTCACATTTCGGTGACAGAAAGTTCTGAAATCTGAGCGGAGCCACAAATTTCCTTCCACCCAGCGTTCCCCCAAGTCTTCCGATAAAAATGATACCTCACTTGTGTGGGTAGGCCTAGCGCCCGCGACAGGAAACGCCCCAAAACACAACGTGGACACATCCCATTTTTTTAAAGAAAACAGAGGTGTTTTTTGCAAAGTGCCTACCTGTAGATTTTGGCCTCTAGCTCAGCCGGCACCTAGGGAAACCTACCAAACCTGTGCATTTTTAAAAACTAGAGACCATGGGGAATCCAAGATGGGGTGGTTTGTGGGGCTCTGAGCAGGTTCTGTTACCCAGAATCCATTGCAAACCTCAAAATTTGGCTAAAAAAACAAATTTTCCTCACATTTCGGTGACAGAAAGGTCTGGAATCTGAGAGGAGCCACAAATTTCCTTCCACCAAGCGTTCCCCTAAGTCTCCCGATAAAAATTATACCTCACTTGTGTGGGTAGAGCTAGCGCCCGCGACAGGAAACGCCCCAAAACACATCGTGGACACATCAAATTTTTTGAAAGAAAACAGAGATGTTTTTTGCAAAGTGCCTACTTGTAGATTTTGGCCTCTAGCTCAGCCGGCACCTAGGGAAACCTACCAAACCTGTGCATTTTTAAAAACTAGAGACCATGGGGAATCCAAGATGGGGTAGTTTGTGGGGCTCTGAGCAGGTTCTGTTCCCCGGAATCCATTGCAAACCTCAAAATTTGGCTAAAAAAACAAATTTACCTCACATTTCGGTGACAGAAAGGTCTGGAATCTGAGAGGAGCCACAAATTTCCTTCCACCCAGCGTTCCCCTAAGTTTCCCGATAAAAATGATACCTCACTTGTGTGGGTAGGCCTAGCGCCCGCGACAGGAAACGCCCCAAAACACATCGTGGACACATCACATTTTTTTAAAGAAAACAGAGATGTTTTTTGCAAAGTGCCTACTTGTAGATTTTGGCCTCTAGCACAGCCGGCACCTAGGGAAACCTACCAAGCCTGTGCATTTTTAGAAAACTAGAGACCTAGGGGAATCCAAGATGGGGTGACTTGTGGGGCTCTGAGCAGGTTCTGTTACCGAGAATCCATTGCAAACCTCAAAATTTGGCTAAAAAAACAAATTCTCCTCACATTTCAGTGACAGAAAGTTCTGGAATCTGAGAGGAGCCACAAATTTCCTTCCACCCAGCGTTCCCCCAAGTCTCCCGATAAAAATGATACCTCACTTATGTGGGCAGACCTAGCGCCCGCGACAGGAAACGCCCCAAAGCACAACGTGGACACATCCCATTTTTTGAAAGAAAACAGAGGTGTTTTTTGCAAAGTGCCTACCTGTAGATTTTGGCCTCTAGCTCAGCCGGCACCTAGGGAAACCTACCAAACCTGTGCATTTTTTAAACCTAGAGGAATCCAAAATGGGGTGACTTGTGGGGCTCTGACCAGGTTCTGTTACCCAGAATCCTTTGCAAACCTCAAAATTTGGCTAAAAAAACACATATTCCTCAAATTTTTGTGACAGAAAGTTCTGGAATCTGAGAGGAGGCACAAACTTCTTCCACCCAGCGTTCCCCCAAGTCTCCCGATAAAAATTATACCTCACTTGTGTGGGTAGGCCTAACGCCCGCGACAGGATATGCCCCAAAGCACAACGTGGACACATCCCATGTTTTTTTTACAGAAAACAGAGGTGTTTTTTGCAAAGTGCCTACCTGTAGATTTTGGCCTCTAGCTCAGCCGGCACCTTGGGAAACGTACCAAACCTGTGCATTTTTTAAAACTAGAGACCTAGGGAAATCCATGATGGGGTGACTTGTGGGGTTCTGACCAGGTTCTGTTACCGAGAATCCTTTGCAAACCTCAAAATTTGGCTAAAAAAACACATTTTCCTCACATTTCGGTGACAGAAAGTTCTGGAATCTGAGAGGAGCCACAAATTTCCTTCCACCCAGGGTTCCCCTAAGTCTCCTGATAAAAATGATACCTCACTTGTGTGGGTAGAGCTAGCGCCCGCGACAGGAAAAGCCCCAAGACACAACGTGGACACATCCCATTTTTTTAAAGACAACAGAGGTGTTTTTTGCAAAGTGCCTACCTGTAGATTTTGGCCTCTAACTCAGCCGACACCTAGGGAAACCTACCAAACCTGTGCATTTTTAAAAACTAGAGACCATGGGGAATCCAAGATGGGGTGGTTTGTGGGGCTCTGAGCAAGGTCTGTTACCGAGAATCCTTTGTAAACCTCAAAATTTGGCTAAAAAATAAAATTCTCCTCACATTTCAGTGACAGAAAGTTCTGGAATCTGAGAGGAGCCACAAATTTCCTTCCACCCAGCGTTCCCCCAAGTCTCCCGATAAAAATGATACCTCACTTATGTGGGCAGGCCTAGCGCCCGCGACAGGAAACGCCCCAAAGCACAACGTGGACACATCCCATTTTTTGAAAGAAAACAGAGGTGTTTTTTGCAAAGTGCCTACCTGTAGATTTTGGCCTCTAGCTCAGCCGGCACCTAAGGAATCCTACCAATCCTGTGCATTTTTGAAAACTAGAGACCATGGGGAATCCAAGATGGGGTGACTTGTGGGGCTCTGACCAGGTTCTGTTTCCCAGAATCCATTGCAAACCTCAAAATTTGGCAAAAAAAAAAACATTTTCCTCAAATTTCGGTGACAGAAAGTTCTGAAATGTGAGAGGAGCCACAAATTTCCTTCCACCCAGCGTTCCCCCAAGTCTTCCGATAAAAATGATACCTCACTTGTGTGGGTAGGCCTAGCGCCCGCGACAGGAAACGCCCCAAAACACAACGTGGACACATCCCATTTTTTTAAAGAAAACAGAGGTGTTTTTTGCAAAGTGCCTACCTGTAGATTTTGGCCTCTAGCTCAGCCGGCACCTAGGGAAACCTACCAAACCTGTGCATTTTTGAAACCTAGAGACCTAGGGGAATCCAAAATGGGGTGACTTGTGGGGCTCTGACCAGGTTCTGTTACCCAGAATCCTTTGCAAACCTCAAAATTTGGCTAAAAAAACACATGTTCCTCAAATTTTTGTGACAGAAAGTTCTGGAATCTGAGAGGAGGCACAAATTTCCTTCCACCCAGCGTTCCCCCAAGTCTCCCGATAAAAATTATACCTCACTTGTGTGGGTAGGCCTAACGCCGCGACAGGATATGCCCCAAAGCACAACGTGGACACATCCCATGTTTTTTTTACAGAAAACAGAGGTGTTTTTTGCAAAGTGCCTATCTGTAGATTTTGGCCTCTAGCTCAGCCGGCACCTTGAGAAACCTACCAAACCTGTGCATTTTTTTAAACTAGAGACCTAGGGAAATCCATGATGGGGTGACTTGTGGGGTTCTGACCAGGTTCTGTTACCCAGAATCCTTTGCAAACCTCAAAATTTGGCTAAAAAAACACATTTTCCTCCCATTTCGGTGACAGAAAGTTCTGGAATCTGAGAGGAGCCACAAATTTCCTTCCACCCAGCGTTCCCCTAAGTCTCCTGATAAAAATGATACCTCACTTGTGTGGGTAGGCCTAGCGCCCGCGACACGAAACACCCCAAAACACAACGTGGACACATCAAATTTTTTGAAAGAAAACAGAGGTGTTTTTTGCAAAGGGCCTACCTGTAGATTTTGGCCTCTAGCTCAGCCGGCACATAGGGAAACCTACCCAACCTGTGCATTTTTGAAAACTAGAGACCTAGGGGAATCCAAGATGGGGTGACTTTTGGGGCTCTGACCAGGTTCTGTTACCGAGAATCCTTTGCAAACCTCAAAATTTGGCTAAAAAAACAAATTCTCCTCACATTTCAGTGACAGAAAGTTCTGGAATCTGAGAGGAGCCACAAATTTCCTTCCACCCAGAGTTCCCCCAAGTCTCCCGATAAAAATGATACCTCACTTGTGTGGGTAGGCCTAGCGCCCGCGACAGGAAACGCCCCAAAACACAACGTGGACACATCCCATTTTTTTAAAGAAAACAGAGGTGTTTTTTGCAAAGTGCCTACCTGTAGATTTTGGCCTCTAGCTCAGCCGGCACCTAGGGAAACCTACCAAACCTGTGCATTTTTTAAACCTAGAGGAATCCAAAATGGGGTGACTTGTGGGGTTCTGACCAGGTTCTGTTACCCAGAATCCTTTGCAAACCTCAAAATATGGCTAAAAAAACACATTTTCCTCACATTTCGGTGACAGAAAGTTCTGGAATCTGAGAGGAGCCACAAATTTTCTTCCACCCAGGGTTCCCCTATGTCTCCCGATAAAAATGATACCTCACTTGTGTGGGTAGAGCTAGCGCCCGCGACAGGAAAAGCCCCAAGACACAACGTGGACACATCCCATTTTTTTAAAGAAAACAGAGGTGTTTTTTGCAAAGTGCCTACCTGTAGATTTTGGCCTCTAGCTCAGCCGGCACCTGGGGAAACCTACCAAACCTGTGCATTTTTAAAAACTAGAGACCATGGGGAATCCAAGATGGGGTGGTTTGTGGGGCTCTGAGCAGGTTCTGTTACCGAGAATCCATTGCAAACCTCAAAATTTGGCTAAAAAAACAAATTCTCCTCACATTTCAGTGACAGAAAGTTCTGGAATCTGAGAGGAGCCACAAATTTCCTTCCACCCAGCGTTCCCCCAAGTCTCCCGATAAAAATGATACCTCACTTATGTGGGCAGACCTAGCGCCCGCGACAGGAAACGCCCCAAAGCACAACGTGGACACATCCCATTTTTTGAAAGAAAACAGAGGTGTTTTTTGCAAAGTGCCTACCTGTAGATTTTGGCCTCTAGCTCAGCCGGCACCTAAGGAATCCTACCAATCCTGTGCATTTTTGAAAACTAGAGACCATGGGGAATCCAAGATGGGGTGGTTTGTGGGGCTCTGAGCAGGTTCTGTTACCCAGAATCCATTGCAAACCTCAAAATTTGGCTAAAAAAACAAATTTTCCTCACATTTCGGTGACAGAAAGGTCTGGAATCTGAGAGGAGCCACAAATTTCCTTCCACCAAGCGTTCCCCTAAGTCTCCCGATAAAAATGATACCTCACTTGTGTGGGTAGAGCTAGCGCCCGCGACAGGAAACGCCCCAAAACACATCGTGGACACATCAAATTTTTTGAAAGAAAACAGAGATGTTTTTTGCAAAGTGCCTACTTGTAGATTTTGGCCTCTAGCTCAGCCGGCACCTAGGGAAACCTACCAAACCTGTGCATTTTTAAAAACTAGAGACCATGGGGAATCCAAGATGGGGTAGTTTGTGGGGCTCTGAGCAGGTTCTGTTCCCCGGAATCCATTGCAAACCTCAAAATTTGGCTAAAAAAACAAATTTACCTCACATTTCGGTGACAGAAAGGTCTGGAATCTGAGAGGAGCCACAAATTTCCTTCCACCCAGCGTTCCCCTAAGTTTCCCGATAAAAATGATACCTCACTTGTGTGGGTAGGCCTAGCGCCCGCGACAGGAAACGCCCCAAAACACATCGTGGACACATCACATTTTTTTAAAGAAAACAGAGATGTTTTTTGCAAAGTGCCTACTTGTAGATTTTGGCCTCTAGCACAGCCGGCACCTAGGGAAACCTACCAAGCCTGTGCATTTTTAGAAAACTAGAGACCTAGGGGAATCCAAGATGGGGTGACTTGTGGGGCTCTGACCAGGTTCTGTTACCCAGAATCCTTTGCAAACCTCAAAATTTGGCTAAAAAAAACAAATTTTCCTCACATTTCGGTGACAGAAAGTTCTGGAATCTGAGAGGAGCCACAAATTTCCTTCCACCCAGAGTTCCCCCAAGTCTCCCGATAAAAATGATACCTCACTTGTGTGGGTAGGCCTAGCGCCCGCGACAGGAAACGCCCCAAAACACAACGTGGACACATCCCATTTTTTTAAAGAAAACAGAGGTGTTTTTTGCAAAGTGCCTACCTGTAGATTTTGGCCTCTAGCTCAGCCGGCACCTAGGGAAACCTACCAAACCTGTGCATTTTTTAAACCTAGAGGAATCCAAAATGGGGTGACTTGTGGGGCTCTGACCAGGTTCTGTTACCCAGAATCCTTTGCAAACCTCAAAATTTGGCTAAAAAAACACATATTCCTCAAATTTTTGTGACAGAAAGTTCTGGAATCTGAGAGGAGGCACAAACTTCTTCCACCCAGCGTTCCCCCAAGTCTCCCGATAAAAATTATACCTCACTTGTGTGGGTAGGCCTAACGCCCGCGACAGGATATGCCCCAAAGCACAACGTGGACACATCCCATGTTTTTTTTACAGAAAACAGAGGTGTTTTTTGCAAAGTGCCTACCTGTAGATTTTGGCCTCTAGCTCAGCCGGCACCTTGGGAAACGTACCAAACCTGTGCATTTTTTAAAACTAGAGACCTAGGGAAATCCATGATGGGGTGACTTGTGGGGTTCTGACCAGGTTCTGTTACCGAGAATCCTTTGCAAACCTCAAAATTTGGCTAAAAAAACACATTTTCCTCACATTTAGGTGACAGAAAGTTCTGGAATCTGAGAGGAGCCACACATTTCCTTCCACCCAGGGTTCCCCTAAGTCTCCTGATAAAAATGATACCTCACTTGTGTGGGTAGAGCTAGCGCCCGCGACAGGAAAAGCCCCAAGACACAACGTGGACACATCCCATTTTTTTAAAGACAACAGAGGTGTTTTTTGCAAAGTGCCTACCTGTAGATTTTGGCCTCTAACTCAGCCGACACCTAGGGAAACCTACCAAACCTGTGCATTTTTAAAAACTAGAGACCATGGGGAATCCAAGATGGGGTGGTTTGTGGGGCTCTGAGCAAGGTCTGTTACCGAGAATCCTTTGTAAACCTCAAAATTTGGCTAAAAAATAAAATTCTCCTCACATTTCAGTGACAGAAAGTTCTGGAATCTGAGAGGAGCCACAAATTTCCTTCCACCCAGCGTTCCCCCAAGTCTCCCGATAAAAATGATACCTCACTTATGTGGGCAGGCCTAGCGCCCGCGACAGGAAACGCCCCAAAGCACAACGTGGACACATCCCATTTTTTGAAAGAAAACAGAGGTGTTTTTTGCAAAGTGCCTACCTGTAGATTTTGGCCTCTAGCTCAGCCGGCACCTAAGGAATCCTACCAATCCTGTGCATTTTTGAAAACTAGAGACCATGGGGAATCCAAGATGGGTTGACTTGTGGGGCTCTGACCAGGTTCTGTTACCCAGAATCTATTGCAAACCTCAAAATTTGGCTAAAAAAACACATTTTCCTCACATTTCGGTGACAGAAAGTTCTGAAATCTGAGAGGAGCCACAAATTTCCTTCCACCCAGCGTTCCCCCAAGTCTTCCGATAAAAATGATACCTCACTTGTGTGGGTAGGCCTAGCGCCCGCGACAAGAAACGCCCCAAAACACAACGTGGACACATCCCATTTTTTTTAAAGAAAACAGAGGTGTTTTTTGCAAAGTGCCTACCTGTAGATTTTGGCCTCTAGCTCAGCCGGCACCTAGGGAAACCTACCAAACCTGTGCATTTTTTAAAACTAGAGACCTAGGGGAATCTAAGATAGGGTGACTTGGGGGGTTCTGACCAGGTTCTGTTACCCAGAATCCTTTGCAAACCTCAAAATTTGGCTAAAAAAACACATTTTCCTCCCATTTCGGTGACAGAAAGTTCTGGAATCTGAGAGGAGCCACAAATTTCCTTCCACCCAGGGTTCCCCTATGTCTCCCGATAAAAATGATACCTCACTTGTGTGGGTAGAGCTAGCGCCCGCGACAGGAAAAGCCCCAAGACACAACGTGGACACATCCCATTTTTTGAAAGAAAACAGAGGTGTTTTTTGCAAAGTGCCTACCTGTAGATTTTGGCCTCTAGCTCAGCCGGCACCTAGGGAAACCTACCAAACCTGTGCATTTTTAAAAACTAGAGACCTAGGGGAATCCAAAATGGGGTGACTTGTGGGGCTCTGACCAGGTTCTGTTACCCAGAATCCTTTGCAAACCTCAAAATTTGGCTAAAAAAACACATGTTCCTCAAATTTTTGTGACAGAAAGTTCTGGAATCTGAGAGGAGGCACAAATTTCCTTCCACCCAGCGTTCCCCCAAGTCTCCCGATAAAAATTATACCTCACTTGTGTGGGTAGGCCTAACGCCGCGACAGGATATGCCCCAAAGCACAACGTGGACACATCCCATGTTTTTTTTACAGAAAACAGAGGTGTTTTTTGCAAAGTGCCTACCTGTAGATTTTGGCCTCTAGCTCAGCCGGCACCTTGAGAAACCTACCAAACCTGTGCATTTTTTTAAACTAGAGACCTAGGGAAATCCATGATGGGGTGACTTGTGGGGTTCTGACCAGGTTCTGTTACCCAGAATCCTTTGCAAACCTCAAAATTTGGCTAAAAAAACACATTTTCCTCCCATTTCGGTGACAGAAAGTTCTGGAATCTGAGAGGAGCCACAAATTTCCTTCCACCCAGCGTTCCCCTAAGTCTCCTGATAAAAATGATACCTCACTTGTGTGGGTAGGCCTAGTGCCCGCGACACGAAACACCCCAAAACACAACGTGGACACATCAAATTTTTTGAAAGAAAACAGAGGTGTTTTTTGCAAAGGGCCTACCTGTAGATTTTGGCCTCTAGCTCAGCCGGCACCTAGGGAAACCTACCCAACCTGTGCATTTTTGAAAACTAGAGACCTAGGGGAATCCAAGATGGGGTGACTTTTGGGGCTCTGACCAGGTTCTGTTACCGAGAATCCTTTGCAAACCTCAAAATTTGGCTAAAAAAACAAATTCTCCTCACATTTCAGTGACAGAAAGTTCTGGAATCTGAGAGGAGCCACAAATTTCCTTCCACCCAGCGTTCCCCCAAGTCTCCCGATAAAAATGATAACTCACTTGTGTGGGCAGGCCTAGCGCCCGCGACAGGAAATGCCCCAAAGCACAACGTGGACACATCCCATTTTTTGAAAGAAAACAGAGGTGTTTTTTGCAAAGTGCCTACCTGTAGCTTTTGGCCTCTAGCTCAGCCGGCACCTAGGGAATCCTACCAATCCTGTGCATTTTTGAAAACTAGAGACCATGGGGAATCCAAGATGGGGTGACTTGTGGGGCTCTGACCAGGTTCTGTTACCCAGAATCCATTGCAAACCTCAAAATTTGGCTAAAAAAACACATTTTCCTCAAATTTCAGTGACAGAAAGTTCTGAAATCTGAGAGGAGCCACAAATTTCCTTCCACCCAGCGTTCCCCCAAGTCTTCCGATAAAAATGATACCTCACTTGTGTGGGTAGGCCTAGCGCCCGCGACAGGAAACGCCCCAAAACACAACGTGGACACATCCCATTTTTTGAAAGAAAACAGAGGTGTTTTTTGCAAAGTGCCTACCTGTAGATTTTGGCCTCTAGCTCAGCCGGCACCTAGGGAAACCTACCAAACCTGTGCATTTTTTAAAACTAGAGACCTAGGGGAATCCAAGATGGGGTGACTTGTGGGGCTCTGACCAGGTTCTGTTACCCAGAATCCTTTGCAAACCTCAAAATTTGGCTAAAACAATACAAGTTCCTCAAATTTCTGTGACAGAAAGTTCTGGAATCTGAGAGGAGGCACAAATTTCCTTCCACCCAGCATTCCCCCAAGTCTCCCGATAAAAATTATACCTCACTTGTGTGGGTAGGCCTAGCGCCCTCAACAGGATATGCCCCAAAGCACAACGTGGACACATCCCATCTTTTTTTTACAGAAAACAAAGGTGTTTTTTGCAAAGTGCCTACCTGTAGATTTTGGCCTCTAGCTCAGCCGGCACCTAGGGAAACCTACCAAACCTGTGCATTTTTTAAAACTAGAGACCTAGGGGAATCCAAGATAGGGTGACTTGTGGGGTTCTGACCAGGTTCTGTTACCCAGAATCCTTTGCAAACCTCAAAATTTGGCTAAAAAAACACATTTTCCTCCCATTTCGGTGACAGAAAGTTCTGGAATCTGAGAGGAGCCACAAATTTCCTTCCACCCAGGGTTCCCCTATGTCTCCCGATAAAAATGATACCTCACTTGTGTGGGTAGAGCTAGCGCCCGCGACAGGAAAAGCCCCAAGACACAACGTGGACACATCCCATTTTTTGAAAGAAAACAGAGGTGTTTTTTGCAAAGTGCCTACCTGTAGATTTTGGCCTCTAGCTCAGCCGGCACCTAGGGAAACCTACCAAACCTGTGCATTTTTTAAAACTAGAGACCTAGGGGAATCCAAGATGGGGTGACTTGTGGGGCTCTGACCAGGTTCTGTTACCCAGAATCCTTTGCAAACCTCAAAATTTGGCTAAAACAATACAAGTTCCTCAAATTTCTGTGACAGAAAGTTCTGGAATCTGAGAGGAGGCACAAATTTCCTTCCACCCAGCGTTCCCCCAAGTCTCCCGATAAAAATTATACCTCACTTGTGTGGGTAGGCCTAACGCCGCGACAGGATATGCCCCAAAGCACAACGTGGACACATCCCATGTTTTTTTTACAGAAAACAGAGGTGTTTTTTGCAAAGTGCCTACCTGTAGATTTTGGCCTCTAGCTCAGCCGGCACCTTGAGAAACCTACCAAACCTGTGCATTTTTTTAAACTAGAGACCTAGGGAAATCCATGATGGGGTGACTTGTGGGGTTCTGACCAGGTTCTGTTACCCAGAATCCTTTGCAAACCTCAAAATTTGGCTAAAAAAACACATTTTCCTCCCATTTCGGTGACAGAAAGTTCTGGAATCTGAGAGGAGCCACAAATTTCCTTCCACCCAGCGTTCCCCTAAGTCTCCTGATAAAAATGATACCTCACTTGTGTGGGTAGGCCTAGCGCCCGCGACACGAAACACCCCAAAACACAACGTGGACACATCAAATTTTTTGAAAGAAAACAGAGGTGTTTTTTGCAAAGGGCCTACCTGTAGATTTTGGCCTCTAGCTCAGCCGGCACCTAGGGAAACCTACCCAACCTGTGCATTTTTGAAAACTAGAGACCTAGGGGAATCCAAGATGGGGTGACTTTTGGGGCTCTGACCAGGTTCTGTTACCGAGAATCCTTTGCAAACCTCAAAATTTGGCTAAAAAAACAAATTCTCCTCACATTTCAGTGACAGAAAGTTCTGGAATCTGAGAGGAGCCACAAATTTCCTTCCACCCAGCGTTCCCCCAAGTCTCCCGATAAAAATGATAACTCACTTGTGTGGGCAGGCCTAGCGCCCGCGACAGGAAATGCCCCAAAGCACAACGTGGACACATCCCATTTTTTGAAAGAAAACAGAGGTGTTTTTTGCAAAGTGCCTACCTGTAGCTTTTGGCCTCTAGCTCAGCCGGCACCTAGGGAATCCTACCAATCCTGTGCATTTTTGAAAACTAGAGACCATGGGGAATCCAAGATGGGGTGACTTGTGGGGCTCTGACCAGGTTCTGTTACCCAGAATCCATTGCAAACCTCAAAATTTGGCTAAAAAAACACATTTTCCTCAAATTTCGGTGACAGAAAGTTCTGAAATCTGAGAGGAGCCACAAATTTCCTTCCACCCAGCGTTCCCCCAAGTCTTCCGATAAAAATGATACCTCACTTGTGTGGGTAGGCCTAGCGCCCGCGACAGGAAACGCCCCAAAACACAACGTGGACACATCCCATTTTTTGAAAGAAAACAGAGGTGTTTTTTGCAAAGTGCCTACCTGTAGATTTTGGCCTCTAGCTCAGCCGGCACCTAGGGAAACCTACCAAACCTGTGCATTTTTTAAAACTAGAGACCTAGGGGAATCCAAGATGGGGTGACTTGTGGGGCTCTGACCAGGTTCTGTTACCCAGAATCCTTTGCAAACCTCAAAATTTGGCTAAAACAATACAAGTTCCTCAAATTTCTGTGACAGAAAGTTCTGGAATCTGAGAGGAGGCACAAATTTCCTTCCACCCAGCATTCCCCCAAGTCTCCCGATAAAAATTATACCTCACTTGTGTGGGTAGGCCTAGCGCCCTCAACAGGATATGCCCCAAAGCACAACGTGGACACATCCCATCTTTTTTTTACAGAAAACAAAGGTGTTTTTTGCAAAGTGCCTACCTGTAGATTTTGGCCTCTAGCTCAGCCGGCACCTAGGGAAACCTACCAAACCTGTGCATTTTTTAAAACTAGAGACCTAGGGGAATCCAAGATAGGGTGACTTGTGGGGTTCTGACCAGGTTCTGTTACCCAGAATCCTTTGCAAACCTCAAAATTTGGCTAAAAAAACACATTTTCCTCCCATTTCGGTGACAGAAAGTTCTGGAATCTGAGAGGAGCCACAAATTTCCTTCCACCCAGGGTTCCCCTATGTCTCCCGATAAAAATGATACCTCACTTGTGTGGGTAGAGCTAGCGCCCGCGACAGGAAAAGCCCCAAGACACAACGTGGACACATCCCATTTTTTGAAAGAAAACAGAGGTGTTTTTTGCAAAGTGCCTACCTGTAGATTTTGGCCTCTAGCTCAGCCGGCACCTAGGGAAACCTACCAAACCTGTGCATTTTTTAAAACTAGAGACCTAGGGGAATCCAAGATGGGGTGACTTGTGGGGCTCTGACCAGGTTCTGTTACCCAGAATCCTTTGCAAACCTCAAAATTTGGCTAAAACAATACAAGTTCCTCAAATTTCTGTGACAGAAAGTTCTGGAATCTGAGAGGAGGCACAAATTTCCTTCCACCCAGCATTCCCCCAAGTCTCCCGATAAAAATTATACCTCACTTGTGTGGGTAGAGCTAGCGCCCGCGACAGGAAAAGCCCCAAGACACAACGTGGACACATCCCATTTTTTTTAAAGAAAACAGAGGTGTTTTTTGCAAAGTGCCTACCTGTAGATTTTGGCCTCTAGCTCAGCCGGCACCTAGGGAAACCTACCAAACCTGTGCATTTTTAAAAACTAGAGACCATGGGGAATCCAAGATGGGGTGGTTTGTGGGGCTCTGAGCAGGTTCTGTTACCCAGAATCCATTGCAAACCTCAAAATTTGGCTAAAAAAACACATTTTCCTCACATTTCGGTGACAGAAAGGTCTGGAATCTGAGAGGAGCCACAAATTTCCTTCCACCAAGCGTTCCCCTAAGTCTCCCGATAAAAATGATACCTCACTTGTGTGGGTAGAGCTAGCGCCCGCAACAGGAAACGCCCCAAAACACATCGTGGACACATCAAATTTTTTGAAAGAAAACAGAGATGTTTTTTGCAAAGTGCCTACTTGTAGATTTTGGCCTCTAGCTCAGCCGGCACCTAGGGAAACCTACCAAACCTGTGCATTTTTAAAAACTAGAGACCATGGGGAATCCAAGATGGGGTAGTTTGTGGGGCTCTGAGCAGGTTCTGTTCCCCGGAATCCATTGCAAACCTCAAAATTTGGCTAAAAAAACAAATTTACCTCACATTTCGGTGACAGAAAGGTCTGGAATCTGAGAGGAGCCACAAATTTCCTTCCACCCAGCGTTCCCCTAAGTTTCCCGATAAAAATGATACCTCACTTGTGTGGGTAGGCCTAGCGCCCGCGACAGGAAACGCCCCAAAACACATCGTGGACACATCACATTTTTTTAAAGAAAACAGAGATGTTTTTTGCAAAGTGCCTACTTGTAGATTTTGGCCTCTAGCACAGCCGGCACCTAGGGAAACCTACCAAGCCTGTGCATTTTTAGAAAACTAGAGACCTAGGGGAATCCAAGATGGGGTGACTTGTGGGGCTCTGACCAGGTTCTGTTACCCAGAATCCTTTGCAAACCTCAAAATTTGGCTAAAAAAAACAAATTTTCCTCACATTTCGGTGACAGAAAGTTCTGGAATCTGAGAGGAGCCACACATTTCCTTCCACCCAGAGTTCCCCCAAGTCTCCCGATAAAAATGATACCTCACTTGTGTGGGTAGGCCTAGCGCCCGCGACAGGAAACGCCCCAAAACACAACGTGGACACATCCCATTTTTTTAAAGAAAACAGAGGTGTTTTTTGCAAAGTGCCTACCTGTAGATTTTGGCCTCTAGCTCAGCCGGCACCTAGGGAAACCTACCAAACCTGTGCATTTTTGAAACCTAGAGACCTAGGGGAATCCAAAATGGGGTGACTTGTGGGGCTCTGACCAGGTTCTGTTACCCAGAATCCTTTGCAAACCTCAAAATTTGGCTAAAAAAACACATGTTCCTCAAATTTTTGTGACAGAAAGTTCTGGAATCTGAGAGGAGGCACAAATTTCCTTCCACCCAGCGTTCCCCCAAGTCTCCCGATAAAAATTATACCTCACTTGTGTGGGTAGGCCTAACGCCGCGACAGGATATGCCCCAAAGCACAACGTGGACACATCCCATGTTTTTTTTACAGAAAACAGAGGTGTTTTTTGCAAAGTGCCTACCTGTAGATTTTGGCCTCTAGCTCAGCCGGCACCTTGAGAAACCTACCAAACCTGTGCATTTTTTTAAACTAGAGACCTAGGGAAATCCATGATGGGGTGACTTGTGGGGTTCTGACCAGGTTCTGTTACCCAGAATCCTTTGCAAACCTCAAAATTTGGCTAAAAAAACACATTTTCCTCCCATTTCGGTGACAGAAAGTTCTGGAATCTGAGAGGAGCCACAAATTTCCTTCCACCCAGCGTTCCCCTAAGTCTCCTGATAAAAATGATACCTCACTTGTGTGGGTAGGCCTAGCGCCCGCGACACGAAACACCCCAAAACACAACGTGGACACATCAAATTTTTTGAAAGAAAACAGAGGTGTTTTTTGCAAAGGGCCTACCTGTAGATTTTGGCCTCTAGCTCAGCCGGCACCTAGGGAAACCTACCCAACCTGTGCATTTTTGAAAACTAGAGACCTAGGGGAATCCAAGATGGGGTGACTTTTGGGGCTCTGACCAGGTTCTGTTACCGAGAATCCTTTGCAAACCTCAAAATTTGGCTAAAAAAACAAATTCTCCTCACATTTCAGTGACAGAAAGTTCTGGAATCTGAGAGGAGCCACAAATTTCCTTCCACCCAGCGTTCCCCCAAGTCTCCCGATAAAAATGATACCTCACTTGTGTGGGCAGGCCTAGCGCCCGCGACAGGAAATGCCCCAAAGCACAACGTGGACACATCCCATTTTTTGAAAGAAAACAGAGGTGTTTTTTGCAAAGTGCCTACCTGTAGCTTTTGGCCTCTAGCTCAGCCGGCACCTAGGGAATCCTACCAATCCTGTGCATTTTTGAAAACTAGAGACCATGGGGAATCCAAGATGGGGTGACTTGTGGGGCTCTGACCAGGTTCTGTTACCCAGAATCCATTGCAAACCTCAAAATTTGGCTAAAAAAACACATTTTCCTCAAATTTCGGTGACAGAAAGTTCTGAAATCTGAGAGGAGCCACAAATTTCCTTCCACCCAGCGTTCCCCCAAGTCTTCCGATAAAAATGATACCTCACTTGTGTGGGTAGGCCTAGCGCCCGCGACAGGAAACGCCCCAAAACACAACGTGGACACATCCCATTTTTTGAAAGAAAACAGAGGTGTTTTTTGCAAAGTGCCTACCTGTAGATTTTGGCCTCTAGCTCAGCCGGCACCTAGGGAAACCTACCAAACCTGTGCATTTTTTAAAACTAGAGACCTAGGGGAATCCAAGATGGGGTGACTTGTGGGGCTCTGACCAGGTTCTGTTACCCAGAATCCTTTGCAAACCTCAAAATTTGGCTAAAACAATACAAGTTCCTCAAATTTCTGTGACAGAAAGTTCTGGAATCTGAGAGGAGGCACAAATTTCCTTCCACCCAGCATTCCCCCAAGTCTCCCGATAAAAATTATACCTCACTTGTGTGGGTAGGCCTAGCGCCCTCAACAGGATATGCCCCAAAGCACAACGTGGACACATCCCATTTTTTTTTTACAGAAAAGAAAGGTGTTTTTTGCAAAGTGCCTACCTGTAGATTTTGGCCTCTAGCTCAGCCGGCACCTAGGGAAACCTACCAAACCTGTGCATTTTTTAAAACTAGAGACCTAGGGGAATCCAAGATAGGGTGACTTGTGGGGTTCTGACCAGGTTCTGTTACCCAGAATCCTTTGCAAACCTCAAAATTTGGCTAAAAAAACACATTTTCCTCCCATTTCGGTGACAGAAAGTTCTGGAATCTGAGAGGAGCCACAAATTTCCTTCCACCCAGGGTTCCCCTATGTCTCCCGATAAAAATGATACCTCACTTGTGTGGGTAGAGCTAGCGCCCGCGACAGGAAAAGCCCCAAGACACAACGTGGACACATCCCATTTTTTGAAAGAAAACAGAAGTGTTTTTTGCAAAGTGCCTACCTGTAGATTTTGGCCTCTAGCTCAGCCGGCACCTAGGGAAACCTACCAAACCTGTGCATTTTTTAAAACTAGAGACCTAGGGGAATCCAAGATGGGGTGACTTGTGGGGCTCTGACCAGGTTCTGTTACCCAGAATCCTTTGCAAACCTCAAAATTTGGCTAAAACAATACAAGTTCCTCAAATTTCTGTGACAGAAAGTTCTGGAATCTGAGAGGAGGCACAAATTTCCTTCCACCCAGCATTCCCCCAAGTCTCCCGATAAAAATTATACCTCACTTGTGTGGGTAGGCCTAGCGCCCTCAACAGGATATGCCCCAAAGCACAACGTGGACACATCCCATTTTTTTTTACAGAAAACAAAAGTGTTTTTTGCAAAGTGCCTACCTGTAGATTTTGGCCTCTAGCTCAGCCGGCACCTAGGGAAACCTACCAAACCTGTGCATTTTTTAAAACTAGAGACCTAGGGGAATCCAAGATAGGGTGACTTGTGGGGTTCTGACCAAGTTCTGTTACCCAGAATCCTTTGCAAACCTCAAAATTTGGCTAAAAAAACACATTTTCCTCCCATTTCGGTGACAGAAAGTTCTGGAATCTGAGAGGAGCCACAAATTTCCTTCCACCCAGGGTTCCCCTATGTCTCCCGATAAAAATGATACCTCACTTGTGTGGGTAGAGCTAGCGCCCGCGACAGGAAAAGCCCCAAGACACAACGTGGACACATCCCATTTTTTTTAAAGAAAACAGAGGTGTTTTTTGCAAAGTGCCTACCTGTAGATTTTGGCCTCTAGCTCAGCCGGCACCTAGGGAAACCTACCAAACCTGTGCATTTTTAAAAACTAGAGACCATGGGGAATCCAAGATGGGGTGGTTTGTGGGGCTCTGAGCAGGTTCTGTTACCCAGAATCCATTGCACACCTCAAAATTTGGCTAAAAAAAGACATTTTCCTCACATTTCGGTGACAGAAAGGTCTGGAATCTGAGAGGAGCCACAAATTTCCTTCCACCAAGCGTTCCCCCTAAGTCTCCCGATAAAAATGATACCTCACTTGTGTGGGTAGAGCTAGCGCCCGCGACAGGAAACGCCCCAAAACACATCGTGGACACATCAAATTTTTTGAAAGAAAACAGAGATGTTTTTTGCAAAGTGCCTACTTGTAGATTTTGGCCTCTAGCTCAGCCGGCACCTAGGGAAACCTACCAAACCTGTGCATTTTTAAAAACTAGAGACCATGGGGAATCCAAGATGGGGTAGTTTGTGGGGCTCTGAGCAGGTTCTGTTACCCAGAATCCATTGCAAACCTCAAAATTTGGCTAAAAAAACAAATTTTCCTCACATTTCGGTGACAGAAAGGTCTGGAATCTGAGAGGAGCCACAAATTTCCTTCCACCCAGCGTTCCCCTAAGTTTCCCGATAAAAATGATACCTCACTTGTGTGGGTAGGCCTAGCGCCCGCGACAGGAAACGCCCCAAAACACATCGTGGACACATCCCATTTTTTTAAAGAAAACAGAGGTGTTTTTTGCAAAGTGCCTACTTGTAGATTTTGGCCTCTAGCTCAGCCGGCACCTAGGGAAACCTACCAAACCTGTGCATTTTTTAAACCTAGAGGAATCCAAAATGGGGTGACTTGTGGGGCTCTGACCAGGTTCTGTTACCCAGAATCCTTTGCAAACCTCAAAATTTGGCTAAAAAAACACATATTCCTCAAATTTTTGTGACAGAAAGTTCTGGAATCTGAGAGGAGGCACAAACTTCTTCCACCCAGCGTTCCCCCAAGTCTCCCGATAAAAATTATACCTCACTTGTGTGGGTAGGCCTAACGCCCGCGACAGGATATGCCCCAAAGCACAACGTGGACACATCCCATGTTTTTTTTACAGAAAACAGAGGTGTTTTTTGCAAAGTGCCTACCTGTAGATTTTGGCCTCTAGCTCAGCCGGCACCTTGGGAAACGTACCAAACCTGTGCATTTTTTAAAACTAGAGACCTAGGGAAATCCATGATGGGGTGACTTGTGGGGTTCTGACCAGGTTCTGTTACCGAGAATCCTTTGCAAACCTCAAAATTTGGCTAAAAAAACACATTTTCCTCACATTTCGGTGACAGAAAGTTCTGGAATCTGAGAGGAGCCACAAATTTCCTTCCACCCAGGGTTCCCCTAAGTCTCCTGATAAAAATGATACCTCACTTGTGTGGGTAGAGCTAGCGCCCGCGACAGGAAAAGCCCCAAGACACAACGTGGACACATCCCATTTTTTTAAAGAAAACAGAGGTGTTTTTTGCAAAGTGCCTACCTGTAGATTTTGGCCTCTAACTCAGCCGACACCTAGGGAAACCTACCAAACCTGTGCATTTTTAAAAACTAGAGACCATGGGGAATCCAAGATGGGGTGGTTTGTGGGGCTCTGAGCAAGGTCTGTTACTGAGAATCCTTTGTAAACCTCAAAATTTGGCTGAAAAATAAAATTCTCCTCACATTTCAGTGACAGAAAGTTCTGTAATCTGAGAGGAGCCACAAATTTCCTTCCACCCAGCGTTCCCCCAAGTCTCCCGATAAAAATGATACCTCACTTATGTGGGCAGGCCTAGCGCCCGCGACAGGAAACGCCCCAAAGCACAACGTGGACACATCCCATTTTTTGAAAGAAAACAGAGGTGTTTTTTGCAAAGTGCCTACCTGTAGATTTTGGCCTCTAGCTCAGCCGGCACCTAGGGAATCCTACCAATCCTATGCATTTTTGAAAACTAGAGACCATGGGGAATCCAAGATAGGTTGACTTGTGGGGCTCTGACCAGGTTCTGTTACCCAGAATCTATTGCAAACCTCAAAATTTGGCTAAAAAAACACATTTTCCTCACATTTCGGTGACAGAAAGTTCTGAAATCTGAGAGGAGCCACAAATTTCCTTCCACCCAGCGTTCCCCTATGTCTCCTGATAAAAATGGTACCTCACTTGTGTGGGTAGAGCTAGTGCCCGCGACAGGAAAAGCCCCAAGGCACAACGTGGACACATCCCATTTTTTTAAAGAAAACAGAGGTGTTTTTTGCAAAGTGCCGTCCTGTAGATTTTGGCCTCTAGCTCAGCCGGCACCTAGGGAAACCTACCCAACCTGTGCATTTCTGAAAACTAGAGACCTAGGGGAATCCAAGATGGGGTGACTTGTGGGGCTCTGACCAGGTTCTGTTACCCAGAATCCTTTGCAAACCTCAAAATATGGCTAAAAAAACACATTTTCCTCACATTTCGGTGACAGAAAGTTCTCAAATGTGAGAGGAGCCAGAAATTTCCTTCCACCCAGCGTTCCCCTAAGTCTTACGATAAAAATTATACCTCACTTGTGTGGGTAGGCCTAGTGCCCGCAACAGGAAACGCCCCAAAACACAACGTGGACACATCCCATTTTTTTAAAGAAAACAGAGGTGTTTTTTGCAAAGTGCCTACCTGTAGATTTTGGCCTCTAGCTCAGCCGGCACCTAGGGAAACCTACCAAACCTGTGCATTTTTTAAACCTAGAGACCTAGGGGAATCCAAAATGGGGTGACTTGTGGGGCTCTGACCAGGTTCTGTTACCCAGAATCCTTTGCAAACCTCAAAATTTGGCTAAAAAAACACATGTTCCTCAAATTTTTGTGACAGAAAGTTCTGGAATCTGAGAGGAGGCACAAATTTCCTTCCACCCAGCGTTCCCCCAAGTCTCCCGATAAAAATTATACCTCACTTGTGTGGGTAGGCCTAACGCCGTGACAGGATATGCCCCAAAGCACAACGTGGACACATCCCATGTTTTTTTTACAGAAAACAGAGGTGTTTTTTGCAAAGTGCCTACCTGTAGATTTTGGCCTCTAGCTCAGCCGGCACCTTGGGAAACCTACCAAACCTGTGCATTTTTTTAAACTAGAGACCTAGGGAAATCCATGATGGGGTGACTTGTGGGGTTCTGACCAGGTTCTGTTACCCAGAATCCTTTGCAAACCTCAAAATTTGGCTAAAAAAACACATTTTCCTCCCATTTCGGTGACAGAAAGTTCCGGAATCTGAGAGGAGCCACAAATTTCCTTCCACCCAGCGTTCCCCTAAGTCTCCTGATAAAAATGATACCTCACTTGTGTGGGTAGGCCTAGCGCCCGCGACACGAAACACCCCAAAACACAACGTGGACACATCAAATTTTTTGAAAGAAAACAGAGGTGTTTTTTGCAAAGTGCCTACCTGTAGATTTTGGCCTCTAGCTCAGCCGGCACCTAGGGAAACCTACCCAACCTGTGCATTTTTGAAAACTAGAGACCTAGGGGAATCCAAGATGGGGTGACTTTTGGGGCTCTGACCAGGTTCTGTTACAGAGAATCCTTTGCAAACCTCAAAATTTGGCTAAAAAAACAAATTCTCCTCACATTTCAGTGACAGAAAGTTCTGGAATCTGAGAGGAGCCACAAATTTCCTTCCACCCAGCGTTCCCCCAAGTCTCCCGATAAAAATGATACCTCACTTGTGTGGGCAGGCCTAGCGCCCGCGACAGGAAATGCCCCAAAGCACAAAGTGGACACATCCCATTTTTTGAAAGAAAACAGAGGTGTTTTTTGCAAAGTGCCTACCTGTAGCTTTTGGCCTCTAGCTCAGCCGGCACCTAGGGAATCCTACCAATCCTGTGCATTTTTGAAAACTAGAGACCATGGGGAGTCCAAGATGGGGTGACTTGTGGGGCTCTGACCAGGTTCTGTTACCCAGAATCCATTGCAAACCTCAAAATTTGGCTAAAAAAACACATTTTCCTCAAATTTCGGTGACAGAAAGTTCTGAAATCTGAGAGGAGCCACAAATTTCCTTCCACCCAGCGTTCCCCCAAGTCTTCCGATAAAAATGATACCTCACTTGTGTGGGTAGGCCTAGCGCCCGCGACAGGAAACGCCCCAAATTACAACGTGGACACATCCCATTTTTTGAAAGAAAACAGAGGTGTTTTTTGCAAATTGCCTACCTGTAGATTTTGGTCTCTAGCTCAGCCGGCACCTAGGGAAACCTACCAAACCTGTGCATTTTTGAAAACTAGAGACCTAGGGGAATCCAAGATGGGGTGACTTGTGGGGCTCTGACCAGGTTCTGTTACCCAGAATCCTTTGCAAACCTCAAAATTTGGCTAAAACAATACAAGTTCCTCAAATTTCTGTGACAGAAAGTTCTGGAATCTGAGAGGAGGCACAAATTTCCTTCCACCCAGCATTCCCCCAAGTCTCCCGATAAAAATTATACCTCACTTGTGTGGGTAGGCCTAGCGCCCTCAACAGGATATGCCCCAAAGCACAACGTGGACACATCCCATTTTTTTTTACAGAAAACAGAGGTGTTTTTTGCAAAGTGCCTACCTGTAGATTTTGGCCTCTAGCTCAGCCGGCACCTAGGGAAACCTACCAAACCTGTGCATTTTTTAAAACTAGAGACCTAGGGGAATCCAAGATAGGGTGACTTGTGGGGTTCTGACCAGGTTCTGTTACCCAGAATCCTTTGCAAACCTCAAAATATGGCTAAAAAAACACATTTTCCTCACATTTCGGTGACAGAAAGTTCTGGAATCTGAGAGGAGCCACAAATTTTCTTCCACCCAGGGTTCCCCTATGTCTCCCGATAAAAATGATACCTCACTTGTGTGGGTAGAGCTAGCGCCCGCGACAGGAAAAGCCCCAAGACACAACGTGGACACATCCCATTTTTTTAAAGAAAACAGAGGTGTTTTTTGCAAAGTGCCTACCTGTAGATTTTGGCCTCTAGCTCAGCCGGCACCTAGGGAAACCTACCAAACCTGTGCATTTTTAAAAACTAGAGACCATGGGGAATCCAAGATGGGGTGGTTTGTGGGGCTCTGAGCAGGTTCTGTTACCCAGAATCCATTGCAAACCTCAAAATTTGGCTAAAAAAACAAATTTTCCTCACATTTCGGTGACAGAAAGGTCTGGAATCTGAGAGGAGCCACAAATTTCCTTCCACCAAGCGTTCCCCTAAGTCTCCCGATAAAAATGATACCTCACTTGTGTGGGTAGAGCTAGCGCCCGCGACAGGAAACGCCCCAAAACACATCGTGGACACATCAAATTTTTTGAAAGAAAACAGAGATGTTTTTTGCAAAGTGCCTACTTGTAGATTTTGGCCTCTAGCTCAGCCGGCACCTAGGGAAACCTACCAAACCTGTGCATTTTTAAAAACTAGAGACCATGGGGAATCCAAGATGGGGTAGTTTGTGGGGCTCTGAGCAGGTTCTGTTCCCCGGAATCCATTGCAAACCTCAAAATTTGGCTAAAAAAACAAATTTACCTCACATTTCGGTGACAGAAAGGTCTGGAATCTGAGAGGAGCCACAAATTTCCTTCCACCCAGCGTTCACCTAAGTTTCCCGATAAAAATGATACCTCACTTGTGTGGGTAGGCCTAGCGCCCGCGACAGGAAACGCCCCAAAACACATCGTGGACACATCAAATTTTTTTAAAGAAAACAGAGATGTTTTTTGCAAAGTGCCTACTTGTAGATTTTGGCCTCTAGCTCAGCCGGCACCTAGGGAAACCTACCAAGCCTGTGCATTTTTAGAAAACTAGAGACCTAGGGGAATCCAAGATGGGGTGACTTGTGGGGCTCTGACCAGGTTCTGTTACCCAGAATCCTTTGCAAACCTCAAAATTTGGCTAAAAAAAAAAAAATTCCTCACATTTCGGTGACAGAAAGTTCTGGAATCTGAGAGGAGCCACAAATTTCCTTCCACCCAGAGTTCCCCCAAGTCTCCCGATAAAAATGATACCTCACTTGTGTGGGTAGGCCTAGCGCCCGCGACAGGAAACGCCCCAAAACACAACGTGGACACATCCCATTTTTTGAAAGAAAACAGAGGTGTTTTTTGCAAAGTGCCTACCTGTAGATTTTGGCCTCTAGCTCAGCCGGCACCTAGGGAAACCTACCAAACCTGTGCATTTTTTAAACCTAGAGGAATCCAAAATGGGGTGACTTGTGGGGCTCTGACCAAGTTCTGTTACCCAGAATCCTTTGCAAACCTCAAAATTTGGCTAAAAAAACACATATTCCTCAAATTTTTGTGACAGAAAGTTCTGGAATCTGAGAGGAGGCACAAACTTCTTCCACCCAGCGTTCCCCCAAGTTTCCCGATAAAAATTATACCTCACTTGTGTGGGTAGGCCTAACGCCCGCGACAGGATATGCCCCAAAGCACAACGTGGACACATCCCATGTCTTTTTTACAGAAAACAGAGGTGTTTTTTGCAAAGTGCCTACCTGTAGATTTTGGCCTCTAGCTCAGCCGGCACCTAGGGAAACCTACCAAACCTGTGCATTTCTGAAACCTAGAGACCTAGGGGAATCCAAGATGGGGTGACTTGTGGGGCTCTGACCAGGTTCTGTTACCCAGAATCCTTTGCAAACCTCAAAATTTGGCTAAAAAAACACATTTCGGTGACAGAAAGTTCTGGAATCTGAGAGGAGACACAAATTTCCTTCCACCCAGGGTTCCCCTAAGTCTCCTGATAAAAATGATACCTCACTTGTGTGGGTAGAGCTAGCGCCCGCGACAGGAAAAGCCCCAAGACACAACGTGGACACATCCCATTTTTTTAAAGAAAACAGAGGTGTTTTTTGCAAAGTGCCTACCTGTAGATTTTGGCCTCTAGCTCAGCCGGCACCTAGGGAAACCTACCAAACCTGTGCATTTTTAAAAACTAGAGACCATGGGGAATCCAAGATGGGGTGGTTTGTGGGGCTCTGAGCAGGTTCTGTTACCCAGAATCCATTGCAAACCTCAAAATTTGGCTAAAAAAACTCATTTTCCTCACATTTCGGTGACAGAAAGTTCTGAAATCTGAGAGGAGCCACAAATTTCCTTCCACCCAGCGTTCCCCCAAGTCTTCCGATAAAAATGATACCTCACTTGTGTGGGTAGGCCTAGCGCCCGCGACAGGAAACGCCCCAAATTACAACGTGGACACATCCCATTTTTTGAAAGAAAACAGAGGTGTTTTTTGCAAATTGCCTACCTGTAGATTTTGGTCTCTAGCTCAGCCGGCACCTAGGGAAACCTACCAAACCTGTGCATTTTTGAAAACTAGAGACCTAGGGGAATCCAAGATGGGGTGACTTGTGGGGCTCTGACCAGGTTCTGTTACCCAGAATCCTTTGCAAACCTCAAAATTTGGCTAAAACAATACAAGTTCCTCAAATTTCTGTGACAGAAAGTTCTGGAATCTGAGAGGAGGCACAAATTTCCTTCCACCCAGCATTCCCCCAAGTCTCCCGATAAAAATTATACCTCACTTGTGTGGGTAGGCCTAGCGCCCTCAACAGGATATGCCCCAAAGCACAACGTGGACACATCCCATTTTTTTTTACAGAAAACAGAGGTGTTTTTTGCAAAGTGCCTACCTGTAGATTTTGGCCTCTAGCTCAGCCGGCACCTAGGGAAACCTACCAAACCTGTGCATTTTTTAAAACTAGAGACCTAGGGGAATCCAAGATAGGGTGACTTGTGGGGTTCTGACCAGGTTCTGTTACCCAGAATCCTTTGCAAACCTCAAAATATGGCTAAAAAAACACATTTTCCTCCCATTTCGGTGACAGAAAGTTCTGGAATCTGAGAGGAGCCACAAATTTTCTTCCACCCAGGGTTCCCCTATGTCTCCCGATAAAAATGATACCTCACTTGTGTGGGTAGAGCTAGCGCCCGCGACAGGAAAAGCCCCAAGACACAACGTGGACACATCCCATTTTTTTAAAGAAAACAGAGGTGTTTTTTGCAAAGTGCCTACCTGTAGATTTTGGCCTCTAGCTCAGCCGGCACCTAGGGAAACCTACCAAACCTGTGCATTTTTAAAAACTAGAGACCATGGGGAATCCAAGATGGGGTGGTTTGTGGGGCTCTGAGCAGGTTCTGTTACCCAGAATCCATTGCAAACCTCAAAATTTGGCTAAAAAAACAAATTTTCCTCACATTTCGGTGACAGAAAGGTCTGGAATCTGAGAGGAGCCACAAATTTCCTTCCACCCAGCGTTCCCCTAAGTTTCCCGATAAAAATGATACCTCACTTGTGTGGGTAGGCCTAGCGCCCGCGACAGGAAACGCCCCAAAACACATCGTGGACACATCAAATTTTTTTAAAGAAAACAGAGATGTTTTTTGCAAAGTGCCTACTTGTAGATTTTGGCCTCTAGCTCAGCCGGCACCTAGGGAAACCTACCAAGCCTGTGCATTTTTAGAAAACTAGAGACCTAGGGGAATCCAAGATGGGGTGACTTGTGGGGCTCTGACCAGGTTCTGTTACCCAGAATCCTTTGCAAACCTCAAAATTTGGCTAAAAAAAAAAATTTTCCTCACATTTCGGTGACAGAAAGTTCTGGAATCTGAGAGGAGCCACAAATTTCCTTCCACCCAGAGTTCCCCCAAGTCTCCCGATAAAAATGATACCTCACTTGTGTGGGTAGGCCTAGCGCCCGCGACAGGAAACGCCCCAAAACACAACGTGGACACATCCCATTTTTTGAAAGAAAACAGAGGTGTTTTTTGCAAAGTGCCTACCTGTAGATTTTGGCCTCTAGCTCAGCCGGCACCTAGGGAAACCTACCAAACCTGTGCATTTTTTAAACCTAGAGGAATCCAAAATGGGGTGACTTGTGGGGCTCTGACCAGGTTCTGTTACCCAGAATCCTTTGCAAACCTCAAAATTTGGCTAAAAAACCACATATTCCTCAAATTTTTGTGACAGAAAGTTCTGGAATCTGAGAGGAGGCACAAACTTCTTCCACCCAGCGTTCCCCCAAGTCTCCCGATAAAAATTATACCTCACTTGTGTGGGTAGGCCTAACGCCCGCGACAGGATATGCCCCAAAGCACAACGTGGACACATCCCATGTCTTTTTTACAGAAAACAGAGGTGTTTTTTGCAAAGTGCCTACCTGTAGATTTTGGCCTCTAGCTCAGCCGGCACCTTGGGAAACGTACCAAACCTGTGCATTTTTTAAAACTAGAGACCTAGGGAAATCCATGATGGGGTGACTTGTGGGGTTCTGACCAGGTTCTGTTACCGAGAATCCTTTGCAAACCTCAAAATTTGGCTAAAAAAACACATTTTCCTCACATTTCGGTGACAGAAAGTTCTGGAATCTGAGAGGAGCCACAAATTTCCTTCCACCCAGGGTTCCCCTAAGTCTCCTGATAAAAATGATACCTCACTTGTGTGGGTAGAGCTAGCGCCCGCGACAGGAAAAGCCCCAAGACACAACGTGGACACATCCCATTTTTTTAAAGAAAACAGAGGTGTTTTTTGCAAAGTGCCTACCTGTAGATTTTGGCCTCTAACTCAGCCGACACCTAGGGAAACCTACCAAACCTGTGCATTTTTAAAAACTAGAGACCATGGGGAATCCAAGATGGGGTGGTTTGTGGGGCTCTGAGCAAGGTCTGTTACCGAGAATCCTTTGTAAACCTCAAAATTTGGCTAAAAAATAAAATTCTCCTCACATTTCAGTGACAGAAAGTTCTGGAATCTGAGAGGAGCCACAAATTTCCTTCCACCCAGCGTTCCCCCAAGTCTCCCGATAAAAATGATACCTCACTTATGTGGGCAGGCCTAGCGCCCGCGACAGGAAACGCCCCAAAGCACAACGTGGACACATCCCATTTTTTGAAAGAAAACAGAGGTGTTTTTTGCAAAGTGCCTACCTGTAGATTTTGGCCTCTAGCTCAGCCGGCACCTAGGGAAACCTACCAAACCTGTGCATTTTTGAAAACTAGAGACCTAGGGGAATCCAAGATGGGTTGACTTGTGGGGCTCTGACCAGGTTCTGTTACCCAGAATCTATTGCAAACCTCAAAATTTGGCTAAAAAAACACATTTTCCTCACATTTCGGTGACAGAAAGTTCTGAAATCTGAGAGGAGCCACAAATTTCCTTCCACCCAGCGTTCCCCCAAGTCTTCCGATAAAAATGATACCTCACTTGTGTGGGTAGGCCTAGCGCCCGCGACAGGAAACGCCCCAAAACACAACGTGGACACATCCCATTTTTTTAAAGAAAACAGAGGTGTTTTTTGCACAGTGCCTACCTGTAGATTTTGGCCTCTAGCTCAGCCGGCACCTAGGGAAACCTACCAAACCTGTGCATTTTTGAAAACTAGAGACCTAGGGGAATCCAAGATGGGGTGACTTGTGGGGCTCTGACCAGGTTCTGTTACCCAGAATCCTTTGCAAACCTCAAAATTTGGCTAAAAAAATACAAGTTCCTCAAATTTCTGTGACAGAAAGTTCTGGAATCTGAGAGGAGGCACAAATTTCCTTCCACCCAGCATTCCCCCAAGTCTCCCGATAAAAATTATACCTCACTTGTGTGGGTAGGCCTAGCGCCCTCAACAGGAAACGCCCCAAAACACAACGTGGACACATCAAATTTTTTGAAAGAAAACAGAGATGTTTTTTGCAAAGTGCCTACCTGTAGATTTTGGCCTCTAGCTCAGCCGGCACCTAGGGAAACCTACCAAACCTGTGCATTTTTGAAAACTAGAGACCTAGGGGAATCCAAGATGGGGTGACTTGTGGGGCTTTGACCAGGTTCTGTTACCCAGAATCCTTTGCAAACCTCAAAATTTGGCTAAAAAAACACAAGTTCCTCAAATTTCTGTGACAGAAAGTTCTGGAATCTGAGAGGAGGCACAAATTTCCTTCCACCCAGCATTCCCCCATGTCTCCCGATAAAAATTATACCTCACTTGTGTGGGTAGGCCTAGCGCCCTCAACAGGATATGCCCCAAAGCACAACGTGGACACATCCCACTTTTTTTTTACAGAAAACAGAGGTGTTTTTTGCAAAGTGCCTACCTGTAGATTTTGGCCTCTAGCTCAGCCGGCACCTAGGGAAACCTACCAAACCTGTGCATTTTTTAAAACTAGAGACCTAGGGGAATCCAAGATAGGGTGACTTGTGGGGTTCTGACCAGGTTCTGTTACCCAGAATCCTTTGCAAACCTCAAGTTTCTCTAAAAAAACACATTTTCCTCACATTTCGGTGACAGAAAGTTCTGGAATCTGAGAGGAGCCACAAATTTCCTTCCACCCAGGGTTCCCCTAAGTCTCCTGATAAAAATGATACCTCACTTGTGTGGGTAGAGCTAGCGCCCACGACAGGAAAAGCCCCAAGACACAACGTGGACACATCCCATTTTTTTAAAGAAAACAGGTGTTTTTTGCAAAGTGCCTACCTGTAGATTTTGGCCTCTAGCTCAGCCGGCACCTAGGGAAACCTACCAAACCTGTGCATTTTTAAAAACTAGAGACCATGGGGAATCCAAGATGGGGTGGTTTGTGGGGCTCTGAGCAGGTTCTGTTACCCAGAATCCATTGCAAACCTCAAAATTTGGCTAAAAAAACACATTTTCCTCACATTTCGGTGACAGAAAGGTCTGGAATCTGAGAGGAGGCACAAATTTCCTTCCACCCAGCGTTCCCCCAAGTCTCCCGATAAAAATTATACCTCACTTGTGTGGGTAGGCCTAACGCCGCGACAGGATATGCCCCAAAGCACAACGTGGACACATCCCATGTTTTTTTTACAGAAAACAGAGGTGTTTTTTGCAAAGTGCCTACCTGTAGATTTTGGCCTCTAGCTCAGCCGGCACCTTGGGAAACCTACCAAACCTGTGCATTTTTTTAAACTAGAGACCTAGGGAAATCCATGATGGGGTGACTTGTGGGGTTCTGACCAGGTTCTGTTACCCAGAATCCTTTGCAAACCTCAAAATTTGGCTAAAAAAAACACATTTTCCTCCCATTTCGGTGACAGAAAGTTCTGGAATCTGAGAGGAGCCACAAATTTCCTTCCACCCAGCGTTCCCCTAAGTCTCCTGATAAAAATGATACCTCACTTGTGTGGGTAGGCCTAGCGCCCGCGACACGAAACACCCCAAAACACAACGTGGACACATCAAATTTTTTGAAAGAAAACAGAGGTGTTTTTTGCAAAGTGCCTACCTGTAGATTTTGGCCTCTAGCTCAGCCGGCACCTAGGGAAACCTACCCAACCTGTGCATTTTTGAAAACTAGAGACCTAGGGGAATCCAAGATGGGGTGACTTTTGGGGCTCTGACCAGGTTCTGTTACCGAGAATCCTTTGCAAACCTCAAAATTTGGCTAAAAAAACAAATTCTCCTCACATTTCAGTGACAGAAAGTTCTGGAATCTGAGAGGAGACACAAATTTCCTTCCACCCAGCGTTCCCCCAAGTCTCCCGATAAAAATGATACCTCACTTGTGTGGGCAGGCCTAGCGCCCGCGACAGGAGATGCCCCAAAGCACAACGTGGACACATCCCATTTTTTTAAAGAAAATAGAGGTGTTTTTTGCAAAGTGCCTACCTGTAGCTTTTGGCCTCTAGCTCAGCCGGCACCTAGGGAATCCTACCAATCCTGTGCATTTTTGAAAACTAGAGACCATGGGGAATCCAAGATGGGGTGACTTGTGGGGCTCTGACCAGGTTCTGTTACCCAGAATCCATTGCAAACCTCAAAATTTGGCTAAAAAAACACATTTTCCTCACATTTCGGTGACAGAAAGTTCTGAAATCTGAGAGGAGCCACAAATTTCCTTCCACCCAGCGTTCCCCCAAGTCTTCCGATAAAAATGATACCTCACTTGTGTGGGTAGGCCTAGCGCCCGTGACAGGAAACGCCCCAAAACACAACGTGGACACATCCCATTTTTTGAAAGAAAACAGAGGTGTTTTTTGCAAAGTGCCTACCTGTAGATTTTGGCCTCTAGCTCAGCCGGCACCTAGGGAAACCTACCAAACCTGTGCATTTTTGAAAACTAGAGACCTAGGGGAATCCAAGATGGGGTAGTTTGTGGGGCTCTGAGCAGGTTCTGTTCCCCGGAATCCATTGCAAACCTCAAAATTTGGCTAAAAAAACAAATTTACCTCACATTTCGGTGACAGAAAGTTCTGGAATGTGAGAGGAGCCACAAATTTTCTTCCACCCAGGGTTCCCCTATGTCTCCCGATAAAAATGATACCTCACTTGTGTGGGTAGAGCTAGCGCCCGCGACAGGAAAAGCCCCAAGACACAACGTGGACACATCAAATTTTTTTAAAGAAAACAGAGGTGTTTTTTGCAAAGTGCCTACCTGTAGATTTTGGCCTCTAGCTCAGCCGGCACCTAGGGAAACCTACCAAACCTGTGCATTTTTAAAAACTAGAGACCATGGGGAATCCAAGATGGGGTGGTTTGTGGGGCTCTGAGCAGGATCTGTTACCCAGAATCCTTTGCAAACCTCAAAATTTGGCTAAAACAATACAAGTTCCTCAAATTTCTGTGACAGAAAGTTCTGGAATCTGAGAGGAGGCACAAATTTCCTTCCACCCAGCATTCCCCCAAGTCTCCCGATAAAAATTATACCTCACTTGTGTGGGTAGGCCTAGCGCCCTCAACAGGATATGCCCCAAAGCACAACGTGGACACATCCCATTTTTTTTTAAAGAAAACAGAGGTGTTTTTTGCAAAGTGCCTACCTGTAGATTTTGGCCTCTAGCTCAGCCGGCACCTAGGGAAACCTACCAAACCTGTGCATTTTTAAAAACTAGAGACCATGGGGAATCCAAGATGGGGTGGTTTGTGGGGCTCTGAGCAGGTTCTGTTACCCAGAATCCATTGCAAACCTCAAAATTTGGCTAAAAAAACACATTTTCCTCACATTTCGGTGACAGAAAGGTCTGGAATCTGAGAGGAGCCACAAATTTCCTTCCACCAAGCGTTCCCCTAAGTCTCCCGATAAAAATGATACCTCACTTGTGTGGGTAGAGCTAGCGCCCGCGACAGGAAACGCCCCAAAACACATCGTGGACACATCAAATCTTTTGAAAGAAAACAGAGATGTTTTTTGCAAAGTGCCTACTTGTAGATTTTGGCCTCTAGCTCAGCCGGCACCTAGGGAAACCTACCAAACCTGTGCATTTTTAAAAACTAGAGACCATGGGGAATCCAAGATGGGGTAGTTTGTGGGGCTCTGAGCAGGTTCTGTTCCCCGGAATCCATTGCAAACCTCAAAATTTGGCTAAAAAAACAAATTTTCCTCACATTTCGGTGACAGAAAGGTCTGGAATCTGAGAGGAGCCACAAATTTCCTTCCACCCAGCGTTCCCCTAAGTTTCCCGATAAAAATGATACCTCACTTGTGTGGGTAGGCCTAGCGCCCGCGACAGGAAACGCCCCAAAACACATCGTGGACACATCACATTTTTTGAAAGAAAACAGAGATGTTTTTTGCAAAGTGCCTACTTGTAGATTTTGGCCTCTAGCACAGCCGGCACCTAGGGAAACCTACCAAGCCTGTGCATTTTTAGAAAACTAGAGACCTAGGGGAATCCAAGATGGGGTGACTTGTGGGGCTCTGACCAGGTTCTGTTACCCAGAATCCTTTGCAAACCTCAAAATTTGGCTAAAAAAAACAAATTTTCCTCACATTTCGGTGACAGAAAGTTCTGGAATCTGAGAGGAGCCACAAATTTCCTTCCACCCAGAGTTCCCCCAAGTCTCCCGATAAAAATGATACCTCACTTGTGTGGGTAGGCCTAGCGCCCGCGACAGGAAACGCCCCAAAACACAACGTGGACACATCCCATTTTTTGAAAGAAAACAGAGGTGTTTTTTGCAAAGTGCCTACTTGTAGATTTTGGCCTCTAGCTCAGCCGGCACCTAGGGAAACCTACCAAACCTGTGCATTTTTGAAAACTAGAGACCATGTGGAATCCAAGATGGGGTGACCTGTGGGGCTCTGACCAGGTTCTGTTACCCAGAATCCTTTGCAAATCCCAAAATATGGCTACAAAAACACATTTTCCTCACATTTCGGTGACAGAAAGTTCTGAAATCTGAGAGGAGCCACAAATTTCCTTCCACCCAGCGTTCCCCTAAGTCTTACGATAAAAATTATACCTCACTTGTGTGGGTAGGCCTAGTGCCCGCAACAGGAAACGCCCCAAAACACAACGTGGACACATCCCATTTTTTTAAAGAAAACAGAGGTGTTTTTTGCAAAGTGCCTACCTGTAGATTTTGGCCTCTAGCTCAGCCGGCACCTAGGGAAACCTACCAAACCTGTGCATTTTTTAAACCTAGAGGAATCCAAAATGGGGTGACTTGTGGGGCTCTGACCAGGTTCTGTTACCCAGAATCCTTTGCAAACCTCAAAATTTGGCTAAAAAAACACATATTCCTCAAATTTTTGTGACAGAAAGTTCTGGAATCTGAGAGGAGGCACAAACTTCTTCCACCCAGCGTTCCCCCAAGTCTCCCGATAAAAATTATACCTCACTTGTGTGGGTAGGCCTAACGCCCGCGACAGGATATGCCCCAAAGCACAACGTGGACACATCCCATGTTTTTTTTTACAGAAAACAGAGGTGTTTTTTGCAAAGTGCCTACCTGTAGATTTTGGCCTCTAGCTCAGCCGGCACCTTGGGAAACGTACCAAACCTGTGCATTTTTTAAAACTAGAGACCTAGGGAAATCCATGATGGGGTGACTTGTGGGGTTCTGACCAGGTTCTGTTACCGAGAATCCTTTGCAAACCTCAAAATTTGGCTAAAAAAACACATTTTCCTCACATTTCGGTGACAGAAAGTTCTGGAATCTGAGAGGAGCCACAAATTTCCTTCCACCCAGGGTTCCCCTAAGTCTCCTGATAAAAATGATACCTCACTTGTGTGGGTAGAGCTAGCGCCCGCGACAGGAAAAGCCCCAAGACACAACGTGGACACATCCCATTTTTTTAAAGAAAACAGAGGTGTTTTTTGCAAAGTGCCTACCTGTAGATTTTGGCCTCTAACTCAGCCGACACCTAGGGAAACCTACCAAACCTGTGCATTTTTTAAAACTAGAGACCATGGGGAATCCAAGATGGGGTGGTTTGTGGGGCTCTGAGCAAGGTCTGTTACCGAGAATCCTTTGTAAACCTCAAAATTTGGCTAAAAAATAAAATTCTCCTCACATTTCAGTGACAGAAAGTTCTGGAATCTGAGAGGAGCCACAAATTTCCTTCCACCCAGCGTTCCCCCAAGTCTCCCGATAAAAATGATACCTCACTTATGTGGGCAGGCCTAGCGCCCGCGACAGGAAACGCCCCAAAGCACAACGTGGACACATCCCATTTTTTGAAAGAAAACAGAGGTGTTTTTTGCAAAGTGCCTACCTGTAGATTTTGGCCTCTAGCTCAGCCGGCACCTAGGGAATCCTACCAATCCTGTGCATTTTTGAAAACTAGAGACCATGGGGAATCCAAGATGGGTTGACTTGCGGGGCTCTGACCAGGTTCTGTTACCCAGAATCTATTGCAAACCTCAAAATTTGGCTAAAAAAACACATTTTCCTCACATTTCGGTGACAGAAAGTTCTGAAATCTGAGAGGAGCCACAAATTTCCTTCCACCCAGCGTTCCCCCAAGTCTTCCGATAAAAATGATACCTCACTTGTGTGGGTAGGCCTATCGCCCGCGACAGGAAACGCCCCAAAACACAACGTGGACACATCCCATTTTTTTAAAGAAAACAGAGGTGTTTTTTGCAAAGTGCCTACCTGTAGATTTTGGCCTCTAGCTCAGCCGGCACCTAGGGAAACCTACCAAACCTGTGCATTTTTGAAAACGAGAGACCTAGGGGAATCCAAGATGGGGTGACTTGTGGGGCTCTGACCAGGTTCTGTTACCCAGAATCCTTTGCAAACCTCAAAATTTGGCTAAAAAAACACAAGTTCCTCAAATTTCTGTGACAGAAAGTTCTGGAATCTGAGAGGAGGCACAAATTTACTTCCACCCAGCATTCCCCCAAGTCTCCCGATAAAAATTATACCTCACTTGTGTGGGTAGGCCTAGCGCCCTCAACAGGATATGCCCCAAAGCACAACGTGGACACATCCCACTTTTTTTTACAGAAAACAGAGGTGTTTTTTGCAAAGTGCCTACCTGTAGATTTTGGCCTCTAGCTCAGCCGGCACCTAGGGAAACCTACCAAACCTGTGCAATTTTTAAAACTAGAGACCTAGGGGAATCCAAGATAGGGTGACTTGTGGGGTTCTGACCAGGTTCTGTTACCCAGAATCCTTTGCAAACCTCAAAATTTCTCTAAAAAAACACATTTTCCTCACATTTCGGTGACAGAAAGTTCTGGAATCTGAGAGGAGCCACAAATTTCCTTCCACCCAGGGTTCCCCTAAGTCTCCTGATAAAAATGATACCTCAGTTGTGTGGGTAGAGCTAGCGCCCACGACAGGAAAAGCCCCAAGACACAACGTGGACACATCCCATTTTTTTAAAGAAAACAGGTGTTTTTTGCAAAGTGCCTACCTGTAGATTTTGGCCTCTAGCTCAGCCGGCACCTAGGGAAACCTACCAAACCTGTGCATTTTTAAAAACTAGAGACCATGGGGAATCCAAGATGGGGTGGTTTGTGGGGCTCTGAGCAGGTTCTGTTACCCAGAATCCATTGCAAACCTCAAAATTTGGCTAAAAAAACACATTTTCCTCACATTTCGGTGACAGAAAGGTCTGGAATCTGAGAGGAGCCACAAATTTCCTTCCACCCAGCGTTCCCCTAAGTCTCCCGATAAAAATGATACCTCACTTGTGTGGGTAGGCATAGCGCCCGCGACAGGAAATGCCCCAAAACACATCGTGGACACATCAAATTTTTTGAAAGAAAACAGAGATGTTTTTTGCAAAGTGCCTACCTGTAGATTTTGGCCTCTAGCTCAGCCGGCACCTAGGGAAACCTACCAAACCTGTGCATTTTTGAAAACTAGAGACCTAGGGGAATCCAAGATGGGGTGACTTGTGGGGCTCTGACCAGGTTCTGTTACCCAGAATCCTTTGCAAACCAAAAAATTTGCCAAAAAAACACAAGTTCCTCAAATTTCTGTGACAGAAAGTTCTGGAATCTGAGAGGAGGCACAAATTTCCTTCCACCCAGCATTCCCCCAAGTCTCCCGATAAAAATTATACCTCACTTGTGTGGGTAGGCCTAGCGCCCTCAACAGGATATGCCCCAAAGCACAACGTGGACACATCCCACTTTTTTTTACAGAAAACAGAGGTGTTTTTTGCAAAGTGCCTACCTGTAGATTTTGGCCTCTAGCTCAGCCGGCACCTAGGGAAACCTACCAAACCTGTGCATTTTTTAAAACTAGAGACCTAGGGGAATCCAAGATAGGGTGACTTGTGGGGTTCTGACCAGGTTCTGTTACCCAGAATCCTTTGCAAACCTCAAAATTTCTCTAAAAAAACACATTTTCCTCACATTTCGGTGACAGAAAGTTCTGGAATCTGAGAGGAGCCACAAATTTCCTTCCACCCAGGGTTCCCCTAAGTCTCCTGATAAAAATGATACCTCAGTTGTGTGGGTAGAGCTAGCGCCCACGACAGGAAAAGCCCCAAGACACAACGTGGACACATCCCATTTTTTTAAAGAAAACAGGTGTTTTTTGCAAAGTGCCTACCTGTAGATTTTGGCCTCTAGCTCAGCCGGCACCTAGGGAAACCTACCAAACCTGTGCATTTTTAAAAACTAGAGACCATGGGGAATCCAAGATGGGGTGGTTTGTGGGGCTCTGAGCAGGTTCTGTTACCCAGAATCCATTGCAAACCTCAAAATTTGGCTAAAAAAACACATTTTCCTCACATTTCGGTGACAGAAAGGTCTGGAATCTGAGAGGAGCCACAAATTTCCTTCCACCCAGCGTTCCCCTAAGTCTCCCGATAAAAATGATACCTCACTTGTGTGGGTAGGCATAGCGCCCGCGACAGGAAATGCCCCAAAACACATCGTGGACACATCAAATTTTTTGAAAGAAAACAGAGATGTTTTTTGCAAAGTGCCTACCTGTAGATTTTGGCCTCTAGCTCAGCCGGCACCTAGGGAAACCTACCAAACCTGTGCATTTTTGAAAACTAGAGACCTAGGGGAATCCAAGATGGGGTGACTTGTGGGGCTCTGACCAGGTTCTGTTACCCAGAATCCTTTGCAAACCTCAAAATTTGCCAAAAAAACACAAGTTCCTCAAATTTCTGTGACAGAAAGTTCTGGAATCTGAGAGGAGGCACAAATTTCCTTCCACCCAGCATTCCCCCAAGTCTCCCGATAAAAATTATACCTCACTTGTGTGGGTAGGCCTAGCGCCCTCAACAGGATATGCCCCAAAGCACAACGTGGACACATCCCACTTTTTTTTACAGAAAACAGAGGTGTTTTTTGCAAAGTGCCTACCTGTAGATTTTGGCCTCTAGCTCAGCCGGCACCTAGGGAAACCTACCAAACCTGTGCATTTTTTAAAACTAGAGACCTAGGGGAATCCAAGATAGGGTGACTTGTGGGGTTCTGACCAGGTTCTGTTACCCAGAATCCTTTGCAAACCTCAAAATTTCTCTAAAAAAACACATTTTCCTCACATTTCGGTGACAGAAAGTTCTGGAATCTGAGAGGAGCCACAAATTTCCTTCCACCCAGGGTTCCCCTAAGTCTCCTGATAAAAATGATACCTCAGTTGTGTGGGTAGAGCTAGCGCCCACGACAGGAAAAGCCCCAAGACACAACGTGGACACATCCCATTTTTTTAAAGAAAACAGGTGTTTTTTGCAAAGTGCCTACCTATAGATTTTGGCCTCTAGCTCAGCCGGCACCTAGGGAAACGTACCAAACCTGTGCATTTTTAAAAACTAGAGACTATGGGGAATCCAAGATGGGGTGGTTTGTGGGGCTCTGAGCAGGTTCTGTTACCCAGAATCCATTGCAAACCTCAAAATTTGGCTAAAAAAACACATTTTCCTCACATTTCGGTGACAGAAAGGTCTGGAATCTGAGAGGAGGCACAAATTTCCTTCCACCCAGCGTTCCCCCAAGTCTCCCGATAAAAATTATACCTCACTTGTGTGGGTAGGCCTAACGCCGCGACAGGATATGCCCCAAAGCACAACGTGGACACATCCCATGTTTTTTTTACAGAAAACAGAGGTGTTTTTTGCAAAGTGCCTACCTGTAGATTTTGGCCTCTAGCTCAGCCGGCACCTTGGGAAACCTACCAAACCTGTGCATTTTTTTAAACTAGAGACCTAGGGAAATCCATGATGGGGTGACTTGTGGGGTTCTGACCAGGTTCTGTTACCCAGAATCCTTTGCAAACCTCAAAATTTGGCTAAAAAAAACACATTTTCCTCCCATTTCGGTGACAGAAAGTTCTGGAATCTGAGAGGAGCCACAAATTTCCTTCCACCCAGCGTTCCCCTAAGTCTCCTGATAAAAATGATACCTCACTTGTGTGGGTAGGCCTAGCGCCCGCGACACGAAACATCCCAAAACACAACGTGGACACATCAAATTTTTTGAAAGAAAACAGAGGTGTTTTTTGCAAAGTGCCTACCTGTAGATTTTGGCCTCTAGCTCAGCCGGCACCTAGGGAAACCTACCCAACCTGTGCATTTTTGAAAACTAGAGACCTAGGGGAATCCAAGATGGGGTGACTTTTGGGGCTCTGACCAGGTTCTGTTACCGAGAATCCTTTGCAAACCTCAAAATTTGGCTAAAAAAACAAATTCTCCTCACATTTCAGTGACAGAAAGTTCTGGAATCTGAGAGGAGCCACAAATTTCCTTCCACCCAGCGTTCCCCCAAGTCTCCCGATAAAAATGATACCTCACTTGTGTGGGCAGGCCTAGCGCCCGCGACAGGAAATGCCCCAAAGCACAACGTGGACACATCCCATTTTTTGAAAGAAAATAGAGGTGTTTTTTGCAAAGTGCCTACCTGTAGCTTTTGGCCTCTAGCTCAGCCGGCACCTAGGGAATCCTACCAATCCTGTGCATTTTTGAAAACTAGAGACCATGGGGAATCCAAGATGGGGTGACTTGTGGGGCTCTGACCAGGTTCTGTTACCCAGAATCCATTGCAAACCTCAAAATCTGGCTAAAAAAACACATTTTCCTCACATTTCGGTGACAGAAAGTTCTGAAATCTGAGAGGAGCCACAAATTTCCTTCCACCCAGCGTTCCCCCAAGTCTTCCGATAAAAATGATACCTCACTTGTGTGGGTAGGCCTAGCGCCCGCGACAGGAAACGCCCCAAAACACAACGTGGACACATCCCATTTTTTGAAAGAAAACAGAGGTGTTTTTTGCAAAGTGCCTACCTGTAGATTTTGGCCTCTAGCTCAGCCGGCACCTAGGGAAACCTACCAAACCTGTGCATTTTTGAAAACTAGAGACCTAGGGGAATCCAAGATGGGGTGACTTGTGGGGCTCTGACCAGGTTCTGTTACCCAGAATCCTTTGCAAACCTCAAAATTTGGCTAAAACAATACAAGTTCCTCAAATTTCTGTGACAGAAAGTTCTGGAATCTGAGAGGAGGCACAAATTTCCTTCCACCCAGCATTCCCCCAAGTCTCCCGATAAAAATTATACCTCACTTGTGTGGGTAGGCCTAGCGCCCTCAACAGGATATGCCCCAAAGCACAACGTGGACACATCCCATTTTTTTTAAAGAAAACAGAGGTGTTTTTTGCAAAGTGCCTACCTGTAGATTTTGGCCTCTAGCTCAGCCGGCACCTAGGGAAACCTACCAAACCTGTGCATTTTTAAAAACTAGAGACCATGGGGAATCCAAGATGGGGTGGTTTGTGGGGCTCTGAGCAGGTTCTGTTACCCAGAATCCATTGCAAACCTCATAATTTGGCTAAAAAAACACATTTTCCTCACATTTCGGTGACAGAAAGGTCTGGAATCTGAGAGGAGCCACAAAGTTCCTTCCACCAAGCGTTCCCCTAAGTCTCCCGATAAAAATGATACCTCACTTGTGTGGGTAGAGCTAGCGCCCGCGACAGGAAACGCCCCAAAACACATCGTGGACACATCAAATCTTTTGAAAGAAAACAGAGATGTTTTTTGCAAAGTGCCTACTTGTAGATTTTGGCCTCTAGCTCAGCCGGCACCTAGGGAAACCTACCAAACCTGTGCATTTTTAAAAACTAGAGACCATGGGGAATCCAAGATGGGGTAGTTTGTGGGGCTCTGAGCAGGTTCTGTTCCCCGGAATCCATTGCAAACCTCAAAATTTGGCTAAAAAAACAAATTTTCCTCACATTTCGGTGACAGAAAGGTCTGGAATCTGAGAGGAGCCACAAATTTCCTTCCACCCAGCGTTCCCCTAAGTTTCCCGATAAAAATGATACCTCACTTGTGTGGGTAGGCCTAGCGCCCGCGACAGGAAACGCCCCAAAACACATCGTGGACACATCACATTTTTTGAAAGAAAACAGAGATGTTTTTTGCAAAGTGCCTACTTGTAGATTTTGGCCTCTAGCACAGCCGGCACCTAGGGAAACCTACCAAGCCTGTGCATTTTTAGAAAACTAGAGACCTAGGGGAATCCAAGATGGGGTGACTTGTGGGGCTCTGACCAGGTTCTGTTACCCAGAATCCTTTGCAAACCTCAAAATTTGGCTAAAAAAAACAAATTTTCCTCACATTTCGGTGACAGAAAGTTCTGGAATCTGAGAGGAGCCACAAATTTCCTTCCACCCAGAGTTCCCCCAAGTCTCCCGATAAAAATGATACCTCACTTGTGTGGGTAGGCCTAGCGCCCGCGACAGGAAACGCCCCAAAACACAACGTGGACACATCCCATTTTTTGAAAGAAAACAGAGGTGTTTTTTGCAAAGTGCCTACTTGTAGATTTTGGCCTCTAGCTCAGCCGGCACCTAGGGAAACCTACCAAACCTGTGCATTTTTGAAAACTAGAGACCATGTGGAATCCAAGATGGGGTGACCTGTGGGGCTCTGACCAGGTTCTGTTACCCAGAATCCTTTGCAAATCCCAAAATATGGCTACAAAAACACATTTTCCTCACATTTCGGTGACAGAAAGTTCTGAAATCTGAGAGGAGCCACAAATTTCCTTCCACCCAGCGTTCCCCTAAGTCTTACGATAAAAATTATACCTCACTTGTGTGGGTAGGCCTAGTGCCCGCAACAGGAAACGCCCCAAAACACAACGTGGACACATCCCATTTTTTTAAAGAAAACAGAGGTGTTTTTTGCAAAGTGCCTACCTGTAGATTTTGGCCTCTAGCTCAGCCGGCACCTAGGGAAACCTACCAAACCTGTGCATTTTTTAAACCTAGAGGAATCCAAAATGGGGTGACTTGTGGGGCTCTGACCAGGTTCTGTTACCCAGAATCCTTTGCAAACCTCAAAATTTGGCTAAAAAAACACATATTCCTCAAATTTTTGTGACAGAAAGTTCTGGAATCTGAGAGGAGGCACAAACTTCTTCCACCCAGCGTTCCCCCAAGTCTCCCGATAAAAATTATACCTCACTTGTGTGGGTAGGCCTAACGCCCGCGACAGGATATGCCCCAAAGCACAACGTGGACACATCCCATGTTTTTTTTTACAGAAAACAGAGGTGTTTTTTGCAAAGTGCCTACCTGTAGATTTTGGCCTCTAGCTCAGCCGGCACCTTGGGAAACGTACCAAACCTGTGCATTTTTTAAAACTAGAGACCTAGGGAAATCCATGATGGGGTGACTTGTGGGGTTCTGACCAGGTTCTGTTACCGAGAATCCTTTGCAAACCTCAAAATTTGGCTAAAAAAACACATTTTCCTCACATTTCGGTGACAGAAAGTTCTGGAATCTGAGAGGAGCCACAAATTTCCTTCCACCCAGGGTTCCCCTAAGTCTCCTGATAAAAATGATACCTCACTTGTGTGGGTAGAGCTAGCGCCCGCGACAGGAAAAGCCCCAAGACACAACGTGGACACATCCCATTTTTTTAAAGAAAACAGAGGTGTTTTTTGCAAAGTGCCTACCTGTAGATTTTGGCCTCTAACTCAGCCGACACCTAGGGAAACCTACCAAACCTGTGCATTTTTAAAAACTAGAGACCATGGGGAATCCAAGATGGGGTGGTTTGTGGGGCTCTGAGCAAGGTCTGTTACCGAGAATCCTTTGTAAACCTCAAAATTTGGCTAAAAAATAAAATTCTCCTCACATTTCAGTGACAGAAAGTTCTGGAATCTGAGAGGAGCCACAAATTTCCTTCCACCCAGCGTTCCCCCAAGTCTCCCGATAAAAATGATACCTCACTTATGTGGGCAGGCCTAGCGCCCGCGACAGGAAACGCCCCAAAGCACAACGTGGACACATCCCATTTTTTGAAAGAAAACAGAGGTGTTTTTTGCAAAGTGCCTACCTGTAGATTTTGGCCTCTAGCTCAGCCGGCACCTAGGGAATCCTACCAATCCTGTGCATTTTTGAAAACTAGAGACCATGGGGAATCCAAGATGGGTTGACTTGTGGGGCTCTGACCAGGTTCTGTTACCCAGAATCTATTGCAAACCTCAAAATTTGGCTAAAAAAACACATTTTCCTCACATTTCGGTGACAGAAAGTTTTGAAATCTGAGAGGAGCCACAAATTTCCTTCCACCCAGCGTTCCCCCAAGTCTTCCGATAAAAATGATACCTCACTTGTGTGGGTAGGCCTATCGCCCGCGACAGGAAACGCCCCAAAACACAACGTGGACACATCCCATTTTTTTAAAGAAAACAGAGGTGTTTTTTGCAAAGTGCCTACCTGTAGATTTTGGCCTCTAGCTCAGCCGGCACCTAGGGAAACCTACCAAACCTGTGCATTTTTGAAAACTAGAGACCTAGGGGAATCCAAGATGGGGTGACTTGTGGGGCTCTGACCAGGTTCTGTTACCCAGAATCCTTTGCAAACCTCAAAATTTGGCTAAAAAAACACAAGTTCCTCAAATTTCTGTGACAGAAAGTTCTGGAATCTGAGAGGAGGCACAAATTTCCTTCCACCCAGCATTCCCCCAAGTCTCCCGATAAAAATTATACCTCACTTGTGTGGGTAGGCCTAGCGCCCTCAACAGGATATGCCCCAAAGCACAACGTGGACACATCCCACTTTTTTTTACAGAAAACAGAGGTGTTTTTTGCAAAGTGCCTACCTGTAGATTTTGGCCTCTAGCTCAGCCGGCACCTAGGGAAACCTACCAAACCTGTGCATTTTTTAAAACTAGAGACCTAGGGGAATCCAAGATAGGGTGACTTGTGGGGTTCTGACCAGGTTCTGTTACCCAGAATCCTTTGCAAACCTCAAAATTTCTCTAAAAAAACACATTTTCCTCACATTTCGGTGACAGAAAGTTCTGGAATCTGAGAGGAGCCACAAATTTCCTTCCACCCAGGGTTCCCCTAAGTCTCCTGATAAAAATGATACCTCAGTTGTGTGGGTAGAGCTAGCGCCCACGACAGGAAAAGCCCCAAGACACAACGTGGACACATCCCATTTTTTTAAAGAAAACAGGTGTTTTTTGCAAAGTGCCTACCTGTAGATTTTGGCCTCTTGCTCAGCCGGCACCTAGGGAAACCTACCAAACCTGTGCATTTTTAAAAACTAGAGACCATGGGGAATCCAAGATGGGGTGGTTTGTGGGGCTCTGAGCAGGTTCTGTTACCCAGAATCCATTGCAAACCTCAAAATTTGGCTAAAAAAACACATTTTCCTCACATTTCGGTGACAGAAAGGTCTGGAATCTGAGAGGAGCCACAAATTTCCTTCCACCCAGCGTTCCCCTAAGTCTCCCGATAAAAATGATACCTCACTTGTGTGGGTAGGCGTAGCGCGCGCGACAGGAAATGCCCCAAAACACATCGTGGACACATCAAATTTTTTGAAAGAAAACAGAGATGTTTTTTGCAAAGTGCCTACCTGTAGATTTTGGCCTCTAGCTCAGCCGGCACCTAGGGAAACCTACCAAACCTGTGCATTTTTGAAAACTAGAGACCTAGGGGAATCCAAGATGGGGTGACTTGTGGGGCTCTGACCAGGTTCTGTTACCCAGAATCCTTTGCAAACCTCAAAATTTGGCTAAAAAAACACAAGTTCCTCAAATTTCTGTGACAGAAAGTTCTGGAATCTGAGAGGAGGCACAAATTTCCTTCCACCCAGCATTCCCCCAAGTCTCCCGATAAAAATTATACCTCACTTGTGTGGGTAGGCCTAGCGCCCTCAACAGGATATGCCCCAAAGCACAACGTGGACACATCCCACTTTTTTTTACAGAAAACAGAGGTGTTTTTTGCAAAGTGCCTACCTGTAGATTTTGGCCTCTAGCTCAGCCGGCACCTAGGGAAACCTACCAAACCTGTGCATTTTTTAAAACTAGAGACCTAGGGGAATCCAAGATAGGGTGACTTGTGGGGTTCTGACCAGGTTCTGTTACCCAGAATCCTTTGCAAACCTCAAAATTTCTCTAAAAAAACACATTTTCCTCACATTTCGGTGACAGAAAGTTCTGGAATCTGAGAGGAGCCACAAATTTCCTTCCACCCAGGGTTCCCCTAAGTCTCCTGATAAAAATGATACCTCAGTTGTGTGGGTAGAGCTAGCGCCCACGACAGGAAAAGCCCCAAGACACAACGTGGACACATCCCATTTTTTTAAAGAAAACAGGTGTTTTTTGCAAAGTGCCTACCTGTAGATTTTGGCCTCTAGCTCAGCCGGCACCTAGGGAAACCTACCAAACCTGTGCATTTTTAAAAACTAGAGACCATGGGGAATCCAAGATGGGGTGGTTTGTGGGGCTCTGAGCAGGTTCTGTTACCCAGAATCCATTGCAAACCTCAAAATTTGGCTAAAAAAACACATTTTCCTCACATTTCGGTGACAGAAAGGTCTGGAATCTGAGAGGAGGCACAAATTTCCTTCCACCCAGCGTTCCCCCAAGTCTCCCGATAAAAATTATACCTCACTTGTGTGGGTAGGCCTAACGCCGCGACAGGATATGCCCCAAAGCACAACGTGGACACATCCCATGTTTTTTTTACAGAAAACAGAGGTGTTTTTTGCAAAGTGCCTACCTGTAGATTTTGGCCTCTAGCTCAGCCGGCACCTTGGGAAACCTACCAATCCTGTGCATTTTTTTAAACTAGAGACCTAGGGAAATCCATGATGGGGTGACTTGTGGGGCTCTGACCAGGTTCTGTTACCCAGAATCCATTGCAAACCTCAAAATTTGGCTAAAAAAACACATTTTCCTCACATTTCGGTGACAGAAAGTTCTGAAATCTGAGAGGAGCCACAAATTTCCTTCCACCCAGCGTTCCCCCAAGTCTTCCGATAAAAATGATACCTCACTTGTGTGGGTAGGCCTAGCGCCCGCGACAGGAAACGCCCCAAAACACAACGTGGACACATCCCATTTTTTGAAAGAAAACAGAGGTGTTTTTTGCAAAGTGCCTACCTGTAGATTTTGGCCTCTAGCTCAGCCGGCACCTAGGGAAACCTACCAAACCTGTGCATTTTTGAAAACTAGAGACCTAGGGGAATCCAAGATGGGGTGACTTGTGGGGCTCTGACCAGGTTCTGTTACCCAGAATCCTTTGCAAACCTCAAAATTTGGCTAAAACAATACAAGTTCCTCAAATTTCTGTGACAGAAAGTTCTGGAATCTGAGAGGAGGCACAAATTTCCTTCCACCCAGCATTCCCCCAAGTCTCCCGATAAAAATTATACCTCACTTGTGTGGGTAGGCCTAGCGCCCTCAACAGGATATGCCCCAAAGCACAACGTGGACACATCCCATTTTTTTTTACAGAAAACAGAGGTGTTTTTTGCAAAGTGCCTACTTGTAGATTTTGGCCTCTAGCTCAGCCGGCACCTAGGGAATCCTAGCAAACCTGTGCATTTTTTAAAACTAGAGACCTAGGGGAATCCAAGATAGGGTGACTTGTGGGGTTCTGACCAGGTTCTGTTACCCAGAGTCCTTTGCAAACCTCAAAATATGGCTAAAAAAACACATTTTCCTCACATTTCGGTGAGAGAAAGTTCTGGAATCTGAGAGGAGCCACAAATTTTCTTCCACCCAGGGTTCCCCTATGTCTCCCGATAAAAATGATACCTCACTTGTGTGGGTAGAGCTAGCGCCCGCGACAGGAAAAGCCCCAAGACACAACGTGGACACATCCCATTTTTTTTAAAGAAAACAGAGGTGTTTTTTGCAAAGTGCCTACCTGTAGATTTTGGCCTGTAGCTCAGCCGGCACCTAGGGAAACCTACCAAACCTGTGCATTTTTAAAAACTAGAGACCATGGGGAATCCAAGATGGGGTGGTTTGTGGGGCTCTGAGCAGGTTCTGTTACCCAGAATCCATTGCAAACCTCAAAATTTGGCTAAAAAAACACATTTTCCTCACATTTCGGTGACAGAAAGGTCTGGAATCTGAGAGGAGCCACAAAGTTCCTTCCACCAAGCGTTCCCCTAAGTCTCCCGATAAAAATGATACCTCACTTGTGTGGGTAGAGCTAGCGCCCGCGACAGGAAACGCCCCAAAACACATCGTGGACACATCAAATTTTTTGAAAGAAAACAGAGATGTTTTTTGCAAAGTGCCTACTTGTAGATTTTGGCCTCTAGCTCAGCCGGCACCTAGGGAAACCTACGAACCTGTGCATTTTTAAAAACTAGAGACCATGGGGAATCCAAGATGGGGTGACTTGTGGGGCTCTGACCAGGTTCTGTTACCCAGAATCCTTTGCAAACCTCAAAATTTGGCTAAAAAAACACAAGTTCCTCAAATTTCTGTGACAGAAAGTTCTGGAATCTGAGAGGAGGCATAAATTTCCTTCCACCCAACATTCCCCCAAGTCTCCCGATAAAAATTATACCTCACTTGTGTGGGTAGGCCTAGCGCCCTCAACAGGATATGCCCCAAAGCACAACGTGGACACATCCCACTTTTTTTTACAGAAAACAGAGGTGTTTTTTGCAAAGTGCCTACCTGTAGATTTTGGCCTCTAGCTCAGCCGGCACCTAGGGAAACCTACCAAACCTGTGAATTTTTTAAAACTAGAGACCTAGGGGAATCCAAGATAGGGTGACTTGTGGGGTTCTGACCAGGTTCTGTTACCCAGAATCCTTTGCAAACCCCAAAATTTCTCTAAAAAAACACATTTTCCTCACATTTCGGTGACAGAAAGTTCTGGAATCTGAGAGGAGCCACAAATTTCCTTCCACCCAGGGTTCCCCTAAGTCTCCTGATATAAATGATCCCTCAGTTGTGTGGGTAGAGCTAGCGCCCACGACAGGAAAAGCCCCAAGACACAACGTGGACACATCCCATTTTTTTAAAGAAAACAGGTGTTTTTTGCAAAGTGCCTACCTGTAGATTTTGGCCTCTAGCTCAGCCGGCACCTAGGGAAACCTACCAAACCTGTGCATTTTTAAAAACTAGAGACCATGGGGAATCCAAGATGGGGTGGTTTGTGGGGCTCTGAGCAGGTTCTGTTACCCAGAATCCATTGCAAACCTCAAAATTTGGCTAAAAAAACACATTTTCCTCACATTTCGGTGACAGAAAGGTCTGGAATCTGAGAGGAGGCACAAATTTCCTTCCACCCAGCGTTCCCCCAAGTCTCCCGATAAAAATTATACCTCACTTGTGTGGGTAGGCCTAACGCCGCGACAGGATATGCCCCAAAGCACAACGTGGACACATCCCATGTTTTTTTTACAGAAAACAGAGGTGTTTTTTGCAAAGTGCCTACCTGTAGATTTTGGCCTCTAGCTCAGCCGGCACCTTGGGAAACCTACCAAACCTGTGCATTTTTTTAAACTAGAGACCTAGGGAAATCCATGATGGGGTGACTTGTGGGGTTCTGACCAGGTTCTGTTACCCAGAATCCTTTGCAAACCTCAAAATTTGGCTAAAAAAACACATTTTCCTCCCATTTCGGTGACAGAAAGTTCTGGAATCTGAGAGGAGCCACAAATTTCCTTCCACCCAGCGTTCCCCTAAGTCTCCTGATAAAAATGATACCTCACTTGTGTGGGTAGGCCTAGCGCCCGCGACACGAAACACCCCAAAACACAACGTGGACACATCAAATTTTTTGAAAGAAAACAGAGGTGTTTTTTGCAAAGTGCCTACCTGTAGATTTTGGGCTCTAGCTCAGCCGGCACCTAGGGAAACCTACCCAACCTGTGCATTTTTGAAAACTAGAGACCTAGGGGAATCCAAGATGGGGTGACTTTTGGGGCTCTGACCAGGTTCTGTTACCGAGAATCCTTTGCAAACCTCAAAATTTGGCTAAACAAACAAATTCTCCTCACATTTCAGTGACAGAAAGTTCTGGAATCTGACAGGAGCCACAAATTTCCTTCCACCCAGCGTTCCCCCAAGTCTCCCGATAAAAATGATACCTCACTTGTGTGGGCAGGCCTAGCGCCCGCGACAGGAAACGCCCCAAAACACATCGTGGACACATCACATTTTTTGAAAGAAAACAGAGATGTTTTTTGCAAAGTGCCTACTTGCAGATTTTGGCCTCTAGCTCAGCCGGCACCTAGGGAATCCTACCAATCCTGTGCATTTTTGAAAACTAGAGACCATGGGGAATCCAAGATGGGGTGACTTGTGGGGCTCTGACCAGGTTCTGTTACCCAGAATCCATTGCAAACCTCAAAATTTGGCTAAAAAAACACATTTTCCTCAAATTTCGGTGACAGAAAGTTCTGAAATCTGAGAGGAGCCACAAATTTCCTTCCACCCAGCGTTCCCCCAAGTCTTCCGATAAAAATGATACCTCACTTTTGTGGGTAGGCCTAGCGCTGGCGACAGGAAACGCCCCAAAACACAACGTGGACACATCCCATTTTTTGAAAGAAAACAGAGGTGTTTTTTGCAAAGTGCCTACTTGTAGATTTTGGCCTCTAGCTCAGCCGGCACCTAGGGAAACCTACCAAACCTGTGCATTTTTGAAAACTAGAGACCATGTGGAATCCAAGATGGGGTGACCTGTGGGGCTCTGACCAGGTTCTGTTACCCAGAATCCTTTGCAAATCCCAAAATATGGCTACAAAAACACATTTTCCTCACATTTCGGTGACAGAAAGTTCTGAAATCTGAGAGGAGCCACAAATTTCCTTCCACCCAGCGTTCCCCTAAGTCTTACGATAAAAATTATACCTCACTTGTGTGGGTAGGCCTAGTGCCCGCAACAGGAAACGCCCCAAAACACAACGTGGACACATCCCATTTTTTTAAAGAAAACAGAGGTGTTTTTTGCAAAGTGCCTACCTGTAGATTTTGGCCTCTAGCTCAGCCGGCACCTAGGGAAACCTACCAAACCTGTGCATTTTTAAAAACTAGAGACCATGGGGAATCCAAGATGGGGTGGTTTGTGGGGCTCTGAGCAGGTTCTGTTACCCAGAATCCTTTGCAAACCTCAAAATTTGGCTAAAAAAACACATATTCCTCAAATTTTTGTGACAGAAAGTTCTGGAATCTGAGAGGAGGCACAAACGTCTTCCACCCAGCGTTCCCCCAAGTCTCCCGATAAAAATTATACCTCACTTGTGTGGGTAGGCCTAACGCCCGCGACAGGATATGCCCCAAAGCACAACGTGGACACATCCCATGTTTTTTTTTACAGAAAACAGAGGTGTTTTTTGCAAAGTGCCTACCTGTAGATTTTGGCCTCTAGCTCAGCCGGCACCTTGGGAAACGTACCAAACCTGTGCATTTTTTAAAACTAGAGACCTAGGGAAATCCATGATGGGGTGACTTGTGGGGTTCTGACCAGGTTCTGTTACCGAGAATCCTTTGCAAACCTCAAAATTTGGCTAAAAAAACACATTTTCCTCACATTTCGGTGACAGAAAGTTCTGGAATCTGAGAGGAGCCACAAATTTCCTTCCACCCAGCGTTCCCCTAAGTCTCCTGATAAAAATGATACCTCACTTGTGTTGGTAGAGCTAGCGCCCGCGACAGGAAAAGCCCCAAGACACAACGTGGACACATCCCATTTTTTTAAAGAAAACAGAGGTGTTTTTTGCAAAGTGCCTACCTGTAGATTTTGGCCTCTAACTCAGCCGACACCTAGGGAAACCTACCAAACCTGTGCATTTTTAAAAACTAGAGACCATGGGGAATCCAAGATGGGGTGGTTTGTGGGGCTCTGACCAGGTTCTGTTACCCAGAATCCTTTGCAAACCTCAAAATTTGGCTAAAAAAAACAAATTTTCCTCACATTTCGGTGACAGAAAGTTCTGGAATCTGAGAGGAGCCACAAATTTCCTTCCACCCAGAGTTCCCCCAAGTCTCCCGATAAAAATGATACCTCACTTGTGTGGGTAGGCCTAGCGCCCGCGACAGGAAACGCCCCAAAACACAACGTGGACACATCCCATTTTTTGAAAGAAAACAGAGGTGTTTTTTGCAAAGTGCCTACTTGTAGATTTTGGCCTCTAGCTCAGCCGGCACCTAGGGAAACCTACCAAACCTGTGCATTTTTGAAAACTAGAGACCATGTGGAATCCAAGATGGGGTGACCTGTGGGGCTCTGACCAGGTTCTGTTACCCAGAATCTATTGCAAACCTCAAAATTTGGCTAAAAAAACACATTTTCCTCACATTTCGGTGACAGAAAGTTCTGAAATCTGAGAGGAGCCACAAATTTCCTTCCACCCAGCGTTCCCCAAGTCTTCCGATAAAAATTATACCTCACTTGTGTGGGTAGGCCTAGCGCCCGCGACAGGAAACGCCCCAAGACACAACGTGGACACATCCCATTTTTTAAAAGAAAACAGAGGTGTTTTTTGCAAACTGCCTACCTGTAGATTTTGGCCTCTAGCTCAGCCGGCACCTAGGGAAACCTACCAAACCTGTGCATTTTTTAAAACTAGAGACCATGGGGAATCCAAGATGGGGTGGTTTGTGGGGCTCTGACCAAGGTCTGTTACCCAGAATCCATTGCAAACCTCAAAATGTGGCTAAAAAAACACATTTTCCTCACATTTCGGTGACAGAAAGGTCTGGAATCTGAGAGGAGCCACAAATTTCCTTCCACCCAGCGTTCCCCTAAGTCTCCCGATAAAAATGATACCTCACTTGTGTGGGTAGGCGTAGCGCCCGCGACAGGAAATGCCCCAAAACACATCGTGGACACATCAAATTTTTTGAAAGAAAACAGAGATGTTTTTTGCAAAGTGCCTACCTGTAGATTTTGGCCTCTAGCTCAGCCGGCACCTAGGGAAACCTACCAAACCTGTGCATTTTTGAAAACTAGAGACCTAGGGGAATCCAAGATGGGGTGACTTGTGGGGCTCTGACCAGGTTCTGTTACCCAGAATCCTTTGCAAACCTCAAAATTTGGCTAAAAAAACACAAGTTCCTCAAATTTCTGTGACAGAAAGTTCTGGAATCTGAGAGGAGGCACAAATTTCCTTCCACCCAGCATTCCCCCAAGTCTCCCGATAAATATTATACCTCACTTGTGTGGGTAGGCCTAGCGCCCTCAACAGGATATGCCCCAAAGCACAACGTGGACAGATCCCACTTTTTTTTTACAGAAAACAGAGGTGTTTTTTGCAAAGTGCCTACCTGTAGATTTTGGCCTCTAGCTCAGCCGGCACCTAGGGAAACCTACCAAACCTGTGCATTTTTGAAAACTAGAGACCTAGGGGAATCCAAGATAGGGTGACTTGTGGGGTTCTGACCAGGTTCTGTTACCCAGAATCCTTTGCAAACCTCAAAATTTCTCTAAAAAAACACATTTTCCTCACATTTCGGTGACAGAAAGTTCTGGAATCTGAGAGGAGCCACAAATTTCCTTCCACCCAGGGTTCCTCTAAGTCTCCTGATAAAAATGATACCTCAGTTGTGTGGGTAGAGCTAGCGCCCACGACAGGAAAAGCCCCAAGACACAACGTGGACACATCCCATTTTTTTAAAGAAAACAGGTGTTTTTTGCAAAGTGCCTACCTGTAGATTTTGGCCTCTAGCTCAGCCGGCACCTAGGGAAACCTACCAAACCTGTGCATTTTTAAAAACTAGAGACCATGGGGAATCCAAGATGGGGTGGTTTGTGGGGCTCTGAGCAGGTTCTGTTACCCAGAATCCATTGCAAACCTCAAAATTTGGCTAAAAAAACACATTTTCCTCACATTTCGGTGACAGAAAGGTCTGGAATCTGAGAGGAGGCACAAATTTCCTTCCACCCAGCGTTCCCCCAAGTCTCCCGATAAAAATTATACCTCACTTGTGTGGGTAGGCCTAACGCCGCGACAGGATATGCCCCAAAGCACAACGTGGACACATCCCATGTTTTTTTTACAGAAAACAGAGGTGTTTTTTGCAAAGTGCCTACCTGTAGATTTTGGCCTCTAGCTCAGCCGGCACCTTGGGAAACCTACCAAACCTGTGCATTTTTTTAAACTAGAGACCTAGGAAAATCCATGATGGGGTGACTTGTGGGGTTCTGACCAGGTTCTGTTACCCAGAATCCTTTGCAAACCTCAAAATTTGGCTAAAAAAACACATTTTCCTCCCATTTCGGTGACAGAAAGTTCTGGAATCTGAGAGGAGCCACAAATTTCCTTCCACCCAGCGTTCCCCTAAGTCTCCTGATAAAAATGATACCTCACTTGTGTGGGTAGGCCTAGCGCCCGCGACACGAAACACCCCAAAACACAACGTGGACACATCAAATTTTTTGAAAGAAAACAGAGGTGTTTTTTGCAAAGTGCCTACCTGTAGATTTTGGCCTCTAGCTCAGCCGGCACCTAGGGAAACCTACCCAACCTGTGCATTTTTGAAAACTAGAGACCTAGGGGAATCCAAGATGGGGTTACTTTTGGGGCTCTGACCAGGTTCTGTTACCGAGAATCCTTTGCAAACCTCAAAATTTGGCTAAAAAAACAAATTCTCCTCACATTTCAGTGACAGAAAGTTCTGGAATCTGAGAGGAGCCACAAATTTCCTTCCACCCAGCGTTCCCCCAAGTCTCCCGATAAAAATGATACCTCACTTGTGTGGGCAGGCCTAGCGCCCGCGACATGAAATGCCCCAAAGCACAACGTGGACACATCCCATTTTTTGAAAGAAAACAGAGGTGTTTTTTGCAAAGTGCCTACCTGTAGCTTTTGGCCTCTAGCTCAGCCGGCACCTAGGGAATCCTACGAATCCTGTGCATTTTTGAAAACTAGAGACCATGGGGAATCCAAGATGGGGTGACTTGTGGGGCTCTGACCAGGTTCTGTTACCCAGAATCCATTGCAAACCTCAAAATTTGGCTAAAAAAACACATTTTCCTCAAATTTCGGTGACAGAAAGTTCTGAAATCTGAGAGGAGCCACAAATTTCCTTCCACCCAGCGTTCCCCCAAGTCTTCCGATAAAAATGATACCTCACTTATGTGGGCAGGCCTAGCGCCCGCGACAGGAAACGCCCCAAAGCACAACGTGGACACATCCCATTTTTTGAAAGAAAACAGAGGTGTTTTTTGCAAAGTGCCTACCTGTAGATTTTGGCCTCTAGCTCAGCCGGCACCTAAGGAATCCTACCAATCCTGTGCATTTTTGAAAACTAGAGACCACGGGGAATCCAAGATGGGTTGACTTGTGGGGCTCTGACCAGGTTCTGTTACCCAGAATCTATTGCAAACCTCAAAATTTGGCTAAAAAAACACATTTTCCTCACATTTCGGTGACAGAAAGTTCTGAAATCTGAGAGGAGCCACAAATTTCCTTCCACCCAGCGTTCCCCCAAGTCTTCCGATAAAAATGATACCTCACTTGTGTGGGTAGGCCTAGCGCCCGCGACAGGAAACGCCCCAAAACACAACGTGGACACATCCCATTTTTTGAAAGAAAACAGAGGTGTTTTTTGCAAAGTGCCTACCTGTAGCTTTTGGCCTCTAGCTCAGCCGGCACCTAGGGAATCCTACCAATCCTGTGCATTTTTGAAAACTAGAGACCATGGGGAATCCAAGATGGGGTGACTTGTGGGGCTCTGACCAGGTTCTGTTACCCAGAATCCATTGCAAACCTCAAAATTTGGCTAAAAAAACACATTTTCCTCAAATTTCGGTGACAGAAAGTTCTGAAATCTGAGAGGAGCCACAAATTTCCTTCCACCCAGCGTTCCCCCAAGTCTTCCGATAAAAATGATACCTCACTTTTGTGGGTAGGCCTAGCGCCCGCGACAGGAAACGCCCCAAAACACAACGTGGACACATCCCATTTTTTGAAAGAAAACAGAGGTGTTTTTTGCAAAGTGCCTACCTGTAGATTTTGGCCTCTAGCTCAGCCGGCTCCTAGGGAAACCTACCAAACCTGTGCATTTTTTAAAACTAGAGACCATGGGGAATCCAAGATGGGGTGGTTTGTGGGGCTCTGAGCAGGTTCTGTTACCCAGAATCCATTGCAAACCTCAAAATGTGGCTAAAAAAACACATTTTCCTCACATTTCGGTGACAGAAAGGTCTGGAATCTGAGAGGAGCCACAAATTTCCTTCCACCCAGCGTTCCCCTAAGTCTCCCGATAAAAATGATACCTCACTTGTGTGGGTAGGCGTAGCGCCCACGACAGGAAATGCCCCAAAACACATCGTGGACACATCAAATTTTTTGAAAGAAAACAGAGATGTTTTTTGCAAAGTGCCTACCTGTAGATTTTGGCCTCTAGCTCAGCCGGCACCTAGGGAAACCTACCAAACCTGTGCATTTTTGAAAACTAGAGACCTAGGGGAATCCAAGATGGGGTGACTTGTGGGGCTCTGACCAGGTTCTGTTACCCAGAATCCTTTGCAAACCTCAAAATTTGGCTAAAAAAACACAAGTTCCTCAAATTTCTGTGACAGAAAGTTCTGGAATCTGAGAGGAGGCACAAATTTCCTTCCACCCAGCATTCCCCCAAGTCTCCCGATAAAAATTATACCTCACTTGTGTGGGTAGGCCTAGCGCCCTCAACAGGATATGCCCCAAAGCACAACGTGGACAGATCCCACTTTTTTTTTACAGAAAACAGAGGTGTTTTTTGCAAAGTGCCTACCTGTAGATTTTGGCCTCTAGCTCAGCCGGCACCTAGGGAAACCTACCAAACCTGTGCATTTTTTAAAACTAGAGACCTAGGGGAATCCAAGATAGGGTGACTTGTGGGGTTCTGACCAGGTTCTGTTACCCAGAATCCTTTGCAAACCTCAAAATTTCTCTAAAAAAACACATTTTCCTCACATTTCGGTGACAGAAAGTTCTGGAATCTGAGAGGAGCCACAAATTTCCTTCCACCCAGGGTTCCCCTAAGTCTCCTGATAAAAATGATACCTCAGTTGTGTGGGTAGAGCTAGCGCCCACGACAGGAAAAGCCCCAAGACACAACGTGGACACATCCCATTTTTTTAAAGAAAACAGGTGTTTTTTGCAAAGTGCCTACCTGTAGATTTTGGCCTCTAGCTCAGCCGGCACCTAGGGAAACCTACCAAACCTGTGCATTTTTAAAAACTAGAGACCATGGGGAATCCAAGATGGGGTGGTTTGTGGGGCTCTGAGCAGGTTCTGTTACCCAGAATCCATTGCAAACCTCAAAATTTGGCTAAAAAAACACATTTTCCTCACATTTCGGTGACAGAAAGGTCTGGAATCTGAGAGGAGGCACAAATTTCCTTCCACCCAGCGTTCCCCCAAGTCTCCCGATAAAAATTATACCTCACTTGTGTGGGTAGGCCTAACGCCGCGACAGGATATGCCCCAAAGCACAACGTGGACACATCCCATGTTTTTTTTACAGAAAACAGAGGTGTTTTTTGCAAAGTGCCTACCTGTAGATTTTGGCCTCTAGCTCAGCCGGCACCTTGGGAAACCTACCAAACCTGTGCATTTTTTTAAACTAGAGACCTAGGAAAATCCATGATGGGGTGACTTGTGGGGTTCTGACCAGGTTCTGTTACCCAGAATCCTTTGCAAACCTCAAAATTTGGCTAAAAAAACACATTTTCCTCCCATTTCGGTGACAGAAAGTTCTGGAATCTGAGAGGAGCCACAAATTTCCTTCCACCCAGCGTTCCCCTAAGTCTCCTGATAAAAATGATACCTCACTTGTGTGGGTAGGCCTAGCGCCCGCGACACGAAACACCCCAAAACACAACGTGGACACATCAAATTTTTTGAAAGAAAACAGAGGTGTTTTTTGCAAAGTGCCTACCTGTAGATTTTGGCCTCTAGCTCAGCCGGCACCTAGGGAAACCTACCCAACCTGTGCATTTTTGAAAACTAGAGACCTAGGGGAATCCAAGATGGGGTTACTTTTGGGGCTCTGACCAGGTTCTGTTACCGAGAATCCTTTGCAAACCTCAAAATTTGGCTAAAAAAACAAATTCTCCTCACATTTCAGTGACAGAAAGTTCTGGAATCTGAGAGGAGCCACAAATTTCCTTCCACCCAGCGTTCCCCCAAGTCTCCCGATAAAAATGATACCTCACTTGTGTGGGCAGGCCTAGCGCCCGCGACATGAAATGCCCCAAAGCACAACATGGACACATCCCATTTTTTGAAAGAAAACAGAGGTGTTTTTTGCAAAGTGCCTACCTGTAGCTTTTGGCCTCTAGCTCAGCCGGCACCTAGGGAATCCTACGAATCCTGTGCATTTTTGAAAACTAGAGACCATGGGGAATCCAAGATGGGGTGACTTGTGGGGCTCTGACCAGGTTCTGTTACCCAGAATCCATTGCAAACCTCAAAATTTGGCTAAAAAAACACATTTTCCTCAAATTTCGGTGACAGAAAGTTCTGAAATCTGAGAGGAGCCACAAATTTCCTTCCACCCAGCGTTCCCCCAAGTCTTCCGATAAAAATGATACCTCACTTATGTGGGCAGGCCTAGCGCCCGCGACAGGAAACGCCCCAAAGCACAACGTGGACACATCCCATTTTTTGAAAGAAAACAGAGGTGTTTTTTGCAAAGTGCCTACCTGTAGATTTTGGCCTCTAGCTCAGCCGGCACCTAAGGAATCCTACCAATCCTGTGCATTTTTGAAAACTAGAGACCACGGGGAATCCAAGATGGGTTGACTTGTGGGGCTCTGACCAGGTTCTGTTACCCAGAATCTATTGCAAACCTCAAAATTTGGCTAAAAAAACACATTTTCCTCACATTTCGGTGACAGAAAGGTCTGAAATCTGAGAGGAGCCACAAATTTCCTTCCACCCAGCGTTCCCCCAAGTCTTCCGATAAAAATGATACCTCACTTGTGTGGGTAGGCCTAGCGCCCGCGACAGGAAACGCCCCAAAACACAACGTGGACACATCCCATTTTTTTAAAGAAAACAGAGGTGTTTTTTGCAAAGTGCCTACCTGTAGATTTTGGCCTCTAGCTCAGCCGGCACCTAGGGAAACCTACCAAACCTGTGCATTTTTGAAAACTAGAGACCTAGGGGAATCCAAGATGGGGTGACTTGTGGGGCTCTGACCAGGTTCTGTTACCCAGAATCCTTTGCAAACCTCAAAATTTGGCTAAAAAAACACAAGTTCCTCAAATTTCTGTGACAGAAAGTTCTGGAATCTGAGAGGAGGCACAAATTTCCTTCCACCCAGCATTCCCCCAAGTCTCCCGATAAAAATTATACCTCACTTGTGTGGGTAGGCCTAGCGCCCTCAACAGGATATGCCCCAAAGCACAACGTGGACACATCCCACTTTTTTTTACAGAAAACAGAGGTGTTTTTTGCAAAGTGCCTACCTGTAGATTTTGGCCTCTAGCTCAGCCGGCACCTAGGGAAACCTACCAAACCTGTGCTTTTTTTAAAACTAGAGACCTAGGGGAATCCAAGATAGGGTGACTTGTTGGGTTCTGACCAGGTTCTGTTACCCAGAATCCTTTGCAAACCTCAAAATTTCTCTAAAAAAACACATTTTCCTCACATTTCGGTGACAGAAAGTTCTGGAATCTGAGAGGAGCCACAAATTTCCTTCCACCCAGGGTTCCCCTAAGTCTCCTGATAAAAATGATACCTCAGTTGTGTGGTTAGAGCTAGCGCCCACGACAGGAAAAGCCCCAAGACACAACGTAGACACATCCCATTTTTTTAAAGAAAACAGGTGTTTTTTGCAAAGTGCCTACCTGTAGATTTTGGCCTCTAGCTCAGCCGGCACCTAGGGAAACCTACCAAACCTGTGCATTTTTCAAAACTAGAGACCATGGGGAATCCAAGATGGGGTGGTTTGTGGGGCTCTGAGCAGGTTCTGTTACCCAGAATCCATTGCAAACCTCAAAATTTGGCTAAAAAAACACATTTTCCTCACATTTCGGTGACAGAAAGGTCTGGAATCTGAGAGGAGGCACAAATTTCCTTCCACCCAGCGTTCCCCCAAGTCTCCCGATAAAAATTATACCTCACTTGTGTGGGTAGGCCTAACGCCGCGACAGGATATGCCCCAAAGCACAACGTGGACACATCCCATGTTTTTTTTACAGAAAACAGAGGTGTTTTTTGCAAAGTGCCTACCTGTAGATTTTGGCCTCTAGCTCAGCCGGCACCTTGGGAAACCTACCAAACCTGTGCATTTTTTTAAACTAGAGACCTAGGGAAATCCATGATGGGGTGACTTGTGGGGTTCTGACCAGGTTCTGTTACCCAGAATCCTTTGCAAACCTCAAAATTTGGCTAAAAAAACACATTTTCCTCCCATTTCGGTGACAGAAAGTTCTGGAATCTGAGAGGAGCCACAAATTTCCTTCCACCCAGTGTTCCCCTAAGTCTCCTGATAAAAATGATACCTCACTTGTGTGGGTAGGCCTAGCGCCCGCGACACGAAACACCCCAAAACACAATGTGGACACATCAAATTTTTTGAAAGAAAACAGAGGTGTTTTTTGCAAAGTGCCAACCTGTAGATTTTGGCCTCTAGCTCAGCCGGCACCTAGGGAAACCTACCCAACCTGTGCATTTTTGAAAACTAGAGACCTAGGGGAATCCAAGATGGGGTGACTTTTGGGGCTCTGACCAGGTTCTGTTACCGAGAATCCTTTGCAAACCTCAAAATTTGGCTAAAAAAACAAATTCTCCTCACATTTCAGTGACAGAAAGTTCTGGAATCTGAGAGGAGCCACAAATTTCCTTCCACCCAGCGTTCCCCCAAGTCTCCCGATAAAAATGATACCTCACTTGTGTGGGCAGGCCTAGCGCCCGCGACAGGAAATGCCCCAAAGCACAACGTGGACACATCCCATTTTTTGAAAGAAAACAGAGGTGTTTTTTGCAAAGTGCCTACCTGTAGCTTTTGGCCTCTAGCTCAGCCGGCACCTAGGGAATCCTACCAATCCTGTGCATTTTTGAAAACTAGAGACCATGGGGAATCCAAGATGGGGTGACTTGTGGGGCTCTGACCAGGTTCTGTTACCCAGAATCCATTGCAAACCTCAAAATTTGGCTAAAAAAACACATTTCCTCAAATTTCGGTGACAGAAAGTTCTGAAATCTGAGAGGAGCCACAAATTTCCTTCCACCCAGCGTTCCCCCAAGTCTTCCGATAAAAATGATACCTCACTTGTGTGGGTAGGCCTAGCGCCCGCGACAGGAAACGCCCAAAAACACAACGTGGACACATCCCATTTTTTGAAAGAAAACAGAGGTGTTTTTTGCAAAGTGCCTACCTGTAGATTTTGGCCTCTAGCTCAGCCGGCACCTAGGGAAACCTACCAAACCTGTGCATTTTTGAAAACTAGAGACCTAGGGGAATCCAAGATGGGGTGACTTGTGGGGCTCTGACCAGGTTCTGTTACCCAGAATCCTTTGCAAACCTCAAAATTTGGCTAAAACAATACAAGTTCCTCAAATTTCTGTGACAGAAAGTTCTGGAATCTGAGAGGAGGCACAAATTTCCTTCCACCCAGCATTCCCCCAAGTCTCCCGATAAAAATTATACCTCACTTGTGTGGGTAGGCCTTGCGCCCTCAACAGGATATGCCCCAAAGCACAACGTGGACACATCTCATTTTTTTTTACAGAAAACAGAAGTGTTTTTTGCAAAGTGCCTACCTGTAGATTTTGGCCTCTAGCTCAGCCGGCACCTAGGGAAACCTACCAAACCTGTGCATTTTTTAAAACTAGAGACCTAGGGGAATCCAAGATAGGGTGACTTGTGGGGTTCTGACCAGGTTCTGTTACCCAGAATCCTTTGCAAACCTCAAAATATGGCTAAAAAAACACATTTTCCTCACATTTCGGTGACAGAAAGTTCTGCAATCTGAGAGGAGCCACAAATTTTCTTCCACCCAGGGTTCCCCTATGACTCCCGATAAAAATGATAGCTCACTTGTGTGGGTAGAGCTAGCGCCCGCGACAGGAAAAGCCCCAAGACACAACGTGGACACATCCCATTTTTTTAAAGAAAACAGAGGTATTTTTTGCAAAGTGCCTACCTGTAGATTTTGGCCTCTAGCTCAGCCGGCACCTAGGGAAACCTACCAAACCTGTGCATTTTTAAAAACTAGAGACCATGGGGAATCCAAGATGGGGTGGTTTGTGGGGCTCTGAGCAGGTTCTGTTACCCAGAATCCATTGCAAACCTCAAAATTTGGCTAAAAAAACACATTTTCCTCACATTTCGGTGACAGAAAGGTCTGGAATCTGAGAGGAGCCACAAATTTCCTTCCACCAAGCGTTCCGCTAAGTCTCCCGATAAAAATGATACCTCACTTGTGTGGGTAGAGCTAGCGCCCGCGACAGGAAACGCCCCAAAACACATCGTGGACACATCAAATTTTTTGAAAGAAAACAGAGATGTTTTTTGCAAAGTGCCTACTTGTAGATTTTGGCCTCTAGCTCAGCCGGCACCTAGGGAAACCTACCAAACCTGTGCATTTTTAAAAACTAGAGACCATGGGGAATCCAAGATGGGGTAGTTTGTGGGGCTCTGAGCAGGTTCTGTTACCCAGAATCCATTGCAAACCTCAAAATTTGGCTAAAAAAACAAATTTTCCTAACATTTCGGTGACAGAAACGTCTGGAATCTGAGAGGAGCCACAAATTTCCTTCCACCCAGCGTTCCCCTAAGTTTCCCGATAAAAATGATACCTCACTTGTGTGGGTAGGCCTAGCGCCCGCCACAGGAAACGCCCCAAAACACATCGTGGACACATCACATTTTTTTAAAGAAAACAGAGATGTTTTTTGCAAAGTGCCTACTTGTAGATTTTGGCCTCTAGCTCAGCCGGCACCTAGGGAAACCTACCAAGCCTGTGCATTTTTAGAAAGCAAGAGACCTAGGGGAATCCAAGATGGGGTGACTTGTGGGGCTCTGACCAGGTTCTGTTACCCAGAATCCTTTGCAAACCTCAAAATTTGGCTAAAAAAAACAAATTTTCCTCACATTTCGGTGACAGAAAGTTCTGGAATCTGAGAGGAGCCACAAATTTCCTTCCACCCAGAGTTCCCCCAAGTCTCCCGATAAAAATTATACCTCACTTGTGTGGGTAGGCCTAGTGCCCGCAACAGGAAACGCCCCAAAACACAACGTGGACACATCCCATTTTTTTAAAGAAAACAGAGGTGTTTTTTGCAAAGTGCCTACCTGTAGATTTTGGCCTCTAGCTCAGCCGGCACCTAGGGAAACCTACCAAACCTGTGCATTTTTTAAAACTAGAGACCTAGGGGAATCCAAGATAGGGTGACTTGTGGGGTTCTGACCAGGTTCTGTTACCCAGAATCCTTTGCAAACCTCAAAATTTCTCTAAAAAAACACATTTTCCTCACATTTCGGTGACAGAAAGTTCTGGAATCTGAGAGGAGCCACAAATTTCCTTCCACCCAGGGTTCCCCTAAGTCTCCTGATAAAAATGATACCTCATTTGTGTGGGTAGAGCTAGCGCCCACGACAGGAAAAGCCCCAAGACACAACGTGGACACATCCCATTTTTTTAAAGAAAACAGGTGTTTTTTGCAAAGTGCCTACCTGTAGATTTTGGCCTCTAGCTCAGCCGGCACCTAGGGAAACCTACCAAACCTGTGCATTTTTAAAAACTCGAGACCATGGGGAATCCAAGATGGGGTGGTTTGTGGGGCTCTGAGCAGGTTCTGTTACCCAGAATCCATTGCAAACCTCAAAATTTGGCTAAAAAAACACATTTTCCTCACATTTCGGTGACAGAAAGGTCTGGAATTTGAGAGGAGCCACAAATTTCCTTCCACCCAGCGTTCCCCTAAGTCTCCCGATAAAAATGATACCTCACTTGTGTGGGTAGGCCTAGCGCCCGCGACAGGAAATGCCCCAAAACACATCGTGGACACATCAAATTTTTTGAAAGAAAACAGAGATGTTTTTTGCAAAGTGCCTACTTGTAGATTTTGGCCTCTAGCTCATCCAGCACCTAGGGAAACCTACCAAGCCTGTGCATTTTTAGAAAACTAGAGACCTAGGGGAATCCAAGATGGGGTGACTTGTGGGGCTCTGACCAGGTTCTGTTACCCAGAATCCTTTGCAAGCCTCAAAATTTGGCTAAAAAAAACAAATTTTCCTCACATTTCGGTGACAGAAAGTTCTGGAATCTGAGAGGAGCCACAAATTTCCTTCCACCCAGCGTTCCCCTAAGTCTCCTGATAAAAATGATACCTCACTTGTGTGGGTAGGCCTAGCGCCCGCGACACGAAACACCCCAAAACACAACGTGGACACATCAAATTTTTTGAAAGAAAACAGAGGTGTTTTTTGCAAAGTGCCTACCTGTAGATTTTGGCCTCTAGCTCAGCCGGCACCTAGGGAAACCTACCCAACCTGTGCATTTCTGAAAACTAGAGACCTAGGGGAATCCAAGATGGGGTGACTTGTGGGGCTCTGACCAGGTTCTCTTACCCAGAATCCTTTGGAAACCTCAAAATATGGCTAAAAAAACACATTTTCCTCACATTTCGGTGACAGAAAGTTCTAAAATGTGAGAGGAGCCAGAAATTTCCTTCCACCCAGCGTTCCCCTAAGTCTTACGATAAAAATTATACCTCACTTGTGTGGGTAGGCCTAGTGCCCGCAACAGGAAACGCCCCAAAACACAACGTGGACACATCCCATTTTTTGAAAGAAAACAGAGGTGTTTTTTGCAAAGTGCCTACCTGTAGATTTTGGCCTCTAGCTCAGCCGGCACCTATGGAAACCTACCAAACCTGTGCATTTTTAAAACCTAGAGACCTAGGGGAATCCAAAATGGGGTGACTTGTGGGGCTCTGACCAGGTTCTGTTACCCAGAATCCTTTGCAAACCTCAAAATTTGGCTAAAAAAACACATGTTCCTCAAATTTTTGTGACAGAAAGTTCTGGAATCTGAGAGGAGGCACAAATTTCCTTCCACCAAGCGTTCCCCCAAGTCTCCCGATAAAAATTATACCTCACTTGTGTGGGTAGGCCTAACGCCCGCGACAGGATATGCCCCAAAGCACAACGTGGGACCATCCCATGTTTTTTTTACAGAAAACAGAGGTGTTTTTTGCAAAGTGCCTACCTGTAGATTTTGGCCTCTAGCTCAGCCGGCACCTTGGGAAACCTACCAAACCTGTGCATTTTTTTAAACTAGAGACCTAGGGAAATCCATGATGGGTGACTTGTGGGGTTCTGACCAGGTTCTGTTACCCAGAATCCTTTGCAAACCTCAAAATTTGGCTAAAAAAACACATTTTCCTCCCATTTCGGTGACAGAAAGTTCTGGAATCTGAGAAGAGCCACAAATTTCCTTCCACCTAGCGTTCCCCTAAGTCTCCTGATAAAAATGATACCTCACTTGTGTGGGTAGGCCTAGCGCCCGCGACACGAAACACCCCAAAACACAACGTGGACACATCAAATTTTTTGAAAGAAAACAGAGGTGTTTTTTGCAAAGTGCCTACCTGTAGATTTTGGCCTCTAGCTCAGCCGGCACCTAGGGAAACCTACCTAACCTGTGCATTTTTGAAAACTAGAGACCTAGGGGAATCCAAGATGGGGTGACTTTTGGGGCTCTGACCAGGTTCTGTTACCGAGAATCCTTTGCAAACCTCAAAATTTGGCTAAAAAAACAAATTCTCCTCACATTTCAGTGACAGAAAGTTCTGGAATCTGAGAGGAGCCAAAAATTTCCTTCCACCCAGCGTTCCCCCAAGTCTCCCGATAAAAATGATACCTCACTTGTGTGGGCAGGCCTAGCGCCCGCGACAGGAAATGCCCCAAAGCACAACGTGGACACATCCCATTTTTTGAAAGAAAACAGAGGTGTTTTTTGCAAAGTGCCTACCTGTAGCTTTTGGCCTCTAGCTCAGCCGGCACCTAGGGAATCCTACCAATCCTGTGCATTTTTGAAAACTAGAGACCATGGGGAATCCAAGATGGGGTGACTTGTGGGGCTCTGACCAGGTTCTGTTACCCAGAATCCATTGCAAACCTCAAAATTTGGCTAAAAAACACATTTTCCTCAAATTTCGGTGACAGAAAGTTCTGAAATCTGAGAGGAGCCACAAATTTCCTTCCAACCAGCGTTCCCCCAAGTCTTCCGATAAAAATGATACCTCACTTGTGTGGGTAGGCCTAACGCCCGCGACAGGATATGCCCCAAAGCACAACGTGGACACATCCCATGTTTTTTTTACAGAAAACAGAGGTGTTTTTTGCAAAGTGCCTACCTGTAGATTTTGGCCTCTAGCTCAGCCGGCACCTAGGGAAACCTACCAAACCTGTGCATTTTTGAAAACTAGAGACCTAGGGGAATCCAAGATAGGGTGACTTGTGGGGCTCTGACCAGGTTCTGTTACCCAGAATCCTTTGCAAACCTCAAAATTTGGCTAAAACAATACAAGTTCCTCAAATTTCTGTGACAGAAAGTTCTGGAATCTGAGAGGAGGCACAAATTTCCTTCCACCCAGCATTCCCCCAAGTCTCCCGATAAAAATTATACCTCACTTGTGTGGGTAGGCCTAGCGCCCTCAACAGGATATGCCCCAAAGCACAACGTGGACACATCCCATTTTTTTTTACAGAAAACAGGGGTGTTTTTTGCAAAGTGCCTACCTGTAGATTTTGGCCTCTAGCTCAGCCGGCACCTAGGGAAACCTACCAAACCTGTGCATTTTTTAAAACTAGAGACCTAGGGGAATCCAAGATAGGGTGACTTGTGGGGTTCTGACCAGGTTGTGTTACCCAGAATCCTTTGCAAACCTCAAAATTTGGCTAAAAAAACACATTTTCCTCACATTTCGGTGACAGAAAGTTCTGGAATCTGCGAGGAGCCACAAATTTTCTTCCACCCAGGGTTCCCCTATGTCTCCTGATAAAAATGATACCTCACTTGTGTGGGTAGAGCTAGCGCCCGCGACAGGAAAAGCCCCAAGACACAACGTGGACACATCCCATTTTTTTAAAGAAAACAGAGGTGTTTTTTGCAAAGTGCCTACCTGTAGATTTTGGCCTCTAGCTCAGCCGGCACCTAGGGAAACCTACCCAACCTGTGCATTTCTGAAAAGTAGAGACCTAGGGGAATCCAAGATGGGGTGACTTGTGGGGCTCTGACCAGGTTCTGTTACCCAGAATCCTTTGCAAACCTCAAAATATGGCTAAAAAAACACATTTTCCTCACATTTCGGTGACAGAAAGTTCTGAAATGTGAGAGGAGCCAGAAATTTCCTTCCACCCAGCGTTCCCCTAAGTCTTCCGATAAAATTTATACCTCACTTGTGTGGGTAGGCCTAGTGCCCGCAACAGGAAACGCCCCAAAACACAACGTGGACACATCCCATTTTTTTAAAGAAAACAGAGGTGTTTTTTGCAAAGTGCCTACCTGTAGATTTTGGCCTCTAGCTCAGCCGGCACCTAGGGAAACCTACCAAACCTGTGCATTTTTTAAACCTAGAGACCTAGGGGAATCCAAAATGGGGTGACTTGTGGGGCTCTGACCAGGTTCTGTTACCCAGAATCCTTTCCAAACCTCAAAATTTGGCTAAAAAAACACATGTTCCTCAAATTTTTGTGACAGAAAGTTCTGGAATCTGAGAGGAGGCACAAATTTCCTTCCACCCAGCGTTCCCCCAAGTCTCCCGATAAAAATTATACCTCACTTGTGTGGGTAGGCCTAACGCCCGCGACAGGATATGCCCCAAAGCACAACGTGGACACATCCCATGTTTTTTTTTTACAGAAAAAAGAGGTGTTTTTTGCAAAGTGCCTACCTGTAGATTTTGGCCTCTAGCTCAGCCGGCACCTTGGGAAACCTACCAAACCTGTGCATTTTTTTAAACTAGAGACCTAGGGAAATCCATGATGGGGTGACTTGTGGGGTTCTGACCAGGTTCTGTTACCCAGAATCCTTTGCAAACCTCAAAATTTGGCTAAAAAAACACATTTTCCTCCCATTTCGGTGACAGAAAGTTCTGGAATCTGAGAGGAGCCACAAATTTCCTTCCACCCAGCGTTCCCCTAAGTCTCCTGATAAAAATGATACCTCACTTGTGTGGGTAGGCCTAGCACCCGCGACACGAAACACCCCAAAACACAACGTGGACACATCCAATTTTTTGAAAGAAAACAGGGTTTTTTTTGCAAAGTGCCTACCTGTAGATTTTGGCCTCTAGCTCAGCCGGCACCTAGGGAAACCTACCCAACCTGTGCATTTTTGAAAACTAGAGACCTAGGGGAATCCAAGATGGGGTGACTTTTGGGGCTCTGACCAGGTTCTGTTACCGAGAATCCTTTGCAAACCTCAAAATTTGGCTAAAAAAACAAATTCTCCTCACATTTCAGTGACAGAAAGTTCTGGAATCTGAGAGGAGCCACAAATTTCCTTCCACCCAGCGTTCCCCCAAGTCTCCCGGTAAAAATGATACCTCACTTGTGTGGGCAGGCCTAGCGCCCGCGACAGGAAATGCCCCAAAGCACAACGTGGACACAGCCCATTTTTTGAAAGAAAACAGAGGTGTTTTTTGCAAAGTGCCTACCTGTAGCTTTTGGCCTCTAGCTCAGCCGGCACCTAGGGAATCCTACCAATCCTGTGCATTTTTGAAAACTAGAGACCATGGGGAATCCAAGATGGGGTGACTTGTGGGGCTCTGACCAGGTTCTGTTACCCAGAATCCATTGCAAACCTCAAAATTTGGCTAAAATAACACATTTTCCTCAAATTTCGGTGACAGAAAGTTCTGAAATCTGAGAGTAGCCACAAATTTCCTTCCACCCAGCGTTCCCCCAAGTCTTCCGATAAAAATGATACCTCACTTGTGTGGGTAGGCCTAGCGCCCGCGACAGGAAACGCCCCAAAACACAACGTGGACACATCCCATTTTTTGAAAGAAAACAGAGGTGTTTTTTGCAAAGTGCCTACCTGTAGATTTTGGCCTCTAGCTCAGCCGGCACCTAGGGAAACCTACCAAACCTGTGCATTTTTGAAAACTAGAGACCTATGGGAATCCAAGATGGGGTGACTTGTGGGGCTCTGACCAGGTTCTGTTACCCAGAATCCTTTGCAAACCTCAAAATTTGGCTAAAACAATACAAGTTCCTCAAATTTCTGTGACAGAAAGTTCTGGAATCTGAGAGGAGCCACAAATTTTCTTCCACCCAGGGTTCCCCTATGTCTCCCGATAAAAATGATACCTCACTTGTGTGGGTAGAGCTAGCGCCCGCGACAGGAAAAGCCCCAAGACACAACGTGGACACATCCCATTTTTTTAAAGAAAACAGAGGTGTTTTTTGCAAAGTGCCTACCTGTAGATTTTGGCCTCTAGCTCAGCCGGCACCTAGGGAAACCTACCAAACCTGTGCATTTTTAAAAACTAGAGACCATGGGGAATCCAAGATGGGGTGGTTTGTGGGGCTCTGAGCAGGTTCTGTTACCCAGAATCCATTGCAAACCTCAAAATTTGGCTAAAAAAACAAATTTTCCTCACATTTCGGTGACAGAAAGGTCTGGAATCTGAGAGGAGCCACAAATTTCCTTCCACCAAGCGTTCCCCTAAGTCTCCCGATAAAAATGATACCTCACTTGTGTGGGTAGAGCTAGCGCCCGCGACAGGAAACGCCCCAAAACACATCGTGGACACATCAAATTTTTTGAAAGAAAACAGAGATGTTTTTTGCAAAGTGCCTACTTGTAGATTTTGGCCTCTAGCTCAGTCGGCACCTAGGGAAACCTACCAAACCTGTGCATTTTTAAAAACTAGAGACCATGGGGAATCCAAGATGGGGTAGTTTTGAGTTTTGAGCAGGTTCTGTTACCCAGAATCCATTGCAAACCTCAAAATTTGGCTAAAAAAACAAATTTTCCTCACATTTCGGTGACAGAAAGGTCTGGAATCTGAGAGGAGCCACAAATTTCCTTCCACCCAGCGTTCCCCTAAGTTTTCCGATAAAAATGATACCTCACTTGTGTGGGTAGGCCTAGCGCCCGCGACAGGAAACGCCCCAAAACACATCGTGGACACATCACATTTTTTGAAAGAAAACAGAGGTGTTTTTTGCAAAGTGCCTACTTGTAGATTTTGGCCTCTAGCTCAGCCGGCACCTAGGGAAACCTACCAAGCCTGTGCATTTTTAGAAAACTAGAGACCTAGGGGAATCCAAGATGGGGTGACTTGTGGGGCTCTGACCAGGTTCTGTTACCCAGAATCCTTTGCAAACCTCAAAATTTGGCTAAAAAAAACACATTTTCCTCACATTTCGGTGACAGAAAGTTCTGGAATCTGAGAGGAGCCACAAATTTCCTTCCACCCAGAGTTCCCCCAAGTCTCCCGATAAAAATGATACCTCACTTGTGTGGGTAGGCCTAGCGCCCGTGACAGGAAACGCCCCAAAACACAACGTGGACACATCCCATTTTTTGAAAGAAAACAGAGGTGTTTTTTGCAAAGTGCCTACTTGTAGATTTTGGCCTCTAGCTCAGCCGGCACCTAGGGAAACCTACCAAACCTGTGCATTTTTGAAAACTAGAGACCATGTGGAATCCAAGATGGGGTGACCTGTGGGGCTCTGACCAGGTTCTGTTACCCAGAATCCTTTGCAAACCTCAAAATATGGCTAAAAAAACACATTTTCCTCACATTTCGGTGACAGAAAGTTCTGAAATCTGAGAGGAGCCACAAATTTCCTTCCACCCAGCGTTCCCCCAAGTCTTCCGATAAAAATGATACCTCACTTGTGTGGGTAGGCCTAGCGCCCGCGACAGGAAACACCCCAAAACACAACGTGGACACATCCCATTTTTTGAAAGAAAACAGAGGTGTTTTTTGCAAAGTGCCTACCTGTAGATTTTGGCCTCTAGCTCAGCCGGCACCTAGGGAAACCTACCAAACCTGTGCATTTTTGAAAACTAGAGACCTAGGGGAATCCAAGATGGGGTGACTTGTGGGGCTCTGACCAGGTTCTGTTACCCAGAATCCTTTGCAAACCTCAAAATTTGGCTAAAAAAACACAAGTTCCTCAAATTTCTGTGACAGAAAGTTCTGGAATCTGAGAGGAGGCACACATTTCCTTCCACCCAGCATTCCCCCAAGTCTCCCGATAAAAATTATACCTCACTTGTGTGAGTAGGCCTAGCACCCTCAACAGGATATGCCCCAAAGCACAACGTGGACACATCCCATTTTTTTTTTACAGAAAACAGAGGTGTTTTTTGCAAAGTGCCTACCTGTAGATTTTGGCCTCTAGCTCAGCCGGCACCTAGGGAAACCTACCAAACCTGTGCATTTTTTAAAACTAGAGACCTAGGGGAATCCAAGATAGGGTGACTTGTGGGGTTCTGACCAGGTTCTGTTACCCAGAATCCTTTGCAAACCTCAAAATTTCTCTAAAAAAACACATTTTCCTCACATTTCGGTGACAGAAAGTTCTGGAATCTGAGAGGAGCCACAAATTTCCTTCCACCCAGGGTTCCCCTAAGTCTCCTGATAAAAATGATACCTCACTTGTGTGGGTAGAGCTAGCGCCCACGACAGGAAAAGCCCCAAGACACAACGTGGACACATCCCATTTTTTTAAAGAAAACAGGTGTTTTTTGCAAGGTGCCTACCTGTAGATTTTGGCCTCTAGCTCAGCCGGCACCTAGAGAAACCTACCAAACCTGTGCATTTTTAAAAACTAGAGACCATGGGGAATCCAAGATGGGGTGGTTTGTGGGGCTCTGAGCAGGTTCTGTTACCCAGAATCCATTGCAAACCTCAAAATTGGGCTAAAAAAACACATTTTCCTCACATTTCGGTGACAGAAAGTTCTGAAATCTGAGAGGAGCCACAAATTTCCTTCCACCCAGCGTTCCCCCAAGTCTTCCGATAAAAATGATACCTCACTTGTGTGGGTAGGCCTAGCGCCCGCGACAGGAAATGCCCCAAAACACATCGTGGACACATCAAATTTTTTGAAAGAAAACAGAGATGTTTTTTGCAAAGTGCCTACTTGTAGATTTTGGCCTCTAGCTCAGCCGGCACCTAGTGAAACCTACCAAGCCTGTGCATTTTTAGAAAACTAGAGACCTATGGGAATCCAAGATGGGGTGACTTGTGGGGCTCTGACCAGGTTCTGTTACCCAGAATCCTTTGCAAACCTCAAAATTTGGCTAGAAAAAACAAATTTTCCTCACATTTCGGTGACAGAAAGTTCTGGAATCTGAGAGGAGCCACAAATTTCCTTCCACCCAGAGTTCCCCCAAGTCTCCCGATAAAAATGATACCTCACTTGTGTGGGTAGGCCTAGCGCCCGCGACAGGAAACGCCCCAAAACACAACGTGGACACATCCCATTTTTTGAAAGAAAACAGAGGTGTTTTTTGCAAAGTGCCTACTTGTAGATTTTGGCCTCTAGCAGAGCCGGTACCTAGGGAAACCTACCAAACCTGTGCATTTTTGAAAACTAGAGACCATGGGGAATCCAAGATGGGGTGACTTGTGGGGCTCTGACCAGGTTCTGTTACCCAGAATCCTTTGCAAACCTCAAAATATGGCTACAAAAACACATTTTCCTCACATTTCGGTGACAGAAAGTTCTGAAATCTGAGAGGAGCCACAAATTTCCTTCCGCCCAGCGTTCCCCTAAGTCTTACGATAAAAATTATACCTCACTTGTGTGGGTAGGCCTAGTGCCCGCAACAGGAAACGCCCCAAAACACAACGTGGACACATCCCATTTTTTTAAAGAAAACAGAGGTGTTTTTTGCAAAGTGCCTACCTGTAGATTTTGGCCTCTAGCTCAGCCGGCACCTAGGGAAACCTACCAAACCTGTGCATTTTTTAAAACTAGAGACCTAGGGGAATCCAAGATAGGGTGACTTGTGGGGTTCTGACCAGGTTCTGTTACCCAGAATCCTTTGCAAACCTCAAAATTTGGCTAAAAAAACACATTTTCCTCACATTTCGGTGACAGAAAGTTCTGGAATCTGAGAGGAGGCACAAACTTCTTCCACCCAGCGTTCCCCCAAGTCTCCCGATAAAAATTATACCTCACTTGTGTGGGTAGGCCTAACGCCCGCGACAGGATATGCCCCAAAGCACAACGTGGACACATCCCATGTTTTTTTACTGAAAACAGAGGTGTTTTTTGCAATGTGCCTACCTGTAGATTTTGTCCTCTAGCTCAGCCGGCACCTTGGGAAACCTACCAAACCTGTGCATTTTTTAAAACTAGAGACCTAGGGAAATCCATGATGGGGTGACTTGTGGGGTTCTGACCAGGTTCTCTTACCCAGAATCCTTTGCAAACCTCAAAATTTGGCTAAAAAAACACATTTTCCTCACATTCCGGTGACAGAAAGTTCTGGAATCTGAGAGGAGCCACAAATTTCCTTCCACCCAGGGTTCCCCTAAGTCTCCTGATAAAAATGATACCTCACTTGTGTGGATAGAGCTAGCGCCCGCGACAGGAAAAGCCCCAAGACACAACGTGGACACATCCCATTTTTTAAAAGAAAACAGAGGTGTTTTTTGCAAACTGCCTACCTGTAGATTTTGGCCTCTAGCTCAGCCGGCACCTAGGGAAACCTACCAAACCTGTGCATTTTTAAAAACTAGAGACCATGGGGAATCCAAGATGGGGTGGTTTGTGGGGCTCTGAGCAGGTTCTGTTACCCAGAATCCATTGCAAACCTCAAAATTTGGCTAAAAAAACACATTTTCCTCACATTTCGGTGACAGAAAGTTCTGGAATCTGAGAGGAGCCACAAATTTCCTTCCACCCAGCGTTACCCTAAGACTCCCGATAAAAATGATACCTCACTTGTGTGGGTAGGCCTAGCGCCCGCGACAGGAAACGCCCCAAAACACATCGTGGACACATCAAATTTTTTGAAAGAAAACAGAGATGTTTTTTGCAAAGCGCCTACTTGTAGATTTTGGCCTCTAGCTCAGCCGGCACCTTGGGAAACCTACCAAACCTGTGCATTTTTTTAAACTAGAGACCTAGGGAAATCCATGATGGGGTGACTTGTGGGGTTCTGACCAGGTTCTGTTACCCAGAATCCTATGCAAACCTCAAAATTTGGCTAAAAAAACACATTTTCCTCACATTTCGGTGACAGAAAGTTCTGGAATCTGAGAGGAGCCACAAATTTCCTTCCACCCAGCGTTCCCCCAAGTCTTCCGATAAAAATGATACCTCACTTGTGTGGGTAGGCCTAGCGCCCGCGACAGGATACGCCCCAAAACACAACGTGGACACATCCCATTTTTTTTTACAGAAAACAGAGGTGTTTTTTGCAAAGTGCCTACCTGTAGATTTTGGCCTCTAGCTCAGCCGGCACCTAGGGAAACCTACCAAACCTGTGCATTTTTTAAAACTAGAGACCTAGGGGAATCCAAGATAGGGTGACTTGTGGGGTTCTGACCAGGTTCTGTTACCCAGAATCCTTTGCAAACCTCAAAATTTCTCTAAAAAAACACATTTTCCTCACATTTCGGTGACAGAAAGTTCTGGAATCTGAGAGGAGCCACAAATTTCCTTCCACCCAGGGTTCCCCTAAGTCTCCTGATAAAAATGATACCTCACTTGTGTGGGTAGAGCTAGCGCCCACGACAGGAAAAGCCCCAAGACACAACGTGGACACATCCCATTTTTTTAAAGAAAACAGGTGTTTTTTGCAAAGTGCCTACCTGTAGATTTTGGCCTCTAGCTCAGCCGGCACCTAGAGAAACCTACCAAACCTGTGCATTTTTAAAAACTAGAGACCATGGGGAATCCAAGATGGGGTGGTTTGTGGGACTCTGAGCAGGTTCTGTTACCCAGAATCCATTGCAAACCTCAAAATTGGGCTAAAAAAACACATTTTCCTCACATTTCGGTGACAGAAAGTTCTGAAATCTGAGAGGAGCCACAAATTTCCTTCCACCCAGCGTTCCCCCAAGTCTTCCGATAAAAATGATACCTCACTTGTGTGGGTAGGCCTAGCGCCCGCGACAGGAAATGCCCCAAAACACATCGTGGACACATCAAATTTTTTGAAAGAAAACAGAGATGTTTTTTGCAAAGTGCCTACTTGTAGATTTTGGCCTCTAGCTCAGCCGGCACCTAGTGAAACCTACCAAGCCTGTGCATTTTTAGAAAACTAGAGACCTATGGGAATCCAAGATAGGGTGACTTGTGGGGCTCTGAACAAGGTTCTGTTACCCAGAATCCTTTGCAAACCTCAAAATTTGGATAGAAAAAACAAATTTTCCTCACATTTCGGTGACAGAAAGTTCTGGAATCTGAGAGGAGCCACAAATTTCCTTCCACCCAGAGTTCCCCCAAGTCTCCCGATAAAAATTATACCTCACTTGTGTGGGTAGGCCTAGCGCCCGCGACAGGAAACGCCCCAAAACACAACGTGGACACATCCCATTTTTTGAAAGAAAACAGAGGTGTTTTTTGCAAAGTGCCTACTTGTAGATTTTGGCCTCTAGCAGAGCCGGCACCTAGGGAAACCTACCAAACCTGTGCATTTTTGAAAACTAGAGACCATGGGGAATCCAAGATGGGGTGACTTGTGGGGCTCTGACCAGGTTCTGTTACCCAGAATCCTTTGCAAACCTCAAAATATGGCTACAAAAACACATTTTCCTCACATTTCGGTGACAGAAAGTTCTGAAATCTGAGAGGAGCCACAAATTTCCTTCCACCCAGCGTTCCCCTAAGTCTTACGATAAAAATTATACCTCACTTGTGTGGGTAGGCCTAGTGCCCGCAACAGGAAACGCCCCAAAACACAACGTGGACACATCCCATTTTTTGAAAGAAAACAGAGGTGTTTTTTGCAAAGTGCCTACCTGTAGATTTTGGCCTCTAGCTCAGCCGGCACCTAGGGAAACCTACCAAACCCGTGCATTTTTTAAAACTAGAGACCTAGGGGAATCCAAGATAGGGTGACTTGTGGGGTTCTGACCAGGTTCGGTTACCCAGAATCCTTTGCAAACCTCAAAATTTGGCTAAAAAAACACATTTTAATCACATTTCGGTGACAGAAAGTTCTGGAATCTGAGAGGAGGCACAAACTTCTTCCACCCAGCGTTCCCCCAAGTCTCCCGATAAAAATTATACCTCACTTATGTGGGTAGGCCTAACGCCCGCGACAGGATATGCCCCAAAGCACAACGTGGACACATCCCATGTTTTTTTACAGAAAACAGAGGTGTTTTTTGCAATGTGCCTACCTGTAGATTTTGGCCTCTAGCTCAGCCGGCACCTTGGGAAACCTACAAAACCTGTGCATTTTTTAAAACTAGAGACCTAGGGAAATCCATGATGGGGTGACTTGTGGGGTTCTGACCAGGTTCTCTTACCCAGAATCCTTTGCAAACCTCAAAATTTGGCTAAAAAAACACATTTTCCTCACATTTCGGTGACAGAAAGTTCTGGAATCTGAGAGGAGCCACAAATTTCCTTCCACCCAGGGTTCCCCTAAGTCTCCTGATAAAAATGATACCTCACTTGTGTGGGTAGAGCTAGCGCCCGCGACAGGAAAAGCCCCAAGACACAACGTGGACACATCCCATTTTTTTAAAGAAAACAGAGGTGTTTTTTGCAAAGTGCCTATCTGTAGATTTTGGCCTCTAGCTCAGCCGACACCTAGGGAAACCTACCAAACCTGTGCATTTTTAAAAACTAGAGACCATGGGGAATCCAAGATGGGGTGGTTTGTGGGGCTCTGAGCAGGTTCTGTTACCGAGAATCCTTTGTAAACCTCAAAATTTGGCTAAAAAAACAAATTCTCCTCACATTTCAGTGACAGAAAGTTCTGGAATCTGAGAGGAGCCACAAATTTCCTTCCACCCAGCGTTCCCCCAAGTCTCCCGATAAAAATGATACCTCACTTATGTGGGCAGGCCTAGCGCCCGCAACAGGAAGTGCCCCAAAGCACAACGTGGACACATCCCATTTTTTGGAAGAAAACAGAGGTGTTTTTTGCAAAGTGCCTACCTGTAGATTTTGGCCTCTAGCTCAGCCGGCACCTAGGGAATCCTACCAATCCTGTGCATTTTTGAAAACTAGAGACCATGGGGAATCCAAGATGGGGTGGTTTGTGGGGCTCTGAGCAGGTTCTGTTACCCAGAATCCATTGCAAACCTCAAAATTTGGCTAAAAAAACACATTTTCCTCACATTTCGGTTACAGAAAGGTCTGGAATCTGAGAGGAGCCACAAATTTCCTTCCACCCAGCGTTCCCCTAAGTCTCCCGATAAAAATGATACCTCACTTGTGTGGGTAGGCCTAGCGCCCGCGACAGGAAACGCCCCAAAACACATTGTGGACACATCAAATTTTTTGAAAGAAAACAGAGATGTTTTTTGCAAATCGCCTACTTGTAGATTTTGGCCTCTAGCTCAGCCGGCACCTTGGAAAACCTACGAAACCTGTGCATTTTTTAAAACTAGAGACCTAGGGAAATCCATGATGGGGTGACTTGTGGGGTTCTGACCAGGTTCTGTTACCCAGAATCCTATGCAAACCTCAAAATTTGGCTAAAAAAACACATTTTCCTCACATTTCGGTGACAGAAAGTTCTGGAATCTGAGAGGAGCCACAAATTTCCTTCCACCCAGCGTTCCCCCAAGTCTTCCGATAAAAATGATACCTCACTTGTGTGGGTAGGCCTAGCGCCCGCGACAGGAAACGCCCCAAAACACAACGTGGACACATCCCATTTTTTTAAAGAAAACAGAGGTGTTTTTTGCAAAGTGCCTACCTGTAGATTTTGGCCTCTAGCTCAGCCGGCACCTAGGGAAACCTACCAAACCTGTGCATTTGTGAAAACTAGAGACCTAGGGGAATCCAAGATGGGGTGACTTGTGGGGCTCTGACCAGGTTCTGTTACCCAGAATCCTTTACAAACCTCAAAATTTGGCTAAAAAAACACATTTTCCTCACATTTCAGTGACAGAAAGTTCTGGAATCTGAGAGGAGCCACAAATTTCCTTCCACCCAGCGTTCCCCTAAGTCTTACGATAAAAATTATACCTCACTTGTGTGGGTAGGCCTAGTGCCCGCAACAGGAAACGCCCCAAAACACAACGTGGACACATCCCATTTTTTTAAAGAAAACAGAGGTGTTTTTTGCAAAGTGCCTACCTGTAGATTTTGGCCTCTAGCTCAGCCGGCACCTAGGGAAACCTACCAAACCTGTGCATTTTTGAAACCTAGAGACCTAGGGGAATCCAAAATGAGGTGACTTGTGGGGCTCTGACCAGGTTCTGTTACCCAGAATCCTTTGCAAACCTCAAAATTAGGCTAAAAAAACATATGTTCCTCAAATTTTTGTGACAGAAAGTTCTGGAATCAGAGAGGAGGCACAAACTTCTTCCACCCAGCGTTCCCCCAAGTCTCCCGATAAAAATTATGCCTCACTTGTGTGGGTAGGCCTAACGCCCGCGACAGGATATGCCCCAAAGCACAACGTGGACACATCCCATGTTTTTTTTACAGAAAACAGAGGTGTTTTTTGCAAAGTGCCTACCTGTAGATTTTGGCCTCTAGCTCAGCCGGCACCTTGGGAAACCTACCAAACCTGTGCATTTTTTAAAACTAGAGACCTAGGGAAATCCATGATGGGGTGACTTGTGGGGTTCTGACCAGGTTCTGTTACCGAGAATCCTCTTGCAAACCTCAAAATTTGGCTAAAAAAACACATTTTCCTCACATTTCGGTGACAGAAAGTTCTGGAATCTGAGAGGAGCCACAAATTTCCTTCCACCCAGGGTTCCCCTAAGTCTCCTGATAAAAATGATACCTCACTTGTGTGGGTAGAGCTAGCGCCCGCGACAGGAAAAGCCCCAAGACACAACGTGGACACATCCCATTTTTTTAAAGAAAACAGAGGTGTTTTTTGCAAAGTGCCTATCTGTAGATTTTGGCCTCTAGCTCAGCCGACACCTAGGGAAACCTACCAAACCTGTGCATTTTTAAAAACTAGAGACCATGGGGAATCCAAGATGGGGTGGTTTGTGGGGCTCTGAGCAGGTTCTGTTACCGAGAATCCTTTGTAAACCTCAAAATTTGGCTAAAAAAACAAATTCTCCTCACATTTCAGTGACAGAAAGTTCTGGAATCTGAGAGGAGCCACAAATTTCCTTCCACCCAGCGTTCCCCCAAGTCTCCCGATAAAAATGATACCTCACTTATGTGAGCAGGCCTAGCGCCCGCAACAGGAAACGCCCCAAAGCACAACGTGGACACATCCCATTTTTTGGAAGAAAACAGAGGTGTTTTTTGCAAAGTGCCTACCTGTAGATTTTGGCCTCTAGCTCAGCCGGCACCTAGGGAATCCTACCAATCCTGTGCATTTTTTAAAACTAGAGACCATGGGGAATCCAAGATGGGTTGACTTGTGGGGCTCTGACCAGGTTCTGTTACCCAGAATCCATTGCAAACCTCAAAATTTGGCTAAAAAAACACATTTTCCTCACATTTCGGTGACAGAAAGTTCTGAAATCTGAGAGGAGCCACAAATTTCCTTCCACCCAGCGTTCCCCCAAGTCTTCCGATAAAAATGATACCTCACTTGTGTGGGTAGGCCTAGCGCCCGCGACAGGAAACGCCCCAAAACACAACGTGGACACATCCCATTTTTTTAAAGAAAACAGAGGTGTTTTTTGCAAAGTGCCTACCTGTAGATTTTGGCCTCTAGCTCAGCCGGCACCTAGGGAAACCTACCCAACCTGTGCATTTTTGAAAACTAGAGACCTAGGGGAATCCAAGATGGGGTGACTATTGGGGCTCTGACCAGGTTCTGTTACCGAGAATCCTTTGCAAACCTCAAAATTTAGCTAAAAAAACAAATTCTCCTCACATTTCAGTGACAGAAAGTTCTGGAATCTGAGAGGAGCCACAAATTTCCTTCCACCCAGCGTTCCCCCAAGTCTCCCGATAAAAATGATACCTCACTTGTGTGGGCAGGCCTAGCGCCCGCGACAGGAAATGCCCCAAAGCACAACGTGGACACATCCCATTTTTTGAAAGAAAACAGAGGTGTTTTTTGCAAAGTGCCCACCTGTAGCTTTTGGCCTCTAGCTCAGCCGGCACCTAGGGAATCCTACCAATCCTGTGCATTTTTTAAAACTAGAGACCATGGGGAATCCAAGATGGGGTGACTTGTGGGGCTCTGACCAGGTTCTGTTACCCAGAATCCATTGCAAACCTCAAAATTTGGCTAAAAAAACACATTTTCCTCAAATTTCGGTGACAGAAAGTTCTGAAATCTGAGAGGAGCCACAAATTTCCTTCCACCCAGCGTTCCCCCAAGTCTTCCGATAAAAATTATACCTCACTTGTGTGGGTAGGCCTAGCGCCCGCGACAGGAAACGCCCCAAAACACAACGTGGACACATCCCATTTTTTGAAAGAAAACAGAGGTGTTTTTTGCAAAGTGCCTACCTGTAGATTTTGGCCTCTAGCTCAGCCGGCACCTAGGGAAACCTACCAAACCTGTGCATTTTTGAAAACTAGAGACCTAGGGGAATCCAAGATAGGGTGACTTGTGGGGCTCTGACCAGGTTCTGTTACCCAGAATCCTTTGCAAACCTCAAAATTTGGCTAAAACAATGCAAGTTCCTCAAATTTCTGTGACAGAAAGTTCTGGAATCTGAGAGGAGGCACAAATTTCCTTCCACCCAGCATTCCCCCAAGTCTCCCGATAAAAATTATACCTCACTTGTGTGGGTAGGCCTAGCGCCCTCAACAGGATATGCCCCAAAGCACAACGTGGACACATCCCATTTTTTTTTACAGAAAACAGAGGTGTTTTTTGCAAAGGGCCTACCTGTAGATTTTGGCCTCTAGCTCAGCCGGCACCTAGGGAAACCTACCAAACCTGTGCATTTTTGAAAACTAGAGACCTAGGGGAATCCAAGATAGGGTGACTTGTGGGGCTCTGACCAGGTTCTGTTACCCAGAATCCTTTGCAAACCTCAAAATTTGGCTAAAAAAACACATTTTCCTCACATTTCGGTGACAGATAGTTCTGGAATCTGAGAGGAGCCACAAATTTTCTTCCACCCAGGGTTCCCCTATGTCTCCTGATAAAAATGATACCTCACTTGTGTGGGTAGAGCTAGCGCCCGCGACAGGAAATGCCCCAAGACACAACGTGGACACATCCCAATTTTTTAAAGAAAACAGAGGTGTTTTTTGCAAAGTGCCTACCTGTAGATTTTGGCCTCTAGCTCAGCCGGCACCTAGGGAAACCTACCCAACCTGTGCATTTCTGAAAACTAGAGACCTAGGGGAATCCAAGATGGGGTGAATTGTGGGGCTCTGACCAGGTTCTGTTACCCAGAATCCTTTGCAAACCTCAAAATATGGCTAAAAAAACACATTTTCCTCACATTTCGGTGACAGAAAGTTCTGAAATGTGAGAGGAGGCAGAAATTTCCTTCCACCCAGCGTTCCCCTAATTCTTACGATAAAAATTATACCTCACTTGTGTGGGTAGGCCTAGTGCCCGGAACAGGAAACGCCCCAAAACACAACGTGGACACATCCCATTTTTTTAAAGAAAACAGAGGTGTTTTTTGCAAAGTGCCTACCTGTAGATTTTGGCCTCTAGCTCAGCCGGCACCTAGGGAAACCTACCAAACCTGTGCATTTTTGAAACCTAGAGACCTAGGGGAATCCAAAATGGGGTGACTTGTGGGGCTCTGACCAGGTTCTGTTACCCAGAATCCTTTGCAAACCTCAAAATTTGGCTAAAAAAACACATATTCCTCAAATTTTTGTGACAGAAAGTTCTGGAATCTGAGAGGAGGCACAAATTTCCTTCCACCCAGCGTTCCCCCAAGTCTCCCGATAAAAATTATACCTCACTTGTGTGGGTAGGCCTAACGCCCGCGACAGGATATGCCCCAAAGCACAAAGTGGACACATCCCATGTTTTTTTTTACAGAAAACAGAGGTGTTTTTTGCAAAGTGCCTACCTGTAGATTTTGGCCTCTAGCTCAGCCGGCACCTTGGGAAACCTACCAAACCTGTGCATTTTTTTAAACTAGAGACCTAGGGAAATCCATGATGGGGTGACTTGTGGGGTTCTGACCAGGTTCTGTTACCCAGAATCCTTTGCAAACCTCAAAATTTGGCTAAAAAAACACATTTTCCTCCCATTTCGGTGACAGAAAGTTCTGGAATCTGAGAGGAGCCACAAATTTCCTTCCACCCAGCGTTCCCCTAAGTCTCCTGATAAAAATGATACCTCACTTGTGTGGGTAGGCCTAGCGCCCGCGACACGAAACACCCCAAAACACAACGTGGACACATCAAATTTTTTGAAAGAAAACAGAGGTGTTTTTTGCAAAGTGCCTACCTGTAGATTTTGGCCTCTAGCTCAGCCGGCACCTAGGGAAACCTACCCAACCTGTGCATTTTTGAAAACTAGAGACCTAGGGGAATCCAAGATGGGGTGACTTTTGGGGCTCTGACCAGGTTCTGTTACCGAGAATCCTTTGCAAACCTCAAAATTTGGCTAAAAAAACAAATTCTCCTCACATTTCAGTGACAGAAAGTTCTGGAATCTGAGAGGAGCCACAAATTTCCTTCCACCCAGCGTTCCCCCAAGTCTCCCGATAAAAATGATACCTCACTTGTGTGGGCAGGCCTAGCGCCCGCGACAGGAAATGCCCCAAAGCACAACGTGGACACATCCCATTTTTTGAAAGAAAACAGAGGTGTTTTTTGCAAAGTGCCTACCTGTAGCTTTTGGCCTCTAGCTCAGCCGGCACCTAGGGAATCCTACCAATCCTGTGCATTTTTGAAAACTAGAGACCATGGGGAATCCAAGATGGGGTGACTTGTGGGGCTCTGACCAGGTTCTGTTACCCAGATTCCATTGCAAACCTCAAAATTTGGCTAAAAAAACACATTTTCCTCAAATTTCGGTGACAGAAAGTTCTGAAATCTGAGAGGAGCCACAAATTTCCTTCCACCCAGCGTTCCCCCAAGTCTTCCGATAAAAATGATACCTCACTTGTGTGAGTAGGCCTAGCGCCCGCGACAGGAAACGCCCCAAAACACAACGTGGACACATCCCATTTTTTGAAAGAAAACAGAGGTGTTTTTTGCAAAGTGCCTACCTGTAGATTTTGGCCTCTAGCTCAGCCGGCACCTAGGGAAACCTACCAAACCTGTGCATTTTTGAAAACTAGAGACCTAGGGGAATCCAAGATGGGGTGACTTGTGGGGCTCTGACCACGTTCTGTTACCCAGAATCCTTTGCAAACCTCAAAATTTGGCTAAAACAATACAAGTTCCTCAAATTTCTGTGACAGAAAGTTCTGGAATCTGAGAGGAGGCACAAATTTCCTTCCACCCAGCATTCCCCCAAGTCTCCCGATAAAAATTATACCTCACTTGTGTGGGTAGGCCTAGCGCCCTCAACAGGATATGCCCCAAAGCACAACGTGGACACATCCCATTTTTTTTTACAGAAAACAGAGGTGTTTTTTGCAAAGTGCCTACCTGTAGATTTTGGCCTCTAGCTCAGCCGGCACCTAGGGAAACCTACCAAACCTGTGCATTTTTTAAAACTAAAGACCTAGGGAAATCCAAGATAGGGTGACTTGTGGGGTTCTGACCAGGTTCTGTTACCCAGAATCCTTTGCAAACCTCAAAATATGGCTAAAAAAACACATTTTCCTCACATTTCGGTGACAGAAAGTTCTGGAATCTGAGAGGAGCCACAAATTTTCTTCCACCCAGGATTCCCCTATGTCTCCCGATAAAAATGATACCTCACTTGTGTGGGTAGAGCTAGCGCCCGCGACAGGAAAAGCCCCAAGACACAACGTGGACACATCCCATTTTTTTAAAGAAAACAGAGGTGTTTTTTGCAAAGTGCCTACCTGTAGATTTTGGCCTCTAGCTCAGCCGGCACCTAGGGAAACCTACCAAACCTGTGCATTTTTTAAAACTAGAGACCTAGGGGAATCCAAGATAGGGTGACTTGTGGGGTTCTGACCAGGTTCTGTTACCCAGAATCCTTTGCAAACCTCAAAATTTGGCTAAAAAAACACATTTTCCTCCCATTTCGGTGACAGAAAGTTCTGGAATCTGAGAGGAGCCACAAATTTCCTTCCACCCAGCGTTCCCCTAAGTCTCCTGATAAAAATGATACCTCACTTGTGTGGGTAGGCCTAGCGCCCGCGACACGAAACACCCCAAAACACAACGTGGACACATCAAATTTTTTGAAAGAAAACAGAGGTGTTTTTTGCAAAGTGCCTACCTGTAGATTTTGGCCTCTAGCTCAGCCGGCACCTAGGGAAACCTACCCAACCTGTGCATTTTTGAAAACTAGAGACCTAGGGGAATCCAAGATGGGGTGACTTTTGGGGCTCTGACCAGGTTCTGTTACCGAGAATCCTTTGCAAACCTCAAAATTTGGCTAAAAAAACAAATTCTCCTCACATTTCAGTGACAGAAAGTTCTGGAATCTGAGAGGAGCCACAAATTTCCTTCCACCCAGCGTTCCCCCAAGTCTCCCGATAAAAATGATACCTCACTTGTGTGGGCAGGCCTAGCGCCCGCGACAGGAAATGCCCCAAAGCACAACGTGGACAAATCCCATTTTTTGAAAGAAAACAGAGGTGTTTTTTGCAAAGTGCCTACCTGTAGCTTTTGGCCTCTAGCTCAGCCGGCACCTAGGGAATCCTACCAATCCTGTGCATTTTTGAAAACTAGAGACCATGGGGAATCCAAGATGGGGTGACTTGTGGGGCTCTGACCAGGTTCTGTTACCCAGAATCCATTGCAAAACTCAAAATTTGGCTAAAAAAACAAATTTTCCTCAAATTTCGGTGACAGAAAGTTCTGAAATCTGAGAGGAGCCAGAAATTTCCTTCCACCCAGCGTTCCCCTAAGTCTTATGATAAAAATTATACCTCACTTGTGTGGGTAGGCCTAGTGCCCGCAACAGGAAACGCCCCAAAACACAACGTGGACACATCCCATTTTTTTAAAGAAAACAGAGGTGTTTTTTGCAAAGTGCCTACCTGTAGATTTTGGCCTCTAGCTCAGCCGGCACCTAGGGAAACCTACCAAACCTGTGCATTTTTGAAACCTAGAGACCTAGGGGAATCCAAAATGGGGTGACTTGTGGGGCTCTGACCAGGTTCTGTTACCCAGAATCCTTTGCAAACCTCAAAATTTGGCTAAAAAAACACATGTTCCTCAAATTTTTGTGACAGAAAGTTCTGGAATCTGAGAGGAGGCACAAATTTCCTTCCACCCAGCGTTCCCCCAAGTCTCCCGATAAAAATTATACCTCACTTGTGTGGGTAGGCCTAACGCCCGCGACAGGATATGCCCCAAAGCACAACGTGGACACATCCCATTTTTTGAAAGAAAACAGAGGTGTTTTTTGCAAAGTGCCTACCTGTAGATTTTGGCCTCTAGCTCAGCCGGCACCTAGGGAATCCTACCAATCCTGTGCATTTTTTAAAACTAGAGACCTAGGGGAATCCAAGATGGGGTGACTTGTGGGGCTCTGACCAGGTTCTGTTACCCAGAATCTATTGCAAACCTCAAAATTTGGCTAAAAAAACACATTTTCCTCACATTTCGGTGACAGAAAGTTCTGAAATCTGAGAGGAGCCACAAATTTCCTTCTACCCAGCGTTCCCCCAAGTCTTCCGATAAAAATGATACCTCACTTGTGTGGGTAGGCCTAGCGCCCGCGACAGGAAACGCCCCAAAACACAACGTGGACACATCCCATTTTTTAAAGAAAACAGAGGTGTTTTTTGCAAAGTGCCTACCTGTAGATTTTGGCCTCTAGCTCAGCCGGCACCTAGGGAAACCTACCAAACCTGTGCATTTTTGAAAACTAGAGACCTAGGGGAATCCAAGATGGGGTGACTTGTGGGGCTCTGACCAGGTTCTGTTACCCAGAATCCTTTGCAAACCTCAAAATTTGGCTAAAAAAACACAAGTTCCTCAAATTTCTGTGACAGAAAGTTCTGGAATCTGAGAGGAGGCACAAATTTCCTTCCACCCAGCATTCCCCCAAGTCTCCCGATAAAAATTATACCTCACTTGTGTGGGTAGGCCTAGCGCCCTCAACAGGATATGCCCCAAAGCACAACGTGGACACATCCCATTTTTTTTTACAGAAAACAGAGGTGTTTTTTGCAAGGTGCCTACCTGTAGATTTTGGCCTCTAGCTCAGCCGGCACCTAGGGAAACCTACCAAACCTGTGCATTTTTTAAAACTAGAGACCTAGGGGAATCCAAGATAGGGTGACTTGTGGGGTTCTGACCAGGTTCTGTTACCCAGAATCCTTTGCAAACCTCAAAATTTCTCTAAAAAAACACATTTTCCTCACATTTCGGTGACAGAAAGTTCTGAAATCTGAGAGGAGCCACAAATTTCCTTCTACCCAGCGTTCCCCCAAGTCTTCCGATAAAAATGATACCTCACTTGTGTGGGTAGGCCTAGCGCCCGCGACAGGAAACGCCCCAAAACACAACGTGGACACATCCCATTTTTTAAAGAAAACAGAGGTGTTTTTTGCAAAGTGCCTACCTGTAGATTTTGGCCTCTAGCTCAGCCGGCACCTAGGGAAACCTACCAAACCTGTGCATTTTTGAAAACTAGAGACCTAGGGGAATCCAAGATGGGGTGACTTGTGGGGCTCTGACCAGGTTCTGTTACCCAGAATCCTTTGCAAACCTCAAAATTTGGCTAAAAAAACACAAGTTCCTCAAATTTCTGTGACAGAAAGTTCTGGAATCTGAGAGGAGGCACAAATTTCCTTCCACCCAGCATTCCCCCAAGTCTCCCGATAAAAATTATACCTCACTTGTGTGGGTAGGCCTAGCGCCCTCAACAGGATATGCCCCAAAGCACAACGTGGACACATCCCATTTTTTTTTACAGAAAACAGAGGTGTTTTTTGCAAGGTGCCTACCTGTAGATTTTGGCCTCTAGCTCAGCCGGCACCTAGGGAAACCTACCAAACCTGTGCATTTTTTAAAACTAGAGACCTAGGGGAATCCAAGATAGGGTGACTTGTGGGGTTCTGACCAGGTTCTGTTACCCAGAATCCTTTGCAAACCTCAAAATTTCTCTAAAAAAACACATTTTCCTCACATTTCGGTGACAGAAAGTTCTGGAATCTGAGAGGAGCCACAAATTTACTTCCACCCAGGGTTCCCCTAAGTCTCCTGATAAAAATGATACCTCACTTGTGTGGGTAGAGCTAGCGCCCACGACAGGAAAAGCCCCAAGACACAACGTGGACACATCCCATTTTTTTAAAGAAAACAGGTGTTTTTTGCAAAGTGCCTACCTGTAGATTTTGGCCTCTAGCTCAGCCGGCACCTAGGGAAACCTACCAAACCTGTGCATTTTTAAAAACTAGAGACCATGGGGAATCCAAGATGGGGTGGTTTGTGGGGCTCTGAGCAGGTTCTGTTACCCAGAATCCATTGCAAACCTCAAAATTTGGCTAAAAAAACACATTTTCCTCACATTTCGGTGACAGAAAGTTCTGAAATCTGAGAGGAGCCACGAATTTCCTTCCACCCAGCGTTCCCCCAAGTCTTCCGATAAAAATGATACCTCACTTGTGTGGGTAGGCCTAGCGCCCGCGACAGGAAACGCCCCAAAACACAACGTGGACACATCCCATTTTTTAAAGAAAACAGAGGTGTTTTTTGCAAAGTGCCTACCTGTAGATTTTGGCCTCTAGCTCAGCCGGCACCTAGGGAAACCTACCAAACCTGTGCATTTTTGAAAACTAGAGACCTAGGGGAATCCAAGATAGGGTGACTTGTGGGGCTCTGAACAGGTTCTGTTACCCAGAATGCTTTGCAAACCTCAAAATTTGGCTAAAAAAACACATGTTCCTCAAATTTTTGTGACAGAAAGTTCTGGAATCTGAGAGGAGGCACAAATTTCCTTCCACCCAGCGTTCCCCCAAGTCTCCCGATAAAAATTATACCTCACTTGTGTGGGTAGGCCTAACGCCCGCGACAGGATATGCCCCAAAGCACAACGTGGACACATCCCATGTTTTTTTTTACAGAAAACAGAGGTGTTTTTTGCAAAGTGCCTACCTGTAGATTTTGGCCTCTAGCTCAGCCGGCACCTTGGGAAACCTACCAAACCTGTGCATTTTTTTAAACTAGAGACCTAGGGAAATCCATGATGGGGTGACTTGTGGGGTTCTGACCAGGTTCTGTTACCCAGAATCCTTTGCAAACCTCAAAATTTGGCTAAAAAAACACATTTTCCTCCCATTTCGGTGACAGAAAGTTCTGGAATCTGAGAGGAGCCACAAATTTCCTTCCACCCAGCGTTCCCCTAAGTCTCCTGATAAAAATGATACCTCACTTGTGTGGGTAGGCCTAGCGCCCGCGACACGAAACACCCCAAAACACAACGTGGACACATCAAATTTTTTGAAAGAAAACAGAGGTGTTTTTTGCAAAGTGCCTACCTGTAGATTTTGGCCTCTAGCTCAGCCGGCACCTAGGGAAACCTACCCAACCTGTGCATTTTTGAAAACTAGAGACCTAGGGGAATCCAAGATGGGGTGACTTTTGGGTCTCTGACCAGGTTCTGTTACCGAGAATCCTTTGCAAACCTCAAAATTTGGCTAAAAAAACAAATTCTCCTCACATTTCAGTGACAGAAAGTTCTGGAATCTGAGAGGAGCCACAAATTTCCTTCCACCCAGCGTTCCCCCAAGTCTCCCGATAAAAATGATACCTCACTTGTGTGGGCAGGCCTAGCGCCCGCGACAGGAAATGCCCCAAAGCACAACGTGGACACATCCCATTTTTTGAAAGAAAACAGAGGTGTTTTTTGCAAAGTGCCTACCTGTAGCTTTTGGCCTCTAGCTCAGCCGGCACCTAGGGAATCCTATCAATCCTGTGCATTTTTGAAAACTAGAGACCATGGGGAATCCAAGATGGGGTGACTTGTGGGGCTCTGACCAGGTTCTGTTACCCAGAATCCATTGCAAACCTCAAAATTTGGCTAAAAAAACACATTTTCCTCAAATTTCGGTGACAGAAAGTTCTGAAATCTGAGAGGAGCCACAAATTTCCTTCCACCCAGCGTTCCCCCAAGTCTTCCGATAAAAATGATACCTCACTTGTGTGAGTAGGCCTAGCGCCCGCGACAGGAAACGCCCCGAAACACAACGTGGACACATCCCATTTTTTGAAAGAAAACAGAGGTGTTTTTTGCAAAGTGCCTACCTGTAGATTTTGGCCTCTAGCTCAGCCGGCACCTAGGGAAACCTACCAAACCTGTGCATTTTTGAAAACTAGAGACCTAGGGGAATCCAAGATGGGGTGACTTGTGGGGCTCTGACCACGTTCTGTTACCCAGAATCCTTTGCAAACCTCAAAATTTGGCTAAAACAATACAAGTTCCTCAAATTTCTGTGACAGAAAGTTCTGGAATCTGAGAGGAGGCACAAATTTCCTTCCACCCAGCATTCCCCCAAGTCTCCCGATAAAAATTATACCTCACTTGTGTGGGTAGGCCTAGCGCCCTCAACAGGATATGCCCCAAAGCACAACGTGGACACATCCCATTTTTTTTTACAGAAAACAGAGGTGTTTTTTGCAAAGTGCCTACCTGTAGATTTTGGCCTCTAGCTCAGCCGGCACCTAGGGAAACCTACCAAACCTGTGCATTTTTTAAAACTAAAGACCTAGGGAAATCCAAGATAGGGTGACTTGTGGGGTTCTGACCAGGTTCTGTTACCCAGAATCCTTTGCAAACCTCAAAATATGGCTAAAAAAACACATTTTCCTCACATTTCGGTGACAGAAAGTTCTGGAATCTGAGAGGAGCCACAAATTTTCTTCCACCCAGGGTTCCCCTATGTCTCCCGATAAAAATGATACCTCACTTGTGTGGGTAGAGCTAGCGCCCGCGACAGGAAAAGCCCCAAGACACAACGTGGACACATCCCATTTTTTTAAAGAAAACAGAGGTGTTTTTTGCAAAGTGCCTACCTGTAGATTTTGGCCTCTAGCTCAGCCGGCACCTAGGGAAACCTACCAAACCTGTGCATTTTTTAAAACTAGAGACCTAGGGGAATCCAAGATAGGGTGACTTGTGGGGTTCTGACCAGGTTCTGTTACCCAGAATCCTTTGCAAACCTCAAAATTTGGCTAAAAAAACACATTTTCCTCCCATTTCGGTGACAGAAAGTTCTGGAATCTGAGAGGAGCCACAAATTTCCTTCCACCCAGCGTTCCCCTAAGTCTCCTGATAAAAATGATACCTTACTTGTGTGGGTAGGCCTAGCGCCCGCGACACGAAACACCCCAAAACACAACGTGGACACATCAAATTTTTTGAAAGAAAACAGAGGTGTTTTTTGCAAAGTGCCTACCTGTAGATTTTGGCCTCTAGCTCAGCCGGCACCTAGGGAAACCTACCCAACCTGTGCATTTTTGAAAACTAGAGACCTAGGGGAATCCAAGATGGGGTGACTTTTGGGGCTCTGACCAGGTTCTGTTACCGAGAATCCTTTGCAAACCTCAAAATTTGGCTAAAAAAACAAATTCTCCTCACATTTCAGTGACAGAAAGTTCTGGAATCTGAGAGGAGCCACAAATTTCCTTCCACCCAGCGTTCCCCCAAGTCTCCCGATAAAAATGATACCTCACTTGTGTGGGCAGGCCTAGCGCCCGCGACAGGAAATGCCCCAAAGCACAACGTGGACACATCCCATTTTTTGAAAGAAAACAGAGGTGTTTTTTGCAAAGTGCCTACCTGTAGCTTTTGGCCTCTAGCTCAGCCGGCACGTAGGGAATCCTACCAATCCTGTGCATTTTTGAAAACTAGAGACCATGGGGAATCCAAGATGGGGTGACTTGTGGGGCTCTGACCAGGTTCTGTTACCCAGAATCCATTGCAAACCTCAAAATTTGGCTAAAAAAACACATTTTCCTCAAATTTCGGTGACAGAAAGTTCTGAAATCTGAGAGGAGCCACAAATTTCCTTCCACCCAGCGTTCCCCCAAGTCTTCCGATAAAAATGATACCTCACTTGTGTGGGTAGGCCTAGTGCCCGCGACAGGAAACGCCCCAAAACACAACGTGGACACATCCCATTTTTTGAAAGAAAACAGAGGTGTTTTTTGCAAAGTGCCTACCTGTAGATTTTGGCCTCTAGCTCAGCCGGCACCTAGGGAAACCTACCAAACCTGTGCATTTTTGAAAACTAGAGACCTAGGGGAATCCAAGATGGGGTGGTTTGTGGGGCTCTGAGCAAGTTCTGTTACCCAGAATCTGTTGCAAACCTCAAAATTTGGCTAAAAAAACACATTTTCCTCACATTTCGGTGTCAGAAAGTTCTGAAATCTGAGAGGAGCCACAAATTTCCTTCCACCCAGCGTTCCCCCAAGTCTTCCTATAAAAATGATACCTCACTTGTGTGGGTAGGCCTAGCGCCCGCGACAGGAAACGCCCCAAAACACAACGTGGACACATCCCATTTTTTACAGAAAACAGAGGTGTTTTTTGCAAAGTGCCTACCTGTAGATTTTGGCCTCTAGCTCAGCCGGCACCTTGGGAAACGTACCAAACCTGTGCATTTTTTAAAACTAGAGACGTAGGGAAATCCATGATGGGGTGACTTGTGGGGTTCTGACCAGGTTCTGTTACCGAGAATCCTTTGCAAACCTCAAAATTTGGCTAAAAAAACACATTTTCCTCACATTTCGGTGACAGAAAGTTCTGGAATCTGAGAGGAGCCACAAATTTCCTTCCACCCAGGGTTCCCCTAAGTCTCCTGATAAAAATGATACCTCACTTGTGTGGGTAGAGCTAGCGCCCGCGACAGGAAAAGCCCCAAGACACAACGTGGACACATCCCATTTTTTTAAAGAAAACAGAGGTGTTTTTTGCAAAGTGCCTACCTGTAGATTTTGGCCTCTAACTCAGCCGACACCTAGGGAAACCTACCCAACCTGTGCATTTTTGAAAACTAGAGACCTAGGGGAATCCAAGATGGGGTGACTTTTGGGGCTCTGACCAGGTTCTGTTACCGAGAATCCTTTGCAAACCTCAAAATTTGGCTAAAAAAACAAATTCTCCTCACATTTCAGTGACAGAAAGTTCTGGAATCTGAGAGGAGCCACAAATTTCCTTCCACCCAGCGTTCCCCCAAGTCTCCCGATAAAAATGATACCTCACTTGTGTGGGCAGGCCTAGCGCCCGCGACAGGAAATGCCCCAAAGCACAACGTGGACACATCCCATTTTTTGAAAGAAAACAGAGGTGTTTTTTGCAAAGTGCCTACCTGTAGCTTTTGGCCTCTAGCTCAGCCGGCACGTAGGGAATCCTACCAATCCTGTGCATTTTTGAAAACTAGAGACCATGGGGAATCCAAGATGGGGTGACTTGTGGGGCTCTGACCAGGTTCTGTTACCCAGAATCCATTGCAAACCTCAAAATTTGGCTAAAAAAACACATTTTCCTCAAATTTCGGTGACAGAAAGTTCTGAAATCTGAGAGGAGCCACAAATTTCCTTCCACCCAGCGTTCCCCCAAGTCTTCCGATAAAAATGATACCTCACTTGTGTGGGTAGGCCTAGTGCCCGCGACAGGAAACGCCCCAAAACACAACGTGGACACATCCCATTTTTTGAAAGAAAACAGAGGTGTTTTTTGCAAAGTGCCTACCTGTAGATTTTGGCCTCTAGCTCAGCCGGCACCTAGGGAAACCTACCAAACCTGTGCATTTTTGAAAACTAGAGACCTAGGGGAATCCAAGATGGGGTGGTTTGTGGGGCTCTGAGCAAGTTCTGTTACCCAGAATCTGTTGCAAACCTCAAAATTTGGCTAAAAAAACACATTTTCCTCACATTTCGGTGTCAGAAAGTTCTGAAATCTGAGAGGAGCCACAAATTTCCTTCCACCCAGCGTTCCCCCAAGTCTTCCTATAAAAATGATACCTCACTTGTGTGGGTAGGCCTAGCGCCCGCGACAGGAAACGCCCCAAAACACAACGTGGACACATCCCATTTTTTACAGAAAACAGAGGTGTTTTTTGCAAAGTGCCTACCTGTAGATTTTGGCCTCTAGCTCAGCCGGCACCTTGGGAAACGTACCAAACCTGTGCATTTTTTAAAACTAGAGACGTAGGGAAATCCATGATGGGGTGACTTGTGGGGTTCTGACCAGGTTCTGTTACCGAGAATCCTTTGCAAACCTCAAAATTTGGCTAAAAAAACACATTTTCCTCACATTTCGGTGACAGAAAGTTCTGGAATCTGAGAGGAGCCACAAATTTCCTTCCACCCAGGGTTCCCCTAAGTCTCCTGATAAAAATGATACCTCACTTGTGTGGGTAGAGCTAGCGCCCGCGACAGGAAAAGCCCCAAGACACAACGTGGACACATCCCATTTTTTTAAAGAAAACAGAGGTGTTTTTTGCAAAGTGCCTACCTGTAGATTTTGGCCTCTAACTCAGCCGACACCTAGGGAAACCTACCCAACCTGTGCATTTTTGAAAACTAGAGACCTAGGGGAATCCAAGATGGGGTGACTTTTGGGGCTCTGACCAGGTTCTGTTACCGAGAATCCTTTGCAAACCTCAAAATTTGGCTAAAAAAACAAATTCTCCTCACATTTCAGTGACAGAAAGTTCTGGAATCTGAGAGGAGCCACAAATTTCCTTCCACCCAGCGTTCCCCCAAGTCTCCCGATAAAAATGATACCTCACTTGTGTGGGCAGGCCTAGCGCCCGCGACAGGAAATGCCCCAAAGCACAACGTGGACACATCCCATTTTTTGAAAGAAAACAGAGGTGTTTTTTGCAAAGTGCCTACCTGTAGCTTTTGGCCTCTAGCTCAGCCGGCACGTAGGGAATCCTACCAATCCTGTGCATTTTTGAAAACTAGAGACCATGGGGAATCCAAGATGGGGTGACTTGTGGGGCTCTGACCAGGTTCTGTTACCCAGAATCCATTGCAAACCTCAAAATTTGGCTAAAAAAACACATTTTCCTCAAATTTCGGTGACAGAAAGTTCTGAAATCTGAGAGGAGCCACAAATTTCCTTCCACCCAGCGTTCCCCCAAGTCTTCCGATAAAAATGATACCTCACTTGTGTGGGTAGGCCTAGTGCCCGCGACAGGAAACGCCCCAAAACACAACGTGGACACATCCCATTTTTTGAAAGAAAACAGAGGTGTTTTTTGCAAAGTGCCTACCTGTAGATTTTGGCCTCTAGCTCAGCCGGCACCTAGGGAAACCTACCAAACCTGTGCATTTTTGAAAACTAGAGACCTAGGGGAATCCAAGATGGGGTGGTTTGTGGGGCTCTGAGCAAGTTCTGTTACCCAGAATCTATTGCAAACCTCAAAATTTGGCTAAAAAAACACATTTTCCTCACATTTCGGTGACAGAAAGTTCTGAAATCTGAGAGGAGCCACAAATTTCCTTCCACCCAGCGTTCCCCCAAGTCTTCCGATAAAAATGATACCTCACTTGTGTGGGTAGGCCTAGCGCCCGCGACAGGAAACGCCCCAAAACACAACGTGGACACATCCCATTTTTTACAGAAAACAGAGGTGTTTTTTGCAAAGTGCCTACCTGTAGATTTTGGCCTCTAGCTCAGCCGGCACCTTGGGAAACGTACCAAACCTGTGCATTTTTTAAAACTAGAGACGTAGGGAAATCCATGATGGGGTGACTTGTGGGGTTCTGACCAGGTTCTGTTACCGAGAATCCTTTGCAAACCTCAAAATTTGGCTAAAAAAACACATTTTCCTCACATTTCGGTGACAGAAAGTTCTGGAATCTGAGAGGAGCCACAAATTTCCTTCCACCCAGGGTTCCCCTAAGTCTCCTGATAAAAATGATACCTCACTTGTGTGGTAGAGCTAGCGCCCGCGACAGGAAAAGCCCCAAGACACAACGTGGACACATCCCATTTTTTTAAAGAAAACAGAGGTGTTTTTTGCAAAGTGCCTACCTGTAGATTTTGGCCTCTAACTCAGCCGACACCTAGGGAAACCTACCAAACCTGTGCATTTTTAAAAACTAGAGACCATGGGGAATCCAAGATGGGGTGGTTTGTGGGGCTCTGAGCAAGTTCTGTTACCGAGAATCCTTTGTAAACCTCAAAATTTGAGTAAAAAATTAAATTCTCCTCACATTTCAGTGACAGAAAGTTCTGGAATCTGAGAGGAGCCACAAATTTCCTTCCACCCAGCGTTCCCCCAAGTCTCCCGATAAAAATGATACCTCACTTATGTGGGCAGGCCTAGCGCCCGCGACAGGAAACGCCCCAAAGCACAACGTGGACACATCCCATTTTTTTAAAGAAAACAGAGGTGTTTTTTGCAAAGTGTCTACCTGTAGATTTTGGCCTCTAGCTCAGCCGGCACCTAGGGAATCCTACCAATCCTGTGCATTTTTTAAAACTAGAGACCATGGGGAATCGAAGATGGGTTGACTTGTGGGGCTCTGACCAGGTTCTGTTACCCAGAATCCTTTGCAAACCTCAAAATTTGGCTAAAAAAACACAAGTTCCTCAAATTTCTGTGACAGAAAGTTCTGGAATCTGAGAGGAGGCACAAATTTCCTTCCACCCAGCATTCCCCCAAGTCTCCCGATAAAAATTATACCTCACTTGTGTGGGTAGGCCTAGCGCCCTCAACAGGATATGCCCCAAAGCACAACGTGGACACATCCCATTTTTTTTTACAGAAAACAGAGGTGTTTTTTGCAAAGTGCCTACCTGTAGATTTTGGCCTTTAGCTCAGCCGGCACCTAGGGAAACCTACCAAACCTGTGCATTTTTTAAAACTAGAGACCTAGGGGAATCCAAGATAGGGTGACTTGTGGGGTTCTGACCAGGTTCTGTTACCCAGAATCCTTTGCAAACCTCAAAATTTCTCTAAAAAAACACATTTTCCTCACATTTCGGTGACAGAAAGTTCTGGAATCTGAGAGGAGCCACAAATTTCCTTCCACCCAGGGTTCCCCTAAGTCTCCTGATAAAAATGATACCTCACTTGTGTGGGTAGAGCTAGCGCCCACGACAGAAAAAGCCCCAAGACACAACGTGGACACATCCCATTTTTTTAAAGAAAACAGGTGTTTTTTGCAAAGTGCCTACCTGTAGATTTTGGCCTCTAGCTCAGCCGGCACCTAGGGAAACCTACCAAACCTGTGCATTTTTAAAAACTAGAGACCATGGGGAATCCAAGATGGGGTGGTTTGTGGGGCTCTGAGCAGGTTCTGTTACCCAGAATCCATTGCAAACCTCAAAATTTGGCTAAAAAAACACATTTTCCTCACATTTCGGTGACAGAAAGTTCTGAAATCTGAGAGGAGCCACGAATTTCCTTCCACCCAGCGTTCCCCCAAGTCTTCCGATAAAAATGATACCTCACTTGTGTGGGTAGCCCTAGCGCCCGCGACAGGAAATGCCCCAAAACACATCGTGGACACATCAAATTTTTTGAAAGAAAACAGAGATGTTTTTTGCAAAGTGCCTACTTGTAGATTTTGGCCTCTAGCTCAGCCGGCACCTAGGGAAACCTACCAAGCCTGTGCATTTTTAGAAAACTAGAGACCTAGGGGAATCCAAGATGGGGTGACTTGTGGGGCTCTGACCAGGTTCTGTTACCCAGAATCCTTTGCAAACCTCAAAATTTGGCTAGAAAAAACAAATTTTCCTCACATTTCGGTGACAGAAAGTTCTGGAATCTGAGAGGAGCAACACATTTCCTTCCACCCAGCGTTCCCCCAAGTCTCCCGATAAAAATGATACCTCACTTGTGTGGGTAGGCCTAGCGCCCGCGACAGGAAACGCCCCAAAACACAACGTGGACACATCCCATTTTTTTAAAGAAAACAGAGGTGTTTTTTGCTAAGTGCCTACTTGTAGATTTTGGCCTCTAGCAGAGCCTGCACCTAGGGAAACCTACCAAACCTGTGCATTTTTGAAAACTAGAGACCATGGGGAATCCAAGATGGGGTGACTTGTGGGGCTCTGACCAGGTTCTGTTACCCAGAATCCTTTGCAAACCTCAAAATATGGCTACAAAAACACATTTTCCTCACATTTCGGTGACAGAAAGTTCTGAAATCTGAGAGGAGCCACAAATTTCCTTCCACCCAGCGTTCCCCTAAGTCTTACGATAAAAATTATACCTCACTTGTGTGGGTAGGCCTAGTGCCCGCAACAGGAAACGCCCCAAAACACAACGTGGACACATCCCATTTTTTGAAAGAAAACAGAGGTGTTTTTTGCAGAGTGCCTACCTGTAGATTTTGGCCTCTAGCTCAGCCGGCACCTAGGGAAACCTACCAAACCTGTGCATTTTTTAAAACTAGAGACCTAGGGGAATCCAAGATAGGGTGACTTGTGGGGTTCTGACCAGGTTCTGTTACCCAGAATCCTTTGCAAACCTCAAAATTTGGCTAAAAAAACACATTTTCCTCACATTTCGGTGACAGAAAGTTCTGGAATCTGAGAGGAGGCAGAAACTTCTTCCACCCAGCGTTCCCCCAAGTCTCCCGATAAAAATTATACCTCACTTGTGTGGGTAGGCCTAACGCCCGCGACAGGATATGCCCCAAAACACATTGTGGACACATCAAATTGTTTGAAAGAAAACAGAGATGTTTTTTGCAAAGCGCCTACTTGTAGCTTTTGGCCTCTAGCTCAGCCGGCACCTTGGGAAACCTACCAAACCTGTTCATTTTTTAAAACTAGAGACCTAGGGAAATCCATGATGGGGTGACTTGTGGGGTTCTGACCAGGTTCTGTTACCCAGAATCCTTTGCAAACCTCAAAATTTGGCTAAAAAAACAAATTTTCCTCACATTTCGGTGACAGAAAGTTCTGGAATCTGAGAGGAGCCACAAATTTCCTTCCACCCAGCGTTCCCCTAAGTCTCCTGATAAAAATGATACCTCACTTGTGTGGGTAGGCCTAGCGCCCGGGTCAGGAAACGCCCCTAAACACAACGTGGACACATCAAATTTTTGGAAAGAAAACAGAAATGTTTTTTGCAAAGTGCCTACCTGTAGATTTTGGCCTCTAGCTCAGCCGGCACCTAGGGAAACCTACCAAACCTGTGCATTTTTTAAAACTAGAGACCTAGGGGAATCCAAGATGGGGTGACTTGTGGGGCTCTGACCAGGTTCTGTTACCCAGAATCCTTTACAAACCTCAAAATATGGCTAAAAAAACAAATTTTCCTCACATTTCAGTGACAGAAAGTTCTGGAATCTGAGAGGAGCCACAAATTTCCTTCCACCCAGCGTTCCCCCAAGTCTCCCGATAAAAATGATACCTCACTTGTGTGGGCAGGCCTAGCGCCTGAGACAGGAAACGCCCCAAAGCACAACGTGGACACATCCCATTTTTTGAAAGAAAACAGAGGTGTTTTTTGCAAAGTGCCTACCTGTAGATTTTGGCCTCTAGCTCAGCCGGCACCTAGGGAATCCTACCAATCCTGTGCATTTTTGAAAACTAGAGACCATGGGAAATCCAAGATGGGGTGACTTGTGGGGCTCTGACCAGGTTCTGTTACCCAGAATCCATTGCAAACCTCAAAATTTGGCTAAAAAAACAAATTTTCCTCACATTTCGGTGCCAGAAAGTTCTGAAATCTGAGAGGAGCCACAAATTTCCTTCCACCCAGCGTTCCCCCAAGTCTTCCGATAAAAATGATACCTCACTTGTGTGGGTAGGCCTAGCGCCCGCGACAGGAAACGCCCCAAAACACAACGTGGACACATCCCATTTTTTGAAAGAAAACAGAGGTGTTTTTTGCAAAGTGCCTACCTGTAGATTTTGGCCTCTAGCTCAGCCGGCACCTAGGGAAACCTACCAAACCTGTGCATTTTTGAAAACTAGAGACCTAGGGGAATCCAAGATGGGGTGACTTGTGGGGCTCTGACCAGGTTCTGTTACCCAGAATCCTTTGCAAACCTCAAAATTTGGCTAAAAAAACACTTTTTCCTCACATTTCGGTGACAGAAAGTTCTGGAATCTGTGGAGAGCCACAAATTTCCTTCCACCCAGGGTTCCCCTAAGTCGCCTGATAAAAATGATACCTCACTTGTGTGGGTAGAGCTAGCGCCCGCGACAGGAAAAGCCCCAAGACACAACGTGGACACATCCCATTTTTTTAAAGAAAACAGAGGTGTTTTTTGCAAAGTGCCTACCTGTAGATTTTGGCCTCTAGCTCAGCCGGCACGTAGGGAAACCTACCAAACCTGTGCATTTTTAAAAACTAGAGACCATGGGAAATCCAAGATGGGGTGGTTTGTGGGGCTCTGAGCAGGTTCTGTTACCCAGAATCCATTGCAAACCTCAAAATTCGGCTAAAAAAACACGTTTTCCTCACATTTCGGTGACAGAAAGGTCTGGAATCTGAGAGGAGCCACAAATTTCCTTACACCCAGCGTTCCCCCTAAGTCTCCCGATAAAAATGATACCTCACTTGTGTGGGTAGGCCTAGCGCCCGCGACAGGAAACGCCCCAAAACACATCGTGGACACATCAAATTTTTTGAAAGAAAACAGAGATGTTTTTTGCAAAGTGCCTACTTGTAGATTTTGGCCTTTAGCTCAGCCGCCACCTAGGGAAACCTACCAAGCCTGTGCATTTTTAGAAAACTAGAGACCTAGGGGAATCCAAGATGGGGTGACTTGTGGGTCTCTGACAAGGTTCTGTTACCCAGAATCCTTTGCAAACCTCAAAATTTGGCTAAAAAAAAAACTTTTTCCTCACATTTCGGTGACAGAAAGTTCTGGAATCTGAGAAGCCACAAATTTCCTTCCACCCAGAGTTCCCCCAAGTCTCCCGATAAAAATGATACCTCACTTGTGTGTGTAGGCCTAGCGCCCGCGACAGGAAACGCCCCAAAACACAACGTGGACACATCCCATTTTTTTAAAGAAAACAGAGGTGTTTTTTGCAAAGTGCCTACCTGTAGATTTTGGCCTCTAGCTCAGCCGGCACCTAGGGAAACCTACCAAACCTGTGCATTTTTGAAACCTAGAGACCTAGGGGAATCCAAAATGGGGTGACTTGTGGGGCTCTGACCAGGTTCTGTTACCCAGAATACTTTGCAAACCTCAAAATAAATTTGGCTAAAAAAACACATGTTCCTCAAATTTGTGTGACAGAAAGTTCTGGAATCTGAGAGGAGGCACAAATTTCCTTCCACCCAGCGTTCCCCCAAGTCTCCCGATAAAAATTATACCTCACTTGTGTGGGTAGGCCTAACGCCCGCGACAGGATATGCCCCAAAGCACAACGTGGACACATCCCATGTTTTTTTTTACAGAAAACAGATGTGTTTTTTGCAAAGTGCCTACCTGTAGATTTTGGCCTCTAGCTCAGCCGGCTCCTTGGGAAACCTACCAAACCTGTGCATTTGTTAAAACTAGAGACCTAGGGAAATCCATGATGGGGTGACTTGTGGGGTTCTGACCAGGTTCTGTTACCGAGAATCCTTTGTAAACCTCAAAATTTAGCTAAAAAAACAAATTCTCCTCACATTTCAGTGACAGAAAGTTCTGGAATCTGAGAGGAGCCACAAATTTCCTTCCACCCAGCGTTCCCCCAAGTCTTCCGATAAAAATGATACCTCACTTGTGTGGGTAGGCCTAGCGCCCGCGACAGGAAACGCCCCAAAACACAACGTGGACACATCCCATTTTTTTAAAGAAAACAGAGGTGTTTTTTGCAAAGTGCCTACCTGTAGATTTTGGCCTCTAGCTCAGCCGACACCTAGGGAAACCTACCAAGCCTGTGCATTTTTGAAAACTAGAGACCATGGGGAATCCATGATGGGGTGACTTGTTGGGCTCTGACCAGGTTCTGTTACCCAGAATCCTTTGCAAACCTCAAAATTTGGCTAAAAAAACACATTTTCCTCACATTTCGGTGACATAAAGTTCTGGAATCTGAGAGGACCCACAAATTTCCTTCCACACAGCGTTCCCCTAAGTCTCCCAATAAAAATGATACCTCACTTGTGTGGGTAGGCCTAGCGCCCGCGTCAGGAAACACCCCTAAACACAACGTGGACACATACATTTTTTTGAAAGAAAACAGAAATGTTTTTTGCAAAGTGCCTACCTGTAGATTTTGGCCTCTAGCTCAGCCGGCACCTAGGGAAACCTACTAAACCTGTGCATTTTTGAAAACTAGAAACCTAGGGGAATCCATGATGGGGTTGACTTGTGGGGTTCTGACCAGGTTCTGTTACCCAGAATCCTTTACAAACCTCAAAATTTGGCTAAAAAAACACGTTTTCCTCACATTTCGGTGACAGAAAGGTCTGGAATCTGAGAGGAGCCACAAATTTCCTTACACCCAGCGTTCCCCCTAAGTCTCCCGATAAAAATGATACCTCACTTGTGTGGGTAGGCCTAGCGCCCGCGACAGGAAACGCCCCAAAACACATCGTGGACACATCAAATTTTTTGAAAGAAAACAGAGATGTTTTTTGCAAAGTGCCTACTTGTAGATTTTGGCCTTTAGCTCAGCCGCCACCTAGGGAAACCTACCAAGCCTGTGCATTTTTAGAAAACTAGAGACCTAGGGGAATCCAAGATGGGGTGACTTGTGGGGCTCTGACAAGGTTCTGTTACCCAGAATCCTTTGCAAACCTCAAAATTTGGCTAAAAAAAAAACATTTTCCTCACATTTCGGTGACAGAAAGTTCTGGAATCTGAGAAGCCACAAATTTCCTTCCACCCAGAGTTCCCCCAAGTCTCCCGATAAAAATGATACCTCACTTGTGTGTGTAGGCCTAGCGCCCGCGACAGGAAACGCCCCAAAACACAACGTGGACACATCCCATTTTTTTTAAGGAAAACAGAGGTGTTTTTTGCAAAGTGCCTACCTGTAGATTTTGGCCTCTAGCTCAGCCGGCACCTAGGGAAACCTACCAAACCTGTGCATTTTTGAAACCTAGAGACCTAGGGGAATCCAAAATGGGGTGACTTGTGGGGCTCTGACCAGGTTCTGTTACCCAGAATACTTTGCAAACCTCAAAATAAATTTGGCTAAAAAAACACATGTTCCTCAAATTTGTGTGACAGAAAGTTCTGGAATCTGAGAAGAGGCACAAATTTCCTTCCACCCAGCGTTCCCCCAAGTCTCCCGATAAAAATTATACCTCACTTGTGTGGGTAGGCCTAACGCCCGCGACAGGATATGCCCCAAAGCACAACGTGGACACATCCCATGTTTTTTTTTTACAGAAAACAGAGGTGTTTTTTGCAAAGTGCCTACCTGTAGATTTTGGCCTCTAGCTCAGCCGGCACCCTGGGAAACCTACCAAACCTGTGCATTTTTTAAAACTAGAGACCTAGGGAAATCCATGATGGGGTGACTTGTGGGGTTCTGACCAGGTTCTGTTACCGAGAATCCTTTGTAAACCTCAAAATTTGGCTAAAAAAACACTTTTTCCTCACATTTCGGTGACAGAAAGTTCTGGAATCTGTGGAGAGCCACAAATTTCCTTCCACCCAGGGTTCCCCTAAGTCGCCTGATAAAAATGATACCTCACTTGTGTGGGTAGAGCTAGCGCCCGCGACAGGAAAAGCCCCAAGACACAACGTGGACACATCCCATTTTTTTAAAGAAAACAGAGGTGTTTTTTGCAAAGTGCCTACCTGTAGATTTTGGCCTCTAGCTCAGCCGGCACGTAGGGAAACCTACCAAACCTGTGCATTTTTAAAAACTAGAGACCATGGGAAATCCAAGATGGGGTGGTTTGTGGGGCTCTGAGCAGGTTCTGTTACCCAGAATCCATTGCAAACCTCAAAATTCGGCTAAAAAAACACGTTTTCCTCACATTTCGGTGACAGAAAGGTCTGGAATCTGAGAGGAGCCACAAATTTCCTTACACCCAGCGTTCCCCCTAAGTCTCCCGATAAAAATGATACCTCACTTGTGTGGGTAGGCCTAGCGCCCGCGACAGGAAACGCCCCAAAACACATCGTGGACACATCAAATTTTTTGAAAGAAAACAGAGATGTTTTTTGCAAAGTGCCTACTTGTAGATTTTGGCCTTTAGCTCAGCCGCCACCTAGGGAAACCTACCAAGCCTGTGCATTTTTAGAAAACTAGAGACCTAGGGGAATCCAAGATGGGGTGACTTGTGGGTCTCTGACAAGGTTCTGTTACCCAGAATCCTTTGCAAACCTCAAAATTTGGCTAAAAAAAAAACTTTTTCCTCACATTTCGGTGACAGAAAGTTCTGGAATCTGAGAGGACCCACAAATTTCCTTCCACACAGCGTTCCCCTAAGTCTCCCAATAAAAATGATACCTCACTTGTGTGGGTAGGCCTAGCGCCCGCGTCAGGAAACACCCCTAAACACAACGTGGACACATACATTTTTTTGAAAGAAAACAGAAATGTTTTTTGCAAAGTGCCTACCTGTAGATTTTGGCCTCTAGCTCAGCCGGCACCTAGGGAAACCTACTAAACCTGTGCATTTTTGAAAACTAGAGACCTAGGGGAATCCAAGATGGGGTGACTTGTGGGGCTCTGACCAGGTTCTGTTACCCAGAATCCTTTACAAACCTCAAAATTTGGCTAAAAAAACAAATTTTCCTCACATTTCAGTGACAGAAAGTTCTGGAATCTGAGAGGAGCCACAAATTTCCTTCCACCCAGCGTTCCCCCACGTCTCCTGATAAAAATGATACCTCACTTGTGTGGGTAGAGCTAGCGCCCGCGACAGGAAAAGCCCCAAGACACAACGTGGACACATCCCATTTTTTTAAAGAAAACAGAGGTGTTTTTTGCAAAGTGCCTACCTGTAGATTTTGGCCTCTAGCTCAGCCGGCACCTAGGGAAACCTACCAAACCTGTGCATTTTTGAAAACTAGAAACCTAGGGGAATCCATGATGGGGTTGACTTGTGGGGTTCTGACCAGGTTCTGTTACCCAGAATCCTTTACAAACCTCAAAATTTGGCTAAAAAAACACGTTTTCCTCACATTTCGGTGACAGAAAGGTCTGGAATCTGAGAGGAGCCACAAATTTCCTTACACCCAGCGTTCCCCCTAAGTCTCCCGATAAAAATGATACCTCACTTGTGTGGGTAGGCCTAGCGCCCGCGACAGGAAACGCCCCAAAACACATCATGGACACATCAAATTTTTTGAAAGAAAACAGAGATGTTTTTTGCAAAGTGCCTACTTGTAGATTTTGGCCTTTAGCTCAGCCGCCACCTAGGGAAACCTACCAAGCCTGTGCATTTTTAGAAAACTAGAGACCTAGGGGAATCCAAGATGGGGTGACTTGTGGGGCTCTGACAAGGTTCTGTTACCCAGAATCCTTTGCAAACCTCAAAATTTGGCTAAAAAAAAAACATTTTCCTCACATTTCGGTGACAGAAAGTTCTGGAATCTGAGAAGCCACAAATTTCCTTCCACCCAGAGTTCCCCCAAGTCTCCCGATAAAAATGATACCTCACTTGTGTGTGTAGGCCTAGCGCCCGTGACAGGAAACGCCCCAAAACACAACGTGGACACATCCCATTTTTTTTAAGGAAAACAGAGGTGTTTTTTGCAAAGTGCCTACCTGTAGATTTTGGCCTCTAGCTCAGCCGGCACCTAGGGAAACCTACCAAACCTGTGCATTTTTTAAACCTAGAGACCTAGGGGAATCCAAAATGGGGTGACTTGTGGGGCTCTGACCAGGTTCTGTTACCCAGAATACTTTGCAAACCTCAAAATAAATTTGGCTAAAAAAACACATGTTCCTCAAATTTGTGTGACAGAAAGTTCTGGAATCTGAGAGGAGGCACAAATTTCCTTCCACCCAGCGTTCCCCCAAGTCTCCCGATAAAAATTATACCTCACTTGTGTGGGTAGGCCTAACGCCCGCGACAGGATATGCCCCAAAGCACAACGTGGACACATCCCATGTTTTTTTTTTACAGAAAACAGAGGTGTTTTTTGCAAAGTGCCTACCTGTAGATTTTGGCCTCTAGCTCAGCCGGCACCCTGGGAAACCTACCAAACCTGTGCATTTTTTAAAACTAGAGACCTAGGGAAATCCATGATGGGGTGACTTGTGGGGTTCTGACCAGGTTCTGTTACCGAGAATCCTTTGTAAACCTCAAAATTTGGCTAAAAAAACAAATTCTCCTCACATTTCAGTGACAGAAAGTTCTGGAATCTCAGAGGAGCCACAAATTTCCTTCCACCCAGCGTTCCCCCAAGTCTTCCGATAAAAATGATACCTCACTTGTGTGGGTAGGCCTAGCGCCCGCGACAGGAAACGCCCCAAAACACAACGTGGACACATCCCATTTTTTTAAAGAAAATAGACGTGTTTTTTGCAAAGTGCCTACCTGTAGATTTTGGCCTCTAGCTCAGCCGGCACCTAGGGAAACCTACTAAACCTGTGCATTTCTGAAAACTAGAGACCTAGGGGAATCCAAGATGGGGTGACTTGTGGGGCTCTGACCAGGTTCTGTTACTCAGAATCCTTTGCAAACCTCAAAATTTGGCTAAAAAAACAAATTTTCCTCACATTTCAGTGACAGAAAGTTCTGGAATCTGAGAGGAGCCACAAATTTCCTTCCACCCAGCATTCCCCCAAGTCTCCCGATAAAAATGATACCTCACTTGTGTGGGTAGGCCTAGCGCCCGCGACAGGAAATGCCCCAAAGCACAACGTGGACACATCCCATTTTTTTACAGAAAACAGAGCTGTTTTTTGCAAAGTGCCTACCTGTAGATTTTGGCCTCTAGCTCAGCCGGCACCTAGGGAAACCTACCAAACCTGTGCATTTTTTAAAACTAGAAACCTAGGGGAATCCATGATGGGGTTGACTTGTGGGGTTCTGACCAGGTTCTGTTACCCAGAATCCTTTACAAACCTCAAAATTTGGCTAAAAAAACAAATTTTCCTCAAATTTTGGTGACAGAAAGTTCTGGAATCTGAGAGGAGCCACAAATTTCCTTCCACACAGTGTTTCCCCAAGTCTCCCGATAAAAATGATCCCTCACTTGTGTGGGTAGGCCTAGCGCCCGCGAAAGGAAACGCCCCAAAACACAACGTGGACACATCCCATTTTTTGAAAGAAAACAGAGGTGTTTTTTGCAAAGTGCCTACCTGTAGATTTTGGCCTCTAGCTCAGCCGGCACCTAGGGAAACCTACCAAACCTGTGCATTTTTGAAAACTTGAGACCATGGGGAATCCAAGATGGGGTGACTTGTGGGGCTCTGACCAGGTTCTGTTACCCAGAATCCTTTGCAAACCTTAAAATGTGGCTAAAAAAACACATTTTCCTCACATTTCGGTGACCGAAAGTTCTGGAATCTGAGAGGAGCCACAAATTTCCTTCCACCCAGAGTTCCCCCAAGTCTCCCGATAAAAATGATACCTCACTTGTGTGGGTATGCGTAGCGCCCGCGACAGGAAACGCCCCAAAACACAACGTGGACACATCCCATTTTTTGACAGAAAACAGAGGTGTTTTTTGCAAAGTGCCTACTTGTAGATTTTGGCCTCTAGCTCAGCCGGCACCTAGGGAAACCTACCAAACCTGTGCATTTTTGAAAGCTAGAGACCTAGGGGAAGCCAAGATGGGGGTCACTTGTGGGGCTCTGACCATGTTCTGTTACCCAGAATCCTTTCCAAACCTCAAAATCTGGCTAAAAAACAAATTTTCCTCATATTATGGTGACAGAAAGTTCTGGAATCTGAGAGGAGCCACAAATTTCCTTCCACCCAGCGTTCCCCCAAGTCTCCCGATAAAAATGATACCTCACTTGTGTGGGTAGGCCTAGCGCCCGCAACAGGAAATGGCCCAAAACACAACGTGGACACATCACTTTTTTTCATAGAAAACAGTGCCTACCTGTGGATTTTGGCCTCTAGCTCAGCTGGCACCTAGGGAAACCTACCAAACCTGTGCATTTTTGAAAACTAGAGACCTAGGTGAATCCAGGATGGGGTGACTTGTGGGGCTCTGACCAGGTTCTGTTACCCAGAATTCTTTGCAAACCTCAAAATGTGGCTAAAGAAACATGTTTTCCTCACATTTCGGTGACAGAAAGTTCTGGAATCTGAGAGGAGCCACAAATTTCCTTCCACCCAGCGTTCCCCCAAGACTCCCAGTAAAAATGATACCTCACTTGTGTGGGTGGGCCAGGTGCCTGCAACAGAATAAGGCCCAAAACTTGTAGAGATAGAGGGGACAGTACAGCGAGTTTATAAGGACATATTCTTTTATACATCTTTAGACTGACTCTGCTTTGGGGACCCACATAAGTGAGGTGTCATTTTACTTGGAAGACTGAGGGGAACACTGGGGAGTAGGAATTTTGTGCTGGAGCGGTAATCGCACAAACAAAAGTCAGGAAAATATGCTTTTTAAAGCAAATCTTGCGGTTTGCAGAGGCGTCTGGGTAAGAAAATGTTGGGGGATCCACGCAAGCCACATCTCCCTGCACTCCTTGGGGGTGTCTAGTTTAAAAAAATGTCTGGGTTTGGTAGGTTTCCCTAGATGAAGGTCGCACCCAGGACCAAAAACACAGGTGGCCCCTCCCTCCAAACACAAGTAGTTTTGTAATATATCATTTTGATGTGTCCACATACGTCTGTGATGTGCCAAACACTAAAATTGTAAAAAGAAACGCACTTAGGTTATGTGAAAAAGACCCCTCACCCACCAACCAAGTTGGTGGCATCCTTCATCATCGGGGTCCCACCTGAGACACCTAGCGTGTCTCAAGTGTGCTGCGACGCCTGATTACAGCGGAGCAGGTTTTGTCATTTGTACCACACATACTGGTTGGAATTGGCACGAGGGTGAGTGATGGTTCAGTAGATCAAATTTTATTAACAAGAGATTTCACAAAAGTGAAATGCACTGGTAATAACTGAAAGGCCAAAAAACTGAACCAATGACTCACAGCTCGTGAGCTGTAAAGCCACGACAAGGCACCAACTGCTTTACAGTCCATTCACACACCTTTCATACATGACATGCACAAGACCATTCACCCCGCCAGCCACGGGCCCAGCACATTACAAGACTCGCATCCACAGACAGCGCCAGTCAAGGGCCCATCACTTTCATACGCCCACATGCCTGATACAGCAATCACACCAGCTGATGAGTGTGTGGACTGGCGTTTGGCTGGCAGCGCCAGCCTAGCGCCACCCCACCCACACCACCAGCCAAGCCCCACGCACACCGCCAGCCAAGCGCCACCCCACGCACACCGCCAGCCAAGCGCCACCCCACCCACACCGCAAGTCAAGCACCACCCACCCCACCCACACCACCAGCCAAGCCCAACGCACACCGCCAGCCAAGCGCCACCCCACGCACACCGCCAGCCAAGCGCCACCCCACCCACACCGCCAGTCAAGCACCAATCAACCCACCCACACCGCTAGCCAAGCACCACCCCACCCACCCACACCGCCAGCCAAGCGCCACCCCACTCACACCGCCAGCCAAGCGCCATCCCACACACACCGCCAGCCAAGCGCCACCCCACACATACCATCCCTTTTTTTTTGTTTTTAACAACAAAGAAACCACTAATTATAAATAAGTACAAAACTACAAACACAAAAGCTCTAACTGAATACATGACTAATGCCAACCGTGAAACTGAACATATAAAAATATAAAACAGCAGTTTACGCTCACGGAATTTTCCAATAATTCTTCTGTGTGTGGTAGCTCCTGAAACAGCCACCCACACACAGCCCAGGCTTTGAAGGACAATCAGGGCAGTACATCCTAGTCTCCTTCCTGATACCTCTTCGAGCACAGACTCTACATCTCTTAGCAGGAAAGTTTTTTTGGGCCGTGGTCGGAATGTGCTCAGCAAAGTGACGATCTTTCAATCTAGCCACATCCTCCACCACTGCTTCTCTAGGAACTCTTGCCTGTTCCAGCACAAAAAGGCTAGCTATGATAGACTCCTGAAATTTCACAAATGTCATCCTTGACTCTGGAGAACTATCCTTGAACTCAACAAAAGCATTAAAAGTTGCCAAGTGGAACAAGTGAACCGCTAATTTCTTATACCACACATAAGACTTACGAGCAGCAGTGTAAGGTTCTAACCTCTGATCTACTCTATCAACACCACCCATGTGCTTATTATAGTCTAAGATGCACACAGGTTTGCGCACTTCGGCAACCTGACCCCAAACAGCCACATGTGAAGTACTCTCATCATGGATGGTGCTTAGCATGTATACATCCCTCTTGTCTACAAATTTCAGAGCTAGCAGCTCATCATTCCGCAAGGCACTGCATTGTCCCTTCTCACTTTCTTTACAGACAAGCTCTCTTGGATAGCCTTTCCGATTAGAGCGGATTGTGCCACAAGCAACAGTGTCCACTCTGAACAACTCCTTGAACAACTGAACTCCAGTGTAGAAGTTATCTACATATAAATGGTGACCTTTGTTAAACACTCGTCTACCAAGTTCCCACACAATTTTCTCACTAACTCCAAAAGTGGGTGGACAACCAGGGGGGTCAATATTGGAATCCCTACCAGTGTAGACCCGGAAATTATAAAGATATCCTGTACTACTTTCAGACAGCATATACAATTTAATTCCATACCGTGCCCTCTTGCTAGGAATGTACTGCCTAAAAACCAAACGACCCTTGAACAGGATCAAAGACTCATCTACAGATATTTCTTTCCCTGGAACATAGATCTCTGAAAAACGATCTACCAAATGATCAAGGACAGGTCTAATCTTAAAAAGACGGTCAGAATCAGGATGATCTTGTGGCAAGGCTGAAGCATTATCTACAAAATGCAACATCCGAAGAAGAAGCTCATACCGGTTACGACCCATGATGGCAGGAAATATAGCAGTTGCCATCAAGGGACTAGTAGACCAATATGAAGACAGCAATGGCTTCCTTATCAGCCCCATCAAAAAAGTTAAACCCAAGAACTTTTTCAACTCTTCCAGATTTGTGGGAATCCACCGGCTAGCTCTAGAGTGTGGCCTAAGTCTGGCAGCGTTGTCCCTCAAAAACTGCTCTGCATACAAATTAGTCTGCTCAACAATCTCTTCCAAAAATATATCGTCCATAAACAGCTAAAAAAAGTTGATGGGCAAAAAGTTTTCCGTATTAACTCGACACCCTAGAAAACCAGTAAATGCAGGCAACTGTGGCTGCTCCATGTTTGGTGCAACCCACGTGTCAGGTCTTCCAATGGGAAGCCTTTCAGCCGCTGGCTCCTGCACCATTGGCACATCACTGTCCTCCTCTAAAACAGGACCTTCATCAGCACTGAGAGTGGCTTCATCATCAGATGATTCATCTCTGACAGAAAATTCACTTCCAGAATCCTGCACTTCCTCCTCTGCCTCAGATGCAGATTCAGTCTCATATTCATGGTCAGAAGATGGCTCAAAAAGCACACTAACAACCTGCTGAGCGGTCATCCTACGGCTAGCCATGATCCTTCCTACAAAAATTAACTGGACAAATACACCACCAACAACCAGCACTGTGTAAGATAAGTAACAAAGTATAGCTTTATGACTAAGAGTTATAAACTCAAAAACTATACTGCTCACTTGCCTGAAAAAGCTTGACTCACCAGCAACTACTCTGCACAGCCACAGCAATCACCAATGATATCCCACTAAAAAGAGAAAAAAAAGAAGCAAATTAGACATAAGACAACACAATAATCATTGTGCATAAATCTAAGGACAATTTCACCCACAATCCTGCATTCAGTACACCACCTACAAACATGTCATTCATGCATGGCAACAATACTCACTTGGAGTAAATTTATTTACTTACCTAAAACATGCAACTACGCAAACCGCAGGACAACTACTGCCAAAACTGCAACAAGCCACAGCAAAGTCAGCAAAAGCTTTGAACTAGAACAAAAAGGAGAAAAACTGTTATTATCATAAAAGCAAATACTTCGCCAGTTGACAAACACTCCGCCACCAACCATTTTTTAATTTTCCCTTGTGTCTAGTGTTCTCTGCTTGGGGGAAGATGGGCGGCAGAACTACCCAATAATACATACGGGCCCCTGGGGGCGACCCTTGCCCAAGGGGCCGCCCCAACACAAAAAAAAAAAAAACAACAATAAAATCCCTGGTGTCTAGAGGCTTTCTGCCCCCACCTAAAAATAAGGCCAATCTGCCCCCAAGGGGGGCAGAAATGGCGATAAATACATTGGCCCCCCCAAGGGGAGCGACCCTTGCCCAAGGGGCCCCCCCCCACAAAGCACACATACACACATATAGTATCCCTGGCGCTATGGGGATTCTGCCCCCCTTGGGGGCAGAAAGGCCTAAAAAAAATAGGCCTATCTGCCCCCAAGGGGGGCAGAACTACCCAAAAATATATGTGGGCCCCTGGGGGCGACCCTTGACCAAGGGGCCGCCCCCCAACACACAAAAAAACAACCTAACAATAAAATCCCTGGTGTCTAGTGGCTTTCTGCCCCCCTTGGGGGCAGATTGGCCTTCCAAGGGGGGCAGAAACGGTGATAAATACATTGGCCCCCCAGGGGGAGCGACCCTTGCCCAAGGGGCCACCCCCCAACACAAAGCACACATACACACATAATATTTCTGGCGCTATTGGGATTCTGCCCCCCTTGGGGGCAGAAAGATAGGCCTATCTGCCCCCAAGGGGGGCAGAACTGCCTAAAAATATATGTGGGCCCCTGGGGGCGACCCTTGACCAAGGGGCCGCCCCCCAACACAAAAAAAAAAAAAACAACAATAAAATCCCTGGTGTCTAGTGGCTTTCTGCCCCCCTTGGGGGCAGATCGGCCTAAAAATAGGGCCCATCTGCCCCTAAGGGGGGCAGAAATGACGAAAAATACATTTGCCCCCAAAGGGGAGCGACCCTTGCCCAAGGGGTCGCTCCCCCACACAAATAACACACACACATAGAAAAATCCCTGGTGTCTAGTGGGCATTCCTGCTGCCCGATCGCATCGCGATCGGGCAGCAGGAATGCTCAAAGAGACATCGAGGGAAAGGAAAACCCTTTCCTTTCCCTCAATGCCTCTTTCAGCGGCATCCCCCCCGCAACGAAGGTGAAAAACACCTTCTCCTTTAGACGTGCTGGAAGCAAATGGCTTCCAGCGCGTCTTTTCCCCTTTCATGAAATCAGCTGACGTCATGGGGGGGGGTGGGGAGGGTGGGGGTGAAAGGGGAAGGGATTCCCCTCTCAGCCCTGGCCTGGGGGGGGGGGGCCCTCGGGGGAAGCGCTAGCGCTTCCCCCGACTGCCAGTCCCAGGACGTGATGATTACATCCATGGCGCCACACGGGCGCTGCCATGGACGTAACCATTACGTCCATGGCGGGGAAGGGGTTAAATGCATGAGGTAATGATAAAGTATACCTAAGCTTGAAACTCTTGAAGCTAGTGAAATATGAAAAAGTGGAAATGTTTTTTGAACAAGCCTCATGATCAGTTTTATTTACACAGATACAATAAAAATGTTGTATGTGTCTTTTCAGCATCTTCCGGAATGGGCAAAGGGGACATTGGCCATTAAAGTGGGGAAGCAGCTGGCCACTATGTGTTGGGTGTTGAAACGTCAGACACTGATGGACACAGTGGCATGGAGGGTGAGGGGCCTGGAACGGAGGCCACCAGCTCATCATCTTCTTTGGAGGCCTCCAGAAGTGACCAGTCCCTTGTGGTGGTGAACCCTACAGGACCTGTTCCCTCTGCATCATTGTCCACCCCCAGATTTCATTCTCCACCCTCCCTTTTGCTCCCCCACCCCCTATTTGACCAAACTTGCCCCCAACATGGGCTGGGGTTTCTTTTGCCGCAGGAACCTCCCCCCCCCCCACCCTTGGCCCCACCGGGGAACTCAGAGAAGAGGCTATTGACCTGTTACACAGCATCTCTGTAGGACAGACTGTGATTGTGAATGGCAACCAGGGCCTTAGTTGCCAAATGCAACAAATGATTGCATTTCTGGATGTTCAGTGACTGGCATGCAGAGATCTCTTAGGAAAATAGCCTCTGCACTGACCACAGCCCCCCAACCAGCCCAACCTTGAGCCCCAACTCTGGCCCCTCCTTATCCCAAATCACAACTCCCACCCCTATCACAAGTACTCTCACTTCTTTACCTGCACCCACTCCAACAGACACAGCAGCACACCCACATAAACACAAACATCCATCCAACATACACACACTACTGACACTACACCCACAGGCACTATCACCACGCCCACTACCACACTCACAAGCAACACCACAACATTCACAACCACAACACCCACCACCACAGACACAAGCACCACAACCACCAGCACAACCACACCAACCAACAACCATTAGCACACCCACAAGTACCACAATGACCAGCAGACCCACAACCACCACCACAACCACAATAGCATCCTCATCCAAACGCTCACACAAACACACACCTTCACGCAAAACAACACCCACAAAACCCAAATGTACACACTCACCTGAACACGTGGGTCTAGTGTATGTAGTGTATGTTAGAAACACACACCCTAACATACACTACATACACTAGACCCACATGCATCTGCAAAATAGACAGATGTACACACATTACCCACTCCAGCTCCCCCTACCTCCCAATCCTCTTTCATCCCTCACACTCTTTCTCCTCTACCCGATTTCACTTCTTACCTATCCCTGACTCCTGTGAAACCCAACATCCCCAAAAAAGGATCCTTGAGGTGCCTGCTCTGTGCCCACTAGATGCCCCTTCCTGAGGAGGTTATCCCTTGGCAGCGTAATTAGGAGGCAAGTTCTTGGCCAGAAACCCACCACTTGATACAGTGCATCTTTTATTTGGACATTTATTTATTATTAATTAATAAAGTTATTGAGAGAAGTATCTCATTACAAAATACATTTTTTTTGTTTTCAAAAAAGTTTGTCCTGACAATATTTTTTCTATACAAGTCACTAATTAATAACAGTATTAATTATGACAATGTGAGTAACATTAAATCAATTTAATTAATGATAGTGAACAAAAAGTTTTTTTTAATAACATATTTGTACAGTGCATACATTAGTAATGATCATGTGTAATGGCAATTCTGATGCACACATTCATCATTATAATGGACAATTACACCAAAAATAAACATTTTTTTTTTTTTTTAAGTTAAGTTAATACAGGTGTGTTTATTTAAAAATAAACAGATATACATTACTAATTTTAAAAAAATGTGAGTTGTATAAAATGTAATAATATACAGTAGATACACGCGACAAGGAGAAATGTGACAAATCTATGTTGTTCAAATAATGTGTAATGAATATATATCTGATTTGATAGTTTAGTGAAACTGATTCAACACACCTGGATTGACATATTTTAAATTTGGGATCAATCTGACTATTTGTGTAGGTGACAATTAGCATGAAGGTAGCTTGGACCAAATTTGTACATGTAAATTGTTTCTTTAAATTTCTTAATCTTCCACAATACACAAATATGCATTGCACATTATTAAAGTATTGCTTGTAAGTATGAATAAAAAATGCACAAGTCCAGAGCTAACGTAAACAGACAATTCTGATGGTAACAGTTAAAAGACACCTTTGATTCCAGCGACAATGGGGTTGATTTGCATCGTGGTCAAGTAGCAGCAGCAAAGGAAGGACCTGTACAACTGGGTCCATGGTGGACAGAGAAGTGAAGAAAAGAAAAAAAAGGTTTTTTTCCACCTTATATCCCTTCCAATATGCCAAATCAGGTGAGGAGGTTTAGCAGCCACATTTATGTCGACAGGAAGGCACATCATGATTGACCCTGCAGAAAAACTGGTTGTGGTAATTCTGCCAGCATCTTTTGCTTATGGTGCGGGTGTAAAATTTTGGTGGTGACAGGGGGTCGCTGACGGACTATCGTCTATGGGCCCATCAGCATTTAAATAGAGCAGGCGGACTGCCTAGTCAGCAGATGGGTTATCCAACGGAAAAGCGAGGGCCGGACCAATACCACCAAGATCTAAATGAGGCCCTAAGTTTCAAAATAGCATCAAAATGCACTAAGGGGGTCATTACGACCCTGGTGGTCGGTGGTAAAGCGGCGGTAAGACTGCAAACAGGCGGCGGAATTTTTTTTTAAATTATGACCGTGGATCCGCCACTTCACCATTCAGACCGCCATGGCGGTGAAGACCGCTGGGCTGGAGACTGCGGTCTCCAGCCTGGCGGTCATCACTAGACCGCCGACGGTATCAGGACCCTGCATACCGCCATGGAACTCGGGTGGTTGGGAACCTCCATGAGAGCCATGGCGGTAGTCACTATCAGTGCCAGGGAATTCCTTCCCTGGCACTGATAGGGGTCTCCCCCACCCCCGCTACCCACCACGAATCCTCCCCCCACACCCCCATCCCCCTACCACCCCCCAAAGGTGGCACAACCCCCCTCCCCACCCCGACCCCGAACATGCACATATGCACACCCCTACACGCATACACCCCTGTCGCGTGGGCTCTCATTATCCTAAATGAGACTACTGGATTTCTAGGCAGCAGGATCGATAACGGTGTGGGGGACTGAGTCTGACCCACTTGTAAAGAACTCTGTCACCCTAAATCCGGTTTTTGCTCCGGCTAACTAGCAGTGCCTCATTTCTCCCACTGGGAAGAAATGATTGGGCAGCCGAGCACATGACATCTTTGGAACTTCTCAGGGAAGTCGTGGTCACTCAGATCCAAACCAACTCTCTCATTTACAATATGATCTCATATACAAATGACAAAGACAGTATAAGTTTTATATAATGTTTTAATAAAACGACTGTATTTTAGATAATAAGGCGTGAGCCGCAATAACCAGAACAATACAACATAGTAGGATTGAAATAGTCACCAGGAGAGTAAAACATAAGAACAAAGCTATCATAGTGCCTAACAGTTTCTACTCTCCCTCTGCTTGTTCTATTTAGAGCACAGCATGTTAAGCTTCTAGCGTGCCTTTCCGAATCACTGGGGAGACATCAGCCCTCATACCTGAGCAAAGGCCTGTGATCTGGTTCAGCATCTGCAACGAGGCAGTCAGCATCTAGTTGTGGTTCCCTGGTCGGAATCTCCCTCTTGCGTGTATTGGGACAAGGAAGTGATTTTATAACTAACATGTCATCGTGATCACAAAATGTCCCTACGCAGGAATGCCAAATCTAAACTCCTACCACGTCTATCGGCAATGTACCAGACTGTATCCTTGACTGAAGCACAGAGTGAATATGTTATGGAGAACTCCAGTGCTGAAGTAGGCAAAACAGTGTGATATGAATAAAAAACAACACCGTAGAACTGGCTATTTGAAAAATAACAGTACGAAGCCTAATAAAAAGCATTTAGAGCAAAGTGCACAGAGGCTCTAAGCTGTCAGCAAATGAATAAAATACATTCAGGGCAAAGTACACAAAGGCCTAAAGCCTGAAGCTAATGCGCAAAAGATACGTAAAACTAACCACACTACACCCTCCCCTTGTCGGTAGCAAGTGGTTCCAATAATATAAAAATATGCCCCAAATATAAACAATATATAAAACCATATATTTCGACAAGGTCAGAAGACAACAAAGTCATAAGTCAAAGTCAGTTTAGGAAACATGTGACGACAAAGCCAAATTCAATATAATGTAAATTTGTAGGAGAGAAAAAAAAAATCCAATTGTCAGACAGAAGCAATAGAACGTAGGAGCTCCTCCACTTCGATATATGTTAATATCGGAAGATCCATGCCACAAAGTACCATGGAGCAGGTGTGTTCCAAAGCCCCCAAACCATTCAGGGGGGCACCCCGTGCAGGGCCTATGAAAGAGACAATACCATTTTCATCCAGGGAGGGAATCTCATAAACCGCCTCACGAAGCAAACGCAACCGTAGTGCACAAGTCTGGGAATGAGCCCTAATCGGGAACATCAACAGATCAGGATCGACCACTGGAGGGCGCTGCAGTGAGAGACAGAAAGCCAGTGCATGTTCAAACGAGCACCAAAGGCACCGAAACACGGGTTGCACACAATCCAAAACCGGTCTGAATGACAGAGACCAGTCACACTCCAAATGGCCTAGGAGTGTAGCTCCAAAATGCTGCATCATGCGTTCACGACACAGCTGCGCTGACGGGAGCAGCAATATAGGATCTCGTTGTGGCGGGACAGCCATTGCGAAAAAATAGCAACAATAGCAAGACTCCAGCCAACAAAGCCAAAGTAATCGGGAAACCCCCAAAAATGCTTCCGAAAATAGAGTGTATAGCCGAAGGTATCAAACCGAATATGGAAGAGAAGGTGTGAGCAAAACCAACACCAACGGCTTTGAAAAAATGAGCAATACCAGCAGTGCTGGATGCATTAAATATACGTCCCACAAGTTCACCGAAGTGACTCGGAAAGTTAGTATTCAAAAGGGACTGTATCTCCGCCGATGACCTTGCCACCTGAAGTGCGTAGGTCTCGCTAGCCGATGTAAGGGCCACATGCTTTTGAAACAATAAAGCTTTCAGCCGACTCAACTTGTCGAAATTAACCTTGGAAGTAGCAATATGAGGCCAGATGTCCGCTACCTCCCTAATTTGAGTGGGGGGAAGCAACACATTCCTGCAGCACGTAACGGCCTTGTTGACAACGACAACGTAAACTATTCCGGCACGCATGCCACAGCAGCGTTTGCTGTTAAGAACAATGTAACTGCCGTTAGAAAGCACCTGGAAAGTGTTTTTAATAACCGGAACTCCCTTCAGATAACAAGCTAAGTTAGCAATCGAAGCGTTACACGCTCCGTGCAAGGACAGCTGTTTACAAACCATGGAATGGCTGACAGAAGCTTCGCATTCGCTACCGCTAAGAAAAACCTCCCTCAAACCATTAACACATCTGTATTGAAAGGGAAGCTCCCACACCTCGTGTATGTAACTGTCTCCCAATAGTTCATATCTACCCACCGGAATGTGCTTCAAACAAGAAGTAAATTGCAGAGTGGAGATAGGCAGATTAATAACCCCATGAATCAACCACTCATCTGATGGAATCTCAGCAACCGTGAAAGGCAGTTTCTCCAATTTCTCAATATTCAACATGACATACGTCGCTTCCTTTTTAGCCATCAGTTGTTGTTGACGAGTCAAATTAAAGGAGATAAAGATCTCTCTGACACGAATGTGCTGCCATGGAACGCGACCCGCCTTCAAGGTCTGAAGAGTCCAAACCAGCTGCATGATGGACCGCGTCTGACTCTGCCCATGATATAAAGAAGACATGTCCGATTTAATAATGTCAATAGCAGAGGAAACAATGCTGTTAATCGTGTAAACACGGTCAGAAAGGGTATGCATGCCATTATCAACAACAGACAAAGTCTGCAGCAGATTTTCCTGATCAATCTGCCTCAACCGGGCTGCAGCCTCCTGTTGTGAAAGCTTCCAAATCTCATTATAAACTTCGTATAAAAATCTTTTCTTCCATGGTACCTTGGGACCTGACAAAAAATCTTGTAAATCAGTATCATTAAACAGTAACGTGAGATGTGACAACTGCATCCACCGTGGATGACTTCAACCATTGCTGACAAAGCTTCCCCACGCTGTACCGTATGTAGTTATAATATCAGCATGTTCTGGTGAAATGTAACGAGGGTCTGCCCTACTAGTCCTGAACCCCCCTGAAGAGGTGACAAAACGTTGATGACACTCATTAGTGTCTACAGGCCATAATAACCACCCGCCCCGGATGTAACAATGAAGTGTTAAGCGTACCATTCTGGACCCAATGTGTAAATTCACTAAAAGTAGCATTCACATAGTGCTGCCAGTTGTTTAATTTGGAAGGGACAGGTATACTAGGCAAATTCAACTCTCTAATTGTCGCCAAGCCCAAACAGCTAGTCTGTTGTATTGTGTCATTGAGGAAAATCATCTGTACAGGGATAATACATGCTCTAAATAATGTATCCCTGCCTTGCATCTGCCAATTTTTCGTACCCCAAACACTTTTCAAGTCAACAGTCTTAAACCAGTAATCATTCCCCTCGACCGAAAGTTTAGATACAAACAAATTTGAATACAGTAATTTAGTATCGGTCAATAACATTTGCTTATTAGAATACGGAGTAACCTTAAAATAGTAAGACCTAGCATTTTGTTGATTATGCCCAGAAAAATATGCAAATTTATCATAATACGTTTTCGAACTCCCTTGTGGAGGAGACGAGCAATGTTCCCATTGCACATAATTAAATATGGACTTAGGGCTACTAGCTTTATGAATAAAGTGGTGTCCATAATAGTTGTAGCAAAACATGTCACCATGATTATCTCTAAATTGGTAAGCATCTTCATCGTCATAGACAGTATAATATTGCAAATCTGTTAGCATAAAATCTACTGTCTTCACATCCCAATCATCAGAAACAATGCCTGGTATAACAACATCATTCATTGATAACTTGAGGACATACGGTATTTGAATCAATTCAGTGGGACCATATATATCAAACATTACGTTATCCCACACAATCCCATCCGGAATCGGTATTGCAGAAATGTTTACATTGGACAAGTCTCTTCGAACCATATGAGATGAAAAATGTGGTTTTAACACAGTCTCCACGTGCTCAATGTCAGATCGATCAGGAAGAAAATGACCATGTATTACCAGAAAAAAAGTAACCACAAATCCCAACCATAAAAAAAAAGTCATTACAGCCATAAAAAGCCACAAATAGTTCCAAGGAAAAACAAAATATGTGCCTTTAAGCCAACCCAGCAGCTTACGTAGACCTTGGACAGAAGACATCGAGGACGAGGAGCCGGACACTGCATCATCAGCATCGTTGAAGCAGCCAGAGGCAGTTCTTGCAAAAGGTGCAACTGTGAACAAAGAAGCAGATGGAGGCTCTCGCCTAGGCACGCTATAAACCACACATTCAGAAACATCAGTAGAACGTACAGCAACTTGATCAAAAGATTCCATATTAATCGTCGTCTGTGGAACAATCGCAAGATCATCATCCACCCTCCCCAAGCTCGGAGAGGAAACAGCGTCGGTGTAAATCACCTGCAGCGGGACTTCTTCCCCAGTAGTGAGAGGGATTCCGGAACTACTGGGTGTCCCTCTTGGTCTGCTGTGCAAAATCAGCCACATGTTGTAACTTGACATTATCAATGGAAACAAAGCGATTTCCTTTAGCCCCTTGCAGCGGCGGTAAAATCACAGTTCTCGTGCCGCTTACCCCTAACACAGGGACAGGTGCTCGATAAGAAGGACCAAATTCTTTCTTTACTGCGACCTTTTCACGCAGCAGATCCCCAATCCTGGGTATCCAACCAGTAGGTGTTACTGGCTCATCCTTAATTCCTGAGGAGGCAGCACTTGCAGAAGAGTTATCTTCACGGAATTGTTGTAAATCCTGCAAAACAGTGACACGATCATTTATATCAAAGGGCGTAACTGCCGCCTCCACTCCAGGACCATCTAGATCAGGAACATACATTTGTGTTCCAAACAGGCACTCATATGAAGTACGACCCCCCAGTGACCTTCTAGGCAAGTTATTAAGTGCTCTCTGTACTCCATACAGGTGGGCTAGCCAACTACGACCCGTACCTATAACTCTGGCCGTTAAGGATTGCTTTAAATCACGATTTAAACGCTCCACGACAGAATTTCCCTCGGGATGAAATGGAGACAAGAATTGGAGTTGGACCCCCAACGAAGCCATGGTGTCCCTGAATGCCTTAGAGGCAAAAGCAGGGCCCTGGTCCGAATGAAAAGCCGCAACTGCAAATGTATCGACAAAGATGCGCAAATCTTTAATAACAGTTCGAGCGTCAGCCGAGCGTTGTGGCCATACCCACACAAATCTGGAGCACGAATCTACAGCAACCAATATACAGTATATTTGTATGCACTATCTGGTGTCAGCGGACCACAATGATCCAAGTACATACACTGTAAAGGTTTATTTGAAATCAGAAGGGGCGTCTGCTGCGGGCGTCTAGCCGACGAAGCTTTAGTTTGTTGACAAACGTCACAACAAAGGGTATACTGCTTTGTCTCTTTATAGAGACCAGGCCACCAGTAACGAGCCTGTAAAAGTGAAATCGTGGCAGCCACCCCAGCATGTGCAGATGCCACCCCCTCATGTGCTGCAGAAATTAATCGAGGTCTCTCAATTTTATTGGGTAGTTCACGTACACCAATGCCTGGAATATTAACAACAGCATTTAGCGCACCACTCAAGCAGTAACCATATTTAGAAGGAAATCCTTTACGAAATGGCGTGACATCAGCCGTAGCTTTTATGTCAGCCGAAATCTCTGTGTCTGGTTTGGAACTCGAACGAGTCACTGCGGCCACAGTGGCTACAGCCACTGCCGACTTCGCGGCTTCATCAGCCAAAGTATTCCCAGCAACGTGTATTCCAACGCGCTGGTGTCCAAGTGTATGCACAACATGGACCTTAGGAAGCGTTTCTTTCAGATCCGCAACCTTACCCCACAACAATTTATGTTTAATGGTGTTGCCTTTAGAATCTCTGAACCCATTCATCTTCCAATAGTGCAGATATTCATTAAAAGACTGAACACAGTAGTAGGAGTCACAGACCAGCAAGGTCAAAGTCGCCGGATCCGCGTGTTCCAACGCCAACAATAGAGCTTTGAGCTCAGCCAGCTGTGCCGTGCAATCTCCCAAAGTTTTAGTATAAGTATGTCGGGGGCAGAACACTTCCCCCTCCATAGTGCCGCTCACTACCGCACATGCAGCAGAATACTGTTGTTTAGTCCCAACCGCTGGTTGCGCAGAGCCATCGGTATACATGACCACCTGATATTGGTCAATAGGCAATGTGCCAGCAGGGACCGGGTACTCCATTTCATATTGAAGAAATTCTTGAGTCTGCAGTTTAGGGTCAAATATGTAATCTACATCAATGGCTGTCAAAGACGTAGCCCATTGTATCCATCGCAGGTGTAAAGCTTTCGAATTAGGAACACTCGCTTTTGTAACAGCCTCTAAGGCCGGAATCGGGGAAACGACAATGATGCGTTGGCCCTGGGCAAGCGGTCTTTCTTTAATCACAGCCATCTGTACTGCAGTGAGTATTTTCTCAGTCTGTGCAAATCGTTGTTCTGCAGCAGAATACAAGTGGGACTTGTATGCAATCTGGACTGTCTCACCCTCATTAAAGGTGACATACGTAAACCCAACAGCCCCAGGTATCACCCTGATGACTAAATGTGTCTTATTGTCCCGTGTGTGTAAGTGTTTAACTGCTAAGAGATCAGTCTGTAACTCTCGTAGTATGTGTGTATGCTCAATCGTCCAAAATCTACTCGAAAAATTCGGGCGAATCAATTCGTATAAGGGTTTTATACGTGTAGCATAATCAGGAATGTAAGTTCTGCCAAAATTCAGAAACCCCAACAATGACTGGAGCTTCCGAACCGTATTAGGAGGCTGCAATAAAGCACATTTCTCCAAAAAATGTGGCGCCAAGCTCTTGCCCTCACTCGACAACTCATATCCCAGGAAAATGACACTGAGGAAGGCAATCTTTGATTTCTTAAAATTAAACTTATAGCCAATATCAGCAAACACCACAACAATGCGCGATACGCGCCTTAGATGTTGCAGAATCCCATCGTCTGTCAAATATATGTCATCAACATATGATAACGCTTCAGGGTCCAACTCGTGCAGCATTTCAGTCACACGAGCCGAAAACAGTCCTGGGCTATTCTTATACCCCTGAGGCAAACGACAATTTTTTTCTGAGAGCCAAACGCACTGAAACTGGTATAGTCCCGACTTTCGGGCGCTATATTTTGGCAGAAAAATCCATTCGAGATATCTAACGTTGTTTTGTATTTCTTACGCACTATATTATCCATAAGCGCTGCGCTATGTGAATTCTGTATTGCATATGTGCGTGTATGACTATTCAAATGTCTGTAATCCACCACTATCCTATATGAATGGTCCGGTTTAGCAACCGGAAATAAGGGATTATTCATCAGCGAGACACAGGGCTCAATTACACCCTGGTACTCCAATTGTGTAAGAATTTTCCTAACCGATGCCCTTGCCTCAAATTTGATAGGATACTGCGGCTGTGGCTGAGGTTCGCCCTTTATTGGAATTACATGATAAGGTGATTGTCTATCCCACCCCACGTTATTTCTATATAGGGCGGGGGCTTGTGCTAGAGCCCATGATTTACTATAGGACTCCGCTAGTTCTCTCGGAACAAGTGGCGAGAAGGAAGGTGCAATAACCTCCTCCCCAACCGGACAGTCGCGAACAAAGTCAGGTGGCCAATCCTGTTCGGCCAACAGAACATCATATGATTTTACCACATGGTCCCAAAAGATGGCGTGTACAATACGGTCAATGTCCCCTTCTAAACGTAGAGTCACTTGATATACTCTATCAGGATCAGAGACTCGCATGTCCGCCGTTTCGACTTGTATGAAGTCGTCAGTTGCTTTCACCTCCAGATGCTCTAGAAGACTCCGGCGAACTATTGTGACCTCTGCCGCGCTGTCTAACAGTGCTAATGCCCATGTCTTGTTCGTCAAGAGAACTCTCTTCTTGAGCGGCATGTCTAACTGAGACTGCTGCAACTTTCTTCTTTTTAAATTGCTGTTTTTGTTGCAGCGGTTTCTCTTCTTGTTTAACAGAAACCTCTGCCGAGCGCTGTGAATCCTGTCTTGGTTTCACGTACTCCATCCTCCGCTCTGACCGCCCACCTCTCTCACTTCTCTTCTCTGAGGAGTCCTGAAAGGAACGAGATTGGCGTGTATCAGTATACTGATATCTATCAGGCGTCTTCAAATTATCCCTATTCCTGAGATTATATCTATTCTGTGGGGTCTCCGGTTGAGGAGACTGTTCCCCGTCTTTCTTAGGTGTTTGCTGTTTCTTTTCCCAGCGCTTCTTAGTACCCTCAGGTTGCTGTTGTTTAGCATTATCTTTATTATTTTTACCCTGCAATTGGGTTTTTTGCGGTCTAGCCCCTAGGCTATCGCGACCAATACTAGAATATGTTTCTGCTATTATTCTCGGAAGTTCCCGCTCCTGATTAATCTGCGGAACGTCCCAAAAACGCATTCGCACCGCTAGTGCTACTGCCTCTCCCTTGAGATTACACAAAATAATAGAAGAAACCGCGGCAAAATTGCCCATCAACTGCATGCCCAAATCTAAGGCACGGGCAGCCCCATATTCATCTTGAATTTGTTTAAGCACTTCCTGTAAATTAGCTAATGTCGGTGTACTGTGTGCTGTAGTGTAGAGCGCGGCAAACACCGTGCCCCAGGTATTACAAAGGTCCACCGGAGGAACCATTCCATACGGCAAACACATCGTCAATATTCTATGTTTATCCTGAGGTCCCATATGGGGAAATACTGCTTCCAGCGTATTAATCTTTTGTGCCAGCCAAAATGGAGTCTCCTCACGTTTAGCCGGTACCTTACCCATAACTGAGTGTACAGTGGCCGGATTGATTCCCGGAACCACTGCTTGTGGGTGCGCTGGAGCAGCACGCGCTGCATTAGTATTTAATGCTTGCATTACAAACTGAACCAGTCTTCTGTATGTAGTTGCTAAGTCTATATATAAACGACGCACGTCAGCCACTGCCAAATTTGCAACCGCAGGATATGGTGTGTAAGTAGCCAATAAAGGCCAGGTCGGACCATCATTACTCAGTGGACCTAACCTTACTTGTGCTACTGTGTGTGGGAGGGCGCCATCAAGCCAATTATGATGTTCTTGATAAGATAAAGGTATCTCTAAATATGCGTAAGCCCTGTATTGTCCAGTGGCATTCGCAACAGTGTATTCGTGAAAAGTATTTGTACCCCCATCAACTGCCGGAAATACGACCCAAGAATAAAAAAGTTCTGTTCTATAGGCTGCATGGGCGTCCACCACAAAAGTGACCGGACCCCCCTGGACCGTCAGTCCATGTGCTATCAGATGTCCTGTGAGCGGGTGACGCATATTGATTGCTATATTCACTACATTAGGATTCGCCATTTGTTAAAAATAAAATAGCTCTAGGTCAGAGAAGGCACACCAATATCGGGGTTTTTCCTTTCAAAGTTCAAGCTTGAACAACCAACCACTAAGCCATTGGATGTACCTATCCCGTGGTGGCGGAAACCCTCAGCCCCACGGACGTCTCCGCGTACGGAACCGAGGAGTCAAAATATATATGAGACCGAGAGAGTCAGCCAAACCTAAATATTAGAGCCAGACCAATCGTTGGCGGCGCCATGTCGCGTGGGCTCTCATTATCCTAAATGAGACTACTGGATTTCTAGGCAGCAGGATCGATAATGGTGTGGGGGACTGAGTCTGACCCACTTGTAAAGAACTCTGTCACCCTAAATCCGGTTTTTGCTCCGGCTAACTAGCAGTGCCTCATTTCTCCCACTGGGAAGAAATGATTGGGCAGCCGAGCACATGACATCTTTGGAACTTCTCAGGGAAGTCGTGGTCACTCAGATCCAAACCAACTCTCTCATTTACAATATGATCTCATATACAAATGACAAAGACAGTATAAGTTTTATATAATGTTTTAATAAAACTACTGTATTTTCGATAATAAGGCGTGAGCCGCAATAACCAGAACAATACAACATAGTAGGATTGAAATAGTCACCAGGAGAGTAAAACATAAGAACAAAGCTATCATAGTGCCTAACAGTTTCTACTCTTCCTCTGCTTGTTCTATTTAGAGCACAGCATGTTAAGCTTCTAGCTTGCCTTTCCGAATCACTGGGGAGACATCAGCTCTCATACCTGAGCAAAGGCCTGTGATCTGGTTCAGCATCTGCAACGAGGCAGTCAGCGTCTAGTTGTGGTTCCCTGGTCGGAATCTCCCTCTTGCGTGTATTGGGACAAGGAAGTGATTTTATAACTAACATGTCATCGTGATCACAAAATGTCCCTACGCAGGAATGCCAAATCTAAACTCCTACCACGTCTATCGGCAATGTACCAGACTGTATCCTTGACTGAAGCACAGAGTGAATATGTTATGGAGAACTCCAGTGCTGAAGTAGGCAAAACAGTGTGATATGAATAAAAAACAACACCGTAGAACTGGCTATTTGAAAAATAACAGTACGAAGCCTAATAAAAAGCATTTAGAGCAAAGTGCACAGAGGCTCTAAGCTGTCAGCAAATGAATAAAATACATTCAGGGCAAAGTACACAAAGGCCTAAAGCCTGAAGCTAATGCGCAAAAGATACGTAAAACTAACCACACTACACCCCCAACATGCACATATACACACCCCTACACGCACACATACACCCCGACAACACAAACAGACATGCACACCGTCCGACCCGCACACATTTCCCATACACACAACACCCCTGCACGCATACACTCACTCACTCACCCCCTCTCCACTCTCACACGCACACCCCCATGCACACACACAACACCCCCCCACCCCCTTCCCTAACGGTCGATCAACTTACCTTGTCCGTTGATCCTCCGGGAGGGGACGGGATCCATGGGGGCAGCTCCGCCACCAGAACACCGTCACCAGAACACCCCCACACCGAATCATGGGATGTGATTCAGTGGGCGGTGTTCTGTTGACGTGGCGGTGGAGGTTGAGCAACCTCCACTTTTCCCCGGTCCGCCAGTATGGCTGCTGCAGCTTTCCGTACGAAAAAGGACGGAGGGCTGCCAGCGGTCATAAAACGCGGCGCGGAAAACCGCCACCACTGGCGGTCTTCAGCATGGCGACACATCGGTGGTCTTGCGAAAAGACCGCCGAAGTCGTAATGACCCCCTAAGTGTTAACTGTGGTCATCTGGTTGCACTTGACTGGGGCAAAGTCAAATTCGTTTTTTTGTCAAGTTAATTCATCTTTATTCGGTTTACATATAAATAATCCACTAGCAGTAAAATAAATAATTAAAATCAATTATCAAAAATGCATAACACATGCGTAAAACATTAGATGAATTAAAATTCATGACCTGCTATCGAGTTATACAAATTTACCAGACACAACAGTCAATACGCAACATAAAATGATTCAAAGTTCATGTTCTCCAAATAAATTAAACATTTTCTGATTTGAATTAAGTACAATACATAACTTACTATAGCACTGCATACTAATAATTCATTCAGTTTACTAACATTTTAAAATGATGACATATAAGTTATAATGTTCCTAAATATCAAAAGTGCTTTTAAAACCTTTTTTAAATTTACAAAATAGAACACAGCGCAGCACGGTTTGTAACTTTGTCCCATCACAGGGGCATGGGAGCTTTTCCTTTGACTCATTTTAGAAAAGGCCACCAGATGATGTTCAAGGCCTAGTCGAAAGCACATTAAGATAAAGCTCTGATGCAACTTCGAGACCATGAGCAAATATGGTTCAATTCCATCCATATATTCGATTGGAGGTGTTAGACCTCACCCTTTTTTACAGGGTCATCCCCAAACTGATTGCCTTCCTCCTCCTATTTTTTCTGGCCTCTTTTTGTTGGCTGTAGGACTCTGAGCACTTTATCACTGCTGATCTGTGCTAAAGTGCATGTGCTCTCCCTTTTAGCTTTGGTATGATTAGCTTACTCCTAATTGGCACATTTAATTTACCTGTAAGTCCCTTATACGGTGGTATCCCTATACCCAGGGCCTGTGAATTAAATGCTACTAGTGGGCCTGCAGTGAGCTTGTGCCACCCACCCACAGAAGTAACCTTTCAAACCTGTCTCAGGCCTTCTACCACAAATCCTCTGCACAGTTTTTACTGCCACAGGGACCTGGCATCTAAATTTACTTGTCAGGCATGGAACTCCCCTTTTACTAGGTATGCCACCCCTAAGGAAGGCCCTAGTTAGCCCTATGGGCAGGGTGCTGTGGATAAAAGGCAGAACATGTGCCTGGTTGTGTGGCCTGCCCTGGTAGTGACAAACAGCCTATGTGGTTTCTCACTACCTTGAGTGCTGCCTTTCTCATAGGATAGCATTGAAAATGCACTATTGTGTCAAAGTGGTATTGTCTACTCGATGAGGTGTAGCATAGGCATGTTTGGTATGGTTGTAATGGAAGTGAGAAATGCTGACTACTGGTGTAGGTGGATTTCTTATTACCATTATAGAAATGGCACTTTTAGAAAACTTTTAGAAAATGGGTATTTCTCTGTGCTGATGACTCTTGTGTTTTGCAGCTTGACTCCAATCCACCAGAGTGACAGCTGGGCTTTGTGCATTCCTTTCAGACAGCTTATACACAGGGAGGGTGGAAGTATCACTAGAGTGCATCTTCATATTGAATGGTCTTCAAGGGAGGCCGTGGCGGTACAGCTTCCTGGATGTGAGTAGCAGGCCGGGGAAGTGATCCTCGACGGAGGTCCCTGGTCCTGCCAGTAATCTGCTTCCATTACTGCATTGCCCCTAATAGGAGCCCGTGAGCTGCTTTCGCTGGGCAGGGTGTGCTGAAATTGCCATATACCTGTTAAAAGGAATGCTGAGGTGCTACAATCTTCCTGTAGATGGTGTTGTTAGTGTATGCCCTACAGGTCACCACAGTGTTTTGCAACCCTCTGTTTTTTCTCTGAATTCTCCCATGACCTGGTACATATTGCATGCTGCACAACCCTGATTGGGGTGATGGCGTGATAGACATAACTTCGACCTGCCTAATACACAGTGGAAGGGTGTGAAATGTTTGATAGGATCTATGCCCTATGAGAATGTTTCATTTGGTGTGCATTCGTGATGATGTCTAGGCATTCATGGTAGTATGTTTATCCTGACATGCCTTTTTGGTGGTAATGACAACCTGACTACTGCTTGTGTTGTAGAATAACCAGTAACCTATATGTTTCATATGACGACTGCTTGCTTTTGCAGAGTACTAGTAACCTGTGTGATGTTCCGACAACTGCTTGTGTAGCAGGGTATAACTGAAACATGTTGTGTTTGGTCTAATGATGTTTTATGCAATACAGTTTATTTGTATATAACTTGGTGTTGTATTTCCTTTGTATTTATTGTATCACAGGTGTTGTGTGTATTGTGAAACGCTTTACACATTGCTCTGGCATAAACCTGACTGATTGTGCAAAGCTACCAAGGGGGTGAGTGGGTGGGTTCTGCCTGGCTTAGGTGCATACCCTAGCCAACCAGAAACCCCATTTCTAACCGGAGGTATGTATTTAAATAAAGGTACATTCTGCTCTAAACCCACTCTCTCTCTCAATCTCTTCCTTCCATAAGCAATAGGAGCGGTTATTGCCATCGGGCCTATAAAAAAATCATAATCATTTAGCATGTTTAAAAGAGCTTGAATACTGTACAGCCCTGTGATCTCAAAAGCATGTTCCAAGTTGAGACTATCTTTTAATATGTCTCTCATAAATGAGGTCTCGGGTTTAGACCACCCAGCCCTCCATAGCAAGGCTGGTTTTACATACATAATATTTTCAACGTGAGACATGCTTGGTTCCTTTTACAGATACTGGACACAGAGGTGGAGTGTGGCAAGGCTTATAAACATCTAAGGAACTTTTTCCTACCTTTTGAAAAATCGTATTTGCACCAAAATCCCAAGACCTGCCCCATATAGGACCCAACAAAGCACTTGCTTTTGTATATGGCCAACGTTTCTCTTAGTGGTTTAGACCCCAGTTTAGTGACCAATCTAAAGACTCCTTCCATTGATCGTGTTAGGCTTGTACTTAAGTGTTTTCTGTGGTTGGTTTATGTAACTGAAGTATGAGAAGGTCAAAATTCTTGCTTTGTGCCCTCCATGCATATAATGTGGACGTGACTTATGCCTGCCTTTTCCACAGACCATTGAAAAACTTTTATTAATGTTAACCCTTAGGTCTCTGTCTTCCATATATGAAGTGAAAGTGTCATTAAGCTTTAGTAATCCATAATGCTGTGTTTGTGAAAGTAAAATAGCATCATCTGTGTATAGTAAGAAAGGGACATTTTGAGACCCACCTTAGGGCAATCAGAGGTAAGTGTCTGAAGTTCTGCATTCACCCCATTATTATAAAGAGAGAAGAGGTAAGGTGCTCGTATGCAACCCTGCCTTATGCCCCTCTTTATCCCAAAAGATGGAGTACACCCCCACTTTGGGACCATAGCATATCCTCGCAGTTAGATTTGCATACATCCTAGGGAGTAATATACCTAAATCCTCCAGCACTCCTAATGATCTCATGGTGAGCCAAAGCTTATTATGATTAACCAAAGTCAAATGTGCTACTCAGATCCATGAAAAAGAGATGTAGCGTACCTCCTTTCTCCCTCATATATTATCCTACTAGCAACTTAAGATTCAATAATTGGTCTGTGGTTTCTAATCCCTTTCTGAAACAAAACTGGGCTGGAGTTAATAAAGATTGACCTTCCGCTGAAATCGCAAGGCTCTCAAAAATAACCTTACTTAGTAGCTTGACCAAGGAATCAAGCAGGTATATAGGGCTATAGCAGGATGGATCTTCTCTGTTTCCATTCTTAAAATAGGGATTATTACTGTAGATAGGCATGATGGTGGGAAAAAACCTGCTCCTGCCGCATTTAGACCATGGTTATAATTGGAGCCTATAGTTTAAGAAGTTTTTTTTACATGTCCACCAGGACATGGTCTATTCCTGCAACCCTCCCATTAGCGCTTTTATTTAGAGCTAAGGTAATTTCCTTAACTGTGAAAACAACCCTAGTCTCCAGGGGTAATGGGTCATTATCAGATAAAGTGATGCACTCATTCAAGGGCTTGAAAATCATAGTAAAATGATCTATCCAGCTGTGTGAGGATATCACGGAATCTATTGAAGGCCTCCTAAAAAGGGGCATTTATTGTTTTCCAGGACAAAATGGCATTATTGGTATGTGTCATCTGCAACAAATTAGAACATGCTCCTTCCTGTAGTTGTTGTTTTCTGGTTAAAAGAGCTGGCTTATGTTTTGATTTTTGTCAGACGTGGCATCCTTGGTGTGGTTTCCCCTGACTTTTTGCCTTCTGACTTCTTATTCTGCTAACTTCACATTTGGTGGCTTTAGGATTCTGTGCACTAACTAGTGCTAATGTGCAGGTGCTCTGTACTCCAAACATGGTCTTATTTGCTTATCCACAAGTGGCATATTTAATTTACTTGTAAGTCCCTAGTAAACTGCACTATACGTTTCCAGGGCCTGTAATTAAATGCTACTATATGGCCTGCAGCACTGAATGTGCCACCCACTACATTAGCCCTTTTTAGACTTGTCTCTTGCCTTCCATTGCAGAGCCTGTGTGTGCAGTTTTAAACCACTACTTCGACTTGGCAAGAGCATCCATTTGCCAGGCCCAAACCTTACTTTTTACTTCATGCAAGTCACCCCTAAGATAGGCCCTAGCTAGCCATAAAGGCAGGGTGCTGTATATTTAAAAAGTTGGACATGTACTTTTAAGTTTAACATGTCCTGGTAGTGAAAAACGATTACATTTGTTTTTCACTACTGCAAGGCCTATCTCTCCCAAAGGTCAACATTGGGAGTACCTTGAAACAGTCTTTGAGTATAATTTCCAATTTGGAAAAGATATACATTTGTAGTTTGGTGTCTCTGGATTCACAATTTAAAATCTTATGGTGAAGTGGGATTTTAAATTGCAAGTCTGACAATGTCACTTTGAGAAAGTTGGCATTTATTTTCTTTAACCATTCTGTGCCTCTGCCTGTCTCTGAATACAAGTCTGGGATGGGTGACAGCTGGGCTTTTTTCATTCCCTCTAGACAAAGAGAGCCGGGGTGTGACATTTACATGCCGATGACCCATCACCAGGCTGATGGTTCTACCTGGGCTAAATGGAAGGGAGGACCTGACAAACCTGAATAGGGCTGTGCCTGTCCCCACACAAACAGCTGCATAACCCCCTGTAGAGTGTCTGGAGACAGGGAACATAGGGCAGGGACCTTTTGTGCTTCAAAGGCCTCTCTTTGAAGTCTCCCCCATGTCAAAAGCTGAACTGGGTATAAGTAAAGGACCCCACCCCACCAAGATCTGGGGACATTCTGTCAGGAAGAAGAAATGCTTTGCAGCCAAGAGGGACTGCCACTCTGCTGAACTGCTTTGCTGTATTGACCTCCTGCTTCTTGCCTGGGAGTGAGAAGGACTGGACATGCATCTCTGCAGACTCTAAAGAACCTAAGTGAATCCAAGGGTTTGATGGCTTGTCTCCTGTTCTGAAGCCATCAAAGCCTTCCTACAGCTTTGCCAACTGTGATTCCCGTCCTGCCAGGAGGTGTCAATCCAGTCATCAGCCTTGAAAGAGGACTCTGCAGCTGTGTTTCTGCAAAAACTGAAGCATCAATGCCATTGCACTGATCAGAACCCCGCATCTCTCCTTCATGTGATACACTGTTGCTGCTGCAGAGTGCAAGGACATTGCTTCTACGACTGCGTGGTTTGGATCAATGCATCCCCACCAGCTCCAGAGCTTGGCCTTTGCACCAAAGGCTGCACCGCTTGATGACCACGCATCCCCTTTATTGCAAAGGGTTCGACACCACACTTCAAGGACATCCCTTCACTGTGCGGTCAGAACCGATACATTGCCTTCATATCATCTCCTCAATGTCAACACAACCCTTCATCCCAGGTACTTTTCAGGGGGCCCTGTATGGGTCCAGTAGCCGGATTGCCTTAGATCGTGGTCTGAACCTTTGACTAAACCTGGTCTAACGCGACCTCAAGTAACTTTAAAGCACTTCTGATTTCTAAGCACTACATTGCAGTTTATTCTTTAAAAGGTCCTATCTTGACTACTATTTAATGGATTTTTGGTATTTTGTTCACGTTTTACTCATAAAATACAATTTTGTTTTCTAAACTGGTGTCTTTTTGTGGTATTTTCACTGTGTTACTGTAATTTAGGTGTTGCACCAAGACTTTACACATTGCCTCTTAAGTTAAGCCTCAGTGCTCTGTGCCAAACTACCAGAGGGTGAGCACGGGTTCATTTAGGGTGTGACTTACCCTCACTGGGATTGTGGTCCCTACTTGGCCAGGGTGCAGACCTCTGTCAAATAGAGACCCCCATTTCTAACAATCTTAATAATTTCATTGTTACCCTATCCACTGGTTTTGGGTGGAAGGCGAATTTAAAATTTATGTTGTGCCTGTCTTATCAAACCATCCTTTGGGACCTCAGTTTTTTTTTAAATCCTGGTTGTGAGAAGGTAGCCTCTTTCTAGCATTGTTACCCCCACGTTTGGCCTGTTTGTGAGTATATGTCAGTGTGTTTTTACTGTCTCACTGGGTTCCTGCTAACCAATTCCCCAGTGCTCATAGTGAAAACCCTATTTTTCAGTGTGTTTTATATGTCTCACTGGGACCCTGCTAGCCAGGACCCCAGTGCTCCTAGTTTGTAGCCTGAATATGTATACCTGTGTAGTGCCTAACTGTGTCACTGAGGCTCTGCTAATCCGAACCTCAGTGCTTCTGCTCTCTCTGCCTTTAAATTTGTCACTATAGGCTAGTGACCACTTTTGCCAATTTCAATTGGCACACTGGAACACCCTTATAATTCCCTAGTATATGGTACCTAGGTACCCAGGGTATTGGGGTTCCAGGAGATCCCTATGGGCTGCAGCATTTCTTTTGCCACTGTAGGGAGCTCAGACAAACCTTTTCACAGGACTGCCACTGCAGCCTGAGTGAAATAACGCACACATTATTTCACAGCCTTTTTCGCTGCACTTAAGTAACTCATAAGTCACCTATATGTCTAACCTTCACTTGCTGAAGGTTAGGTGCAAAGTTACTAAGTGTGAGGTTGCCCTTGCACTAGCAAAGGTGCCCCCACATAGTTCAGGGCCATTTCCCTGGACTTTGTGAGTGCGGGGACACTATTACACGTGTGTACTACATATAGGTCAATACCTATATGTAGCTTCACAATGGTAACTCCGAATATGGCCATGTAACATGTCTAATATCATGGAATTGTCCCCCCATTCCAAATCTGGTATTGGGGAGCCAATTCCATGCATCCCCGGGGCTCCACTATGGACCCGGGATACTGCCAAACCAGCTCTCTGGGGTTTTCTCTGCAGCTACCACTGCTGACACCCCACAGACAGGGTTCTGCCCTCCTGGGGTCTGGGCAGCCCAGTCCCAGGAAGGCAGAACAAAGAATTTCCTCTGAGAGAGGGTGTTACACCCTCTCCCTTTGGAAAAAGGTGTTAAAGGCTGGGGAGGGGTAGCCTCTCCCAGCCTCTGGAAATGCTTTGAAGGGCACAGATGGTGCCCTCCTTGCATAAGCCAGTCTACACCGGTTTAGGTAACCCCCAGTCCCTGCTCTGGTGCGAAACTGGACAAAGGAAATGGGAGTGACCACTCCCCTGTCCATCACCACCCTAGGGGTGGTGCCCAGAGCTCTGCCATCTTGTTTCCAGAGATGTGAGGGCACTCTGGAGGCCTCTGAGTGGCCAGTGCCAGCAGGTGATGTCAGCGACCCCTCCTGATAGGTGCTTACCTGACTAGGTGGCCAATCCTCTTCTGAGGGCTATTTAGGGTCTCTCCAGTGGGCTTTTCCTCCGATAACAACTTGCAAGAATTCGCCAGAGTTCCTCTGCATCTCTCTCTTCGACTTCTGCCAAGGATCGACCGCTGACTGCTCCAGGACGCCTGCAAAACGTTAACAAAGTAGCAAGAAGACTACCAGCGACATTGTAGCGCCAAATCCTGTCGGCTTTCTTGACTGTTTCCTGGTGGTGTATGCTTTGGGGGCTGCTTGCCTTCATCCTGCACTGGAAGCCACAAAGAAATCTCCTGTGGGTCGACAGAATCTTCCCCCTGCTTTAGCAGGCACCAAACTTCAGCATCACAGGTACTCTGGGATCCCTCTCATCCTGATGAGCATGGCCCCTCGAACACCGGTGGTAGACCCAAGTGACCCAGACTATCCAGTGGTCCAACTGTCCAAATTTGGAGGAGGTAAGTCCTTGCCTTCCCTCTCCAGGCAGTAATCCTGTGCAATGCGTGAACTGCAGCTACAAGGGCTTCTGTGCACATTTCCACAAAATCCTACATGCACAGCCAAGCCTAGGTCCCCAGCACTCTGTCCTGCGATGCTCAGCTCCCTGAGTTGATCTCCGGTGTCGTGGGACCCTCTTCTGGAGTGTTGAGATGACTGCCGTGTTCAGACTTCTTGAACTCGTGTTCAAGGACTTCTGCGGGTCCTCTCCCAAGTGGCGACATCCTGGTCCTTCCTAGGCCCGGGCAGCACCCTTTTTCTCTAACCACGAGTCTTGCATCTAGCAAGGCTTGTTTGCAGTATTTTGCTAAGGAAACAACTCTGCATCCCTCAGCATTCCGTGGGACATTTTTTGCATGAAGGAGAAGTTCCTAGCACCTTTTGTTGTTGCAGAATCTTCAGCTTTACCATCCAGAGGCAGCCATTTTGCACCTTCATCCGGGGTTTAGTGGGCTCCTGCCCCCCGGACACTTTTGCGACTCTTGGACTTGGTCCCCTTCCTTTGCAGGTCCTCAGGTCTAGGAATCCGTCTTCAGTGTATTGCAATCTGTTGTGGTCTTTGCAAAATCCCATGTCACGACTTTAGTGTGTTTCTGGGGAAATAGTAGTACTTTACTCCTACTTTCCAGGGTCTTGGGTTGGGGTATCTTGGACACCCTTAGTGTTTTCTTACACTCCCAGCGACCCTCTACACACTACACTAGCCTAGGGGTCCATTCGTGGTTCGCATTCCACTTTCTTAGTATATGGTTTGTGTTGCCCCTAGGCCTATTGCATCCTATTGTATTCCACAGTGTTTGCACTACTTTCTGACTGTGTTACTTACCTGATTTTGGTGTGTGTGTATATTTTGTCTATTTTACTTACCTCCTAAGGGAGTATATCCTCTGAGATATTTTTGCCACATTGTCACTAAAATAAAGTACCTTTATTTTTAGTAACCCTGAGTATTGTCTTTCTTATGATATAGTACCAATATGATATACGTAGTATAGTAGGAGCTTTGCATGTCTCCTAGTTCAGCCTTGGCTGCTCTGCTATAGCTACCTCTATCAGCATATGCTGCTAGAACACTATTAATCTACTAATAAGGGATAACTGGACCTGGCACAAGGTGTAAGTACCATTGGTACCCACTATAGGGCAGGCCAGCCTCCTACACTGGTATTATTAGCAAGGAATTAATTGCTCTCTGTATATTTACATGCGCTTGATTTACAGAAGCATAACCTGTAGTCGGGTCTAAATAGATAACTATATCCTGATTATTATTAATATTATTAGGATTTATAGAGCGCATGGCTACCCGAAGGTTTCCCAGCGCTGATACAGGACTGTTAAACAGGCAAAGAAAACTATAGAGAGAACAGTAAAGTCTTCAAATTTTTACAAAAGGAGAGTTCTGATTTCTCTAAGCGGAGTTCCAGTGGAGGGAATGCCATAAGTTGGCTGCTTTGAAAGCAAAGGATCTACTTCCTCATCTTGCTTTTTTGACAAATATTAATTAAGGAAGCAGATGAGGATCTAAGAAATCTCTGAGGAGTATAGGGAGTTATGATCTGCCTAAGAAAAGTTAGACCATTTTTCTGAAGTGCCCGATGAACAAGACACATGGCTTTGTTCAATGGGAAGCCAATGGAGAGAGGCCAGGGCTGCTTTGGCAGAATGATGTCTGGGAATATCCAGCAATGGGTGGGCAGTAGCATTTTGTACTACCAGCAAGCTCTTTAAAACATAGGATGGAGAACTCATAAATAGAACATTCCCATAATCTAGATGTGACAATATGAGAGCCTGGGCAATAAGTCATTTAGCCAGGAAACGGAGGAATGTAAAGATGTTCCTGAAGGTTCGTAACAGACTAAAACAGGTAGCTGCACATTTTTTTGAGTGATATTCCATCATGAGATGGGAGTCCAGCCAAAAGCCTAGACTTTATATATTGTCTTTAGGCAGGGGAAGATCTTTAAATTCTACTGGGACTGGAGCAGGAGACTTAAGGAGGGCTAAATTCCGTACCAACTTTACCTCTGTTTTCTCATCATTAAGCTTAAGCTCACTGTCCGCCATCTATCTAGCAATGTCCGACAGACAGGATTGTAAAGTAGCTTGTTCTAACTTGGTGTTAGTGGAAAATGAGAAAACCAGTTGGGTATCATCGGCATAGGACACAAGAGATAAACCGTGGGGTTCCACAATCTTTTCTAAAGGGGCCATATAGATATTGAAGAGCATAGGGCTCAAAGACGAGGCCTGTGGAACACCACAGGTGAGAGGACGAATGTTAGAAAAGTATGTCTGATCAAGGACTTGAAAAGTCCTCTGACTCAGATAGGAGGAAAGCCATTTAAGACTGGTACCCTCTATTTCCAATTGAGAAATTCTGTTAAGTAAGATCTTATGATCCACAGTGTCAAAAGCGGCACTCAGGACAAGTAGAATAATTGGTGCAGATCCACCTGCATCTAGACGTTGTCGAGTGTCTTCATTAACAGCCAGCAGGGCAGTTTCCATGCTGTGTTGAGGTCTGAATCCCATTTGGGTGTCATGAAGAAGATTATACTCCTAGGAAGCCTGACACTTGATTGTTAATATGTTTCTCTTTTATTTTAGATGCTACAGGGAGAAGAGGAATTGGTCTGTAGCTGCAGCGTAGTGTTGTATTGAGACTAGGTTTTTTTAATAGGGGCTTAACAACAGCATGTTTCCAGGGTTGCAGTAGATGCCCACGAAAAAGAGAGTCATTAAGAACATTGGTTAGTATAGGCGTTAAAACATCCAATCCTAAGGCTAGGATGGATGGAAGGGACGGGTCCAAATAATAACTATAGTGCCAGCAAAATCATCTGTATTTACTCCTAATCATTTAGGGCCAGATGTAGCAAAGGTTTTTACCCATTCTGTGTCTATGGGAAAAAGTGTTCGTACATATGGCCCTGAATTCTGATCCCATGTATGTCAGTATTTTGAACAGTCACTGCTATAGGTTTCTGGCATAATACAGCCTGCAGTGTTAGTGTCAAAGGATTATGGTTGCTAAATCAGTTTGTCCTAATCTGAAACTCACCACAAGCTATCAATGGGTTCAATGAGGAGATGATATGATCTATCGTTGTTGAGGCACCCCTACCAATAATATTAAAATGTTCCCCAGCCCCCGGACAAAGACAAAAGTAAGACTGACTGGAAAGAAGCACAGGTTGAATACAGGGGCCAGGTTCATCCTGGTGAAAAGCTTTACCTTTGGACTTGGGTGGTCATTATTAACATGGCGGCAAACACCACACCGCCGGTGGTGGCGGCATCTACCGCCAACAGGCTGGCGGTCTGAACCGCCAAATTATGAAGCACATGAGAAACAAGTAGCGATCCATCCACACTCCGCCATCTTTTTAGTCCCGACGAGGACGGAGGAGGCCGTCCACAGGCCGGCGGAAAGGACCTACCCGCCTACCAAATGATGAAACACCAGACCACCAGCAGTTCCGGGGCGGGAACCCCCACCAGGCAAAGTGTGGTGGAAATGAGCAACATAGAAGGAAACACTCACCGGAGGTACATAGAAAACACCGATGCAGACATGGAGCGAGAATTGGAAATATTGCCAGCGCTGCTCCTTGCCATATTCCTCCACGACCGTGACCGACAAAGACAAGGATGGTAAGTACTGCAGCCTAGTACACATGGCAAGAAAGGGCACAGCTATACACCCACCCCACCCACCCTGCAACGCACTCCCAAACCCTCCTACATCTCAAACCATACATACCAAAACAAGATGTACTTACCAGACACAAGGCAACAAAGACCTGCACCAAAGTACACACATGTGCACACCACAGTGAAATGCTGAATAACGTCACTATATTGTGCCAACAGCACTACTGGGCACTGAAATTTTATTAGAACCAAAAAACAGTATTGTTTAAATAAGGCCAATTGGCCAGTCCATTTGAAAGTCCCTGAAGGGCCATCATAGGCCGAACTTGACTCCCACATGTGCAAAGGGTACTCCACTTGAAAGGGGCATCAATGGGGCAGCCAGGCACCTCAGGGAACAGGGGCATGGGGTGGTGGGTGTGGGGTCTTAGGGCTGGGAGGGGGGTTTGGGCTTAGTTTTTGAAGGAGGAGGGGGTTTGGGCTTGCCCTTGGAAGGAGAGGGAGTGGGCTTGGTCCGGGCGGTGGCAAAGGAACCTGGGGCAACATGGGGCCTCTTCCTCCATGGGAAGGGGCACAGGAATGGGAAGGGCAGACTGGGGTGGACCTGGATGAGGAAGGAGTGGACTGGGCAAGGAAATGGGCACGTTTAGGGACAAGACGGGGTGGGCCAGCAGGTTCAAACAGGTCAACACGAGATAGGAAAAACTTCTTAGGTGCAGTAGGAGTGGATTTGGAGGCAGGTCTGGGAGTGGAGGTTGAGGGAGAGCTCGTTTCAGGTGTAGGTATGCCGGACGTGGATGCAGGTGCCTGTAAAGTATGCTTATCTGTGGTGGATGTGTGCGAATGTTTGAGTGTTTTGGGAGTAGTGGGGGTGGACACAGTGGGAGAAGACAGGCTGCCAGTGTAGATGGATATTGTCTGGGTGTCTGCAGGTCTGGTGAGTGTGCTGCAAGTGTCAGTAAATGTAGTTGTGGTGAGTGTAGGTATGGTGTCAGGGGTGCATGTCTGGATGTCAGATGTTGTGGTGACTGCATGAATGGGGGCAGCACCAGTGACTGAGGATGCAGTGGGTGTGGGTGTGCATGGTGAGGCACAGACAGAGTGGCGGGGGAGGTTGACACACTGGGGGAAGTGGATGTTGTTGTGTGTGCTTTTGTATGTTAGGTGTGTGCATGCCTGTGGTGGGAAGTGTGGTGCTTGTGTTTTGCAGTGTGCTTCTTGTGTGTTGATCTGTGTGCATGGCCGTATGTGTGCTTGGGATGGGTGAAGGGAGTGGGGTGCTGAAAGGGATAGATGTGGTGGGTGGGGGGACTGAAAGACCAGGGACACTGGGGTTGGTCAAAGAGGAGGCCAGAGCATGAAAAGATCTCTGTAGGCCAAACATGGCACTGTGAAAACCTTCCAGGTATGCATTACATTGCTGCATCTGGGATGCTAGTCCCTGGATGGCATTCACAACGGTTGTCTGTCCTACAGAGATGGTTCTCAGGAGGTCAATAGCCTCCTCCGTGAGGGCAGCAGGGCTGACTGGGGCAGGGGATGAGGTGCCTGGGGCGAAGGAGACACCCACCCTCCTGGGTGAGCAGGCACGGGCAACTTGGTGGGGAGAACCTGAGAGGGTGGAGATGGTATGGGGGGTGGCAGAAGATGGCAACTGTTAGACCTGACAGCCTTAGGGTGGGTCACCCCTAACTTTTTGCCTGCCTCCCTCCACTTTTTGGGTACTGTTTTGGCTGGTTTTAGGACTCTGCGCACTTTACCACTGCTGACCAGTTCTAAAGTGCATATGCTCTCTCCCTTTAAACATGATGACATTGGATCATACCCAATTGAATTATTTAATTTACTTTTAAGTCACTAGTAAAGTGCACTATATGTACCCAGAGCCTGTAGATTAAATGCTACTAGTGGACCTGAATCACTGATCGTGCCACCCACTTAAGTAGCCCCTTAACCATGTCTCAGGCCTGCCATTGCAAGGCCTGTGTGTGCTGTTTCACAGCCAATTCGACTTGTCATTTAAAAGTAATTGCCAAGCCTAAAACTCCCCCTTTTCTACATATAAGTCACCACTAAGGTAGGCCCTAGGTAACCCATTGGGCAAGGTGCTGTGTAGACAAAAGGCAGGACATGTTCCTGTGTAGATTACATGTCCTGGTAGTGTAAAACTCCTAAATTCATTTTGGCACTGCTGTGAGGCCTGCTCATTTCATAGGCTCACATTAGGGCTACCCTCATATACTGTTTGAGTGGCAGCTGCTGATCTCAAAGGAGTAGGAAGGGCATATTTACTATGGCCAGAATGGTAATACAAAATCCTGCTGACTGGTGAAGTTGGATTTAATATTACTATTTTAGAAATGCCACTTTTAGAAAGTGAGCATTTCTCTTCACTTAAATCCTTCTGTGCCTTACAATCCACGTCTGGCTAGGTTCAGTTGACAGCTCCCTTGTGCATTCACTCAGACAAACCCCCAAAACAGGATGCTCAGCCTCACTTGCATACATCTTCATTTTGAATGGGTCTTCCTGGGCTGGGAGGGTGGAAAGCCTGACACTTACATGTCAAAGGACAGTAGCCTGTCCTCACACAAAGGACTGCCACACCCCCTACTGGGGCCCTGGCAGACAGGATTGAACTGAAAGGGGACCTTGTGCACTTCGAAGGCACTCTTTGAAGTCTCCCCTCTTCAAAGGCACATTTGGGTATTTAAACAGGGCCTCTGCCCTGTCCAACTCAGACACTTCCTGGAGAAGAGAACCTGAACCAGAACCTGCAACCTGTCAAGAAGAACTGCCTGGCTGCCCAAAGGACTCACCTGACTGCTTTCTGTGAAGGGCTGCTGCCTTGCTGTTGCCCTCCTGCCTTGCTGCTCTCTGGCTGTGCTGAGAAGTGCTCTCCAAGGGCTTGCCTCCTGTTCCCTGAAGTCTCAGGCCTTAAAAGACTTCATTCCGGCAAGAAGAACTCCCTGTGCAGCGGAAATCGACGCAAGCCTGTCAGAAATGATGCACAACGTGCTTCGCAGTGAAAAATTCACCACAAGCCGAACCGGAACTACGCAACCCGACATCGCAACGATGTCGAGACGATCGATGCAGCGCCAGCGTAGCGACCGGAAATTCGACGCACTGCCCACTGGATCGATGCACAGCCGAGCCAGAATGGCGCAGCCCAACTTCCAGAGAGGAATTGACACAGCGCCTGCTTTGCGGTAGAAATTTCCACTCAACGCCCACCAGATCGAATCAGCCCCTGTGACTTTGTCCTGTCAGTGCTGGATTTCAACACATCATTCCCGAGTCATCCAAAAACCCCGCAACCTGAAGAGGATCCAATACCGAGTGCCAGAAATCGACGCAAAGCCTTCCCTGCGTGAAAAATAAATGATGCATCGCTGTGTGCGGCCAGAGAAATCGGCGCACACCTCCCTGTTTTCCACACATCTCCTCCTCTGTGGTTCTTTGCTGAGAATTTGGATGCAAATCAGGTACTTTGTGCTTGCAAGAGACATATGTTACTTAAGAGACTAAAGACACTTTATATCATTTTCACAGTGATATCTCAAAAAATACTTATTGCATTTTAATTGTTTTGACCTGCATCTTATCAGATAAATATTATATATTTTTCTAAATACTGTGTGGTGTATTTTTGTGGTGTTCTACTGTGTTATTGCATGATTTATTGCACAAATACTTTACACAGTGCCTTCTAAGTTAAGCGTGACTGCTTAGTGCCAAGCTACCCGAGGGTGGGCACAGGATAATTTGGATTGTGTGGACTTACCCTGACTACAGTGAGGGTCCTTGCTTGGACAGGGGGTAACCTGACTGCCAACCAAAGACCCTATTTCTAACAGCAATGAATGAGTGGGCCCAGTAGGGTCCTCCACCAGGGAGCCACCATCAGAGGAGGTATCAGAGTCACTACCTCCAGTGGTAGTTTCCTCCCCGTGCTACTCCCCTCACCCTCCAACCCACTGGTCACCTTGGTATCTGTTGACTCTGCCCCCGTGGAACCGTGGGCTGCTGCATCCCCACTCATCTGTGCCTCAGCTCCCTCGCCAGATGATGCTAATGTACACATAGGACACAAGAGCACAGGGGTGGGGAAACAAAACATGGGAGAACTATGTCAAATCCTGGATGTATATACATTTTGGCTCACACACACTCCCACCCAAGTCACGCACATACCCTTTGCACACACAACATACGTAATGAATGTACCCCTGACTGGTGGGCATGACCCCAGAATGCACCAAATAACCCTCATGAAACACAAACCTGATACACTGTGTGAAGTACACCCATGAGAGACCATGCCCAGCCAATGCACTTTCAAGTCCATAAGGCCACAATGAATACCAGTTGACAGAAAGGGGACCTCTCGTAGGCCATTAGAGGCTGCCAAAACTAGCCCTTACAGCATCCCAAGGACTTGGAGGGGCCAGGACTGCAGGGACACACCTGTCTAAGTGCCTGGCACTACAATGCATACAGCCCCCAGCACCCAAATACATCCATCAAAGTGGTATTACAACAGTGTTGCTATCCACCCCCTTGTGGATGCTGTGCTACCTTCAAGCACCGATCCAGATCCGGATAGGCCCCCGCCAGCGTGAGGGTCATTAGAGGGGTCAGGGTCCAATGGGCGCCCTTTCCTCGTTGGGAGGCCTTCCCCAGCTGGGCCTCTTCGGTCTTCCTGGCCCAACGCCTAAGGTGCTCCCACCGCTTCTCGCCGGTTGCAGACTCCAATGGGGGGGGGGCGCACTTCCTGTTAGGGTTTGTGCACAGCAAAGAGCATGTCCCCTCTCACTGCACTAGTGGGTTCTGTAATAGCTCCCTTTTAAACTTACTATTGAAAGCCTTTCTTGTTATCTCACCTTCCCCCCCCCCAGGCTTCTGTGTATCTTGTTTAATGTGCTGTTTTGTTTACACATTGGGCCTTGCTTTTACCAAGGCTTCTTTAAAACACTCCTCTCTAGGCCATGTGTTAATTTAACTCATTTGCATAATAACTGAAACTCTGCACACCTTTCAAGAACATGTGCAGCATGTGAGGACCACACCCAGCTCTTCAAACCACACCCAGCTCTGCACACCTTTCAAGAACATGTGCAGCATGTGAGGACCACACCCAGCCCTGTCTACAAAAGGCAGCCCTCGAGCCTCGCCCAGTGCTTGTGCTCGTCTACCTCCCGCTTACCTGAGGACAGATCCCTCGGCGCTGGCACTCCTGCTCTCTACAGACTTTCATTGGCTTCAATGGGCGCAGCTGCTGGCTCTTCCTTCTTCCGGTTTCCGGTTCCTCCTTGCCTCAGCCTCTCTCCTACAAGCAACCTGCAAAAGAGAAAGAAGACAAGGTTAGACTGATCAGCATCTCTTGCCAGCAACAAGTAAGTGCAAAACTTTTATTACCTGAACGAACTTTGACAACAATTTCTGGATTCGTGTATAGACAATTTGAAACAAGATACCTTCCACGAACATTGTGATTCAAACTCTTTGTTACAACAATACTTTGCGGAACTTTGTGAAGCAAACATTTTTTTATGGAACTTTTAAGAATCGAACCGTGGAAACCATTAACAGCAAGGCAAACAGTAAATCAAGGACTTGCACAAATTACATGCTGTATTTTGACGTAAAAGTACAGTATTTGTTTTATAAAAGATTCTGGAAATATGGGAAAAGTGAGTCTGCTATTGGCAATTTAGGCTTTAGTTATATTAAGATGAATGTTTGATATTGATAATTCTAATAACGGTATTTGTTTAATGTTTTAGAAGCTTTAGAGTAATAGAAAGCACATCCCAGAGCAGTAACACATTCCAAACCTGGAAACTAGAGACCAGGATCCAAGAGGTACTTTTAGAAGAAAATTTCTAATAAATAAAGGGATAGTCAGGAACCCAGTTAGGAATAGGATGTACTTATCTGTTCTTTGTTTATGTTTCATTAGGCACCAGTTTCTACCGAAGTCAGAGAGGGCCGCAGATTTGTGCAGCACTTCAACAGTGGAAACGCAAGAACGCTGTTGTCTCTTTATTTTATTTTATCCACTTCCCCCCTTCCCTTGAGCTTCTGTTCTTAGTGCACTGTTTTAAAAACTAGTGTGCTGGAACAAGCAGTTTCAGGGTGGGGTCGGATTGTCTTCAACCTCCATCAGAACTGAACAAGGACTCAGGTGAGCTGGGCTTTGACAGAAGCACAAGCCTTAAATAAAAAATAAAAAAATCAGTTCTGGTGGACGATGAATATCGGGGAAGAAATAGAGGGCATTGACGTCACGGATATGGCGCAGGCCCTAAAAGAGGACTTGGCTCATAATGAATCAGTGTCTGGCATCTTGCAACATATGCAAGAGGAAATAGAGAGATTAAAGATGGAGAATACCTCTTTAAAACAGGATTTAAGCAGGTATAAATTTAGGGTATCTCAGTGGAACACAGCTTTTACGCCTTTGTTTAAAACCTCCTCAGAGACAGGGGCGCCATCAAAACATACAACTTTGCCTCCCCCAGTTGAGGTCACTGTTAATGTTCCTAATGCTGTGCCCTTAGCAGCACCTGAACGTTTTCATGGAGATAGTAACAAATTCCATGTTTTTATCAATCAATGTCAATTACACTTTGTTTGTAAGCCACAACAGTTCCCTACTGATGCTACGAAAGTGGCATTCGTCTTGTCTTATTTGGGTGGCTCAGCAGCCAATTCCTTTCGTGGAGAGAGATGATCCCATCCTCCATAATTGGAATCAATTTAAACGTACCATGACCAGCCTTTTTGCAAAACACACTTTCATGCAGGCAAGTGATAATGAGCTTTTAAATCTTAAACAAGGTAACAAGGATTTATTGACCTATCTCACTAGTTTTAATCGTTTACTCACCGAGACACACTGGCCAGAAGAAAAGCGTGTCTCCCTTTTCTATAAAGGTTTGAGAGACGAGTTAAAAGACGCGCTGGCTCATATCGTTGATTTGCCAGAAGACTATTCGGACTTTGTAGATTTAGTTGTGAAATTAGAACATAGACTAGGAGAAAGAAAGGGAGATAAATACAAACTGGAATCACGGTTAACTTGTATTAGACACGAGAAGAAAGACCCAGATAATAAACTCCCTGAACCTGAGCCTATGCAAATAGGGACACTCAGAGGTTCACTCACATCAGAGGAAAAAGAAAGAAGGAGAAAACTTCAATTATGTTTATATTGTGGAAGGGCAGGTCACTTTGCCAGAGAATGTCCAGTGAAGCCTAAAAATCCACGAAAGGGTGCTGTTTCCTCCACCTCCTCAACTGAATCGGGAAACGATTAAGCTCGACAAGGGGCGAGGTTACTTGTTCGAGAAAACATCTTAATCAAACCTCTAATGCTGCAGCCTTCATGGTACCGCACATACCTAGACATTTCATAATTCAGATCGTTTTAATTGTTACTACCCAAGTGAGGCATTCTCTCCCTGTCCTACTGGACTCAGGCGCGACAGGAAATTTTGTGGATAATAAGTTAGCTGAGAACTTAGGACTTCCTATGTGCCTAAAGCCTTGTCCAGAAGCAGTATGTGCAGTGGATGGGTCAGAATTGACCTCTGGATTAATCACCAAACAAACAAGTCCACTTGTTATGGTCTGTCAGAACGGGCACACAGAGGTGATTAGCTTTGATCTGATAGATACTCCTAATTTGGTTTGATTCTCGGGGTACCCTGGTTAACAACTCATAACCCAAAAATTGATTGGGTGAATAGAAATGTTACTTTGGATTCCTCTTTCTGTAGAACCAATTGCTATCAAGAAGCAGGTACAGAACAGAGCACAGTATTACACTGTGCTAGTGTTATACAAGATGAACCAAGTCTCCCTCCTGAATATTCTGACTTTAAAGACGTCTTTGATCCAGTAAAGGCTAGTGTGCTGCCCCCACATAGGTCTTATGACTGTCGTATAGATCTTATCCCAGGGGCCCCTTTACCTAATAACAGAGTATATGCTTTGACTGACGAAGAAACCAAATACTTAAGAACCTACCTAGATGACCTACTACAGTCTGGGTTCATCCGTCATTCCACATCTCCGGTGTCATCTCCACTCTTTTTTATCCCGAAGCCGGATAAATCCCTGCGCGCGTGTATCGATTATAGAGGACTAAATAAGGCTACAATAAAGAATAAATATCCTCTTCCTCTAATACCTGTGTTGTTGGATCAGTTAAGACATTCTACTGTATACACTAAACTAGATCTGCGGGGAGCTTACCACCTGGTCCGAGTAAAAGAGGGGGATGAGTGGAAGACAGCTTTCAAGACAAAGTTTGGTTTATTTGAGTACACAGTAATGCCCTTTGGGTTATGTAATGCCCCTGCGGCATTTCAGTTCTTTATAAATGAGGTCCTACACGAATTCCTGGACGTTTGTGTCATAGTATACATAGACGACATCCTCATTTACTCTAAGAACTCAGAAGAACATACCCAACATGTTCGTGCAGTATTATCAAAGTTAAATGAAAATCATCTTTTTGCTAAGTTAGAAAAGTGTACTTTTAATGTCAGCAAGGTGGACTTTTTAGGATACTGCCTGTCACCTCAAGGAATAACTATGGATGTAAAGAAAATCAGTGCTATTGCTGATTGGCCAGAACCATCCTCTGTAAAAGATATTCAGAAATTTCTGGGTTTCGCCAATTTTTATAGGAGGTTTATTGCACATTTCGCAGACATTGCGGCCCCAATAACTACCTTGTTGCGGAAAGGGCAACGATTTCTTTGGACTGATGAGGCGGCACACGCCTTTCAACTCCTAAAACAAAAGTTCACTTCAGCCCCAATTCTGAAACATCCTGACTTGCCTTTTTTTGTTGAAGCGGATGCTTCACAAGTAGCTTTAGGAGTAGTTCTCTCTCAACGAGATGCAGTAGATGGCCAGTTACATCCTATAGCCTTCTATTCCAAAAAGTTATTACCAGCTGAACAAAATTACACTGTGGCTGAAAGGGAACTACTAGCTATCAAAGTAGCCTTTTCAGAATGGAGGCACCATTTAATGGGAGCCAAGTACCCAGTTACAATCTTTTCTGACCATAGGAACCTACAGTTTTTTGGATCACTTAAAGCACTAACACCACGTCAGATGCGCTGGTTAAATTTTTTTAGCACATTTGACTTTGTAATAACCTATAGACCAGGTGCACAACAAATTCAATCTGATGTGTTATCTAGATACGGACATACTTCAGACATGAAACAAGATAAAATAGGAGAACCCATTATTCCTCTCCAAAAGTTTTTGGCACCAGTACAACAGAAGGATTTCATCACAGATCTATATAATGCACACATGCAAATAGCACCTCAGGATTGGTTAAAAGATTCCCATAACACAATACAACGAGGTTTATTGTATCACGACAACATGATGTTAGTGCCCACCTCTGAATTACAAACACAGGTGATAATTTGGCATCACGCCTCACCGTTGGCAGGTCATCCTGGTTGGGTAAAAACCCTGGAAAATGTGCAAAAACACTTTTGGTGGGACACTATAAGAAAGGACATTAAGCAATTTGTCACTACCTGTCCAATTTGTGCAAGAAATAAATCTTCTCATAAGGCCCCTGATGGTTTGTTAATACCAATGACAACACCCAAGCAACCTTGGCACAATGTGAGCGTAGACTTTATTGTAGGTTTACCACCTGTAAAATCTTTCACAACATGTTGGTTATAGTGGATTTTTTAATCTAAAATGGCACATTTTGTACCATTACGAAAATTACCCACGGCGGCAGAATTTGCCGATATTTTTATAAGGGAAATTGTGCGTTTACATGGTTTGCCAAGCAAAGTGGTGTCAGACCGAGGGAGCCAGTTCAACTCTAAATTTTGGAAAAAATTATGTAAAAAACTGAAAATAGATGTGGCATTATCCACTGCTTTCCACCCAGAGACAGATGGACAGACTGAACGACTGAACCAAACCTTACTTCAAACGCTACGTTGTTTATTGGCTGATTATTCTAGTGAATGGTTGGAAGTTCTCCCTGTAGCGGAGTTTGTTTATAATAATACTGAGCATTCAGCTCTACTTTGCTCACCATTCTATTTCTTGCAGGGGTATCATCCAAGAGCTATACCCATTTTGTTAGAAGATTCTCTGTTACCTACAGTAACGGATAGACTAACAAGATTAGGTGACATACAAGACAAAGCCAGGAAACATTTATTAAAGTACAAGGAAAGCATGAAAAGACAAGCAGACAAACACAGATCTGAGGCCCCAATGTATAAAATCGGTGACAAGGTATGGCTCTCCACAAAGAACCTAAACATAGAGGGATCCCGAAAGCTGCAACCACGTTTCATTGGACCCTTTAGTATAACTGCCATAGTAAACCCGGTAACAGTAAAATTAGATTTACCAAAACAATATCCAGTACATACTACATTCCATGTGTCCTTGCTTAAGCCGTACAATCCAAAAACCCGACCTGAACCGCCACCTCCACCCATACCAATTAAGGGAAATCTAGAATATGAAGTGAAAAGCATAAAAGACTCAAAAAGAATTAGTGGACGTCTGTTTTATTTAGTAGAATGGAAAGGATATGATGAATCTGAGAATTCATGGGAACCAGCATCATATGTACATGCCCCACAGCTGATTAGACGGTTTTATTTAAAAAAATCCAGGAAAACCCCGTCCTGTAGGAGGGCCTTTGAGGGGGGCAACTGTTAGGGTTTGTGCACAGCAAAGAGCATGTCCCCTCTCACTGCACTAGTGGGTTCTGTAATAGCTCCCTTTTAAACTTACTATTGAAAGCCTTTCTTGTTATCTCACCTTCCCCCCCCCTAGGCTTCTGTGTATCTTGTTTAATGTGCTGTTTTGTTTACACATTGGGCCTTGCTTTTACCAAGGCTTCTTTATAGGCCATGTGTTAATTTAACTCATTTGCATAATAACTGAAACTCTGCACACCTTTCAAGAACATGTGCAGCATGTGAGGACCACACCCAGCTCTTCAAACCACACCCAGCTCTGCACACCTTTCAAGAACATGTGCAGCATGTGAGGACCACACCCAGCCCTGTCTATAAAAGGCAGCCCTCGAGCCTCGCCCAGTGCTTGTGCTCGTCTACCTCCCGCTTACCTGAGGACAGATCCCTCGGCGCTGGCACTCCTGCTCTCTACAGACTTTCATTGGCTTCAATGGGCGCAGCTGCTGGCTCTTCCTTCTTCCGGTTTCCGGTTCCTCTTTGCCTCAGCCTCTCTCCTACAAGCAACCTGCAAAAGAGAAAGGAGACAAGGTTAGACTGATCAGTATCTCTTGCCAGCAACAAGTAAGTGCAAAACTTTTATTACCTGAACGAACTTTGACAACAATTTCTGGATTTGTGTATAGACAATTTGAAACAAGATACCTTCCACGAACATTGTGATTCAAACTCTTTGTTACAACAATACTTTGCGGAACTTTGTGAAGCAAACATTTTTTTATGGAACTTTTAAGAATCGAACCGTGGAAACCATTAACAGCAAGGCAAACAGTAAATCAAGGACTTGCACAAATTACATGCTGTATTTTGACATAAAAGTACAGTATTTGTTTTATAAAAGATTCTGGAAATATGGGAAAAGTGAGTCTGCTATTGGCAATTTAGGCTTTAGTTATATTAAGATGAATGTTTGATATTGATAATTCTAATAACGGTATTTGTTTAATGTTTTAGAAGCTTTAGAGTAATAGAAAGCACATCCCAGAGCAGTAACACATTCCAAACCTGGAAACTAGAGACCAGGATCCAAGAGGTACTTTTAGAAGAAAATTTCTAATAAATAAAGGGATAGTCAGGAACCCAGTTAGGAATAGGATGTACTTATCTGTTCTTTGTTTATGTTTCATTAGGCACCAGTTTCTACCGAAGTCAGAGAGGGCCGCAGATTTGTGCAGCACTTCAACAGTGGAAACGCAAGAACGCTGTTGTCTCTTTATTTTATTTTATCCACTTCCCCCCTTCCCTTGAGCTTCTGTTCTTAGTGCACTGTTTTAAAAACTAGTGTGCTGGAACAAGCAGTTTCAGGGTGGGGTCGGATTGTCTTCAACCTCCATCAGAACTGAACAAGGACTCAGGTGAGCTGGGCTTTGACACTTCCTTGGTGATGGCTTGCCATAGGCCTTTCTTTTGATGGGCACTGACCTGCATGGGACACACAGAGCAAGAAACAGACGTCAGTATGTGTGCACCGAATACAAATGCCATGTCGTTCCATATGGAACGGTCATTGTTGACATGCATTTTTACAACTCACAGGCAGAACGTACCAGACAGTCTACAGCTGGGCAGTCACACATCAAGCACACATGCATACAGGCATCCGCCACAATCACACATCTATGGATGACAGATGGCAACTCACCTGCTCCTCTGGTCGCCCATACAACTTCATATACAGGGGTAGGACCCCGTCCACCAGCTTCTCCAGCTCCTCCGCGGTGAAGGCCGGGCCCGTTCCCCTGTAACACGCGCCATCTAGGGACCAGACTCATGACATAGAAGCACACGCAGTGGAGTATTACCCTTCACGTGAATCAGGAGTCAAGTGTCAAGGGTTTGCTAAAATGGCGTAGGTACCGCAGCGGTGTGCTTCGTCACCGGCGACGGCGATCAGGATTGGCCAAGGTTCCCTATTGACAACCATGTAATCCAATGATCAGGTGCACAGCTGTGAACACCGCCTTCCGCCATGACGACTAACGCCAGTGGAATGAGGTCACTTCCACTCTATCATGCCTGGATGGCAGGAGGCTGCCATTTTGCTACCACCACGTCTTCCTAGCCTGGCCAGGGGCCTCATGCTGGGCCCCAATCTCTCTCCCCTTTGTCGCTTGCTGACATCATTCTATAATACTCACATGTACCCATCTTTGGAAGTGTGTTCACACTGTGATGCCAGTATGACAGAGTTAACTCAGCACACATTTGCCTGACAGTGTACCTAATTCTTTCCGTTTGTGTGCATTACCTACGTGAAGCATTTTGAAAAAGTACAGTGACATAATGGGATGCAAGTATATGTTGACACTCAGAATGTGTTCTTTCCTCCCCCATAGGTACCGACCCACGTGGCGAGGGAGGGCCCCATCTGTATACAGACTTCTGGTAGATCTGGACACTATGGAGGAACGTCACATCATTATCACCTACAGACTCATTGGAGCTACAATCCATAACCTCTGTACATTAATGGATCCTGTTCTGAGACCGGGAAATCGAAATCAGCATGCCATCCCTACAACTGTGCAAGTGCTATCTGTGCTCCATTTTTGGCTATGTGCTCATTTCAGGTGACAGTGGGCATGGGTGCAGGAGTCTCACAGCCAATGTTCAGCCACATCCTGTCCAAATTCCTGGATGCCTACGTTCAACACTTGAAAACATGTGTCCAGTTTCCCCAAAGGGTTAAACTCCCCACCATCAAATCTGGATGCTATGCCTTCCCCAATGTGATAGGTGCCATTGATGGAACCCGCGTAGCTCTGATCCCCCCAAGAGTGAAGGAACAGGTGTATAGGAATCATAAGAACTATCACTCCCTGAATGTACAATTGGTGTGTACTGCTGATCAGTACATATCACATGTCAATGCCAGGTTCCCTGGATCACTCCATGATTCATTTGTCCTGAGAAACAGCAGTGTGCTACACATGATGGAACAACTACAAGGGGACAGAGGTTGGCTTATAGGTGAGTGACTATGAAACTGGATCAGTACAGCTGACAGCGAGGCTGTTTGCAAGTAAAGGCAGTTTGTTAAAGTCCCCTTTTGCCCACTTCTGCAGGTGATTCCGGCTACCCCAACTTGCAATGGCTCCTGACACCTGTGAGGAATCCCAGGACAGATGCAGAGAGGAATTATAATGACGTCCATGGATGTACTAGGAGGGTGACTGAGCCCACTGTAGGTCTCCTGAAGGCTAGAATTCATTGCTTTCATCTCTCTGGGGATCCCTGTGCTATGTCCCTGACATGTTGTGTAAGATAGTGGTGGCCTGCTGCATGCTGCACAGCTTGGCTGTGAGGAAAGCTATCCCACTTCTAGAAGAGGAGGGTGCTGTTGAACCAGCCCTGCAACCTCAGAGAGGGGATGAGACAGATAGTGATGAAGAAGAGGGGGAAGATCTCAACTCCAGGACCCAGCTAATCCAGCTATACTTCCAGTGACTTTAAGATACTGTTCAATGATGCTGATGTCTTCATTGCATACTTACAGTCTAAATCATGGAATGAGTACTGTGGTATCCTTTATCAGTGACAATGCTACATGATGACTGAAGTGGCGTGTGCCAGGGAACCCAATATTAGGTACAGTGTGACATTAATCAGACACTACAGTGTGTTGGATCCCCTCCCGCATAAAGGTGTGATTATGATAGTAACTGGCTAATGCATACACAATCCCTATTTATATCTCATATTGACGAGGGACATACGATTTGAGTGCATAGGTGTATTTATTAAATGGCAAAATATACATAAATGTTGGGACAGTGAAAGCACATAGTGAAAATACATACTCAAGTACATATGCTCAGCTGTTGGTAGCACTGGGTTTTGGTCCATTTGGCCATTGGAAGATGGTGTGAGGGCAGTGGCATGTCAATAATGTAGCTCAGAGGCACATGAGGGAAACAGTTCAGGGCAGAGTCACTTCCTGGCGATGGGCTTGGTCTTTGCTGGTGTTTCAGTGGCATTGCTGGGTCTGAGTGTACGTTTGCGAATGTGCAGCTTGGCAGCATTGTTAGGGGTGCTGGTTTCCTCTGTGTCCTCTGGCAGTGCCATAAGCCCAGCAGTTGCTGCTAATGTTGGAGATAGGGCAGTGTCCTGGCTAGTGGTAGGGGCTTGCAGGTAGGTGGACGACTCAAGCTAGCTGTGGTACTGGTGCTGCAGCACCCCTGCAATGGAGGCCATGGTGGCATTGAGCTGTTTCCATTGCTCCATGGCTTCCTGGTGGTGTGCTATCTGCAGCCTCTGATTCTGCTCCAGGGTGGCCACGATTTGGCCCATCCTGTCCTGGGTATGGTGGTATGCTCCCAGGACCTCAGATATCACCTCCTGGGCTGCAGCATCCATCCTTTGGCCACCCCCGGGCCACTGATGCCATCCCACTGGCCCTATCCCCCTGTCTTTGTGTCCCCGGCACAGGTCTGGCAGTCCCATTTGCAGTTAGCCCTACATCATCCTGCCTGTTAATGGGTGGAGACTCTGGCCTATGTACATATGGGCTACCAGTCCATGGCCGGGAGACACTGGTGTGGGGTCGTTTGGCCAGAGCTGATGATGGTGGCTGGGTGGTAGGGGTGTCAGTGGTATCCTGGGTGGGGCTTCTGTAGGGTGACAGTCCAGGACTGTGTAATGGGCCAGGTTGTTCTACTATTTCCAGGCATCCCTCTGCACTCTCCTGAGTGGGGCCTCTGTCTTCAGGTATAGGGCTGGCACTCATTGACGTCTCCGTCCGGGTGGCAAGAGTGGTGGTGCTTGTGTGTGGGGGAATAGACAGGTGGGTGTCAGGTACTTTATAGGCAATTGCTGCACTGCTCTGCACTATTTGATGGTTATATTCCCCTGTCGTGGCATGCAAGGTCCCTTTCTGTACATTTAGTTGCATTTTATGTGGGGGGTGGAGGTGCATTGTGGGTGCTGTAGTGACACTGGGATTCCATGCAGGGGTAGGGATATAGTAGTAAAGATTTGACTTACCAGAGTCCAGTCCTCCTGCTACTCCTGCGAGGCCCTCAGGCTGCATGATCACCAAGACTTACTCCTCCCATGTTGTTTGTTGTGGAGGAGGAGGTGGGGGTCCACCGCCAGTTCTCTGTACTGCTACCTGGTGTCTTGCAACCACAGAATGCACCTTCCCCTGTAGGTCGTTCCACCTCTTCCTGGTGTCATGCCTTGTTCTGAGGTGCTATCCCATGGCGTTGACCCTGTCCACGATTCTTCGCCATTGCTCCATCTTCCTAGCAATGGACGTCTGCTGCACCTGTGATCCGAATAGCTGTGGCTCTACCTGGATGATTTCCTCCACCATGACCCTTGGCTCCTCCTCTGAAAACCTGGGGTGTCTTTGGGGTACCATGGATGTGGTGTGAGTGATATGTATCTGGGTGTGTGGGGTGCTGTGTTAGGGTGTGTGGTGTGAGGTGCGTGGATGGTGTATGGGTGATGGTGTTTTGTGGTTCTGACTCAGTGGGTGCTCCTGGCTTCTCTCTCCCTCTCACTTGCCAAAATGTTTGGGTCGTAAAGGGTTGTGGGTATTGTGGGTATGCTCCTCACACTAGACAGTGATCATTTCCTGATGAACCATCTGTGCTAGGAGGGAGGGGAGAAGTGGTCAATCACACCTGAAAGGGCTGTGCCTGCCCTTACACAATGCAGTCTCCAACCCCCTTGTGAGCGTCTGGGGCCTAGCGTGAGCAAGGCAGGATTTCACAATCAAGAGAGACTTTGCTTTGAAGTAGGCCTACTTCAAAGGAGAAAATGGGTATAAGAAGGTCACACAAAACCACAGACTTGAGAACACTTCTGGATACCAAGAGGAACCTCTGCCTGGAGAAGAGCTGAGGAAGAAGAGCTATCAGTTACTGCTTCTGCCAAAGTAAGAGGGCAAAGACTGGACTTTGTGAGCCTTCCACCTTGTGAAAATCTCCAAGGGCTTGATTTAGAGCTTGCCTCCTGTTGTTTGAAGTCTCAGGGACAGCAAAGACTTCTCTCTGCCAGCACCAGGAGTCTCTGAAAGGACACCTTGTAGGAAGTTGGCTCTGCATATACTATCTCAAAGTAAGAGATTGTGTGCACAGAGTCCAAGGGTACCCCTTAGAGGTAAGATAGTGACAAAATTAGATAGTTCTAATGCTCTATTTTGTGGTAGTGTGGTTGAGCAGTAGTCTTATCAGAGGGTAGTGTTAAGCAATTGTTGTACACACACAGGCAATAAACGAGGAACACACACTCAAAGACTTAACTCCAGGCTAATAGAGTTTATATAGAAAAATATATTTTCTTCATTTATTTTAGAACCACAAGATTCAAGATTTGAAGTAAATACATAAAATTCAAGTTACTCCACACAGGTAAGTTAGGAACTTTGAATTAGAGCAATAACATACACAGTTTTAGTTAAAATGGCAATAAGCGACACTGCAAAAATCAACAGTTCCTGAGGGAGGTAAGTAATGGTTAGTTTTTCAGGTAAGTAAGGCACTTACAAGTTCAAGTTCCTGGGCATAGGCAGCCCACTGTTGGGGGTTCAAGGCAACCCCAAAGTTACCACACCAGCAGCTCAGGGCCGGTCAGGTGCAGAGGTTAAAGGAGGGTCGAAAACACATAGGCGCCTATGGAGAACAGGGGTGCTCTGGTTCCAGTCTGCCTACAGGTAAGTACTTGCGTCTTCGGATTGCAGACTAGGGGGGTGTTGTAGAGCCCTCAGCGGCACAGGGGTGGCCGGGTGCAGTGTGCAAAGCAGGCGTCGGGTTTTGAATAGAAGTCAATGGGGGGACCTGGGGGTCACTCTAGTGGTGCAGGCAGGGCACAGGGGGGCTTCTCGGCCAGCCACCAACTGGGCTAGGCAGAGGGTCACCTGATGGTCATTCCTAAACTGGAGTTTCGTTCCTTCCAGTCCTAGGGGCTGCGGGTGCAGTGCTTGATCCAGGCATCAGGTTCCTTGTTGCAGGCAGTCACAGTCAGGGGGAGCCTCTGGATTCTCTCTGCATGCTTCGCTGTGGGGGACCAGGGGTGTCATCTCGAGTTACTCACGAGGTCGCAGTCGCCTGGGAGTCCTCCCTGTAGTGTTGGTTTTCTGGAGCTCGAGCCGGGGGCATCGGGTGCAGAGGGTGAAGTCTCACACTTCCGGCGGGAAGAGTAACTTCTTTAAAAGTTGCAAGAAAGTTGTAAAGTTGTTGCTGTTTTTGAACAGTGCCACTGTTCACGGGAGTTTCTTGGTCCTTCGGGTTCAGGACTGTCCTCTGATGCTTCAGAGGTCGCTGGTCCCTATCGGATGCGTCACTGTGCAGGTTCTTTGAGTCTGGAGACAGGCCAGTGGGGCTGGGGCCAAGGCAGTTGTCGTCTCCGTTGTCTCTGCAGGGCTTTGAGGTCAGCAGTCCTTCTTCTTGTTGTAGGTTGCAGGAATCTGATTTCCTGGGTTCTGGGTCACCCCTAAATACTGAATTTAGGGGTGTGTTTAGGTCAGGAGGGCAGTAGCCAAATGGCTACTGTCCTGGAGGGTCCCTGAGGGGAGGGGGGCACATCCCTAATCCTGTTGGGGAATCCTCCAAAACCAAGATGGAGGATTTCTAAAGGCAGGGGTCATCTCCGCTCAGGGCTCCTTAGGGACTGTCCTGACTGGTGGGTGACTCCTCCTTGTTTTTCTCATTATCTCCTCTGGACTTGCTGCTAAAAATGGGGGCTGTGTCTAGAGGGGCGGGCATCTCCACTAGCTGGGATGCTCTGGTGTGCTGTGACAAAAGGCATGAGCCTTTGAGGCTCACCACCAGGTGTTACAGTTCCTGCAGGGGGAGGTGAGAAGCACCTCCACCCAGTGCAGGCTTTGTTTCTGTCCTCACAGAGCACATAGGCTCTCACCCCAGGGGGGCAGAAACTCGTTTCAGTGGCAGGCTGGCAGAGACCAGTCAGTTCTGCACTGAAGGATTGGGTAAAATACAGGGGGCATCTTCTAAGATGCCCTCTGTGTGCATTTTGTAATAAATCCAACACTGGCATCAGAGTGGATTTATTATTCTGAGAAGTTTGATACCAAAATTCCCAGTATTCAGTGTAACTATTATGGAGCTGTGGAGTTCCTTTTGACAAATTCCCAGACCATATACTTAATATGGCCACACTGTACTTACAGTGTATAAGAATAGACTTAGACACTGTAGGGGCATATTGCTCATGCAGCTATGCCCTCACCTGTGAGATAGTACACCCTGCCTTAGGGCTGTAAGGCCTGCTAGATGGGTGACTTACCTATGCCACAGGCAGCATTTTGTAGACATGGCATCCTGAGGGGGATGCCATGTCGACTTTGCCTTTTTCTCCCCACCAACACACACAATATACAATGGCAGTGTGCATGTGTTAGGTGAGGCGTCCCTTAGGGTGGCACAACATATGCTGCAGCCCTTAGGGACCTTCCTTGGTTGCAGGTCCCCTGCTACCACTGGTACCTTTTACAAGGGACTTATCTGTGTGCCAGGGATGTGCCAATTGTGGAACAATGGTACATTTTTAAGTAAAAGAACACTGGTGCTGGGGCCTGGTTAGCAGGGTCCCAGCGAACTTCTCAGTCAAGCCAGCATCAATATCAGGCAAAATGTGGGGGGTAACTGCAACAGGGAGCCATTTTCCTCTACTCCTACTCTGCCAAGTGGTTCCCATCCAGTTCCTGGGACCCTGAAAGGAGAAGCTGGCAGCCTAAGAGGAAGAAATCCAAGCAGAGGATGCTGTGCGCGGAAAAGATCAACGCGACTCCGATCTGTAGCTAGAAAATCGACACTCTCCTGCAACGCGACCGGAAGATTGACACACGGAGCTGGGGAAACGACGCACAGCACCGCTGACCGAGGCTGGTGACATCGCAAACCGCACCGCGTGGTTTTCGGATCATTGTGCAACTGGATTTACGACGCAAGTACCACTGGGCATGTAAAAACAACGCAAGGCCTGCCTGGACCCGAGAGTGCTGACCGGATCAAAGCATCGCTCTCCTGTGGAGAGAAGAAACGATGCGCCCGACTGGATAAAAGGAGAAACGACGCAGGGTCTCGCTTGTGAGTGTAATCGATACATCGCAAGCCCTTTTTGATGCACACTCGCCCGTGCGGGGATATTTTTGACGCACCCAAGGTACATTTTCACGCTAACAGTGTTAGTGTGTGTTTTAAACTACATAAAGCCTCTTTTTGCTTTTTAATTGATAACTTGACTTGTGTATTGTGGATTTTTGTCGTTTTGGTTTTGTTTAGATAAATATTTTCTATTCTTCTAAACCTGTGTTGTGTCATTTTGTAGTGTTTTCATCAAATTACTGTGTGTGTTGGTACAAATACTTTACAACTTGCATTCTGAAGTTAAGCCTACTGCTCTTGCCAAGCTACCAAGGGGGTAAGCAGGGGTTAGCTGAGGGTGATTCTCTTTTACTCTGACTAGAGTGAGGGTCCTTGCTTGGACGGAGGGTAACTTGACTGCCATCCAAAGACCCCATTTCTAACATGGGGGCTGTACACTGGGTAGGGGATGGGGTCCTGGTGGTAGTGAGAGGGACAGGATGATACATGCATTATAGGTGGGGTTACTGTTAAGGTATTGTAGTTGACTTACCCGAGTCATGTCCTCCAGTGAGTCTGGTGAGGCCCTCCGGGTGCAGGATAGCCAGGACCTTCTCCTACCAGTCAGTGTATTTGGGGGGAGTAGGCGGGGGACCACCACCAGTCTTCTGTACGGCGATTTAGTGCCTGGATGCCATCGACCGAACCTTCCCACGCAGGTAGGTCCATCTCTTCCGGATATAGTCCCTTGTGCATGGATGGTTTCCCACTGCATTGGCCTTATTGACTATCCGCTGCCATAGCTCCGTCTTCCTGGCCACGGGTGTGGCTCAACCCTGAGTATTTCGTCCACCATTCGTCCCTGTGCATGAAGCGGGGGTGCTTCAGGGGCGCCATGGTGTGTGTAGTGGGTGTATTGGTGAGGGTGCTATTGTGTGGTTGTGTGTGTGGCTTGTGATGGTGTTTGACGTATGTATGTGTTTTGGTGGTGTATTTGTGTGTGTGACTTGTGTGAGGTTGGGTTCAGTGTATGCATGTTGTGTTGTCAATATCAGTCGTGCTATTGGCGATGAAAAGGATTGTGGGGTGTGTATGTGAGTGTTTTATAGTGTTGTTAATGTGTGTCAGGTGTATGGTTTTCAGACTTGCCAATGTATGCATTTGTTGTTGGTAGGTCCCATTACTGGCCGTGGTGGTCTGTACCGCCAATAGTCGTTCGGCATTCACTCTCCACCATGCTGATTTGTGCATCATTATTTGGTGGGTGGAGGATTTGTCTGCATGGCAGTGGCGGGGTGGGGTGTACTGCCTTTCCGCCATCGTAGGCCCTGGTGGTGGGTGGAAGTTTAACTTTTTGGCATCATTATTCAGCAGTGTACAGTCCACCGCCACTGGTGGTCTTCTGTTCACCGTCAGCACGGCGGTCGGCGGTGATCACTGCCAAGTTCAGAATGCCTTAGTCTCTTGCATGGAAGTCAAAAATCCTCAGCGGGGCAAGGCAGCAGGAGAACTACTTCTCTGCAAAGTCCTGTTGGATTGGATTTGCTGCATTGGAGAAGAATGTAGTGGGATCAACCTGAATGCTGGGCTCAGCGGTGATGCACCTTCATCAGATCAGCTTGATTGATTAGTCCTAGTACACTGTGGATTCTCAGAGCAAAAGTTGGTAAAAAGTTTCTTAATCTGAGGTTTCAGGAAACTTCAGAATTAGTATACTTTGACACAGCCAAGGGTCCAAGACTTTGAGGACAGTGATGATGGTCAAGACTCATGCACACAGATACTAGCAGCAGAGTCCTTGGACAAGTCCATTTGAAGCTGGTCAGTTGCAAAAGCAGGAAACGTCCTCTTGGAGCTTGTTGTGTCCCTGTAGCCCAAAAAGGTCAGCCAGGTGACACTTGGATTCACTTCTGGGGGTCCTGATTTCAAGGCAAGCAATTCCCATCTTTCTTCTGGTAGCTCATACAGCAAGGCAGTCCTTTTTCTTACTTTCTACAGGAGCAGGGATGTTGTGAAGAGGTCTTAAAGGTATTAAAAAGGAAGGTTTAAGGCTGGAAAAAGGTTTATTTTCCCAAGTCGAAATGGTAGTTGTTAGAAATGGGGTCTTTGGTTGGCAGTCAGGTTACCACCTGTCCAAGCAAGGACCCTCACTCTAGTCAGGGTAAGTCACACACAATCCAAATTATCCTGTGCTCACCCTCTGGTAGCATGGCACTGAGCAGTCAGACTTAACTTAGAATGCAATGTGTAAAGTTTTTGTGCAATAAATCATACAATAACATAATATAGCGCCACAAAAATATACCACACAGAGTTTGGAAAAATAGATACTATTTATCTGATAAGATGCAGGTCAAAACAATTATAAGTATACGTTGAAATATGAATGTAAAAGTAACGTAAAGGGGGTCATTACAACCCTGGCGGACGGTGTTAAAGGTGCGGCAATACCGCAAACAGGCCGGGGGACCAAAAAAGGGAATTATGACCCTTGCGGAAACCGCAAACAAAGACAGCCACTTTAACACACCGCCCGCCACGGCGGTACAGACAAGCAGCGCGGCGGTCACCGCCAACAGACAGGCGGAAGACAATGTACCGCCCATAGTATCACAACCCGCCAATCCGCCACCTTTTCCGGGGCGGATTCACCTGGATAAAAACACGGTGGAAACAGTTACTGCAATGGGAAAACGCTCACCTCAACACATTCCACGAGGAACGAGGACTCCATGGAGCCCGAATTACACATTCTTCCGGCCCTTGTATTCCTACTCATCTACGAATACCAACAGCGGCGCTGCCGAAGACAACGGTGAGTACAGCACTTACGACATGGGGGAGGGGGGTGGCAAAAGTTAGGGGGACACCCACGAAACACTCCCACCCCCACCCCCACCCCCACCCTCACATATTACAACATACACACCAATGCATCCAAGAAATCACAGTAACAACCCACAATCCCCCCGGAAGAAAGCAAAGACAAAGTGAAATGTGTTCAAACATTGTAATGTATCAATATACATGTCTGTCAAAAATATACAGATATATAAGAAAATCATCCAGAAATATATACATTACGAGAAGTAGTGCAGATTTGCACATAGCAATGTCCGTGCACCACTAGTCCAAAAATGCATGGGCGAGGCCCACAAAAGATACCTGTCCTCAATCAGAGAGAACACTGCCGGGGCATCAGATAGAAATACTACAGGCACCTCAGGGGAAAGGGAAGGGGGGGCACCTCAGCCGGATGACTGCAAAGCCAGATCCACGACGGGGCTCCATGCCCATTGATGTATCCTGGGGAGTGCAAAGCCACAGTCTCACAAGTCTCTACAGTGGGTGGGTTGCCCACTGTTACATCCTGGGGAGTGCAAAGCCACAGTCTCTCAAGTCTCTACACTTAGTGGGTTGCCCACTGTACCATCCTGGGGAGTGCAAAGCCACAGTCTCTCAAGTCTCTACAGTGGGTGGTTTGCCCACTGCCATATCCTGGGGAGTGCAAAGCCACAGTCTCTCAAGTCTCTACACTGGGTGGGTTGCCCACTGTACCATCCTGGTGAGTGCAAAGCCACAGTCTCTCAAGTCTCTACAGTGGGTGGTTTGCCCACTGCCATATCTTGGGCAGTGCAAAGCCACAGTCTCTCAAGTAGATAACATCCGCCAGTGGCTCTGGAGGGGGACTGTTGGCCAGACTGGATCAGTCTCCCCGTGAAAGTTCCTGTCCCATCACTGTCCCAGATGCACATGGGATAAGGATGCTTGATGTGGCGGTCTTTACATTCTTACCCGGTGCATGCCCTGTTCAGCGGTGCTTTGCCATGGCGGTCTCTGGACTGTTCAGTGGTGCTTTGCCATGGCAGTCTCTGGACTGTTCAGCGGTCCTTTGCCATGGCGGTCTCTGGACTGTTCAGCGGTGCTTTGCCATGGCGGTTCAGGACTGTTCAGCGGTGCTTTGCCATGGCGGTTCAGGACTGTTCAGCGGTGCTTTGCCATGGCGGTCTCTGGACTGTTCCGCGGTGCTTTGCCATGGCGGTTCAGGACTGTTCAGCGGTGCTTTGCCATGGCGGTCTCTGGACTGTTCAGCGGTGCTTTGCCATGGCGGTTCAGGACTGTTCAGTGGTGCTTTGCCATGGCGGTTCTGGACTGTTCAGCAGTGCTTTGCCATGGCGGTCTCTGGAACGGGCATTGGTGTGTGGCATGACGATCCCTAGACTGGGCATTGGTGTGTGGCATGACGTTCCATGGACTGGGCATTGATGTGTGGCATGACGTTCCCTCATAGCGCACCAGGGCTGTGGCAGCCAGGTCCCTCCTGGGCACTGACTCCGGCGGTTGTCTCCTGACCAGTGACGATACTTGGGCCCTCCTGGGCAATGACTCCGGCGGTGGTCTCCTGACCAGTGACAATACTTGGGCCCTCCTGGGCACTGACTCCGGCGGTGGTCTCCTGACCAGTGAAGATACATACTTGGGCCCTCCTGGGCACTGACTCCGGCAGTGGTCTCCTGACCAGTGATGATACTTGGGCCCTCCTGGGCACTGACTCCGGCGGTGGTCTCCTGACCAGTGACAATACTTGGGCCCTCCTGGGCAATGACTCCGGCGGTGGTCTCCTGACAAGTGACGACGGTGCTGGCTGTGGCGTCTCGACCGCCTGGAATGATGCCGCCCTTCTCCGCCGTGAGACTCACAACAGGCTGGGCAGACTTCCTCTGGCCCTTCCCCACCTTTGGTGGAGTCACAGCTGACTCTCCAGTCCCCTTGGGACCCCTGTGAGTTGCTTTCCCACCAGGAGTCTTCACACGGTCCCGTCGTCCACTTTCCAATTTTAGAGCCTTTACAGGGGGTGGGCTGCCAGTGCCTTGGCTCCGGGTCATACTGCCTGCCCTGGTGGCCGGTGCACTCCACATACCTTGAACAGGCACCACTGGTATTGGAGGCTTTTTGGCTGAGGCGCTACGATGGGACTGATGAATTGGAGGGGGGGGTGTGGGGGCTAAAAGGTCAACTTTACAGAGGGACAGTTTCTGACGAACACTGGGATGGGTAGTTGGAGGGGGTCTGGGAGTGGAGGAAGAGGAGGTGGTTGTAGAAGGTGTCACTTTAGGTGTTTTGGGTGCAGGTGCAGGTACTGGAGGCTGTCATGAGGTGGATGGATGTTGAGTGTGTGGTTGCCGGCGTTTGTGTACTTTGGGAGGGGGCGTCACAGACACACTGGGAGAGGACCCAGGGGACGTGTAAATGGCAGTGGAGGTGGTGAGTGCAGGTGAGCGGCTTGTGGTGCTGGGTGTCCTGGTGCGATTCCTGCTGCCTGTAGATGTGGTGCATGCAGGTGTGTGTGTAGACGAGACTGGGAGAGAGGAGGGAGAAGAGGATGAGGGGGACACAGTAGAGGCAGTGGCTGTTGGTGTGTCTGCATGTGTGTGATGCTTGTTTGAGTGCCTGTGGGTTGTGTGGTGCCTATGTTTGCTTGAGCTACTTGTGTGTGCTGATTTGTGTGCATGCTGGTCTGTAGGTGTGCTTGGGATGGGCTGGGGTACAGGGGATTGGGTCTGGGTGGAGGAGGTTGGAGGGGGGAGGCTAGACACAGGGACAATGGCTGCCATCAGTGCTGAGGCCAGAGATTGCAGGGTTCGCTGAAGGACAGCCTGACCAGAATGAATGCCCTCCAGGAATGCATTACCGTGTTGCAACTCTCGTTCTACACCCTGGATGGCATTCACAATGGTAGACTGCCCAACAGTGAGCGACCTGAGGAGGCCAATGGCCTCCTCACTGAGGGCAGCAGGGGTGACTGGGGCAGGGCCTGAGGTGCCTGGGGCGAAGGTGATGCCCACCCTCCTGGGTGAGCGGGCACGGGCGAACGCTGAGGGGCTGCTGGGAGGGCGGTGCTGGCAGGGGAGGTGGCGGCTGTACCTGTAGAAGTGGGGCGCACAGATGGTGCTGCCACCACAAGGGAGCCCCCATCGGCAGACGAGTCCGTGTCACTGGTTGGTGATCCGGTGGCCGACATGAAGCTCCCCTCGCCCTCCGTCCCACTGGTGCATTCTGAGTCCATGGTGTGGCCCTCCATGGCCATGTGGGATGCAGCTCCCTCGTGCTCCGGTGCCACTGTACCTCCGCCTAATGATGCACAAAAGAACAGGGAGAGCACAAAAAGGGGGGGGGGGAAGACAGAAGAAGAACAGGTTTAGTGCATGGCATACCACTACCGTTGGCGGACAAGAAAGACACAGCAGCCCCCTGCATTACGCCGTGCTCCTGGCCTCTGCATATGCAATTCCTGGGATATGGCCTACATCGCTATGGTGGACATCTGCACACATAGATGACACAGGGGCAACTATACCTCTACTTAGCACTGTACTGAGGTGGGGTAGAGTGCCACATGGGCTGCATTACGGGGGGCCTAGTCTACGCATTTCTGGCTGGCCTAGGTACACCCACAGCCCTCCTCCCCCACCCAGACCCCTCTACTGCGCGCAAAGTCCACAGAATGAGGTTGTACTCACCCCCTTGTGTCTGCTATGATGCCCTCAAGCGCCCATCCAACTCCGGGTAGGCCACCGCCAGGATCCGGAACATCAGGGGGGTCATAGTGCGACGGGCACCCCTCCCACGTTAGGAGGCCCTCCCCAGCTGAGCCTCCACCGTCTTCTTGCTGCAGCGGCGAATGTCCTCCCATCTTTTACGGCAGTGGGTGCCCCGTCTCTGGTGGGCCCCCAGGGTCCGGACGTCCTTGGCGATAGCACGCCAAATGTCCCTCTTCTGGTGGGCGCTGACCTACATGACATGCACAAGGGAAGAAGAGAAGTCATTACCAACTGCACCGTCGATGTGAGTGGCCCCCCTCCCTACTCTAGCCATGTGGCCCATTCATTGACATGAATTAATGTTCCCTGAACTCTTCCCCCTTCCCTCTTCCACCCAGCCCTCTCCACCCAGGCCTAGCCCATACAACGTGCTCCCTATGTACTAACCTGTTGGTCTGGAGGACCGTAGAGTAGCGTGTACTGGGGGAGGACCCCGTCTACCAGTTTCTCCAACTCCTGAGTAGTGAAGGCAGGGGCCCTTTCCCCAGACGCAGCAGCCATTGTCGCTTCCAGACCGAGGTCACAGCAGCACTTGCAGTGTAGGTCCTCTCCTGTCGAAGGTCAGGTATCTAGTGATTGAACAGATAGAAAATGGCGGTGACGTCCGCGGCGGTGCGTATCATCACCGCCGGCGCACCTGTTCATTGGCTCCTGGGACCCATAGGGTCCTATGTGAACCAATGCAGCATTGCGCCGCAGTCTACGACTGCCTACCGCGACGGTGTGCAACGCCAGCGCAGTTACCCCACAATCCCATTGTCCCAGTGTAGAGGTCAGGCAGCCGCCATTTCAGGGGCCCACATGGCTTCATTTACTACTGCGTCACACATACAGAGGCCTACACTCAACACATATACAGGAAGGGTTTTGTGTGTGGTGTCGTGTTCTGTGCAACTGTGGGTACATACCTGGATGAAAATTGACTTTATCGTCGCTCTTGTCATTCGTAGGCGCCGTCAGCTGGGACATGTGAGAAGATGACGGAATCCTCCGGTGTACCGACCGCTGGTGGACCTGTTGACAATGGAAGAGCGACATGTCATTGTCACCTACAGGTTTGACCGTGCCACAATCCAGGAACTATGTACCCAGTTGGAGCCAGACCTGATGTCACCAATCCGCCATCCCACTGGAATCACCCCTGACGTGCAGGTGCTGTCCGGGCTCCATTTCCTTGCAAGTGGCTCTTTTCAGACAACAGTGGCCATGGCATCAGGGATGTCCCAGCCTATGTTTTCCAACGTCTTGTCCAGAGTGTTGTCTGCCCTGCTGAAACACGTAAGGATATACATCATTTTCCCTGAGGTGGAGGATTTGCCTACAGTTAAAGGTGACTTCTATGTCCTTGGACATATCCCCAACGTCATAGGTGCCATTGATGGGACCCATGTAGCTCTGGTCACCCCCCACAGGAGTGAACAGGTGTACAGAAACAGGAAGAGTTATCATTCTATGAATGTGCAGATGGTATGTTTGGCAGACCAGTACATCTCCCAGGTTAATGCTATGTTCCCTGGCTCTGTGCATGACGCCTACATCCTGCGGAATAGCAGCATCCCTGATATGATGGCTCAACTCCAGAGGCACCGTGTATGGCTATTAGGGGACTCTGGTTACCCCAACCTTTCCTGGCTACTGACCCCAGTGAGGAATCCCAGGACCAGGGCAGAGGAACGCTACAATGAGGCCCATGGGCGGACTAGGAGGGTGATCGAACGCACCTTCGGCCTCCTCAAGGCCAGGTTCAGGTGCCTCCATATGACAGGTGGTTCCCTATTCTACTCACCGAAGGAGGTGTGCCAGATCATCATCGCCTGCTCGATGCTTCATAATTTGGTTTTACGACGCCAGGTGCCTTTTCTGCAGGAGGATGGTCCAGATGACGGTGTTGCGGCAGCTGTGGAGCCTGTGGAGCCTGGGGACAGTGATGAGGGGGAAGCTGAGGAAGAAGACAACGACAACAGGGAGTCAGGCATACAGCAATATTTCCAGTGGCACACAGGTGAGAAAATTTTCAGATTTTACATTACATTCACTGTCACACGTCTTCCTCTATCCTGTGTGTAATTACTTGGGATTATTTGGTAATTGAGTTGTTTCTTTCCATTACGGTTTCACAGGTGTTGTTACCAACGTGTGTCATCTACTTGCATCCTTCAAGGACTTTTGATGTGTGACATTGGTATGTTGCTTTTACATCTCACAACGCATTTTCACACTGTCATTGATAATACATTTTAACAAATCATAGACTGACTCCAGATTGTTTTGTGTTTCAAGGGTGTTTATTGCAGTGCTCAGAATTGGGAGGGGGTTGTTAAATAGCGATGGGTGATGGCGGAGGAATGTCCATGGCAGAGTCCAGTCTGCTAGTCTCACATGTGCACTGCCCATCTGGGCATAGGAAGAGGAGCTGGGGCACTTCAAGTATGGACAGGGTAACAAAGTGGGGCAGTGGGGGGACAATCAGGGTGGTCTAATTTCCTGGCGGGGGTCTTGCCATCTTGCTCTGTCCTGTTCCTGGATCTCAGGGACCACTTGCGGGGTGGTTGTCTGTCTGCAGGGGGTGGGGTGCTGGTGTGGTGGTCCTGTGGCGGGGCGTCCTGTCCACTAGTGCCGGTGGAGGTGGTGGGCAGTTCGTCGTCCTGGCTAGTGTCAGGGGCCCCTTGGAGTGCCACGGTGTCCCTCAGGGTCTGCTGTATGTCCTTCAGCACCCCTATGATGGTGCCCAGGGCAGAGCTGATGGTCCTGAGCTCCTCCCTGAACCCCAAATACTGGTCCTCCTGCAGTGCTCCTGAAACTTGACCAGGACCGTGGCCATCGTCTCCTGGGAGTGGTGGTATGCTCCCATGATGGAGGTGAGGGCCTCGTAGAGAGTGGGTTCCCTTGGCCTGTCCGCCCCCTGTCGCACAGCTGCCCTCCCAGTTCCCCTGTGTTCCTGTGCCTCCATCCCCTGGACCGTGTGCCCACTACCACTGCCCCCAGGTCCCTGTTGTTGTTGGGGTGGTGGGTTACCCTGGGTTCCCTGTAGTGGTGGACACACCGCTGATTGACCTGTCCTGGGTAGGGAGGTTTGGGCCCGCTGGGTGGGTGCTGTGCTGGTGTTACCAGAGGGTGGAAGGTCAGTGTTGGGCTGTGCCTGTGCGAGGGGAACTGACTGTCCTGAGGCCCACGATGGTCCGGGCTGGTCATCAGGCTCCAGTAGGGCAGAGCTGCTATCGTCACTGTGGGCCTCTTCTGGGGGTGGAGTTGTGTTGTCTGGACGCTCTGGTGTGGTGACGGTCCTTCGTGTTCCTGCAGGGGCATAAGAGCATGATTATTGCATGTGTGTGTGTCATGGTGTGCAATGGGTGGGTGAGCGTGTACCCCAGTGCTAGCATTCCTGTGTGGGGGCTTGTGTGATGATGGTTAGGGGGTTGTTCTGGGTATGTGCAGTGGGCATGCTTAGGTGATAGGTGTCCATGCTTCATTGTGTCATGCAGGGCTTGGTGTTGGGATGTGTAGTTTGTGTTATTAGTACATTAGTGAGGATTTGGGGTGATGGGGGGGTGTGAGGGTGGGGGTGTGTGATAGAATGCAGTTAGGGTGGGAGATATGTTAGTTAAGATTTGACTTACCAGTGTCCCATCCTCCACCGACTCCTCCGAGGCCCTCTGGATGCATGATGGTCAAGACTTGCTCCTCCCATGTTGTTAGTTGTGGGGGAGGAGGTGGGGGTCCGCCGCCAGTCCGCTGAACCGCGATGTTGTACCTGGAGACCGTTGAACGCAACTTCCCCCATAGGTCGTTCCACCTCTTCCTGATGTCCTCCCTATTTCTTGGGTGCTGTCCCACAGCGTTGACCCTGTCCACTATTCTTCGCCATAGCTCCATCTTCCTGGCTATTGATGTGTGCTGTACCTGTGAGCCAAATAGCTGTGGCTCTACCCGGACAATTTCCTCCACCATGACCCTGGGCTCCTCCTCGGAAAAGCGGGGGTGTCTTTGGCGTGCTATGGGGTGGTGTGTGTGATGTGTGAGTGTTGATGTGTGTGGTGATGTGTAGTGGTGTGTGGTGTTTTGTGCGTGGATGTTGTGTTGGTGATGGTGTTGTGTGCCTCTGTGTGGTGGGATTGTCTGATCTGTGCTGTGTCTCTGGCCTTCGTGATAAATTTTTGGTCGTAGGTGTTTGTGGGTGATGTGGGTGTATGTTTTATATTGCGTTGGGTGTGTGGGAGTGTTGTTTGTATGTGTGTCAGGTGTGTGTATTTTGAATTGTCCAATGTGGCGGTGTTTTGGAAATGTGTGTGTATTTTGAGCGCGGCGGTGTGTACCGCCAATGGAATACCGCTGTTGAAAGACGGCGCCTGGATTCATGGGTCGTAATAGCATGGGCGTGTTTCTGTTGGCGTGGAGGTGGAGGTTTTGTTGTCGCCAGTTTATCACTGACCTTTGGTGTGGCGGACTTGTGTGGGTGTCTGAATTTCGGCGGTTTCCGAGATGTGTGTCATAATAGCTGTGGCGGAATTCCGCGGCCGCGGCAGTGTATTGGCGGTCTTCTGCACGCCGGTAAGCGCCTTTTACTGCCAATGTTATAATGACCCCCAAAGTGTCTTAGAATTGAAATATTACTGTAAAAGCAATAAAAAGCGTCTTAAGTTCTCCTAGAAACAACAAGTGTCTCTTGCAGGGCAAAGTACCTGGTTTGCATTGAAAAATCCTCGCAAGGTACCGCAAAGGACGAGATGCGTGGAAAACTGTAGGTGTGCGTCTGTTTCGCCCCTTCGCACAAGTACTTGTGTCGTTAATTTCCACACGGGGAAGACGTTGCGTCGATTTCTGACGCGCTGACTTGGATCCTCTTCGGGTTGCAGGGTTTTCGGACACCCCGGGGACGATGCGTGGAATCTTGGGCTTGCGGAGTGAAGTCACAGGCGCTGCGTAGATTTCGGTGGGCAATGCGTGGAAATGTCTAAGGCACTGCAGGCGCTGCGTTGATTCCTCTCAGTAAGTCGGGCTGTAACGTTCTGGGTCGCCTTGCGTTGATCCAGTCAGGCCGCGCATCGAAGTTCTGATCGCGTTGCTGGCTCTGTGTCGATCTTCCGTCGCGAAATGGGGCTGCATCGTTCCCGTCTCGGCGTGCAGTGAATTTTTCACTGTGAGCAGGCTGTGCGTAATTTTTGGCTGCCGGTGCGTTGAATTTTCACCACACGGGTATTCCAGCTGCAGCAGTGAAGTCTTTTTGGTCCTGAGACTTCAGGGAACAGGAGGCAAACTCAATCCAAGCCCTTGGAGAGCACTTCACCACAGCCAGAGATCAGCAAGGCAGCAGGGCAACAGCAAGGCAGCAGTCCTTCACAGAAAGCCAGGTGAGTCCTTTGAGCAGCCAGGCAGATCTTCTTGGCAGGTTCTGGTTCTCTTCTCCAGGAAGTGTCTGAGTTGGTAAGGGCAGAGGCCTGGTTTAAATACCCAGATGTGCCTTTGAAGTGGGGGAGTCTTCAAAGAGTGGCTTAGAAGTGCACATGGTCCCCTTTCAGTTCAATCCTGTCTGCTAGGGTCCCAGGAGGGGGTGTGGCAGTTCTTTGTGTGAGGGCAGGCTACTGTTCTTTGACATGCAAGTGTCAGGCCCTCCACCCTCCCAGCCCAGGAAGAACCATTCAAAATGCAGATGTATGCAAGTGACGCTGAGTATCCTGTGTTTGGGGTGTCTCTGACTGAATGCACAAGGGAGCTGTCAACTAAGCCCAGCCAAACCTGGATTGTAAGGCACAGAAAGATTTAGTGCAGAGAAATGCTCACTTTCTAAAAGTGGCATTTCTAAAATAGTAATATTAAATCCAACTTCACCAGTCAGCAGGATTTTGTATTACCATTCTGGCCATACTAAATATGACTTTCCTACTCCTTTCAGATCAGCAGCTACCACTCAAACAATGTATGAGGGCAACCTCAATGTTAGCCTTTGAAGGGAGCAGGCCTCACAGCAGTGTAAAAATGAATTTAGGAGTTTTACACTACCAGGACATGTAAACTACATAGGTACATGTCCTGCCTTTTGCCTACACCGCACCCTGCCCTAGGGGTTAGCCGAGGCACACCTTAGGGGTGACCTATATGTAGAAAAAGGGGAGTTTTAGGCTTGGTAAGTACTTTTAAATGCCAAGTCGAAATGGCAGCGAAACTGTTCACACATTCTTTGCAATGGCAGGCCTGAGACAAGGTTAAGGGGCTACTGAAGTGGGTGGCACAATCAGTGCTGCAGGCCCACCAGTAGCATTTAATCTACAGGCCCTGGGCACATATAGTGCACTCTACGAATTGGGTATGATCCAATGTTACCATGTTTAAAGGGAGAGAGCATATGCACTTTAGCACTGGTTAGCAGTGGTAAAGTGCGCAGAGTTTAAAAACCAGCAAAAACAGTATTTCAAAAGTAGAGGGAGGCAAGCAAAAAGTTAGGGGTGACCATCCTAAGGCTGTCAGGTCTAACATTTGTCCACCCCAGCTGAAAGTGGGGAGAGCTACGCAACGTCCTGGGAGCTCTCATCGCTAAGGCGGAAGTATCTGGAGAGACCATGTAAGGAAATGCCTCTGTGGCATGGTTACCCCCTTACTTTTTGCCTTTGCTGATGCTAAGTTATGATTTGAAAGTGTGCTGGGACCCTGCTAACCAGGCCCCAGCACCAGTGTTCTGTCCCTAAACTGTACCTTTGTCTCCACAATTGGCACAACCCTGGCACTCAGGTAAGTCCCTTGTAACTGGTGCCCCTGGTACCGAGGGCCCTGATGCCAGGGAAGGTCTCTAAGGGCTGCAGCATGTCTTATGCCACCTTGAGGACCCCTCACCCAGCACATGCACACTGCCTCACAGCTTGTGTTTGCTGGTGGGGAGAAAATGACCAAGTTGACATGGCACTCCCCTCAGAGTGCCATGCCAACCTCACACTGCCTGTTCCATAGGTAAGTCACCCCTCTGCCAGGCCTTACAGCCCTAAGGCAGGGTGCACTATACCACAGGTGAGGGCATATGTGCATGAACACTATGCCCCTATAGTGTCTAAGCAAAACCTTAGACAGTGTAAGTGCAGGGTAGCCATAAGAGTATATGGTCTGGGAGTTTGTCAAACACGAACTCCACAGTTCCATAATGGCTACACTGAAAACTGGGAAGTTTGGTATCAAACTTCTCAGCACAATACATGCACACTGATATCAGTGTGCAATTTATTGTAACATACACCCAGAGGGCATCTTAGAGATGCCCCCTGAATACCTACCTGACTTCTAGAGTAGGCTGACCAGTTTCTGCCAACCTGCCACACACCAGACATGTTGCTGGCCACATGGGGAGAGTGCCTTTGTCACTCTGTGGCCAGGAACAAAGCCTGTACTGGGTGGAGGTGCTTCTCACCTCCCCCTGCAGGAACTGTAACACCTGGTGGTGAGCCTCAAAGGCCCACCCCTTTTGTTACAGCGCCCCAGGGCATATCAGCTAGTGGAGATGCCCGCCCCTCCGCCCCTGCCCCCACTTTTGGCGGCAAGGCTGGAGGAGATCATGAGAAAAAACAAGGAGGAGTCACCCACCAGTCAGGACAGCCCCTAAGGTGTCCTGAGCTGAGGTGACCGCTGCCTTTAGAAATCCTCCATCTTGAGTTTGGAGGATTCCCCCAATAGGATTAGGGATGTGCCCCCCTCCCCACAGGGAGGAGACACAAAGAGAGTGTAGCCACCCTCAAGGACAGTAGCCATTGGCTACTGCCCTCCCAGACCTAAACACACCCCTAAATTCAGTATTTAGGGGCTCCCCAGATACCAGGAAATCAGATTCTTGCAACCTGAAGAAAGAAGAAGGACTGCTGACCTACAAGCCTGCAGAGAAGGAGGAAGACAACAATTGCTTTGGCCCCAGCCCTACCGGCCTGTCTCCAGCTTCGAAAACCTGCTCCAGCGACGCAACCGACAGGGACCCGTGACCTCTGAAGCCTCAGAGGACTGCCCTGGACTACAGGACCAAGAAACTCCTGTGAACATTGGCACTGTTCAAAACCAGCTACTTCTTTGCAACAAAGAAGCAACTTCCAAACACTTCACGTTTCCTGCCGGAAGCGTGAGACTCTATACTCTGTACCGACACCCCCTCGACCTGCAGAAAACCAACACCTCAGGGAGGACTCCCCGGTGACTGCGAGCCCGTGAGTAACCAGAGACAACCCCCCTGAGCCCCCAAAGCGACGCCTTCAGAGAGAATCCAGAGGCTCCCCCTGACCGCGACTGCCTGAAACAAGGGACCTGACGCCTGGAACCAACACTGCACCCGCAGCCCCCAGGACCTGAAGGAACCGAACCTCAGTGCAGGAGTGACCCCCAGGCGACCCTCTGCCTTGCCCAGGTGGTGGCTGTCCCGAGAAGCCCCCCTGTGCCTGCCTGCCTGCACCGCTAGAGTGACCCCCAGGTCCCTCCATTATTTCCTACCTGAAACCCGACGCCTGCTTTGCACACTGCACCTGGCCGCCCCTGTGCCGCTGAGGGTGTGTTTTGTGTGCCTACTTGTGTGTCCCCCAGTGCTCTACAAAACCCCCCTGGTCTGCCCCCGAGGACACAGGTACTGGAACCGGAGCACCCCTGTTCTCCATAGGCACCTATGTGTTTTGGGCACCTCTTTGACTTCTGCACCTGACCGGCCCTGAGCTGCTGGTGTGGTAACTTTGGGGTTGCCTTGAACTCCCAACGGTGGGCTGCCTGTGCCCCAGAACTGAGACTTGTAAGTGTTTTAATTACCTCCTAATTTAACCTTTAGTTACCTCCCCCAGGAACTGTTGATTTTTGCACCGTGTCCACGTTGAAAATAGCTTATTGCCATTTTTACAAAGACTCTACATGATATTGTTTTCATTCAAAGTTCCTAAAGTATCTAAGTGAAGTATCTTACATTTAAAGTGTTTAATGTAAATCTTGAACCTGTGGTTCTTAAAATAAACTAAGAAAATACATTTTTCAATATAAAAACCTATTGGCCTGGAGTAAGTCTTTGAGTGTGTGTTCCTCATTTATTACCTGTGTGTGTACAACAAATGCTTAACATTACCCTCTGATAAGCCTACTGCTCGACCACACTACCTCAAACTAGAGCATTAGAATTATCTAGGAACCCAAGGACTCTGTGCACACTATTTCTTACTTTGAAATAGTGTATACAGAGCCAACTTCCTACGTTGGTGGATCAGCGGTGGGGTCTAAGACTTTGCATTTACTGGACTACTCAGCCAATACCTAATCACACGACTAAATTCAAAAAATTGCCATTAGAAACTGATTTTTGCAATTTGAGCTATTTTCTAAATTTTTAAAAGCCCTGCTAGGGCCTTGTGTAAGTCCCTGTTAGCATTTCTTTTAGAGTTTAAAAGTTTGTAAAAGTTTGGATTAAGTTCTAGAAATAGTTTTAGATTCTTAAAAGGTATCCTAACTTTTAGAAAAGTAATGTCTAGCACAGAAGAGATGGTGGTGGAATTCAACCTCACACCTTACCTGCATCTAAGGATGCCAGAGATAAGGACTCTGTAAATTAAAAAAGATAAAAACTGGGTCAAACCCTACGAAAGTACAGCTCCAGGAGCTTTTGGCAGAGTTCAAAAGGGACCACCCCTCTGAGGATAATCCTTCAGATGGGGAACTTAGTGAACAGGAGGATGACTTCCCCTCTCCTGTCCTAAATAGGGAGAACAGGGTCCCTCAAACCCTGACTCCTCAAATCCTAGTCAGAGAGACTGGTTCTTCCATAGGGGAGTCCAGTACCTCTGAAAACATTGAGGGCAGCCTCAATGAAGATGACCTCCTGTTCGCCAGGATGACCAAAAGATTGGCTTTGGAGAAACAGCTCCTAGCCATAGAAAGGGAAAGAAAAGAGATGAGTTTAGCTCCCATCAATGGGGGCAGCAACTTAAATAGGGTCAGAGAAAACACTGACATCCTAAAAATCCCCAAAGGGATTCTAACAAAATATGAAGATGGTGATGACATCACCAAGTTGTTCACAGCTTTTGAGAGGGCTTGTGCAACCAGAAAAGTAAACAGATCTCACTGGGGAGCTCTCCTTTGGGAAATGTTCACTGGAAAGTGTAGTTAGAGACTCCTCACACTCTCTGGTAAAGATGTAGAATCTTATGACCTCATGAAGGCTACCCTGATTGAGGCCTGTGGATTCTCCACTGAGGAGTACAGGATTAGGTTCAGGGGGGCTCAAAAATACTTGAGCCAGACCTGGGTTGATTTTGTAGACTACTCAGTGAAAACACTGGATGGTTGGGTAACTGGAAATGAAGTGCATGACTATGTTGGGCTTTATAATTTGTTTATGAAAGAACACATTTAAGTAACTGCTTCAATGAAAAGTTGCATCAGTATCTGGTAGACCTAGGTCCAATTTCTCCCCAAGAATTGGGAAAGAAGGCAGACCACTGGGTCAAGACTAGGGTAACCAAAACTTCCCCTGGGGGTGACCAGAAGAAAGGGGTTACAAAGCCTCCCCAGGAGAAAGTGGGTGACACTAGAAGCAAAGAAAAAGAGTCCTCTGTAGGCCCCCAAATAACAGACCAGGTGGGTGGGCCCCAAGACACAACCCAAAACTAAGGTGGGTACCAGGGTAAGAACTGGGATGCCATTAAGGCATGGTGCCAAAACTGTAGACAGACAGGACACCACACCAAGGACACTTTTTGTCCCGAAAACAAACCCCCTAGCAAAATCCCAGGGGTGACCAGTGTAGCCATTGGGGATGACTCTTCATAGCCTTCAAGTGGAAAAAGGGCCCAACAGGTGAGTTGGAAATTCCAGAGGGAAGTAGACACTTCCACCACCTACTAGTGAATGGAATCCCAGCCACTGCCCTGAGAGACACATGTGCCAGTCACACTATTGTGCATTACAGGCTGGTGTTATCAAACCAGTACATCCCAGGTGAGACTGCCAGAGTAAGAGTTAGCCCAGACAGGGTCACTGATAGGCCTGTGGCTTTTGTGCCCATAGAAGTGGGTGTCACTTTTAGCTGGAGAAGGTTGGTAGTCAGTACAGACCTACCCCTTGATTGTCTCCTTGGAAATGACTACCCAGAGGTTAGTCAGAGCCCAAGAGAGGAACTGGTCCAGTGCCAGCCCTCTCCCAAGGATTCTGGAGGTGCTACCCCTGCAGTAACTGCAAGTAGGCCCCAGAAGAAAAAGAAAAGATAACAGAGTAGGAAAGGTGGACAACCTTTAGCCAAGGTTCCAGCAAGCCAAGGAGATTCTGCTCCAGTAGGAGAGACCTCCAAAAGTGGCACTGGTAAGGTCCAACCTGACCCACAAGAAGTCCTGGCTAGTCAGGCAACTGTTAAGCCTGAGTGGGTGGCTCCTCAGTTAACAGACGAAAGAGTGGAAGAAGGGTGTTTACTACAAGATGTAGTAACCCCCCACTCTAACACAGCAGACAGGCACCCTGAACCCAAAGCAACCTGTAACTTAGCTCCTTCCCTTGTAGGTGAAGAGCTAAAGGTGTGGTTCTGCGCACTGACAGCTGTCAGTGGCTTCTGCTGGGTGTTAGCCTTTATGGCTGCACTATCCTTCGCATGGTGGTCTGACACCATGCCAAATAACAAGTTAGGACCCCTGACCCTGTTGGTCATGGTGGGGTTACTCCAGCTATGGGTAACCTCTTTGGGTATGCTAGGGGTGAAACTGGCTAAAATAAGATTAGCAGAGGTGGATGCCTCTAACCCCAAAATAGCGAAAATGGGTAAAGATATCAAAGTCACAGACAAGAGGCAATTCAGACTAGGTCCTATCACTGTGGAAGTGGGTCAGTTCCCCAGAGGGAATGACCTGAACAGGAGGATGTAAGGCAGAGTAGGCCCTGCAACAAACTAGCCTATTTTCCCTACTCTTCCTCGCCTGACAGACTAGGAAGACTCTCCCAGCTTTGGCTGAGTCTCCTGGCCTGTGGGCTGGGGGGGGGGGCTTGTGTAGGAAAATGGCTCCCTATTGCAGTTACCCCCCACTTTTTGCATGATACTGATGCTGACTTGACTGAGAAGTGTGCTGGGACCCTTCTAACCAGGCCCCAGCACCAGTGTCCTTTCACTAAAAATGTACCATTATTTCCACAACTGGCACAACCCTGGCACACAGATAAGTCCCTTGTAAAAGGTACCAGTGGTACCAAGGGCCCTCTGACCAGGGAAGGTCCCTAAGGGCTGCAGCATATGTTGTGCCACCCTCAGAGTGGCACAACATATGTACACATGCACACTGCCATTGTAGATTGTGTGTGTTGGTGGGGAGAAAAAGGCAAAGTCGACATGGCATCCCCCTCAGGATGCCATGCCTACAAAATACTGCCTGTGGCATAGGTAAGCCACCCCTCTAGCAGGCCTTACAGCCCTAAGGCAGAGTGCACTATACCACAGGTGAGGGCATAGCTGCATGACCAATATGCCCCTACAGTGTCTAAGGGCCAGATGTAGCAAAGTTTTGTGAGTCGCAAATGGCCCGAATCGCTATTTGCAACCTCGCAAAATCCGAAATGGGATGCAAAAATCCCATTTCCGAAATGCAAATAGCGGTACGACATAGCACCGACTCGCAAAAATTGCAACCTGATTTTGCGACCCACAAATAGGAAGTCGCAAATTGCGAGTCGCAAATCATAATCCAGTTGCAAATTGCGACTAGTCGCAAAAGCCCGTTTTGCACATCCAGATTACCACTGATTCAGAGCAGGTGATAACCAGAACCAAAGTATAAAAGGAGACCCAGAAGGCATCTGGGTGACTCAAAATGGATGAACTGTACGTGATAGCATGGAAGAGGAGAGTCCAGGCCGCCCAGCAGAGGAGGAGGAGGCAGAGACAGGAGAGGATATACCGAACCAGGCAGACACTTTTTCAACAAACTTAGGAGGAGATATATGTCAAATATAGACTGAGCAGTCTGTCTGTAATCTTAGAATTAATTGAACTACTGAATCCTCATCTTGAACGACAGACAATGCGCGGCAGCGCCATCTCTACACATGTGCAAGTGCTATGCTCACTGCACCTCTTGGCCTCGGCTAGCTATCAGGGGGTGATTGCTGTGGCAGGTGGGGTATCCCAAAAGTGCACTCTCACAATTCTTCAGATGTTTCCTAGATGCCATACTCACACCCATGTCCAGATGTATATACCTACCCAGAAATGAGGCAGAAATTAACAGCAATAAGTTGGACTTCTAAAGAATTGCCAACTTTCCCCATGTAATAGGGTGTGTGGACAGGACACATACACAAATTTGCTCTCCTGCAAATCTGCAATATGTGTTCGGCAATCGGAAATATACCCACTCACTAAACATCCAGGCGGTATGTGACGCCCATAATGTCATTACTGACATTATAGCTAAATATCCAGGGAGTACACATGACTCATACATATTCAGGCCCAGTGGGATACACCAATGCCTAGAATGTGGGGAATTTGGAGATGGATATCTATTAGGTATTGCTGACTACACCCTGAAGACATACATACAGGTCACTGTTTAACCCATTAATGCCCTGCTAAATTTGCCTTTTTTGTCAAACAGGTGACAGTGCATATGTCCTGAGACCATGGATATTCACCCCATACCTAACACCTGGCAATCAGAATAAGAGGCAATATAACAGTGCACATCGCCGGACCAGAACTGTAGTGGAGAGGACCTTTGGCTTGTTAAAGGCAAGATTCAGATACCTCCACAAAAGTGGAGGTGCACTCCAGTATGCCCCAGAAACAGCATGCAACATAGTTGCCGCCTGTGCCATCCTACACAACATTGCCACCAGACGTGGGCTACATCTCACCCCTGAAGACACAGACACGGAGAATGAGGAGCAAGAGCTACCACACCGACAGCCTGGGGATAGAAGCATCGCAAATGAGGGCAGACAGAGACGGAACCACATTGCAACCCAATACTTTGGCAGGTACGTGGCAACCGTGACCACACTCACTAATGTCAGACACACATAGCCAAGTTGTTTAGTCACACAAATAAAACCTTTTTATTTCTAAACTATGAAAAAATTAGAATAGTGCTGTATGCCACAGTCTTGAATTGTCAAAAGTCATATAAGACACATTAATTGCATGTGCCTTATTAAGAGTACTTTTTGGTGGCTCACACCCTCCTCTTACTGCGGCCACCATGGCTCATTCCTGGTGGGTCCCCTGACCCCTGCCGTGCACTGCTACTCGGCAGCACACGGGAATCTGTGGCAGACACACTGTCTCCAACTTCAAAAACCTGCTCCAGCGACGCATTCGACAGGGACCAGAGACCTCTGAAGCCTCAGAGGACTGCCCTGGACTAAAGGACCAAGAAACTCCTGTGAACAGCGGCCTTGTTCAAAACCAGCTACTTCTTTGCAACAAAGAAGCAACTTTCAAAGACTGCATGTTTCCCGTCAGAAGCGTGAGACTTTACACTCTGCACCCGACACCCGCGGCTCGAGATCCAGAGAACAAACACCTCAGGGAGGACTCCCCGGCGACTGCGAGCCCGTGAGTAACCAGAGACGACCCCCTGAGCCCCCACAGCGACGCCTGCAGAGAGAATCCAGAGGCTCCCCCTGACCGCGACTGCCTGTAACAAGGGACAAGGGCCTGGAACCAACAGTGCACCCGCAGCCCCCAGGACCTGAAGAAACCGAACATCAGTGCAGGAGTGACCCCCAGGCGACCCTCTGCCTTGCCCAGGTGGTGGCTGTCCCGAGAGGCCCACCCTGTGCCTGCCTGCACCGCTAGAGTGACCCCCGGGTCCCTCCATTATTTCCTACCTGAAACCCAACCCTGTTTTGCACACTGCACCCAGCCGTCCCTGTGCCGCTGAGGTTGTGTTTTGTGTGCCTACTTGTGTCCCCCCCCAGTGCTCTACAAAACCCCCCTGGTCTGCCCCCCGAGGACGCAGGTACTTACCTGCTGGCAGACTGGAACCAGAGCACGCCTGTTCTCCATAGGTGCCTATGTGTTTTGGGCACCTCTTTGACCTCTGTACCTGACCGGCCCTGAGCTGCTGGTGTGGTAACTTTGGGTTTGCCTTGAACCCCCAACAGTGGGCTGCCTATGCCCCAGAACTGAGAGTTGTAAGTGTTTTACTTACCTCCTAATCGAACCTTTAGTTACCTCCCCCAGGAACTGTTGATTTTTGCACTGTGTCCAGGTTGAAAATAGCTTATTGCCATTTTTACAAAGACTGTACATGATATTGTTTTCATTCAAAGTTCCTAAAGTATCTAAGTGAAGTACCTTACATTTGAAGTGTTTAATGTAAATCTTGAACCTGTGGTTCTTAAAATAAACTAAGAAAATATATTTTTCAAAATAAAAACCTATTGGCCTGGAGTAAGTCTTTGAGTGTGTGTTCCTCATTTATTACCTGTGTGTGTACAACAAATGCTTAACACTGCCCTCTGATAAGCCTACTGCTCACCACACTACCACAAAATAGAGCATTAGAATTATCTAACTTTGCCACTATTTTACCTCTTAGGGGAACCCCTGGACTCTGTGCACACTATTTCTTACTTTGAAATAGTATATACAGAGCCAACTTCCTACACTAGCCATTTATCAATGTCATCTCCCACCACAAAACTGGGCACCACATTTTTGGGTATACGAACCTTCTTTTCTCCAGCAGGTCCTGCCTGTATGCTGCCACCATTACTGCTGGACTGAGACTGCTTCGCCTTAAGATCCAGCTCCTTTAGACTCAGTTAGCGAGCCAACAAAAGTTTCTTCTCAGCCAAGGCTCTCTCTGCCCTCCTTTCTTCCTGTTGAGCCTCAATTTTCAGCCTTGCCATTTGCAATTGAAACTCTCCTCTCTCCTTTCCTCTGCGGTCAGGCCTTGATCTGAGACACTGCTCCCTGGTTTGGGCACAATTGCAGTGGTAACCTCATCCACTGATGGCAAGAAATCCTCTGGGAGGCATCTTCTGGCTCCTCCTCCTCAGCATCCTCCTCTGAATGGGCTTCTGCCCAGGCCCTCAGCGCCACTTGAAATTCTTCCATTCTGGAGGCACCTTGGGTGGGTACTCCCATCTCCCTGCAGAACCCTTTCTGCTGTTTGACAGTATATGTCTCCAACAGGGCCAGGTCAAAATCTCCTGCTTGAGACCCAGCCTGAGACATGTTGAGTGAGGATTTTAGTTTAGAAAATTGTCAGGAAAAAAACGAATTTGCAAAAGAGATAGAAATCAAGTTGACCTTCAATGTGGGTAGGTAGTGAAATACTTAGCTACTGTATGTCACTGCACAAATACAAGTCCTATCTCACCCCTGATCACCACTGTTAGAAGCAAGGACCCTCGCTCTAGTCAGGGTAAGTCACACACATCCAAATTATCCTGTGCCCACCCTCTGGTTAACTTGGCACTGAGCAGTCAGGCTTAACTTAGAAGGCAATGTGTAAAGTATGCGTGCAATAAATCATACAATAACACAGAATAGCACCACAAAAATACACCACACAGTGTTTAGAAAAATAGATAATATTTATCTGATACGATGCAGGTCAAAACGATTAAAAGGCAATAAGTATACGTTGAAATATTACTGTAAAAGTAATATGAAGTGTCTTAAAATTGAAATATCACTGTAAAAGCAATAAAAAGTGTCTTAAGTTCTCCTAGAAACAACAAGTGTCTCTTGCAGGGCAAAGTACCTGGTTTGCGTTGAAAATCCTCACAAGGGACCACAGAGGGGGAGATGCGTGGAAAATGGTAGGTGTGCGTCAGTTTTGCCCGTTCGCACATGGACTTGCGTTGTTATTTTCCACAAGATGAACTGGCTGCCTAAGGACTCACCTGTCTGCTTTCTGTGAAGGACTGCTGCCTTGCTGTTGCCCTGCTGCTTTGCTGCTCTCTGGCTGTGTTGAAAAAGTGTTCTCCAAGGGCTTGGATAGAGCTTGCCTCCTGTTCCCAGAAGTCTCAGGACCAAAAAGACTTCACCTCTACAAGAAGGACTCCTTATGCGGTGAAATTCGACGAACAGCCTGCCAGAAACGACGCGCAGCCTGCACCGTGGTGAAAATTTCACTGCAAGCCGAGCCGGAACGACGCAGCCTGACTTCACAATGAGAAGATGGACGCAGTGCCAGTGTAGCAACCGGAACTTCGACGCATGGCCCACCGAATCGATGCACAGCCGAGCCGGAATGACGCAGCCCGACTTCCAGAGAGGAATCAATGCAATGCCTGCCGTGTGTTAGAAAATTCCACGCAACGTCCACCGGATCGACGCAGCTCCTGTGACTTCATCCTGCCAGCGCAGGAAATCCACCCATCGTCCCTGGGGCATCTGAAAACCCCACAACCTGAAGAGAATCCACGACAGAGCACCGGAAATCGACACACAGCCGTCCTTGAGTGAAAAATAAAGTACGCATTGCCATGTGTGGCCCGAGAAATCAACGCACACCCCTTTGTTTCCATCCATCTCCTTCTCTGCAGTTCTTTACGGAGATTTTTCACATGAACCTGGTACTTTGTGCTTGAAAGTGTCTTTGTTTGCTTTTAAAAGACTTACGACACTTTACATCACTTTTCAGTGATATCTCAACATTTACTTATTGCATCTTTAATCGTTTTGACCTGCATTTATCCAGATAAATATTATATATTTTTCTAACCACTGTGTGGTGTATTTTTGGGGTGCTATATGATGTTATTGTACAAATACTTTACACATTGCCTTCTCCGTTAAGCCTAACTGCTCAGTGCCAAGCTACCAGAGGGTGGGCACAGGATCATTTGGTTTGTGTGTGACTTACCCTGTCTAGAGTGAGGGTCCTTGCTTGGACAGGGGGTAACCTGACTGCCAACCAAAGACCCCATTTCTAACAATGTTCATGTGTAATTGATAAGGTATTTATTAGTGGACTTGAGCCACTGTGAGTCTGAAGGTAGTATATATATTTCAGAAGTCTCTGATACCGGACATTCATGAGTTACTGGTCATTCATTGAAATCAGTTCATTCGGATGGCACTGTTGAAGCTTGTTTTGAAGAAGGAGATTGAGTTACCTACAGAGGATGTTGTGACTCTAATGAATGTCATTACAGTTGTGGTATCATGGACTTAAATTGGTTGTTGCTGTTGATACCCAACACATTGTACTCCTTATTGGTGAGTTATATAAGCATACATTCATGGCTATTTTAACAGCAATTGAGAAATAGATGTGCATGATAGAGACTGATTATTAGTCTGGGTTTATGTCTCCCAACATATGCAGATACTGAGCCAAACGACTTTGTCTTGAGGAGACCTACCACTCATAAAGGGTCGAAGTGTCGACACATGTCCCTTGGTTCCCTGATGACTTATAATCCACATTGTGAGATGTTGTAAGTGCATGTATGTTAGAAGGACTTTGTTAAGAACCAGATAGCATTGATGGTGTCTTTTGTATATGTTTTATGTAATTATGCATGCACTTAAACACATGTAAGCACTGCGCCATCTACACTATTTTGTTATATGTTCCACTGTCATTTGCATATATATTATAGGACAATATAGAACAGCAACAGAAACCGTCTCAGTCTGGCTGTGTTTTTTGTATATGTAACCCAAATGAGAACTTACCACTAGGTTTGTTGAGTAATACACTAATTGCTGGTCTCCCTAGACTTATAAAAGAGGGTACCTATTTCATACAAAGAGACACACGGTGGACTCCATACATATATAGCTAATTCTATTCCTAGTCCCTGTGGGCATATACGGTTGCCCTTGTGTCACAAAACGTGTTTAAAATGCTGCTCGTATGGAATCCTGACATACTGAGGAAGAGTTGTTGTTTTGGATGTGGCAGTAAAGACTTAAGCCGCAGTTCTTGCTCTTTAAGGAGCAAATTCATATGGGATTGATGAAGGTTAAGGCCTGTATCCTGCTTTGTGTTTACTGCTTCTGAAGTCATATCTGTACTTTTTGTATTACCTCATTCGAATTTTAGTAGTGCATTGCATGATTCACCTTATCTGGAACTGTAACTGAGAACATGAAGAAGTACTTTAATACAAGTGGCACAGTCGTCATTTCTATCCTGTTTAGGCATCCCCAACACAGCACACTTAGGAAGGACAAAGGTTTTCATAAAGACTCAAATTTTCGATTCTCCGAATTTATGAAAATGATTAATTGGATGCATCTGCAGTGTCAATCCCTAAATATTTGATGCACTTTCGTTTTTTATTGTAAAAGCCAAATATGGAATAATATTGCTGTAACTTCCTTGTGACGATTGGAAAATTTCAGTTTTATTTGAGTTGAGTTTATTCCCGACTATTGCTCATAGTACTATTTAGTATTTACCAAGATATTTGAGTTTGGAATTATTAATAGGACATCCTAACTGCAGATACACTACGCTCTATAGTATTACAGTGTTTAAGATCTGTCCGATACAGGCCTGAAATACTGATCCAGTATGGCAAGTCTGCCGCGAAAATCATTTGAAAAGCCAGTATAGGGAAAGATAAAATGTTTATTATATTTCAGGATGTATGTTGAGTCAAATTTTCTAACACACCAAACCAGCACAGGGCTTTTGTACAATCTTGTAGATCAAAATAAAAAAGCACCGTTGCATGAAACACAACATTGGCATCCTTGGCATAATATCAATGGCAGGAATCCAGGAGAGATTGCAGCCCTACAATCCAATAACTTCATAACTACAACCTGCAAAACAGTGTCCTGGAGAGCAGATTGTAGGACAACGGATAGTTCTATTATTGTTGTGCTGTCTGGAAATGAAGGGTGTATCATAGGGTTGCATGGGTAATGCGGAAGAAAAACATCTCCGTACTCTGAAATGTAGGTAGACTATAAATGAATACATTTCTTTTGTGACCACAAAATGAAGAGCCTCGCGGACAAGGTTTCCACTGGCAGCTGCCAAAATAATTAGGCTCCCCGAGTCCCCTAAGTGTCCACATTTATGCACTGTATTGTGAGCAATTCTAGTAAAGCAAAACATTTCAGTTAGAGAAACACATGATAGAAAATACTGCTCTACAGGAGGCTGTGTTGCTTTTAGTGATGGCGTTCAAAATGTTTTCTTTAGCTGTCTCACAGCTGATTCACCAGCTCAGCATGTTACCCGTGTGCCAAGTTCAATCCTATCTCTGTTTTCCCACAGACATCTGGCAGAAGCCATGATGTTGCTATTTATTGTCTTTGACAGCAAGATGTAGATGCTAGCCTCCAGACTAGTATTATTTGCATCAGTGGTGGAGAAACATGAATAAGTAACAAAAAGCCTGCAAGATGTAGAGAGGAAGGGCATATCTCTTGTGCTTCTGCCCCGGGAGGTAATACATATGAGGAGACCTGGAATTTTCAGAATTTAGGGGCGTATTTACCAAGAACTTGTGCACCCTGCACCCCCCCCCTCACCAGTTTCCTTTTGTTCCCCTGACCCCCCTAACAACACCATGGTAGCGCCGTATTTACAATACAGTGCACCATCGCACACGTTAGCACAATTACATCAACATTTTTGTCGCTATTGTGGCGCTTTGCTAGACTAGCACCAAAAATGGCACTAGTCCAGCAAAGCTCAGGGAGGTCCATAGGATATAGCACTGGCATCAGTTTAATGCAATGACGCTAAAATGGCAAAGTGAAATCTTGCAGATTTTACTGCACCATGTCTTGGGGCCTCACTGCCGGGGAATGCTGCTGTTGCATACATTATACCTGGCGCAGGTATAATGTGGCGCAAGGGTTTACAAAATGGTGCAATGGTATCATTGTGCCACTTTGAAAACTCAGCGCAGGGTGAGGGCCTGTTTAGTGCCGGCCTGTTTAGCGCCGCTGTAGCATAAAACAAATGTTGTTTTGGTGGTGCTAAGGGGCACAAGGTGCCCCATACTAACTAGAGCAAGGGTTGCAAGTGTCATTGAGGCACTGAGTTCAACAGAATGCATTGTCCTGCATTGCCTGCAAGAAAGAGAGTTAGGAAACCCATTTTCGAATATAAAAGATGGAATGTATCATGTTTTACCTCTGCGACCTGACTCGGTGTCCCATGGCTAGATGGGCCTCAACAAAATAAGCCTATGGGAATGATAATTATGATCTAACCTGTCACTGCCTATATTTAGGGATGCCAATAGTATCTTGAAGGAGAGAACAGTATGGGAGAGTTTTTTAATACTGTACAGTTAACATGTCTCTGTAGGTATCAATAAACAAAGAATAAAACAATTAAGCAGTTGTAAACTATATTGCTTGTAAAGATTATGAATCCGTTTGTCCTGCAAAAAAGGCCCTAGATGAGATTGAAGATCTGAAGCTGATCCTTAAGTCTGTACATCAGTCTCTCTTTTCTTCATTTTCCCATGAAAGCTATTACCAACAAAATCAAAAACCACGTTCTCCTGTGGATGTTCACAGTCTGTTCTTTAGAGATCTCCAAGACACTTTGGAGGATTTCATATCTCGAAGAATAGATAATTTAACAATGGTATTAAGTATTGTTAGAAATGGGGTTTCTGGTTGGCTAGGGTATACACCTAAGCCGGGCAGAACCCACCCACTCTAGTCAGGGCAAGTTGTTACACGTACAAGATAACCCCTGCTCACCCCCTTGGTAGCTTGGCACGAGCAGTCTGGCCTAACCCGGAGGCAATTGTGCACAACACACACAACACACTTGACGCAACATGTACACCTCAAGGTAAACACAACACTGAGCTATATAAAAATAAACTGTATTGCACAAAACATAATTAGACCAAACATTACATATCAGTAATACCCTGCGACCTTAGCAGTTGTCAGAACGCTACACAGGTTACTAATACTCTGCAATAATGAGCAGTAGTCACACTAGAAAACATAAGTACACAGAATTCTGCAACATAAGCAGTAGTCAGGAATCATATTAAAGAAAGAAATGCACTTGTCATAAGCACATCATAAATATCCATAAAAGGAACATTAGAGAACATATGGCAAGTCATAAAATCATATTAGCCTGTTATGTCCATAAAAGGAACATTAGCAAACATATATGTAACATCATAAAACTAGGCAGGTTAACATAATGTCCATACTAGGAGCATAAGAAATATGTAAGTCCTTTTTAAGTACCTGGATTACGATGTAAAGGCACTTTCTAGTGCCAAGATGATCGATATGGGGGGCCCTCGGTGCTCCTATGTGCAAAACAGGGGCCACATGTTGATCCTGGGGGGAGGGTACACACCCCCTCTGCCTTTACAGGTCGGGGTCCTTCCTGGGACCGATGATTCCTTAGGTTCCCCCTATGGGCCACTTCAAGCCCTTCCACGAAAGGTAGGGGGGAACAACCAGAACGAAATTCCCACCACAGGGGAAAGAGAGAGAGACCAGACAGTGCGGGGGCTTTCTCCCGCCCACGATCTCAGGGGTTCCAAAGGGGGGGGTCAGTGGACGGAGAGCCTCTGTTGAGGGCTCCTTCCCCGCTCACACTCATGGCGACTGTGACCTGGGGGAGCAGGGGCCTCCAGTGAGGCTTCCACCCTGCTGCGATGTGGCCGCACCTGATGCAGTGCACGAGCCCTTTCCCGGGCCGCAGCAGTGAAAACAGCACCAAAGTGGGTGCCCACGTGTGCCCCAGGGACGCTCTTTGGAGGGTGCTTCACACGGGGGGCATTGTAGGGGCATGCTCGCTCCTTTCCTTTCTTGTATTAGTGCCCCGGGGGCACCGGGGACAGCGCAACTCCGGCGCACTTTGCGAAAACAAAGCCGGGCCACGGCGGTGAGATCGGAAAAGCGCTTACGAACACTGGGGCAACTTCCATGAGCCCGGGTTGCGGCGGTGAACCTCCTTCACAGCAACTGCGCTAAGAAGTGCAGGGGGGCACAGGAAAAGCACTCTCCAGGCGCTGTATAGCAGAAAAGAAGCACTCCTTGTGCTTTGGTTAGTTACAGGGGTCAGGGGCCACGGCACCCTGCCCCTGGAGACAGAAGAGGGGGGAGAATCACAGGGCTAGAAGTCCCCCAAAAAAGGGCAGCACAAGGGATGCAGATGGTGGCACTTCCTCCTGGTGACCTATCAGGTCAAAGGTCAGCACAGCAACAGCAGTCCAAAGTGGGTCCTGGTGAGTCCATTCAATAGCGTTCTGGGTCCTGAAGATGCCTCAAGAATGTCTAAATTGTGAGGAAAAATCCCCTGTACTCATACTCAGTTTACAGTGTGTTTCACAAAGAGAGGGGAGAGAAGGTTCCAACTAGTTCCAACTGGTTCTGGGAGTGCCCCCTCACTCCCCCTGCACAGGCTCCAAACATCAGTTGGGGGTAAATGGCCGTATTGTGTGAGGCCAGGGCACAGCCTTTAGAAATGCAGGTGTGCCCCTTCTCTCCCTTCTCTCAGCCCAGGAAGACTATTCAGTATGTAGATGCACCTCTGTGCCACCTCTACCCTCCCTGTGTACAGGCAGTCTGAAAAGTATGCACAAAGCCCAACTGTCACTCTGCCCAGACGTGGGTTGGAGTCAGGCTGCAAAACAGCAGTCATAAGCACAGAGAAATGCTCACTTTCTAGAAGTAGTATTTCTGTAATGATAATAAAAAATACACCTACATCAGCAAGCAGCATTTCTCACTACCATTACAACCATACCAAACATGTCTATGCTACCCCTCATAAATCAGACAATGCCCCCAACACATAAGGCAGGGCATTTCCAAAGCAATCCTACGAGAAGGCAGCACTCACAGCAGTGAGAAACCAAATAGGCTGTTTGTCACTACCAGGATAGGCCACGCTACCAGACATATGTCCTGCCTTCTACATACATAGCACACTGCCCATAGAGCTAGCTAGGGCCTACCTTAGGGGTGACTTACGTATAGTAAAGGGGGAGTTCTGGGGCTGACAAGTAAATTTAGATGCCAGGTCCCTGTTGCAGGAACCTGTGCATGCAGGCCCTGCGCTAGCAGGCCTAAGACAGGTTTGAAAGGCTACTTCAGTAGGTGGCGCAAGCAGCGCCACAGGCCCACTAGTAGCATTTAATTTACAGGCCCTGGGTATAGAGATACCACTTTACTAGGGAATTACAGGTAAATTAAATATGCCAGTTAGGTATAAGCCAATCATACCAAGATTACAAGGGAGAGCACATGCACACTTTAGCACTGATTAGCAGTGGTAAAGTGCCCAGAGTCAGAACATCAACCAAAAAGGGTCAGAAAAATAAGGAGGAAAAGGCAAAAAGTTTGGGGATTGACCCTGTAAAAAGGGCCAGGTCCAACAAGTATGATGCATTTTTTAAATGATTCCACAAATTAATCATGAAATTAAAACTATTAAACAGGGGTATGTGTGTGGTTTAAGTAAAGAAGAGCATGGCTTTGTTAAAGAATAAAATGACAAAAGAGTAAAGACTGAAGAGGGGAAAACGCTGTAAGAGAACAAATTAAGGCAGAGAAAGAATTTTGATTTTTGAATCTATACCCTAGTTCAACAATGAAGTAAGAAATAAGAGGTGAAGTGTGTAAGGTGTGTTGTGCACCTCTTAAAGTAGGCAAGGATGAATACGTGGAAGAGAGTGTGTGAAAGAAGTTATGTTTTGAGTGGTGATTATTGGATTGGTGGAGAACCGAATTTGAGAGGAATTGAATGTGTGTGTGATAAAACTGCTTATTGTAAATTGCCACAAAATTGGGTTGGATCTTGTATTGCTTTAGTTTTTCCTACAGTGTATCATATTATTGAGATAAATGATGCAGTTAAAGAGAGTGAAGTGAGAATTTGGACAGGTAGTCTTTGATTTATTAGGTGCTATTATTCTTCCTACAGGTTTGGCAATGAGTGATGTGAACATTAGATGTTTATTTACATTAGTAGATAGCTTTGCTTTAGGTATACCAGGAACACTAATCCAAATACATTCTGAACTAATAGCAATTAGAGCTGTGGTTAAGTAAAACTGCTTTGCTCTAGCTATTCATCTCACAAAAGAAGGTAGCAATTGGGAAGCACTAAAGGTTAAGAGGTGCTGTACTTTCATCCCTGATAACAGTCCTACCAGTAATTCTTATTCACAAATCTATCTAATATTTATTGCACACTTCAGCTTTTTTTAAGAGTATGGTTTGTAGGAAGCTGTCAGATCCTGGGTTAGTGAGATAGGAAAGGGCTTTAGTAACTTTGGGTAACGGATTGATAATTTGGAAAGGGGGACTTTACACCTCATATTAATCCCAATAATAATTATAATGATTAGCACAACTAGTTTGTTTCTTTTACTATTTTTTTCTGGATTTTAATTACAAGTTGTCAATACAAGGGTAAAGAGAGATTTGTAAAGAGGAAATGGTCTGAAAACTGTAAGCTGGAGAATAATATTATTTGTTTTAGTGATTATAGAATGATTAGAAGGAGGACTTCTTAAATTGTTTTTGTGGGTTTCTATTTTATGTACTAATAATGATGTTTAATATTTTATTTTGTGCATGAATACACAAATAGGCTGAGTTGATATAATTGCAATTGAAACAAAATTTGTTTGAGTACAACTATATTTAGAATTATGTTTTAGTTATGCCACATTTAAATGTACAACGTCATTATAGATAAGATGAACACCATCACTGTCACTTGATCCTGTCCGCCCGCATGCATCCTCTTCTAAAAGGCTCAGCAGAACACAGTCAAGCATGGGCGGAGGAGCTCACCCCCGCCAGCAGCAACCGCTGCCAATCCTTTCAGAAGGAAGGGATAATAAACTTTGTGAAACTTTGTGGATAATCAACTTTGTTTACTATCCCTTCCTTGTGAAAGGGGCGGGGCCACGGAGGTGACGAGCAGAGGGGAGTGCACTGTTCTATCCCCGAAACTGCTCATGTATGTTTGGCCGGCTGTATCCAGCCGGCCAAACATACATGCGCAGTAGGCAGTCTCCAGGACGTCAACGCTGTTGCCGGGCTGGAGGGAGCCTGCACAGGCTCCCGGTCTTCCTGGGAGCACCCAGCCAGGGTGCTCCCAGCCAATCCTGACGCTGCTTTCAGCAGCATCAGGATTGGCCAAAGGGCAGACTGGGTACCTGTGCCTGCAGCCTTCAGAGAAGCGAGGAGCAGTACGGTGCTTGAGCAGAGGTAAGTTTTTTTAAATTGTATTTATTTATAATTATTATGCGACCCTGTCCCCCCATACCTGTTAGACTTACTTTTGATTTTGCTGCTCATTTCGGACTTAGAATATTTTCTGATTGCATATTCTGTATAACTTAACGTCTGAGAACCTTCATGGCAATTGACTCTGTAGTGCTTATTTTGTAATTTTTTAATAAAACCTTTTACATTTTATGGATCTAGAACTCAATATTGAGGGGTCCCCATTACTATTTTTTTACTGTTTTACTTTGCTATTTGATGTTTTAAGGGTAGCTTGATACACAATTCAATCTGCGGTAGAACTAGATGAGTTACACTTTTAGGGTGTTCACATTTTTGGGGTGTCTAAATTTTGGGGTATGGTTTTGCTCCCACATATCTCTTAGCTGGGGATGTGCCAGTCCTGTAGAAATTTGGAGAAAAAAAATAGGGCCTGATTTAGAGAATTGCAGAGGGGTTACTCCATTGCAAACGGGGGGATATCCTGCCTGACATATTACATTTCCATTATAGCCTATGGCACTTATAATACAGTGGACGTAATATCCTTCACGTTTGTGATGCAGTAACCCCTCCACAAACTCTAAATCAGGCCCATAGTCTGAGTTTCCTGAGACCATTGTGATGTCACAGCAGCAGCTCAGTCCAGCATGCTTTTTAGTCGTAACAACTGCTTGTTTTTCAAGCAGACCTGCTGCGTGATTGGTTCTTTTGATAACTGCCTCCATGACACTTGGTCACCTATTGATTTTGAAGGCTTTGTATGCCATTTGTTGTTTCCTTCAGTTATCTGTGATTGCATACTGGGAACAGATCTGTTAGAATTGTGTTCATTCATAAAATGGCAAGGTGGATGCTAAAATGGATCACCCCTACCTCTGGTTCAAGAACCCGAGGTTAAAGAAGCGATCATTTCATCTTGCAGTCTACACCTTTCAATTTCTCATACAATTTACTTGCTAATGAGACCCCCCCTCAGAAGTCTTGATATGTGAAAGCACTAGAGAATCCTGTAGCACCTATGAACTTCGAGTAACATTATATTTAAGGTAGTGTTGAATTTGGAGGTACGTCCAATGCTAGAAGCACAGCAGGCCACAGTCTTTTTGAAGTACCTAATGGCTTTTAGGTTCTCTATCAGGGACAAAATCTTTCATGATATTCATTCCTATTGTAGAGCAATGGAGTCATGAAGTTCTATCAGCAGCCTATCATTGCCTTAGAGGTATTCAGGTATGAGAATCAATGATAGCCCATCTTTTATGTGCATCGCTTGCCGGTAACGAATGAGTAACTATATAGCATATGTTTGGCAAATTTGGTTAGGACAGCACGTGCCCTAAAGCAGCACCATACCATTTTGACTTCTGATGTCGCATCCAAAATTGGGTCTTACAATTGTGTAGCTATTTTGAATAATTTGCTTTTTCCTGGGTCCATGAGGTTTGTATTGCATAACTGACGATGTAGCATGCTGAGACAGCCAGTTTCAACTGTGTGTTTTTGTCAGTTTATCAGTACAGCAATTTTCACCTTATGAGAGGAATTCATCACATGAATGCTTAGGCTCAGTAGCTCATGCGTTCAGTAATTTTGTACCGTGAAAATAATGTATGTTGTAATGTTCTGTGCAAGTTTGTCCAAGATTGTCACACGGAAAGAAAACATCACCCATTTGATCATTTGTTTCAAACAATTGTGATTCTCAGCCTGGTTGCTCTATGGTGGCCAAAGGCATCCACAATTCGTTGTTTGGCTGAGGAATAAGAACATAGGGTGAAACATACCTAACACACACATAGGCTGCTGGATTGGAAAATGACTGAAAACATAAACTATTGCTGTAGGGATGGAGACAATGCTTTAATTCGTAATAAAACACGCCTCAACTACTGGCCTAACTGATCTCTACCATAGTGGCTGCGAGGTAAAGAACACATTTGAAATCGAAACTCAGCATGAAAGTGAAGGACTGTCCCACATTGTTTACTACACCCTGTTGTGTTTTACAATTTAAATTCCACGGCATTTCTTTGAAAACTGTCAGAACGGATTTTTAGCAAACCATATTTCTTGCACTTTGTTTGCTGCTTGTGACTGGGGTTGACATAGCTTGTTTAATTCAGTGTAAACAAATTTTGTGGAATTACCCAAGAATTCAGTGAGATTACCCTGTAATTCTGTGTTCAGCTCTATCTTTTTGTGCAAAAATGCTTCCTCGTATCCACAATGGGTATGAGAATGCAATTCGCACTAGGAAATAGTGCTAAATATAACAGAATATGAATAGCAGGCAAAAGCAGTAACTCACTAAGGGCCAGATGTAGCAAAGGTTTTTACCCATTCTGTGTCTATGGGAAAAAGTGTTCGTACATATGGCCCTAAATGTTCTCTTGGGGTGGGATTTTCATCCAATTTACCCTCAGCCTATTCTTTTTACAAAATGCCTCAGTGTCCAAAATGGATGTGAAAATGGCATTTTGCACTAAAAAAGAGTGCTTAATGTGCCTTTCGGGTAGAATTTGCCCTCCAATTTACTCCCGGCATCTAGCGCTATTTTCTTAGCACAAAATGCACCCTCACGTCCAAACTGGACACGAGGATGCATTTTGCATTAACAAATAACGCTAAATGCAGCAGAACACAAATAGCCAGTGTGAGTGCCCACTTGCGGTCATTAATGTGCTCTCAAGGTAGAATTATTTTCCTCCAAATTACTCTTAATATGCAAGGAGTTATACTCGTGTTATTAATGGTAATTCCACGTCCAAGAATAAAGCGACATTACCAAAATTACTCTGATTATGCCAGAATAATTAAAATTACGCCTGGGCCTACTTGTGACCAATGTTACTGCAATGCCTGTGCATAAAAACCAAAGGCACAGTTCACAAAAAAAGTGGTAAAATAAATGCCCATTGCACTGCATCAGCAGTGTTGTCTGATGTTATTTTTGAGTCTATTGATGTTGTTACCAACATTTATCACCCTCAAAATCAGATATCTCAGACCTTGTTTCAACAGTCCTTTAGGGATTACTTTGACCCTACCATTTAGAGATAGGCAAAGTTATAAGCTTTGCCAGCTAAGGCCTTGATTCTGAGTAGTGTGGTAGTAGACAGGCTTAAAACGATATGCAGTTTTACTATTACCACCCAGTAAAATCTCACAAATGCCATGCAATTATGAGTAAGACATGCAAATATGTGAAGACCATATGGAATGGAGAATTACCTTTTGGAAATATTTTTCTCGTCATAAAACCACATGGAATTTTCTATCCAATGCTGTTTTACCACATACATTTACCACCTGCTCTGAGGGAGCGAGAAGTGAGGGGGAAATAGGGTAGGAAAGAGAAGCTTTTTTTCTAGGAGGTGGCAATATTGTATGCTCCATTCTGCAGGAAATGGAATGAGGCTTGGCTGATACAGTAGCCAAAGCCTCATGCAACTTTTCCAGCCATAATTACCAGCAAGAAAAGTTGTTTTGATTCTCTGACACCCAGTAAAATCAAGTGAGGAAAAGCCAAAAATCTCAAAATCAAGCAAAGCAAAATTAACACATAACTCCTTGTGTTAAATTTGTTCACTTGTAATCAGGGCCTGAGTCAGGAAAAGTTGGAAATCTTTGACTTTGGTGAAGGCGGACAAAATGCCCTGACTTCCTTAAGACAAAAATAACTTCAACCGGTTTTACGGAATTCTGATATTGCCGGACAGATAGGGTGTTTTATTTGCTCCTGCTCAGGTGTCACTTTAGACCAAAGTGGCAAAGGATAAAGAGCCACTGCTTTGCACCCAGACATGCGTTGTCCCAACACCAAAAAACACACTCCTTATGGTCTGAGCAAGAGATTGGGTTATTAGTTGTGAAGGATGCACCTCCTTTTTAGTTAATAAATCTGCAATAAACATTATACTGGGAACCAAGTAACCCATTGTAGCACTCTCTCACGATGGTGAAATAGAGCAGTCCAAAGCTTACTCAGCAAAGGTGGAGTGGGTTATTAACCCCATCTTGGTGGTACGCAACAACAACACCCAATACATTGTTGTCCATTCAATGTTTTTCTTTTGAAAGTTACTTTTATCACACACCCTCTACTAAATACTATTAAACTGCAAATACATATTTTCAGATAGATGGAAGTACTTTTGGTAACATATTCATATCATAATGCAGTCCTAGTGGGCATGGAACCCTATAACTACAATACCCTCTACCTGTCCTATATGCAACATCACAATATAAGGGGGTGTCCTTAGAAATAAGGAAGGTCTACTGGCTTTGACAGGTTGGCACCACATTGCAAAGAGTAAGCACTTTAACCCATTATGTAAGTCAATAAGTACAGGATCTATATGTCTTAATATTCATTAAGGGGGAAAAACTTCACAGTGTCATCAACAGAAAAATCAGTTGGACCAGTACCAACAGTCAAGAGCATTTACTATAATTTTTAATTTTGCATTAGCAACAATTTAAATAGAGCATGAAAGTGGTGAATATTTGTGTCTTACTTGTTTAACTTGTATTAGACTACCACTGCAGTCATAGGTCCAACTACAAGGAGAGTCCACCAAGAACAAAAGGTTCAGCTTCAGGCATAGATGAACATGATGACAAACCTTTCCTAGGGTCAGAGATTCAAACTCCTTGAAGATGTATGGTGAGTTCCTTAAAAACAATCCAGCTGCTGCACCTCCTGCAGCCCCTCAAACACTCCTCATTACTCATTGGTGATGGCTTTGACTTCTTGGGTCACCACAGAAGCAAAATATGTAACTTTTATTTGCCATAAAGGTGATTATGGGGTGTTACTTGCTGGAACTGTGCATATTAAATGAGCTGGGTCAAGCACTCTTAATTGCTCGCCACAGTTGTTTTTGTCTTGGAGTGATCTTGTGCTGCCGTCCTTTTATTTTTTTATCTGTTTTCCAGAGTCCCACTTGGGGTGCAAAATGCCTTGGTTTCTTTGTGTGGGGAGCCCCAAGGACTCCGTGGCCCTAGCTGGCTCCCTGTGCACCTTCCAGGAAAGGTGTGGGAGAATGACAACACTCTCCCTTGCTCTCACCTTGGGCCTGATCCAACAATGCTCCTTTAAGCTCCCACCCACATGTGGGACCACCTTAATTCTTCTCTTTCCTGCCCATGTGAGCAAGAGGCACCATGCCCGCACACTCATCCCCTCATAGCATGGGCCTGGAGCGGGCAATGTGCTGGGCATGGTCTTCTTCATGACCCGGGGGATGGGGTCCCCCGGTACATTGGTCATTGTGGTGGACCTCAAGACATGGGGTCTAGAGGCCAAAGGTTGGCTTGGGGGGGAGGCCCCATGCACAGTCCCTGGCCATGAGGATTATATAAAAATAAATGTTGCACTGACCCCAGGACTGTCGCCTACCCCTGTGGTATATCTTTGAGAGACAGCAATGCACCATGTGCTTGATTCGCTGCTCATTCTCACAGGAAAGGAAGGTTTAAAGGGAGATGGCTCTGGCCCCTTAGGGCTGATTTGGACTGTTCAGTGTTTGTTTTGCTCCTGGTGGCTAGCCCTAGCCACCAGGAACATTTTCCCCAGAGGTCTAAAGGGGTGCTTATTTTGGGGAGCTGGATTTCCTTACTCCCTGCTCCAGACCTGTCCCCAACCTTGCTCATGGTGCCATTCTCCTGCTTGTGTGGGGATCCTGCACAGTTCATCTGCAGCCGGCCTAAGCACACCCTCCAAGCTGTACCCACCAGGTCCCAGAACCTACTGACTTCTCAACGGGCACCTGTGTGTCAACAGAGTCAAAGGCCAGTCTACATAAGTCCTAAGGGAACCATCCATGGCCCTCCAGCAGGTCCATTCCCCCAACCCTTCCCCAGGGGGCTTAACGGAGCCCACAGCTGTGGCTCTGGAGAGAACCATGCTAGTCCTGGCTGGGTGGGTCAGCTGCAGTGAAAGTCCCAAAGTCCATTCTTGCAGGGTATCAGATGGCTTCTCCTGCCAGCTTGGCATCCTTTTTGCTGTTGTTGCTCCCAGGTCCAGTGTCTTCTCAAGTGTCTCTCCCTTATGTGGGCTTTTTAAGTGTGGGTGGAATGTTATAGAGCCCACACATCCCTTTCCAGATCTGGGATGCCACATCATCACTCCATCCCTGTCGCAACCCTTCTGCACAGAATTCTGGAACAACACAATGTGATGACTTCAACTTGTTAGTGGGAAGAACTCTCCTGAGAGCCTCTGCACTGCCCTCAGATGACACATCTGCCTGATTCCTTCCACCCCAAACTTCAAAGGTTAGCCCCTCCTGTGTTTGCTCCACTGGTCCGGCCCTCCTCCTTTCATTGAGTCTGTACAGTGTGAGAAACTAATTAGCAGATGCATATTGTCTTCCCACCCCATCTTTTCCCAGTGACTGGGCCAAGAACTCTTAATTGCTCTATTGTGTGGGGTGTCCTTTTATTCCACTTCTGGGGAGCAGAGTAATTAACTTGGCCCTGTAGGGGAGAACAAAGGCCTGTGATCTGATTTTGCATTGGGCAGGGAAATATGACAAATCTTTACGTGCCATAAAGAGTGAAGATGGGATGTTAGTGACTGTAAATCTACACTGGGTGTGCATATTTAACTCACGATTGATACTTCACTGGATCCTGTAGGCCTGTCAAGTGAAAAAGTATTTAAGTGCAAATTTCCCATGTAAAGTGTGCTACAGTATAAACAAAATAGACCTTTAGTAAGCACTACCGACCTATACTATGAATGCCCACTCACATTATTAGGCCTACCCCAGGACAGTACCAATGTCTGAAGAGACCTTTCTGAAACAGACTACCTGTTTGCACATATCTTATTGCACAAGATACTAGTCTTACATGTGCAGCCTACACATGTATTTGCTCAAGTGTTCAAATATAACCAGCCAATAACCTCTAATCCTAGCAGCAGCCTTATCTTAAAAGTCAGACACTGGTTGTTACCGCGCTCAACCCAATTACTGTGAATTTACAGTGAAACTAAGGTAGTGAAACTCACAGACTGGGTATTCAAATGTGAAAAATCCAGGGTGAAGTAAATGGCTCTAACCCAATATACTACAACCAGAAATCCATCTCCAGGGAATCGCCTGTGTGCAGCTGCTGAGCAGCGTCAGCCTGATTATGGCCACCGGGGAGGGAGGGAGGAGAAAGTTTTCCTTCTCTCCTTCGGAATCCTTCCTTCCTCTTTTAAAAAAACATACACAAGCATCACAAGTTGTGAAGCTGGCGACGTTTTTTAGAAAGACGCTAACTGCGAGTCTTAATTTTCTTCACAAGTTTGCACATATAGGTTTATGCAAATAGGGTGCTGTGAAACAATGACTACTCTTTAGTGGTTATTATGTTACTTGTCACTTTCTGAAAATAGTTCTAATTATGCATTCTAAACATCTTGTAATATCTAATAAATGTTTGTTTCCATCCCACTAATGTTAATACTGTCTCAACTTTTTGGCCTCTGCAATACCTGACAATTTGTTATTAGGATTGATTTATTTTTTCTTACATTTGAAATTTCTGCTATATACTGTATTTCCGTTGTCCCCAGCGACTGAAGTGGTCCATCCATTCGGTATAACCCCATACACCACCCACTTACTTTCGGACATGGCAGCTCCATTTCAGATGTCCTCCTTGTGCTGAGTTGCATGCACCAGTTTATATTAACCCCTGAGATTGCCAGCACGCCAAATAAACACGTAATCTGTAGATGTGCGGATTCAATTGAGATAAAGAGTCCAGTTATGATTAAAAGTTAAATCTCAAAGTATGCAGGGTTTGTTTACCCAAATTATGGTAATGGCCTGTGTGGTATAGTTTTCCTTGGGTCCTGGTGCTGGCGCGTGAGAGCTTAAAGTTACCTTGAAAGGCACAAGTGAAAACGATGGGGGGGGGGCAGGGGCACAAGGGGATCCTGTGGATGTTGAGTGGATTGTGTTCGGCAGAAAGTGTGTAAACTAGAAGGGTCTTGATTGCTAAGAGTGCCGAACCATGGCAGTCGGATAGTTTTAAAAACCAAGGTTTATTTTCTTGCTCAGTATTGTTTTTGGTTTTGGTTGGGCGTGCTGCCTGGGTTCCTAAAACGTATCATTATCCACAGCATACATATTTATCCTCTGTGAGTTCAACAGAGGCCTTTAAACGTGTTATTTGGGTTGTTTGGTTTTATTTTGTTGTTGCATGAATGTATTTGTTTATTTATTACAGTTGTGTATAGCGCGAACTCGACCCGAAGGAACTGGAGCTCTCTACGCAGTGCTTAATTTGTGCTTGTTGTTTCCGGTGCTGAGCACCGGCACTTGGTTTTGAAGGCCGGCGCTTAGTCTTCTGCCTCAGCCATTTACTGCAAGCAAAATACACATATGGGAAAGACGGAGGAAGACAAAAACGAAAAAGCGTCACTGTGGGAGAAAGCAGAAAGCTGCAAGAGTGAGCAGAAGGGGCAGGGAGTGGCTTCAAATGGATTGAAGAGGCCGTAGATAGCTTCAAGATTACGCTGCCTCTGTATTCCATGCTCGAACATTTAAATACAGCAGCCGCGTGCTTCAGAGGAGGGATCTGGGCACCGGCAAGTTGTTACGTACAAATTAAGCACTGTCTCTACGTGAGCATCATTTGCATTGCACACGGTCAAATTAATTTTTCTCGGCTCAGTGATTTTAAGTATTTTGCCAGAATCATAGGATTTTGAGCCGATTCTGAGACTTGAATCTGGTTCCCCAGTTCCACATTTGGCAGCTCTGGCTGGCCAAAGCGCCGCATCCCCAACATTCAACTCTCTGTCTCTTCCTTGTACCTTGTGTATACGCAGTCTTCAATTAAAGACACAGAAACTCTAGATTTCACTACATTGTACAGCCTGACACTTTGACATCCCTCGATGCGAGAATGTCACTGGTTTCTCCCCACTCTTTCCTGTGTTGTTTTGCTGGGACGCCCTCGGTTGTGTGCGCATCCTGCCGACAGCATGAATGAGGTCTGATGCATGGATTTACTTTCTCTCTCTTTGATTGTAGAAAATGCCTGCATTGTCTAAACGATGTCCCTTTTTAGCTCAGCTGCGCCCAGTGGCTGCTCACAGCAGGGGAAATTACTCCTCCCATGGTCGCCACTCTTTCTTAACTGCGGTGGCTGCCGCTGCCAGCAGTCATATAACTCAAGGTATTACCTGCAAAAGACTTTATTTACAATAACCACCCTATCTCAAGGGCGCCTTTCTATTCTCAGGAGGGCCCGTGCTCTTCTCGCAGCGAGGCTCTAATGAGGTGTGACATTTTACTTCTCAGGCTCTCCAAGTCCCTAAATCACGTTTTTTCACCACTGCCACAGACTGTTGAATTCCCTTCCAGTAAATTTTACTTTAACTACCGCTGAGTTGAAGTTCTGCAATACACTTCAGACCCATCTGTTCTCTAAAAATAGTATATCTGGTTTTAGTTTATTAACCGCTTTCAAGAATATTTTAACAAATAATGTTTCAATTTACAGCGGCAGCTGTGAATTGAAATCCACTTGGAGCCTCCAAGCAGGAGTATGTCTTGCTGTTGGTGATTCGAATAATGTTGCTGCATTGGTTTCAGTATTTCCTCAGTGATCAGTCCCTAACTCTGGTATTGTTTGTTGCGGCTGAGCCATGTGCGTGTAGGTCATTCTTCAATTATGCTTCCATCCTTCCGCTGAAATCCATTCACACAATAGCCATTTAGGAAGAACGATAAACCACCACGTGCTGTGAATTTATAGGTTTGTCATTCATTTGTAATTGTTGTCCTCTGCTCAGGAATGCCACGGAGTTAGATCTCTGAAAGGTGGCATAGTGACCTGCCCCTAACGTTTGAAGAGGAACTGCATCACATTTCAATATATGAAACATGTCTGCTTTTTAAATTCACACATAAAAAATGCCCAATCGTTTACTACCTAATTATGCTTTTTTTTAAAGGTTGCGTTTTTTATTGCAAAACAGTGCCGATGTTAATTTGATGTTGAGATACACAACCATGAAGTGTTAGTGTAAACAAATCTCTCTGCCAAATGTTGTTCAAAACGACAATGAAAGCGTTTCTGTAAATAGTATCAATAACATTTAGAATGACAGTTCTACATTTACCAACATGTACAGCTCTCCAGCTGGGGTTGTTCCTAAATACGAAAATACAAAAATGCATGCAGCAGGGCTTAGAACGTGACTATTTGGGAGATCAGTGGTCGACTAACCCGTAGCGCCTGGAATCTTTTTAGAGTAACTGTGCGCATTACAGGTGCCACTTGTTGTACAGATGGATGGACAAATAGAGCAGTTTCTCCCAGGAGATGTTAGCAGGCTGCCAGCGAATGATATGGGCAGCCTACAAAACTATGCACCATCCATGTGCCATTAGTCAATGCCTCACAGTCCTTATGAAACAGATCTCATGAAGTACAGTTTAGCCCATGGATACTAGCAAACAGTTCCCCAAGGGCCATAAAGTGTGGTCCATGATGGAACAGAGTGCCACACTGATGCCAGCAGAAGTTAGAAATGGGTTTTTTGGTTGGCAGTCAGGTTACCCTCTGTCCAAGCAAAAACCCTCACTCTAGTCAGGGTAAGTCACACACAATTCAAGATTATCCTGTGCCCACCCTCTGGTAGCTTGGCACCAGCAGTCAGGCTTAACTTAGAAGGCAATGTGTAAAGTAGTCGTGCAATAAATCATACAATACCACCATATAGCACCACAAAAATACACCACACAGTGTTTAGAAAAATATATAATATTTATCAGGATAATTGTAGGTCAAAACGAATAAAGCTGCAATGTGAATTTGTATAGATATCACTGAAAAGTGATATAAAGTGTCTTAAGTCTTTAAAAAGCAAACAAAGTCTCTTTCAAGCACAAAGTACCTGGTTTGGAGTGGAAAATCTCCTCAGAGGGGCACAGAAGAAGAAATACGTGAAAAAATGGTGTGTGCGTCGATTTCTCCCCAGCACACATGGACTTGAGTCGTTATTTTTCACGCGGGGAAGTCGTGCGTCGTTTTCCGGCGTGCGGGCAGTCTCTTTCTGTGGATCGCGGGGATTACCAGATGTCCCGGGTTTGTGCGTGGATTCTCCTGCTTGTTTTCCGGCTGCGCGTCATTCTGCGGGGCTGCGCGTCGAAGTTTCACTCTCACGGCAGGCGTCGCGTCGATTTCTCCTCTGGAGGTCAGGCGGCGTTGTCCTTGCGAGGCCGCGCGTCGAAGTTCCGGTCGTCCCGAAGGCGTCCCGTCGATCAGCATCGGTGTGTGGCGTTTTACTCGCCGCGGAACAAGCTGTGCATCGAACATTTAGGCGCACGAAGCGTCCAAGTGAAAAAGACAAGTCTATTTGGTCCTGAGACTTCAGGGAACAGGAGGCAAGCTCTATCCAAGCCCTTGGAGAGCACTTTCACAGCCAGACAAGAGTTCAGCAAGGCAGCAGGGCAACAGCAAGGCAGCAGTCCTTTGTAGAAAGCAGTCAGGTGAGTCCTTTAAGCAGCCAGGCAGTTCTTCTTGGTAGGATGCAGGTTCTGGTTCATGTTTCTTCTCCAGCAAGTGTCTGATGAGGTAGGGCAGAGGCCCTGTTTTATACCCAAATGTGTCTTTGAAGTGGGGGAGACTTCAAAGAGTGGCTAAGAAGTGCACCAGGTCCCCTTTCAGTCCAATCCTGTCTGCCAGGGTCCCAGTAGGGGGTGTGGCAGTCCTTTGTGTGAGAGCAGGCCCTCCACCCTCCCAGCCCAGGAAGACCTATTCAAAATGCAGATGTATGCAAGGGAGGCTGAGTACCCTGTGTTTGGGGTGTGTCTGAGTGAATGCACAAGGAGCTGTCAACCAAGCCCAGCCAGACGTGGATTGTAAGGCACAGAAAGATTTAAATGCAAAGAAATGCTCACTTTCTAAATGTGGCATTTCTAGAATAGTAATATTAAATCCAACTTCACCAGTCAGCAGGATTTGGTATTACTATTCTGGCCATACTAAATATGACCTCCCTACTCCTTTCAGATCAGCAGCTACCACTTCAATATTGTATGAGGGCAGACCCAATGTTAGCCTATGAAGGGAGCAGGCCTCACAGTAGTGCAAAACGAATTTAGGAGTTTTACACTACCAGGACATGTAAACTACGCAGGTACATGTCCTACCTTTCCCCCACACAGCACCCTGCTCTTTGGGTTACCTAGGGCACACATTAGAGGTGACTTATATGTGGAGAAAGGGGAGGTTTAGGCTTGGCAAGTACTTTTAAATGCCAAGTCGAGGTGTCAGTGAAACTGCACACACAGGCCATGCAATGGCAGGCCTGGGACAAGGAAAAGGGGCTACTTAAGTGGGTGGCACAACCAGTGCTGCAGGCCCACTAGTAGCATTTAATCTACCGGCCCTAGGCACATATAGTGCACATTACTAGGGACTTATAAGTAAATTAAATAGTCCAATCAGGTATGATCCAAGATAGCCATGTTTAAAGGGAGAGAGCATATGCACTTTAGCACTGGTTAGCAGTGGTAAAGTGCGCAGAGTCTAAAAGCCAGCAAAAACAGTGTCCAAAAAGTGGAGGGAGGCAGGCAAAAAGTTACGGGTGACCAGCCTAAGGCTGTCAGGTCTAACAGTGGGTATGGAGGATTAGGCGGTTGGCAGTGAGGCGGTTGTTAAGAGATGCAAAGCATATATATCTACTTTCTGAATTTCCCAAAGTCAAACCAGAAAACCTGGGATTAATCCCGACTTTCCCACTTAACCAGATTGTATGGTCCCAGGGAATGGTACTGACCTTGAAATCCATGACTTTGGGATGTGTGCTGTTCAACACCACCTCCTGTGTTTGATTTAATAAACTATGACCGATATTTATACTTTTTTAGCGCTGCGTTTGCGCTGCTTTTTGATGCAAAAGCAGTGCAAACTTGCAAAATACAATTGTATTTTGTAAGTTTGCACTGCTTTTGCGTCAAAAAATGACGCAAATGCGGCGCTAAGAAAGTATAAATATGGGCCTATGTTTTTCATGTATAAGAAGAATCCAGGCCACCCACAGAGTGCATATAACAACTGACATGACTCTTAGTTCACAATTGGCATTGCTGTTAAAATGCTAGGAAGAATGAATGTTTCCACATTCATTTTTAAAAAACATCTTTTTGGGAAAAAAGATACTTCTCAATGTATTGATATAATCTGATGTACTAACATGAAACAGTTCTGCATGTTAATGAAATACACTTTTTACATTTTAAAGAAACTTTATCATGTTTACACTTTTGCTGCAAGATGTCTTTTTGTCTGCATATTTAACTTCTTCTTAATGCTAGTGCAGCCCATTGCTGCTGTTGATCAGTGGGTAAAGGTCAGAAGGGCCTCAGGTGGCCCCTAGACCATATTTTAGGTTTTGTGATGGTAAAGTAAAAGGTCACAATGTACAAAAAGTACCTTTCAAATTGAAAATGTCTTTTTGACACATAAAGAGCACTTTGTTGCACATTGCAATTCAGAAAGAGGGGGAGGAGTGAAATGATGTCCACCTCTTCCTTTCTATTAGAGATGCCTTGCATCAGTGGTTTGCGTCTACAATTGTGTTTGCAAATCATTAATCGGATACGGACCAGTCAAAGCAGATAGTATAGATTTGCACAGTGAAAGCTGTCCAGGGAGGACAGCTTCCATTTTGAGAATGACATTTACGGGCATCTGGCGGAGTAGACACTGGTTATGAACTTCTCTTTCATTTTTGGGGTCGTGTGCGCAAGCAATCTGGCCCCAGTTGTAATCTCTCTGTGGGCTTTTAACCATGCCCACGTCACGCCCATCACTTTCATTGTTTGGAGGGCTTGCCTTTTAAAAATCACTTGATTTAATTTGTGAAAGCATGCATATGTCATGCTTTTTCCGGTGTTTAGCCCTCCTCAAGCGCACAGATAAACTACTGAAAACATTTGAGGCTCCATGTTTTCTGTATGGTTTCTGGACTACTTTTTCTGTTTCTTTCCTATGCAGTGCAATCTCACTGGGAAGTAGTTGAGCGCTTTGCAGGACATCGACCCTATTACATTGATAATTGCATAACTGCCAATAGGTTTGACTGCGGGTGAACTTCATTTTCCTTTTGTGTCTCTCCTTCGCACTTCACGTTTATGCCGTGGCGGTTTAAATCAATTTGCTTATGTAAAACTGTATTACTTTTCATTTTCAATTTTCACATTTATGGAGTGTGGCATACAAGTCTGTGCTTGAGACAGAAACCAAGTTACAGAAAATATACAGCTGATTATAAAATGTGCGGAGCGAAATCCTCATGTGAAGTTGTGCACGATTTTACTGGGTAGTAAATCCACTGCATAAAACTGAATAAAGAGAAGGCTGCTTTGGGTCTGACTACCTACCCACGGTAAGGCACGGAGCCTCCATGCAATGATTCTCCCTGCTATGGTACAACACAGCCCTTCAATCCCACACCCCTCCTCCCCCCAATTCTCCACACAGGAGTACTGAAGACATGTATCACCTCCATCTAGCACCGGACAAACTTCTTTCCAGTGTTTGCTATGGCACTGAAGCATTCTAGAGTACACTGCAGGAGTAAGTCGAAAAATCAATGCACCAAACAGTTGGAAAGACTACCACACTCAATGGAAAGTAAGTGAATTCTAGGGCATAATAATGCTCCCAGGCATTTACATAACACTAAACACTAACTGAATTTTCTCCTGGTGCTTAAATAATTTGTGTCTTTATTATTCAGTGGCACTTACTGTAACAACTTCAGAAGGATGTGGGCCCGAATCAGCCCTGCTGGGACCTTAAACTTGATATGCAGCTCACAGAGCCTCAGTGCAGGACTTTGTAATAGGCATACAAACCAATGAACAAAGCTGCATGACACACCAGGACTTAAAGGATGCTGTTGATCCATGTAAAGCCAGGTGTCAGTCAGTGTCAAACCTGGGCTGAAAGTAGTTCTGTTGAAATACCTGGGTGAGACAGACGGCCAAATGTGAAGCGCTCAGGTTGACAGCCATCTGGGGCAAGCAGTACTATGCAAAGTTCCCCTTCTTTACTTACTCATTCGTCTGTAAACTCATTTACACACATACCCATATACTTACCTACTTAGTCAAACATCTAAGGAAATGCCACCTTGACATGGTTACCTCCTGACTTATTGCCTTTGCTGATGCCAAGTTTTGATTGAAAGTGTGCTGGGACCCTGCTAACCAGGCCCCAGCACCAGTGTTCTTTCCCTAAACTGTACCTTTGCTTCCACAATTGGCACAGTCCTGGCACTCAGATAAGTCCCTTGTAACTGGTACACCTGGTACCAAGGGCCCTGATGCCAGGGAAGGTCTCTAAGGGATGCAGCATGTCTTATGCCACCCTGGGGATCCCTCACTCAGCACACGCCCACTGCCTCAGAGCTTGTGTGTGCTGGTGGGGAGAAAATGACTAAGTCAACATGGCACTCCCCTCAGAGTGCCATGCCAACCTCACACCGCCTGTGGCATAGGTAAGTCATCCCTCTAGCAGGCCTTAGAGCCCTAAGGCAGGGTGCACTATACCACAGGCGAGGGCATATGTGCATGAGCACTGTGCCCCTACAGTGTCTAAGCAAAACCTTAGACATTGTAAGTGCAGGGTAGCCATGAGAGTATATAGTCTGGGAGTTTGACAAACATGAACTCCACAGTTCCATAATGGCTACACTGAAATATGGGAAGATGTTTCTCAACACAATAAATGTAAACTGATGCCAGTGTGGAATTTATTGTCAAATGCACCCAGAGAGCATCTTAGAGATGCCCCCTGAATACCAATCTGACACCTAGTGTTAGGCTGACCAGTTTCTGCCAGCCTGCCACAACCAGACGAGTTGCTGGCCACATGGGGATAGTGCCTTTGTCACCCTGTGGCCAGGAACAAAGCCTGTACTGGGTGGAGGTGCTTCTCACCTCCCCCTGCAGGAACTGTAACACCTGGCAGTGAGCCTCAAAGGCACGCCCCTTTTGTTACAGCGCCCCAGGGCATCCCAGCTTGTGGAGATGCCCGCCCCTCCGGCCACTGCCCCCACTTTTGGCGGCAAGGCTTGAGGAGATAATGAGAAAAACAAGGAGGAGTCACCCACCAGTCAGGACAGCCCCCAAGGTGCCCTGAACTGAGGTGACCCCTGCCTTTAGAAATTCTCCATCTTAAGTTTGGAGGATTCCCCCAATGGGATTAGGGATGTACCCCCCTCCCCTCAGGGAGGAGGCACAAAGAGGGTGTAGCCACCCTCCAGGACAGTAGCCACTGGCTACTGCCCTCCCGGACCTAAACACACCCCTAGATTTAGTGTTTAGGGGCACCCAAGAACCCAGGAAATCAGATTCCTGCAACCTGAACTAAAAAGAAGGACTGCTGACCTACAAGCCTGCAGAGACAATGGACGACGACAACTGCTTTGGCCCCAGCCCTACCGGCCTGTCTCCTGACTCAAAAACCTGCAACCAGCGACGCATCCAACAGGGACCAGCGACCTCTGAAACCTCAGAAGACTGCCTTGACCCCCAGGACCAAGAAACTCCCGTGAGCAGCGGCTCTGCTCAACAATCTGCAACAAACTTGCAACTTTTCTACAACTTTAAAGACTTCACTCTTCCCGCCGGAAGCGTGAGATTTCACACTCTGCACCTGACGCCCCCGGCTCGAGATCCAGAGAACAAACACCACAGGGAGGACTCCCCGGTGACTGCAACTCTGTGAGTAGCCTGAGATGACCCCCCTGGACCCCTGCAGTGATGCATACAGAGAGAATCCAGAGGCTCCCCATGACTGCGACTGCCTGTAACAAGGGACCCGACGCCTGGATCAAGCACTGCACCCGCAGCCCCTAGGACCAGAAGGAACTGAACCTCAGTGCAGGAGTGACCCCCAGATGACCCTCTGCCTAGCCCAGGTGGTGGCTGGCCCAAGAAGCCCCCCCTTGTGCCTGCCTGCACGCTAGAGCGACCCCTGGGTCCCTCCATTGATTTCTATCACAAACCCGACGCCTGCTTTGCACACTGCACCCGGCTTCCCCTGTGCCGCTGAGAGTGTGTTTTGTGTGCCTACCTGTGTTCCCCCCAGTGCTCTACAAAACTCCCCTGTTCTGCCCCCAAGGACACGGTTACTTACCTGCTGGCAGACTGGAACCGGAGCACCCCTGTTCTCATAGGTGCTTCTGTGTTTTGGGCACCTCTTTGACCTCTGCACCTGACCGGCCCTGAGCTCCTGGTGTGGTAACTTTGGGGCTGCCTTGAACCCCCAACGATGGGCTGCCTATGCCCAGGAACTGAGACTTGTAAGTGTCTTACTTACCTCTCAGTCTAACCAATACTTACCTCCCCCAGGAACTGTTGATTTTTGCACTGTGTCTACTTTTAAAATAGCTTATTGCAATTTTAACCAAAACTGTATATGATATTGCTTTAATTCAAAGTTCCTAACTTACCTGTGTGAAGTACCTTGCATTTTATGTATTTACTTCAAATCTTGAACTTGTGGTTCTAAAAATAAATTAAGAAAATCTATTTTTCTATATAAAAACGATTGGCCTGGAGTTAAGTCTTTGAGTGTGTGTTCCTCATTTATTGCCTGTGTGTGTACAACAAATGCTTAACACTACCCTCTGATAAGCCTACTGCTCAACCACACTACCACATAATAGAGCATTAGAATTATCTAATGTTGCCACTATCTTACCTCTAAGGGGAACCCTTGGACTATGTGCACACTATCTCTTAATTTGAGATAGTATATACAGAGCCTACTTCCTACATCCAGTCATTGATTCGCAGATTTACTCACAAGTCCATACGCTTACTTACCCATCAATATGCTCACTCACCCATCCATCTACTCTTTCATTCTTACATAGTCATAGACTGATGCATTTGATTACACATGTGTGTACCTGCTCATCCATAAAACTGCTCACTTTCTCATCCTTATGCTCATTCACTCACTCATAAACTCACTCGCACATGTATACTCAATCAATACTTACTGAAGCATCCATACACTGATTCACTCACAGATCGAGATCACTCACACATTCATACAGTGACTCACACATATCCAGACAATCGCCCACCTACTTATTGACTCATCCATTCATTGATTTCTTAATTCACTCACAGGTCCACACATTCACATAATCAAACCCCTGTACTCAATCATTGTCTCAAACATCCATTCATTCACTCATTCATTCACGTGTGCACTCACTAACATATCCATAGAATGATAGATTGATTGACTCAGAAGTCCTTACAGCCACTTACTCTTTCTGCTCTGCACACACTGTCTTGAGCATTCATTCTTTTACTAATTCACTCACTCATCCATAGACTGATACACTGATTGACTCACAGGTTCTTCCACTCACTTACTCATTCATACACCCCTTCATACAATGCTTCCCTCTGCTGGAACGTAGCCTCTCCTTCCTTCCCCTAGCCCACACCTGTCCCTTTCTCCCCCTTCACCTCACAAAGAGGCCGCAGCATACATCTACCACAGTGGCCTGCTCAGAGCAGGTAGTGAATGTATGCGTTTAACCCCCATTCCATGGGGTTTTATAACCGATGAATTCATTCTCATGCAGTAACTCCTTATTCGAAGGGGTTTACCTCGCAATTGCACAATACTGATGCTGTATTCTGCACGCCAACGTTATTTCCACCTCCAGATTTACAAACCTGTTAGTACCATGCAACTCGCTATCTGGGTTTACATGGTCTTACCCTTCTGGTGGCATTACCGACCACAAAGTACAATTTCCTCCATTAATGCCTTTGCTGCATTTCCCCTAGCTGCAGTCCTTTCCTTATATCATTAGCTCTCTTCTAGTCATGGTTAATGTGTCTTTTTAGGTCGAGCATAGCGCTGCTTTTCTGATGTGCTGTTTTCTATTTGGGCTTTTAACCACACCCATCTCACGCCCATCACTATCTCTTGTTCATGGGCTTGCCCTTCAAAAACCTTTTGTTATCATTGGTAAATGCCTTACCTTTGTCCCTCCTTGGGGCGGTTTGGTTACTGCCTTGGACATCGACCCTGTTACATGGCTAATTGCACTTTTGCAGATATGTTTGACTGCGAGAGAACTTCTTTTTCCTTTTTGTGTCTCCTTCACACTCATGGTGTGGTGCTTTGAATCGGCTTACTTATGTGAAACTATATTACTTTTCATTTTCAATTTATGTGCCAAGAAAAGTCCGGTTAGGAGTTTTCAACGCTAATAGCTCTAACTCATTTAAGACCTCCACTGCTTTCGAAAGTTTATAATCCATTTTTGGACAGGAATATAAGTAAGTTACAAAGAGGCAGGAGGAATTTTTCCTTTTTTTTCTTTCAATGTTAGGATTAATGTTTTCCTAAAAGAAAGTGTCCGTTTCCTCACAGCCTGTCCTCCGATCAATGGAATGTGCACTATTACTTCAGCCATCCCAAAGCTTGACCACAGGCTTTGCTACAAGAATTACATCAGGGGTGCTTCCCTAGAGTTAACTGTCTACAAGTATCTGAGGCTCTGCTCTCATAAAATACACCCCTGCCCCCAGAAGCTTAGCAGATATCTAGTGCAACAAACCTGCCTAACCATAAGGACTGATCCACCTGCTCTTAACAGACCCTGTCGCTGAGCAAAGTGTCACATGATTTTACAAATTATTGTTAAACAGAATCAACCTGAAGCTCTTTAGAAAGCCTGTGCTGGAGTAAACCTGAACCCTGGGCTTGCCATCGGAGACCCTGAAACTAGCTGCAAACACTTACCTGTGAACCGATTCACTGCGGTAGTTGTCCACCAATCCAGAACAGGTTATGATTGGCTCACAAATAGATTGCGCCATTGGCTACTGAATGCAGCAATGAAAAAACATGTGCCCTCGGTTGTGTGAATGAAAATGTTAGCTAGGGTTTACGGCGATCTGCTTTGCTTTTTTTACCTGTGTATTTTACTCTACATGATCAATCTGGTTGTTGCTCTCTCCATAAAGAATAAAAGATCGAAAGAAACGGTAGCAAAGAGAGGGAGTACTAAAGGGAGCTGAAAGGGAAAAACTGTAATTTGGGATGGTTGGAGTTGAAGGACGAAAATAAGAACAGAATGAAAGAAACCAGGAGAGCAAAACTGAAAGAAAACAGGCTTTTCTACAACATGTTTACAAATATTCGTTAACAGACTATGGTATTCTGCAGTTGCTATGTTTTATACATTCCTAGGTTGTTCGTTTGTGTTTTCTGTATGCTGTTTATGTCTTATTATACTTTAATTTCCTAGTGCATGGTGTGTATTTTATCTGTTTAGAATGTACCGCCTAGGAATTCCAAGATGGACCGTTGTGTTAGTTCTGACCTTGCCTCCTCTGCCTGCAAGTGGGTTTTAGCTGCTACAAGTGAAATAAAGTATTGTAGCTATGTGCTGGTATCCTGTTTCATTTTTAAGTCGAGGGCACAAGCGATTTGACCTGTGTAAGTATTGTGGGCTTACAACCACGTCCCGGAGAAGTGGAGTGTAATTCACTATGGGCCAGATGTGGTAAACAAAAATTTTGCGACTTGCAAATTGCGAGTCTGACCGACTCGCAATTAGAAACTCGCAAAATGGGATGCAGAAAGGTCTCTCAGACACCTTCTGCGACTCGCTATGGGGTCGCAAAGATGCACCTCATCAATATTCATGAGGTGGGTCGCAGTTTGCGACCCCATAGCGAGTCCCTGCACTCACAGGAATGGTGGCCTGCTGTAGTCAGCAGACCTCCATGTCTGTGACTGCTTTTTCAATGAAGCAGTTTTTTTTTCTCCATTTTGAAGCCCGTTTTCCTTAAAGGAAAACGAGTTGCAAAATGAAAAAACTTCCGAAACCATTTGGTTTCGTTTTTTTCAGAGCAGGCAGTGGTCCATAGGACCACTGCCTGCTCTGAAAAAATATTTTTTTCGGCATTCACAAAGGGGAAGGGGTCCAATGGGGACCCCATCCCTTTTGCGAATATGTTACCACCAGTGTGACACTGGTGGTAACTGTGAGTTGGTTTGCGACCGCATTCGCGGTAACAAAGCAACTCAGCATGGCGATGTGGTCGCAAATAGGAAGGGAACACCCCTTCCTATTTGAGAGTCGCATCCCCAAATTGCGAGTCGGTACCGACTCGCAATTTGGGGATGAGCATCGCGTTCGGCCTTTTGCATGCCGCAACCTGCGTTTTTCGCAGTTTGCAACATGCAAAAGGCTTCCTACATCTGGCCCTTAGTTTGTTGTATAGACAGGCTTGGGTATAGTATACTATAAACCAGAGGGCCGCTGCCATTTGCGTCTCTTTAGTGCTTCATTTCTAAATAAAAACAGGAAAGTGCCCAAAGCTCTCCTCTGAAACACGACTTCTGTAATTAACTGTTTGAGCACGGAATACGAATACTGAAGCAGCGAAATCCTAAAGCCATCTCGGCCTCTTTAATCCTTTTACAGCCAGTCCCTGCCACTCCCTGCCCCTTCAGCTCACAGTGTCATTTTTCTCTTCCTCTGACTCTCTCATATGTGTCTTTTGCTGGTGGTAAATGCTTGAGGAAGAAAAATAAATGCCAGCTCTCAAAAATAAGTGCCGATGCCACGCACGGAAACCACAGGCTCAAATTAGGCAATGCATCTCTTGCTTTGGGGATAACATCTTAGCAAAGTGAATACAGATAAACACCAGCTCTATACACTTTATGTCGAATGTGGTTTGGAAGGACTTGGTAGCATTATTGACATCTTAAAGTTGAATTTGTATACTGAAAGCCCAACTTTTGTAATGTTTAAAAATACTTCGTCATTGTAATGTGCATGCCCAGTTTATTTTCAGTTGTTTTGTTATAAAACAATGACATGACAACATAATTTGCATAGCACTACAGACGTTATAATACAGGTGTTGTTGACCATATCTATATTCTAATTAGAACGTACAGACGTTTAGGCTTCAATCACGACTGCAGTACGTATTCAGTCCTATATACACATCATATAGTATATCATATTTTTAAGGGATAACCAGGGTATTTAAAAGCACCTTTCTTATGTGTATATATATTTCTAAGGTATCATATATTTATTTTTTGACGGGTATTGCACTTTGTAAGAATTTTTTTTTTACCAGAGTCAAATGTTTCAGTATTCAAATCTACACATAAGCGGCTATTTTACAGCACCTTGTTACATGTTTGCAGATGTGTTTATGCATAAATGCTGTTTTCCTGTGTTTTATGATGTCCTAAGGCTTTTAACGTCGAGCATGCAAGCACTTTGACCTGTTGTAAGTATTGTGGGCTTTTAACCACGCCCACCTCAAGCCCATCACTTTCACTTGTTCATGGGCTTGCCTTTCAAAAATACTTTGGTATAATTGGTAAATGCTTTACATTGTCCTGCCTTGAGGAGGTGTTGTTACTGCCTTGCAGACTGACCCTGTCACATAGATAATTGCACGAATGCTGATATGTTTGACAGTGAGCAAACTTCTTTTTCCTTTTGTGTCTCTACTTTGCGCTTATGCTCATGGCTGCTCATGGCACTTTGAATCGGCTCGCTTTTGTCAACTAATATTTTACTTTTCATTTTCTGGTTGAAAGAGCCATGTAAGCGTTATTTCCACCATGTTCTTCACCAATACGGTACTTTGCGGAAAGCACACTTGCCATGTCTTCTACTGATTCTTACTGCAAAAAAAAGCCCATGCTGCTTTGTTTAAGTGCGTTGCTTATTGGTAACATTCCCTCCTCTCTTAGGTGTTGTTCATCTAGCTAGACACTGCTGTGTCCAATTTACGTGGCAAGAAAAAGGAATTTACAATGCCAATAGCTCTAACACGAGCAAGTGCGAGACCCGTTGCATTGAAAATGCTTGTTTTAAATGCCTCCCCTGTCCCATACCAGAGATAAAATCACAGACTGGTTGATCTGAGATACCCTAGATAACGTGTCAAATCAGACAGTGCAGTGTTTCTTTCTGTGACACTATTTTTTATGAATATGTGCATCCCGAGTCTTCTGCATCTACAGGGGCACTGATATACTATATAATTAATTATGTCCAAGACCTGCTATTCGATTGACTTTCCCCCCACCGCCCTACTGTCTGCTCCGAGACACCAGCTCACTGTCTCTAACCAAACATTCGTAGGACTTTTCTTTCCAGTTCCTTTACCTGCATAGCAGACAAAGATACTCTGACATTAGGGACTCACAGGTGACCTTGGAGTACAAGAGGCTGGACCGTGGCGGCCTTGTAGAGGAAGTGATCTTAATTAATTATACCTGTTAGAAATGGGGTCTTTGGTTGACAGTCAGGTTACCCCCTGTTCAAGCAAGGACCCTCACTCTAGTCAGGGTAAATGAGAATCACCCTCAGCTAACCCCTGCTTACCCCCTTGGTAGCTTGGCAGAGCAGTAGGCTTAACTTCAGAGCGCTAGGTGTAAAGTATTTGTACCAACACACACAGTAACTTCATGAAAACACTACAAAATGACACAACACCGGTTTAGAAAAATAGGAAATATTTATCTAAACAAAACAAGACCAAAACTACAAAAATCCGACATACACAAGTCAAGTTATGAATTTTTAAAGATAAAACTCAAAAATAGCACTTAGAAACAAAAATGCTTTGATGAGATGTTAACACGGCGTCGTGACGGAGTCGTTCCCAACAAGCCGACACCAGCGGCGCCGGACACGGAGTCGTGTAGACCCCCAAGTACAGTACCTTTGGTGAAGAGTGAAAACAAGCCGATGCGCGAAGTCGGGAATCGCGGCGTCTGTGCGAAACGTTGAATCCGTGCACTTCGAGCGGCGTTAGTCACGACGTGGTGCGGCGACTTCCACAGAGTCGTGGACTTCAGCGGGGCTGCTGCGGCATCGGGCCTGCGAAGAGTGTCACGTTCCAGCGAAGGTCACGCCGTCAGGTGCAGGCGGCGTTACCAGATTCAGCAGCGGCGTCGGTCCGAAGTCATCCGAAGTCGATTTCCTTGGATTCCACCAGCTTTCCTTTCAAGGGCCCAGGAACTGGATAGGGCACCACTTGTCAGAGCAGAAGTCTCTCCAGAGACTCCAGGTGCTGGCAGAGAGAAGTCTTTGCTGTCCCTGAGACTTCAAACACCAGGAGGCAAGCTCTAACTCAAGCCCTTGGAGATTTCTTCACAAGATGGAAGGCACACAAAGTCCAGTCTTTGTCCTCTTACTCTGGCAGAAGCAGCACTGCAGGAAAGCTCCACAAAGCACAGTCACAGGCAGGGCAGCACTTCTTCCTCAGCTATCAGCTCTTCTCCAGGCAGAGGTTCCTCTTGGTTCCAGAAGTGTTTCTAAAGTCTGTAGATTTGGGTGCCCTTCTTATACCCATTTTGGTCTTTGAAGTCACCTTTCTTCAAAGGGGACTCACACCTACTTGTGAAATCCTGCCTTGCCCAGGCAAGGCCTCAGACACACACCAGGGGGTTGGAGCCGGCATTGTCAGAGGCAGGCACAGTCCTTTCAGATGAGAGTGACCACTCCACCCCTCCCTCCTAGCAGAGATGGCTAATCTGGAAATGCAGGTTACACCCCAACCCCTTTGTGTCACTATCTAGTGCGAGGTGAAAAACAACCCAACTGTCAAACTGACCCAGACAGGGAATACACAAACAAGGCAGAGTCACAGAATGGTTTAAGCAAGAAAATTCTCACTTTCTAAAAGTGGCATTTTCAAACGCACAATCTTAAAATCAACTTTACTAAAAGATGTATTTTTTAATTGTGAGTTCAGGGACCCCAAACTCCACATGTCCATCTACTCTCTAGGGGAATCTACACTTTAATCATATTTAAAGGTAGCCCCCATATTATCCTATGAGAGAGACAGGCCTTGCAACAGTGAAAAACAAAATTGGCAGTATTTCACTGTCAGGACATACAAACCACATTACTATATGTCCTACCTTATCCATACACTGCACCCTGCCCTTGGGGCTACCTAGGGCCTACCTTAGGGGTGCCTTACATGTTAGAAAAGGGAAGGTTTAGGCCTGGCAAGTGGGTACACTTGCCATGTCGAATTTACAGTGTAAAAATACACTTACAGACACTGCAGTGGCAGGTCTGAGACATGATTACAGGGTTACTTGTGTGGGTGGCACAACCAGTGCTGCAGGCCCACTAGTAACATTTGATTTACAGGCCCTGGCACCTCTAGTGCACCTTACTAGGGACTTACTAGTAAATCAAATAGGCCAATCATGGATAAACCAATTACATACAATTTACACGGAGAGAATATGCACTTTAGCACTGGTTAGCAGTGGGAAAGTCCTCAGAGTTCAAAAGCCAACAGCGACAGGTCAGAAAAAAATAGGAGGCAGGAGGCAAAAAGACTGGGGATGACCCTGCTTAAGAAAAAGTCCAACACGACCCCCTACCAGCCTAAAGCCAGGGGAGAACAATCAATACCTTGATGTACTTCCCTGATTGGGGCTATAGAACAAGGACCCAGGCCCACAACAGCAGGGGCATGTTCCAGTTCTATGCCTTCCTGACTCCAGTTGGATCCCTCTGTCCATACTCTCAGGGCCCACTAAGCTAACCCATGGGGAACCCTTCTCCACATCTACAGACACCATCTGTGCAGCACCTAACTTTACTTTGCTCACAGATGTATTGCAATGGGCAGATAGTACCACCAGGGCCAACACAGTGGTTTTGCCCACTCCACCCCCGGGGTGTGACTCTCGTCCCCCCCCCCAGGAGCAACTCTGTCCACTAGGACAGCAAGCCACAGTGGCCCCAGACAACTGTCAAGGATGAGAGCCCGACCTCAGGCCTCTCCAAGCACTGTGACTGCGTAGAGTGGGGGGCAGTAGCCCCAGGTGCCTGACACCCTTTGACCACTCTCCCTTCCACCAGGTCAGAGAAGATAACCTGACCTTGGTCCTCCCCTCGGGGGCTCTGTACCCTCCCTCCAGGAGCAGCACCCCCAGAGTAAAAAATTGTCAGGGTGCTTGGAGAAGCAGTCCTGCACAATTCTTCCACCAGTGCAGGGATGTTAACCTGCAACTGATCCTCCAACCTGGGGTCTGTACCTTCAGGTTGGACCAGGGCCAGGGGTGAGGCTTCCCTCCCCCTACCCTCTCTTCTGGGGTCCTGAACCACCCAACTAGGAGTGGCCCCCCCAGAAGACAACATGGTAGGGGCACTGTTAGCAGTAGCCCCTTCCTCCAGGTCAGGGGGGACACCCTGAACCTGGCCTTCCAATCCAGGGTCTGTACCCTTAGATTGCTCTGGGGTCAGGGGTGAGTCTTTCTCTCCCCTTCCCCTACTCTCAGAGTTCTGCACCCACCCCTCATGGAGAGTACCCCTTGAAATCACACCAGGGGGGGGTGATTGGGCAAACCGCCCCCCCGCCCTTCAGGTCAGGGTTTATCTCCTGCACCTGATCCTCCAGTCCAGGGTCTGTACCCACAGACTGGACCACTGCCTGGCAACCCAGGAATTCCTGGGGGGCATACCTACCCCCCACCAGGTCAGAGTTTACCCTCTGAACCTGGTCATCCAACCCAGGGTCACCACCCTGCGGTTGAACCACTGCCTGGCGCACCAGGACTTCCTTGGGAGCACACTTACCTCCCACCAGGTCAGAGTTTACCTCCTGAACCTGATCATTCAACCCAGAGTCACCACCCTGCGGTTGAACCACTGCCTGGCACACCAGGACTTCCAGGGGGGCACACTTACCCCCCTCAAGGGACACACTGTCCCGAAGGGCCACACAAGAGTCTGGCTGGCGCAGGTCTCCTGACCTCTGCCCATCTGACCAAGTCTGGATTCCACCCAACCCAGAAATGGTCTCACCAAGGTCATTCATTGGGGGCTCTGCTCTCAGAGCTGACCCCTGACCCTCCAGGTTCTCCACTGGGGTCCGCAACCCCCTCTCAACCCTCTGTCTGGACTTCTGCACCCCCTCACTAGGAGTGGTACTACCAGACACCTGAACTGGTGGGACGCTGGCTACAGCCGCCCCCCCAAGTTCTCCTGACACTGTGGGGTCTCCCTCAACAGATGGCCCTATGGTACAGGTTAGGCTCCCCTCCTGGTGTTCCCTCATGAAACCCTCCAGGACCTGGGACCGGATCTTGGGCACCTTGGGCCTCAACCCATCCCCATTCCCTCTCCTCTGAGACTGGACATGGGGTCCCTCACCCATCCCACTACACTGGGACCTACCTGGGATCCTACAATCCTTCCCTACCTCACCTGGTTGGGAACTACCTAGACCACTCCTCTCAGGAGCACCCCCAAATGCCCCTTCAGACTCTCTGGTACTCACCCAGAAGTCTGCCTCCATTGTAAGCTCCCTGGGGTCAGAGAACTCACACTCCACCTGGTGTTGGCATAGTTCTGGAAAATAAGGACTAGACGTATGCTCTCCAGCAATTACATCACTTAGCCCCTCACATGAATTAACCAAAGTACCCTTCACCCAACCATCCAGTGACTCTGCTTTGAAAAAGCACCCCACATCACCCTCCTGAGACTGGTGAGACACTACCTGACTGTCCCTGACACTCAACCCACACTCTTCTGGGATGTCTTCACACTCCATAACCAGGACTTCTACCTGGGGGGAACCCCTCTCCCTGTCACTCTCACCTAGAGTCAGTAGAGTGTCCCTCCCACCAGTAGGAATATGACTCCCCATGCCAGTTCCCCAATCCACCTCAGGGACCCTGTGCATCACTGGAGCTACCTCATACCCCTGAACCTCCTGGTGTGTGTTAACTCCCTCCTTCAAGTAGGGCACCACATCTCTGGGCATGTGCACTTCTTCAGCAGCACTAGATATAAAATTGTTGCTGCCACCATTCCAGCTGGATTCAGCCCTCATGGCCTCCAGCTTCAGCTCTTCACAGCTCAGCTCTTGAGCTGTAATCCTTTCTTTTTTCCAGGACTAAGCCTCTCTTCTCCTCAGCCCTCTCAAGCTCTGCATCTAGCTCTTCCAGACTCCGGATTTGAGCTAGGAGCCAATCATCTCTTTCTGTTCCCTCCTCAGGGCCACTGCCCTCCTCCTCAGAGTAGTCCTCCTCCTCAGAGTAGTTATCCTCAGACTCATTTGGTGGTGTTGCCTGACAACGTTTCAATTCATACTGAAACAGGGCTGACTCAAGATCCTCCCTTCTGGATTTCTTGTTCACAGCCAGTCCCCTTTCCATGCAGAATGCTTTAAGCTGCCACTTTTTATACATAAATAGGTGCCAGAAATTGACTTCCATTCTGCAAAGGCTTCACAACCCAAAACCAAAGTCCAAAAATATTAGCAATACTTCCAGGAGGACATCAGAGAACAAAAAGCAGAATCACAAGACAAGTAGTATGTGGTCACGTAGTGGTCTGAACTCAAATCAGTAGTGTACACTTAATCACTGTATGTCAAGTACAAATACAAGTCCAAATCCCAACCGCTGATCACCAATGTTAGAAATGGGGTCTTTGGTTGACAGTCAGGTTACCCCCTGTTCAAGCAAGGACCCTCACTCTAGTCAGGGTAAATGAGAATCACCCTCAGCTAACCCCTGCTTACCCCCTTGGTAGCTTGGCAGAGCAGTAGGCTTAACTTCAGAGCGCTAGGTGTAAAGTATTTGTACCAACACACACAGTAACTTCATGAAAACACTACAAAATGACACAACACCGGTTTAGAAAAATAGGAAATATTTATCTAAACAAAACAAGACCAAAACTACAAGAATCCGACATACACAAGTCAAGTTATGAATTTTTAAAGATTAAACTCAAAAATAGCGCTTAGAAACAAAAATGCTTTGATGAGATGTTAACACGGCGTCGTGACGGAGTGGTTCCCAACAAGCCAACACCAGCGGCGCCGGACACGGAGTCGTGTAGACCCCCAAGTACAGTACCTTTGGTGAAGAGTGAAAACAAGCCGATGCGCGAAGTCGGGAATCGCGGCGTCTGTGCGAAACGTTGAATCCGTGCACTTCGAGCGGCGTCAGTCACGACGTGGTGCGGCGACTTCCATGGAGTCGTGGACTTCAGCGGGGCTGCTGCGGCGTCGGGCCTGCGAAGAGCGTTACGTTCCAGCGAAGGTCACGGCGTCAGGTGCAGGCGGCGTTACGGGATTCAGCAGCGGCGTCGGTCCGAAGTCGTCCGAAGTCGATTTCCTTGGATTCCACCAGCTTTCCTTTCAAGGGCCCAGGAACTGGATAGGGCACCACTTGTCAGAGCAGAAGTCTCTCCAGAGACTCCAGGTGCTGGCAGAGAGAAGTCTTCGCTGTCCCTGAGACTTCAAACAACAGGAGGCAAGCTCTAACTCAAGCCCTTGGAGATTTCTTCACAAGATGGAAGGCACACAAAGTCTAGTCTTTGTCCTCTTACTCTGGCAGAAGCAGCACTGCAGGAAAGCTCCACAAAGCACAGTCACAGGCAGGGCAGCACTTCTTCCTCAGCTATCAGCTCTTCTCTAGGCAGAGGTTCCTCTTGGTTCCAGAAGTGTTTCTAAAGTCTGTAGATTTGGGTGCCCTTCTTATACCCATTTTAGTCTTTGAAGTCACCTTTCTTCAAAGGGGACTCACACCTACTTGTGAAATCCTGCCTTGCCCAGGCAAGGCCTCAGACACACACCAGGGGGTTGGAGCCGACATTGTCAGAGGCAGGCACAGTCCTTTCAGATGAGAGTGACCACTCCACCCCTCCCTCCTAGCAGAGATGGCTAATCAGGAAATGCAGGTTACACCCCAGCCCCCTTTGTGTCACTATCTAGTGCGAGGTGAAAAACAACCCAACTGTCAAACTGACCCAGACAGGGAATCCACAAACAAGGCAGAGTCACAGAATGGTTTAAGCAAGAAAATGCTCACTTTCTAAAAGTGGCATTTTCAAACGCACAATCTTAAAATCAACTTTACTAAAAGATGCATTTTTTAATTGTGAGTTCAGGGACCCCAATCTCCACATGTCCATCTACTCTCTAGGGGAATCTACACTTTAATCATATTTAAAGGTAGCCCCCATATTATCCTATGAGAGAGACAGGCCTTGCAACAGTGAAAAACGAAATTGGCAGTATTTCACTGTCAGGACATACAAACCACATTACTATATGTCCTACCTTATCCATACACTGCACCCTGCCCTTGGGGCTACCTAGGGCCTACCTTAGGGGTGCCTTACATGTAAGAAAAGGGAAGGTTTAGGCCTGGCAAGTGGGTACACTTGCCATGTCGAATTTACAGTGTAAAAATACACTTACAGACACTGCAGTGGCAGGTCTGAGACATGATTACAGGGTAACTTGTGTGGGTCGCACAACCAGTGCTGCAGGCCCACTAGTAGCATTTGATTTACAGGCCCTGGCACCTCTAGTGCACCTTACTAGGGACTTACTAGTAAATCAAATAGGCCAATCATGGATAATCCAATGACATACAATTTACACGGAGAGCATATGCACTTTAGCACTGGTTAGCAGTGGGAAAGTCCTCAGAGTTCAAAAGCCAACAGCGACAGGTCAGAAAAAAATAGGAGGCAGGAGGCAAAAAGACTGGGGATGACCCTGCTTAAGCAAAAGTCCAACAATACCCCAGACCAGAAAGTCTTCCAAGGGCCAGAGGTGCCAGTGTAACATCTGCTACACGGATTCTTGCTCTGCCAGCATCTCTTCTGACTTCTGTAGACCGCCGCTGAACCATTATTTGAATCCCCGCCTAAGCAATTTCTATGATTTAATCTAATAGGCAACCATACTGAAACATATATACGCTAAACAGATTCATACATTATAAATGATCATATTTAATTCTCAAACAAAAGATAGCAACGCAGACAATTTATTTTCAATGGGAAGATGGGAGCTTTTCAAGTGTGTTTTTATTTCTGAAAGACAAAGCAATAAGCTGGACTATAGTATATTAATTTGCCTTTTTGCTACTGATTCATGCTTTCTATTTGTCAGTAGATACCAGTGCTTTAACTGAGGCCAGTGGTCGTCCACATTTTTGTTGCTGTTCTACCATTGCTCACACAAATTAAGAAAAGGAAACCAACTTAGTTTTTAGTCTCCAATTTGAAATACCTTCACATTTAAAAAGCATTGCTTTTTTATGAATATATGCTTTATCAATCCGCTAATATATTTTCAGTTTCTAAACTGTGAGACCCCTGGAACCCCAGACTCTTGCCTTCGTGCTTCCACATATGTGCCTGTAATGCCACAGTTGTGAAGGGCAACATAACACACAGCAGATGTTGCACAGAATTTGCAGTTTTCATGATCCAGTGTGTGGTATACATAACCTTTATGTGAAAGAATGTTGCAGCATATGTGTTTTTCATATAAGAAATAAAACATTCATACAGATAATAATGATTCTGGCTTTTAAAATTAACATATGTTCGAAATGACCAATGCATTCTGCCTCTGTGTCCTTGCCAGGGATTGTGATTTTGAAAGTTGAAATCCTGACTTCATAGTGTAACTCAAACCAAAGACTGACTGTTTGGTATTCTTTAACATAACTTATAAGTGGTGAAAGAACAGACTATCAGCTACATTTACTTCCATTCCTCATTCGAAACTCTATTATTTCACAAAAAGCTTGCACATAAATGACTTTGGCAACCTTATTAAGAATACTTTTTTTACTTTTTAATATTTTATTGAGGAAGATAGCTATATACACAGCTAGCTAGACAGAGAGAGAGAGAGAGAGAGAGAACGAGAGCTGGATTGGTATTAGAGCCAGCATTAACAACTCTGAATTCAGACTTTCCATTGAAAAGGCATTTTTATATTCTTAATTACATTGGTGCCATTTGACAACTCTGCACAACAGTTTCAAAACAAATATCATCTGCATGTTTCCTGTATATGGAGGGGTGCAAAAAAAGAGGTTTATAGAGTGACGTTTTGCTTTTCAACTCCCAAAAAGATTTTTGTCCTGCTGCTATAGAAAAGTTCCTGAGCAGAATTGCAGCAATCTTTGTAGAAAGTAGAACTTTAATGCAGAACCTTTGTTTGGTGTTAAATCTGTTCATTAGTTTTCAAAGGTTAGTGTTTCAGAGAGGTGGGCTGAAATTCATATTACCTGTCAATTAAATTCGAGATATCTGGACAGTTAGCTCTTGGATGGTACACTAGACTGGGTCTGGACCATACCGGACCCAAATTAAAAACAAAAGTCTCAAATCTTATTGGCCGAGGAAGCTTTTTCTTCTCCATTGTTTTCATGTCTGTGTGCCCAAAGTTTGAAGCACAGGCATGGTGCTGCTGATTGGCTAGCCATAACTCAAAGAAATATGTTACAGCCACCAATACAGGATGCAGTGAGTAAGTTGCCCCATATTGGAAAAATGAGACATAGGGAAGCAGGGGGAGCATGCCCAGGTTCCCTGGCTCAGGGAGGGATTCCCCCAAAAACCCAGGCTGTAAGCATACAAAAAAATCCTGACTCTGCAGAAGGATTTGTCAATCAATCAATCAATTTTTGTAAAGCGCAGCTACTTACCCGTGAGGGTCTCAAGGCGCTGGAGGCGAAGAGAGGGGCCTCATCTGAAGAGCCACATCTTGAGGGTCTTTCTGAAAATGGTGAGCGACCGGCTTTGTCTGAGGTGCAGGAGCAGGTTGTTCCAGCTTTTTGTTGCAGTGTAGGTGAAGGATAGTCCTCCGGTGGTGGTTTGCGGATGCGAGGGATGGTGGCCAGGCAGAGCTGAGGGATCTGGCTGGGGTGTGGAAGTAGATGCAATGGTTCATGTAGGCTGGTCCTGCTTTGTGTATGGCCTTGTACATCTGAGTGAGAAGCTTAAAGGTGATTCACTTCTCGACCTGTAGCCAGTGGAAGGTCCTCAGGTGTTGGGAGATGTGCTCTCAGTGAGGGAGGTCCAGAAGGAGTTTGGCTGTGGTGTTTTGGATGAGTTGATGTTTTTTGATCTTTCTAGTTGAGGTGCTGGCATGGAGGGCGTTGCCAAAACCGAGCTTGCTAGTGACTAAGGCGTGGGTAATTATCCTGCGACAGTCTGCTGGGATCCATCTGAAGATCTTCTGAAGTTTGCGGAGCGTGTGCCAGCAAGAGGTGGTGACAGAATTTACCTGGTGGGTCATGGATAGGGAGGAGTCGAGGGTGAATAATACGTTGCGGGCGTGCTCAGTCAGTGCAGGGGTGCTCTGCGGGATATGGGCCACCAGGAGTCGTCCCAACCTTAGGTGGCGTTTCCAAAGATGATGAGCTCAGTCTTGTTGGAGTTGAGCTTGAGGTAGCTTTCCCTAATCCAAGTGGCAATGGCTTCCAGTCCTGAGTGGAAGTTCCTTTTGGCCGTGTCTGGGTCTTTGGTGAGGGAAATGATGAGTTGTGTGTCATCGGCACCAATTTGTGGGCCCTCAAGGTTGGGTTTGTCATCCCAAGTGCTCAAACCCAGGTCAATGGACAAGGACAAGAAACCCATGGCAAGGGGCCATGTTCGATCTCCAACAGGGTATTCAGCCTGTTATCATGTCTGCAAACCCCTTACGAGGTCCAAGAGTTTGCACATCTCAGGGGACTATAGTGACCTCTTAAAAATGGAAGAATCTGATTGGCTGGCTGCCACCTGACAGGAGCGTTGCAGCCACAATTTTTATTTCATCGGGAAACGGTCCCCAGGGCTTAAATCTTGGGTGAATGTAGATAATGGGTCATGGTAGAGGTTCCCTGACCCCATGGGGGTTACATGGTTGTGTAAAAACAGTGAAAATGGTCTTCATATGCATTAAAATGTATTTTGTTTACGGTATCCAAGATCCGTTGATCCATCCACGGGGCTCAGCAAGACCCCCAGAGTAAATCTGAGGGTATATCGGCAAATTTCATGAAAGTTAAAATGAAAAAAAATGTATATTCATACACCTATTCAAACATCCAGACAAACACCCTAACATCCACTCCCATCCCCAGAAAGACACTGTCACACACACACACTGAAAAATACAAAGGTTACAGGGACGTTATAGTTAAGTTCTGAATTTACTTGCACAAAACCATAGAAATTCAGCAGTTATAGAGTTATTTAAAGAAACTATAATTCACACCTTAAGGTAACTATAACTCCTGCCTTCTCCATGCACAGCTAATTACTCCACATTTGATATCATTGATGACATCTTGTATGGCATCGTTGATATTATCTCTGCAACATTTGCAATAAAATTGTTAAGAAAACTGTGCATGGCAAGGGCGAGAATTATAGTTACTTTAAGGCACATTTTAACTTCTGAAAGCTCTCAAATTTGGGAATTCTCACAGCTACTCTTTCTGCTCATTAACAATGGAAATTGCAAGAACTGTGTTTTCTTTTAATTTGAGATTTGATCCCACCAAATCACAGCGTGTGTGACCATAAAAGAGATTTTTGAAGAGTACACAACTTCTTTTTGTGAGTTGGAAACTTTTTTTTTGATCATAAGAGCTTTTGTGGTGCAAAGTACTCACCCAGGTCTCACAATTATTCACTGTTTCCCTCAGTATTCCACCAGGACATTTCTTCTGATTTCAGCAGACAAAATGCCCAAATAAATCTCACCTCAACTGTGGCTTTCCCGCAGAATTTGTAATCCGGATTGTACTGGTAAATGGATTACTGGGCCACTCTTCATGAGGACCTAAGCCATGATTTCCTAACACACTGTGCAGGGTAGGAGAACCCGCTGACAAACGGATGGTATTCCTCCTGCCTTCTTAACTTCCATAAAAGCTTGAGGATCTCCGTTTATTTTGTCATTGCCTTCTGTGCCTCCTGCCCTACACTCGATCTGGTCAGCCTTCCTGCAAGGTAACCATATGCAAGGGAGATGAAAGACAAAACAAAAACCTGCTTTGCTGCCCTGCACGTTCTGTGTACAACTAAAACTAGAAATATATGCCCTCATAAGATTGTAAAACAAGCAATAGAGTAATAATACAGAAACAAGAACGCGTTTGTCTTTAAAAGTGAACAAAAATATGACAGTAGAACAGACATGTTGAGAAGTTTGTTTTCTGTACTCAATGCTTTGGAAAATATCATAACAAAGCATGATGTTGTGAATTATGTCATCAGATTCTACTGTTCTCCTTAGTGCAGATAACATACGTGTCTAGACTTTTGGATCTGTGTGCTAGTTGTGAGCTTACTGCAGTGATCTAGTGTAACCTGTCGGGCATGGGTCTGAATCTCAAGACGGACATCTAAACCCTACCTCCTCAAAGTGATAAAATAGGTGTCGAGGAATTCATGCAAATTTACTGTTTTAGTGCTAAAAGGGCAACATTTGCCGCATGAACTGCTGCATAAACCTCAATTTACAACACGGATTACAACACGGAGACAGCAACAATTGGTTATTATACCTCAGGAGGCTAATTTATCCGCTCCACGTATCTATTTTTAATGTCAATGGCCTAGTTTCAGATCCTTTTTGAACCACTCAACCTTTCATCCTTTTCTGGTTGAAAAAATGACTTGCCAAACAATTGACATCTATTGTTTGTCAGTACTACTAACAGAGGAACACAGGGTGAATGTGCACTACTCAAATGTTCCATAACAAAACTTGTCTGAGTTAACAGAAAGCTTCCTCCACATGTAGCTTCTATGGCAAACGTGCTATGTCCCTCTGCACACACTCTTTCATTGTGAATTTCTATCATCTCCAATGAGTGGACACTATGGCCCTCATTACAACCCTGGCGGTCGGTGTTAAAGTCACGGTATTACCGCCAACACGCCGGCAGTACAAAAAATGGGATCACGACCATGACCACGACGGAAACCACCAACACAGACAGATACTTTAACACTCCGACCGCTACGGCGGTAGCAACAAACACCGCAGCGGTAACCGCCAACAGCCAGGCGGAGGACAATGTACCACCCACCACATCACAACCTGCCTATCCGCCAGCTTTTCCGGGGCGGTACCAACTCCATCAAAAGCACGGCAGAAACAGGACTTGCAAGGGAAACAACTCACCTCCTGACACTCAACGAAGAACCAGGACGCCATGGAGCCCGAGTTTCAGGTCCTGCCCATGCTGGTCTACCTCCTCATCCACCAGGAATACGAAAGGCGGCGGCGACGACCACATTGAGTGCTGCACCTAGCACATAGGGGAGGGGGGGATGAAAAAGAGAGTGACACACACATGCAACACGCAACACCTCCACCCCCACCCCCACCCACACCCCCAACACCATACACACAAACACATGCATCAACATTACATTTATACCCTGTAACGCCCTGGAAGTATGCAAGGACAAAAGGAATTAAGTTAAATAATTGATATTTTAGAAATAGGCAGATATACGTAACAATATGAGAAACAGTATTTAGAAAAATATACAATATGTACTTAAGGCCGTACATTGTCCATGCAAAATGTCCGTGGGCCACTAGGCCAAAAATCATGGGCCAAGCCCACACTTGACTCCTGCCTCAATACGGAGAGAACACTGCAGGGGCATCATGTTGTAAACACACAGGCACCTCAGAGGGATGGGGAAGGGGGGGCACATCAGCCGGAAGATGGAATAATGCCACTGCTCCTCGAGGGGGCTCCATGCCCACAGCAATGTCCTGGGGAGTGCAAATCCACAGTCTCTCAAGTCCCTCAAGTGGGTAGTTTGCCCACTGCTTGGTCCTGGGGAGTGCAAAGCCACAGTCTTGCAAGTCTCTCAAGTGGTGGGTGGCTTGCCCACTGCTTGGTCCTGGGGAGTGCAACGCCACAGTCTCTCTAGTGGATGCCTTCTCCACTGGTCTGGAGGGGGCCTTGTGCCCAGTGCGCTTCATCCTGCCAAGGTTTGGGTGAGTGGATGTATATCTCCACTGGTTCTGGAGGGGGCCTTGTGCCCAGTGTGCTTCATCCTGCCAAGGTTTGGGTGAGTGGACATATATCTCCACTGGTTCTGGAAGGGGCCTTGTGCCCAGTGTACTTCATCCTGCCAAGGATTGGGTGAGTGGATGCATATTTTCACTGGTTCTGGAAGGGGCCTTGTGCCCAGTGTGCTTCATCCTGCCAAGGATTGGGTTAGTGGATGCCTTTCTCTACTGGTTCTGGAGGGGGCTTTGTGCCCAGTGTGCTTCATCCTGCCAAGGACTGGGTGAGTGGATGACTTTCTCCACTGGTTCTGGAGGGGGCTTTGTGCCCAGTGTGCTTCATCCTGCCAAGGATTGGGTGAGTGGATGCCTTTCAACACTGGTTATGGAGGGGGCATTGTGCCCAGTGAAGAAACACTTGGGGTGTAGCAGCTCACATTTCCTCACCTGGGTGTCTGAGGCACGAGATTTGCACGGAAAAGGTAGCATGATAGTCCTTGGAGAGAGGGCTAGACTCCATCCTGTGGTGGCTAAAGCTGCAAACTGGTGGTAGTGCCGGTGCTGGTGGGGGTGCTGCCAGTGGTGGTGGGAGTCTCCCGCCTTTTTTCTGCAGCCTCAGATGTCTATCCACTAGGACTGCTGCTGCTGGACAGTAATGGTCCTACTGTCAGCGGTGCAGATGGCGGTGCTTGCGGTGGGGCCTGCAGCGGTGCTGGCCGTGGTGCAGGTGCCGGTGCTGCCAGTGGTGGAGGGAGGCTCCAGCCCTTCTCCTGCTGCCTCGGACGGCTGCCCACTGGGGCTGTTGCTGCTGACAGTCGTGGTGCTAGCGGTGGTGCAGGTGGCGGTGCAGGTGGTGGTGCAGGTGGTGGTGCTTGCGGCGGGGCTGCTGGCGGTGCTGGCCGCGGTGCACGTGGCAGGGCTGGCTGTTGTGCTGGTAGCCACCAGGCACTCACCTACGGCCTCCGAAGGCTGAAGTGCCTTGCCTGGTGTTTTCTGCCCCTTCCTCACCTTGGCAGATGGTGGTGTGACCTTGGCTCTGGCAGCTGGAGTTGTTGAGGAGGCCTTGCTGGGTGGTTCGTGCCTCTTGCCCTTTCTGCAAGCTGGCCCCTTCTTCACCTTGGCAGGTGGCGGAATGCTTTTGTCCTTTTCAGGGGTTGGTGGCACACTGGCTGAGCTGACAGGTGCCCCCTTTGAGGCTCTGTGAGTTGCAGGTACCACAGTGGACGGTGACTTGGTGGCTGAGGTGCTGGCCTGGGTTCTGGACACCCTGGCCAAAAGGGGACGGACGAGGGAGGGGGAGGTGTAGGGAAGAGGTCAATGTTTGTCAGGAAAAGCTTCTTAGACACACTGGGGGAGAGGAAGAGGGAGAGGGTTTGGTAGGGGAGGAAGAGGGAGTAGTTGTAGGAGGTGTCTGTCTGCTGAGTTTGGGTGCAGATGCATGGGCTGGATGCTGTTGTTAGGTGGATGGCTGTTGGGTGGGTGGGTACTTGCGTTTGTGTACTTTGGGAGGAGGGGTCACAGACTCACTGGGAGAGGACACAGGGGACGTGTGCATGGTTGTGGGGGTGGTGACTGCTCGTGAGGGGTGTGTTGTGATGGGCGTGCTGGTGATGGAGGTAGTGAATGAGGATGTAGTGCATGCAGGTGTGAGTAGAGACGCAACTGGGAGGGAGGTGGATGAAGAGGAGGAGGCGGACACAGTGGAGGCAGTGGATGTTGGTGTGTCTGCATGGGTATGGTGCTTGTGTGAGTGCCTGTGAGATGAATGGTGGTGCTTGTGTTTGCCTGAGCCACTTCTGGGTGTTGATTTGGGTGAATCCTGGTCTGAAGGTGTGCTTGGGATAGGCTGGGGTTGAGGGGATTGGGACAGGGTAGAGCAAGTTGGAAGGGGGAGGCTAGAGACAGGGACAATGGCTGCCATCAGTGCGGAGGCCAGAGCCTGAAATGCTCTCTGTTGGGCCGCCACGCCAGTGTGAATGCCCTCCAGGTATGCATTAGTTTGTTGCAAATGCCTCTCGACACCCTGGATGGCATTCAGAATGGTTGACTGCCCAACAGTGAGGGATCTCAGGAGGTCAAAAGCCTCCTCACTGAGGGCAGCAGGGCTGACTGGGGCAGGGCCTGAGGTGCCTCGGGCAAAGGAGATGCCCACCCTCCTGGGTGAGCGGGCATGGGAAACACACTGAAGGGGGGGTGGCGGCTGTACCTGTTGTTGGGGTGGGCACATCGGAGGAGGAGTCGCTGTCTGTGGTCTCCCCTCCTGTCCCCGTCCAGGTGCTCCCCTCGCCCTCAGTCCCACTGGTGCCCTCACCCTCAGTGGATGCGACCTCCAGGCCCATGTGGGATGCAGCTCCCTCCGTCGCCGGTGCCTCGGCTCCTCCCCCAGATGATGCTAATGCACACAAGGACAAGGTGACAAAACAAAAAGGGGGGGGCAGAGGATACACTTGGTCATTGCCAGCAACAACACCACCTTTGCCGTAAACAACACAGAGGGAGCAGCCCTATGCACTAGGCCATGCACCACCAGTCACTAAGATAGTCACCAGCCCATGGGGTACAATTCCTAACGCCATTAGCTGCACACCAAAAACCCACAGGACCCTGCCCAGTAGTATATGTCCACTAACACTATTGGGGTAGGAGTGCTTCAGAGCCTGCCCAACAAGGGACCTACCCTCCCATCTTTGCCCTGGCCTAGGGGCATCCATAACCCACATCCCCCACCCAGGTAACTCTTAACGCACGCAAAGTCTGGATTCTGAATCTGTACTCACCCTCTTGTGGCTGCTGTGATGCCCTCAAGCGCCCTCAAGCACCGATCTAACTCCGGATAGGCCACCGCCAGGATGCGGAACATCAGGAGTGTCATGGTACAACGGGCACCCCTTCCTCGTTGGAAGGCCAGCCCCAGCTGGGCCTCCGCCATCTTTGCCCAGCGACGCAGGTCCTCCCACCTTTTGCGGCAGTGGGTGCTCCGCCTGTCAAAGACCCCCATTGTTCACACCTCCTTGGCGATGGCACGCCAAATACCCTTTTTCTGATGGGCGCTGACCTGCAGGGAAAAGACAGCAGAAAAGTGAATTAGACAACCATCCGGAACGTCAGACTCATGGCCCACCAGATCACAGTGTACTCACCTGTTTGTCTGGAGGACCGTAGGGTAACGTGTACTGGGGTAGGACCCCATCCACCAGTTTCTCCAACTCCTCCGCAGTGAAGGCAGGAGCCCTTTCCCCAGACCCATGAGCCATTGTCGCTTCCAGACACAGGTCACAGCAGCACTTGCAGTGTAGGTCCTCTCCTGTTGAAGGTCAGGTAGCACTTGCATTGTAGGTCCTCTCCTGTTGAAGGTCAGGTAGCAAGTGAGAGAACAGAGAGAAAATGGCGGTGACGTCCGCAGCGGTGCGTACCGTCACCGCCGGCATACATCGACATTGGTTCCTGGAACCCATAGTGCCCAATGATAACCAATGCGAAGTTGCGCAGCGTTCTTCGACCGCCTACCGCGACAGCGCATAACGCTAGCGGAATTACCTCATTTCACTTGTCCTTCCTCACAGTCAGTCAGCCGCCATTTCAGGAGGCACAGGCCATGGCACCTAACTGCGTTACAGCAGACATTGTCACAGAAACTGATTCTCGGATTCACATACTGGCTCTGTAAAGGAAGAAATTAATCATTAGTGCAATAGATGTGTGAATATGACCCTCTGCTAACCGTTTTCTTCCATAGGCTTCAACCGCTGAGGCTGAATATGAGATGGCAGCATCCTCCGGTGTACAGACTCCTGGTGGACATTGCAACAATGGAGGACAATGGACAGTGGAGGACAGACACATTATCATAACCTACTGACTTGATCGTGCCACTATCCAAGAACTGAGTGCCCAATTGGAGCCAGACCTGTTGTCAGCTATCCGCCAGCCCACAGGTATTCCCCCTCTATTGCAGGTCCTGTCAGTGCTCCATTTCCTGGCAAGTGGTTCCTTCCAAACAACAGTGGCCATGGCATCAGTGATATCTCAACCAATCTTCTCCAACGTGTTGACCAGAGTGTTGTCTGTCCTGCTGAAACACATGCAGAGCTAAATCATATTCCCCCAGGTGGAGGATTTGGCCACAGTGAAAGCTGACTTTTATGCCCTGGGACATATCCCCAACATCATTGGTGCCATTGATGGTACACATGTGGCATTTCTCCCCCCCGGAGAAATGAACAAGTGTTCAGGAATAGAAAAAGCTATCACTCTATGAATGTGCAGATGGTGTGTTTGGCGGACCAGTACATCTCCCATGTGAATGCCAAATACCCTGGCTCTGTGCATGACGCCTTTATCTTGAGGAATAGCAGCATCCCATATGTGAGGGGCCAACTCCAGAGGCACCGGGTGTGGCTAATAGGTGAGCCCAAGGTCCCCACATAGTATAAGTTGGTGTCTGGGTATGGGGTTGTCCCTAAGGGTTAATGTGTGTATAACAGTTGTCCCTCGATATTTGCAGGTGACTCTAGTTACCCCAACCTCTCATGGCTACTGACCCCAGTGATGAATGCCAGGACAAGGGCAGAGGAACGTTACAATGAGGCACATGGGTGAACAAGGAGGATTATTGAAAGGACCTTCGGCCTCCTAAAGGCCAGGTTCCGGTGCCTCCATCTGACAGGTGGATCCCTGTACTACTCACTCAAGAAGGTGTGCCAGATCATCGTTGCATGTTGCACAATCTGGCCTTGAGACGCCAGGTGCCTTTTCTGCAGGAGGATGAGCCTGGAGATGGGTGTGTGGCAGCGGTGGAGCCTGTGGACAGTGTGGAAGAGGAGGCAGAGGAAGAAGATGTTGACAACAGAAGAAACATAATACAGCAGTACTTCCAGTGACACACAGGTAAGACACAGTAACTTAACTTAACTTATCAGCTATCTGTTTGACATTGTACATGGCAGCCTGATTTCCCTATGTCTATGGCCACTTACTGTACCCTTTGGCATCTCTATTTTCAGATCTCTGTGGCCCACTCTGGCTCCTGCTATGTGTACTGCTGGGTTCCCTGGGCCTGTCCTCCCCCTGTCGCACAGCAGTCCTCCCAGCTTCCCTGTTGTCCTGTGCCTCTGTCCCCTGAACCGTGTGCCCACTGCCACTGACCCCAGGTCTCTGATCATCCTGGGTTTGTGGGGTTGCCTGGTGTCCCTGTAGTGGTGGACACACTGCTGATTGACGTGTCCTGGGGACAGTGGCATGAGCCCGCTGGGTAGGTGCTGTGCTGGTGTTTTATGAGGGGGGAGGCTCTGTGGTGGGTTGGGACTGTGGCAGGACAACCGACTGTCCAGAGGTCCCTGATGAGGCAGGTTGGTCATCCTGATCCAGGCGTGCAGAGCTGCTTTCGTCACTGTGGGCCTCTTCATGGCGGGGGGAATGGATGTAGCTGGCACCTTCTCTCTGGTGACGTTGAGTAGGGGTCTGTGGGGATGTAAATGCAGTGTTATTGTATCTGCGTGTGCCATCTTGTGCATGGGTGTGTTTCCCTGTATGGTTGTGATTTCCCTGTCAGCTTTGCCTTGTGTTCGTGGTGATTTTGTGGGCTGGGTGAGTCTCTCTACTGGGCATGATGTGGTGATGGGTGTCCATGCAGGTCTGTGATGGGGGTCCATGCATTGGTGTTACATGAAGGGCTAGGTATTGGGATGGGTGGGTTGTGATAGTGGGGTATGTGTGAGGTGGTGGAGTGATGGGGGTGAGGGTAGGGGTAGGAGTTTGTGATGGCATGCAGGTAGGGTAGGGGAGATAGTAGTAATGATTTGACTTACCAGAGTCCAGTCTTCCTGCTACTCCTGCGAGGCCCTCAGGATGCATTATCACTAAGACTTGCTCCTCCCATGTTGTTAGTTGTGGGGGAGGAGGTGGGTGTCCACCGCCAGTCCTCTGTACGGCTACCTTGGTGTCTTGCAACCACGGAACATTGCTTCCCCCGTAGGTCGTTCCACCTCTTCCTGATGTCATCCCTAGTTCTTGGGTGCTGTCCCACGGCGTTGACCCTGTCTACGATCCTCCGCCATAGCTCCATCTTCCTTGCAATGGACGTCTGCTGCACCTGTGATCCGAATAGCAGTGGCTCTTCCTGGGTGATTTCCTCCACCATGACCCTTAGCTCCTCCTCTGAAAACTTGGGGTGTCTTTGGGGTGCCATGGATGTGGTGTGAGTGGTATGTGTGAGGATCTGTGGGTTGATGTGTGGGGTGTTGTGTTGTGGGGTGCGTGGATGGTGTATGGGTGATGATGTTTTGTGGCTCTGATTGAGTGGGTGCTTCTCGCTTGTCTCTCTCTCTCTGTTAGCAACTTCTTTTGTCATTGAAAGGGTTGTGGGTAATATGGGAGTGTGTTTTATAGTGTTGTGGGTGTGGTGTGTGTATGTGGGTCAGGTGTGTGTTTCAATTGTCCAATGTAGTGTAGTTTTGTTAGTGTGTGTGTATTTTGAGCACAGCGTTGCGTACTGCCAATGGTTTACCACGGTTGAAAGACCGCCCCGGTGATTTGTGGGTCCTGATACTGTGGGCGTAACAGTGTGGGTTTTGCTATCACCATTTTATCACTGACCTTTGGGCTGTCGGACTTGTGTGGGTGTCTGTATAGTGGCGGATTTCTCTGTGTGGGTCATAATAGCCGTAGCGGATTACCGCCGCGGTCATGGTATGTTGGCAGCCGGCAGCACGGCGGTAGGCGGCGTTTACCGCCACGGTTGTAATGAGGGCTTATGTAGCTGTTCGAAATGGGGTCTTTGGTTGCCAGTCAAGTTACCCCCTGTCCAAGCAAGGACCCTCACTCTAGTCAGGGTAAAAGAGAATCACCCTCAGCTAACCCCTGCTCACCCCGTTGGTAGCTTGGCACGAGTAGTAGGCGTAACTTCAGAGTGCTAGGTGTAAAGTATTTGTACCAACACACACAATAACTCAATGAAAACACTACAAAATGACACATCACAGGTTTAGAAAAATAGGAAATATTTATTTAAACAAAACAAGAAGCAAAACAAAAAAAAATCTTCTTCTCTCCACAGGAGAATGATGCGTCGATCCCATCAGCACTCTGTGGGTCCGGGCAGGCCTTGTGTCGTTTTTACGCGCTCAGCGGTGTTTGCACCAGAAATTCAACTGCACGATTGTCCGAAAACCATGCAGCGCAGGTTGTGATCTCACCAGCCTCCGTAAGCGATGCTGCGTGTCGTTTCTCCAGGTGCGGGTGTCGATCTTTCGGTCGCATTGCAGGTGAGCGTCGATTTTCACCCACGAAGCTGGCAGCGCATCGATTTTTCAGCCGCAGATTGGAGTTGCGTCAATCTTTTCCCCGCATGGCGGTCTGTGCGTGGATTTCTCACTCTTGGCTGCCAGCTTATCTTCTCAGGGCCCAGGAACTGGACGGGCACCACTTGGCAGAGCAGGAGTCTCTCCAGAGGCTCCAGGTGCTGGCAGAGAGAAGTCTTTGCTGTTCCTGAGACTTCAAACACCAGGAGGCAAGCTCTAAATCAAGCCCTTGTAGATCTTCACAAGAAGGAAGGCAACACAAAGTCCAGTCTTTGTCCTCTAGCACAGGCAGAAGCAGCAACTGTAGGATAGCTCCACAAAGCACAGTCACAGGGAGGGCAGCTCTTCTTCCTCAGCTCTTCAGCTCTTCTCCAGGCAGAGGTTCCTCTTAGTTTCCAAAAGTGTTCTAAAGCCTGTGGTTTTGGGTGCCCTTCTTAAACCCATTTTGCCCTTTGAAGTAGGCCTACTTCAAAGGAAAGTCTTTTCTTGATTGTGAAATCCTGCCTTGCCCAGACCAGGCCCCAGACACAGACCAGGGGGTTGGAGACTGCATTGTGTGAGGGCAGGCACAGCCCTTTCAGGTGTGAGTGACCACTCCTCACCTCCCTCCTAGCACAGATGGCTCATCAGGAAATGAGGACTACACCTCAGCTCCCTTTGTGTCACTGTCTAGTGAGAGGTGCAACCAGCCCAACTGTCAAACTGACCCAGACAGGGAATCCACAAACAGGCAGAGTCACAGAAATGGTTTAAGCAAGAAAATGCTCACTTTCTAAAAGTGGCATTTTCAAACACACAATCTTAAAATCAACTTTACTAAAATATGTATTTTTACATTGTGAACTCAGAGACCCCAAACTCCACATGTCTATCCACTCTCAAAGGGAATCTACACTTTAATCAGATTTAAAGGTAGCGCCCATGTTAACCCATGAGAGGGACAGGCCTTGCAACAGTGAAAAACGAATTTAGCAATATTTCACTGTCAGGACATATAAAACACATTACTATATGTCCTACCTTAACCATACACTGCACCCTGCCCTTGGGGCTACCTAGGGCATACCTTAGGGGTGCCTTACATGTAAGAAAAGGGAGGGTTTAGGCTTGCAAGTCGAATTTACATTTAAAAACTGCACACACAGACACTACAGTAGCAGGTCTGAGACATGATTACAGAGCTACCTATGTGAGTGGCACAACCAGTGCTGCAGGCCTACTAGTAGCATTTGATTTACAGGCCCTGGGCACCTCGAGTGCACTGTACTAGGGACTTACTAGTAAATCAAATAGGCCAATCATGGATGAACCAATTACATACACATTTTGCATAGGAGCACTTGCACTTTAGCACTGGTTAGCAGTGGTAAAGTACCCAGAGTAACAAAAACAGCAAAAACAGAGTCCAGCACACATCAACAACCTGGGAAACAGTGGCAAAAAGTTAAGGGAGACCACGCCAAGGATGAAAAGTCTAACAGTAGCGCGCCATGTAATTTTTTTTTACGCAAAATTTGATTATTAACTGCACGCACAATAGTGGCAGTTCTCACCCAAAAGCCAAACCTTGTTTTCATTGTGTTGTTCAAACCTCATACACCTCACTCAAGATGTCCATTATAGCCCAAACTTCAAAAGCATCTTTTTTGGACTAACTCATCCAAAAACCTTGGTGCATAAGCAAGCATTATGTAGAACATAAGAAATGGCCAGTGTCTCGGTTATTTAAATAGGAAAGGTTCCATTTATTTTTGAAAGACCAGATCTTAAGGAGAATTGATGTTTGTTACAAAGTTTAGGGTCCTGAAAACGAAATGGCCATCCCTCATTGCAAGGATTGCTGTATCATGGAGTCTGAAGAAGAGAATGACCCTAGATTCTCAGTGATCATTGTGGGCAGTAGTGCTTTACATAGTTATCAGAGTCAAATGGGATTTTATTGTAGCACATTTTATAAATAAGGCAGGGGAGTCTTAAACCTGATTCTTTGGTTCAAGCACAGCTAGTGAAGCCTACTCCTTATAGCAATTACATGATAATTTGTTTTAAATTTACAGCCCGGTCTTGCCTCATAATTTTGTATGTTCTAGGGTCTAGCAGGGCTGGTGCAAGACCGGCAATCTTAAATTCTTAAAGTATCCACTCTAGTATTAAAGCACGAGCATGCTACTGTAGCACAGGAATCATTTGAAAGGAATGGTAGAATTTTCTACGGTGCCTTCAGTAACCCAAAGCAGGGGTTAACAATGGAGAAAATCTGATGGGTGGAGGACAGAGTCACATACATTGATTTGACCTTTGCCACAGAGGTTGGTGGGTCCCCATGGTAGCAGGATCTAAACTGTTACTGTGGCAAAGTTATTCTACCAAGAAGTAAGAGAAGAGCTGGCTTGTAAGTGTTAAGGTAGAAAGTTGGAGTCCAACCATTGCTGGACACTGTCCAAACAATCATACAAGTTAGCGCAAAGATCTGGTGCTTTTTGGTTCTTCTGAACCATAATCTATGTGTCATCCTTATGAGAAAATGCTTGGCATTCATATGAGTAGATAAGGTGCAGCAGAGGTTGAATGTAGAGATTAAATTGCATCAGGAAAAAGGAGGAGCCTTAATCATGTCACATGGCAACTGAAAGGCAGCCAACCGCAACATTTGAGAGAACCCCATCAATAAGAATCAAATTCACATTACAGCACATACTTTGAACCCAGAGTTTGCATGGCTTCTCAACGGAACCTTTTGCTGTACCACATTAAAGTCAGCAAAGAGATTGAGGCCTGTCATTCGTACTGCATCATCTAGATTAACATGGCTCTAGTGTCATCTGTCACAGAGATTAGATCCATCTCTGTGTCCCTCTTTTGGCAAAACCCATCTGCCAGTTATCCAACAAGTAGCCTTCCTCCAGCACCATGCACAGTTATTTATCTACCAGCATTTCTTGATTTTTCCTAAGCCTTGTAGAAGTGATATCAGGAGAGATTTCTTTTTTTAATGCCTGATGCATGCAAATTACATTTTTTTAGGTAGTGTGATGAAAACATCCTGCTTCCATGAGGCCTGAACCATACCACAAAGAAGTAAAGTAAGACTTCAAGCAGTTCTGTGATCTTTGCTATGAGTGCAGGAACAGGAGCTCTGAGCACAATAGGGGTAGGAGAGGTGACCATCAGTGGAACTCAACTTAATAGAAAAAGAGCGGAGCCACTTCTTCCTCTGGTAGCAACGTGAAGCTGGAACACTTTGGGGTCCAAATTTACAAAGGTGGCTGCACTGCATTGCATGAGAGAGTGAGAGAAAGAAGGACAGCGCCCTATCTACAGAGATATAGCACTCTCTTCCCCTTTCCCTAGTAGGATACAGAATTATGCTGCCAAGCGCCACACACACACCTTTGAGCCATAGTGCAAAAGTGTCTGCGTGAGTCTAGCCTAGGTTTTGTACTGGGAGGGTGCCTTCCAGTACAAAATACAATGCTTAAACTTACTTTACCACGTCTCCTGCTTTGTATGTGTGCTGTACAGTGCAGCACACATACAAAGTCAGACAAAAGGGAGGAGAAATGAAAGCATTTCTCCTTTTAACACCTGCTTTCAAGTGGTGTTAATTGATGGTGAAAAACCCTCTCTACTATTGTTAGTAGATAAGGCTTTGCATCAAAAACCAGGTCTGGTAGCACAATAACGCCCATGGACCACCCATAGAACGCCCACTTGAGGCAGAGTAACGCAAAGCAGAGGTTAGTGCTGGTTTGTGTTACTTTTTTTTAAAAACCAACGCAAATACCAATTTACATTGGTTTGTAAATCCCAAAAGGATTTTGTGCCACGTCTGCATTGAAAAACTAATGTAAACCTGATGCAAAACCTTTGTAAATCTGGACCTAGATGAGTATCCTCTTGCAGGTAAGAGTGTAGATCTTCTACTACTGCATGATTCTGTCACCTTGAAGAAAACCACCTACTGAAAAATACTCTGTGCGATCAGTAAAAGATTTGTAAACATTTAAAAACATAAAGTTGTCCTTCTAGCATGGTAGCAGATAATATTTTCCCAAGTACTACTACTAGTTTATATTCTGCAGCTGCCAGTATTCATAAGTATGTTATACGTTTAACGTCTATTGTTTGCTCTGTGAAAACCTTATATATTCACAGCTTGAGAGCTTTGTCTTACAGACGTCTTACCAAATTGGAATTGCCTTTCAGGTTTTTGGAGTGCATGAGCATATCAAAATTAAGAACATTTGATGTTAACTGGGATTTACCGTGACCATGTAGTACCAGGGTGCACTCTTTCTGCATTCAATGTGTTTGAGAATATAGGCCTAAGGCCCGTCCCCATAACAGAACAACTGTTATCTTATGTACTACCATCTCATTCTATGAATGCTGTAAATATATTGTATGCTGATAAATGGTGCATGAATAGAAAATAACTGAAGAGGTGTCCCTAATGTACACCATCATCAGTAGAGTATCAGTATAGGCGGAGGGATGCAAGATAACCAAAGTTTCTTGAAAATATGTTTTTATCCCTATTTACCTACTCTTAATGTGTTTATAAGCCACAGTTTGGTAGTGTTTGCCCCAGAAACTCAAGCACAAAATTCAGCATCAAATTAAGTATGAACACCAAACATTTATCAGTGAAGGGCGACAATGAGTGTAATTGTGACTCAAATTTTCATGGAGCCTCCACCTCCACCTCCAACCATTCAAAACCTTAGTCCCCTTCCCCAAAGTTTGGGTCTAGTTCCACTTCTGGCTCATTACGAAGTGTAAGTAGAGCTGCATGAAACTACACGCACATATGGAAAGGAAGACAGCATTTATCTTCTATGTGAGACTGCAGAAGAACACACCAAGTTACTGGATCAAGATCAACATTGCCAGTAGTTTGTGATATGATTAAAGATGTGTCCCAGAGCTGAGTTTACGTGTTCAGGCAAATGTTATTTAATCTACAGTTCAGTAGAGGTGGGTGAGCCACTGTCAGCTTGAGCCAGGCTCGAGCCTGTCTCTGGCTCAGCTCGAGGTATAGTTGGAACCTAGAGCCCATAACGAGCTGAGCTTTCATGTTGTTTCAGTCTGCCTGCCTACCTCTGTGTACCCTGGATGCGGCCTTACGGTCACAGCTGCTGACTTTGGTACTAGGGAACTAGATTTGAGCATCAGGTTCAGCTCCTGTGATTCTGGGCAGATCACTTAATCTCCACATCCCTACAAAACAGCAAACAGCAGTGACAATTTATAATGTAACTTGTGATTCTGGTCGAGAATGTTGTATATAAAAATTGAAGAAAATGCACAAACTGGAAAAACATAGCCTTAACATAAGGAAATATAAATAGATAGCCAGTTAGTGGTTTATATGTACAAACTGAAACCAGAAAAACATGGATAAATAGTGGCTTCCACCACTTAAGCTGTGTGATCTTAAGCAAATATTTTCTTTCACCAAAACTTATTGTCTTTATTATTTTGTACAGTTTCCAATTTTGAAGGGATTTTATCATATTTTAGAGATGTTTGTTGTATGATTTATGTAAGAAACATTTTTAGGGCTTGGTTCATGCAGAGACTTTAAGCTCCGAGCTGGACCATTGGCTCTATGGTTCTGCTCTCCCTGTTGATTTGTTGACTCACCCACCTCTATTATTCAATCAAAAGTATTGTCGAGATCAGTGACATGAAAGTTGTTATCTTATTTGAAGGCTCCATGGTGTTAAGGGAGAGCTGCTGTCGGTAAACAGACATTGGTGGATTCATTTCTAGCCCTCTTGTGAAAATTTTTCCATTTGCATTTGATTGATTGCTGAAGGCCCATGACCTCTGGTAAACCACATACTTTCTTCTACTAGTGTTGCCAAGGGCATAGCTTAGTTGGTGAGATTTGGGGAGTGTAATTCTCAAATTTTCCAACTAAAAAAGCAGTAGGCTGCAAGGTGAAGGAGTGAAATGACCAAGGTTTATCATGGATTGTTCCCATGAGGGGGAGGGTCAGTACTGATCTACATGAAATAGACCTATGTATACAGAGGCACAGTGGGCCAAAAGGTATAGGTTGGAATTTTAGCCCGAGCGATTGCTAATTGTTAGAGACCAAGTATTCCACTCATCACCTTTTGAGTGTTTGACAAGGGTGTGCGAAATTCCAGTAATTTGGTATTGAGTAGTCACACTACATTTCACAAAAATAATTTCTGAATCCCTATGAGTTCAGTGATGATTACATGTAAATGTATATAAAGAATGTAAAGAGGGTGGAGCCTATAATTACGCTCCTCCAACCCCCCCCCCCTCTAATGGCTAGAATAGCCATCACAAGTTCAAATGAATCTTTCTTGAAACCACCTCAAAAATCTATGGTCTTCAACATATTGCATCTGGAATTCTCCAATTCCTTATTTTCATCATAGAACTTACACTAGCTCTCTTCTAGCTATTTTTTACTTCTATTTTCTTTTCACTCCCTTTCCCTCAACCACTACTTCCTTTGATCTCATGTACTTGAATCCTTTAAACATAGCAAACAAGCAAATCAAATAAATTACAATAATTATAATAAGCCCCAATAGAGCTCCTAAAAGCCAAATACCTATATTAACAAACCAGCTACCAACAGCTGAAAATCCCTTTCCAAACACTCCCCAAGCACCTGTAGCTTCTAATTCTTCAAGTTATGTTTCCTGTCTCAGCACAGGGATGTTTTCCACACACTCTTACATCTCTTCAATCTTACCTGGGATATAGGTGTAGCACTGGTGAACCATCAACATCTTGCAGACTCTGCCTTCCTTTGTCAGCAAAATATCTAATGGAAGGTGATTCTGCAACACCAAGGATCCAATAGCCATCCTTTCAATATCATTTGACAGCAATGATCCAGCAGTGTTAGTTGCTAATGTATCTACTAGGGTAGAAAGCTTTCTAATGTTCAGGTCATTCAAAACAACTCCCACAGAGGGAATCATGGCACTGACAATATCACTTACTAGTTCAGAAGCACTTCTACTACGTTTTGGCTTAACAGGGAAATGCTCATAGTACTCATCTAGCTTCACTATGTGATATATCTTAGGAAATCCTACAGCAAAATTACAGGTACCAGCTGCATTTCTGCGTAATTCAAAAGATGCACCTGGACCACACATGTAGAAGACTCCATGAATACAGGTATTCTTCCCTCCCATAATCTGTTCTGTATTACACCTCTAACTCAAATGTGTGTTTGTCGACCGACTCTTACCATGGGGATAAGACTGCTTAGTTTCAGGTGGCAACACCACTCCGTGTGGGTGACTGAGTCAGTCCCAAACTGACTGGAAGTTGTTGGCCTGACCTTCTCGACTTGCTAGCAGCACCTCACCCAAACAATATTCACAATTATGAATAATCACAATGAAAGTGTCAAGCTTCATTATAGGTCAAAGGAAACTCCAAACTGGTTTCATCTAATTTGAAATAGGATGTGAATGTAGGTGTTTGTACATCAAAACTTCTGAAAAGACTAAGGGCCTCCTTTGCCATTCATCTTCGTCTTGAGATCTGTTTATCACACCACTGGGTCGTTTGCCAGGATCAAAGTCAATCTTCACCTACGCAAGCCTCAAACTTACCTCTGCTGAGTCAGCGCTCAACTCAGCCCTACTTCATGGTGCTTCAGAATCTTGGCCCGCGAATGGATCTTGGGGCCCTCGTTTGCTCTCCTCACCCCCATACTCCTTAAGGGTGTCCAGCCAGTAGGGGTTGTGTTTCATGGATTGGCACAGTCAAATCCTCAAGGTCCACTTGCTGAATATTCGATGCATTTACTGGTTAGTTAACCCTCTGCATTTGACAGTTGTATTGGTCACAAGAATGACTTGCAAAGGGTCCTTCCAGCAAGGTTCTAGACATGTCGTCCTGATGTGTTTCTTCGCCACTACCCAATCTCTAGGTCAAGGTCATGACACTGCTCCTGATGCTGAACATCAGTGGCAGCTCCAACCTGGTGAGACACAGAATGCACCACATCAGCCAGTTGTTTGCAATAGTCAAGAATTATTCCATCTGTGATATTTACAGGTGAACCCTAATTGCTCGGCCTGTGATGATCTCTTGGGGTGACAGTCCTGTCCTCCAATTCTCCAATCAGGATTACTATGAATGCTCATCAGCATCAAAGGCAAAGCCACTTCAGGGATGTGGACAGACTTTTGCCAACTGGAACATCAATGTTTCATTAACCTGTTCAGCTCTGCAGTCAACCCAATTCCTAGCTAGCTCAAGGTGCCTCACCTGAACCCCCAACCTTCCCAGGGCAACAGATGATTTCAGCAACCTCGAACGTGACACTCTGACCCCCAAGGAAGTTGTGCAAACAAATCTTACCCTTTCATTGTTTTGCTCATGAAAGCCTATGGACAACACAAAAAAGATACAAATAAGGGTTTTCAAACATCAATTGAAAGAATTGCATTCTTGCATAGCGAGAATGAGCTGCAATTAATAGGCATATGAAACAAAGCATTGTAACCAGTGTTACTAGCATGGTGAAAAGAATAAACAGTCCAACTATGGTAATCTTAAAGCCATATCTTCCTACCGATCATTACCTATACTCTGAGAGCATAGCAGGTGTATCCACTGCTTCTGCTCGATCTAGGAGGATAGCCAGATACCCCAATACCTGGAGAGCTGAGCCAAGGAGCTGGTCTAGAGTGAAGTTGGCAATCCTTCCCTGCATCAGCAGAACTGTATGATAAACACAGAATTCGTTCCAGGACAGTAGTGGCTGGAGTGTTCCTCTGACCGCTCTGGGACAGAGCACAATTTATAAAATCAAAAAACTGTGTTTGAGGCACAGATCCGATGCAATGATATGTCTAGATGTTAGAAGCTGTCTCTGAATGGGCAACATAAGCACTAGGATATCTTTTTCTATGTCTTAGCCTTGAACATTGTGTAAAGATGACATGTTGAGAAAGGCTAATTACAAACAAGCAGCATGTACAATCTATTCCCGGAATAATATTACGCAAGCATAAAGTGTGTAAAATGTCTGTGCTAAAACACACAAAACTGCATATATTTCCTCTTCCTGGATTATCAAACCCTCTATGTTGCTTAAACATCTGGTGCAATCACTAATAATAAGCATGCACTGACTCCTTAGTCTCCTGGGTTGTATGAATTATTTCCAATGTATCAATATACTTCTGCGCAACCTTACCCTTCAAGAATGTTATCATCTGGTCATACTTTGTCATCATCTCAGGAGAAAGGACATTTGTTGCAGCCACCCCAGTGGCTCTGCATTAAGGCACAGGATAGACACTTTACATTCAGCCCACAAACCACTAGGAAGCACTATTTCAAACAGAGTGCTCAAATATTACCCCAGAAGCTTCAAACTCTTTATAAACTGAGTATACAACTGATCAGGATTTTCTCTTAACTTTAGAAACTGATTTGTAAATGTGGTAATATCACTTTGACCTCAAGGCATGTGAGCATATCCTCCTCCATGACCCTCTCTTTGTGAAAAACTTTGAACCATGGATCTATCTGGGGGAGCTGGAAGCGGCTTCTCCTTTTGTCCCTCAGCAGCTACTGTGTTCTTCTTCTTTTCCTATTTTTTTAGCCCTCTAGTCCTCCATTTCTCGTAACAACTGAGTACTGCCTTCATCTAACTGAGCATGGAAATTTTGCTGCAAAGACTTGATTCAGTTGATATTTATGTCATATGCATCCACAAGTCCAGCTAACTTACAATGTGCTTTAGCTGCACATCACGTAATATCCTTACTCACAAGTGAGTTTATTCTCCGGATATTTATGTATATGGGAAAGGACAACATTCCATGAAACTTATCTCATTCAATTCTATTCACAATCTAGCAACATTCCATGTCCTCTCCTCTGATGTGGACATATCTTAACCACTTGCCTTTACAATCTCACCACTATCAGGAGATCTGTTAAAGAAGTGAACCAGTTAATCAATTTCAGTTAGAGGCATCCCGTTGTGTGTGACTGTGGTTGTGAATACTAACCTACCTCCGGATTTAATACTCTGCACATTATGTGGTGGACTTCAAGTAGTGATTTGGGATTTCTGAGACGTATGAGGAAACTCGGCAATAGGCCCTCTTCCCACCACCCCTAACACTGTGAGCATCGGAGAACTAATCAATGAGATAGTCATTCCCTGGTCTTCTACAGTTTGTGTGAGCTCCAGGTGGCTTTGGCCCAAAGACAGGTGCACCATGCCCAGTGGTAAGAGGGACAGTCCCAATAACAGAAGACAAAACAGGCACAGAAGCTACTTGAAGGGTTTGGGAGTGTCCTCCATCCTGAGTAACATTAGGATCAACAGGGGATGTAGCGACAGTATTGTTATTGGAAGCAACATCACCATTAGAAATGGAGGCAGCATTATAAGGAGGATTAGATGGAAATAAGTTGTTAAAAAAACAATGTTGGAGGCACTGTCTGTACCAGATGTGTGTTGTTTCTCCATGTCTTTCTCTCCTTGAGTGTTCTGTTTCTTAGGGCTTTTAGTTGTCATTACGGTATACAGCCTAGTCTCTTTGATTACTCCCCTTTGCTGTTGTGCATCCCATCTAGCATCTATATAAATGCAAATGGTTTTCTTGACTCTTTTCTGGTACTTCTCCTTGTCTTTGGCATGAGGAGCACATTCCCAAGCATCAAAACCCTCATACTGGGCAGATCTAGGAGAAGGCTTCATATCATACAATACACACCTCAAATGTTCAATTATTCTTAAGTTTAAGGTCCCATATCGAGAGGGTTTCAGTGGCCCTTCCTTCTTGTGATCTAATGCCGTTAGCTAACCAGATGGAGCTCCACATACAAGGCCATGTAATGACTTGGCATGCCTTCCAGTGGAGTTTCCTAGCCCTCTCGGACAGGAACTCTCACATTGCCTCTTATCATTTCACTGACAGTGTTAAAACATTTCATTTTTATAATATTTTTAACAGTCTGGAGACAAGATATTTAGATTAAACAATTGGCTATAATTGTCCTATCACAAATGACTGTTTTTCAGCTCCATTATCCAATCTCAGCATAGCACTTCCCATCTTGACCTGTCACACCATGACACCTGACGATATAACAATCAATACCAGCACAGCACCTGCACTAACCATCTACTACCAGCATGGCACACTATGAGGTAGCTCCCACTCCTCACAGCTCTTTCACAATGTTTCTGTACACTCAAGCGCTCTCAAAGGATTAAAGCAAGCAACTGCTAATACACAACTCTTGACTTCTTCCGTAAATAAATTCAAAATGAACACTCATACCAAGGAACAATGGGGGTAACATTTTACAGTATTAACATACACACAGGTGAGATCTCAGGCAGCAGAAAATCACATTGACTAATGCAGTTTCTTCTTTGCACCGCAGAATCTACTAGCATCAATCACTATTACTACTCTCACAACAAAGTTACGATTACCTGTCTGTTGTGCGGTCCATGGTACCTCACAAACCAACACTACAAACCTTTAGCAGACATAATAAACCACAACATGCTTCTTATCTCTCCTGGTATCTTGAACTGCAACAAGTTCGATAGCAACTTCAACTGCTCAACGTTTTTTAAAAACCTTTATGCATTTGAATACATGCAAGCAACTGATACAACAGGTAGTGCATGTTAGTGAGTGCAAGTACCATATCACACCTCACACTGGAGGAATTTGAAGCACCATCACAGAGTAATTAGCATCATATGTACCAAGTTGGCAAACAAATCATGGACACTAATGCCCCAAAAAACTCCACTTGGTAATGACAACTCCCTTATTCAATAGTGCTCTGTGTATCATCATGTCTCTGGATCTCCCTGGTTTGAGTCCATATCTGGGTCTCCATGCTCATTGAAAGAGTCCAGCATTACCCCCTGGCTGCCAAGTCCTCTGTGACCCTGTTGTCAGTGTGAGAAAGTCTCATGTGTTGCTCCACTGCAGCTCCCAACTCCAGAACCTCCTTAACCCATACGGCCTCACTTGCGATCTGGGACCCCATCCACCCAATAGCTATTCTTTGTTTAGCAAGAAGAAGTGCTAACTGCAGGAGTTTATATGAGATCCTGCATCACCCTGGGTTTCACCACTGTGCCCAAGAGGCAAGCTCTGGGTGTCATAGGGATTCCCACTGCTTTTTTGATGCAGGGCATCACTTCCTCCAGAAACTACCCACCCCTGCTCAGTGCCATGCCAGATATATGAATTTGGCACCCTCCAGCCCACAACGTGCACACCAAACCACCTTGCCAGGGTCAATACTGTTGAGCCAGGCTGGTGTTATGGAGGTGTGGTGCAGGGAGTTAAAGTGGAGTAATTCAAATCAGTTGTTACAGGTCACTGTTTTACCACGCTGCATGCATGACTCCAATTCGAATACTCAATGGATTCCCCCAAATGTATTGCTCATCCTGTTTTTGCTTAATACACATTCTTCGTCAGGCCACTCTGAAGAGCTTTATAGAATAGGGAGAGAAGGTGTCTGCCTCTCCCCCCCCCCATCGGAGCAACCCTCCTTCAGTGTCTAAGACTCTGATGGAGCCGCCGGGTATGTGTGCCAGAGTTCCTTTGTGGTGTTTTCTAATTTGGCAAACTGCAGGAAATGGCCCCATTCTACATTAATGTGTCCTGTGCTTGCTCAAAAGTGAGGAAGACCTCTCCCAGGTATAAATCTCCAGCTAGGAGGCATCCTCTCTCTCTCCCCACCTTTCCATGGTCATATCAAGATCGATAGAGCAAAAGGGTTCCAAATCCCATATGTGTAATTCCCTGTCAAAGGGGGCCCTGGGTAATACTTTTGATGCCACAGTTTCCCACATCTGTGCGGTATGGTGGATCAGGCATGGTATTGGAACGTCTGCCCGGCCCCAACCCACTAATATGTGCCCTAACATGTCTTTCCCTATCATTCCCTGCAGGAGCTCTTTCTCCCAGTTGTTATCTGTCAGACATCTGGTGGCATGATAAAGGTTGTGCTGCAAAATAATAAACTTGTATGTCTGGAGGGGTCAAGCTGCTCTCCTCCATATTCCTTTTTCAAAATAGGTAGGGCCACCCTGTTGTGTTTCCCAGCCCATACCAGCGAGATGAGATTATTTAAGGTCCGAAATTTTTTCCTGTGTAGAACGAAAAGCAAATTTTATACTAGGTATAGACACCATGGGAGGAAGACCACTTTACCAAACAGCCACTCTCTACAAGACTGACAGGGACAGCTTGTTCCAGAACATGGCCGACCAGGATAAACCAACTGCTAAACATTACTCATACGTACATCTGCACAATAATACCCAAGGCATCATCACACCACAAAACACACAACATCAACCCAACACCACAAGCTTGACATACACAACTACAATGCATGACCCTAATAATACTTATTCCTACGCTACTGCATACTCCTTCAACACCATTTAAACACTGATGATCATTTGAACTGGGTCTTAGATATTAAGGGCATGGACTGGGGTTGGGGTTCTCCAGAATTCTTCAGAGTGTTCTAGCTCTGTACACTTCAGTGACAAACCATCCTCTGATCTCAATCTTTTGGTACAATCATCAAACAGAATCCTCCACTGGTTGTATGGACCTTTGGTTGTCGACTTGAAGCATTGAGAGGGGGCTAACATTGAAAATGCATTTCTAATTCTGTGAAACCAATGTGGCTTCACAATAATGACAGAGAGAATGGTTTTCAACCATAAAGGTTTATTTTCCAGATATTTGTCAAGTCACAATCAAGACAATTGTCAATGATAAAGGAAATATATTAGTAGAGCCAAAATATTAAGATGCTCAAGCACTCTAAATGTAAGTATCATGCAATACAGAACTTTAACAATGCATATCTAAAGAACTCAAAATATCCAAATTAGGTGTTCCATAAAGAAAATCACCCTGTCTAAATTAAGTAATAAAAGAGAGTCAGGGATTTCTATAGGAAAGTGAAAGAAGGTATCAGCATAATGTGAACCTCCATCGATGTTCAGAGGAAATGAAAGAATATCCAGCATGAAGATTCCCAAAGTGGGAAAACCCCAGTAAAGCAATCCACTCTCCTTAAAATCAGAGTAAGAGGTTCACCTTAACTTACAATGGAACACTAACTAGAATACAATTGAAGGTTCCATAACATCTACATCTCACTCCCTGAGCCCAGAGCCAATCCCATGGTGGCATTAGCAAGGAGCAGGTAAACTCTAAATATCCATCCTCACACAATTAGGGAACACATCTGCTTGTCCTTAATAGCTGCATCATCCTAGTATGGACAGGAGGATCCTTTCACCATCATTGCTCTACATCTGCAGCCAGCTTTCCAATCTCTAGATACTATCCATCTCAGTACAACTACTTTTGATTTCTTAACAAGCTCAATATAGTTATCTACTACAGTATTAAAATTGAAGCACATAGATGAATGAATGAAGAGACATGTTTAATATATATGTCGCATGTAACTGAGTAGTGATGCATAGAGAGTAGAGCCAAAAATTACGCTGCTCCACTGGTAGACAGCTGGTGTTTATTACTAGTCATCTGAGTAACAGGAATTTGCCTGCTTACTCTCTGTTATTCTGAGCCTCAGATATTCCCTTTAGTTGATTCTCCAGCAGCTCACCTGCAAATGCAGTCTAGTGCTAATTGAGTAATGAGAGTACCAGTGCTCCACTAGCATTGGGGCGCAACTTTCTTATGCAGAGCAACAGGCAGAACACCAGGCATCAATGCTGCAAGCTAGCTTTATACTTATGCCATCATCTTGAAATGATATTTTGCACACTGAATCATTTTTAACTGCTTCAAGATGGCAGACCAGTGCAAAGCTTAGCTTTTTACATTTTTTTGTGAAGCACTTGTCCCCCACATTTGGTTGCCAGTTTTTTTTATTATTTCTTTTTTTAGTTTAATTTTAGCATATACCTGCTCCCAAAGAAAACTACATCCCTGTTTTCAAAAAGGGATATGGGACTTATGTTTCTTCACAAAAGCCCACAAAGATCAGGCTCACATAGTCTGCAGTGCTGATCCAAGTGTGAATGATGGGAAATTAGATAACCTCCATGGACCTTTAGATTCCAGTGTAATTTACTTCAAAAGCAATGATTCACACTACTGGACCAGTGCACCAGACAATCAACCTGTGTCTCCTATGCCACCATCTGCCCTTCCTATTGAACAGTATATGTGTGTGTGAACAATGTGCATGTGTGAGTGCAGGACCACCTCCATGTCTTGTGAGTGCATTGTGAGGGTATTATATGTGTGAATGCAAGGTTAACATTGTCTTTTATGAGTATAGGGCAAGTGGTTGAAAGTTGTGCCTGTGTGAGTGCAGAGTAAGGCCTATGCCTGTGTGCGTGCAGCATGAGGGATGTGCCTATGTGAGGGTAGCAATGTGATTGTGAGGTGCCTGCATGTGTCTTTGTGTGCATGCACAAGGCCCAATCTATTGGCTTTTATTAATGCTTTTTTGTGGTTTTGGCTTTGACCTGCAGAAATACAGTGCAGGGAGTGGAAATGCAATAATCTGTGTATGAGAACGACAGTGAGTTTTGATATGTCAGATACAGATTATTTCAAAGGAGGTTCAGGAGTGTCGGGGGCAGCTGATAGACTGAGATTTCATCCTAGTGAGGGGACCCAATTACTTTGCTTGCACTAGGGCCCATGGCAACCTGGCTACACCACAGCTAACCCTTGAGTTATCATGTGTGTACTCATTTTGGTTTTACTGAAAATTCTTTAAACCAGGACTTCGAGAGCTAATGTACGCTGTGCTGAAGCATGAATAGATAAGTTCTTGGCACGTCCTCATGTATAAAGATAGGGTAATGAAATCAGGCCGTTAACTGTGCTCTGCTTGTGGGTGTCTCGTAGATTCCTCGAAGGAATAGTTGTTATTGTTATTTATACCAGTTATAAACGGTGTGTGAATCTACGCATCCAAAGTGAAGTGTACTGTGCACCTCTTTAATACATGAATGTAGGAGCTGCAGCCTTCTGTCTCATTGTCTACACAGACTGTGCACCTTATTCTACTACACGTCCATTGTCTGAGCCTATTCTTACACCAGAAGCTCTATGTTGGTTCTCACAGCCTGCTAGTGAAATAAGCGCAGGGAGAAAACGCAACACAGACAGCAGACCTGACTCAGGGCCCCCAGACCCAACTACCAAGCCAATAATGCATTTGAGTAGAGTGACACCCCAAACACCCCCCTAAAGATAAACCCCTGGGGGTACCCCCGACAACTGGAGACGCTGGTCCCCTAACTCCCTAATGCAAGGTCTTAGTTCAATGCACCAACGTTGATTTAGGGTAACCAGTAGGACCGCAGTCGGGATACAGGACTGCTGAGCAATCTTGTGCTGTCAGTGTTTTCAGGTTGCTATCAGTCCCACTCAAGTTTTCAGGGACACAGTGGCAATTCAAACATCTTTCGTTTGTGAACAACACACTCAAAGATAGCAATAAAGAAACAGAACCATGTAGATTAAAATGTTTATCTTAAAACCCTCGATCTTCTGGTGCAGAAATTATGAACAGTAACCACACAGAATGTAAAAATGGAGTAGTTTGGAAAGTTATAATCAGCAAGAACAAGCAGAACATTCCTAGCATTTTAGCAAGCTATTCCTAATATCCTAACATACCAAAGTTATTTTTAAAAGCTATGCTATATCGTAGATACAGCAAATCTCCCTTTCAACTTTCTCAAGATGTATCGCACATCATACCTTTGAACAGCTAGTTCAGTTCTTTCTTATCAGAGCTCGGTAAAAGGGAGTGACAATATGTGAGTTCCGTCGGGACACCTTCAGCACGGCTCCCAGACTCAGAAATCAGCTCTCAGACTGAGAGTGGCTGGGTTGGAAATGTGACATGACCTCTGGTGATCGTTATAGCGTGAACTGCCACTCCTAATCAATGGCCAAATCCTCTGGTTTAAATGGGGTTTTACCACTAATTCCATATCATGTTTTCAAAATAAAACTGAGCTTGAAGACGCTGTATCTCGTACCAGACTAAATTAGCATGGCATAAACTACACCGGAACTATCCATGTTCATCTAGATCATGACAAAAGGTACAAAATAGGTCAGTTTAGACAGTGAGCAGTCATGATGAATTTTTGTGTGCCGTTTTGGAACTTCCCACTTTCTATTACAGATATCAGATTGCAGGTAGGTCATGAAGAAGATAATAGGCTAACTAACGTGGTCAGCAAAGAGGCTGAAGGAGGCGGACCAACCAGCAGTCCCGGGAGCGCGGTGTTGGCATTCAGCATTTGGCGGCAGTCGTGCCCACCCAGCCACGTCCTGAAAACCTCCCGAACACCCACCTGACCGGGCTCTGAAGAGATTCCTGAGGGCCTCCTGAAGTGTGGAAGGTAGTACTCAGTTGCTAACAGCGGCGAGCAGTTTTGACTGGTGGTTAACGTGGTTGTGATGTTAGAGCTATTATCATAGGGTTGAGCTGAAGTGGTGCGGAGGTGGCCCAGCTAGAACTCGGGGCAACCTGCATCACTCTGAAAACTCCTCCATCCCGGTGCCCCCTGCATGGCCCTCATTGTCATTCTTACAGCACAGTCAAGCTGTTTAGCCCATGACCACAGCCTGCAGCAAAGAAGGTCTGAGGAGGAGACCACAGGCCACAGTCACAACTACTGTCCACGCTCACCTATAGCAGGCTAGGAAAGGCCTCTTGATCTGCAGCCCTATCACCTCACTGACTCAATTTTCTTCAAGTTCCTGCTTCCAGGTGGAGGGGAGCCAGGCCAGCTAATGATAGCAATCGCTACTCTGAGTGCCCTAGCTCAAGCGAGTTCCCCTTGGCAGGAAAGCCGGTGAGGCCAGGGCACAGCTTGCAGCTGTGGAAGGGTCCTCTACTCCCCACCCTCGCTCCCGGCTCCCTCAGGTGGTGTGCGCAAGGTTTGCAGCTGTTTTGAATACTGTGTGAAACACCCTGAATTAGGCAGGACACCCAAGCCAAGTAGGAGTGTCACAGACACTTAGCATCAGCCACATTTTTAAAAGCAAGAGAAAAGGAGCAAAAGAAGTAAGTTCAATCACTGTCCTAGTTTCATCTTCACGAGCATCCACCATCCCAGCTGTGGGTGACAGTATGAAAACATGGTACACAGTATGAAAACTCTTTCAGATGGCACATGACAGGGTCAAAACTTAATGAAAAAGAAGAAGAACCCTCAAACAAGAAGAGGAGGCCCATGAAGGAGGGCAAAGGATTTCCTCAAGGTCAGAAAATGCTACACTTCACTGAGGGGGTAACTGCAACTCAGTGCCAAGACCGGTACACAGCAAGTTTGAGAAGGGGCTAGCAGGCAGCAAACTAATACAGCAATACTTAATCCTACTAGGATGGAAAGGAGTCTAGCAGATAGAACCTGCCCAAGGGGAGCCACAAGGGGAGCAACAAGGAGAGCAACAACAACCAGGTATGGAACATCTAAACTGGAGCTCGCTCAGTACAGTGCAATCACCACAGATCCAACATGGGATTGTTTACCCACTCCTATGCCTGGCCAGGTGTCAAAGAAATCAAGAAACTAAGACTGTCAAGTAAAGCCAGAGAAGACCCAGAGTGGATGAGCATGACAGCCCTGCCCCTCAAGAGGGGGCAGACATTGGACTCCAGACAAATAATGCACCACCCTTGAGGCTGCGGAACCAAAAGAGAAACCTGCAAAGTCAGTCCAGCACCTTTTCAACATGAAGCAATAACAATACCAGGAGTGGAACTAGAAGCAACAGACAGCACTTTTTTCTCGTCTGCGTGGGAAGCCCTCAATTAAACCCTAATTGTCATAACCAACGCAACATTACTTAACACTGACAAACGTGATATTCAAATTTCAATCCTACAGACACTAGCCACTTACACAATGGCAACGGACAGCAAACTGGACAAGTAAGTAAGAGTAAGAGAGCTCAAGTGCAGGTCCAGGCAGTCGTTGGAACAGAAGTACAGACATTCCCATGCTTCTCATTACTGGAGAAACTCACTGAACTACCAGGCATAATATTGATGATAATAGTGGACTTCAAAAATAAATCTGAACAACTAAAAGACAGTAAGGTGACCAGCAGTAACAACCAATGTCAAAGGAAGCTGGAGGGGGAGAGGCATGAGGAGAGACATGTCATTGCAAGTCCTATCCTACAAGAGTCTACCTTAGAAAGCCCAAACCAGGGGATTAGTAGCACAGCTGAGCCATTCAAGCTCGTTCTTTCCAGGAAGAACATAAAACATCTGGAAAATATGGGCAATAGCCACGGCAAGCACCTATCATGCTCAGGCTTTACAATTACAGCCCCCTAAGGGTAAGAGGAATACAAGCATTTAAGAATGATGAGCCATGCCAGACAGTGAAGGTCAATTCCATCACTGATGGTATGTATGTGTCTCTGAGGGTAGCTTGAGTGAACCAGCAACATTTTGCAAGCCAAAGAAGGTCCTTCATGTGGCAGTACAGACGATTATGTCAGTGACCCACAGTGAGAGAGTGGCACAACAGCTACAAGCAGCAGAGAAAAGACATCACATGGACAGAAAATTTACCAACTAAAGCCCCGACTTGGGAAAACCTCCAGGCAGATGAACAGCCATCAGTGACGGTCAGATCCTGGGGCCAATCTCCAACATGGAGACTCCCAGGGGGCACGTCATGGCCAGAGCTCTCTAACCCCACTATCTCAGCTGCAAATTCCTGGCCTTTCCCAACAAATTCAACTGATCAGTCAAGGGCACCCTCCCTCCTGGTTCCCAGTGGGAAACGAGACCTGACCCCCTACCTCAACTCCAGAACGCCTTGTCAAAGTGGAGCAACTGTGCCAGACAATCAAACCCACACAGGGGCAGCAGAGGGGTTCTACATGCACCCAGCAGCGCTACCTCAGATGGGAGAAACAATGGACAAGAGTGTCTATAGTCTTACCCTTCATCCTGCTTACATATCGCGGGCCCCTGTGATTTCTTAAACAGGGGCAATATAGTGAAGATCCTGAGGTCAGATTCTGAAGTGTGGAACCCATCCAACTGCTAGTGGCCAAAGCAAAGGTGCTTGAGGACTAGGGGGACTGTGCTGAGAAAACCTGAAATTAAAAGATACCCATCCTTTTTAAAACCCCAAGGAATCAAAGCCATTAAACACTCAGAGAAAGATGGCTCAGTTCACTGTCATGCAGAGGGAGGGTGACAAGCAGTATTTCACACTCTGCAAGTGAGATAACTATTGACACTCCCCCCGGCCCATCTGGCACTCAGCATTGCACCATCATTTACCCAGAGTATGTGAGAGCGAATAGGCCAGCAATCCATCAGCAGCAATCATGACAATGAGAGAACAATGGAGGCTGTGTTCCAGGTGCCTCCCACACCATCCACCCACGCAAGGCGACCAATTCAACTAAGGGAGCCTACACCAGTTTAATTTCATGGAACATAGCAGGGGCTAACACTGTAGCCCAAGACTCATCTTTGGCCCAGTGTGTGAGTGAATTTAATGTAATCTGCCTACAGGAAACCTGGCAAATGGTTGAACATCTACTTGCTAGCTCTGTAGGATTCTCAAACCATGTCTTGAAAATCAAGAACAAGGCACACCCCAAAGAAGGCCTATCCATTTACATCTCTATCTCTAAAATCATTAATGTCAATCAAGTCGACTTACAGACCAAATACATGAAGGCAATAAAGATCACTAACTGGAAATCAGAAATGCGAACAGCCCCTCTTATAAAAATTAACATTTGCATAAACCCTAATGCCACCACAAAACAAAATTTAATACGAGATCAGAGAACATTTTACTAGAGATACATGCCATTCATGGGTCAATCCCATGGATCATCACCGGTGATTTCAATTTAATTATGGCAAACTACAACAATAGAAGTTCCAGAGAAAAGGCCTTTTGACATGAGGTTTGGGATCCCAGTGCAGATATCCCATCTCATGAATATCATCAATAGCAATCATATCTTACTTCGAGTCATGGAAGCTCTGGGCCTGAGAGCTCTAAATGGTTGAAGCCCATCAGACTCCATAATGGCAGTAACGCACAAGATGAAAACTCTAAGTCAACCCTGGATTACACCTTCATTTCAGTCTCCAAATATTAAGCCATACAAAGCCTCAATATCGAGATCAGAAGTGATAGTGACCATCACCCCCAGATTTTAAAAACAAAGAATAATGAACGGGGTAGGATTGGGGTGGAATTCATCGGCGGCCAGGACCTGGGCAGTCACAGGGATGGTGTAAGATGGACTAACTTATACATGGACAACTTTGAGAAATGGAAAATAAGCCTTCCAACACTTCAAAGAGCCGAAACAAACCCTATTGAGGAATCGGAGACAATGCAGTTAGTCCTGAAAAGTCAGCTAGGCTAACAACTCCAAAGGATAAACACTCCAGACACAGGCAAAACCAACTGGTTTACCCTGGAATTACAACAACAGAGTCATAAACTAAACAAGGAAGCAAGAATCCTCAAGCATAAACAGCCATAGGGGATACACCTCAAGTAATTCCAGGAACTAAGATCCACGTACAAGAAGGTCTTATGGGAGGCCAAATGGACATGCAGGGACTACGAATGGCTGAGAATAGTGGAGGCCTGCAAGACTAAAAACACCAGCTAGAGAGGGGGCCAGCTGAGCACTGGGAAACACAGTAACAAAAGAAAGATGGTTACAGCACATCTTAAAATTATATCAGGACACAACTAAAAGTGTTTTTCTGATGGTCATCCCCAGCGGAGGCCCAGACCTATTTTTCACCGAAGACTCCATCGCATCAAGAGGACCGTTGGGGCCAATGGCCTTCCTACAGCACAATTTAAACACAACCCAGTGTTTTAGAAATGCTATCTGGGTAGACTTTGTAACACCTGCATATGAAAGAACAGAGTTCCCTACTCCTGAAAATGGGCAATTATCTACCCCGGCTACAAGAATTATTCTTATCCTAACCTGGATAGTTATCATATGATTACCCTACATGACATTGTCCAACACATTTTTCAGGTGTGCTACTAGCTGAATGGGAATCCTGGGCAATGGAAAAGAATCTTATTCATTCAAACCAGACAGGCCTTCGGTCAGTATCAGGTACCATAGACAACCTCTGCTCTAGTTCTGCTCATTGAAAAACTCATGTAAGAAATTGCATTATACACCTGCTTTGTTGATCAGACCAAAGCATTCAATCTGGTCAACAGGAACCACTTATGGCAAAAACCTATGCTTTGGAACATCCCACTGAATCAACTTAGAGGGATACAACTCTTGTAATCTGAAAACTGGGCCAGAGTCACCCTTCGCAACAACAGGGATTTATCATCCAGAATCCAGATAGAGAGAGGTGTTAAACAATTGTGTGCTCTGGCTCCTACTTTATTCAATTAATATTTGGCAGACCTGAGAATTAGATTTCATCCACTCACACCCACTCACTCCTGCCAAAACTAGGTCAACAACTTATCACAGTACTACTATTTTCCAATGATATTGTTTTATTGAATTCATCAGGCATCACCCTACAAAATCTATTTTTTTTGTTTTATTCCAATATTGAACTTCTGGCAAGCTGATTACAAACCTTGAGAAAACAAAGGTAGTGGTCTTCGGGAACAGGGTCATCTGGAAGAAGACCAGGTACTGCAGGGAAAGATTGGCCCTGAGAGGAGGGAGTTACAAGTAACTAGGCATATGGCTGCAAGATGGCTAGTCCCACCGCTTGCACATGAACACACTGAAAGCAAGAGTGGCATCAGAAATAACAGGTCTCCAGACCTCAGCAAACAATTTACAAAGCTCCTCACGGCAGCCCCTGGTAACAGCAATAAAAGCCCAGTTTCTGCCCCGCTGACTTATGGCTTAGAAATCTTCCTGGGGAAGTTTTCTATGTTCCTGAACAAAGCTCAAAGTTAAAGTCTACCATCTTATTTTTAGCTTAGCCCAAAGCGCATCGCTAGCACATATCAGACTTGAATTTAGCCTTTGTGAACAGGAACTTGCCCAATATGGGGACCTTCTCAAATAAGATTCTCTACTAAATCAGGTTAACACCAACACATTAAGGGCCAGATGTATCAAAGGTTTTTACCCATTCTGTGTCTATGGGAAAAAGTGTTCGTACATATGGCCCTAAGAGTGTTAATATAGCATAAATTGCATTCAAATCTATTCAGAACACAACTAGCTGGTCAGCAAAAAATGAGTTTCAATAAAACATCTAGAAGCAGAAAAGCTGTGGAACTCATCTCCTGCACAAGCTATTCAGAAGTGTGCTGCACAAACAAGTAAGACGGATCTCCTGGTGGTGGGTAGATAAAGTAAAATTCAGATTGTGCAAACATACCTGGATCAATGAACCACTTACCAAAATGACCCATTAAGGGAGAAAAAGGACTGCAGGCTCTATCTTTACCAACAAGAAGATTTTGTTCATGTAGAACGCATCTGTCCTGTCTTACTGTTGTCGCGGAAAGTACATTAAAAACATTCTCAATTCAAACGGCATTAGGACCTGCTGTCAAGCAGCACTGTTCTGTCTGAAAGGGGCCACCCCACAATCTGTGGCTTTCTTTGGCAAATTACTCTTTACAGAGTATCAGTTATTAAAACAGAACAACCTGGACGTGGAGGGAAACAAACAGTAAGGGGCCCAAGTCGAAATCATCCAAAGGAAGCTACAACCATGGGAAAAGCCCCACCCCCACAAAAATGAATTAAGACAGTGATATGTAGTTTTATTTAATTGGGGAAGTCAGTCAATGACTGGAGTAAATAGGATCACACGAGGTACAATAGATCCTCTGACGCGTCAGTCTGGATTGGCCATGTCAAAGTCCATTCTGTAAATTCTCATAAGCTGCCTAGTCACTATGATCAGGCCCCAGATAAGAGTTGAGCATTTAAATCTTCTGCGCTGCTAAGAACTTTTGATTTTTTTCTGAAAAGTTATAGCTCTTGCAATATATGGGAGAACAGTTTTAACCAAATCCAACCCCTGGATTGGCTTCTTTTAAGCTTATTTGTAACGGTGAGGGTCACACAAATGAAGGCAACCTGCGCTCAGTTTAGCGTTGAGAAATTTAGTCCGAAAGTATCTGTCTTTCGCTGTGTGACACTTCTCCCACTGAAGTTAAGCACTTTATATTTTCTTTTTTTTCTTACAGGTAAAAGTTGTTTATTGTTTACCCAATTTACCACCTGAGATTGAATTATCATAGCAACTACGTGCCCTCTAATGTCTAACAAAGAAATGGGTCGATAATTCAATGGTGCTGTTCTAACACCCTTTTTCTACAAGGTTATAAAGTGACTACCCTTCCAAGAGTCTGGACTGCAGTTCAAAGAAATATTATGTATGAAACAAGATTTAAGTAACTGGGCCCAGACAAGTGAATGATATACCATCAGGTCCTTGGAAGGAAAATTATTCATAAAAACAATAATACTAAGCATTCCTTCACTGGCTGTCCGTTTCATAGTAGAGAAATGAGGCCTGTATTTTTTTTATATAAAAATAATATTGAAAACTTGATAAAGTTCTTCAAAATATGTCCACCAAGTGTCTTCATCTACCAGGGTAGGCTTTTTTCTGTGTCTTTGCACAGGGCTTTTACAATGATAAACTAACAGTCACATACATTTCAAAGGCTAGTACTGACTGAAAGGAGTGCCAGAATCTTGCCTCTTGCCTTTTCCCTTGAGACCTACTTTTTTGCTATGAGATAATTTCTGTTTTTTTTTTATTAACTATGCAAGGAAAAAGTAGTAGCGGATGTACAAGCAATATTCATCAAAATATTAAGTAACAACAAATCAAAGAAAAAATCCAGATTAATCCTAATTAAATCAATAAAAAGTGAGTAACAATAGAATAAGCCAAGTTTTTGTTTTTTGCTCTCTTTCCCAAGAGCACCATACTGTATATATGGGATCAGAGCGACAGCTATGAATAACTGAGGGAAACTGATTGTCAAAGATCGTTTATCTCAGTGATTCCATCATTAATATGAACTCAGATTGATTACTTCATTCTGTGGACTCAGTTCTAAATTAATTATCAACTACTCCCTGTATATGCAATAAAGATATATTCAATCAGTGGACAAAAGTGTCTTCTTCTCAAGTTAAATTAGATGTACCAACTTGACAAACTTTCACAATGACCATTGGTTAGGGCTAACTTTTACTCCAGCGCCCAGGATAACATATTGCTCGCTTATCACTATGTGTATTGGGAAGGGAAGGAAGGACAAATCCCAGGGGGTATCTAAATCTGAAAGGTCACTTTTTGTTATGTAAAGAAGTAGTAATTTGAGCATTAGAATCACTGAATACAATAAAATGTCTTTACAAAATATCACAAGGTCTCCTAGTAATATCTACAATGCCATATTAATATCCCATCTGGGAAAGAAATACACATTACAAAGCAGTAATCTGTGACAAGAATTTGGTAAATTAATATATGAGAAATAAAATCCTAGTGCAAATTCAAGTTTTAAAACCGATTTTGATTGTAACCAATTTTTGTCCAACCACAGAAATATACAGAGCCCCGTCTCCCTGACATGACTTTTGGAGAATGGCAAGGTTGGTCTAGTGAATACTCTATAATGATCACTTAGAAGTCATGTTTCTTGCAGACAAATAACTAATGAATCAGAAAAAAAGAAAACAAAATCATCCACATTAATAAAATGTTCCAACGCAGCTATATTTCCACTATAAAGTATCAGCTTTTATTAGGCATGAAGTGATGGAGTAACTCAATAACCATGACCAGTCGTCTTTCCAGAATATGAATTCTTCCCTTTTTCTCACTCAATCACTAATATTTTACTTAAGCCATTCTTTTAGTTACAATCAGATTTGAAGCATAAACATTTATATTGGATGGAAGACAGTGATCATACCTTGGTCAGGTCTTTACGTCTTTATTATAGACGTTCGAACATTTCTTGGTTGGCAAAGTATTTTTACTCAATGAACATTATGTGGGGGAAATGTTACTGTCCTTCCACACCATTTGGACTACTGCTGGTAAGGAAAATGAACTAATGAGCTAGCAAACTGATGACCACCATTACTTTGCAAAATAGGTTCTACACGTTTGTTGTTGTCCTTTGAAGAGAACAACTATGATTGATGGACACAGTGGAATATACTAAGCATAGCGAATTGAATTATTTTGCCTTCCCTCAGCAAGAAATAGAGCAGTAAAAAAAGAATAAAAAATCCTCCAGGAACAGGTAAAAGCTCAATAGATGAGATGGCCTTTCTTCTAAGTTATCATTGATGGGTAAAGTAGATGGCTCAAAAGTAATAGCATTTGGATTTTTTTTTCCACAAGCTTTATTGCAGTTTTGGAAACAGAAGCAGCTATACATGAATACATGACAAAACAATCATACATATTGTGTTTCCATATACAATCTCAAAATATATGGACATTGATAGGCCCATTGTCTCTTGTATCTCTAGTTCCTGCTACTGCGGTATAAGCTACTCCTAAAACCTCCCCCTTCCCTCCGAACAACCAACTAGCAAGATCAGTCCCCTATCATCTATGTTGCTTCCGTTGGGGCCGCTTATGGAACCCAATGTTTCATGGCTGCAGGGAAACAAAGTTGCACGATCGAGCCAGGTTCGTTAGGACCATATGTAACACGTGTGTAGAGGCTACTTTATGCAACTTCACATGGACCATGATAGGGGGAGGGAGTGGGGAAGGAAGTTGCCCATGCGGTATAGGCGCAAATTCCTGGATTCGCATTCTTGGATGTCATGTTCAGGAGTGTATAGCAGCGTCCACCTTTGATTTCTCCCTCCATTTCTCCAAATACATATCTCATTCTGTGGAGATATGAGTATTATGCAGCCCTCTATATTCTTCCCTATGCAATGCTCCACTTTCAGCCAATCCCCACTCCAACACCTCTGTACGCAAGTGTTCCAACTGCAGGGGTGTGGTTGGTTTCCAGCGATGCGTGATGGCCCGCTTCGCCAACAATATGGACAAATCTACAAAATGCAAGGATACCCCTGCCTTCCGAGGTCGAGGGTACAGACCCAATATGCAGGTGTCAGGTGTCAGCCAGTGATCGTGTCCTGTTACATTCTTAAGTGACCTTGCAATCTCTGACCAGTATAATTCCAATTTATGGCATCGCCACAGCATGTGCAAGAAGATCAGTGCCTCCCTAGTGACAGTGGGAGCAGCCTGCCTCTGCACTCAGATATATTTTATTTATGTTGTGTGGGGTAAGATAAGCTCTATGAAATTTTGAAAATTGGATACATTTAAATCTGGAATTTCTTGACACAGCTTTAGGGTCTGTAAGCAGGCCCATCTATTCAGCATCCGTTAATGTGCGATCTAGGTCTGTGTCCCATTTTATGCCGAGTGCGTGTAAAGATATCCCCAAGTGGGTCCTTAGGCTTATATAGCCAGTGAATTAAATGGTTGCCATGTCCTATTGCATGTAATGTATTGAGGAATTCAGATGTAGTTGGTTCCGTACTCCCTGGAGCCCAAAATTGTCGTACATAGCAAACTAGTCCTGCATGTATAAGGAACAGAGTGTCTGGTAACCCATGCGTATATATGAGGTCTAGGTGTGACATTAGTGCCCCATCTGCCAACAACTTCGACACAGTCATGGTTTCTGATTGTTCCCAAGGCCCTAATCTCTGCAACGACAAGGTTCCCATAGGTTCCCATAGCCAAGGGAATACCTCTCAGTGGCAATGTTCCCTCAAATTTTTTTCCACTGTGTGTGGCAGTGTGCGGTCTCTGTGTGCTGCAGCCAAGGATACATGCGCCAAGAAATTGACAATTCACGCGTGTGCAGCGCATAACTAGCCAATATCTTTGGCATTAGCCTCTCCATACCACTAAAGCAAAAAAGGGATATCATTGCTCCATGCAATAGGGCATCAAGGCAGTTTTGTGACCTGGTTGCACACCCCAAGAATATGACCTGTTAGGGGAGCATGTATATTGCTCTAAAAGGCTTATTTAGGCTTAGAAAGTGATAACGCATATAAACTACCACAACGTATAGGAATGGTGGAACATTCGATAACAGCACATTTTCTTCTGTTCTGAAGCATTTCCTAGCTTATTAACCATTAATTTCCAAGACAAATATCACTTGCTCGCTTGTATGCTAAAGTACGCCAAATGATGTTTACAACACTCCCCGCGGCATTTAAACGCTGTTTTCATTGACTTCAATCCAGATTCAAATATGAGCATTATCTGCCTTAGGGGAGCACGTATATCGCTCTAAAAGGCTTATTTAAACTCAGAAAGTGATAAAGCATAGAAACTACCACAACGTATAGGAATGGTGGAACATTCGATAACAGCACATTTTCTACTGTTCTGAAGCATTTCCTAGCTCATTAACCATTAATTTCCAAGACAAATATCACTTGCTCGCTTGTATGCTAAAGTATGCCAAATGATGTTTACAACACTCCCCGCGGCATTTAAACGCTGTTTTCTTTGACTTCAATCCAGATTCAAATATGAGCATTATCTGCCTTAGGGGAGCACGTATATCGCTCTAAAAGGCTTATTTAAACTCAGAAAGTGATAAAGCATATAAACTACCACAACGTATAGGAATGGTGGAACATTCGATAACAGCACATTTTCTACTGTTCTGAATCATTTCCTAGCTCATTAACCATTAATTTCCAAGACAAATATCACTTGCTTGCTTGTATGCTAAAGTACGCCAAATGATGTTTACAACACTCCCCGCGGCATTTAAACGCTGTTTTCATTGACTTCAATCCGGATTCAAATATGAGCATTATCTGCCTTAGGGGACCACGTATATTGCTCTAAAAAGGCTTATTTAAACTCAGAAAGTGATAAAGCATATATACTACCACAACGTATAGGAATGGTGGAACATTCGATAACAGCACATTTTCTACTGTTCTGAAGCATTTCCTAGCTCATTAACCATTAATTTCCAAGACAAATATCATTTGCTTGCTTGTATGCTAAAGTACGCCAAATTATGTTTACAACACTCCCCCCGGCATTTAAACGCTGTTTTCATTTACTTCAATCCAGATTCAAATATGAGCATTATCTGCCTTAGGGGAGCACGTATATCGCTCTAAAAGGCTTATTTAAACTCAGAAAGTGATAAAGCATATAAACTACCACAACGTATAGGAATGGTGGAACATTCGATAACAGCACATTTTCTACTGTTCTGAAGCATTTCCTAGCTCATTAACCATTAATTTCCAAGACAAATATCACTTGCTCGCTTGTATGCTAAAGTACGCCAAATGATGTTTACAACACTCCCAGCGGCATTTAAACGCTGTTTTCATTTACTTCAATCCAGATTCAAATATGAGCATTATCTGCCTTAGGGGAGCACGTATATCGCTCTAAAAGGCTTATTTAAACTCAGAAAGTGATAAAGCATATAAACTACCACAACGTATAGGAATGGTGGAACATTCGATAACAACACATTTTCTACTGTTCTGAAGCATTTCCTAGCTCATTAACCATTAATTTCCAAGACCAATATCACTTGCTCGCTTGTATGCTAAAGTACGCCAAATGATCTTTACAACACTCCCCGCTGCATTTAAACGCTGTTTTCATTGACTTCAATCCAGAATCAAATATGAGCATTATCTGCCTTAGGGGAGCACGTATATCGCTCTAAAAGGCTTCTTTAAACTCAGAAAGTGATAAAGCATATAAAGTACCACAACGTATAGGAATGGTGGAACATTCGATAACAGTGAGAGAGCGTAGTTTAAATATTACATATTATATGTGAAATGCTTATACCTAACAATGCTGCATACAAAACGATCATAAAATATTATTTGCTTAAATGTATTCCTAACATGATTATAAGTGTGAAGTTACTATTGTGCACAATAAACTAATGTCGACTATAAGAAATAATTGCTTGCATTATAATTAATTGAATATATTAACGCTTACGAAAATTGCATTTGTATTAAAACCCATAGGCCTTAAGTTAGCGTGAGTTGAAGTTTTAGCTGTGTAGTTCTCATATTAAAGCATATTTTTCTGTTTTTCCAGTGTGCTGACTCGCAAAGGGCCATGACCCAGCATTTGTTTCTCTTCTTCGTTTTATGTAACAAAGCTAGTTTTCTCTCATCCGCATGCTAGCAGCTTTAGTATAAGTTTTATACGTTTTGCAACAATATTAGAAACATTCAAGGACGATTAACCATGGAAAAGAGAACTCTTGACCTGAAGAACGTGCCAAAGAATGAAGTAACCCCGGATGTGCCACCTACGAAGACTTCAATCATGAAGACCAATCAAAACATTATAAATTATCATGGGGTGACAATTTGGATTACCTAATGTATAATTTGATAGGCTAAAGACAGTAGGGTATAGCTATTATCCAATAGAATTTTGGGGGAATGTATCGTGAAAAAGGGATAAAAACTCATGACACAGAAGGGTCGTTAGTATTAGGTAGGGAATGATATTGATTGCATCCAGAAACTCTGTCACTCTGTTTGGTGATTTGAGACTTAGACAAAAACATATTCATCCATAGACTGCCCCTTTACACTTCTCCTCCTTATGAGGGAAGTGTCCCCTGTCCTTTAGATGAAATAAACTGTTGCCGATCTAACTGATGTCCTGAAGACGAAGACTGATCCTGTATGCTGACTTAATCCGAGGAGGGTAATTATGACAATGCTATTGTAATTTGTCTGTTTGCTTTTCTTTCTAGGTACCAACTGCTGTATTTTTTAATAGAGACCTTAGTTAGATGTTTTCCAAATTTGTGTTCAAAATTATTTTGCATGAAGCCCAACATGCTGATGCTAATTAGTGGTTAGGCTAGGTGATCACTTTGACTGATGCTAATAGACGTGACTGACATTGTGCTATGCTGAACTGAGATGTATATGATATTCTGTGCACCCCGACCTATGCAAATCTTATGTTGATGCCTTTATGCTTGTGATCCTTGCATTATTGAAGTTTTATCATAGCTGTCGTGTTCTGACTTTGCTCATATGCTTCTTGGTTTTGAGATTGACGCTTCTATTATTAGATTGTAATCAATAGTGAATAAAACTCACAAAACTTCAATAAAGGTGTGGTTATTCATGGCTGAAAGGTCATGGTTGCGCCGATAGATTAATAAATGTCTTCATCCAAAGTAAAGTATATTGTGGTGATATATGTTGATAACGTCATTGACATATTGCTCAATATATTGATCAGTTATCTCGTTCTACGGTGTCTCACCACTGGGTCAAAAGATTCATCGGCCTAAAACGAGTCCTAATGTGTATAAAATTTACATAAAGGGACGCGTTATCAACAGCACAACGTGCGCGCTTGCCATAGGGGCCTGCGCAATGGGGGAAGGAAAGGTGCGCGCGCGCCTTACAGGGAACATTGCTCAGTGGTATATTCAGAGCATAAGGAATGGGTATACGCGTATTCCGCAATGTCGTTCGCCAATACACCATGGTCACTTTTAACAGTATGGGGGTATTGCGATGTGCGGGTGTGCCCGGGCACAGCAACCTATGCAGCTGCCGATTTTGCACCTGAGCGGGCATAACGCCTGTTTCATGTAAGTTATATCCTGCTAGCCAATATGGCATCCATGCAGATGTAATACGCCTTGAGGTCTGGGGCTCACATACCGCCATCCAGCACTGGCAGGCTGACCCTGCGACGCCCTGACCCTCATGCTAACTCAGTTAGTAAAGTGTTCAGTGTACAGAACAGGGGGGCCGGAACCACCACTGGCAAATTAGTAAAAAAATAGAGGAGTCTAGGGAGGAAAACCATCATTGCAAATTCCAGTCTGCCAGCTACGGAGAGAGGCAGTGTTATCCAAAAGGCTACTTGAGGCTTGCGGGAATTAACAGCTCGCAAGAGATTCCCTTCTAGTATATCCTGTGGGTCCCTGTGTATGTGGATACCCAAGTAGAGTACTGCTGGGATTCGGGCTCCATCGAATGCCACTGTCACCTGCTCCAGGTCAGTCAGGTATGCAAAAGGGCAGGATTTGGTGGCGTTTACCTGCAAGCCGGATAATCTTCAAAACTCAGACAGGCTGTTATCAACCCTAAACATATCCTGCAGTAGATCCCTAAGGTATAAAATCATATCATCTGCATATAGAGATGTAGCCTGAGTCACCTCTTTAATTGGGATACCCCATTCCAGCGCACTCTGCCGCAGCAAATGTGCCAGGGGATCTATTGCTAAGACAAATAGTAACAGTGATAATGGGCAGCCCTGACGTGTTCCTCGAGAGATGGTATAGGAATCTGATATGCACTCTCCTGTTTTCGCCCTCGCTGTATGCAGGGAATATACCAATCACACCCATTTAGTATAGGAATCTGGTATCCCATAGTATGTGAGTGTGTCCAGCAGAAAGTCCCAGCTCAACGTGTCAAATGCATAGTGTATGTCTAAAGATAAGCAGCCGGCATGTGGATATTGGCCTCGGAACTATCCATTATATGGAAGAGCCGGCAAATATTTAATGATGTATTGCGTCACGGCACAAAGCCACTTTGATCTGTGCGCAATAATTGTGGCTGGTGCGGAAGTAGTCGTCGTGCTAGAATTTTACTCAGGATTTTATACTCCATATTAAAGAGGGGCAATGGTCTGTAAGACGTCAATTCAAGGGGTGGTTTGCCTGGTTTCAACAATGATGTAACAATGGCTTGTTGGGTTGTAGGTTGTAGATGTCCCACCCGTAGTGATTCCGCATATAATTTTTCCATCTGAGGTTGTGTACATATGTGACATGGAACTCAACAGGGAGTCCATCTGATCCTGGAGTTTTATTACAGGCCACCTCCCTAATTGCACCCATAATCTCTCCCATTGTGAGTTTAACCCCAAGCGCTTCATAATGGCATTTATTTGGGCAGGCGTGACCTACCTAACTTTGAGGTCAGTGTTGCAGCAGTTGGGGCAGCAGGGCCTTTGTAGAGGTCAACATAGAAGTCGGAAAGCATTGTTAATATCCAGCTGTGTAAAGACCAAGCCTTGGGTCTCAGAGCCTATGGCAAGTATCAGGGTTGGGGAAGGAGTGGAGTGTATAAGTGTGCTAGTAATGCACCGGATCAACTTCATAGTGTGTCTGCTGGACATGGGTCCTGCAATCAATTAACCTCAAACGTTCCAGGCCTTCTGCATGTGCCACTCTCACCTCTTGCAGTCTCGCTAGATCTATCTCCCCCTTGGCCACCGCCTGCTCCATGGAGGACATTGTATTTTCAACTTTTTTAAGTTAAAGAGCCGCCAAAGCTTCGCTGCCGGCACCTACCAATGTGCTAATGGAGGCTCCACGGATAGCTACTTCAAAAGCCTCCCATTCGTATATTAGCGAGGTAGCTGTGCCAGTATTTTCAGAAAAAAAATTATTTATAGTTTGTGCCAGCACTTCTTGAACGGGAGTATCCTCTAAATAAGTGGGTTGCAGCCTCCAGGTGGGCATAGGTGCCGTGTTTTTACTCCACTTCAATGTTAATTCCAGGGGGTTATGATCAGAAAGGGGCTTTGTGAGGTAGGTTGTATGTGCTATATCAGATAGTAGCTGTGGGGAGCAAAGGAATCTATCTATGAGTGTATGCAGTTTGTGCAAATGTAAGTAAAAGGAATACTCCTGGAATCCTCCATTTTGAGCATGCCAGACATCTACTAGGGACCAACCCGCCACCCATTGTTGTAAGGACGCTGCATGTCATGTCATTGCTGCACCAGGTAGAGGGGGATGGGAGCGATCCAATGAAATATCCAGTATAGCATTAAAGTCCCCTTCTAGAACCAATTGACAGTGCTCCCAATCACTAAGAACCATAGTTAAGCGCGTCCAATAGGTGTATTGGTCTGTGTTAGGTGCATATATACAACCTAATACTAATGGTTCCCCATCTAGTGTGTCCTTGACAAGAACATATCTGCCCTGCATGTCTATGTGTATCTCCTGAGCCATGAAGGGGACTCCTGCCCTAATCCATATAGAAGCACCTCTGGCATATGCAGAATAAGACATATAGAAGAGTTGGCCCCTCCACCTTTTTTGTAGTTGGTGCGCCTCCGATGTCAGCAGGTGTCTCTTCTGCAAATAAACTGTCTGCACATTTCTCTTATATAATTAATTGTAATTGAGCTAGTATTCTATGTATCTTATGTAATGGGCCCAATCCCATTACATTCCAGGTGAGGATTTTGTAAAAGGTCATTCACTTCTGACAGTATTGTACAGTATATAGTGTCCTAGTGCTATAAGATAACCTACCTACTACTACCTGCTTGACAGCGGAGTCTGCATCTTGCATTAAACAACTAATAACCCAATTCTCGGTCCAGCGCCATGGAGCTGTTTGACCAAACTTGATATAGAACAACATTTTTTTCAACAAACAACTTATGCCTGCGCATCTGTGGGGGTCATAAGCCAGCGTTTTGTATTACTGTCCATTCTTTACGGAAATCAGCCCAGGCCTAGCCCCAAACCAATCACTGCGTTGTGTGCCTACGTGCTGCCCAAAGAATATGAAAATCATGTAATCATGGGGATAGAAATATACCTCAATGAGTAACTGGGCTCCTAACGCCTGCTGTCCTCGTCTTGTTCAAGAGCTAGTCTGGGATGGGTAAACTTGTTTGGTCATGTTTCATCCGGAAACTAAACATCATGGGCAAGCTGAGGAGTAAGAAAATGGAAAGTGGGCCATGCTACCTATAGAGTCAGAGTTAGAACCAACATCCTGTTGGATTAGTGTTGGTATGTAGTTGTGAAGCCAATCTAAGTGCCTCCAGTCGGCCCAACAGGGCTTGCTGCAAAGAGGGCGCAAGTCTACCAGCCCCACCAAGGGAGCCAGCCTGGCGGGGACAAGTGCACCATCTCTTCCATTTGGGTCTGGGGAGATCTAATTTCCTGTCCCCGGTCCTGTCAAGGTTTGGGAAGGTCAGGTCTAGCCACTCGCGTGCTGATTTCGTAGAGTCAAAAAATATCACCTACTTATCATGTTGAATGCAGAGCTTCTACGGGAATAGCAAAGCATAGGTGATTCCCGCTGTTCGCAGGGGCAGCTTTATAGCTTGGAAGGAAGCTCACCTCCTCTGGACCAATACTGTATAGTCTGGAAACAATGAGACCTTTACATTATTTACAAGGATAGGGGACTTCTCCTGGGCAGCTCTAAGTAGTGCATCTCGGTCTTCATAATTCAGGATGTGGTGCTCTAGGATTAGTTTTTTTTAGTTGGAACTTGATGGGTCCTTTCAACTACAAAGATATCTGATAGACCCTCCTGGCCACCACAGTTCAGAACCAGTTTTTGACGTATTGTGTCAGCATTTGGCCCTCTGACTCCTCTCGCAGTCCCAGGATTTGAATGTTATTTCTATGAGCATGGCCTTCAGCATCTTCTGCCCGTTTCTGAACCATCTCCAGCTGCTGAGTTAGTTTATTAATGTGTGTTGCATGAACTTCGATGGTGGGTTCCAAAATAGCAAGCTTAGTTTCATTTGTCTTGACCTTGTCTACCAACTTACGATGTTCATTTTTGAGGAACGATATGTCAGTAGTGAGTGCTCCCATCTTCTGTTCAATGGCAAGTCGGGACTCATGTATTACCTGGAAGATAAGGTCTAATTTATCTTGGGGTGGTGCGCTGCCATTGGGGGGAATGCAGGACACTGAGACCTGGCTTGAAGAGTCACTCAAAGGCGGGAAGCACGAGGGTGCCCGGGAGTGTCGGGCTCCGGACTTCATTTTTGTTTTCCCCATATCTCCTAGTAGTGAATCCTATCTGTACTAGACAAGGGATGTCAATGTATACCAATAGAAGAAGGGTATGCCAGTCACTTCCTTACTTCACATAGATTCTGTGAGCTACAAATGTTGTCCGCAGGTCCTGGGTTCTATTACTTTGGGCTATACTCCCCAACACAGGGAAGCAAGTTCCACAAAATCTGGGAGGGGGCAGGAGGGGTGTGTGCAGCCCGTGCCTGTTATCTTGCGTGCTAGTCCTTCCTTAATGTACTGAGTCCAGGTTTGCTTCTGTTAAGGGAGCACTCAGGCTGCCCCTACGAGTCTGTCACTGGATCAGCAGTTCATAACAATTTATAGTCATGGAGGTGCAACCTCTAGCAAGGATTATCCTGGCAGCACCTCGCTGTACATATATTCAATGTCAATCTGGGCTCTGTAAGTATTTCTGAAAGCACCCCTGATCTAGTGTTACCATGCCAGTGTGGGTTCTTCTTTCTGTTTCCGTTTCTCAGAGTGCCTCCATTCACCCTTCACATGTGGCCTCTGATCCACCAGGCAGTTAGTGCAGCAGGTGCAGACCCCACTCAATGTTCAGGCCCCTCTGCCCGTTCCATGCAGTGCTTCCAGGCCAATTCACCAGTCGGCCATCAGCCCTTTCAGAGTAATGGGCTTCTGTGGGCTGCAGACAGTAGCCGCACAAAATTGGGGCCTAGCAGAGAGGATCGGCAGTTCAAAACATTTATTTTTTTAAAGAGGTGTCTGCAGCACTCCAACACTACAGCCTTCTTGAGGTGAGAAGCAGGTCTACGGGCTGTCCCAGTGACTCCGGCCCGCCTGCTCCCACTCACCTCCAAGCCCCTCCAAGCCGCAGGGCCCCGACTCCTCCCTCGGTGGGCCCAGCACCACCTGGGGTGTGTTGGAGCAGATATGCTAATATGAGAAATTTCTAATGATTTGCGTTTGTTTATTAATGAGAAAATACGATAAAGAAACTTATATTTGAAAATAACGTGTGTAAGCAAAATGTGCCCACGGGGAGTGGTCACCATCTGTATTAACAAGATGCTAAATAATGAAAAATATTCATGAAAAATGTATTAATATGTCATATTTGGAAGTATAACCTATGTTTTGTGTTAATTCGCATTCTTAACTTAGCCAAATTGAAGGCCTGGTTTCACTGGGCCTTGCCTGCTCTAACGTGGAGACGCAACAAGGATTCTGAGGACTGGAACTGTAGAGAAGTACCTTGAACTGTGCAGAGTTCAGATGGCTCTGCTAAAACATTCTGCAATGTACCAGTAGACAGTAGATGATGAAGACAATTTGACACAATTATGTGTAGTGTAGGCTAAACGCACTTTCCTAGGACTTGAACAACGGAAGCTCTGACTAAAAGACTGTGTGCAACAGTTTTGTTACCTGAAGAGCCGGATGATATTCTCATCAACAGAAGAACCAATCAAACTAATGGAACTTGAATCCTGAGTAGACGTGTATATGCGGTAAACAAAAACTATAGGTTAGAGTCATAACCCCTGATAAGGTTGACCAATTGGCAATTAGTGGGACGGACTGAGAGACCCTAATAAAAAGTCATGACAAGGGGAGAAAATTGAGAGGGGAGAGGAGAAAGTTGATCCGAAGGGCTGATAATTGGGCTTACACTCTGTGAGCCTGATACTTTGCTGATGACTGATGACCTGGAGGCGAAGACTGACTCGTTGCTGACCCATCTTGGATAGGTAGCTATAATAATGCAACAGATACATTTGTGCTTTTTCTTCTAGGTACCAACAGCGCTGTTTTCAAAATATTTTCTCATTTAGATAGATTTTTCCAAATTAATGTTTTTCCAAATTGTTTTCGCATGAAGACCCACATTTTGATGCTAATATTGGTTAGGTAGGCTGACAAGGGCGACATTGACAATTGACTGACGAAAGTTGCTTTGCAGAATTACTAGGTAATATGTTGCGAAAGTATTAGTTAAATGTTGCTTTTATTTTGTGATTTTTGGATGAATTACGTTTTGTGATGATTAATAAAGTTTGATTAATGATAGAGTGGGATAAGGTTTCTGATTAGAATTGTAACCAATAGGGAATAAAACAATTAACCTTCTTGAGAGTGATGGTATTTTTTTATTAAATAGGTTTTCTTTAATGTGTGACTTTGATTTTTAGTGTTGTTGATGGTTCAATTGTCTACTGCAGAGGTAGGGTACTCCATGCGATCCAAAAGGTTCATCGACCTATACGCATCCCCTTGTAAGTTTACTTACTAAGGACCAGGCGCGCTAGCAGGTTTCATAGGGGTTCTAGGTCCGCGCCACCACTGACAACGGCTCGCTTGTGCCGGCTCCCACCTCGGCTCTCAATCTCCGGGCTGTTCCTCACGCCGCACCGATACCCGGGCCACGTCGCATCGATTTGCCTCATCGCTGCCCGGCTAGAACAGCTTCCGTTGCTCCGCCACACAGGACCTCTGCATTCCCGGGTCAGTAGAACATCTTCATGGCTGATGGCACACAGAGGGAAGTATGGCCCGGGAGGTTCTCTGCTATGCGTCCGCCATCTTGGGTGGTAGCCACGCTCCAATAGCTAGCACTTTATATTTTTTAGAGGGTTTTATGTTTTATGACTGCAACAAAGCGTTAGATGTTGACCAAATCCTCCTATTTTAATTTTGCAATTGTTTTAATTAACTTTGCAAATAAAGTTTCTAATAGGCTAAGTAGAATGCAGACTATCATGGTGTTTCCAACAGTGTATGTTTACTGTCAAGATGGAGAGAGTATCAAAAGCTGGTTTAGAAAGTTTTTACATTTTTAGGCTGATACTGTAAAAAACGTGTGCGCGTGCTTGCCTCCGCAAGAACATTAGAAAACCAGTCCTCATTATTGTGACCCGGATAGAAATCTGGTATCTTATCTGTGCTGGTGGTAATCCAGAAGCTAGCATCTTCTTTGGGTGGCTTATTTACTGTGCTCACTCGTTTCATGTAGCATGGGGCTGCTGCGTTAAAATTTGGCAGGGCTGCTTTCGGTTCCCAGACCTGCCTTGGTAGAACCGGACATCACGTCTGGTGCACAATATCAAAGTATGATTTTTCCTAATTGTTTCAGTTTGTGGGAATTGATCTCCCAACCAAAACTGTGTGAATCGGCATCATTATTGTCACCCAAGGCACAATTTCTCTGCTACATCCTGTTATGTATGTGTTCTTAGTGCGTTCGTGAGAACGTAAGTGTTTAAACGTTCTGGAGTTGGCAGTTGAACCTAGCCTCTCCGGAGCGGCTGGACGCTAGGTCGCGCTGAGCAATAAACTTGTGTTTTTACTCACCCATGTCGTGGACGCAGTAGCTTCCGATCACTTCAGTTTGGCGACGAGGGTTTGGCGCGACCTAGGTCAGCCCTAGACCCTGGATCGTATTTCTGCTGTCCTTTTGGATTCCAGTGGCGACTCCGGGTCATTTTGGATGCTGATTTGGCCGTTTGTTCCTGCTTTCGGTGGCGGTGCTCCTTTCACCTGGCGAGTGATTATTATTCTTTTTTTAAACAAAAAAAGGACTCCTTTTGTATACCGTGGAGTGGGCTGGTTACGTTGCTCCTACGGCGTTTCCTGCACGTCAGCATCAGCGTTTCCTAGGTGACCAGGAGCGCTTTACACATCGGCCGGCAGAGGGCCAGAGTGTTAACGTCTCCGAGGCAACCTGAGACGCTCTTCACTCCTCGGCGGCTGCGGGCCGGCATACGAGTGTCTACTAAGGAACATTAGTTGTTTATTGATACTTTGTGTAAAAAAAAAAAAAGGGAATATCCTTTGAGACGTTCAGGAACACGAACTGGAGGAAAGGAGCTTGCACTGCAAAGGAAGTGACTTTATAATAGTGCATTTTGTGGGTCTTATTGGAACACCTTAATTTTTTTTACAGTATCTATGGCTACCCAGGCCAATATTTCTCCACCACCGTTATTTCTTCCACTTCCAGGTGTTCCAACTCTGCCTTGGGAAGATTGGATAGAAATGTTGGAGAATTATATTGTAGCGTTGGATGGACAAGGTTTTTCTTCTTTAAGGAAAAAGGCTATTCTTTTAAGTACTTTGGGGTGCGAGGGTCAAAGAATCTTTAAATACCTTCCTTCTGCCATGGGGCCAAATGGACAGCCTATGGATGATGTTTTTAAGGAGGTTATTAAGCGGCTGGAGAATAGGTTTGCTAAGGAAACCAATCTAGTACTAGCCAGATATAAATTTTATACTCAACCCCAGGATTTTCATGAGTCTATTGACGATTTTGTGTCCAGGTTGAGGGAATTATCAGTCAAATGTAGGTTTGGTACTATGACTGATGAACTAATACGTGATCAACTCATCGTTCAGTGCCGTGATAGAAAGATTCAGGAGAGGTTTTGGGCGACAAAGGATCCTACGTTGCAAGAAGCAATTGACTTGGCAAAAGTTATGGAAGAATCGAGGCGTTGTATAAAAGAATTAGAGAAGAAAGAAAAAATTGGAGAGTTCATGGTTTTATCAAGCGAGTCTACTGGAGCTCAACAGGAACTTGGAACTCTACCAAAGAAAGGGGGAGGTATCAAAAGCAAGGGAAAGGAGTGTTTTCGGTGTGGCAGTACTTTACATTTGGGGGATTCCAAGAAATGTTTTGCTATCAATAAGGACTGTCGCAAATGTGGTCGCAGGGGGCATTATGCTTGTGTGTGTAGAGAAGGGAATCAATGTGTTAAGGAGTCGAAACCGACCATAAATATTGTGGAGGACTGCTGTGAATCAGTTTGTGAGGACAGGATATTAGCAATTGAGGATGGAAAGATTCCGAGTGTGAGTGGGAGTGACCGCAGGTGCTCTAGACCGTCTGCTCTATTCTCTATCGGGGAGGTCCAAGTGAATCTCATGGTGGATTCTGGTTCTTTGTACACCATAATCCCTGAGAGCTTATTTAAATGTTGGTGGTCGAAGGAGAAATTGTTACCAAAAGATATATCCCCGGGTGGGTATCAAGGTGTGGAAATTCAACTGCTTGGGTATATGTTTAAAGAAATTCAATTTAAGGATAGGAAAATTGTTGGGAAAATATATGTGGCAGTTGAAGGTCCACCCATTCTAGGTTGGATGCATCAATTTGATCTCAACATTGTCATCAGTCCCAGGGCATCCAACCAGGTTTTGTTAGTAGATGATATACAAGTGGATGACATTTTGAAGGGAGCTGGGAATGTGTTTAAGAAAGAGTTGGGATGTTTAAAGGGTTATGTACATAAAATTTTGTTGAAGGATGATGCTCACCCGAGTCAGCACAGGGCTCGCAAGATACCATTAGTTGTTAGGGATGAAGTCAAGAAAGTGATAAGCAACATGTTGGCTGAAGGTATTATTGAACCTGTAGAAGTTTCTCCATGGATTTCACCCGTTGTCATTACACGAAACTCAGACGGTAAAGTGAGATTGTGTGTGGATTTGAGGTCTGTTAACCAAAATATTGTGGTGGATGTCTATCCTTTGCCGAATATTAATGAGCTGTTAACATCGGTCAAAGATGGTAGGTTTTTCTCAAAATTGGATTTGAGAAGTGCCTATCACCAGATTAGGCTTCATCCTGAATCCAAACACATTACGGCATTTGTCACTCCGGAGGGTACCTTTCAATTCACCCGTATGCCTTTTGGTTTGGCATCTGCAGCAAGTGTGTTTCAACGTATGATGGCCGAAATGTTTGGGGATGTTAAAGGTGTATTATTTTTTCAGGATGACGTACTAGTGATGGGTGAAACAGTTAATGAACACAATATCACACTCAGAAAAGTTCTCAAGGTTATTGATGAAACGCGCTTGAGTTTGAATAAAGAGAAGTGTATCTTTCTGGTAGAAGAAATAGATTACTTAGGGTACTCTATTTCTAAAGGGAGTATCAAGCCAAAGAAAAGTTTATTAGAGGCTATTAAGTTGGCTCCAGCTCCGACTGATAAAGAACAGTTGAGGTCCTTCTTGGGACTTGTAGAATACTACTCCAAATTTGTGGAGAAGTTTGCAAGTAAAACTGAGGATCTTCGGAAATTGTTGAGGAAAGGGAGTAAGTTTTGTTGGTCTGATGAGCAGATGGTTTGTTTTAATAGGATCAAGGAAGAAATTTGTGGAGCGGGTATCCTAACAGCTTTTGATATTAATAGGCGCTCTATCTTGACTGTTGATGCGAGTGGTACAGGTTTAGGAGCGGTGTTGTCACAAATGCATGGGAAGTGTGAAAAGACTGTGGCGTTTGCGTCTCGAACTTTGACTCAGACAGAACATAACTATTCTGTTATTGAACGAGAGGCCTTGGCGGCTGTCTGGGGTACAGAGTACTTTAGAACATATTTATGGGGAATGGAGTTTACTCTGAGGTGTGACCACAAACCACTGTTAAGGATACTGTCTGCTGGTGGTGCGGGGAAGGGGTCAGCGAGGTTGGCCAGACTTTCCGCAAGGCTACAAGAGTATTTATATTGTGTGGAGTATGACCAAGGTTGGAAAAATGTCCAGGCTGATTGCCTGTCTAGGATGTCCCTTGATTGGGAGAAGATCGATTCTCAATCGTTGAAGTGTTGTGATACTGATGATGGGGTGGCCTCTATTGGGGATGTGGTAGTTTGGGGTTTAGGTACGTTTACATTGGAAGAATGGAAGCGTGAGATGGCTGCGGATGATTGTCTGACATGTGTTTTCAAACTTGTCTCTTTAGGGGTTAGAAGGGAGAGTGCTCTTCCGCTGTCTGTGAGGCCATTTTTGGATGTGTTGGATGAATTGTCGTGTTGTGGGGAGAGTGTGTTGATGTGTGGAGAGCGTTTTGTTCCACCTATTGGATATAGGTTTAAATTATTTTCTCTGGCCCACAAGGGTCATTTGGGTCAGGGAATGACAAGTAGGAAGTTGAAGGAGTTTTTTTGGTGGCCAGGCTTAGATGGTCAAGTTAAGTGTTGGGTGGAGCAGTGTAGGTTGTGTAAGGAGAGTGAAAAGAGGTTGAAGGTTGGGGTGGGCAGAATGGAAGGACATATTGAAGATCCTGGAAAACCTTGGCACACGATTTGTTTGGATTTTATTGGTCCACTATTAGAACTTCCGTTTCAAATGCGTTTTGCGGTAGTGGTGGTAGACGTACACTCAAGGTGGTTAGTGGTTAGGTTTGTAAGTGATGTTACCACTACCACAACCATAAAAGTTTTGGAGGATATTTTTATGGAGGAAGGTATCCCCACGGGGCTTATCACAGACAATGGCACGCAGTTAACTTCGAATGAGATGTGTTTATTTTTGAAGAATTGTGGAGTGCGTCATACCAGGACATCCCTATATTATCCACAGGGTAATGGAATTGTTGAAAGAATCAACAGATTAATTAAGGGGGCAATACAACTAGATCTCGCTAATCATTGTTGTGTGCGGAAAATGATAATGGATGTTGTACAAGCCTATCGTGGAACGATTCATAGTGCCACTGGTGACTCTCCTTTTCGAGTGATGAGGGGACGTCGGTGGGGTCAAAATTGATTCCTTCTTGGCTGCTAGAGTGGGTTGCTTCTGATGGAAGCAAGACTTGTGTACCCTCTCAGCACAAGCATGGATTGAAAGTAGGAGATTGGGTCAAGGTCAAGTCTGGTAGAGTAAGGGGGGGTGTTTCTAAATTTAGAGGCCCATTTTGTGTGAAGAAGGTTGGAAGATTTCATGTTGAGATTAATGGAGGAGAGAGGTGGAATGTGAGGAATGTGGCCTTGTATCAGAGGGGTGGAGAGTGTGCTTTAAGTCCGGTGGAGGATGATTGTTTGAGCTCTTTCTTCTGGGGTGGGGAGAGAGCTTCTACTTCTGGTGTAAGTCATGGTAATGTTTCTGAAGCTGGAGGGTGTGAGTCACAAAGTACCAGTGCAGCTCAAGAGAGAGAGAATTTCCAAACAAAAGTTGCTGTTCGTGAACAACCGATGAGGACTCGCAAGTGTCCTAATTACTTGAATGACTATATAATGAAGTAACAACAGTTTTTTTGTGTTATTCCTTTTCTTACTTACAATATTGTTGTTTTAGCATCTTTTATTAATTACTTAATGTGAAGACAAGAGGATAATGTTATGTATGTGTTCTTAGTGCGTTCGTGAGAACGTAAGTGTTTAAACGTTCTGGAGTTGGCAGTTGAACCTAGCCTCTCCGGAGCGGCTGGACGCTAGGTCGCGCTGAGCAATAAACTTGTGTTTCTACTCACCCATGTCGTGGACCCAGTAGCTTCCGATCACTTCACATCCCTATCACGAATCAGAGCATGGAACATGCTGATTTCAAAATGATCAGGGTCGGACTGGGACATAAAATAAGCAGAGGCAGCAAAATAAAAGTGGCCACATTAGCGAATCAGATAGCTGAAAAGGCGTCCCACATTTGCAAATCGGGGCAGTTGTGCTGTGTAGGTGTTTTTCAAAGTATGAGAGGCTGCAAGCATGTGTTCTTGCAGCAGGCAATGTTTATCTACGATGAGAGAAATCAACAGTAAAAATCGTCCCTCCAGGCCTTAAAACAACCTAAAAATACCCACACACTGACCTCTTAGATCAGCCCTTCTGCCACTGCCGGGATACCTTATGGGCCAGTCCAACCGCGAATATACTCGCCAGTTTGGCAACACTGTGAAATTGCTTGTGGAACAATGAACATTCCCTCGGGTCTTAAACTTCGGTATTAAACATGCAATTTTCTGTCTGCTACGGCGCATGCCGACATTACCTAATGAGTGGAAAGCTGATGGAAAATGACCTTGGTGGTGCACTATACCTCGGTAATGAACTTAGCTTTGAAAAGTGAAAGAAATTGATACCAATTAAGGAGGGACAATTACATTATGGGGGAAGCAAAGATTTCGAACTGTTCTTTTTATATAAAAACAGTGCTTAATGTTATGTCAACCATCGTAATGTTAGCAGAGTACATGGATATTTGATTCTCATTAGCCCCACGCTCTCCCTTTGCTATTAGTACAGGTGTAACTATTTTTTACTTTTGCCTCAGATACCATTAATTTTCATCTTGTTTCTAGGCTCGGTGAAGTTTATTTCTTTACTTTTACCATACCTACATATCTTTACACTACAGTGGTAATAAATTTGTTGACTTCGAGAGGACGAAAGGCTGAGATGCCCTTGTTGGGATTGCATCACAAATATCTGTCCTAGGCATTTTGATCTCTGACCTATCTTGCCATCTGACACAGAATACTCTTACAGTGACGTTTTCATTAAACTTTTTGTAGCATTCCATGGCAAGGGTGGGCTGTTGGAGAAACGTGGAACTCCATGGAATAAACATGGAACCTTATAACGATCAATGTTCTAACATGCAGAGGTCAAAACCTGCTATTTCGCATTCACAAATGAATGTTGCATATATTTAAAAGAACATGCACTTTTACATAACTGTTGAAGTAACCAGATTGGCCTGATTCAATTTAAATGATAGACATCCTTGGTTCCTGGAAAAGAAAATGATTGACAGAACTCGAATTTCCTAAACGTTATTGTGCACGTTTCTCGTTTTAGCTGTCTTTGCAGTCCATGTTTACTCCAAGTGGCAAGCCATACATTTTAATGAGCTCCAATTAGGGAGATATTAATAATGACGTAGGCGTGCTCGCACCCCAGGCAGTAATTCTACAGATTCATTTGGCATTGATGCCTACCTCTGAAACCAGATTGGTCGCCCACCCAATCCTCGGAAAAAGGAGAGGGGGCCAGGAGTTTCAGTGCCAGATTCGTCTCTCAGAGCCATCTGTTGCAGAGCCTAACAAGCTGCTTGATTACCCTCCCAGAGTTTTCAAAGTGACTGGTTAGCAATCATTTGGGAGCACATCTGAACAGTGATTATCTCTGAAAGAACCATAATTCTATAACTTATTGTTTTGTGTAATAATTTTACAATAAATTTGTTGTTATAATACTGTAAATTATTTAGGTCTGACCTACAGACATCTTTATAGTTCTTCTAACCTCATGTAATCATCCAGATTTCATGAATATATCTGCTGTCATTCACATATTGCTTCTGTCATCCACCGCATGGAACATGGGGCGATGAATCAGCCCACTTCAGCCATTGGCTGTAAGTGATAGCATTTTGCAAGATCATTTGTGCATGTGTGCAGAAAAAGAAGTGCCTGTCAGTGTTAGAGGTTATTAGTCAAAACGTTGTCAATAATTTCCTTTCTATTCATTGTACTTTTCCTATTTTTTAGTTATCCTTTTGTATTTAGACTGTGTCTTTGGGTTACTTTATCTCAACATCAGTGTCACCTTTTCTGCCAATAAGATTCAATTCATTAATCTTATTTTAGAGTATGGCTGTCAGTGTGGCTGACGTAATTAGTTGGACAGACTACTGCCCACCATAATTAGAGATTGCCACTGGCCCTATGGAGATCTCTGTACCTTTAGAAAAGCCACTGCCACATAGGTTCCAATGAAGGCACTGATAGTTTGCTGAGCGGCTGCCATGATTCAGGCGAGTCTCACCAAACATTTTAGTTCTTCAAAAAAACAACTCCTTTTCTATCAGGGTGGTGTGGGATTCATTTGTAATCTTTTCTTCTGTTTGGGACCATCAAGATTTCTTTGGCGGTCCTGAACTGGAAAAAAGGTACATTGGACCTTTTGCTATAAAGAGGGTGGATGATCTGGCCCACCTACACCGATAGCACCAACTCCATCAGGCTATCAGTGTAGGACTTCTGCTGGGCAGGTAGCAGTGGTTTCACCAATAAAATATGACTTTCTGACTGACTTTCAATAGAGCAGGTGGACCATCAATCAATCAATCAGGAATTTGTAAAGCGCACTACTCACCAGTGAGGGTCTCAAGGCGCTGAGGAGGGGAGCAGGGCAAAGGAAGGGGAGGTGCTGCTACTGTTTCAACAGCCAGGTCTTAAGAAGTTTCCTGAAGGTAAGGAGGTCTTTGGTCTGGCGCAGGTGGGTGGGAAGAGTGTTCCACGTTTTGGCGGCGACATTTTGACCATCAGTTGGTGGACAGGGTATCGGACAAACTTTGGGCCACAGCACTCTGTCCACTAAATTCTAAATCAGATCCGTAGTTTCCTGTGATGTGCATTAAAACCTTTATTGCAGGCATAGAGCCTCTGCATTTGCGTAGTGGTAGGTTTTCCTTCTTATTGTGTTATTTTTCTAATTTTGATGACATATGCTTGCCATGAAGTTAAAACAAATATAGCCATCAAATAATCTTGCCAAAGCCAGATATACTGGCTTTGCCAATGCTTGTTCTAGAATATTAACATTTTTAGCCACCTTCCATTTGTGTTCGGTGTTTATATTTTTAAGGCAAATAAAACCTTGTACCTATAGAAATAAAAACAAAAAGGTACACCATAAGAACATTAAAACTCATAAAATGTCTAAAAGAAAGAAAACCGGAACAGATAAAAAGAAGCAAGAGACCATGAAAAAGAAACATGATTTAGCAAATGTGTACATTTTACTCTGTGAGGACGAAGTGGACTTGCAATTTCACGGCACCCACTCCATAAATTGCGCAGTAGAAAAGGTTCATTGAAGCACTGTTGCAGAATTTCCGTACTATGTCCCTCTGTGGTTGCATTTTATGTTCTACCTTCTGTTGTGGTTGCCATGGCAATTCTAGAGCCATAGATTCATTGATTCTATACTGGTGCTTCAGACATGATATTATCTGTGGGCAGAATCTTTGGGTGAAATGCGGCACGTGACTATGACGAGAAACTTTGCGAGCAAAACGAATTTGCCTTTTTTTTTTAAACTTGTGCCAGCTGGCAGATTTCATGTTTTTTTAGTTTTACTGAACTGCGGTTGACTTTCTACTGGCTCCACCCTGATGCAAATGTTACTAAGCATGAATCAGTTAAATTTTACGGATCGGGTTAAGCGTTTCCTACACAGGTTTGCTACAGCCTTCCCTATGTCAGTCTATTCATGGAGATTAGGTTTTTCTCGGGGTGTCCTTAGACTGGGTGACTGGTATGAGTTACCTTTATGAGGTTGTCATTGAGAGAGCGTCGTTTAAATATTGCATATATATTAGACGTGAAATGCTTATACCTAACAATGCTGCATACAAAAACGACCATAAAATATTATTTGCTTAAATGTATTCTTAACATAATTATAAGTGTGAAGTTACTATTGTGCACATATGCTAATGTCGAATATAAGAAATAATTAATTGTGATTAATTGAACATCTACGAAGATTGCGTTTATTAGAATCTATAAGTCTTAAGTTAAAGCATATTTTTCTGTTTCTCCAGTGTGCTGATTCGCAAAAGGCCATGACCCAGCATGTGTTCTTTTCCTTTGTTTTATGTTGCAAGTTATGCCCTATTCCCATCCACATGCTAGCTGCCTTAGTATAAGTTTTATACGTTTTGCATCAAATATGGAAACATTCAAGGACAATCGACCATGGAAAAGAGAACTTTTGACCTGAAGAATGTGCCAGAGAATGAAGTAACCCCGGATGTGCCACCTATGAAGACGTCAATTATGAAGACCAATCAAAACGTTATAAATTATCGTGGGGTGACAATTGCATTACTTAATGTATAATTTGATAGGTTAAAGATAGTGGGGTGTAGCGACTATCCAATAGAATTTTGGGGGAATGTATTTGGCAAAAGGGATAAAAACTCATGACACAGAACAGTCGCGGGTACTAGGTAGAGAATGATGTTGATTGCATCCAGAAACTCTGTCACTCTGTTTGGTGATTTGAGACTTAATTAAACCATCCTTAACTATAGACTGCCCCATTACACTTTCCCTCCTTATGAGGGAAGTGTCCCCTGTTTCTTAGACAAAATAGGTTGACGGTGATCTAACTGATGTCCTGAAGACGAAGACTGATCCTTTATGCTGACTCATTCCGAGAAGGGTAATTATGACAATTGCTATTGTAATTCGTCTATTTGCTTTTCCTTTCTAGGTACCAACTGCTGTATTTTTGGATAGAGACCCTAGTTAGATGTTTTCTAAATTAGTGTTCTAAATTGTTTTGCATGAAGTCCAACATGCTGATGCTAATTAGTGGTTAGATTAGGCATTCACCTTGACTAGCGAATTAACACGACTGACGTTGTGCTATGCTGAATTGAGACGCATATGAGGTTTTATGCATTCTGATTTGTGTATCTCTTACATTGGTGCTTTTATGTTTGTGATCTTTGCATTGTCGAAGTCTTATCACAGTTGTCATATCGCGACTATGCTCTTTTGCTTCATGGTTTTGAGACTAATACTCTTGCTATTAGTTTGTAATTAATAGGGAATAAAATTCACAAAACTCTCATAAAGGTGTGGTTATTCATGACTGAAAGGTCATGGTTGCGCCGACCGTTTAATCAATGTCTAAAGTGAAATATATTGTGGTGATATATGTTGATAATATCATTGATATACTGCTTGACATATTAATCAGTTATCTCGTTCTACGGTGTCTCACAACTGGGTCAAAAGATTCATCGGCCTAAAACGAGTCCTAATGTGTATAAATTGACATAGAGGGACGTGTTAACATCATCATTACCCATTACCCTTTGCTTCCATTCCTTTACTTCAAACTACAGCAGCTTGGCTTGTGTAGTGCCCATCGTGGGCATGGTAATCATTAATCTGATGCCTCTTTTATGGTATGAGTCTGTTTGTGTGTGTGAAAAAGGCCCTCAGACTTGATGCCTGCTTTCCTGAGCTCCCACAAAAAAAACGTTCAGTAGCTTGGTTATAACACTTCATGCAGCAATGCATACAAGAGATAATGAAATTAGAGGCAAGCCCAAACTATTTTTAGTAAAAAAAAATCTGTATTGTTTAAAAGATGTTGGTATGCACATTCCCATGCCAACGCTTTTTAAAGTGTCGGCAAGGTTATGTTCACCTGTCCTGAGCACCCAACTGTATTTTTGATTTTAGGCCACAGCCTAACACTAATCTAATGTGTGCAGAGATGCCTAGGTCTGTCCCTTGACACACGTGAGGTCCTGTGACATAGAGGAGCCCACTAAGCATGCCATTACTGGAATACTGTTCCTGTCCTGAATTTAGCATTTAGAGTGGTGGTGTCGTGTTTTGTGAATGCATACAAATTTCATCTGTGTCATTAGGGTGGAGAACTACTGGCTCACCCATATAAAGTTTATCCCAACTGAACGTTGTAAGTCTTTATAATGGCATGTTTGGTTCATGCATTGTGTGTATCAGTAAGCCACAGTAATCAAGGACTTTTGGTTACATTTTGGAAGCCACTGGACTGTTCATGTGTGCAAGATGGAGATGTGGTTGTTTTCCCAGAAAGTGGAAAGGTATTACTGACGTTGCTGAAGCTAGAGCTAGGAGCTACCTAGAAACAAAGGAGGCAAGGCTCATTTGGAAATTGAGTTGGACCTCTTGCTACAATGGGCTGCGAATAAGATTTCCTATAGCACTGCCATTTGAGAGATGGTGGTGGTGAAGGGTGGGAACGTACTATTTTTAAAGTGAAAGTGAGTGTAAGAAATGGGGTTACTGGTTAAGGGGGTGCAACCCTACTCAACTGCAACCACAATCTTTGTCAGGGTGAAAGTAGGAGGCTGGCCTGGTGTGTGGTGGGTACCTATTGTACTTGCACCTTCTACAAGGTATCCCTTATTAGTGTAGTGTAGTCAATGTGTAGAAGCCAGGCTCTCTGGCAGTAGCTGTGGATGAGCAACCAAGGCTTATCTAGGAGACATGCAAAGCTCATGCAATACCACAGTACTTACACAACATGAAAGAAAACACTCAGGCCCTCATTCTGACCTTGGCGGGCGGCGGAGGCCGCCCGCCAAAGTCCCGCCGTCAGGTTACCGTTCCGCGGTCGAAAGACCGCGGCGGTAATTCTGACTTTCCCGATGGGCTGGGGGGCGGTCGCCTTCAGACCGCCCGCCAGCCCAGCGGGAAAGAGGCTTCCACGATGAAGCCGGCTCGGAATCGAGCCGGCGGAGTGGAAGCTGTGCGACGGGTGCAGTTGCACCCGTCGCGTATTTCACTGTCTGCACAGCAGACAGTGAAATACATGTAGGGGCCCTCTTACGGGGGCCCCTGCAATGCCCATGCCAGTGGCATGGGCACTGCAGGGGCCCCCAGGGGCCCCGCGACCCCCCCTACCGCCATCCGGATCCCGGCGGTCGGACCGCCGGGATCTGGATGGCGGTAGGGGGGGTCGGAATCCCCTCGGCGGCGCAGCAAGCTGCGCCGCCTTGGAGGATTCAATGGGGCGGCGGTACACTGGCGGGAGCCCGCCAGTGGTGCCGGTCCGACCGCGGCTTTACCGCCGCGGTCGGAATCCCCATTGGAGCACCGCCGGCCTGTCGGCGATGCTCCCGCGGTCCTCCGCCCTGGCGGTCTTTGACCGCCAGGGTCAGAATGACCGCCTCAGTGTTACAAAAATAAAGGTACTTTATTTTGGTGACATAAATACAAAAAATAACATAGAGACTATACTCCCTTAAGAGGTGAGTAATACACAAATTATATACACTAGTATGCAGAAATAGCCATAAAAAGAGTTAGAAAACAGTGCAATTAGTGAAAATCACAGGGGGAGCACAAACCATATACTAAGAAAGTGGAATGCGAAAGTCAGTCCCCCACCTAGGCAAGTGTAGTGTGTAGAGGATAGCTGGGAGTACTAGGAAAGCCCAAAGGTAAGTACCCCAGGTCACCCCAGCGACCAGGAAAACAGGAGTAAATCACAGTAAGTTTCCCAGAACACATACAGAGAAGTAAAGAAGAATATTACAAAACGCGGATGAGACTGCAAGACACCAACAGTGGATTCCTGAACAAGAAGACCTGTGGAAAAATGTGACCTAGTCCAAGAAGTACAGTAGAGTCCAGGAAGGGCAGGAGCCGCTAAACACTGGGATGAAGGTGAAAGAAGAAAACCACCGGTGAGGAAGAAGTGTCAGCCCTGCACCCAGGAAGATGAAGTCGGGTTCCTAGAGGGTGCAAGTGATATCACATGCCGGATGGAGGATTGCAGTTGGGATGGCGCCGTTGGAATCCACTAACAAGCCTTGGCACATGCAAAGCTCGAGATTAGCGGAAAATGGCGCTGCCGGGGACCATGAAAGACCAGGTGGACTCTACACAGGAGGGGGAATCAGAGGGGGCCCTCAGCAACACAGAGAGCCCACAGAAAACCAGGCAGCGTACACAGGAGTTCCACACGATGGGCACACGAAAGTCGCAGAACAGGCCCACGCAGCACTACGAGAAAGGCTCCCATACCGCGGGAGAACCACTCAGGGAGCTGTGCATCGCAGGAAGGAGTGCTGGGGGCTGGAGCTTCAAGATGCATGAATACCTTGGAGGAAGGATGCCAACAAGCCTTGGCAGCTGCAAAGGACGCAGTGCATGGGGTTACTGTCTTGCATGGGGAGGCAAGGTCTTCCCTCCACCAAAGTTGGACAGTTGGAAGAAAGGACTATCAGGACCACTTCAGTCTACCACCCTTTATGCAGGATCCATGCAGCTCAGCAGGACAGGGGATCCATGCAGCCGGTCGTCATCTGCAGAAGCAGGGGAGTGACTCCTTCAACCAAAGGGAGATTCCTTCTTCCTTCTGATGCAGGCTGAAGACAGGCTGTCCCCAGAGGATGCACGATGGGGGAAATTTTGCAGTTGCTGGAAGGAGCCGGAGATACAATGTTGCAGAAGGCATCTTGCTTCTTTGTTGCAGTTTATAGGGTCCTGAAGAGTCCAGATGCAGTTTCTTGGTCAGTAGTCAAAGTAGAGGGGGCAGAGGATTCCTGTAGGAGTCTTGAAATCCGAATCTGAGGAACCACCCAAAAGAGAGACCCTAAATATCCCTGATTGGGGGATTGGCCATCTATCTTGGTGACCACCTATCAGAAGGGGGCTCTGACATCACCTGCTGGCACTGGCCATTCAGATGCTCCCAGAGTTCCCTGCCAACCTTGAATTCAAGATGGCAAAAACCAGGGACCCTCTGTAGGAGCTCTGAGCACTACCCCTGGGGTGGTGATGGACAGGGGAGTGGTCACTCCCCTTTGCTTTATCCAGTTTCACGGCAGAGCAGGGACTGGGGGTCCCTGAACCAGTGTAGACTGGTGTAGATTGGTTTATGCAAGGAGGGCACCAAATGTGCCCTTTAAAGCATTTCCAGTGGCTTGGGGAGACTACCCTTCCCAAGCCTGTAACACCTATTTCCAAAGGGAGAGGGTGTCACACCCCTCCCCCATAGAAAATCCTTTGTTCTGCCTTCCTGGGCTTGAGCTTCTCAAGCAACAGGAGGACAGAAACCTGTCTGGGAGGTGGCAGCAGCATTGGCTGCCTGAAAACCATCAGAAGGCTGTAATGGCAATACTGGGAGTCCTCTAAGGAGCCCTCGGAGTGCATGGATTCATACAACCAATGCTCGCAAAAGCCTTGGTGGTATGATTCCAATGTGTTTGATATAAAACATGCCTATGTTCGGAGTTACCATTATGTAGCTGGACACAGGTAGTGACCCATGTCCAGTACACGCGTAAAATGGCATCCCCGCACTCACGAAGTCTGGGAAAATGGGCCTGGAGTTTGTGGAGGCACCTCTGCTAGTACAGGGGTGCCCTCACACACAGGTACTTTGCACCCTGCCCTCTGGGCTAGAAGGCCTACCATGGGGTGACTTATATGTGACCGGGTGTAGTGAAAAATGGCAGTGAAAGGGTGCTTACACCTTTTCACTCAGGCTGCAATGGAAGTCCTGGAGAAGTCTTTGCATGGGCTCCCTCTGTTGGCAAAATATATGCTGCAGCCCATAGGTATCCCTTGGAGCCCCCATGCCCTGGGTACATAGGTACTATGTACTAGGGACTTACAATGGGGCACCAGTGTGCCAACTGTGGATGAAATACAGAGCTTTGGGAGAGAAAGCATAATCACTGGGGTCCTGGTTAGCAGGATTCTAGTGAACACAGTCAAGCCCACCGACATCAGGCCCCAAAAGGGGGTAACCATGCCAAGAAAGAGGGTACTTTCCTACAGTGAGACCCAAGTGAACCCCAAAATTAACCTGTGCTCAATCCTCTGGTAGCTTGGCGCAGAGCAGTCTGGCTTAACTTAGAGGAAATGTGTAAAGTATTAATGCAGCACTTCAAACAGTAATAAAGTGAAAATACAACACAAGAAAAATCCCACAGCAATTTAGAAAACTGGAATACATTTTAGTAAATTCATCAAGACCAAGACAACAAAAGTCCAGTCAGTACAACCTGAGATATGCAATATTAAAGATGTAAGTGAAAATAGCACCAAAGAGCACAAAGCACCAACTTTGAACATTTGCTTGTACTAGATCGGGGAAAAGTCACAAGTTCAGATCAACCATGATAGAGCATGGGCCAGCTACAGGGGCGTAATTAGGTCCGCTGAACAAGAGTGCCTTAAGTCGTGGTTGTGGAATGTAGCATGGTCCTGCGTCGAGGATGCGTTGTGCAGCCAAGGTAGTGCATCAATTCTGAGGAGCTATGAAGTCGTGATGCAGGGTCCTGTGATGTCATTGAGGCTGCTGTCAACAAGAGAGTTACGATGCTAGGGCCTGCGTCAGGGAGGCATCATAAAACAAGGTCATTTCGGAGTCCTTGCACTAGGAGAATCCTCGCAGCAGAGGCGATGCGTTGGCTGTGCTCAAGGTTGCGCACAAGATCAGAGGAGATGTGTCACTGCTGCTGGATTCACAGGTGGGCCGGCAGAGCACCTCAGGCCCACTTCCAAGGGTCCAGGACTTGGTTGGCACCACTTGACACGGTAGGACTCACAGATACCACAGTTCAGGAACTGGTTGGAGCCTTCTCTCCCATAATCTCTATTAGGAGGCCAGCCAATCAGCAGTTGGAATCACTTTGGGGACCGGGGTTCAGAAGAGGCAGGTTCAGTCCTTCTCACCCAGGCAACAGGACAGCAGGTCAGCAGGCAGCGGTCTTTCAGTACAGCAGTCCATAGGTCCAGAAATGTACTGAAGAGTTGGTGCCTGAGGTCCAATATTTATACCAGGTGCCTCTTTTGAAGTGGGAAAAGCATCTAGAGGTTTCCTTTTAAAGTTCACAGGCTTCCTGCCTCTCAATGCCCTGGCTCCATACTAAATACAGGGGGTAGGCACCCCTTTCTGTCGAGGCAGGACACAGCCTATTCAAGTGTAAGTAGAGCTGTGCCAATCTCTGCCCCCCATCCTGCCAGTGATGGCCCATTCAGGCATACTTAAGGTTTCAATTGCGTGTACCTGTCTAGGAGGAATACACAACACCCAGCTGCCAACTACACCCAGTCGTGTGATCCAGTGATGGGTTGCATGCCCCAAATGGCTAAGGCAGGAGAATGCCAACATTCTGAAAGTGGCATTTTCCGAATTGTAATGTAAAATCTGACTTTACCATAAGAGAGGAGTTTTCATTACAATTCCAAAGACACCAAACGTGACCCAATTAGCAGCTCCCATTTGGACGTTACAGTTTATTAAGTGTTATAAGGTAACTCCAATGTTATCTTATGGGAGAAGTAGTCCTTTCAGTTGTGAAAAACAAATGTAATAGTTTTTCACTACCAGGATATGTAAAACCTAAAAGTACTTATGCAACTTTTTAAATACACTGCACCCTGCCTTCTGGTCTGTCCAGGGAATATCCTACGGGTGACTTGTATGTATTAAAAAGGAAGGATTGGGAAAAAGGTTTAATTTGCCAAGTTGACATGGCAGTTTAAAACTGAACACACAGGCTGCAATGACAGGCATGAGGCATATTTAAAGGACTACTTAAGTGATGGACACAATCAGTTCTACAGGCCCAATGGTAGCAATGAATTTGCAAGTCCTAGGCACAGGTAGTGGCACTTTACTAGGGACTTACAAGTAAATTAAATATGCCAATTGGGCATAAGCCAGTGCTACCATATTTTAAAGAGAGAGCACACGCACGTTAGCACTGGTTAGTAGCGGTAAAGTGTACAGAGTCCTAGGGCCAACAAAACAAATTCAGCAAAAATAGGAGGAATGAAGGCCAAAGGTTTGATGATGACCCTGCAGAAAAGGCTGAGTCCAACATGAACCACCTCCAGCCAAAAGCCAGGGTAGACTAATCAGTTCCTTCATGGGCTTCCCTGCTTAGGCGATAGAAAATGGGCAATGACCCTGTTATGCAGGGGCACTTGTCAGTTCTGTGCCGCTCTGGACTCAGTTGAATGTCTCTGCCATGCTCTCCTGAGCCACTGCACTGACCTATGGGAAACCCTTCTCCTCACCCTCACCTGTGGACCCCATCTGTAAAGCAACTAATCTGAACTTGTTCACAAATGCATAACAGTGGGCAGATACCTTGGCCAACAAAGTGAGATGGCCCATTCCATCCCTTGGATCAGACGTCTGTCGCCAACTCAAGGAAAATTCTGCCCATAAGGACAACAAAGGCCTCTGATAGCTGTCAGTTTCAAGATGTAGGCCCCAGGCAATCCAGGGCTCTCTGATCTCTAAGGTTCCTCAGGGTGGAGGGTGATAGCCCCGGGTGTTCTGCACCACATATCCACTCTCCTTCCCACCAATCCAGGGGTGATAATCTGCAACTGGCCACTCAACCCAGGGTCTGTATCCTGAGGCTGGATATGTGCCTGGCAATCCAGGGCTTCGCTGGGGAGGAGGAAAAGGGGAAGCACCACAACCCTCAAGGGTGTCACACTCCATCTTTGTCATGCAGGAGTCGGCCTGGCGGAGGTCTCCAGCCCTCTGTCTCTTTGACCGTGCAAAGAGCACCCCCAGGTCAGAAGTGCCCTCACCAGGGTCAATCTTGAAGTGCTCTGTTCTCAGAGCTGGCATCCCCTGATCCCTGTTTCCACCTGCTGTCCCTCTATCTGGGCCTCTGCACCCTCCCTTTGGGGGTGGTACTCCCAGAAAACTGAACTGTCAGGTTGTCCTGGGTGGCTGCCCCTTCCAGCTCTTCCGACACCCGGGACAACATTTTCCCCAGAAGGGCATCCGCTGACTCACTGTTACCCTTCTCTGGGCCACCTCCCCACCCTATTCCACCCCATTCCACAGATACCAGGGCCAAGGGGTAGACAAAGACCGACTCTGGGCTTGAGTTTCCCTGTACACTTTACTGGTGTACTGCTCAGGGGTCAGCCTTTCCACTGCCATGGTATGGTTGGCCCTTGTGCCCCTCAGTGCAGTGATAGGGATCCCATTTATCTTGATCTCATAGAAGTGATGATTCCCACCATCAGGGATCACCAGTCTACCCTCTGAGTTCCCCTCCCAACTAATAGAGCTAAGGGCATGATTGTATACGAATCTGCCATCCCATCTCTATGGGGTGCTGTAAACGGACTATCTGTAGCCTGGGAATCATCATTAACACTCACCCAGAGTCTCTTTCTGACTCCTGTTTGCTTCCCTTTTTGATATGGCATGCTATAGAAGAACTACATTTGCTCCCATGGACTTCAGGTACCGTAATGCACTGCCTGGTAGTCATTAAGACCTGTAATCTACTATCCATTGCTTCCTATGGGAAAAGTCTTGTTGCTCCATTGTACTGGATTCTCTCCTCCAGGACTTGTGAAAGACTGAAACTGCACACACCTGTAACTTCTCTTGTGCAGCCCAGCCATGTGACCCCACCCTGGGTTTGCTGCTGCCTGGAACTGCTTATAAGCCTCCATTCCCTGAAGCTCCTCGTCGTGCATTAGAGTTCGATGCCTTTGTGTACCAGACCCCTTGTTGGATTGTGTTCCAGTCCTGTTCCTGTTCTGCTTCAGCCTGAACATGTTATCTGTTTCTCAGCCCTGTTCCTGCTTGTTTCAGCCAGAGTCTGCTCCCTGTTTCTCAACCTTGTTCCTGTTTGTTACAGCCAGAGCCTGCTCCCTGTTTTTCCAGTCTTGTTCCTGCCTTGTTTCAGCCTGAATCTGATCTATTTTTTTCCAGTCCTGTTCCTGCCTTGTTTCAGCCTGAGCCTGCTCTCTGTTTCCAAGCCCTGTTCCTGCTTGTTCCAGCTCCCTGTGTTTCAGTCCTGTTCTTCATTGTTCCAGCCAGAGCCTGCTCTCTGTTTCCCAGTCATGTTCCTGCTTGTTCCAGCCAGAACCTGCTCTCTGTTTTCCAGTCCTGTTCCTGCCTTTGCTTCAGTCTGAGCCTGTTCTCTGTTCCTGCCTTTGCCTCTAGTTTACTCCTTCTGTTTATGTTTCCTCTTGGGTTATTGTGTCTGGTAAGTGTACTATCAGTCCTCACCTGTGTATAATTGTTTTCCTTTATACTGGGGTTGGCTCCTCGTTTCCAGGAGGCAATTCCAGCCCCATCCTTTGTGTAGTGTTGTATGTAGTCTTTAGTGCCTAACAGTGACAGTGTACTATTGCTGTTTTACAGGATTTGCCAGTGTGTTCCCAGCTACAGTCACAAGGGCTTGGCTCGCGTATGTAAGTACAATCCTTGTTTGTGCCCTAAGGGTCCAGAGACAGATTCACTTATGCTGCCTCCTTTCTATAGAGCTTGCGGGGTGACTATCTGTAAGAGTAATCTGCACAAAGGCATTGTCGTTCCCTGTTGCTGTGGGAAGTTTTGAGCCCTACACTGTGTACAGCCTTAGTGGTAACCCCAGTGTGTTTGTCCGTTCCCTGTTTCCTCACACTAAGGTTGCTCTGCCTTCACTTTCCTGTTTTCTGTGCCTTACCATAGCTGTCCTTTCCCCATGCATGCCTTTAGCTGCTCTTCTGCTTCAGTACAATACCTCCTTGGGAGATATTCTGTGACCTCAAGGGGTGCCCCAACCAGAGTCCTGACAAGACCCGCCCGAAACTGTGACATGATCTGCCGCTGGTGACTACTTACACTAAAGGCCATACTGGCCACCCTTTTAGAGGTCCCATTATCAGTTGTTTTCTTATGATGGACAGAGTCCCTCTGCTTGTGTCCTAGCTGAGAACAATCAAAGCAGAGGGGTTGACAATGGGGCATCCTGGGCCACCGCCAACCAGAACGTCCACCCTGTTTCTCAGAAGGAGCATGGGAAACCTTTCTTTCCCCTTACACCTTCAACCTCCCCCTCACTCTGCTGGGGGGAACCTGAACCATCCTTCTTGGGGTCACTCCCCGGGTACCTTCTTGCAGACCCTGGTGCTGAGCCAGTGGTGCGCCTCTTTGGCAAGCTACCAGGGAACCTACTATTGATCAGGTGTTGGTGCAGACCTGGAAAACAAATACTGAACATGTGCTATTTTCCAAACATATCAAACAGCCCTTTGTAATTGTTACCTCACTTCTATTCAACCAGCCATCCAGTGCCTTGCAAAAGGAATACACAAAATCCGACCAGGATTGTAGAGGTACCTTCTGGTTGTCCCTAAGCTTCTGCCTGTAAGTTTCCAAGGTAAGGCCATATTTTCTGACAAGGGTTTCCTTCATGGGAGGATATCTCATCATGTTCTCTTTCTCTAGGGCCAGTGAGGTGTCCCTTCTTTCACTAGCAATATGCTTCCAGAGGCTATCCCAACAGTCCACCTCAGGGATCCTATTCATCTAAAGGCCCCCCCTCGTAAGTTTCAAACCACTTGTGAATGTCATCCCCCACAACAAAGTCAGGCACCTTTAGGAATATGGACCTTCTTTTCTCCAGAGGGCACTGTAGGTATGTTGCCACCAGCACTGTTGGACCCTGCCTGTCTTGCCTTGATGTCCAGCTCCTTAAGGCTCTGCTCATGATCCAGCCACTCCAAAGCAATTCCATGGCTGGTTGGGGCCTTGCTAAGACTCTCTTAGCCTCCTTGGCCAAATTATTTTGCTATGCTTCAATTTTCAACTAGGCCATCTGCAGCCTAAACTCCCTCTCTGCTTTCATGTCAGCCAGCTCTTCCGTGGACAGGCCTTGAAAAGACACACTTCTCTCTTTCTTTGGCAGGGAATTCCAACTTTAGTGTCAAGTCATCACCCTCAGCTGATTGAAGCATCTCAAGACTCCACCACATCATCCTCTCTATTCTCTTTCTTTGTGGTAACTGGCAACTGGTGGGCCTTCACCCATGACCTCAGAGGCTTTTGATGCTCTGCCTTCCTGGTGCTTCTTTTGGCGGGCAGTCCCCTCGCCTTTCAAAATGTATTTCTTGAGCTTACCCTTTGTGAAGCTGTACATAATGAGCTCAGACTCCATTTTGCAGGTGAAACCACAGACACAGGTAAAATTTGGAATTTAAAAAAAAAGGAAAAAAGTACTGTTGAGGGGAATTTAAAACTTAAATTGGTCTTAGATCATTTATCTGAGGTTTTAAGTGAAACACAAAATCACAGTATAGCACTACCCAAACACAAGTCCTAATCCTCACAGCTGATCACTAATGTAAGAAATTGGCTTACTGGTTGAAGGGGGAGAAACCATACTCAAGCAGCAACCACAATCATTGTAAGGGTAAGGCTGAAGCAAACTCAATATCAACCCGTGCTTAACCCTCTGGTAGATTGTTGCAGAACACTCAGGCTTAAATTTGAGGGAATATGTAAAGTATTTATTCAGCACTTCAAATAGTAATAGAGTGAAAATACAACTCGAGAATAAAAAGAGTAAACTTTAATAAATAAAATCAAGACCCAAATGACAAAAATCCAATCAGTTGAACTGGAGATATGCAATTTGTATAATTTAAGTGAAAAAAGCACCAAAAAGCACAGAGAGCCAACTGTAGATATCTAGTCACGTTAGACTGGAACAAAGCCACAAGTTCAGGCCGACTAAGAGGCAGTGCGAGACGGCTACAAGAACCCAGATAGGCCTGCTGAACAAGAATATCTTAAGCTCTGATTGAGGAGTATTGCAAGGTTTTGCTTTGAGGATGTGTCGCTCTGCTGAAGGGGTGTGTTGGTTCTGAGGAGCTACAAAGCTGTGATGAGAAGTCCAGCGTCCTTGTTGAGAATCCCGTCGATGAGTGCTTGAACCTAAAGACGTGACTTTACATTTCACCTTCATGGAGCTACCAACATCTTTTTACTATTAAATTGGTCAAACTATGATACAAATACTTAAGATTGAATTACGACTGGAATAATTAAAACTATGTAACAGACTCACAAAAATTTGATCACAAGAATTCGCTAAAGCCCAAAAGACGAGTTTACAGAAACTTGTATCCAGTTGAAGTGCACCATACAGCTCTGTCCTCATTTTAATAGATAACAAATAAAGAGAACTATTTTACTCTAACTGGGTTTATTGTTTTAAATTTCTATTTAGTTTAATATGCTTAAATGTATTAAATGTAATTTAAAATTTAGCTAGTAGTGCTGTGACAGTTGTAAAAATGTATTCTACATTTAAACATAATAATGTATATAATTAACATTAAAATTTAACATACACAATTTTATTTTTATATTACCTTTAATAAAAATGTATTAATTTCCCTTTACTATACCATATAGAGATAGCTGCAAGATTGCAGAGATCTCCTCCAAGTGTGCAGAACTTTACATTCCTGATTTTACAGTCATATTACACATTTTTATTGACTTCACCCCCTATTTATGGGGATGGGGACATGTAAGTCTGTATCTTTGAGAAACTTTACAATCTTTGATGGTGAGTAGCCCAAAGTAGTAAAGTTACTCAAAAGTTTAAGTGCAACTTTAGTTGTGTTCTATTTACTCACATTTAAAGTTACCTCTTGTGGTCAGAGACGTTTTAACGCATGGGCGAAGTGGGCCTTGGCCTATGGCCCCAGCCTTTCAGAGGGCTTCTTGATAGAGCCAGCTCTGCTCTACTGAGGGTCTTGCCCTGATGACCTTGAATAATTCTTAAAATATCGTTCTACTTTTATGTATTTTAATGTGGGTGATTTATGGGAGTCTATTACAGACATTTTGAAGAGAAATGTTTGTTTTTCCACACTATGCAACATCCCTAAACAAAGTTTCTCTTTGATCGCAAACAGGACTGCTAAAGAGAAATGGGAAGGGGTCACAAAAAGATTATTTGCAATAATATCAGTGAGCTGCAGCTGTATTATGATATTGAAACACACATCACTACCAATGAATATTACATTTAAACACATTTAGAATCTCGATCAGTGTGTCTGTGCACTGTCAGTGACCTGCCTAAAGAGGGCATGAAAGACCTGAAATTCGATCGTAAATTCAAAGCCATTCTGAACAGGGGCCCCCTAACTGCATTTGGCCCAGGGCCTCCATAATCCTTAAGATGTCCCTGCTTGTGAAAACAATAATTGTAGAAGTTAATGATACAATACATTTTTTTTGTAAGATGGAAAGATATCCCGTACCAGAACTGAAGAGTCTACCTTTCTTTTTTTTGCATCAAATGGCAATATTAGGTTCCACAGTTAAACATTTAAAAAACATGTTTTCTTGTAAATCAGTCTTGTTAATGTAGGTCTACAGGGACACAAACTGTGTCTTAATGCGTATGTTTTTCTCTCAAGCTCTTAAACCTCTCATCAAGGCTTATTATATAACATATTAATGGCTTGACAATTCTTTACAATATTTCTTTATATTCAACCGAAACATGTTTTAAGACATCAGTTCTTGATAGACTGAACAAACCACTGTAGGGCATATTATGGTTTCCAGACTCACCTACTTATCAATGACAATTGGTTTACTAGGGAAGACAGGTCTCCATTCCACAGAACCCTGCATGATGAATGCCTGTTTGGGATACTTTAGAATACATCTGGAAGAGGTCAGAGAACATTTACAAACCTTACAACGTTTCTAACAATACTAAGGCAGCTGCCTGCTCTCCCCCTAGCACAGATAGGCAGTCCTCGTTAGGAGACACATGGTTATGGGGGAAAGATTAGGGGGAGCCTAGTCTTTCAACCTTGATATCACTACAGGTTCCTGGCAAGAGCCCTTGTTTGAAGAGGGGCTGAGTCCAAACTGAGTTTGCACGGTGTGCAAAATAACGATGGACTGGGATGCGCCCCCAAGTAATTACCAGTGGATTTAATTAATCTAAGCATTCCATCCATCGCTTTTTTTGTATCCTAAGTGCCCTAAGTGGAATGGGTATGCCCAGACACGGAACCTGTGCACACAGTACGACTTGACTCATGCTACACCTGGCTGATAAGCCCAAACTCGGGCAGAACCAGTTCTCTTTTGCTTTTCTTCTAGTTCATTGAGGACCTGGTTTGGCAGTTCAGGCTGGACTATTCTCAATGGAGCAAGGTCAAAATTGATTTGCATATCGTTGGGTCCAAATTGAGGTGGCACTGTTTGGAAAAGAATGATGGACTGGGACTCAGCCCAAGAAATTACCAGAGGCTGAGATTAATTCAGGTATTCCATCCATCACTTTTTGTTTACCTGTTTGAAATGTTCCACTGTTCTGGCCCTGTGGGGGCTCCTGTCATTGGGACAACTGAGTCTTCAGATGTGCATCTGCTGAAGCTGAAACCAAGAATGTCTCATACCACCACCTGTCTTCAGAAGAGGATGGTTAAAACAGCAGTAGACCTCAGTTGGGACAGATATGAGTATGTGAATGTATATGTGTGTGTGTGTGCGTGTGTGTGTGTGTGTGTGTGGCTGTGTGTGCATGTCTGTGTTTGCTTGATGGGACTAGTCGTATAATGGAAATAGTTGGTATTTGATCAGGCTCTAAGTTGGGTAGTTAGGTTGTTGGCATACTGGAAGCAATTATTAATATGACTGAAATAACTAGCATATTTTTAGACACCTACACACATCATGGTAGTGCCAAAAGTATAATGGAGGAAACCTGGGCATATAATGCCAATTGCTGCTCCGTGTCCCATTGGTTTGCATAGAATTTTAATGACAGGCATATTATTGCCTACCTAACACATTGTAGCAATGGCTGGTATGTGAAGGTGGTTTGGGCATATGATGTTGATGGCTGGGCATATAATAGTAATGACTGGTGGAAGATTGGGTACCTGCCTGAGAAGATGATGGAAAGGTTTGGAGAAAGATAGGATATCTGGTTTCATTTGATTTTCATATAATTATTCCCCAAAAAATACAGCAGATGTTAGTTGCATACTTTGACTTTCTATTGAAAACAAAACATTAGTTGTTTAAGCATACAAATAATCTATTTAGACACATCAGTTTATTTAATATTTACTAAAATCGAAAAGATGTGCATCTGGCTCAAAACAAGTGCATTTACTGAAAAACAAAAAGCCAAAATTATACAACAAAAATAGTGCATTTCTAAAATATGTCAAGTTAATTTGTTGAGTAGTGATTCATGGTCATCTGTTGTAGCAGTAGGTGGTAACAGATTGTTTGCTATTATTCCTGTCTTGAGGCATTTTATGATGTTGATTAATATCTTTTATTCTGACTATATACATACATAGTCCCAAATCCTTTGTTTTGTATACACAAAGGTTCCGATGCTTTGCTGTGAAAAGCATTTCGGTTGCCGGGTTGACCTTGATCACTGACAAAAAGGTATAGACCTCATTATCCTTTAACACATACACGTAACCTGTGACGTACACAATGATACTGTAAAAAGACTTTAAATGACTATGTGCCGATCAATATCTACTATTTACAAAAAGAAAAGACATAACAACTCTTAAATGTATAACTCATTAATCCTCTTTCATCTCATGATTTATCCTGCATAACTGAAATCAAGAAATGAAAACATTGCTAAGAGGTTGAAATTGCATATGGTTGACAATCACTCCCAAGTGGGCTAAATATTCTATATATATTCTTTATGTAGCAGCAAAATTACAGTAGATGATTGTATTACATTTACCCGATGGTGTAAAAGGGGCTAACAATATATTTATCTACACAAACCCATGCCTATCAAAAATTCATATATTCTCAGTCACTTTTAACTATTTCTCACCTTGTGCATCTAAACATAAAACCTCCACTAAAGACAAAATGACCTAACCAATATAACCAAAAGTAAAAAAAAATACAGTTACTAATAGTAAATCCTCTTTACCTAAACTACTGCTTATGGGGTCCTGCATATGTGCAAACAGCTTATTATAAGTGTGTGTGAAGATCTTCTTTACTGTTCAAACCACAAGGGCTCTTAAATTACATTCTATTATATACCTTGATTCCATTTTTCAAAGGGCGCTTTCCCTGTCACCTCATCTTATACTGACAGGCAAGAGATCAATCACATAATATGTCAGTCCCTCAGCGTCCCCTTGATGACATGTTTCAAAGTGTTGGGCTACTGTGGACGTCTGATCCTTATTCCTGATGGCACATAAATGTTGGCGTATTCTCTTATGCACAGGCAGTATAGTACTGCCTATGTATATTGGTTTACATGGACATAGTAGTACATATATTGCATAATCTGGTCTCACAATGAAATACTAACCCCTTGATTTTGTATTTTCTGTGTGTGAGCACAGAGCTGTTTTCTGAAGTGTTACTTCCATACATGCAAGTCTTACACTTTACACATCTCAGAAATTCAGGCCTGTTCTTTCTTTTTTGACAGTTTCAGGGGTATTTTTAACTAGGGCATCACTAATTGACCTTGCCCTCTTGAAAGCTAAACCTAGTCTTCGTGGAACCAAACTACCTATCACTGGGCACTCTTAATTAAGTGCCAATGTTTGTTCAAAAAGGAGCACATTGCCCCTTCCTGCTTACTATAATTGGTCACAAAAATATAACTAGAATCATATGTATTCAGTTTTTTTCCTATTTTGACGAGACAAGATGGTATGTCGTGATTTTGCTTTCACCTTGTGAACTGCTTCATTGGCACAATTATCACTATAACCCCTTTCCAAAAATCTCATGGATAGTTCTTGAATGACCTGCTCTTCCTCTACCTTCTCAATGCAGTTACGTCTCACTATTAGAGTTTCTCCATATGGAATGCTGGAGATAACATTTTCTGGATGAAAACTAGTGGCATGTAATAGTGTGTTACCTGCAGTAGGTTTTCTATACAGTTTTGTGTGAAATTGATTATCTCTTACATACACTGTTAAATCAGGGAATAGGACCTCTGTTGGATGGATTGTGCTTGTGAATTTTAAAGTGTTCTCAGAGATCTTACTAACAAAATCTTCTGCACTTTCTCGTGTACTTTTCCATATTATAAAAAGATTCTTAATGTATCTACTCCAATGGCCGATGTTATCTTCCCATGCAGAGTGGAACTCATTCCGGATTACCTGCTCCTCCCACCAGCCCATATGCAAATTTGAAAAGCTGGGGTCGAAGCAGGTACCCATGGATGTCCCCCTGATTTGATGGAAGAGTTCTTTATTAAACAAAAAGATGTTGCTCTCTAAACATCTTTTAATCATATTCAAGAGCATCTGAGTATGTTTCCACAAGTGCACAGGCCTGCTACTCAAAACATGTTTCACTGTCTGTAGCCCATTAGTTTGTTGTCATAAGTAGAAAGTCCTTCTCCCATGGTACATCATGACTTTTTTCGTACATTCCATGGTATCTTGATTATCTTGAATATAGGAAGTAACGATTTTACATGGTAAGCCAAAAAATAATTCACATATTTCGAAGTGTGCTCAAAAGTACTCCCTATAGCTGAAATAATGGGGTGCCCTGGATGATTATCTTTGTCCTTGTGTACGTTAGGTATCAAATAAAGAAACTGGAGTATGTGAGTAACAAATACTCAAAAACTGATTTTCCTCATTTGTACGCAGACCCTGCTCATGCCAATTAGACAGTTCTAAATTGTATTCAAGATGGATTTTTCTCACCTCTTACTTATTAGTCTGTCTTTAACAGCTCTCATTATTGAGTTGCTTATATGCCTCCTCCATGTATTTATCTTTGGACCAAAGTAGCAAATTCCCTCCTGTAGGAAGTTGGCTCTGTATGTACTATTTCAAAGTAAGAAATAGCATGCACAGAGTCCAAGGGTTCCCCTTAGAGATAAGATAGTGGCAAAAAGAGATAATTCTAATGCTCTATTTTGTGGTAGTGTGGTCGAGCAGTAGGCTTATCACAGGGTAGTGTTAAGCATTTGTTGTACACACACAGGCAATAAATGAGGAACACGCACTTAGAGACAATTCCAGGCCAATAGGTTTTTGTATAGAAAAATATATTTTCTTAGTTTATTTTAAGAACCACAGGTTCAAGATTTACAAACAATACTTTAAATGAAAGGTACTTCACTTAGAAACTTTAGGAACTTTGAATTAGCAAAATAGCATATACAGTTTTCACACAAATGGCATATAGCTATTTTAAAACTAGACAGTGCAATTTTCAACAGTTCCTGGGGGAGGTAAGTGTTTGTTAGTTTTGCAGGTAAGTAACCCACCTACAGGGATCAAAGTTGGGTCTAAGGTAGCCCACCGTTGGGGGTTCAGGGCAACCCCAAAGTTACCACACCAGCAGCTCAGGGCCGGTCAGGTGCAGAGGTCAAAGTGGTGCCCAAAACGCATAGGCTTCAATGGAGAAGGGGGTGCCCCGGTTCCAGTCTGCCAGCAGGTAAGTACCCGCGTCTTCGGAGGGCAGACCAGGGGGGTTTTGTAGGGCACCGGGGGGGACACAAGTCAGCACAGAAAGTACACCCTCTGCGGCACGGGGGCGGCCGGGTGCAGTGTGCAAATAGGTGTTGGGTTCGCAATATGTTTCAATGGGAGACCAAGGGTTCTCTACAGCGATGCAGGCAGGCAAGGGGGGGGGGGCTCCTCGGGGTAGCCACCACCTGGGCAAGGGAGAGGGTCACCTGGGGGTCGCTCCTGCACTGGAGGTCGGATCCTTCAGGTCCTGGGGGCTGCGGGTGCAGTGTCTTTACCAGGCATCGGGTCTTTGAAGCAGGCAGCCTCGGGATTCCCTCTGCAAGCGTCACTGTGGGGGCTCCGGGGGGTCAACTCTGGCTACTCACGGTCTCGTATTCACCGGGGAGTCCTCCCTGTGGTGTTTGTTCTCCACAAGTCGAGCCGGGGGGCGTCGCGTGCAGAGTGCAAAGTCTCACGCTTCCGGCAGGAAACGTGGGTTGTTTCAAAGTTGCTTCTTTGGTGCAAAGTTGCAGTCTTTGTGGAACAGAGCCGCTGTCCTCGGGAGTTCCTGGTCCTTCTAGATGCAGGGTAGTCCTCTGAGGCTTCAGAAGTTGCTGGACCCTGTGAAACGCGTCGCTGGAGCAGTGTCTTTAGAAGTGGGGAGACAGGCCAGTAGGGCTGGGGCCAAAGCAGTTGGTGTCTCCGTCTTCTCTGCAGGTTTTTCAGCTCAGCAGTCCTTCTTCGTCTTAGGTTGCAGGAATCTATCTTGCTGTGTTCTGGGAGTCCCTAAATACTCGATTTAGGGGTGTGTTTAGGTCTGGGGGGTTAGTAGCCAATGGCTACTAGCCCTGAGGGTAGCTACACCCTCTTTGTGCCTCCTCCCTGAGGGGAGGGGGGCACATCCCTAATCCTATTGGGGGAATCCTCCATCTGCAAGATGGAGGATTTCTAAAAGTCAGAGTCACCTCAGCTCAGGACACCTTAGGGGCTGTCCTGACCGGCCAGTGACTCCTCCTTGTTTTTCTCATTATCTCCTCCGGCCTTGCCGCCAAAAGTGGGCGGGCAGCTCCACTAGCTGGAGTGCCCTGGGGTGCTGTAACAAAGGGGGTGAGCCTTTGAGGCTCACCGCCAGGTGTTACAGTTCCTGCAGGGGGAGGTGAGAAGCACCTCCACCCAGTACAGGCTTTGGTACTAGCTACAGAGTGACAAAGGCACTCTCCCCATGTGGCCAGCAACATGTCTGGTGTGTGGCAGGCTGCTAAAACTAGTCAGCCTACACTGGTAATCGGTTAAGGTTTCAGGGGGCACCTCTAAGGTGCCCTCTGGGGTGTATGTTACAATAAAATGTACACTGGCATCAGTGTGCATTTATTGTGCTGAGAAGTTTGATATCAAACTTCACAGTTTTCAGTGTAGCCATTATGGTGCTGTGGAGTTCGTGCATGACAGACTCCCAGACCATATACTCTTATGGCTACCCTGCACTTACAATGTCTAACGTTTTGCTTAGACACTGTAGGGGCATAGTGCTCATGCACTTATGCCCTCACCTATGGTATAGTGCCCCCTGCCTTAGGGCTGTAAGGCCTGCTAGAGGGGTGACTTATCTATACCTATAGGCAGTGTGAGGTTGGCATGGCACCCTGAGGGGAGTGCCATGTCGACTTACTCATTGTATCCCCACTAGCACACACAAGCTGGCAAGCAGTGTGTCTGTGCTGAGTGAGGGGTCCCCAGGGTGGCATAAGACATGCTGCAGCCCTTAGAGACCTTCCCTGGCATCAGGGCCCTTGGTACCAGGGGTACCAGTTACAAGGGACTTACCTGGATGCCAGGGTGTGCCAATTGTGGAAACAAAGGTACAGGTTAGGGAAAGAAAACTGGTGTTGGGGCCTGGTTAGCAGGCCTCAGCACACTTTCAAATCATAACTTGGCATCAGCAAAGGCAAAAAGTCAGGGGGTAACCATGCCAAGGAGGCATTTCCTTACACCTCCCTTATCTGCATTCTGATCAATACATTTAGGATGTGATTGCAATTTCTCAAACACTGTTTTGTAATTACGTAACTCATTTGTCATGCCCCTTTTTTACACTGCACATGTAGATTTTTTAAATCGTGGATCACTAAATCATTGAAAACATCAATTGCCTCTTTTGGCATATTTGGAATAAACTTAGATTTGTCCTTGAAATTCATAGGTGCTGCCCCATATATCCCAACATTCAAAGCTGAACTTGCAGCCTCTACCTGTATCTGTTCATCAATGCCTCATTCTCTTATTCCTGCATAGTTATGTTAACTGTCTCTTGTTCTTTGACTTGCCTCAATTCTGCTTCCAACGAAGTTATCTGCTCCAAGATATATTTTCTATCCACATCTGCATGTTTAATCAAAATGCCCAACATGCGTTTTGAGGCCTTGTTGTTATTGTCAGCCCATTCCTTAAGCATTTCAGGATTAGAGTTTTCATAACTATGCGCCACGAGGATTCTCAAACCCCTAGGAATCCGAGCCACTTCAAGGTATTAGACTTACTATCCCATATAAATAAATAAATAAATAAATAAAGACACATATATATATATATATATATATATATATATATATATATATGTATATATATATATATATATATATATATATATAATATATATTTAAATATATATATATATATAGATCCATCCTACTGGCAGTCGCCATTAGGTAGTTATAGTTTATAGTTAGGACCTAAATTCCATAGGAAAGCGTTTTCTGTTTTGCCTATTACTTTGACTCCGTTTGCCAAATCTTTATGGCATTTTCAAAACTAGTACATCACTCACTCCAGCTGTTGTGTTGAATGTTTGCAGATGATTCATCAAGCAGGGGCTGAGAAAAAGGGGGGGGTCCTAAAACATGTTCCCTCCAACCAATCTGCCATAGGGATTTTAGACGCGACTGCAGTCTGAGCCACTGGATGAATTTACACCAAATTTGGCAGCAAGGTAGCTCTCGGTCCAGAAACAGCCTTTTTGTGATTTGGTGTAAATCTCTTTAGTAGTTTTGTAGTTATTAAAGGAAAAAGAAATATAAGTATCGAGGAACATGGATCCTCTGCAGATATGACAGTCCCATGCTGATATCTGATTGACTGACAGCACTTCAAAAGGAAGTGTTGGCAGCCATTTTGGGACTTAGCCGAGTCCCAAAAATAAAGTTAAAATTCAAGAAAAGGGGGCAGGGTAGGAATACCCTGATCCCCTAAGCCTGGGGCATTGGTCCCCCCAGGAACCCTGCCTGGGCCAAAAAGCATTTTTTTAAACAATGTTTACAGTGAAATTACTGAGGATCTGCGAATTCCAGCAAAAAAAAAACAAGAGAGGTCTCTTGCGTTTTTTTTAGAGATTAGCCCAATGGTGGGCACACAGCTCCTTCCCCATGGCTGTTCTTGACAGGCAGTCCGATTCTGGTTTTTATTGGAGGAGGCCACAGGGCACCTCCTGAGGCTCTTAAGAGCCCTGGGAACCACCACCTCCCTGGGGCTTTATGAATTAAATGGAGGGGGGTTGCACAGACCCCCTCTTGGCCTTCTAGGGCCCCAGAGACCACCACCTCCCGGGGCCACATATTGCATTTAAAGGGGAAAGGGGCCCCTCCTAGCCCATATTTGGCCCCAAGGACCACCTTCTTCCGCGGCTTCCCCATTTTGTGAAAGAGAGGGGGCCACGTGACCCCCGGACCATTTTCAGCCCCGGAGACCACCACCTCCACAGGGCTGGCCCTAAAAAAAATAAGGAGGCAGGCTGTGCTGCAGCCCTCCTGAAGCCATGACTGGCCCCGGGGACCACCACCCACCAGGGCCTGCTCCCTATGTCCCGATGTGACCAACCCCAAGACATTGTAGTTTGCTGTTGCTTGACGGGAGCTATGACAGTTCCAGCCAAGTGAGAGCAAACTGTAAGTCCACTCCCAGCAGGTGGGGGAAGGTAAACTGCTCCTACTTGCTGAGAAAGGACTTTTCATCCATTGGACAGCGGGCATGAAAGCAGCTGGAACGATTGCTTCTGCATCTCTTGCTGCTATCTGCATACAGGAGCAATTGGACTGTGGGGGAAATTGAGTCTCACCCCTGGTCTAGAAGAGTCCACAGTTTAGCAGAAAACTGCGGACTCTTCTTGGAAACATAAGCAGGTGATGGCCCATTCTGGCACCGATGATCATTTCACAGAAATTAAACCTCAGCGGGAAGCACTTGCAAATAAACAGTTGGTGCCCCAGTTGAGGCTCTGCTTATGTAAAGGACTAATCCTCCCAACTTCTTGAACTTATCGAGGGCAAAGCAAGGGTGTAATCTATGCAATTCCACGTTAAAAAACAATCTGGAATACGTGATGGAGGTGAATTAATTCTTGCTCTATCGGAGCACAATCTCTTCTATAGTGACTGTCACGAACGGGATCTTTCCCATCATCTCCATGAAAGTTCAGAGTCCATTGTTTATTCTTTTAATTACTTCGAGTATGCAGCAAAGCTCTGTCTGCTTGGCCCCACCCCCTATATGTTAGTGGTATGCATTGGTCTTCCCCCCTTTTTACACCATGGACAGCTTACCAAAAAGCCCCCAAGTGTTCCTGATGCAAAAGAATATGAGCACATCTCCACCAAACAAAGAAGCACCTATTTCATATAATTAAGAGTAAGTTCCCTTGTTTGGTGGAGATTCAACTCGTTGTAGTCTTGGTGTCTTCTGTATATGAGGATTTATGTTAGCACATATTTTAGTAGGCAAACGCTCGAGGAAAAGGCAGTGCATGTCATGGGGATGGATGCTTAGGGGTGTATGGCCACAGACTGGTGAGGGTTGAATTAATGTAAGGTAATTTAAAGTTAAAAAAATCTTAGAAATTCACTGAAAAAAAAAAGGTTACATGGAAGTTATAGTTAGGAAATAAAATGTTAAACAAAACCTCAGAAATTCATTAAAGAACAATGGTTAGAGGGACGTTAGAGTATGTTCAGATTTTACACGCACAAAACCATAGAAATTTAACAGTTATAGTTATATTTATCTTGAGACACCATAACTCTAAGGTAACTATAACTCCCACCCGCACCATGCAATGCTGCATACCCCATATATTACATCAGTAATAACATTTCTATTACATCATTGATAATATCGCCACAACATTTACAATAAAATGATTGCCGAGAAACTGTGCATGGGGGGGGTGCAAGTTCCTGTAACCTTCGTTCTTTTCAGTGAATATAAAAGTATAAATATACATAAATTCACCAAAAAAAAACTACTACAGGGGAGTTATAGTTGGGGAACCATGAAAATTCAGCAGTCATAGTTATAGTTATGCTTATGTTAAGAAACTATGGGGGTCATTCTGACCTCGGCGGTAAAAGTCGCTTACCGCCGGCCAGAAGGCCGCCATAACACCGCCGCGGCCGCGGTAAACCGCCACGGTCATTCTGACCCGCAACTTGCAAACCGCCAAAAACCCGACATCCACAAAAGTCCGCCACACCAAAGGTCAGCGGGAAACTGGCGATGACCAAACCTCCACCGTCACGCCAACAGAAATACGCCCATGCCATTCCGACCCACAAATCCCCGCAGCGGTCTTTCAACCGCGGTATTCCATTGGCGGTACACACCGCCGCGCTCAAAATACACACACCTTTACAAAACACTACCACATTGGACAATTCAAAATACATACACCTGAGACACATACACACACCACTCCCACACACCCAATTAATTATAAAACACACACCCACAACACCCACAAACCCCTACGACCACAATTGCGAGTGAAGGACAGAGAGAGAGAGCACAGCATAGAGTACACCATCACACAGAGGGAAATCACTACATCACACACACAATATCCATGCACAAAACACCATACACCACCACACTCACCACACTCTACAACACATATACCACCCCTCACCTCATCCACACCACCCCATGGCACCCCAAAGACATCCCAGGTTCTCTGACGCAGAACTCAGGGTCATGGTGGAGGAAATAGTTCGTGTAGAGCCCCAGCTCTTCGGGGCACAGGTGCAGCACACCACCATTGACAGGAAGATGGAGCTATGGAGCAGAATAGTGGACAGGGTCAACGCAGTGGGACAGCATCCACGCAATCGGGACGACATCAGGAAGCGGTGGAACGACCTACGGGGGAAGGTGCGTTCCATGGTATCAAGGCACAACATCGCGGTACAGCGGACTGGCGGCGGACCCCCACCTACTCCCCCAGAGTTCACAGCATGGGAGGAGGAAGTCTTGCACATCCTGCATCCTGAGGGCCTCGCAGGAGTAGGCGGAGGAATGGACTCTGGTAAGTCAAATCTTCACTACTCCATTCCCCCCACCCGACCTGCATGCCAAATCATACCCCCACCCTCACCCCCACCCCCATCACACCAACTCCTTGCAAATGGCTCACCATCACATCCCACCCATCCCAAAACCTAGCCCTGCGTGCGTCCCCAAAGCATGGACACCCATCCCCAAAGCATGCCCACTGCACACACCCATCACCCCCACAAGCCACCGTCACAAAAGCCCCCACAAGGGAATGCCAGCACTGGGGGACACGGCCACCCACCCATTACACGAAATGCCACACACAGAAGCAATAACCATACTCTTATACCCCTGCAGGACCCGAACGCCACCACACCGCCACGGAGGGTCCAGAGATGTCCATCCCACCCCCAGAAGAGGCCCCCAGCGATGACAGCAGCTCTGTCTCCCTGGAGCCAGACGACCAGCCCGGCCCATTGGGGACCTCTGGACAGTCGGTTCCCCAGAGACAGCCACAGGCCACACCAGACCCAACCCCCTCTGGGAACACCAGCACAGCTCCCACCCAGCGGGCCCATGCCTCTGTCTCCAGGACACGTCAATCAGCGGTGTGTCCACCACTACAGGGCACCCAGGTTGACCCACCACCCCAACAACAACAGGGACCTGGGGGCAGTGGTAGTGGGCACACCGTCCAGGGGACAGAGGCCCAGGGAAACAGGGGAACTGGGAGGGCTGCTGTGCGACAGGGGGGGGACAGGCCCGGGGAACCGACTCTCCAAGAGGCCCTCTCCTCCATCATGGGAGCATACCACCGCTCCCAGGAGACGATGGCGACGGTACTGGCCCGGTTCCAGGAGATCCAGGAACTGCAGGAGGAACGGTACATGGGGTTCAGGGAGGAACTGAGGAACATCGGTTCCGCAATGGGGACCATCGTCATGGCCCTTACCCAGATCGTCACCACATTGCGGGACCATGTGGCACCCCAAAGGGCCCCTGTCACTAGCCCAGGCCAGGAACAGCCTACCACCTCCGCCGGCGCTAGTGGACAGGAGGCCCCCACACAACGACAGGCCACCAGAACCCCACCTCCTGCAGAAGAAGAACCACCCCGCAAGCGGAACCTGAGATCTCACAAGAAGACAGAGTAGGATTGCAAGACCCCCGCCAGCAAACGATATCCCCTGATGTCATCCCACTGTCCCACATTGTCACCCTGTCCAACCTTGAACTGCCCCTGCTCCATCTTTCCACAGGAAAATGGACAATGCACCTGTGCGACTGAGAACTGGACTCTGCCATGGACATTACTCCACCATCACCCATCCCCGTTTTACAATCATGGGCCAGATGTAGCAACCCGTTTGCGAGTCGCAAACGGCGAAATTCGCTGTTTACGAGTCGCAAACGTGGGTTTGGCATGCAGAAATGCATATTGCGAGTCGTTACCGACTCGCAATATGCATTTGCGACTCGCAAATAGGAAGGGGTGTTCCCTTCCTATTTGCGAGTCGCTGTGGGATGCAATACCATTTGCGACCGCGTACGCGGTCGCAAATGGCATCGCAGTTACCATCCACCTCAAGTGGATGGTAACCCACTTGCAAATTGGAAGGGGTCCCCATGGGACCCCTTCCAGTTTGTGACTGGACCCCAAAATATTTTTTCAGGGCAGGGAGTGGTCCAAGGGACCACTCCCTGCCCTGAAAAAATACCGAAACAAAAGGTTTCGGTTTTTTTTGCAGTGCAGCTCGTTTTCCTGTCAGGAAAACGGGCTACACTTCAAAAAAAAAAACTGCTTTATTTAAAAGCAGGTCACGAACATGACGTCAGCAGGCCTCCATGTTAGCGAGTGCCTATACTCGCAATGGGGCCGCAATTTGCGACCCACCTCATGAATATTCATGAGGTGGGTCATTGCGACCCCATTGCGAGTCGCAGTCGGTGTCTGAGACACCGTACTGCATAGCAAATTGCGACTTGCAATTTGCGAGTCGGATGGACTCGCAAATTGCAAGTCGCAATTTTGCTTTTTGCTACATCTGGCCCCATGTTCCTTAAATTTAGCACTTGAATTAAATTACTTCTTGCACTAAAAAAATCTGGAGTCTGCTTGTATTTTGAACAAATGTATTAGACACAACGGTGCCAAAATGTTCAGTTACATTGTGATGACAACATACCACTGTCACACAGCTGTAGTCCATGGGCAAACAAAGCAGAGGTCACGCAGTGGGGCCCACAGCTCTGAAAACGGAAGGGAAAGTCACAACTCAGTTAACAGGAACTGGGGGGGAACTCAGACAGTAGAGAGGCAGGAGACTACAAGTAAATGTAAAATAGCGTGGTTGATTCCTACCTGTGTGCTACTGAAAATACTGTTGTATCACTGTGTCCCTGTTGTCTGTGTCGTCCACGTCGTCCTCCTCCTCTTCACTCTCCACAGGCTCCACAGCTGCTACAACACCACCATCTGGACCATCCTCCTGCAGGAAAGGCACCTGGCATCGCAAAGCCAGGTTGTGAAGCATACAGCAGGCCACGATGATATGGCACACCTTCTTTGGTGAGTACATTAGGGATCCCCCTGTCATATGCAGGCACCTAAACCTGGCCTTCAGGAGGCCGACGGTTCGTTCTATTCCTCACTGGGGTCAGTAGCCACGACAGGTTGGGGTAACCAGAGTCACCTATTAGCCACACACGGTGCCTCTGTAGCTGTTCCATCACATAAGGGATGCTACTATTTCGCATGATGTACGCGTCATGCACTGACCCAGGGAACTTGGCATTTACATGGGAGATGTACTGGTCAGCCAAACAGACCACCTGGACATTCATAGAATGATAACTTTTTCTGCTCCTGTACACCTGCTCACTTCCCCTGGGGGGAACCAAGGCCACATGGGTCCCATCAATGGCACCAATGATGTTGGGGATATGTCCAAGGGCATAGAAATCACCCTTCACTGCAGCCAAATCTCCCACCTCAGGGAAAACAATGTAGCTCCGCATGTATTTCATCAGGGCAGACAACACTCTGGACAAAACCTTAGAAAACATAGGCTGAGACATCCCTGATGATATGGCCACTGTTGTTTGGAATGATCCACTTGCCAAAAAATGGAGTACTGACAGAACCTGCACCAGAGGGGGAATCCCTGTGGGTTGGCGAATGGGGGACACCAGCTGGGCACACAGTTCCTGTATAGTGGCTCGGTCAAGTCTGTATGTAAGTATGACATGTCTTTCTTCCATTGTCGACAGGTCCACCAGCGGTCTGTACACGGGAGGATTCCTCCATCTCCTCGCAAGTCCCAGCGGACGGTGCCTAGGAAGGACAACATGGAGCACAGAGTCAATCAACCCACAGGTACGTAACCACAGCTTGCACATTACACGATTCGCTATGCATTGAATGGCTTGTATGAGTGGCAATGCAAGGCCTAGGCCTGTGTGACGCCGTAGAAATTCAGCCATGTGGGCCCTTGAAATGGCGGCTGCCTGACCTGTGAAGTGTGACAATGGGATGTGAGGTCAATGCGCTGGAGTGGCACACCGTGGCGGTAGGTGGTCGAAGACCGCGGCGCAAAGCAGCATTGGTTAACATTGAACCTTATGCGTCTCAGGAGCCAATGACGATGTGCGCCGGCGGTCGCGGTACGCACCGCCTCGGGCGTGACCGCCATTTTCTACTTGCTTAATCACTCGAGACCTGATCATCCACAGGAGAGGACCTATACTGCAAGTGCTGCTGTGAACTCGGTCTGGAAGATACAATGGCTGCTGCGACTGGGGAAAGGGCTCCCTGCCTTCACATCTGAGGAATTGTATAAACTTGTTGATGGGGTCCTCCCCCAGTATGCGCTACTCTATGGTCCTCCAGACCAACAGGTAAGTACACTGGGAGCACGTAGTATGGGCTATGCCTGTGTTGAGTGGGGTGGATGTAAGACGGTGGGGAGGGGAGCGAATGAGGAGTGCAACGCACGACAGATGAGAGCATGTGCCACATGGCAAGGTTGGGGAGGGGGGGCCGTGCACATCGACCATGCAGAAAAATGATGATATTTATTTTTCAACCCTGTACGTGTCACATAGGTCAGCGCCCATCAGAAGATCGACTTTTGGCGTGCCATCGCCAAGGACGTCAGGGCCCTGGGGGTCCACAACAGACGGGGCACCCCCTGCCGCAAGAGGTGGGAGGACATCCGCCGCGGGAGCAGAAAGACCGCTGAGGCTCTGCTGGGGTTGGCCTCCCAACGTAGGAGGGGTGCCAGTCGTCAATTGACCTCCCTGATGTCCCGGATCCTGGCGGTGGCCTACCCCGATTTGGATGGGCGTGTGAGGACATCACAGCAGACACAAGGGGGTGAGTATCAGCACATTCCGCTATATTAGCGCACAGTGGAGGCATCTGGGTGGGGGAGGAGGGCTGTGGCTATCTCTAGGCCAGGGCGGTTTCTGTAGGCTAGGCCCCTCCATTAGACATGGCCCTGTGCCCCCGCCCCCACCTCTGTAGGGTGCTAAGTACAGCTATCCATGGCCCGGGCTCACCTATGTGTGCATATGTTGTCAATACACTTTTAGGCCAAGTCACAAGAATTGAGTAGTGTACCCCGAGTGCGCGGCGTAGTGCAGGGGGCTTCTGTGTCTGTCCTCTCCGCCAACGGTGCCGCCAATGCATGCACTCAACATGTCTTCCTTTCTTCTCCCCCCCCCTTTTTTTTGGTTTTCCTGTTCATGTGTGCATTAGCATCATCAGGCGGAGGAAAAGTGGCATCGGCGAACGAGGGAGCTGCAACTCACATGGCCCCGGAGGGCCCTGCAACTGACTCCGAGTTCACCAGTGAGACGGAGGGCGAGGGGGGCTCCACAACGGGGACCCGTGGAGACGTCAGCGACACCGACACGTCCTCGGAAGGGAGCTCCCTTGTGGTGGCGGCAACATCCGTGCCCACTGCAACAACAGGTACAGCCTCCACCCTGCGCACCAGCTCCGCCCTCCCAGCAGCCCCTCATCTTTCGCCCCATGCCCGCTCGGCCAGGAAGCCGGCCATCTCCTTCGCCCCTGGCACCTCAGGTCCTGCCCCAGTTACCCCTGCTGCCCTCAGTGCGGAGATCATTGACCTCCTCCAGACGCTCATTGTTGGGCAGTCTACCCTTTTGAATGCCATCCAGGGGGTAGAAAGGGAGGTGCATCGGAGCAATGCATACCTGGAGGGCATTCATTCGGGTCAGGCTGCCCATCAGCGATCGTTCAACGCTCTGGCCTCAGCACTGACGGCAGCAATTGTCCCTGTGTCTAGCCTCCCCCCTCCAACTTCCTCAACCCAGTCCCACTCCCCTGTTCCTCTGCCTATCCCAGACACACCTACAGACCAGCCTGCACACACCTCAACACCCAAGGGCAGCTCATCCAGACATAAGCACCACAGATCACACAAGCATTCACCCAAGCAACATCCACATGCAGACACAGCAACACCCACTGCCTCTACTGTGTCCCCCTCCTCCTTGTCTCCCTCCTCCCTCCCTGTGACGTCTCCACTCACAGCCGCATGCACACCACCATCAGCCAGTACGTCCATCACCACCACACCCACCAGAACAGTCCGCACACGTGCAGTCACCACCCCCACTACCATTTACACGTCCCCTGTGTCCTCTCCCAGTGTGTCTGTCACCCCCTCTTCCAAACCACACAAACGCAGGCAGCCACCCACCCAACAGCCATCCACCTCACGACAGCCTCCGTCACAAGCACCAGCACCCAAAGACAGCACACTTGACTCTCCTACAACCACATCCTCTTCCTCCACTCCCATACCCACTACAACTACCCGTCCCTGTCTTTCTAAATTGATTTTCCTTTCCAACCTTGACCTCTTTCCAACAACTGACCCACCCCCTCCATCTCGTAAGACTCCAACCAGCACCTCAGCTACCACAAGCCCTGCACCTACTAGGACCATCGTTCAGGGCTATTGGAGTCCACCAGCTCCTAGGGCAGGAACATCAGCCAGCAGCAAGGGGACAGCCAGCCCACCCCCTGGGAAAAGAAGCAAAAAAGTGAAGGGCCGGCAGCACAGGCCTGAGACGGCTGCCCCCAAGGACACCAGCCTTGCACCGTCACCTGGCCCATCCACCAAAGGAGGCAAGGGCCCCAGAGATTCTTCCAAGGAGGGCAAGGGCAGCAAGGCGAAGAAGTCCGGCAGCAGGCAAGCTGCCCAGGAGGGCCCCACCAGGCCCATTTGGGGTGTGACGGAGGACACCCAGGGGCCCAGGAGTCTAGCACAGGAGGGCCCCGCAAGCGATAGGTCGGATGCCGACTGAGCTGGAAGGATTGCCCAGATCTGGTTCCCTAGGAACACAAGACAAGCACCGCTGAACAGGGCCCCGCCAAGAGAAGCACCGCTGAACAGGGCCCCGCCGTGACAAGCACCGCTGAACAGGGCCCGCTGTGAAGCACCGCTGAACAGGGCCCCGCCGTGACAAGCACCGCTGAACAGGGCCCCGCCGTGACAAGCACCGCTGAACAGGGCCCCGCCGAGAGAAGCACCGCTGAACAGGGCCCAGCCGTGACAAGCACCGCTGAACAGGGCCCCGCCGTGACAAGCACCGCTGAACAGGGCCCCGCCGTCTCTGGACCGCTCCGCTGGGCCCTTCATCTCAAGCACTGCTCCGCTGGGCCCTTCATCTCAAGCACTGCTCCGCTGGGCCCCGCCGTCTCTGCCCCGCTCCGCTGGGCCCCGCCGTCTCTGGACCACTCCGCTGGGCCCTTCATCTCAAGCACCGCTCCGCTGGGCCCTTCATCTCAAGCACCGCTCCGCTGGGCCCTTCATCTCAAGCACCGCTCCGCTGGGCCCTTCATCTCATGCACCGCTCCGCTGGGCCCTTCATCTCAAGCACCGCTCCGCTGGGCCCCGCCGTCTCTGCCCCGCTCCGCTGGACCCCGCCGTCTCTGGACCGCTCCGCTGGGCCCTTCATATCAAGCACCGCTCCGCTGGGCCCTTCATCTCAAGCACCGCTCCGCTGGGCCCTTCATCTCAAGCACCGCTCCGCTGGGCCCTTCATCTCAAGCACCGCTCCGCTGGGCCCTTCCTGTCAAGCACCGCTCCGCTGGGCCCTTCATCTCAAGCACCGCTCCGCTGGGCCCTTCCTGTCAAGCACCGCTCCGCTGGGCCCTTCATCTCATGCACCGCTCCGCTGGGCCCTTCATCTCAAGCACCGCTCCGCTGGGCCCTTCCTGTCAAGCACCGTTCCGCTGGGCCCCGCCGTCTCTGCCACGCTCACCTGGGCCCCGCCGTCTCTGCACCGCTCCGCTGGGCCCTTCATCTTAAGCACCGCTCCGCTGGGCCCTTCATCTCAAGCACCGCTCCGCTGGGCCCTTCCTGTCAAGCCCCGCTCCCTGGGCCCTTCATCTCAAGCACCGCTCCGCTGGGCCCCGCCGTCTCTGCACCGCTCCGCTGGGCCCTTCATCTCAAGCACCGCTCCGCTGGGCCCTTCCTGTCAAGCACCGCTCCACTGGGCCCTTCATCTCAAGCACCGCTCCGCTGGGCCCCGCCGTCTCTGCCCCGCTCCGCAGGGCCCCACCGTCTCTGCACCGCTCCGCTGGGCCCATCATCTCAAGCACCGCTCCGCTGGGCCCCGCCGTCTCTGGACCGCTCCGCTGGGCCCCGCCTTCTCTGGACCGCTCCGCTGGGCCCTTCATCTCAAGCACACCTGGCCCATTGGCAGGGCCGGATCTGTGTTGGGCAGGGCTTCACGACGCACTCTGGGCACCATGCCTCCTCCATAACCAGTGGAGTCTGTAATCTACCAGATGGACTGTGGCTTTGCACTCCCCAGGATGGTACAGTGGGCAATCCACCCACTGTAGAGACTTGTGAGACTGTGGCTTTGCACTCCCCAGGATGGTACAGTGGGCATGGAGGCCCCTCGTGGATCTGGCGTCGTGGACTCATGTGGCTGAGGTGCCCCCCCTTCCCTTCCCCCTGAGGTGCCTGTGGTTTTCTCATCTGATGCCCCAGCAGTGTTCTCTCCAATGGAATCGGGTCTCGTGTGTGGGCTTTGCCCATGTGTTTCTGCACATTGGCCAACGAACAATGGCATGTCGCCAATATGTGCCGGACTTTTGGACTATGTATACATTGTTCATGTTGTGATTTATATGTTTTGAAATCTCATATTTCATTTAAGTTCATATATGCTTTAATATACTTCTATTTTAATGATCATTTTATTTTGTCTTTGAATTATTCCGGGGGGTTTGGGGGGTGTTTATCTGACTTGTTGCTCTGCATTGGTGTGTGGGGATTTGGGGGGGGGGTCGCGTACGTGTGTGCCCGTAATCTTTTCTCCTCCCCCCTCCCCTGTGTCGTAGGTGCAGTACTCACCGTTGTCTCCTGCGGCGGCGTTCGTGCTCCTGGTAGAGGAGCAGGTAGACAATCGCTGGTAGGATGTTTAATTCGGGTTCCATGCTGTCCAGATTCCTCGTGGAGTGTATAGAGGTGAGCGTTTTCCCGTTCGTGGTCTGTTTCCGCCGTGTTTTTATCGGCGAGGCTCCCGCCCTGGAAAAGTTGGCGGATTGGTGGGTCGTGATAGGGTGGGCGGTACATTGTCTGCCGCCTGTCTGTTGGCGGTGACCGCCGCGCTGTTTGTTTGCCCCGTCGTGGCGGTCGGAGTGTTAAAGTGGCGGCCTGTGTTGGCGGTTCCCGCCAGGGTCAGAATTCCATTTTTTAGACCTCCTGCCTGTTGGCGGGTTGCCCGCCGCTTTAACACCGACCGCCAGGGTCGGAATGACCCCCTATAACTTGTGTCCTAAAGTTACTAAACAGCACAAGTTATAGTTTCTTCAGATAAGTATAACTATAACTGCTGAATTTCTGTGGTTTTGTATGTGGAAAACATGACCCTAGCTATAATGTCCCCGTAACCTTTGTGTTTTAGAGAATTTCTACTACATAAAGTAATGTATAGTTACTGTTAGAAATGGGGTCTTTGGTTGGCAGTCAGGTTCCCCCTGTCCAAGCAAGGACCCTCACTCTAGTCAGGATAAAGGAGAATCGCCCTAAGTTATCCTCCGCTCACCCCCTTGGTAGCTTGGCACAAGCAGGCAGGCTTAACTTCAGAAGCAATGTGTAAAGAATTTGTACCAACTCAGTGAAAACACTACAAAATGACACAACACAGGTTTGGAACAATAGAGAATATTTATCTAAACAAAACAAGACCAAAATGACAAAAATCCAACATACACAAGCCAAGATATGAATTTTAAAAGAAAAAAAGTCTTAAATCCTTTAGAAAACAGTGAGAAAACTAGGGTAGTGTCAAAATAACACCGCATGGGCGAGTGTGCATCGGAAAAGACTATCCCACAAGGGAGCGATGCGTCGATCCGGACAGGCACCTCCGGTCCGGACAGGCTTTGTGTTGTTTTTCCGCGCCCAGCGATGTTGCGTTGAAAATCCGGCTGCACGGTATCACAAAACCGGGTTGCGTGTGGTTTGCGTCTTTATCAGCCTCCGTTAGCGGGTGTTGCACATTGTTTCTCCAGCCGCGTTGTGTTGATCTTCTAGCCGCGATGCAGGTGGAGTGTTGATTTCAGCCACGAAGCTTTGTTTATCACCTGCGTCACAGAAGGTGCGTCGAACATTTCCCCACACGGCGGTCGGTGCGTGGATTTTCAGTCTTGGTCTGCCAGCTTCACAAGACTCTTCACAAGCAGGAATGCACAACAAAGTCAAGTCTTTGTCCCCTTTCACAGGCAGAAGCAGCAACTGCAGGATAGCGCCACAAAGCACAGTCACAGATAGGGCAGCACTTCTCTTCAGCTCTTTTCCTTGGCAGAGGTTCCTCTTGATTCCAGAAGTGATCTAATTTTCATGGGTTTGGGTGCTCTTCTTATACCCCTTTCTGCCTTTGAAGTAGGCTTACTTCAAAGGAAAGCCTCTCTTGTTTGTGAGGTCCTGCCTTGCCCAGGCCAGGCCCCACACACACGCCAGGGCATTGGAGACTGCATTATGTGAGGTCAGGCACAGCCCTTTCAGGTGGGAGTGACCACTCCTCCCTCCCTCCTAGCACAGATGGCTCATCAGGATATGCAGCTACACCCCAGATCCCTTTGTGTCACTGTCTAGCGAGAGGTACAAACTGCCCAACTGTCAAACTAAGCCAGACAGGGAATCCAGAAACAAACAGGCAGAGTCACAGAATGGTTTAAGCAAGAAAATGCCTACTTTCTAAAAGTGGTATTTTCAAACACACAGGGGTTTATTACAACTTTGGAGGAGGTGTTAATCTGTCCCAAAAGTGACGGTAAATTGATGGATATACCACCAGCCGTATTACGAGTTCCATAGGATATAATGGACTCATAATACGGCTGGTGGTATATCCGTCACTTTACCGTCACTTTTGGGATGGATTAACACCTCCTCCAAAGTTGTAATAACCCCCACAATCTCAAAACCAACTTCACTAAAAGATGTATTTTTAAATTGTGAATTCAGAGACCCCAACCTGCACATGTCTATCTGCTCCCAAAGGGAATCTACGCTTTAATCATATTTAAAGGCTGCCCCCATTTTAACCTAGGAGGGAGATAGGCCTTGCAACAGTGAAAACTGAATTTGGCAGTATTTCACTGTTGGGACATATAAAACACATCACTATATGTCCTACCTTAAACATAACTGCACCCTGCCCCTGGGGCTACCTAGGGCCTACCTTAGGGGTGTCTTACATGTAAGAAAAGTGAAGGTTTAGGCCTGGCAAGTGGGTACACTTGCCAAGTAGAATTGGCAGTTTAAAACTGCACACACAGACGCTGCAGTGGTTGGCCTGAGCCATGTTTAGAGAGCCACTAATGTGGGTGGCACAACCAGTGCTGCAGGCCCACTAGTAGCATTTGATTTACAGGCCCTGGGCACCTCTAGTGCACTGTACGAGGGACTTAACAGTACATCAAATATGTTTATCATGGAAATCCAATTACACATACATTTTACATAGGAGCACTTTCACTTTAGCACTGGATAGTGGTGGTAAAGTGCCCAGAGTAACAAAAACAGCAAAAGAAGATTCCAGCACACATCATCATCCTGGGAAACAGAGGCAAAAAGCTAGGGGAGACAACACCAAGGAGGCCAAGTCTAACAATTACCGTATATTAAGACAACCACCGCCACACACAGCTGAAGGCTGAATGCAGCCGAGTTTGCTGTGTAAGTGGGTGCATGTTTTTTCATTGGCCTACAGATCCATGGATCCTTCATGATTTTACACCTGTGGTGGGGTTGAGTGCTCTGGTAGATCCACAGATATGTGGATTGACCCAAAAAACTTATTTGGGTAATTGTTTGCCCATAATGGGTCCCTCAGAGACCTCGCCATGTTTCTTATGGAGTTAGGATACCTCTATCCTGACCCCTTATGTGATTTTGTTTATTTATAATTTCTCCCTGGGCCCCAACTGAGAAACTAAATGAAGGTTGCAACCTTCCTTTCAGGTTGCAGCCAGCCAATCAGGGCCTTGATTTCATGTTCAGTTTCGATCTGTGTTATAGTTATATAATTTTTCCTTTACTAACTCCGAAACTACTAAACTGATTCACAAAAAATTACAAACAACGACTCTTTTGGTACCAAGATCTAGGTTTCTGCCAAATGTGGTGTAATTCCATTCAGCAGTTCAGACTGTAGCTATGTCTACAAATTGTAAAAACCCTATGACATTGCATGGGGAAAAAGTGTTTTGGGGACCCCTTTTTTCTCAGCCACCTCTTGATGATCCACCCCAAAAGTTTCCACACATCACCTAAAGTGAATGGCAAATTATTTTTGTAGAGATTCATCAAGCAGTGCTCAAGTTATTAGCAAAACAATATAAATTATTTTGTTAAAGTTATCTGAGAATTAAACATGTAAGATCCATTTAAAATAATGGATTATCCAATGAGTGAGCCTCTAAGATCTTTGTAATCTAAGTGTTTTTGCCAACCAATTAAATCACTTGGCACTGCAGGACCAGTAGTGGTCCCCTGGTACCGAAAAGGCAGAAGGGAGAAAAAGCACCCTGGGACAAACAAAACTTGCCTTTTTTTTTTACTTACAGTCCAGCGGGACTCCCACGGGATGAACTCTCCAGATATACTTACATTGTTGACTTCTTCATGACCACTTTAGATGTAAATTTCTAAAAAGTAATTACATGGATTAACACCAAATAACAAAAAAGACGCTTACAAAGTTTAAACTTTTTAACAAATTTAGTTTAATCTGTTTTTTGCTTCTGAAAATTTCCAATAGGAATTAACATTTTGGAAACCCCACCCCTTTTAATTAGTCCCCACTTGATGGAAACGTACACATATATCCAGGGAGGAGGTGTGGTGGATAAACGTTTTATTTGAAAAGTTTCCTGAAGATTCATAAAGCTGCTCAAACTTACTGAGACTGAAAAATGCTTTTCCTGTGAAAGCTTTTACCTATCTGATTATAGTGATTATGTTAGTATCTGCACCTGTTTTCAAAACTCCTTGGGTTGGAGAATGCCTCTGAACTCCCCAGTAAAAGGTCATGCTCACTTTGCATACCAAATTCAAATTTCAAATTCAAATTTTATTACACATGCTTAATTAATAAAAAACAATCCAAATGAAAGAAACACGATAAAAATGTGTTTTTAAAGTTACAATAAAAAATACATCTTAAAAACTTATTAAGAGATATTATCATCGAACTGGTGCTAGTGATAAATCTATACATAAAATATAAACTACTTTTTTAAAAGCTTCTTAAAGACCCGTCTGGAGATATTGTCTTCGAAACTGTGCAAACAGCAATATACGTGGAGGGACTGAGATTAATTTAGCTTGTTTTGTTGCAGTTTGTTTACGACTTGTGTAAAAAATCCAATTGTTTGTAAATTTAGTCTTATCTTGCCCCTGTTAAAACAAGCTATTACTTCTTGTGGCAAGTTCACACTCCGAGTGGGTGAAAAGATTGTTGTAAAAATTGTTGTTGCTCTTTTAGGAATACTGGGCAAGAACACATAGGGGGTCATTCTGACCCCGGTGGGCGGCGGGCGCTGCCCGCCGGGCGGAGACCGCCAAAAGACCGTACCGCGGTCAAATGACCGCGGCGGTCATTTTGACTTTCCCGCTGGGCAGGCGGCGACCGCCAAAAGGCCGACCGCCCGCCCAGCGGGAAAGCCCCAGCAACGATGAAGCCGGCTCCGAATGGAGCCGGCGGAGTTGCTGGTGTGCGACGGGTGCAGTGGCACCCGTTGCGATTTTCAGTGTCTGCTTTGCAGACACTGAAAATCTTAATGGGGCCCTGTTAGGGGGCCCCTGCAGTGCCCATGCCAGTGGCATGGGCATTGCAGGGGCCTCCAGGGGCCCCACGACACCCGTTCCCACCAGCCTCTTCCTGGCGGTGTAAACCGCCAGGAACAGGCTGGCGGGAAGGGGGTCGGAATCCCCATGGCGGCGCTGCTTGCAGCGCCGCCGTGGAGGTTTCCCTGGGGCAGGGGAAAACCGGCGGGAAACCGCCGGTTTCCCTTTTCTGACCGCAGCTTTACCGCCGCGGTCAGAATTGCCCCTGAAGCACCGCCAGCCTGTTGGCGGTGCTTCCTCCGGCCCTGGCGGTCCATGACCGCCAGGGTCGGAATGACCCCCATAATGTGTCTGCCCGTTTCATGAGCTTGATTGCAGCCACTGCAAGTTTTGTAAAGCCTTTTTGCAAGAGATTTTGGACAAAGATCGAGGGTAGGGAAGTCACCAAGTGCAGACCATTATTTCCATTCTTTTGTGGAGTGAATGACTAAAGCTTTAGTATTGCTGCCGTGCTCGAGTCGTAGAGGACCAGATGGTTATCACTGAGTGATCATGCTTTGAGAAGATGTTTTTATTCTCCAAAAACGAAAGCTCATACGTGATTTTATTAACATATTTCCTAAAGACTTGAAATAATGTTGGGAGTTTCCTAAGTTCGTTTATTTGTAGAGACACTATGCTGTACTGTACTGTACTATGTGGCCCGCGGTTGTAGACAGTTCAGTCCAGAGCCTTGGATCTAATGATTCCTTCTTGGTTGCCCTCAGTTTGTGACAAAATTTGACAAAGGCTCCTTGTCTTGCATATTTGTGCCTCACAAGGCCAAACTCCAACCGGATTTGTGCTGGTAAGGAATCCCGGGGTAGTCATAAAAGCTACTTACAGGTGTTAGGGTTCTAGCCATTCTCATTCTCAGCCACAAAGGGTTTTTCAGCCATAGGCTATGCTAGGCAGAATCTTCTTTCTAATAACTGCCAGTAAGGTGAGGAACGAGTAGCCTCCAGTCCTCTTCTGAAAGGATAAAAGGGATGAGAGACCCTGCCTTTGCTTTCATTTGTTTTTCGCATCATAAAAATGTGTCGTTTTTATCAATTATCACTCCCAGATACTTGTAGGCTTACTCTTGAATTATTTTGTGGTTCCTTAGGTGCCAGAGTGCTACTTTCTTCTATGTTTTGCTAAATGTTACTAGCTTTGTTTTTGTGAGGTTGATGTCCAGATTATCTGTTAGAGTATAGTTACTTTGTTTGTGCAACATCCTTTGTAGGCCGACCTTGGTTCTGCTGGGAAGAACTATATTATCAGCATATAACATACTTGTCGAAGGATTCCCCTCTAACTTGGGTGCAGGATCGTTTGTCTGATCCAAGCCTTGGGTGAGATCCATCAGGAAGAGGTTAAGCAATGGTGAGTCTTTTGTGAGACTCTTGTGCCATCTCTTATTTTTATCCTATTTGTCATATCAGTGTAAAATTGTGGAATTTCTTTCAATAGTTTCTCTGGGATCCCCCCATTGCAAGTTTAGACCAGAGTTTTATCCTGTCTACACAATCAGGTGAGGCATTAGTTCCGTGTTGTGAGGCAGGAGAGGTGAGGCATCGGTTCATTACGGTTGCAGGGGTGGTGTTACGGCGTTTGATGGGGGGCATTGGTTCCTTATGATCTGGCGGGGGTCGATGAATCCGGCGGGTCAAGGCGGTATGGGGTGACCTCTCTGGGTCACGGTCACAGCACTGGGCCACAGGCACCGCAGCGGAGTGGGGTGTCACAGTTGGTGGTGACACAGGACTCGGAACGCATGTTGTTGCTGAACTTCATAGGCACTGCAGCGACTTTGGGCCAGCGGCGCCGGATCTGCGGCATCGGTCATGGTCATTGTACTTCAGTGGGGACCACAGCTTCGGATGCAGGTAGTAGCGTGGAATCGAGCAGCAGCATCAGTTCTGGAGTCGTCTGAAGTCGATGTGCCTGGGTCTTCTAGTTTTTCACCAGCACTCACTTCCAAGGGCCCAGGAACTAGATTTAGGACCACTTCGCAAGTCAGGACTTTCAGCAAGAAAACCCAGGTGCTGGCAGATGGTCTTTTATGTCCCTGAGACTTCTAACAGGAGACAAGCTAAGTTTAAGCCCTTGGAAAACATTAGAAAGCAGGATGTAGAAAGCAAAGTAGACCTTTTACTCCCAGGGCAGAAGTAGCAGCAGCAGGCCAGCACAGCTAAGCAACAGGCAGAGGAGCAGGTCTTCCTCAAGCATCCAGCTCTTCTCCCTGGCAGAACGTCCTCAAAAGTTGTGAAGTCAGCAGTCCACTACTTCATTTCTGCATTTGAAGCAGGCAAACTTCAAAGGAAAGTCTTTGTAGTGCACAAGACCCTACCTCTCCTTATCCTGGTCTCAGACACACGCCAGAAGGTTGGAGACTGTATTGTGTAAGGACAGGCACATCCCTATTCAGAAACAAATATCAGCTCCTCCCTCCACTCTAACCCAGGAAGACCCTTCAGCTCCCTTTGTGTGACTGTCTAGAGTGAATTCACAACCAGCCCAACTGTCATCCTAACCCAGATGTATATTTCACAGCCAGACAGAGGCACAGAATGGTTAGGCAGGAAAATGCCCACTGTCTAAAAGTGGCATTTTCAAACACGCAATTCACTAAAAGATGTATTTTTAAATTGTGAGTCTAGAGACCCCAAAATCCAAATCTCTGTCTGCTCCCAATGGGAAATTACACTTAAAATATATTTTAAGGCAATCCTCATGATAACCTATAAGAGAATGAGGCCTTGCAATAGTGAATCCCAAATTTAGCAATATTTCACTATCAGAACATTTAAAACATAGTATTACATGTCCTACCTTTCAAATACACTGCACCCTGCATATTGGGCTGCCTTGGGCCTACCTTAGGGGTGACATAGATGTAGTAAAACTGAAGCTTAAAACTGCACACACAGACACTGCAATGGCAGGTTTGAGACATGTTTACAGGGCTACTTCTGTGAGTGGGACAATCAGTGCTGCAGGCCCACTATTAGGATTTGGTTTACAGGCCCTGGGCATACATGGTGCACTATTCTAGGGACTTACTATGTAAATCAAATATGCCAATCATGAAGAGACCAATCACTATTACAATTTAAACATAGAGAATATATACTTTAGCACTGTTTAGCAGTGGTAAAGTGTAGTGAATCCTAGTTTGTTTTAACGGGTTAATAGGAGTTAGCTTAGCCGTAGGCTTGTAAACTCGTGCCCCCGTCACCCAGTGACTTTTAACCTACTTAGCTTGCTCTGGCTTAGTCCATTTAATTATTTATTTCCTTTAAAATGGCGGCCTTGTTTATAGTTAGGCCACTTGTTATGGGTTCTATTATCAGTGTCACTGCGCCAAGGCGTCAAGATCAAGCACGAAAGACAAACATACAGTAGGCATTCACACTTAGGGATTTTCCCTCTCTATACTTTCGAGGGATTGTTGATATTAATTGCCGTCCCAAGCATGCCTATTATCTATTGTTATGAATAACACTTATGTCAGGGGACCTTGTAGATCTGTATAAATACAACACACCTTTAGACAGATAATCAGAGGGATTCCGACCAGAGGGCATCGCCACCATCGCTGATACCGATGCTGCAGTCATCTTGACACTGATCCAGTCTTCGTGTCCCTGCGGAGTCTGAGATAGAGACCTCATTCCAAGGTAACGTGGGTTGGGGGCTCCTCTCATGGACACGGTTTTGGCAGATTAGGTTTAACGAACCCAGCTCTTCCTTTTTAGGTAGGAGGTTAGACCTACTCTCCTTAGGGTATTAGGGCTTATTCCATCTTTCACATATACATATATTTCTTTCATATATTGCATAATGGTGGGGGTCTTTATAACAATGACTCTCCTCTTTACAATACTGTTGCTTGGTATATTCATTATCCTAATCATTGCAGTTCATGCAACTTATCACAAATTGCAGTTATGTTGAATAAAAACTATTATAACTTTACTGCATCTGTGTTATTGCCTTTGTTTGTATGAGACATAATAAATCTGTGAGAAAAGGGTAATTTCCGTTTAACCACGACAACCCTGAGATATTGTATTTTGAGTCCATGCGTAAGCGACTGCTACAAATCACCTTTTACTATTGTGTTTTTGGTGAGGTACTGCTAGTAAGCCGGTAAGGTTTGGACAACAGTTACAAATAGTTGTAGGAAGAGACTTAGGGGGTCATTCTGACCCTGGCGGTAAAAGGCGCTTACCGCTGGTCAGAAGACCGCCATAACACCGCCGCGGCCGCGGCAAACCTCCACGGTCATTCTGACCCGCAACTGGCAAACCGCCAAAAACCCGACATCCACAAAAGTCCGCCACACCAAAGGTCAGCGAAAAAATGGCGATGACCAAACCTCCACCGTCACGCCAACAGAAATACGCCCAGACCATTCTGACCCACGAATCCACGCGGCGGTCTTTCAAACGCGGTATTCCATTGGCGGTACACACCGCCGCGGTCAAAATACACACACACATAGAAAACTCAGCCACATTGGTCAGTTTTAAATACACACACCTGATACACATATTAACACCATTCCCACACACCCAACACAATATAAAACACACACCCACATCACCCACAAACCCCTACGACCAGAAATTCTGAAAGAAGGCCAGAGAGACAGCACAGCAATTGATAACCCCATCACACAGAGGCACACAACACCATCACCCACACAACATCCACGCACCAAACACCACACGCACCACACACATCACCACAAACTCCACCCCACACCTCAACCACACCACCCCATGGCACCACAAAGACACCCCAGGTTCAGTGACGCCGAACTCAGGGTCATGGTGGAGGAAATAGTCCGTGTAGAGCCCCAGCTCTTCGGGGCACAGGTGCAGCACACCACCATTGCCAGGAAGATGGAGCTATGGCAAAGGATAGTGGACAGGGTTAACGCGGTGGGACAGCATCCACGCAATCGGGAGGACATCAGGAAGAGATGGAACGACCTACGGGGGAAGGTGCGTTCCACGGTATCAAGGCACAACATTGCAGTGCAGAAGACTGGCGGCGGACCCCCACCTACTCCCCCAGAATTTACCGCGTGGGAGGAGGAAGTCTTGCACATCCTGCATCCTGAGGGCCTCGCAGGAGTAGGCGGAGGAATGGATTCTGGTAAGGCAAATCTTCACTACTGCTTCCCACCCCCACCCCACCTGCATGCCAAATCATGCCCCCACCCTCACCCCCTCCCCCATCAAACAAACCCCTAGCAAAAGGCTCACCATCACAACCCACCCATCCCAACACCAAGCCTTGCATGCGACCACAAAGCATGGACACCCATCACCAAAGCATGCCCACTGCACACACACATCACCCCCACAAGCCACCCTCACAAAAGCCCCCACAAGGGAATGCCTGCACTTGGGTACACGGACACCCACCCATCACACGAAATGCCACACACAGAAGCAATAACCATACTCTTATACCCCTGCAGGACCCGAACGCCACCACACCGCCACGGAGGGTCCAGAGATGTCCATCCCACCCCCAGAAGAGGCCCCCAGCGATGACAGCAGCTCTGTCTCCCTGGAGCCAGACGACCAGCCCGGCCCATTGGGGACCTCTGGACAGTCGGTTCCCCAGAGACAGCCACAGGCCACACCAGACCCAACCCCCTCTGGGAACACCAGCACAGCTCCCACCCAGCGGGCCCATGCCTCTGTCTCCAGGACACGTCAATCAGCGGTGTGTCCACCACTACAGGGCACCCAGGTTGACCCACCACCCCAACAACAACAGGGACCTGGGGGCAGTGGTAGTGGGCACACCGTCCAGGGGACAGAGGCCCAGGGAAACAGGGGAACTGGGAGGGCTGCTGTGCGACAGGGGGGGGACAGGCCCGGGGAACCGACTCTCTAAGAGGCCCTCTCCTCCATCATGGGAGCATACCACCGCTCCCAGGAGACGATGGCGACGGTACTGGCCCGGTTCCAGGAGATCCAGGAACTGCAGGAGGAACGGTACATGGGGTTCAGGGAGGAACTGAGGAACATCGGTTCCGCAATGGGGACCATTGTCATGGCCCTTACCCAGATCGTCACCACATTGCGGGACCATATGGCACCCCAAAGGCCCCCTGTCACTAGCCCAGGCCAGGAACAGCTTACCACCTCCGCCGGCGCTAGTGGACAGGAGGCCCCCACACAACGACAGGCCACCAGAACCCCACCTCCTGCAGAAGAAGAACCACCCCGAAAGCGGAACCTGAGATCTCACAAGAAGACAGAGTAGGATTGCAAGACCCCCGCCAGCCTAAGATACCCCCTGATGTCATCCCACTGTCCCACATTGTCACCCTGTCCAACCTTGAACTGCCCCTGCTCCATCCTTCCACAGGCATATGGACAATGCACCTGTGCGACTGAGAACTGGACTCTGCCATGGACATTACTCCACCCCCAACCATCACCGCTTCCCAATCATTTACCTATATGTAGCACTTAAAATAAATCACTGATTCCACTTAAAAAAACAGGAGTCTGCTTGTATTCTTAACAAATGTATTACACATAACGGTGCTATAATGTCCAGTTACTTTGTGAAGACAACATACCAATTTCAATAAGCTTCAGTCCATAGGCAAACAAAGCTGAAGTCAGGCAGTGGGTCATACAGCTCTGAAAAGGGAAGGGAAAGTCACTAATCAGTTAACTGGAACTGGGGGGAAACACAGACAGTGGAGACGCATGAGGCCTTAAGGAAATGTAAAATGGGGTGGCTGATTCTTACCTGTGTGCTACTGAAAGTATTGTTGTATGACTGTCTCCCTGTTGTCCGTGTCGTCCCCGTCGTCTTCCTCCTCTTCACTCTCCACAGGCTCCACAGCTGCTACAACACCACCATCTGGACCATCCTCCTGCAGAAAAGGCACCTGGCGTCGCAATGCAAGATTGTGAAGCATACAGCAGGCCACGATGATATGGCACACCTTCTTTGGTGAGTACATGAGGGATCCCCCTGTCATATGCAGGCACCTAAACCTGGCCTTCAGGAGGCCGAAGGTCCTTTCTATGATCCTCCTAGTTCGCCCATGGGCCTCATTGTACAGTTCCTCTGCCCTGGTCCGGGGATTCCTCACTGGGGTCAGTAGCCACGACAGGTTGGGGTAACCAGAGTCACCAATTAGCCACACACGGTGTCTCTGTAGCTGTTCCATCACATAAGGGATGCTGCTATTTCGCATGATGTACGCGTCATGCACTGACCCAGGGAACTTGGAATTTACATGGGAGATGTACTGGTCAGCCAAACAGACCACCTGGACATTCATCGAATGATAACTTTTTCTGTTTCGGTACACCTGCTCACTTTCTTTGGGGGGAACCAGAGCCACATGGGTCCCATCAATGGCACCAATGATGTTGGGGATATGTCCAAGGGCATAGAAATCACCCTTCACTGTAGCCAACTCGCCCAACTCAGGGAAAATAATGTAGCTCCGCATGTATTTCATCAGGGCAGACAACACTCTGGACAAAACCTTAGAAAACATAGGCTGAGACATCCCAGATGATATGGCCACTGTTGTCTGAAAAGACCCACTTGCCAAAAAATGGAGTACTGACAGAACCTGCACCAGAGGGGGAATCCCTGTGGGTTGGCGGATGGGGGACATCAGGTCTGGCTCCAGCTGGGCACATAGTTCATGTATAGTTGCTCTGTCAAGGCGGTATGTAAGTATGATATGTCGTTCTTCCATTGTCGACAGGTCCACCAGCGGTCGGTACACGGGAGGATTCATCCTTCTCCTCGCAAGTCCCAGCGGACGGTGCCTAGGAAGGAAAACATGGAGCACAGAGTCAAGCAACCCACAGGTTCGTTCACACAGCTTGCACAGTACACAAATCGCTATGCATTGAAAGGCTTGTATGAGTGGCAATGCAAGGCCTGGGCCTGTGTGACACAGTAGAAATCATGCCATGTGGGCCCTTGAAATGGCGGCTGCCTGACCTGTGAAGTGTGACAGTGGGATGTGAGGTCACTGCGCTGGCGTGGCACACCGTGGCGGTAGGCGGCCGAAGACCGCGGCGCAAAGCAGCATTGGTTAACATTGAATCCTATGGGTCTCAGGAGCCAATGACGATGTGCGCCGGCGGTCGCGGTATGCACCGCCGCGGTACGCACCGCCGCGGGCTTGACCGCCATTTTCTATCTGCTAAATCACTCAAGATCTGATCATCCACAGGAGAGGACCTATACTGCAAGTGCTGCTGTGACCTCGGTCTGGGAGATACAATGGCTGCTGCGACTGGGGAAAGGGCCCCTGCCTTCACTTCCGAAGAATTGGAGAAACTTGTTGATGGGGTCCTCCCCCAGTATGCGCTACTCTACGGTCCTCCAGACCAACAGGTTAGTACACAGGGTGCACGTTGAATGGGCTATGCCTGTGTTGAGTGGGGTGTATGTAAGATGGTGGGGAGGGGAGCGAGTGAGGAGTGCAACGCACGAAAGATGAGAGCATGTGCCACATGGCAAGGTTGGGGAGGGGGGGGCCACTCACATTGACCAGGCAGAAAACTGATGCGATTTCCTTTACCACCCTGTACATGTCACATAGGTCAGCGCCCATCAGAAGATCGACATTTGGTGTGCCATCGCCAAGGACGTCCGGGCCCTGGGGGTCCACAACAGACGGGGCACCCACTGCCGAAAGAGGTGGGAGGACATCCGCTGCGGGACCAGAAAGACCGCTGAGTCTCTGCTGGGGATGGCCTCCCAACGTAGGAGGGGTGCCAGCCGCCAATTGACACCCCTGATGTCCCGGATCCTGGCGGTGGCCTACCCCGATTTGGATGGGCACGTCAGGACATCACAGCAGACACAAGGGGGTGAGTATCAGCACATTCTGCTATCTTTGCGCGCAGTGAAGGTGTTTGGGTGGGGGAGGAGGGCTGTGGCTATCTCCAGGCCAGGGCGCATTCTGTAGGCTAGGCCCCTCCATTAGACACGGCCCTGTGCCCCCACCCCCCACCTCTGTAGGGTGCCAAGTACAGCTATCCATGGTCCGGCCTCACCCATGTGTGCATCTGTCGTCCATAGACCTGTAGGCCTAGTCACAATAACTGAGTAGTGTACCCCGATTGCGCGGCCTAGTTCAGGGGGCTTCTGTGTCTGTCCTCTCTGACAACGGTGCTGCCAATGCATGCACTCAACCTGTCTTCATTTCTCCCCCCCCATTTTCTTTGTCTTCCTGTTCATGTGTGCATTAGCATCATCAGGCGGAGGAGAAGCGGCATCGGCGCACGAGGGAGCTGCATCTCACATGGCCCCGGAGGGCCATACAACAGACTCCGAGGACACCAGTGAGACGGAGGGCGAGTGGAGCTCCACAACGGGGACCCGTGGAGACGTCAGCGACACCGACACGTCCTCGGAAGGGAGCTCCCTAGCGGTGGCGGCAACATCCGTGCCCACCGCCACAACAGGTACAGCCGCCACCCAGCGCACCAGCCCGCCCTCCCAGCAGCCCCTCGGCCTTCGCTCCGTGCCCGCTCGCCCAGGAAGGCGGGCATCTCCTTCGCCCCAGGCACCTCAGGCCCTGCCCCAGTTACCACTGCTGCCCTCAGTGAGGAGGTCATTGACCTCCTCAGGACACTCATTGTTGGGCAGTCTACCCTTTTGAATGCCATTCAGGGTGTAGAAAGGGAGGTGCATCGGAGCAATGCATACCTGGAGGGCATTCATTCGGGTCAGGCTGGCCATCAGCGATCGTTCAACGCTCTGGCCTCAGCACTGACGGCAGCCATTGTCCCTGTCTCCAGCCTCCCTCTTCTGACTCCCTCCACCCAGTCCCAGTCTCCTGTTCCTCTGCCTATCCCATCCACACCATCAGACCAGCCTGCACACACCTCAACACCCAAGGGCAGCTCATCCAGACATAAGCACCACAGATCCCACAAGCATTCACCCAAGCAACATCCAGATGCAGACATGCCAACAGTCACTACCACCTCTGTGTCCCCCACCTCCTCATCTCCCTCCTCCCTCCCTGTGACGTCTCCACTCACACCTGCAGGCACACCACCATCCGCCAGTACTTCCATCCCCAGCACACCCTCCATTACAGTCCGCACACGTGCAGTCACCACCCCCACTGCCATTTACACGTCCCCTGTGTCCTCTCCCAGTGTGTCTGTCACCCCTTCTTCCAAAGCACACAAACGCAGGCATCCACCCACCCAACAGCCATCCACCTCACGACAGCCTCCGTCACAGGCACCTGCACCTAGAGACAGCACACTTGACTCTCCTACAACCACATCCTCTTCCTCCACTCCCAAACCCACTACACCTACCCGTCCCTGTCCTTCCCAAGTGCTTTTCCTTTCCAACCTTGAGCTCGTTCCACTCACTGACCCACCCCCTCCATCTGGTAAGAGTAAAAAAAGCACCTCAGCCACCACCAGCCCTGCATCTACTGTGACCAAAGTGCAGGGCTATTGGAGCCCACCAGATCCTAGGGCAGGAACATCGGCCAGCAGCAAGGGGACAGCCAGCCCACCCCCTGGGAAGAGGACAAAGAAGAAAAAGGCCCGGCGCGACAAGACTGAGACGGCTGCCACCAAGGACCGTAGCCTTGCCCCGTCACCTGCACATCATCCAAGGGAGGCAAGGCCCACAGAGCTTCAGCGAAGGAAGGCAAGGCCAGCAGGGCGGAGAAGTCAGGCAGGAGGCGAGCTGCCCAGGAGTGCCCCACCAGCCCCATTCCGGGTGTGACGGACGACACCCACGGGCCCAGGACTCCATCACAGGAGGGCGCCGCGACCGCAAATTCGGATGGTGAATGAGCGGGAAGTGTTGCCAGGTCTGGCTCCCTAGACACACAGGACAAGCACCGCGGAACAGGGCCCCGCCGGGAGGAGCACCGCTGAACAGTGCCCCGCCGGGAGGAGCACCGCTGAACAGGGCCCCGCCGGGAGGAGCACCGCTGAACAGGGCCCCACTGGGAGGAGCACCGCTGAACAGGGCCCCGCCGGGACAGGAACCGCTGAACAGGGCCCCGCCGGGAGGAGCACCGCTGAACAGGGCCCCGCCGGGAGGAGCACCGCTGAACAGGGCCCCGCCGGGACAAGAACCGCTGAACAGGGCCCCGCCGGGAGGAGCACCGCTGAACAGGGCCCGCTGGGAGGAGCACCGCTGAACAGGGCCCCGCCAGGACAAGAACCGCTGAACAGGGCCCCGCCGGGAGGAGCACCGCTGAACAGGGCCCCGCCGGGAAGAGCACCGCTGAACAGGGCCCTGCCGGGAGGAGCACCGCTGAACAGGGCCCCGCCGGGACAAGAACCGCTGAACAGGGCCCCGCCGGGACAAGAACCGCTGAACGGGGCCCCGCCGGGAGGAGCACCGCTGAACAGGGCCCCGCCGGGAGGAGCACCGCTGAACAGGGCCCCGCCGGGACAAGAACCGCTGAACAGGGCCCCGCCGGGACAAGCCCCGCTGAACAGGGGCCCTTCCTGTCAAGCACCGCTCCGCTGGGGCCTTCATCTCAAGCACCGCTCCGCTGGGGCCTTCATCTCAAGCACCGCTCCGCTGGGCCCTTCATCTCAAGCACCTCTCCGCTGGTCCCTTCATCTCATGCACCGCTCCGCTGGGGCCTTCATCTCAAGCACCGCTCCGCTGGGCCTTCCTGTCAAGCACCGCCCCGCTGGGCCCTTCATCTCAAGCACCGCTCCGCTGGGGCCTTCATCTCAAGCACCGCTCCGCTGGGGCCTTCTTGTCAAGCACCGCTCCGCTGGCCACCGCCGTCTCAAGCACCGCTCCGCTGGGCCCTTCATCTCAAGCACCGCTCCGCTGGGCCCTTCATCTCAAGCACCGCTCCGCTGGGCCCTTCAACTCAAGCACCGCTCCGCTGGGGCCTTCTTGTCAAGCACCGCTCCGCTGGCCACCGCCGTCTCAAACACCGCTCCGCTGGGCCCTTCATCTCAAGCACCGCTCCGCTGGGGCCTTCATCTCAAGCACCGCTCCGCTGGGCCCTTCATCTCAAGCACCGCTCCGCTGGGCCTTCCTGTCAAGCACCGTTCCGCTGGGCCCTTCATCTCAAGCACCGCTCCGCTGGGGCCTTCTTGTCAAGCACCGCTCCGCTGGCCACCGCCGTCTCAAGCACTGCTCCGCTGGGCCCTTCATCTCAAGCACCGCTCCGCTGGGGCCTTCATCTCAAGCACCGTTCCGCTGGGCCCTTCATCTCAAGCACCGCTCCGCTGGGCCCTTCATCTCAATCACCGCTCCGCTGGGCCCTTCATCTCAAGCACCGCTCCGCTGGGGCCTTCATCTCAAGCACCGCTCCGCTGGGGCCTTCATCTCAAACACCGCTCCACTGGGCCCTTCATCTCAAGCACCGCTCCGCTGGGCCCTTCATCTCAAGAACCGCTCCGCTGGGCCCTTCATCTCAAGCACCGCTCCGCTGGGGCCTTCATCTCAAGCACCGCTCCGCTGGGGCCTTCATCTCAAACACCGCTCCGCTGGGCCCTTCATCTCAAGCACCGCTCCGCTGGGCCCTTCATCTCAAGCACCGCTCCGCTGGGGCCTTCATCTCAAACACCGCTCCTCTGGGCCCTTCATCTCAAGCACCGCTCCGCTGGGCCCTTCATCTCAAGCACCGCTCCGCTGGGGCCTTCATCTCAAGCACCGCTCCGCTGGGGCCTTCATCTCAAACACCGCTCCGCTGGGCCCTTCATCTCAAGCACCGCTCCGCTGGGCCCTTCATCTCAAGCACCGCTCCGCTGGGGCCTTCATCTCAAACACCGCTCCGCTGGGCCCTTCATCTCAAGCACCGCTCCGCTGGGCCCTTCATCTCAAGCACCGCTCCGCTGAGCCTTCCTGTCAAGCACCGCTCCGCTGGGGCCTTCTTGTCAAGCACCACTCCGCTGGCCACCGCCGTCTCAAGCACCGCTCCGCTGGGCACCGCCGTCTC